>NC_072840.1:5189708-6487135 GCF_013085055.1 Fusarium oxysporum Fo47 | reverse complement strand
ACCCTAACCCTAACCCTAACCCTAACCCTAACCCTAACCCTAACCCTAACCCTAACCCCTAACCCTAACCCTAACCCTAACGCTGCCGCTGCCGCGCGACCTGCCGTTAGCGGATTTGCACGGGTTCACCCACCAACCCACAAAATCCTTCTCTCTAACCCTATCTCTTGTGCTGCCACACCCCTGCCGGGAGCTAAATATACGGGTTCACCCACCCACCTAAAGAAACCTTTCTTTTAACCCTAATCCTAACCCTAACCCAGCCCTAACCCAGCCCTACGCGCTGCACCTGCCGTGCGCCCCGCCTCCGGCGGATAGCATTACCTTCCTTCCTATTATACCCTTCTATTAACCCCTAAGTCCCTAAGCCCCTACTTAAACCGCTATCGCGCTTGCACCTGCCGTGAGCTGCGCCTTCGGCGCCTACTATTACCTTCCTTCCTACCTTACCCTCTTATCTCCTAACCCTTATATTAATTACTCACCCTAACCCTCATATTAATTACTCACCCTAACCCTCATATTAATTACTCACCCTAACCCTCATATTAGTTACTCACCCTAACCCTATCTCTTAATTATAGTAATATTTACTTCCCCTACTCTCTGCCCTTTTTACCTACTAACCTCCTTACTCTATATTACCCTTACCTCTCTATACCCTCTGACTTACTTGCCTTATACTATCCTTTACTCTCTGTCTTACCCTCTGACCTATCTGCCCTTACCTTAACCTCTTAATCTCTCTAATCCCTTTCCCCTCACTTTAATTTCCTTACCCTTTAATCCCCTTACTCTTACTCTAACCTTTATAGTAATAGCTTCCCCTAATCTTATCCCTTATTTATTATTGCATTTACTTCCTTTATTATTAGCTTTTTATACCCTATAACCTACTTACCTTATATTATTCTCTACCCTCTATGCCCTCCCCCTAACCTAACCCCCTTATTATTACACTATTTACTTTACCTAACCCTTATCGTAATCCCTTCCCCTAACCTTTATTTTATATTAACCACTTACCTTAACCTTTATATTAATTACTCCCTCTAACCCTCCTTATCTCTTACCCTCTCCCTCTCTTGCTCCCTTACCATTTATATCCCTTATCTCCTAACCCTTAGCATTATACACATACCTGCCGTTAGCAGATACACGGGGTTCACGTCCCTAACCGCCCCTCCCTATCCCTAACCCTCTCACCCTCCTGCTCTCTTATCCCCTTACCCCTCTTACCCTATACCCCCCTACCTCCTCTTTATCTCTCTCTACCCTATATCTCTTTATTACTCTCTCTATCTCTTCACCTCTCTTATACTAATATATCCTTATTATAATCCCTATAGCTACCCTATAGCTACTCCTTATCCTTATATATCTGCCAAACGACTGCTTCCCATAACGCGTGTGCATTTGTCCCCTTCATCCCGTGAAACCGCCTTTCAACCCCTAGCCAGCGATAAAATCCCTCCCTATCCTTTATATCAATCCCGAATGCAGCCCTTGCTATATCTCCGATCCGCCAGCTCCTCAACCCCATCAACACCACCGGCAGCAGCTTATCCTTATACACACACTTACCCTCTTCATCCCGGGTTTCCTCACACCAGTCTAACGGCAGCTTGCATATAAAGCAGCATGATAGCTCTTTAAACCTGATCTCCCTGCGCGCCGCATCATACCCTTCCTCTCCTACTACCTTGCACCACTGCCCGGCCTTCTCATGCCGCGGCTCATCTGGGACCTCCCCTACCTCTAGTCCCTTCTGATGACGTCGGACGTGACATACCGGACACTCCTCTGCAACATCGTCTAGCCATCGGAAAAGCATTCTGATCCGCATACCCTCTTCCTTGCCAAATGCCTTCCAAATCCTCCCGCCTTTTCTCGTGTCATAACCCTCACCCTCACCCTCACCCTCACCCTCACCCTCACTCTCTGCCTCACTCTCTCCTTCAATCACCTCCTCGGCCCTGCCCGCACCCTCATCACTGTTATTATCCTGCTGAAGCAGCTCACATCGATCACAAAGTGCAGCCCCATCCACATCCTTACACGTTTCGCCGGCTGCTCCGTCCATAAACGCCGAAACCACAGCCCTTCGACATCCCGGCGTCGATATGAATGCCTCCATCTGTGCCTGATTGATATCATCTACAAAGCTTCGATGCTGATCCTCTCGTTGCCGCCGTCCGTCGTGTACGATGATTGACCGGACCACCTCGCCTGCCCGCCGCCCTCCTCGCCCAGTCTGCTGCACAAAATCAACGAGCCCATACGGCTTCTCCATATGAACCACGGCCACAATCCCCTCGATATCAATACCTGTCCCTAACCCTGTTGTTGCTGCAATCCAACGGCTTGTGTGTCTGCCCTCTATCCATGCCGTTCGTGCCTCGTGACGGTCCTTTTCGCTCATGCCGCTGTGATGAAACCCGCAGCCGATCTCTTCAGCTATCGCTTCACACTGACTCTTTGACCGGCAGTATATGACCCCCTTCTGACAACCCGTCATATCTCTGTCTAGCTGTTTGATCACCTCGACCGTGCGATCCTCAACAGCATCACGCCCGGGCTTGACCTGCTGAACTTCATAGCGGCAGTTCGGCTTGACCGTCCGATCCCGCACCATGACCGCTGACTTCGCTAGCATCTCACCACGGAACCAGTCCTCCAGCACGACGGGTAGCGTTGCTGTGAGCAGTACTAACGGGCAGCCAAACCGACGTAGCCCAATTAGCTCGCCAAGCTTAGCCCGGTAGCCGATATCCATGATCACAGTATGACATTCATCCACGAATATCCGCTGCAGCAGCCCTGTACACGACAGCCCGTCAACGTACCCGGAAAACTCGGCGCTTGACACGATATCGGCACTGACAACGATCAAGCGTGCCGCCCGCGGCATGCCCTCTCGTCCCGAATTCATCGATGACCTATATCGGATGCAGTCGACCCCCATATCTGTTGCTCTTGCCACCAAGTCATCCATCAGTGCAACAAACGGCACGACCACGATGCTCGTGCCTGTATCCTGCATCACGGCCGGCAGCATGAATAATATGCTCTTGCCGGCCCCGGTCGGTAGCACATTGATCGCCGTCTGATCTGCTTTGAGTGCCATGATCGATCGCATGCACTCAGCCTGCTTGTCGGATCGCCAAGTCGTCTTCGGTCCAAGCAGCCTTCGCAGCCCATCCGCCATCTCGTCCTCTAGCTTCTTCCTCTTCTGAGCCGCCTCTCCCTCCTTATTCGTCTTTCTCCGCTTGCGGCTAGTTGCTCGGTTTGAACTATCAGCCTTTTGCTGCTGCTGCTGCCCCGTCACTTGACTATCCCGCTTACGCTTCACCGCCGTCTTCTCTTTATCCCCCTCTCCCTCTGCACCGCTTCCCTCCAAATACTGATGCCACAGCCTGCTGATCTCCTTGAATGTCGCGATCATCTCCGGTTGCAGCTTACCCGGGAAGCCGATATGTACGGCATAGTGCTGCCTCGCAATCCGTGTTCCGTGCGTCGACTGCAAATCCCACACGATATTCCAGCTTCCTCCACAGTCAACCGGCTCACCTGTGATCGGATCGATCTCGACGTTATCATCCTCATCTTCATCATCCATCTTACCTTCTAGCTGCTTCATCACAAGCCCTCGAATCTTCCGTCCCATCTCGATCGCGATCGCTCGATATCGTCCCACCCCGAGTCTGACCCCCGTCCCGGCCTGCATAACGCGAGCAAGCTTCCTGCTAAGCCGGTCGGTTTCCCATACCGACGAGTTGCCATCCCTCCACATATACTCTAGCTGCTCTCCACGCGGCTCGGTAAGCTGACATTCCCGCCGTAGCACCCTCTCAGTCGGAATTAGCCATGCGATATATGCCACAATCATCCGCCCGATCCGGTCGGGGACGAACCGTGCGACCTTCCGGCCGTTGTCACGGATTGCCTTCATCTTATCTCGATCGGTCACGATCATGACCTGACCATCTAATATGAATATATTCCGGATCAGCTGCCACGAATCGCAGTGCCGCAGTGTTGTGACTTCCGGTCCCCTTCCCGGAAGCCCACCCCACGTATGTACGAGCACGAGCAGCGTCTCTCGCAGCAGCCGCAAGTCTCGAAGCCACCTCTTAACACGCTGTCGCTTCCATCGAACCCTTGCAGCATCCCATATCGATGCTTCCATCAGCCGCATCACCTTTGCCGGCCCGGGCTCGAGCCAGTTGTTCTTCGGGTTGCTTGCGAATGACTGACCTGCCCCGAGCCGTACCATATTATCGATGATCCGCCCCATATCGATCTTCTTACTGACCGACTGCCACACCCCCCCGAACAGCTTATCCAGTAGCTTCTCTGCCTCGGTCACCTCATCGCGCAGTGTGCGGGTGAAATCCTCGACGCTGATATGCTCGCCCATGTGAAATAAGCCCTCTCCGTCCTCGGACCATCGTATCGACGGCTGCCCCCCCATCTTCTGCCGATACCCTTTCCCGTATGCCATCCATCCGATGATCGTGCTCATGACAGTGTGAGTGCCCATACACATCCACGATGTATGCTGCTCTTGAAATGCAAGTACGGCCTCGACCCCGACCTCGTCCCGATCTAGCGGCTGATTCTCAAATGCAGCCTCCAAAAAGAACAGCCGGGCCCACCATACTATAGCAGCTAGCAGACCAGTATATAAATGCGGCTCTATATAGCCCATCGGGCGTGGTTTGATACCAAGTGCCGCACAGAAGCACAGTAGCGAATTCGTATATGTGTTTCCGCCAACGTGAGTTTTGATCGAAGCCACGATAAACCGGAAGACGGCTCGGTCTAGTGCATCCTGCAGCGGGCTAGTCATACCTTCATCCCCTTGCTCGCCTTCGTCACTATCATCATCGTCTTGATATTCGTCTCCGTCTCCGTCTCCGTCTCCGTCTCCGTCTCCGTCTCCGTCTCCGTCTCCGTCTCCGTCTCCGTCTCCGTCTCCGTCTCCGTCTCCGTCTCCGTCCCCGTCTTCGTCTTCGTCTTTATCTTTAGCTTGTCTCTCTCTGCCGCTGAAGAATCCGCTGTCATGACTGCTTGGAACCCTATCACTCTCGAGCTCTTCAGCGACATCATGCAATAAGCTCCACTGCTCATCCGTAAAGCGAACGGCCCAGCATTTAAACGCTTCCTTCCGCCCGATACGGTATGCCTTCCAGCAGAAGCTTAAGTAACGGTGACCGACAGACTTATACTGGCTCATCGATTCTTCCTTGCCTTTACGGCCAAACGGCACGCCGCTTGGGGTCATTGATGTGATGCTGCCGAGCCACTGCAACGTCTCGGTCGGCACGCTATCGAGCCGCCAGCAGCAACGGTCCACCTCACGATCAAAGCTCTGTCCGAGCCGGCTGAGCAATAGTCGCTCACGAGCTGCTTCCTCATCTTCCTGATTCTGAGCCCACCTGCCTGTTGCTGCCCTCGCCCGTAGCCACTGGGCTGCATCGTGAATACTGATCAAGTCCCGGGAGCCAAAGTGTCGTACCCAGCCTAGCCTCTTGACCCACGGCGAATCACGGTCGATATCTTCCTCCAAGTCACCCTTCCGTAGTCGTACGGCGTCTTCTTCCTTTAGTCGAGCCAGACTTGCAGCAATGACCTTGTCTATAGCACTCTGATTTCCAGCATCAGCTTTGTTAGCCACTTCTAACGGGCCATTCCTATCGCTATCATCTCGAACGATCCAGTAGCGCGCATGCCTTCCTCCCATCCACGTCTGTAGCCGCACCTTAGTCCACGGTTCCTCTGCTGTATTATGCCCTGCCTCTCTCCAATGACGGACAATATTATCGTATGCAATAGTAAGATATCGGCATATACAACAGCTATACCCACCTGAAATAACGAGCTCTTCGATTGCTGGGCCGTTATCTTCTGGTACTGCAATACGCTTCGGGTCAGCTAGTTTTAGTTCACCATAGTAGTCTATGATATCCTTGAGCACTTGTCCCTTGAGCTGATGCTGCCGTCGAAAATGTGACTCAATGCTGCTGCCGGGCCGAACGGCTGCTTGACATAGCCGGCAGATGAGTATTTGATAATCCTGATTGAGCTGTACGATGTCCTCCATTGTTGTTTGATATCGCCTCTTTAATCTTGATTATAGAAAGTAAAGAGAAAGTAAAGAGAGAAGCAGTCTTGTTGTTTTTCTCTATCAATTATAGTCCCCTTTCCTCTGCATTATGCTAACCCCAAGCTCGTACTAGCTAACCCCAAGTGTGGGGTTGGGGTTATTTTAAGCCAATCAGCAACTCGGCCCAAGCCCAACCGATTCAAGTCCAAAATCTAAGCGAGATAACACAATTTATTAGACGATTACTGTTCAATCGTCTCTTAATAGTACCTAGGGTCTGCTAGCTTATTACTAGCTAAATCTTCTCTATAATTATTATAAGGCCTCTCCTTTATGCCCTATATATTAATATAATCCCCCTTTATTACTTTAGGTTTTAAATCTTTTATTACTAGGTTATTATCTCCTGTAATAGCAGGCTTATAAAAATAATTATTATTTAGTAGTGCCTTTTCTGCTAATAACTCTAGTTATGGCTCTGGTTGCAGCTCCTAAGCGACCTCCTTATTAATAGCCTCCTTAGGTATATTACTATTAGGCTCTGCAGCAGGTAAGGAATCTTTATATCTAGCAGATAATAAATAATGTTTTTATAATAGAGTAATATCTATTAAAACTCTAGCTGAAGAATATATTACTTAAAAACTATATCTTTTATATAGCCTTTTAATATCTTCTAGATTATAAAGATACTAAAGAGTATCTACTATGTCTTTGCTATTATATTTATTTATTTTTTTCTTCTTAGAATAAGTCTTATTTCTCTTAATTCCTAAAAACTATAGCTACTTAATATAGTCTTTTAATACTATATAAATAGCTTTATTATTAGGTATGAATTTATAGCACTACTAGCATATTAGGTTAACCTAGATACTACTAATATTTACCTATCTTATAGTATATTTACAGAAAAGGATAGGCTTATTATATAATAATATAGTTATAATAAAAGTTCACTAGGATTAGCTATTCTCTAAAAAAGATAATAAAGCCAAAGTGCATATAGTTTATAAACTAGGACTAAAAATAGATAATAAAACCTATAAGAAAGGTAGTTAAATAGATAATAACTTCTATGTTAGCTATATTAATAATACAGGGGTTAAGAGATATCTATCTATATATACCCTATAAGGCTGCCTTAATGCCTAAGCTCTAAGTTAACCCCTTATGCCTAATATAGATCTTAATTAAATATAGCCATTAAAACAAACTGCCATACTATTATAGCAGCTAAGTATACTTTATAATAATAGAAGTTTATAGTTTTAACTTATAGAAGTATTAAAAATAGCATAGTAAGTAGGTTACTTATAAACCTTATATAATAGTTAATTAATTATATTAATAATATATATAGGCTTCTAGATATTAGTATTTACTTTAATCTTTAGATATTCTTAAATAGGAAATTATATAATACTTATAGATATATTATTTATTTTTATTCCCCTATTATAAAAGATAAAATTATACCTATTTATATCTTAACTGCACCTAGGTATTATTACTAGTAGCCTCTTGCCTTTATCTATAAATATACCTTTAATAATAGAGATAATCCTTAGTGCATAGAATATATTATTTAATACTTCTACTATTAGGATTATAAGTTTCTAGTAAGTAATAACGGCAAAAGGCCTGGAAATAAATTAATATATAAGGATAATACTAATACCTCCCTGGAAAATACTAAGATTAACCTTAGTTCTAATCTGATTATTTATATAAAAGTATTTGCCCTTATATATAAGTATAAGATATATAAACTTAAATTATTATTAGTAGCTAAGTTTAAGGTAGTAGCCTAGTAGTATAAAAGACTTATTATTTTACTAAGGCTATATAAGAAGTATATAATTTAGCCGCGCTAAATAATACCTAAGAGATATATAACTCTATAGTAGAGTTCTTATATAAATAGTAATACCTCTTATATAAAGACTATATTAAGAGACTTATATTAGATAAATCTTAGCTAAGCCTTAACTTATACCTCTATAGCCTAATTATTCCCCTTAACTCTAGCTTACTTCTTAGATTTAGCAGAGGCTTTTATTAGATTAAGAAGTAATAGACTTATTTATTTAGATAATATAATATATTTAATTTCTATATTATTTATATATTATAAAATACCTATATTCTTAACCTAAAGTAATACCTAGAAGCCTTATATTAATATTAGTATCCTGCTCTTAGACTAATATAGTAATAAATATAAGTATAATAACCTCTAGTATTATTCCTATTAAGAGCTACTACTATATATTTTAAACTGCCTATTAAATATCTAGCATAATATCCTTGGCCTATGCTATTGCTATAAATATATTGCGCTTTAGTAAATCTTAGATATTACTTAGGTTCTTGTTTTAATACTATATAATCTCCTCCTCTTAATGCTTTAACTTTTCTCTCTTAGCCTTAATCTCTGTAAACCTCCTATTGGTTTCTTATTAGATAGAGATAGCGCTTTAGTTTACTATAAGAATCCCTCTCTTAATTTACTGCTAGAGCGGCGTAATAGTGCTTTAATATATTAGAAAGCCGAGAAGCTTAATAAACTCTTCTGCGCTTAATAATAACTTATTAACTCTAACTAAGTTAATACTAAGTTATTAGATAGTAATATCTTAAATTTTTACTACTATGCTAAGTAAGGTTAAGAGTTTTTTAATATTATTCTTAGTTTTAAGTGCCTTATTTTACTTAAATAAGTCTATTTACCTTTATAAAGGAATTACCTTAGCGTAGGTCTAATCTTAGTTATTTAGATCTTTTTATATTATTTGCTATTTAAATGTAAAGTATATATACTTTAGTATTAGCTAGAGCTATAATATAAGTCTCTGCTATAGCCTAATAGGAAGAGAAGTAAGAAGTTAGTAATCTTAGAGAGTTTAGCTATATTAACTATTTTATAATTTACTTCCTATAAGAAATATAATATATTAATATATTATATATTTATTTATGCTAAGAAAGATATACTTATCTTTAAACCTATTAGCTATCTCTTTTAATAGGTTATATTTACTATTAAGTGCTTAGCTCTTCTTTAAAGATAGGTATTTAGTTATTATTTACTATTATTCTTAAAGCCTATATACCTACTCTTCTAGAAATAAGTTAGGAAATTAGTATCTTATTATATTAGTACTTATAAATATATAATTATTTAGTAAGATCTTAATAGTGGCTATTATACTTAAAATGCTATAATTATAAATTAGGCCTTTAGTTGCCTCTTAGCTTTTTTTTTACTTTCTTATAGCCTTTTTAATTAACTAATTACTTAGATATTTCTCTGTAATTCTTATTAATAAAGCCAAGCCTCTAAAAGTAATATAGATATCCCTTTTACTAATAAAGTCTGCTTATTTGGCATTATTAGGCTCCCGGAAAGTTACCTCCTTAAGATAGTAGTTAGGATAAATTACTATTATACTAAGATTGCCTTTAATCTTATAGTTCCCCTTTGCCTTAGTATATTAATACTTATTAGTAGTTAGTATACTAAATAGTATTATTATTATATACTAATAGTATTATAGCAGATATAGGTATAGTTAAAAGAGTAGTAAAGAAGAATAGTAAGAGAAGAATAAACTTAGCTACTAGTAATAAATAATAATAGTATTATATATTTTATATTATAACTAATTAAATCTACTTAGCTAAGCCTATCCCCTATAAGATAAGTAAAAATAAATAATTTTTAGATACTATATAAATTAAAGTAATATAAGCTTCTAAGATATATCTATTATATATATTATAGCAAAAAGTGCTATCCCTACTATCTATTACTAAGTCTACCTTTTTATAATTAAGAAATTTATTCTTAAGAGCTTACCTAGGTTAAAGATATATTAATATAAGAGACTTAGTAAAGTCTCTCCTAGGATTAAAAACTAATAAAGTTACTTATTTTAGTATATATTAATATATTTAATTCCTATATTACCTTTATAAAGTAATATATTAAAGTCTATATTAGTAATATTAGTAGTAAATATTATATAAATAATAATTAAAAAAATAATACTAAATATAACTTAGTTAAGCCTTGGCCTGTATTTATATTGCCCTCTTGTTTTAATATCTCTTATCTTATTTTATAGGCTTAGTATAGCATTTTATTAATAAAGAAGTAATAAGCTTACTTATTTTAAACTAAAGTAATATCTAGAAGTCTCTACTAATATTAGTATCCTATATAACTATCTACTAGATAACTAAAGTAACTCTTTACTTAATATAATAAAAGTAATTAACTTATAAGCTCTTTATTAGTAGCTATTAAATACTTAGTTAGCTAACTTATTAGCTTTTTTATTTATCTCCTAAGGTATATACTAGAATAGAACTTTAATATTAGATATATTTAAATCTTTAGTAAGCCTTTATAGCCTCTTAAATAGATTAGAGTTCTTAATTATACCTCCTTTTGCATTTATATACCTATTAGTTTCCTATTTAAACACCCACTTAGTTATACCCTTAATAAGGTACTTTAAGTCTGCCTTAATAATAACTATATAAAGTAGTTCCTTACTTAGCGCTTTTATGTATAGTATTTCTAATGCCTATTTAAGTATAATAATACTAGTATTTAGTTTTATAATTTAGTTTATTATAGGTACCTGGCATAGTAAGAGGCTTTAATTAAATAAAGATATTTTACTAATAAAAACTCTAATAGCAGCTTTTATATTAGGTATATTATTACCTCTGCAGGTACTATTAACTATAATAAATATATAGTTAATATATAGTATTATATAATTATAGCTGCTATAAGGGTAGTTATTCTTATATACTAAGTAAACCTAGTCCTTATTAAGGCTAGGAACCTAAACTAAGTCTAGCTTTATATTATCTCTATAGTATAAGTAAGGCTTAAACTTTTAATTCTCTACCTACTTATAGTCTTCTATATAATAAGGGGCTATAATAACTATATCGCCTAGGCTAATTAAAGATAATAATAAGAAAGGAAATAAATAGAATATCTATATGTTAAATAAGCAGGCAAAGTAGCTAAGATTTAGTTAAGGCGGAAGATATAGCTGCATATAGATATAAATTTTTAAGAGGTTTTATTTAGTAATATAAGGTTTTAGCCGTGCTATATATTGTATAAATACCTAAGCGCTTAAGTCTTAAATCAGGCTCTGCAGGCTAATATAACTTTTATATCTAACTAATTAGCTTTAAATAGCCTACTCTAGGCTAATAAGATCTCTTACCAAATATTATTAACTTACTAAGCTAAGTCATATTAACTAAGAGATAGAGGCCTAGGCAGTATTACTATTATAAACCCTGCCTATTATATATATAATATTCTAAGGCTAATTATAATACTATTTACTATTCTTCCTAATATAAGTAAATTTTCTTTATACCTAAGAACTTGGCTTTATATAAGCAGAAAGTAATAAGAGCAGTAATATAAAGGCATAATCTTACCGTCTTAAACTTCCCTCGGGATAAGCTTATTTAGATCTTATAGTATTTACTTTAGTAAGGTATCTTTAGCTTATATTCTACTGCCTAGATTATATTTTTAAAGCCAGCTTTATAGCCTATAGTATAATAAGAGCCTTAAAGAGTCCTTAGACCTTTATTACCTAATTAAGACTATTATATTATAGAAGAATATAAGGTATAAATAAAAAAGTAAATTTACTTAGTTAGTATACTTTTTAAATATATTATACTAATATCTATATAGTCTCTTTTATATAAGGAAATACTCTGACCTAGATCTTATATTAAATACTAAATAATATAAAGTATATTACTTAATTATTTACTTTATATCCCTTGTTATAAATTAATTATATAAGTTTAATACTGCTAAGCTTAATTAAGCTAAACTATAAGGGAATAGGTCTAATTACTGCACTGCTAAAGCTTTATTTAACTTTAGAGATGCCAATCCTAAGGCAGTAAAATATTTAATATAGTTTTTATATCTCTAGGATTATAAAGTTATAACTACTATCTTAAGTAATGCCCCTAACCAGGATATACTCTAAGAAGATAATAATTATTTACCTATTATAAATAAAGTAATTACTCTTAAGGCCTAGCTATTAATTCTTTATACTAAAGTCTTTATACTTATATATATATATAATATTCCTTGCCTTAGAGAGTTATATATTAAGAAGTTTAAGGGAGTAGCTTAATAGCAATAGAAATCTAGTTATTTCTTAGATATAGCCTAGGAGGTATATATTATTACTTTAACTAATATCCTAGAAATATAGAAAGCTATTATAAAAATATTCTATAAGAACTATATATTATTAAATAAGAGTTAAGTTTAGGTATTTCTACTAGGTATATCTTAACTAATACTAGATATTATATTATATATAAATAAACCTTTAATACTATTTAGTAACTAAGGGTATAAATAAATTTAGATAATAATTATATCTAGAATTTAATAAGTATTTAAAGTAACTCTCTTTTTACCTAATTATACTTTTTTTATAAATCTTAATCTTACTATATTATTATATTAGCTAATATTTATAACTTATATATTACTATCTTCTACTTACCCCTAAGATGCCTCTCTGTCTATTTAGCTATATATATTACTATAGACTACTATACTGCTATTAAATATACTAGCCTATTATTACTAGATGGCCTAGCTGGCCTAAAGCCCCCCTTATTATTAATCTATTTAATACTTACTATATTTAGCCTGCTTTATACCTCTATTACCTACTCTAACCTCTCTGACTTCTCTAATTATATTAATAAGGCACTATTAAGTATAAGAACCTTACTATAATATACTATTGCCTCTAGTTACTCCCTGAGGTTAATATCTATTAGTATTAGGTTCTTATAGAACTGCCCTCGGCTAATAAAGTCTTTATTATTATTGCCTAAGATTACTAATTAGGTAAGGATTATAATCTATTATATAAGCAGGTTATTTTGCAGTATTAATTTAGCCTTACTTAATGCCTTTATAAGTAGCTGCTAAATAGGTGCCTAGATATACTTAAACCCTTTTTATTCCTGCCTCTATATAATTGCCCTTATATTTATCTGCTAAATCTCTTGCTTAATATCTAGGATATTATTAATTTGGCTCTCTGTTAATTATAAGCCTATCTCCCCTAGTATGCCCTTACTATGTAAGTAAGTAATAAACCCTACTAGGCTTATCTAGATTAACTAGTATTGCCATTATTTACTAAGATTATAGATAGCTATAAGGCTTTTAAATACGCCTTAATTTCTATCCCCTTATTTCCTTTATCTATACTATTTAATATAGCCTGCACTGCCTGCAGCTATTACTTTATTATAGCCTCTATCTTATCTAGGTTATTTTAGAAGGCTAACTAAATAGTTATTTGCCTCTGGCAATTATTAGTAAACTAATGCCTTTGCCTCCTTATATTCTCTACCCTGTTATTATCCTTATTACTGCCTATAAACTGCATAACCTTGCAGTTTAGCGCCAGTACTACTTCTGGCATAGGACTTATTACTAATAGGTATTTAATTTAGTTCCTCTTAATCTTTGCCTAGACCTTTTTATCCTCTTCCTTACCTAGGCAGAGGAAGTTTATTTCCTAGAGTTATATTTTATAGCCTATATGCTAAGTTTCTAAGAGTAGTGTTATACTATATTAAACCTTATTATTTTAGGGTAGTAAATCCGGCTGCATAGACCACTAGAGTACTATAGTATAGAGATTAATAGCTGCTATTTCTAAGTTTTATTTATATATTTTAGTTAAGAAAGGGATTCTTATATAGCTAGTTAAAGCCTAAGATAGCTATTATTTACTATAAAAAGAATATAAAGAGCTCCTAGCTACTATAGGTAATTTTATAGCTATATATTATATAATATCAGAGCTTAGCTGCCTTTATAACCTATATATTATTTATAGGCTATAATTTAGCTTATAATTAACCTTAATTACTTATGGATTTATTATAGGATTTTAACTATAATCTTAAGCTAGGACTAAAATTTTACTAGGGCATTTATAATTTCCTTATTTATATCTTTATTTAACTAACTAGTAAAATCCTTAATATAATAAGCTAGATATAAAACTAAATATATAACTCTAATATATAATCTAAGTTTTATATTTAGTTAAATAAAGCTAATAGTAATATATAATATAATATCTGCTATCCTATTTTTTAACCTTTATATAAATAATCCTAGCTTTTATTTAATACCTACTACTCTTATAGGTTATCTCTAGATAGAGGTAAATATAGATATCTATAGATCTACTTAATAAAATAGATAATATAAGATAGGTGTATACTTTATTATAAATAGGTATTTAAATCCTGGTTTAATATAATAGCTATAATAATATCTATTAACTTAGTATTATTAGGAATAGTTATACCTGGCTTAATAATATATATGCAGAAAACTATATAGCTGCTATTCTTAGCAGTTATAGATATAATGCTATTAATCTTATTAGGGTTAGGGAAATAAAGGACCTGCTAGCAGAAGTAGTAATATAATATGCAGAGGAACTATTATATTATAATAAATAGATTATGGCTAAGCTGCTTAAATGCCTTAATGGCCCTCTTAGCCTCTATATAGAAATACTGGCTTTTAAGATATCTACGGCTAATATTACTATTAGTAAGGGTCTATGCCTAGGCAAAATAGGTTAAAATATACTTAATAAAGAAGTAGTAGTTCCCTAGAGGATTATAGTCTCTGCCCTATATAGCTCTTAACTTAGTATATATACTAGCCAGGGTAAACTTAAATATATCTATATCTAGCACTCTTTTCCTTCTGCCCTTTGCCGGAAATAGAGCTAGGTATACTGCTTCCTTATAGCTGCAAATTAGGAGCTATAAGAGGATTCTAAGTATATCCTCGGCCTGCTTCTATATGCAGATCTCCTTGCTGATAATAAGGCTGATTACCTAATTAATAAGGTATCTAAATTACTATAATAATGCTTCTTCTAGCCAGTATGCCTTAATAATAAGCTATAGTACCTATAGTAGGTTTATGGCTTAGTTATAAAGCCAGAGTTTATGCTAGTCTACTATATCTTTTAAGAAAAAGGCAAACCCCTATTACTCTCTAGAGCAGGCTATATTAAGATTAATCTTACCCCTGGCAGTAGATATAAGAGGCATAGATAATATCCTGGCTAGTATATATAGCTAATAGTTAATAAAATGCCAGAGAGTAAGTATTATAATAATATAGAGTAATGCTACTAACTATAGCATAGATAGGTCTTGCGCCTAATATAATATAATATAGTCTATAAGCTGTAGATACTTATTAATGTTCTGCTGCATAAATGCATTTAAGTCCCTAGCCAAGAGCACATAGAAGGCATCCTAGTCTAGTGCTATAGTAATAGCGCCTGGCTTATTAAATAGCTAGTTTGCCTGCTTAATTAGTTACTACTAAGCCTCCTCTGCTGGCTGTAATTAAGCCGTAAGTATTATTATAATATGCAGCTTAATCTGCTAGCTATACCCCTGTAATAAGTCCTTAAGGTTACTAGCTATATACTAAATTAATTATAATAATACTTATTTTACATCCTAGCAGCTAGCCTTAATATTACCTTTTTAGGCTACTATTACCTAGGCCTTATTACTATATATAAGGTTAAAGATATTAGGATATAAGAAGGCCTAGATAGCAGCTATATTAAAGTTCCCCTCTTCTATAATATAGGATTATATATATAAGATACTATGCCTAAAGATAAGGCTAGTTCTCTTAGGCTTAGAGGTAATATAGATAGAGTCTTATAGTATATATACTAGGTACTTAGTAATAGTAGTACATAGGATCCAAGGAGGCTTTTAACCTTCTCCTATAGCCTACTCCTCCTTACTCCCCCTTCTGCATAAATCTTACTTATTATCTCTATTATATCTACTTTTACCCTCCCCTTTTTTATCTCCTTAGCTACTACTAGTCTTATTATCCTAGCTACTATTAGCCTTATCCTCTACCTATAAGGCTACCTATAGTACTATCCTCCTAAGTAAAGCCTCCCTTAACTGCCTATAAAGAAAATATAAGGTATTATTTAGTAGTACTGCTAAGCTAGAATAATATACCTACTTCTTATTAATAAGAGCTTAGATACTATATTAATAAGCTAGGTTTACCTCTATAGTATTAGTTCTATCCTATTATTACCGTAAGCAGGGTTACTATTATAACTGCTAGCTGCTGGCTCCTGCTTAAGGTTAATAATACTATACCAGGTATAGAAGTCTTTTAGCACCCCTGTAATACTACTACCAGAAGACTAATGCTATAGCTTAGTATCCTTATAGCTATAAAGGAAAATAATATTACTAAACTGCTATAGCCTACTAGTATCTTTTATCTCTTATATGCTCTTGCTATTACTGCGCTAAAGCCTGTTAGCTGCTATATTATACTTTGCATAATTAAGTGCCTTCTATATAATACTTTATAGCCTAGGGAGGTTCTCTTTACTATATAGGACCTTAAAGGCCGCCCTATATATAGCAGCTAAGCTTAATAACTCCCTAGTAATATATAATACTGCCTAGACAGAGTTATAGCTTCTAGGCAAGTAATATATAAAGTGTAGTCTAATCTTTTTAATACTTAGCCTAATAAAGCTATTAAAGAATAGCTAGTTTTATTTCTCTTATAGAGATATTAAGCCCTTCTTCTAATACTTTTTATTATAAAGCTATAAGAAGAATATATAAACTATTTATAGCCTTTAGTATATAAGTATAGTATATAGGATCTAGTAGATTAGGACCTACTTAATCTTCTTTCCTACCTATATAGGTATATAAATATAAATAAACTTAAAGAGGAGGAGGCTTAGCTAGGCTATAATATATATATTTAGTAGTCCTCTTAGGCTATATAGGTCTTTTATAATATATAGGAAGCTATTAATATTATAAATGGCAGGTGCTAGCTTCTGCTATAATATATTATCTTAATAGAGGCAGATCTTAGTATTTAATTAGTTTTTATCCTTATACTAGCCTGCAAATTAGGCCTTAAGCTGGCTAGCTAATAGCAGCTAATTGTAGCAGAGACTTATAATTAAAGCATTAAGGGGTTAAATAATCTAGTCTAAGCTAAACTATTATAACTATTCCTCTTACTTAGCAAAGGACAACCTACTAACTTTAGCGCTAGACCTAGCCTATATCTTATACAGATGTAGATAGTAGTAATAAGTTATAAGGTATAAGGCATCCTAGTCCTTATATTAATCTGCTAGGCATAATACCAGGCTGGCAGTAAGGATATAAATAATATATTAAGCTAGTTTCTCCTCTTTATTTAAGTCTTCCTCTTTAACCTAGTTATAGATTTCCTAATATATAGGCAGTTTTATAATAACAGGCTTAGCTTACTTTTTATTATATGCTTTATTTAGAGGATACTTACTTTAGGTAATAATATTTTTATATTAGTTATTATTTACCTTATTTATTATATTATCTAAGGCAGATAGTTAGCAGGCTAAGTATAATATATAGAGATTAAGTAAGTATTTAACCTAGGTAAGGCTTATAATTATATAGAGGTATTAAGCATATATGCTATAACCTATTATCCTCCTTGGCTAGATTTATCTGCATATTAGGGCTAAATAATAGTAACTAGTTATTTAATAATATATTACTATCTAGGGCAGCTATATCTATTATATTATTATTTATTAAGTCTATATTAAATTAATTTTATATAAGTATTAGCATATTAAGGTTCCTATTTAGAAATATATACCTAGTATATATTCTTTTCTGCCGTAGTATTATTTAACTAGAGATCTAAATAAGGGCTGCTTATCTAAATATCTCCTTTATTATAACCTGGCATTCCCTAAGGATTTATTAATTAATAATAATATATTTAAACTTAGAGATAATAATAATAATAATAATAATAATAATAGCTTAGGGAAGGCAGTGCCTGTTTTAATAGGGCCTATATTACTACTATTACTTAGTCTACTAGTAAACCTATTATTACTAATAGCAAAGAAGAAATCTAAATATAATATACTAAAGCTTGCTACTCTTAGCGGCATTCTTCTTTTAGATGCTATAGGTATAGGCGAACTTAATTGCAGGTATTATAGGATAGTATCCTAAGGTTAGGTTATATAGATGCCAGATATAAATAAGCAGGAGGAAGAAATACCTCTTCCCTTGTAATCCTTGGGCTTAGACTGTATTCTTAATGTGCCTTTGGCTTTCTGGCGCTTTAGAGCTATAATAGAGATAATAATATAAATACTTAATGCATAATAATAGCTATTAACCTAGGCTAGAATATTACTTAGGCTTTATTATAAAGATATTATAGGCTAAGTCTAGGGTAGTTAATAATAGAATAAACTTATAAATAATAAAGGCCTTAGATATCCCCTTAAATTTCTATATATTTATAGTATTAAAGTTTATTACTAAATTAGATATAACTTAAGTAATTTCCTTTTATACTTATTAAATTATTTAATATACTATTATATATATAATAGAGAGTTAGTTCTAGTATATAATAGATTTATATCCCTATTATAATAGGGATATTCTAGATAGAAAGACTAATTAAGATTATTTAAGCAGGGTCTATAATATAATATACCCTAATAGCCTTAGAAGATTATAAATATATTTATTACTTTATTTTAAACCTCTTTCCTCCCTTATTTATAACCAGAGGAAGGAGGAGGCTATAGAAAGAAGTTATAATTATTAAGAGGCAGGCTAGTAATATATTACTAATAGGCAGAAAAAGGATAATAATTCTAGCCTCTGCTATTATAGCAGAGTCTACTAAATATATTTACTTGCCTAACTATACCGGTAACTCTTTTAGTATATCTAGACCTTAATCCAGGAGGCTTAGATTATCTACATACTATACTGCAGATAGTAGTAATATTACAGCTCCTAGATATAATAAGGGTTTACTAGTATCCTTAGATATAGGCTTATTTATTACTAATATCCCTAATGTATTAGGGGCTAGGTTAAGTTAGCCTCTCTTGCAGAAGATACTTAGCTCTGGGCAGGATCTTAATGCCGATATATATAGCAGTCTGCTATCTAGCTTCCTTCTGGATTTTACCTCTTATACTATATTAAGTGTAGTTACTACTAGCTTATTAATGCAATATATATTACTATTATCCGAGGCGCTAAATAATTAGGATCTTATTAATCTGCCTAAGACCCTCTCTAGATATAAGAAGAAGCTTAAGAAGTTTATTAGCCAGTAGTATATATCCCTTATTAAGAAGGGTATACTAGAGCATTTAGTTTACTAGCTTGCTAAGTACTATATCTAGGCTAGTAATAAGGAAGGCAATTTAGGGATAGAAAGCTATTATATAAGTTATATAAAGAAGCTATTATTTCCTCTTATACTAAGTATATAGGTATCTACCTAAGTTTTACTAGATATATTAAATAATTATTAAGATAATAAAAATAGTAATATCCTTTTATAGCTATCTGCTAATCTAATTCTTATATAGGTCCCTTAGACTGATAATAAACCTATTATAATATAGCTAGGCGCTAATATATAAGCACTAAAGCAGGCACTCAGCAGGGATAATAAGCCAGCTACTCTAGTAGAGGCCTTATAAGCCAAAAGCAGACTTAAGAACTACCCCGAGGAGGGAGATAAGGCTTTTAATACCCTAGCTATTACCTAAAGGCTATAAGAAAAAGACTTTAGTAGCAGATTATCCTTGCAAGAGATCTATATTATAGGTACTACTATCCTATATAAGGTATTTAGCAGCTAAGGTTAGAAACGGCTTACTAATATACTAATATACCTTTATGGCCGCCACCTATAACGCTATATCGCCAAACTTAACTAGAATGCAGGCAGGGTAGTAGATAATATCTGCAAGGGTGGCCTGGTAATACTATCTAGCTTTACCTTATATTAGGCTTAGGCCATTTAGTATAACAGCCTCGACATAGTAATAATTAATAATATTTAACTAATTAATATAAAAGTATTACTTATTTATAAATAGGATTATTAGTTAAGCCTAGCTATAATAGGGTTAAATAGAGATATTAAAGACTTTCTTACTAATAATAAAATAAATACTAATATAGGGTTAGCACTTTTAACGAGGATAGCTAAGTATCTTAGTAGGAAGCTTAGTCTTCCTAAAGGCATCTTAGCTAAGAAGATTTATGCCTAGTAACTACTAATAGTAATAGTAGATATCTTTAGCGCTAGTATTTATATCTTTATCTCTAGGAGCCTTTTTATATACTATAATAAGATTTATCTAACTAATTATATTAAAAAAGAGGATAAGTTCTATGCTATAGCACTTATTATTGCAAATAAGCTCCTTAACCTCTTAGAGATTTATAAGGCATTATATAAGTATGTTATCTAGCCTGTCCTAAAGCCCCTTCTTCCTGGTAATAATATATAAGATCTTTCTAGGGACTTAAGAGTCCCTAGGGTTTAAATAGCTATAAATAGTAATCTATATAGCTTGCAAAAAACATCTATTCTAGAACTACTCGGTGTTTATATACCTCTATGAGGTTTTATAGAGGAATTAGGCAGTATTATAGGAGGAGATACTAATACTAAGATAATATTAGTTTGCTGATAGTCTACTCTCTACAGATATCATTATAATAAAGACAGCAAAGATAGTAATATTAATAATGATAATGATAATAGAAGTAGGGAAGAAGAGGGTAAGAATTCTGATTAATAGGAACCAAGAAGTAAAGAGGGGATTCTAATATTTAACAGGAGTAGGACTTAATTATATATGTGATAGGGACTAGGGTCTATATTACCTATGAGTTTAAATAAATTACATAATATGTAAAAGTGGGGCTTGGATTACATATGCGATAGTAGGGACTTAATCTCACCTGTAGTAATTAATAAACCCAACCCTAATACCTTACTATAATATATCTCTTTTTATTACCTTTTTAGGCTATATATCTCTTATTTTAGCCTATTTCCCTATTTATCTCTTTTTATCTCTCTCTTTATCTCTCTTTATCTCTCTTTTTTTTATTTCTTATTATTTCTCTTCTTATCTCCTTTATTTCTTATTTTCTTACTTATATTTTTACTTTCTTATTATCTTCTTCTAGAAAAATCTCTACTCCTCCTTATTAGCTATATCTTAATTAGAGAAAAACACTAGGGCAAAGATAGCTTAGATAGTTAATACTAACCCTATCCTAACCCTATTTAAATAGTCACCAAATAAACTCACTTAAACCACTAAAGGGCGCACTTAGGCTCCTAACAACCTCTATGTGCCAACTAAGGCAGTCAGTATACCCACTGGTAAAACCGACAAAACGCAACTTAGCATAACGGATTTTAGGACAGTTACTAGCCCTTCTTCTAGCCCTACAGGCAAGTCATTGGAATTAGATCTCAGCAACGCTCAATTTAGTAAATACGCAAGGTTTATCTAAATCGACGGTAAGGCAGTAATGCAAGTCTACTTAATATCTACTTTATATCTGCTATAAACTAACTTCTCTATTAGTCTGCTACTAGCCCCACCTAACGGCAGGGCATCTTTTAGTCTTAACATAAGGAAACCGCTAAATATCGCGCCAGGTGAACTCGTTAACCTTATAGCTTTAATTAGAGTTGACTTTATTAGTGCTCCTAATCTATAGGTTAGGACTTTCTTCCGACGGGGAAGTACGCGCTCCTGTCTTTAGATGATTATGGACGAGAAATCTATCTATGATAAAGAACTTGAGACTACTGGTGGTAAATTCGAAGAGGTAAAGAGTGAGAAGATTGCAGTTTTAGCTTATCTAAAGATTAAAATAATCCAGAAATCTGGGAATAACCCTGTGGCTCTTACATTCTGTGGTCTCTTGCTTGTAAAAGCAGAGAGATTAGCTATCTCGAGGTAGAGACTAACCTTCTTAGCGGAGGTCACCTAGATAGAGTCTGCTCCTAGTTCCTAAGAAACTAGACTCCTCTAGTGGAGATAGTAAAATTGGTAGAGACAGAAAGTCTAGGAGCTATATTTCTATACCTAACCTGGAGTCTAAGACTAATACTGGCACTGGCATAAGTCCTATTCTACTAACCACTTCCGGACCTATAGAGGTCATGTCAAACGAGGGCGGACATGTTCTTATAATGGATACAGCCGCGGTATATATAATACGTCTTATTACAGCAATTCTAGTTTTATGGCCTCTAGGTATAGCTTACCCCTAAAAGTGACTTACTTCGACTTTATCTCCTTTGTGACCCTGTATTAAGCGTGAGATGTGTACTTTAGATCTAGTAGGGTTTTATTTCTTTAAACGTTGTAGAATTAAACCCGCTTTATCACCTATCAACCTGTTGACTGGCGCAGGCACCACAGGCTCTAATAGCCCTAGCATTAGTGACTATAAACAAGAGAAGCTAGTAATAATTTATACGAGAATAATGTTAAGTGGGCTTACTCTACAAGGTGCTTATGAGGCTGTCCTAGTATTGTGGAAGTTATGCTTTTATAATAATATATAGTGGCAGGTTGTAGGTCTCTGATGTTAATTGCCGACTGGCTAATGGTCTATTAATGCCATTTAATCCTTAGAGGGACTTAATTGATGTATGCTAAATGGCGGAGCAGGAAATATATCTTGATTACGTTAAGCGGTATATGAGAATTACAGCCTGGATAGAAAAGATATAATTAACGCATGATGATAGTACTTTTCATTCGATCGGGTATCTCCGAGAAGAAGGTTATGGTAGAGCTAAGGATAGAAATCCGCATCCGCGGGTGGCTGGAATGGATAGCTGTAGTTTAGTGCTTACTGGATGAAAACTGCTAAAATAAGGGTACATAAAAAACAGAACGCGACCCACCATTACGTCAACCACCGCCTCGCGGCGCAACGCCATCTTCCTCTTCAGCCACCCACAGTTATAACAAATGGAAGGTTCAGGACGTAGAATTTTATACAAGTTATACGCTAATCGCCCGCCAAATCAGGACCTAAGCGATATAGTCAGAGTTCTTATCTTCTGCATGGCAGAGACAGGAAGGACACTATTTTTAGAAGCCTTATAGCGCTATTACGGAGACTACACCGTAACGCTTGTGTTATTTTTATCGACAGTGTGCAAAGCGATGAACGGCCGATATCTCGGGGCTGACGAGACTGTAGTAGTTGCATAAGTTTCATCTCACCAAGTTAGTTAGATAACAATACTTTCAAGTATGCATATAATTTAGAGTCTTCCAAGCGACTTCTAGCACACCATCAGCAAGTGACATTTCTTTGACTGACTGGCTTAAAGCCCAATGATGGTAGTTTCAGTAGACTCAGTATGAGATTATTATGAGATAACCGAAATGTATCGCATACCTTGAGGTATTCGTTTTCCAGGCAAACTCCAATAAATATACTCAACACGTATTAAGGCACTTAATCTTTCGCACAGGCCCTCATCTTGATTAAGCTTATAAATATAACTTTAAATTTAACCTTACTGCTTCTCGCTTTTACGTCTCCATAGACGCTTATGCAACCCTTCTGTCTTCACGGGAGCCCCTTCCTCGCCATACTGAATTATTTATAACTGTAACTGCTCGTATATAGGCATAGAGTGAATTCTTGGATGTTGAGGCTGCTGTGCTAAGTTTCTAAATAGTAAACTGGTCATAAGCCGCCATCTTAGCTGAGATCAGCACTAGTAGGGCCATAACGGGCGAATATATCAACGGGCGTATTGAGGAGACATGAGTTTTGGGTAGCCAATTAAATCCTCCCACATGCATTCATACTACCTACTCCTGAGTGTTGGAATGTATAGGCCCGTAGGAACCATAGCGGAACATTTCACTGCATATCTCGTGAGATGTGTGCGAGCCACGGGCCTAGAGTAACCCAACATAATCATCTGATGTTCTACATCCTGCATTTACATGTCATCCGGGGCTTACCAGCATTGTGGTGTAGAAGTCTATCGGGGCCTGTGAAATAGCTAGGTGCAAAGCATCACAAAGATCGAAACCAAATTAGATCACTATATAAAGAATAAATACTACCGGTCAGCTCTGGAAATAGCATGGTGTGAGCGTAGTGTATTGTACGAGTTCTAGATTTTCACAGACTTAAGCTGAATTTAGACCTATATACTGTCTAAACATAATAAGCTTCCTTAAAATATTCCTGCCAGGGATAAAAATAGTTAAACGCCTAGGCATTATGCTTAACTCAGTGCATTTCTTTAAAACTGTAATGCCGAGGCAGTGATGCTGAAACCATACTATAGTGTAGCAAATCAAGTTATATCTTACGCTGCAGTCGGGACCTAACTATCCGAAGAATTAAAGATAGAACAAAGGAACTGTATAGGGTTATAATTAGGATACTAACTCATATCTGCAAGACGGTATGTGGCAAGCTGAAAAGATATTAGCTGAAAAGCTGTTAGCTGGGAGCAGCCTCCTCCTCAATCTAGAACTATATCAATACCTAATCACGATCTCTAAAACTGAGGTATATAAAGTCCCTTCATTTCCCACATTCCAGCCAAGAGTCTTTGTTCAAAATAACTAGTCAGGCACAGAAAGTACGCCTTCACAGCAAAAGTTACACATATCAACCGCTGGTTACATACTTAGCCAGTATTTTCCAGGATGCAGACCTATTTCGCTTTCGTCGCGAGCCTTCTCGCTGCTACTCCCGTTCTGGCCATTATTGACGTTACGATCTATGATGGTGTTTCTGGCCAAGGACCTTCCAAGGAGTTACAACTCACCCCTGGCGGTTGTAGTAAGATCCACCAAACCCGTGTTCAATCCACAGGCAAAAGTCGACTGTCTATTCTCTTGTCACTAACCTAGAGAATAGGGAATCTTGACACTGAATGGGGGGACAGGATGGCGTCTTTCTCAAAGTCGCAGGATGCGAAATGCAGGATTTATCAGTAGGTTCCTCCAGGCGTTTGATTTTTAAATACAACTCAGTATCCTAATTAAATCGCAGGAGAAATAACTGCGCGGGCCCAGCTACCGAATTTGCCACGTATGGGGAGAGGCAGGCCTTTATTTGCTTTCTCGACGATGCCTTCGAGAACCGTGTCAACAGCATCAAGTGCTGGCCTTAATTGTGTACTTGTGACGCATCAATCATTGATGCAAGTGGCGCTATAGATACCATAAGGGGCACGGAGGTATGGATTAAGACCCAAGATTGACCGACTTTGCAGAAGGGTATTACGAAGGGATTTGTCATATGATAGTGGATGAAAGGAGCCAGGTATAGTCTTCAGTATGGTTTTTAACTACAGCCCCTCGTTACGGCAGCCAATTCGACGCATTCGCAAGAACCCGACCTTCTTCACTCTTTTTACATAGGAATCAAGATTTAAGTAATTCCAATCCATTCCATAGTAACTATTCCACTTATAAACTCTTCGAATATTATCAGTAGGTGAGGAAAGTAAATGAAAGAAAGCTTGAGTGTCTATTAGAAGTGAGACAGTTATCCGTTTTAGTGAGCGACTTCCGTCAAAAAGATCATAACATAGGCGGGAATTAGGCCGAGAAGGAATATCATCACACGGTTACTAGTGGCATTTCATCCGTACTATTAGTGTCGAGATCGTGTCATGTAAATCATGAGTCTATGGGACTGGTTTAGCCGATGAGGATATATGTAGAAATGGGAGCCAAGCTTACTCTTATAGTTCTTGGGATCCATGTCCCTGGGTTTCCAGTTGACAAGCTCTCTATCAATACATAATTTGCGATCTACTACTGCTGCTTGGTACCTAAATCTTCGACAAAAATCCTTAACAGAATCACGTTGCTGAACCGAGTTATGGGCCAGAGCGGCCAAAATACCTATCTACAGGGGGTATGACCTGCCCAGTAGGCTTGTTCGTTTTGTTGCCATATCAGAAAGTCACTCCACTACTTTACCTCGATACACTGGACTATAGAATGAGGAGCGATTTCCCTCTTAATTATAGATTCTTTTCAAACTCAAGACCTTACCCAAGTGATCAAGAGACCAGCATGGCGAAGGCGAGTCCTTATTCTCTCGGGGGTGAGAAAAGAGAGCTCTCAGTCCAGGCCCATGGTTCGAAGGATTTGCCAACACCCTCTCTCTTTCGAGATGAGTACAATTCTGCCTCCCTGTAGGTGGTGATAGTGCTAGCGCACTCCTTCTCGAATGTTATGCTACTTTGGACGATGCCCACATGTTTGCACGAGTATGATTCGGTAACTTTATTCTGTATACGACCGGATCTGCACCTGACTACAAAAATCGATGCGTCTCTCGCATCATAATACCCTTTTCGGTCTGCCATTATGCACAATGACTACGGAATTGACAGCTGGAAACGCTTTAACAAACGGAAGGTGAATGGATGATGCACTAGCAAAGAAGCTCTCTGGAGGCTGAAGAGCTGGCTGTCTTTGCGGCTACCGGATTGGATACCGATTTGCCGCACAGTATAACTCTTGTAGTCCTGCTTATCCTCCTCACCATCCTCTTCATTCTTGAACCTGGCGATGTTTTTTAAAGTAAGCCAGTGACGCCAGTGGCGCCAGTCTGACGAGACGACCTTAGACGTAGTATACTATGAGTCTGACCCCTAGTGGGCACAACGCGTTACTCCACGCTTGCTTAGGAAACTAGGCGACAGTCTACTCTAATTTTAGAGTCAGGGTATCAAATCTGTAGTCTACTAGACGCAACTGTTTAATTATATACATAGCAATAAGGCCTATAGATTAAAACATTTCATCTTGTATCTGCGCATCCTCTAGCAGGCGTTTAGAGACGCAGACTACATAATGGTGGTCGTGGGGTATCGATCGGGATGCTAATAATTTGAAAGCTTTTGCCACTCCCCCACCCAAAGGCGGCCACCAGGAGTCAATATCCTAGCACCGATCTATGTTGCCGAAACTTAAAGTTAGCTGCGTCGCAATTTGCGGGCGCGGTCGTCGCTTGGAGGATAGGTTCCTGGATGATGCCTGCTAAGACGTCTACCCATCCCACTTGCCCATACCGCACAACCCCTCTCATATGTACGAGGCATGTCATCCACGTATTGAGTTGTACTGAGGAGCACTTCAGCCAACCTATTACCCGGTATCAGTGATATGATAGAGAATTTACCAATTCCGAAGCCAGCACGGTAGGATATGGTGCCAGGCCTATCATTCCGCATGCTTCCCGGGAGAAGAACTCCAGCGAGAGAACAGTTAAAGTTAGCCCGCCTTTGGCTCCAAAGATCCAAACCTAATCACCAGCTCACAGGCGTCGTAGTCCGTTAAGACGCCGATAAATGGCACTGAGGCCGATATGACTACCCCAATGGACAATCCCGACTCAAGGAATCGCCTTTATACGAACAGCACCCTTCGATCGCGCGGTATACCTAGTGTATACAATCAGGCCTCTTCTAGTTCAGCAAGTTCCTCTGCGATTTCCATTCCTCTGGAAGCTGCGTCCCAGCCGCCCTTAGATACCGCGTTGATTTGGTCGGCCAAGAACCAGTTCCCCCGAGACTGGCAGGAGATATTTAAAGCACCTAACATCCATGGAACTCAATCCATAGAGCCCAAGACTGACCGCGGTCGTGGTAACTCTAACCAGCAAGTATACCCCAAACTCGCCCCAGAATGCACAGATAGCGGGACCGGTTGGGGCCAGCCGAGAGAACGAGAGGAAGGGAAACGAATGGGACGGCTTATTCGAAGCATCGTTACCGGCCGATCGGCCGCATCTACCAAGAGTTTGAGTTCACACGATCGGAACAAGTCTTTCAGCGGCGGGCATGGGAACAATCTATCAAGCGCTGAAACCGATCCTGATCCCAGTTTGGACCGGCCCGCTCCGAACTGGGGACCAGGTCCAGAAGACAGGAACGGCTACCAAGCACATCAACGATCAAATAGAATTAATCCTGTACGGACGTATGTCCTTGCGACCATGGACTATTGGCACTACCGAATGTGCGATATCACCGAAGCGGAGACGGCGACCAACATTCGCCAGGCCGTCTGTCTGCATCTGGGTTTGAGAGACTATGAAGATTCTTTACTGTACCTTACGGAAGTTGGCAGGTTTGATCATGCCGATCCTCTAGATGACCAGAAACTTGTTACCACCAAACAGATCAAGGGAGATTCCGTAGGAACTCTCAAGTTCTTCGTCACACCACCAGCAGTCCCTCCCGTGACCTGTGGCCTTACAGCAACCCCCAACATGCCAGCATCCTTAGGCTATTTGGCACCTGGACTTGATGGTTCGAAACACAATCGGCGGCAGCGGTCAAGCACTTCACCCCCTACCTCTAGGTCTAACACATCGACGGATAACAAGATCCATGAGAATGCGCTCTCGCAAATGGCAACCTCATACCGGGTTAAGACGGAGAGAAAAGAGCGTAAATATCTTGCGGTGCGGAAGCATGCAGCAGGGAAGGGTAGCCCATTTAAGTCGGTTGGTCCAGGCATCACAAGCAACAGAGTTGTTGATTTCGATCATCCTCGAAGCTCGCCATATAATGACAAACGACCAGATCAGCTGTCACCTCAGAGACCGCCTCCAAAACCGCCTGCTAAAGTTGATAGCGATGATGATTCTGATGATGGCTTATTCGCGATCCCTTTAACGAATCGGAACATAGCCAAGGTTTCTGCCAAGAACCGAAGAGGACGTGACGCACCTAATTACCATGGACAGCCCAGTCTGACAGTGAATACTTCTCGGGCCGAAAAGGCCCATTCAATGTCCTTTACATCTCCACAATTTATGTCAAGCGCTGTTACACCTAACCCCAACGATGAAGGCATAGGGCTTTCTCGTAAACTACCAGCAACCGCTCGATCCGACTCCAGGACATCTAGTGAGAGGGACAGCGAATTAGGCCGATGCAAATCGTTCATTGAAAAGGACATTTGGGCGAACCGTCCTCCAACGGACGCCCTGATTAACAACCTTGATGACTTCTTCCCTAACTTGGATCTTGATCAACCAGTTCTAGAAGAAGGAGAGGGTGGGGAGATGCTTCCATCTCATATCGCCGAGGCAGAAGACACCTCTGGGGACGCACCTAAGGCGACGCCCGAGAGAGCGCAAGGAGTCCCTGCAGCTGAACCCCATACCGATGGTCTGCCTGCCGTTACACCTAGCCGACCGCCATCTCTTTACAATGAGAACGATACTCATGGTTCTGATGAATCTACTCTTAAGGCTCCAGAACGACCTACTCTTCTGGCACAGAGAAGTCTCGGATGCTCTAGTGGACTTGGCCGCATGAAGTCCATTCGTGAAGTTGTCCATGGCGCTCACGAGGGCAACATACGCATGGCTAGCACATCTCAGAAGAGAGTACAGGCATCCGGCAGCATTATCACGCCCAAGAATCCTCAAGATGTCCTCCTCAAGAGGCGGACGACATTTCGCTGGTTCAAAGGGCAACTCATTGGCAAGGGTACCTATGGTCGTGTATACCTCGGTATGAATGCCACTACTGGTCAATTCTTGGCCGTCAAGGAAGTCGACATCAACCCGAAGGCAGCTAATGGTGATAAGCAGAAGATAAAAGAATTGGTCGGGGGACTGGACCAGGAAATTGACACAATGCAGCACCTGGACCACGTCAACATTGTACAATATCTTGGATGCGAGCGCAAGGAAACAAGTATCAGCATCTTTCTCGAGTATATTTCCGGTGGAAGTATAGGATCATGTCTCCGTAAGCATGGCGGGTTCGAAGAATCCATTGTCGCGTCTCTCACCCGGCAGACGCTCTCTGGATTGGCATATCTGCATCATGAGGGTATTCTTCATCGAGATCTGAAGGCAGATAACATTCTTTTGGATGTAGATGGCACTTGCAAGATCAGTGACTTTGGTATCTCTAAAAAGACAGACAACATCTACGGCAATGACAAGACGAACAACATGCAAGGCTCGGTGTTCTGGATGGCTCCCGAGGTCATTCGATCACAATACGAGGGTTATAGTGCCAAAGTAGATATCTGGAGTCTGGGTTGTGTGGTGTTGGAGATGTTCGCGGGTGAACGACCATGGGCCAAGGAGGAGGTGGTAGGCGCCATCTACAAAATTGCCAATGGCAAGGCGCCACCAATCGCTGAGGATATCCAAGGATCCCTTGGTCCCCTGGCGGTGGCGTTTATGATGGATTGCTTCCAAGTGTGAGTACTTTCGGATCAGGACTTCCCTGTTATTGGTGGTTGGCTAACAGTGAATCAGGGACCCCTTTGATCGTCCAACGGCAGACGTGCTCCTCTTACAGCATCCATTCTGCGAGCTCGAACCCAACTTTAACTTTCATGAGACATCATTGTACGCCAAGATTAAGCCAATGCAAAAGGAAGGTGCGAAGCCATCGCAGTAAGAGGGCTACGGCCTGGAAGAGAGGGAAGGCATTTTTAGTTTGGCAATTTTTGAGGGGGATATTATACAAGCAGCTTCTACAAAGACCGAGGTATATGTATAAGCACGAAGGAGACTCCAGTAGGCAAATGCGACTTAGGTCTTCAAGGCCGCCACCAATCTTTTTGGCTAAACTTAGTTATATTATATAGTTCTCTGGTCTAAAGACCATGAAAATGGAAGCTTTGTCCTTTTGGAATTAATATTGCTGTCGCGCATGCCATGGTATATTGCGATAGAATGACTCTCGAGCAAGCGTTACATTTCCTATTATGTAGTAGCGTACTTCATCAGTCAAGCGTTACATTTTCGTAGCATGGCTAGTGCTCCCAGCTTCGCAAAAGTCAGCTGTCTTACCCAATGTTTTGTCAGGTGCGGAGTCTTCATGAGTGACCCCCTCGCACTATCGCAAAATAAAGTACTTTAATTATCTAAGCGCTCAGTTTCTGTAACTAAGTAATATCGATCACTGGATATCACTTACTTTCACTTATCGTGACCGCAATAGAACCATTCTGGGGGGGGTTCTGTGTCACGAGGAGTGATGAAGCTTCGATTCATAGGCACAAAAAAGGAGGAGAGCCCTGCGGTACGTCAGCGCCTTCTACAAGTAACTCATACACGAAACTACCAAAATCGCCAGAAAGCAAGAAAGGATATTACTAAGGGAAACCACTAGGACAAACTACTGGCAAATGTAGTTAGTTTAGTGGCAGATAATAGGCTATTGGAACTTAAGAGTAATTTATAACTTAATTCTATAGAGATTAAAGAAAATAGTAATTTTACCTATAATAACTTTATTATCTTTATTTAAGAAGTTAATAATTCTACTATTAGTACTATTAAGCTAGATCCTTATCATAAGGAGGAAATAGTTAATATCTACTTTATTAAAGAAGGCAGAGATTAAAGATAACCCCAAAGCCTATAAATTTATACCAAGGAGCCAGTAGATCTGGCTAATAATAATACTAATACTGATATACAATATAGTATAGAGAAGTTTATCTAGTAGTTTTTTATTATATATATAGCTATAGCACCTAAAGCTATTAAGAATCTCTAATAGTATATATTAACGCTAAGAGATTAAATAACTATTATAGAATTAATAAATTAGTCCCTTATAGTATGCCTTATATAATTAATAAAGAATATATTCTTGCCCCTAAAACTGGTAGCAGGGTAATAGAGCTTACCCTAGATTAATAGGAAGTATTATTTACCGGCTATATATATCGACCATGTCGACGCACGCCTAGTCTGCTCATGTGGCCGACGCAAAGCACTCGCATCTCTCTTTCTTTCTTTATCTTCTACTCATCTTCTTTGTTCAATCTCTCTCTTTCTCTTTTACCTGTTCTTGGCCAGACGAAGGGCGTACCAGAGCCCTTCATCTGGCCATGACCACTACAGAGGCAGTCTTAAGCTGCCACACGCACAGGCTGATCTCAGCTCTCCTGACATCAGGCTTCATCAGCGGCTGCGATATGCCAGCCGCGCCTTGTCATCCCGCTGACGGGCAACAGGCTCGATAGAATGCGCCATTTGTGCCGATGATATGCTGGATAGAGTGCGTCCTACTGACGTGTTTACAGAAATTGGATGCCGAGGTGAAGGCTAATTTCGCGCAGCGAATAACCAATCCTTTGTAGCCAATAGCATTTCTGTAAGTAGTGTGTAGATAGATTCCGACTTCTCTAGCTCAGCACGTCCTGTGCCCCAGTAGGGACTTTCGGGGCTGAAGGCCCCCCGGATGAAAAATATACATACATATATACATACCGGCTATATATATAACCTAAGACTCTAAAGAAAAACCTAAGCAGGTTAGCCTCCATATTAAACGACCCCCTTAGACTCGGCCTAGTATTCTTATTTAATATTAATAGCCTCTTAGGCTTTATAGGATCTCCGGCAGTTGCGACCTATGGGATTTGGTTTTATTCTGCTCCTTAATATAAAGTTATAAGCTTAGCGCTTGCCAATAGGTAACGCATTGCAATTAGCAAGGAGACAATTAGCCATTTCTTTAATAAAAGAATACAGCAGCGGAAATCCTTGTAAATCTAGGTCAATAATAAAGTGAATTAAGATCTCTTTTTCTAGATTAGAGAGTTTCCAAGATTTAGGGATAATATCGCGCCGTGATTGAGTGCAATGTTGACGGCGTTGCAAGGTACGGTAATAAACTTGATACATCTTTGCGGCGCATCGGATACTTAGTTTCGGGTTGTTTTGAAGCTCGTGAGGAGCAAGAGGCATCCTAGCCTCATTATTAGGTTTGTGACATATTGGGTGGTTGAGAATTAGCTGATTAGATGGTGATGATGTAGGATGAAGGATTTTTGCGGCAGTCGCTTATCTGTACCACTTGCTTATTATGCACGTTCAAGACTGTATTATGTATAATTCTGTTTCTTTAACCTAATTTTCAAGTTTGAGCTGCTTCAGACTTAGTTTGAAATTTACAAAACTATTTTCAGTCTGGTGTAAGCTTAAATAAATTTTCCAGTATGACACATACTTTTATAGGACCCAGGCTTATGATGTATGTTAGCGTGATTTCAATTTTTGTGCGATTTCAAATGGACTCTACTATAAATTAATTTATAAATTTCTATTAGAGCTATTAATTGAACCCAGTTTGGCTGGATTTGGGCTTAAAATACTCTATGAATTCTAACCCCTCTTGTTATAATTGTTGTTTATATTGCGCAGTAGTGCTGGGTGAAAAAATAATTTTATAAAACTTGATTGTGTCTAGGACTTTGAACTTTAAATCTCGGACTTTCAGACTAACAGTCTGAATCCTGAAGGGAAGGGGGATTCCCGGATTTTCCAAGATTAATGAACTCTGCCCCCTACCTGTAATGACCCATATTTTATTTGTATGGTGTTTTCTATGAACTCTGTCGCAGGTTATCGTGGATTTATTGTTAGGGTTGAAATGCTCTCAGTAACCAGCCATTACTCATTTGTTAAGCGTCCGTTCAAGAGATACTCTCCAATTACGGCAATCCCGCCATTCTCTCCTCTGTCCTTCACCACTTCCTCCATCGCCATCGTCAAGTTCTTCAGAAACCCATCATCCATCCCATCATCACGACAAGCTTCCAGAATATTCTTCAAGGCCTGTGCTTGCATTCCAATTGGATTCCCCAGGTTATCATCCCACGCCTTGTCATCCCAGGACCGAGCAATAAGTCCATTATACGATATCAATGCGCCTAGGAACGGGTTCAGGCTGCCTGACACAACAGGTTCAAGCTTCTCGTCGACTGTCGCATGTCCCTTTTTGAGAAGTGCCATAGCGACGAACATTCCGCTAAACATGCCATACATGGACGACAGAGCAGCAAGGTCGTATCGAGCAGCAGCATCTATGGCTGTGCCGAGATACTCCGGCCTTCCGAGGGGTTCAAGGAATGAGGCGACGGGCTTGAATGCTTCGGGGGTTTCTCCACTGACGACAAAGAATGACTGGGGCCCTCCGATCATTTGAGGCGTTACCATGACCGCTCCGTCGAAGTATTGTTTGGCAGAGTGGGAGGCGGCCCAGTGTGCCATCTCCCGTGCTTATTTCGGTGTACCATTGGTCAGATTAACAATGGTCTTTCCCTCGAAGGCAGAGGTCGGAATGTCAGCCAATACATTTTTGATGCTGGAGTAGTCGAGGAGACAGATGATAATGATGTTGTTCATGGAGATAGCATTCTGGACATCCGCTTCGAGGATAGCTCCCGCCTCAACGGCGACTTTGACCTGAGGTCGGGCTGTCGTGCGGTTCCAGATCGTCACTTTGTGAGAAGCCTTCAGAAGAGCTTGTACAAGGGCGGAACCCATGTTCCCGAGGCCGAGAAATGTGAGAGATTGAGAAGTGGTCATTTTGAGCGTTGCAAGTGTGATAAGCAATGAGTGCTGAGTGTGTTTGTTGGTATTCTAGATGTTTGTTGATTCATGGCTGCTACGGAACCTTTCCATCTCTTTATACTACAGTCCAGGCGATAGCTACCTTCACATTACGGCGTCATCTCTGTTTGAGCTATGCAATCTGCTGCCTCGCGAGCGGTTCATGATGCTTGAAGCCATCGAGTCGGACTGGCATTCATCCGCGAGTGGCATTTTCTTAAGGTCTCCTTCCGACTTCTTAGAATTTGTGAGTCACGCCGAAGTAAGCAGGTATAGATCAGTCGAATATTTCGACTAAGCTCGGGTGAATTTGAGGTCGTTCGGAGGATGTTGAGGCTTAGAAATCAAGCCCCGGAAGTGGAGGAGGTTCGATTAATCAGCATCCACACGCAAACGGCAGGTAAGCTTAAATTCACGGTCGACTAAGCCTAGTCCTACAGGTTTGCCCCACATTACATGAGGTAGAGTTGATTTTTGACCGGGGGTAGAATTGAATTTACCAAAGTCACTAGCCGGGGGGTAGGTTTGAGTTTCTGATTGGCGCTTGGTTACACGTCACGGTACAGCGACACCATGATGCAGCGCGCAAAGTTTTGGCTCAGGTTCATCAACATCACTGCAAATGTAAACTATAGCCAACATTAAAAGCCTAGTAGTCAATGACAATATCAATTGTTATAAATTTGAATTATTTGCCCCACATTACACAGAGTTGTATCGTAATACATTCTTTTCGTCCGTGCACGCTTTCAGGGTTCGCGGAGCTACGGTGGAACCCCTATTATTTCTCTATCATCAGACAACACTAACTTGCCTTTCCTTCCCGACCAAGTTAAAGTTTTAAAGAACATTCGCTACATATTTGCAATTGCCTCACCCTAGGTTACCCTTACCTCTTTCATTTCTTTTAAGCCCTCTTTCCATAAGGCCTTAGAAACATATTTATATTAGAGCTCGATAATAAGTTTTGCAATAACTAGATTTAATATTCTTAACCGACTTGCTCTTCGTATTGACCTAGATATAAAGTTATTAATTTGCTGCTAGTCGACCTGTTAATATGCACTATCTGTAAAAAGGTCTATTATTATAACGCACCTAAGAGTAAAGCACCAGGTTAAACACAATAAGCATAAGGGCTTAACCGAATTCCTTAAAGGTCTAGGCCAGTTATACCTAGGTAATCCTAGTGCTACGCCGCTCCCCAAAGACGGCTGCTCAGAACATCCTGACTTACATATCTACAAGGGGTATGCCTGCCAGAAATGCCCACTCTATACCATAAACTTCTTATCCCTAATACGCTATATTTCCACTTAGTATTTCCAAGGTTAGCCCCCCAGAAAGCGCAAGCTAGATAAATTTTATAATAAGGTATAGCTATAAGCATAGATAATAGGGTTAAACCAGTTACAAAGGTATTAAATTATTAGTTATAGCAGTCTTACTATATAAACCAGTAATACTATCTAAGCTCATCTCGCATCTATAAAAGAGCAAGAATGACTTTTAAACCCCGGTAAAGATATACTAACCTACATGGAATCAGGAGGCATTAGGGCAAACAGCCAAGGAGACCTTCTCGGATTTAAAGAGTAGACGCCATAGATCAAAAGGATAGGTTAAGATAAGATATATCACGGAAGAAGTCGAGATATACTTATTGCCCTTGCGGCAGTATTATTATCTCGAGGCGCCGGGCCTTATCTTCTTGGCCGCCAAGGGACCAACGGTTTGCAAGAAGACATTGTTAGCACTATGGAAGACGAACGAAAGATTGCAGCTGTTCTCGAAGCGTTAGACGCGCTTCTGGATCGATGTGAGGAAACTGCTCGTAAGACGAGTAGAAGTATCCTCTGTTGGCTCAGAAGCACGCACGCAATAACGTCGGATACGGGGAAACCGGCCACCCGCTTTTTGACCCAACATCTCAATTAATGATATCTTAATTAATTCACAACTCTACCAATCTTAATCGTATGAACTTGTAAAGTTGCCAATCAATTCAGAATGACGGAATTTACTGAAAAAGACATGAGCGCCGCTCTTCAGATGGTTTCATAAGGAGTTTCTGTGAACAATGCTGCACCGGCTTATGGCATCAACCGTTCAACGCTCCAAGACAGAATTAAAGGTGCCACAACACCAAGACAAGCTCACGAACCTGAACAAAAGCTCTCAGCTGTTCAGGAAAGAAGATTACGAGACTGGATTGTGGTCCAAGCTGGTCTAGGGTGCCCTGTATCGCATCAGCAGGTCCGACACTTTGCAAATCAGATTGCTGTCCGCAACGGCTTCCCAGAAGGCGTCGGAAAACGCTGGTTACAGTCTTTTATGGACAGGAACAAAGAAGTAAAGACTTTGCCGGGCAAGCGTATGGATTTCGAGCGTTATAACGGAGCTTCTACTGAACTTATCAAGGCTTTCTTTATGTTATTGTCGATACCGGCAGTTCGAATAGTCAAGCAGAAGAACAGATACAACGTCGACGAAGTTGGAATGATGGAGGAGATAGGACTGAACTGTTTATTCCTTGGCTACAAGGACAAGAAGTCAGTACTTATTCGTCAGCCTGGTCCGAGGTCTTGGATCACAATTCTCGAATGCATCTCGGCAACGGGGAAGGTCCTGAGACCTCTGTTGATCTTCAAAGGGAAAACAGTCCAACAACAGCATTTTCCGGAGAATTTGGACTTCCTGGAAGACTGGGAATTCACCAGCAGCGAGAAGGGCTGGACAAATAACCATATAGCGTTAATTTGGCTGAAAATGATGTTTATTCCGTCGACAAAGCTCGAGAATCCAAAAGAACCGCGTCTTCTTATCCTCGACGGTCACGGAAGTTATATGACTAAAGACTTCTTGTTTGAGTGTTGTAATAATAACATATTCGTGCTTTTCCTTCCAGCACACTCTTCTTATGTCCTTCAGCCGCTAGATGTTGCAGTCTTTGGACCGTTAAAGAGGGCATATAGGAAATTCCTCTCGGATCTTGCTTCTATCGCAGATTCGAGTCATATCGGCAAGATCACCTTCTTATACACTTACGACAAAGCTCGGAAAGAGGATATCACGAAGTTGAACGCCCTAGCCGGCTGGAAAGCAACCGGACTATAGCCAGTCAATCTGGCGAAGGTCCTGATAAACCCGATGGTCACTCAGACTCCTGAGACACCAGCTCCCGTTGTCACAGCTATTTCCCCGGCAAAAGGAAAGAATTCCCGTCTTCCAATGACGCCCCGATCATCTGTACAGCTTCGCCGGGCCCTCCAAGCTGTCCCGGGCGTTGTCTCTGAAGACACTGCTGTCAGGGTGCTTTTCCGTAAGATTGGCAGTCAATTAGATAGTCATAACTTCGATATTGAACGCCAAAGAAGAGAAATCACGATAATGGAATTAGAAAAGGAAGAATATCTGCCGAAAAAGAGGAAGAAAGTCATATATAACGGAAATGCCGAGTTCGCAAAGGTTCCAGCGATTTTAAAAGCTCGTGAAGAGATGCGAAAAGTGTTACAGCCACAAAGAACGTCGCATCGCGTTAAAAAGCTAAAACTCGAGGATCTTTGTACTCAACTCCATCTGAATATTCACTGATAGAAATTTCATTTAATATAAAAAATTTGGTGGTGTGATTTTAATTGAGTTACAATCGCGATCTTGTTTTTGGTGTTTTGAAAAGGGTGGCCGGTTTCCCCGTATCCGACGTTATTGCGAGTAAAATAGCACGCACGTTATGGCTATATATTCTCTGACTAAACAGTGTGCATAGTACTCAATAGGTTAACAACGTATAATCTTTTTCAATGGAAAAACCGGTGCTCTGGGGTTGCTATCGAGGCGGCTCGTTGTATCTCTCTGCATGATAAGACCGGACAAATTCGCGGACTTTCGCTCTTACTCACCCAAACTTTTTCAACCTGTCCCCCTGAAATGCAAGACGGCACTCCGGCCAGACACATTTACAAACCACTTCCGACAGATACATTAATTAACTGGCAGTATACTACGAGATATTATTAATCATTACACTGGCAGAGATATAGCAGATCCAGTTAACTCAGAGCTTCCGAGGAATGGCAGTGCAGTTATTAGATGGCTCTCCTGCTGATTACAGATGCTAATAACTATAATATACTTGCTAAAGTACTTCAGTTCAAAATATCGAGCAACTAGGTACACAATCGCGGTAACCACAAAGGTTAACTCATTTGCAATATCGCCTCTATATACTCCAATTAACTTACCAAGTGGTCCGGTGAACTAGGTCTTAACCATTCCTTTGCACCATGCAACAACACCCAAAAGAAAGGCAATAGAGGCAGCCTCTTCCGGTTATTCCAGCCCTCAAGATCATAGTTAGCAAAGTCGCGCTTGCAGAAGATGGTGTATTCCTCGAAAAGGATAATAAAGTAGCTGGTGTACTAATAACCTAGGAGACTTAGGAAGTCCTGCAGATATATATTAAGTTTTTAATAACTAATAATAGCTAGAACTATAATAATTATAAAATTACTAAGTATTTAAATAAAGCAAGGAACTTTAGTATATAGGGTAGCTATTTAATAGAATAATATAGCTAATAAGTAGAGAGATATAATATTAGTATTAATACTGCTAAAGGATAATAGAATAAGAAGGAAATTAGTAAAACCTTGAGGATATAATATATCTCTAATAAGGAAGCTAAGACCCTAGTAAGGGTCTATATATATAGTCTTCTAGGCATTAATATTATTAAGTGTATTAATAACTATAGCTCCTGCAGTTATACTAATTAGTATAAGGATATTAATACTAGTAGTAATTAAGAGCTAGACTTTTAGCCTTAATATATTAGCTAGGTAGTGCATATAGTAGTCTAAAGCTATAATTACCTATAATACAGAGCTGCTATAAATAATAGTAATTAGAGAAAGTATATTATATAAGAGATTTATACCTAAACTAGAGGCAGGGGTCTTACTATTAGTATATAGTCTTACTATGCCGAAGATAATTATAAATATAATAAAGTAAATACACTAGGTATACTACTTATAGATTAGGATATATTTAAGACCTAAAAAGCTAATAGTAAGTAAAACCAGGGCAATAATAATAATGCTAATAATAAGAGATATATAGCTATTTATAATAGCAGTAAGGGCCAGGCTACTACTAATAGTAATAATAAAAGCCTAACTTAGCTATTTAATGCTATTAAGAAATATAATAATCTTATTAGGATACTAACTAAAGCTATAATAAGAAATAAAAACCTAAAGTAGGCTAGTTATTATACTAAAGGTAATATAATATAAGGATACTAAGCCACTAAGGATAGAGGTAAAGACATAAATAAGTAGACTCTGCTTTAAGCTTAGGCTAAACTCTTAACCTAGGAACCTAGTAGGGAAACAGCTAATACCTATAGTACCAAAGGCCTAAATCAGGGCTATATTAAGCTCCTTATGCTATAATATAAGTTATTTATTATTTTCTATTTTATATATAATAGCCTTAGACTTAACCCTAAGAGCCTTATCTATATAAGCCTTAAAGCAGTAGAGGCTTACTAAGATGTTAGGTTTATAGTTAGATAATAAAATAAAGTCTTTAACGGCCGAAATATTACTACTGCCTGACTTAAGGGCTAGCTTATAGCCCCTGCCCTTAAGCTTCTTATTATAAGCTGCTATGCCTGCCTAAGTCCTTGGCTTTATAGGAATCTAGGTTAACCAGAGATAGGCAATAGCTAGAGACATAGATAAGGTAAAAGGATATAGGCCATATAGTAAAATAAGGTTTAAGAGAGGCAAAGCAAGCAGGCTCTAATATTTCTAGATCCTAGGAACCTTATATCAGTTAATATAATTAAAGATTTAACCAATAGTAATTACTGCTTCTCCTATGCCTACCTAGTTATAGCACTTATTTATAGGATATAATATTACTGGCCTTTTTTCTATTCCTATTCGGTTATTATATTATGCCTTATTATTAGTTATTATTAGACCTCTAAGTAATAATAAATGCTACTTATTAGTACTATACTAGGATGTTATATGCGATGTATATATAATATAAGTATTATATATATAGTATATATAAGATGCTATATATATTAGAACTTAAGAATATTAGTATTAGCTAAAGCCACTTAGTTACCTGCTAGATTTATTGCCTAATAGAGCTACTTATTAATAACCTGCTTATAATCTGGCTACTATGGCATTAGAATAGGTGCTATAGGGAGCCAGATATAGGGACTTTTTTTCTTACTTATTTCTAATGCAGGATAGTAGTAAAAGCTAGCTACTTAACTCCACCTAGAAGCTAGAGTAAATTTCTGCTTATTATTTTATTTATAGCTAGTAATTTAAGTCCTTTGAGACTGTCTTTAATATTTCATGCTTATTATAGCCTCTTACCTAACTTCTAGAAATTATTTAAGTATATAGACCTTTTACTAAGGGTTAGATGGCAGAGATAGCTGCTAAGGTCTAGAATTACCCTAGAGTATTATATTAACTAACTAAAAACCTATTAGATTAATTTATAGAAATTAGCTAGTTAGCAGATTTAAAATAGCTAGCTTAAACCTATAGGTATTACTTAATTTATTTTATTTATATAGTATCTATTAGCCCCCCCTTGTTTACTAGGCATTGTAAACTTTCTAATTCCGGGGTATTAGTAAACCAGAACTTAATAAGCTAATATTAATAAGCTAATAAGTAAAGTATAGATCTATAGGCCCTGATCTTCTTGAAACTTTTAAGAAGATTATAATCTTATTATTCTTTAAGCTTAGGATTACAGGGTTTATAGCCTACCTCTTGGTTTTTAATTACTTATTGCTATAATAAATTGCCTAAATGCCCCTAGAAGCTGCGAGTATAAAAGCAGGTGTAATCGAGGCTATAGATGCCTGCGCTTATGATTTTCTTGGCATAGTATCTTTAGCCTGCCAGAGGGCAGAGGGAGATTTGACTTTCTCTATAATATAGTGGCTATGTTCTGGTATAAGTATACTCTGCCTATATTATAGTGCAGGAAATATAATAAACACTGGAGGTAATTTATTAGTAGTTTTTAAACTATCCTAGCTTATATAGCTTTGCTAGGTCTTAATTACCTTATCTGCCTTGCACTCTTATATTAATTCTTATTATTCTATTAATAGTAAATAGAACTTAGTGTAACTTACCTAGGTAAGCTATAGTAATGATTAGAGTTCTAGGTACTTTAATATCTACTACCATAAGGCACAAGAGGGCATATTCTGCGGGGCAAAGTACCTTCTAGAGTGGTATAAAGATATTTAATTCCCCTCTAATATTTAGAAATATAAGGAATTGCCTCCCTGCAGTGCCGTAAGACCTACTGTAAATCACCCAGTCTTGGCGTGTATCTCTCTGCCTATCTGGGCGATTAGATGCTTCTTTGCCTGCTATAGTGTTATTCGGGGAAGTAGGCCGCTGACTCTGGGGGAGTGGGAGTGGGAGTGAGAGTGGGAGGGGCTATGACGGCAGGGGGGATGTGTTATAATTAGTCCTTGTAATAGCGCTATAAGGCTTTATATGCAGCTATAAGTAATACTATAATTGCTATAATGGCAGTTATAACTTATAGCCTAATCTTTTGCCTTATGGCATAGTGGCTAGGTATAATTATTATATAGTGGTTCCTGCCTTATCTAGATAATAATAACAGAGAGATAGGCTAGGTAAAATATTTAAAATTCTAAAGCTATAGCTATCTAGTAATATAGTTTACTTTGCTAATATAATTTACATTAGTAATAGGTAGTTAAATATATATAGCTAGTTATATTACTTTATATATACTATATATTATTATTCTCTATTATATTATATATTTCTAGATCCTCCTGACCTTAGAATTATCTAATCTTATAGCTTAGGACCCTTTAGAAGGCTTGCTAATAAGGGAAACTATTATATAAGACTAAAAGTAATAAAAATTAGATTAATACCTAAGGACTTAGTTATAATAAAGAAAATACTTTTACTCTTATATTAAATAAGAGCAAAGTAATTATTATAATATAATAATATTAATTTAAGGGTTAGGTTTATATAAGAAGAACATAATAATAGATTTATAATATAAATATTTATGCCTATAAATAATATAATAAACTAATTAGTTTTTATCCCTTTAAGGGTATATCTTATTTAAACTTAATAATAATCTTAAGGGCGCCCTTAAATCTAGTAGGTATTATATAGATTAAACTCTAATAATTATAATTATAAATTAGACTTCCTAAACTACTATATTAGCTAGTAAATATAACCTTTAGTATAAAATTTATATTTCTAGAGATAGATATTAAGATACCTTAAATATTAGCCTATAACTAGATATCCCTTTTTATAAGTAAGAAAGAGGCTATAAAAGTAAATATAGAACTATTAGTCCCCTTAGGATAAGTTACTTTTAGCTTCTTTAGTAAGACTTATATTAAGATATAAGCCTTAATAAAATAAAGCTAGGTATTATATTAGTAAAAATAGAAATAAATTCTAAAGCTATATTAACTTATACTAAGCTATTTAATATTATTATCTCTATAAGCCTAATATATAATAATAAGATAAAACTAGGCCTTATTATTTAATAGTCTATTTATACTTTATATCCTATATAACTAAGCTCTAATTATTAGTAACATACTAAGCTATATTATAATATTATAGGTATTAAGGTTATAAGGCAGATAATAAGCCTTCCCTTTATATATCCTCTCTTTATTAAATGTTTTTAGTAACTCCTTAAGATTATCTAAAAGTAATAAGTTATAGAATTCTAAGTAGATAGTAATAAGTAGTGCCTAAGCCTAGTTATAAGTATAGCTTATAACTTCTAGGTATTACTATAAACCTGCCTTATTTCTCCTAATAATAGGTATAAGAAAGTAAGATAAGATACTAAGAGACTTAATTATATTAAATATATATAAATAGTCTTATAAATTAGTAAGGTTTTATATCCTTAGATTCTATAGTTATAATATATAATTCTAGATATTATATAGAAGATTTAGATCTCTTTAAGAAAGAATACTATCCTTATAGCTATATTTATATTATAATATAAGACTAAAAAGTAAAATACTAATATAAGTTATTAAGTTAAATTTAGAAAGTATATTATATAAGTTAAAAAGGTTAATAATCTTCTTTATATAATCCTCTCTTGCCTATATTATATTATTATTACCTATTTGGTAATTAGTTTAGCTTATTTTAATTATATATATAATTATAGTATTACTATAAGATAAATAGAGGTTATTTCTATTTATATTACCCTTGTAGTATAAGCTATTAATATTATAGTTATATAAACTTTTTAATATTAGCCTTTTAAATTATTAGATAATAGGCTATTAAACTCTTTATATATTATAATAAAGCTAAGATTAATAAAGTCTTACTAATTTAGGTTTTATAATTTATATATATAGGCAGGGTATTATAGTATTTTAATAGTTAGCTCCTCTGGCTCTTATATATAATTATTATACTATAAATTTTTAGGGTTATTATATTAGCCCTTAATAATATATCTTATAATATTCTTAGCCCTTAAGGTATTATTATTACTATTTTATATAAAAAGTCTAATTATATATTATATAAAGGCTAGTATCTTATAGTTTATTACTACCTTAGATTTAAGGTTATATAGCTATAAGATCTTTAGGTTATAAAACTTATCTATTTACTTTATAAAGTCTTTAATTATTACTTTTATTTCTCCTAGTAGTGCCTATAATTATATAATATACTAGGTCCCTTATTTATATTAATAGTATACTAATATTTAGCTAATCCATTAAGTTTATTACATACTATATCCCATAACCTATTTAACCCTCCTTACGCCGCCGATGCTAATATCATGACTTTAGGTCTTTAACTTTAGGCAACTAAACTTATATAAAACTTAATATATTTTCTTCCCACAAAACCCTGCAATTACCCCTCTTCCATCTTAGATATCACAGTACGCCATCCCCCTCGTCTTAGTCGCGCTCTTATAGTCCAAGACCATAACTAGCCTAGTCTATATATTATTAAGGTTTAATCTTCTCTAGTACCTTCTTAGCCTGCTACTAGATGGCCTTAAGCTACTTATTATATAAGCTGCCGCAAAGGGCCTTAATGAATTCTCTTTCCCTCTAGCTTAGATTTACCCCTCTAAGTAACTTCCCTTCTAACTTATAAAGCAGCTCTATCTTATAATTAAGGAAGCCTTTATTAATTAGCTAATAATAAGGCTATAAGAGCAGGAGGATCTTATAACTAAAGATTACTAATTTAATGCAGCTGGTATTATCCTCTTTTCCCTAATTTATTTTAATTTCTATTATTATATTATAAAGCTTGCTATAATTATCTTTCTTAATAGCTTACTTAATTTTATAGGTTATATTATAACCTTTTATTAAATAATACCTATTAGGATTAGGTGCCTATAGGCTTCTTCTAATAGTAGGCATTGTAATAGTAAAGCTATAATGCTATTAGCAGTTGCAATTAGAAGTCGGATTGGATTACTTACTATGGAAGCGCGGTGGATGATTTAAGTATGCTATAGGGGTTGGTAAAAGAGTGGCCTTTAAAGTGGGTTACAGGAAGAAGATTAAGGCTAGCTAAAGAGTAATTAAGGCTCTCTAGCTAGGTTATATATAGCTAGGTTTAGGCTATAATTAAGGTAGCTAACTATAATAATATTAACTTAATAAAGCTTTGCTTACTAAGGGGTAAGAAATGTTTAAATTATATTAGACTTTGGAGATGCTTAGATATAGCTTTTAAGGCTAACTTATAAACTTAAAAAAAAAAAAAAAAAATAATATATTAGGTAAGAACGCCAAGGAGATAAGTATATACCTTATTATAAACCTTTATATTAGCTTTAAAGATTAAAAAGAATTAAGATATTACTTTTATTTAATTTAATCTAGAAGTTAATAAATCTTAATAAGAATAATTAGCTATTATAATAATGTAAAAGTTATTTAAATAGTTATAAAGGACTAAGGCAGATATTATATATTTATATTAAGTCTTCTTGCTAGTTAGATTTAATATATATCTTATAGTTCTATATCTTTATCTCCTAATCTAAATCCTACCTTAAAAGCAAAGTTAGCTACTATTTATTAGAAAGCAGTATAAGTAATACCTTAGTAATTAAATTATATATATAGAAAGTCTAATATATCCTGGCTTATACTTAGTTAGTAATAGATAGGTAGCTTAAGAGGCTTATATGCTAAATATATTTATTACTATATAGTCAATACTATATTATGCCTATTATATAAGCCTTAATACCTTTAACTAAGTCTATAATATTATAATTTAATTATTCCTGGCTTATTAAGGGTATATCTAAGATCCTTAGTAGTATAATCTAAATATCTTTACTTTATTATATTATTTCTATAATTATTTACTCTAAAATACCTATAAGGGGCAGGCATATATAAACTAAGGCATAAGCTGCAATAGTTATTATATAAAAAAATAACCTTCTTATAGGCAAATTAACCTTATTAGTTAAGTATTTCTAAGCTATTAGGGATATAGCTAAAAGGCCTAAGGCTATATTTTAGGAAGCTAGTACTTATAAAATTTATGCTAGTCTTAGCAAATATGGCTATTTAGCTGCTATAATATTAATATATAAAAGTAGGGATAACTTAATAACTAAGCTTTATATTAATAGTCTAATAGAGTTAATAAGTAATATATCTTTAATTATAACTACCTAGATTTATTATAATTAATATATTATATTTCTTAAGATATTAGAGAAGTAGTATTTATTAAATATTATAGACTTAGGATAGTTAGGAAGGATTTAATATTTAGTCTTTACTTTTAGCCTTTAGACTTTAGGCCCTTAAAATAAGACTAAGTAGGCGCTAAGGAAAAATTAGGTAGGAATAGGACTAAAGAGAATATATTAGTATTAAGTTTTATTAGTCTTCCCTCCTCTTTATCCTAAACTCTAGTCTAGATTAGGGCTTTTACTATTATTATAATATAATCTTAGGTCTTATTTAATAGTATAGTAGTTTTAATAGCTACTTATTACTATATTTAATTATAATATTATCTTAACTTATATAAGGGATCTTAATAATAAAATACTATTAGGCCTACCTAGGCAGTAGTATTAGCACTAAAGTATATATAGAAAGAGGTTATAAATACTTTATAGCCTTATTAACTATAAGACTAATAGCTATAAATAAGGTTATTTATAGATATTACTTACTATTTAATTATAGCAGATTAGAGTTATATTAAATAGTAAAGTAGCTATTTATTAAACCTCTGCCTTTAACCTAATACTATATAATATTACTTAAAATATTAAGGTCTAAGGTTTAGGTATTAGTAAATCAGGGCTAGTAGAGGGCAGGGGGCTTTAATACTAGTAATAACCTTATATCCTCTACCTAGGATATAACCTATAGTATTCTAAAGTATAATATTTAATATAAATAATATTAAAACCTATTAATCTTAGAAATAATAAAAGGCGCAGTTTAATCTAGGGTTAAGTAATTACTAAGAGAAGTAACAAAGAGATAAAAGGATTTACTTTACTATATTATACCCTAGTAAAATAAGCTATATAATAGCTCTTAAACCTTATAAGCCTTAAATTTAAGAATAAGGGTTAAAGCAGGTAATAATAAGAAAAAGCCAAGGTTAAGAATAATATAATAATAATTAAGCAGGGATAAACTAGGGTTAGCTATAAGTAGTAGAAAAGTAGTAATTAGTATAAGAATAGCCTTATAGCTTTATACTTTATTAGGTTATATATACTTTATTTTTTTTTTTTAAGTTTATAAGTTAGCCTTAAAAGCTATATCTAAGTATCTCTAAAGTCTAATATAATTTAAATATTTCTTACCCCTTAGTAGGCAAAGCTTTATTAAGTTAATATTATTATAGTTAGCTATCTTAATTATAGCCTAAACCTAGCTATATATAACCTAGCTAGAAAGCCTTATTTACTTTTTAGCTGGCCTTAATCTTCTTCTTATAACCTACTTTAAAGGTCTTTTATTAACCCCTATAGATACTATACTTAAATTATTTACTATACTTCTATAGTAAGTAATCTAATCCGACTTTTAATTATAACTACTAATAGCATTATAGCTTTACTATTATAATACCTATTAGAAGAAGCCTATAGGCACCTAATCCTAATAGGTATTATTTAATAAAAGGTTATAATATAACCTATAAAATTAAGTAAGCTATTAAGAAAGATAATTATAGTAAGCTTTATAATATAGTAATAGAAATTAAAATAAACTAAAGAAAAAAGGATAATACTAGCCGCATTAGATTAGTAATCTTTAGTTATAAGATCTTTCTGCTCTTATAGCCTTACTATTAGCTAATTAATAAAGGCTTTCTTAATTATAAGATAAAGCTACTTTATAAGCTAGAAAGGAAGTTACTTAGAGGGGTAAATCCAAGCCAGAGGGGAAAGGGAATTTATTAAGGCCTTTTGCGGCAGCTTATATAATAAGTAGCTTAAGGCCATCTAGTAGCAGGCCAAGAAGGTACTAAAGAAGACTAAACCTTAATAAAGATAGAAGAGGGGTAATTGCGGGGTTCTGTAGAGAAATAAGAAGAAAATATATTAAGTTTTATATAAGTTTAGTTGCCTAAAGTTAAAGACCGTTGGCATTGGCAGCATAAAGAGGGTTAAATAGGTTATAAGACATAGCATATAATAGACTTAACGGATTAGCTAAACATTAGTATACTATTAATATAAACAAGGGATATATACTTTATATTATAAATCTAAATAGATATCTATAGATAATTAATAACCTTTATGGCTTTTTAGGCTATTATAATTATAATTTATATTTAAGGCTATATTTAGTTAACTTTATATGCCTTATTTATATCCTAAGTATTTATAAAAGCTTATTTTAAATACCTAGGCCTAATCCTATTTTACTTTTAGGCCTTTATTCTAGGTATAATAATATATATATACTATAGTAAGAATAAGATATTAATAAGATAAAATAAGGCATAGAATAAGGTTTTAAGACTAATATAAGCCAGATATATTATATTAAGATCTAGTTAATAGGCTTAACCTTAGTATTAGTTTTAATTATAAGCCTATATATTACTTACCTTATTAAACCTATAAGTTATATATTAATAATAAGTTAAGTAGTTAGTTTTTATATATTATATATCTTCTCTAGTAGTTAATAATAATAGGTATTTTATTAGATTTCTTATTATTATTAACTACTAAGGTTAGCTAATAGAAATATAATATATTTTATATTTTAGGTTTTCTAATCTTATAAGTATAATATAAGAAATATAATATATTTCTATTAGGGAAATATAAGGTAAAAATGCTATATAATAATTTATTAAAAATAGGAAATATAATAGGTTTTTGCTAATAATTTTTAAGTAAGGTAAACTAATTAGTATTTTTATATCTATAGATTTCCTTTTATATTATTTAATAGTTATATATTAAGTAAGAATTAAGAATATAAAGATAGTTCTTAAGTTTCTTATAATATAATTCTAACTTAAAGGATAAATAAAGTAATTAAAAGTAGTAGCTTTACTCTTAAAGTTATTATACCTTTAGTAAGTTTACCTCCTCTTTAATTATATTTACCTATAAATTAAATGTTACGACCCTAGCGGTTACGTCACGTATACCCCACAAAAACCCCATGCAAAGGCATCCGTCGTAGAAGATCCACCTAACTTACACCAACCAACCAACGCTCTCATCATATTAGAACGACGGATATTAGAATGCTGCGCGCCAGGAACGCTGCGCACCAGGAACAATTCAACCCGAGACTCATCGTTCCTTATACAATCACTTTAGTATATAAAACACATTCATTAGCACTTAGATAGAACTTAGCTCACCAGCTATCAATAAAGCATCTTTACATCAATAAGCCTAACACGCATTACTTAATCATTAAGAGACATGACACTTCGCATCGCTCAGCATCACGCCCTACATTATCTACAAACATAAACCTAGTACAGACTAGTTTACCTGTTTAGAAACCTAACCGTCACATATTAATAGCTCTTATTCAGACCGTACCGCATAACGCTAAGCAATACCTATGCAATAGCACCTGCTACTCCAAACCGCCCTTCGACCGCAGGACATGCCCAGCACATTACTCCCCCTAAGGAACCACAACCCCTCGCAGAAGAGCTGCAAGAGGTCCCAATAGAAACAGACGAGGAAGAAGAGGAAATACAGGATCCTCCTATCCATCCGAATTCCCATAAGGACGAAGTCAAGAAGCTCAAGAAAAGACTTCGTGACCTAGGAAAACAGCATAATACCCTCTTAGATAACGCCAAGAACAACACCAAGATCGCACAGAATAGGATCAAGGCCTTGGAGAAAAAGGTAGCCGACTTAGCCGAGATCGCAGAGTCGCTCAGAAGGACAGCTAAAAACAGTCAGAAGCTATACAAGGAACACATCAAGCATACCGCAGCTCTCGCCGCTACCGGAAAAGATCCTAGAGAGATCCTTAGACCCCGTCAGCCTGACTCATTTAATAGTAACGCCGACAAATTGCAAGGATTCCTCACTAGTCTCCGGAGCTACCAGATATATTACCCAATTCAGTTCACCACTGAAGAACTACGAGTTCGACACAGAATAGGATTCCTCAAGGATAAAGCACTACAAATAATAGAACCCATAATCCATAACTACATTAATAACCCACCTAACGAAAGGAAACCAGTGACCCAATACATCTATAAAAAATACAAACACTTCGAATCCGAACTCAGGAACGCCTTCGGAATTATAAACAAAAAACGAACGGCAGAAATAAAAATCCGATAACTTAAACAACGAGGATCAGCTGCAGACTATCTAGCTGAATACTGTTACCAAGCAGCTAGGCTGAACTAGGGCAAAGAAGCCCATATGGCACAGGTATACTTAGGACTCAAGTCCGAGGTTAAAGATACCATAGTAAACATCAGGCCTAAGCCCAAGAATCTAAACAAACTTACCAGTATTGCAGTAGAAATCAACAACCAGCAGTACAAACAACGCAGGGAAAAACAGGCCAAAAAGCACGGAGGATCATACAATCCCCGGTGGAACACCAAATAGCAAAACGCTAATCAAGGACGTAAGAGACACATCGACACTCAACATAAAACCAATCCTAGACCCATAGTTCTCAGGGCCACACAACGAGATAATAGCAGAAAACCCCGCGATATATCCAAGATCAAATGCTACAATTATAATAGGATAGGACACATAGCCAATATATGCCCAGAACCTAAGAAACCTAGAGACCCAAATCGAGGTAAGCAGATACTAGGAGCAATTAACAAACAGGACCCCCAGATAGCCATAAAAACCCAAGTTTTAGGTATAACACAAAGCGCTTATAACATAGCATAAGGCACCGCGCTGCAAGGAAGTATCAGGCCCTAAGTAGAATAGCACCCGCACCCCGATAACACAGTTAGCCTGCCACAAGATAACTTCCCAACCAAAGAAGATGCAAGAGCAGGGAACACTCTACAAATTCCCACGCCGCAAAAAGAAAAATCAAACACATACCGTAGGGAAACACAAAAAGACCCAGCCTACAGGGACGAAGAACGCAGAAAATAGCAAGAAACCAGTAAAAGGAGAAGGGAAGAAGCCAAAGCAGAAACCGCGCCCACCAAAACACTAGGCATAATAAGAGAATAAAGACTCTTAAAACAAGAAACCAGAAAGTACCTCAAGAGTTTACAGGGAAAAGGAGCTACCCCTAGCAAGGACAAGCAACCTAAAGCAGCCCGACAAATCAACGATATCCCAGTAAGAACTACTCTATAAAGTACAGAGGAAGCCTAGAGGAAAGAATGCGAGGCCGGAAACCACATCCGCACGCAAAGATACCAGAACGCCCGAAGCATAGGCCACAGGGGAGGAGCAGCTAGACAAGCAGCACGAGACCTCCGCAAACAAGACAAACAACTTAAGCAAAAATGGAAACAGAAGTACAAGCCACTCTACGACAAATTCGGAGCTCAAATCTACACCACACACAAAGACTTCTATCTACAAGGAACCAGAGAACACAGAGATACCAATAAATTAGAAACAATACCAGTAAGAGCCTACCACACTAACGATGCCACGAACCTACTGCATAAGGAAGAAAAATATAACCAACGAGACGACATCCAAACACTTCCTACCCACGAACAGCATAAGCATATATCATAAATATCCTACAAGTACCATTAGTATGAAACACATAAGCAAGAAAAGCTTAACAATAATTATTTTCCAATCACGATTCCTAGAACCCCCAATAATAAACCCTATCTCAAGGAAAAGACAGAAGGATATATACCCTTTATTTGGCACAATAATCTCGGAGTATTAGAACTACGATTCAGTATAGCCCATTACCGACAGATACATAAGAACAAGAACCTCTGCCAGGGAATTAAACAAATAACACAAGAAATCACGAGAGCAGAAAAGGAATTCAAGATCCTCAGGCTAGATAGGTACTAAGGATAGGAAAAAGACTACCAAGATAGAATTGCCAGTAGGCAATATAACCATCTAATAAAAGAACCTTTAATTGATAACACCAGCTCAGAAGACACGCAAGCAGCATCAAACGACGAGCTCGAAGCCATAATAGCATTTTTCGAAAGACCCCATAACATCAGAGGAAAGCCTACCGACAAACAAAAGAAGGCATGGCGACAATAATGCAGATACGAGTTAGAACTCATGGAGGAACGATATAAGTTAAGCGAGGTAGATTACATCGAAGGATATACAGATCCAGAGAAATATTATTAACTATACCTCGAAAACATCAGAGCGTTACATAACAAACAGATAACGAAATCCGAACGATATAAAGCACGTCTAAAGACACCAGAAGAACAATATAAAGAATTAGAGATACATTTCTAATAACGACTATTTAACAACGAATTCACCAATAATTGCATCAACGGTAAAGACTGCACAGACAGCGACTATAAACAATTCCACAGGGACGCCTCAGGAAAAGAGAAACGCTTCCTATAACAACAGAGCCACAAGAAAGCGCCAGACAAGGACAGACAAGACCCATACCTACAAGTGCTCTAGGAGCTATACAAGACAACAAACCCAATCGCCTAGTGCTACAAGCTCAGATCAAGGGAAGATAGCTAAACGCATAAATCAACTGCGAAGCAAAGAAGAACTTCATCGATCCAAGAATAATCATAAAGCTAGGACTACCATGAAAGAAGAAGCAACTATCATACCGACTCGTAAACGCGGAAGGACAGTACTTTAATTACAACAACGGTATCGTGGATCAAGAGATTAATCACCTCAAGGTCCATATCAGAGGGAAGAATCAAGAGATAAGCTTCAATATCATACCTTTAGGAGAGAATATAGACATTCTACTTGGTATAAACTGGCTTAGATAACAAAACCCGCACATCAACTAGAGGACCAGCCAGGTCACCTTTCCCAGTGACCCCGACAGCGACAGTAAAACGATCACAACGAGCAAGAAGAGATCTCAATCCACGACTAAGGGAGAAAGCATAGACCAGCATAGAACAAAGATTCCACCACCTCCAAAAGGAATACAACATAAGCACAAGAGAGGCCAGAGAAACAAAACAGAAATCCTAGGCATTCTCCAACAATAAGACCCACGGAAAGAGGAAAGACCCTCAACAAGCCAGGATCAACTCAAGAACATTCCAAAGGAGTATCAGATATACGATAAAATATTCAGAGAAGAGTTAAAGACAGGAGTCCCCGAACACAGCCAATAGGACCACAAAATCAATCTCATAAACGACAACTTACCATTCCAGAAGTTATACCCACTTAACAAAAGAGAGCTACAAGTACAAAAGGAATATATCAATAAGATACTAGCAAAAGGCTATATCAGGGAATCTAGCTCATCCTTAGTATCATCCATGTTCTTTATACCAAAGAAGAACAGAAAAGATAGACCCGTCATCAACTACCGACCGGTCAACGCAAAAACCATTAAAGACTAAACCCTGCTTCCACTCATCACGGAACTCAAGGATTAGTTATAAGGCAAAAAGATCTTCACCGCTCTAGACCTAAAGGGAGCATATAATCTAATCCGTATCAAGAAAAGAGACAAATAGAAAACGGCATTTAGAACCAGATTCAGACTTTTCGAATACATGGTAATGCCATTCGGTCTCACTAACGCACCCGCAACGTTTTAGCAGATAATCAACAGTATGCTTCGACAATACCTCGATATCTTTATAGTCTATTACCTAGATGACATCCTAATCTTCTCAGACAACAAAGAAGAACACAAGGAACACATTCATAAGGTTTTAAAAACACTATAAGACGCCAAGCTACTAGTCGAACCAGAGAAGAGTCACTTTCACGTTACAAAGGTAGACTTCTTAGGACACACCATTACACCCAGAGAAATCCGAATAGAGAAGAAGAAAGTATCCGCAGTAGCAGAATAGAAAGTACCCAGCAACGTCAAGGAAACGCAAGCCTTCTTAGGCTTTACCAACTACTATAGATAATTCATTAAGGACTTCAGTAAGATTGCAAACCCCTTAATAGAACTCACGAAGAAGGATAAGCCCTTCGCCTAGAATGATAAGGCATAAGAAGCCTTCAATAGGCTCAAATAATCAATCCTCAGCGAACCCATATTAGCAATATTCAATCCAGATAAAGAAATCAAATTAGAAACAGATTCATCGGATTTCGCACTAGGAGGACAAATCGGTCAACGAGACGACATAGGAAAATTGCACCCTATTGCCTTCTATTTACACAAGCTACACAGAGCAGAACTCAACTATCCAATCTACAACAAGGAGTTCTTAGCAATTATCAACTACTTCAAGGAGTTCAGACATTACTTAATAGGAAGCAAACATTAGGTCAAGGTTTATACCAACCACCAGAACATCTTATACTTCGCCACGACACACAAACTTAATCGACGATAATTACACTATGCAAAATACCTATGCAAGTTTAATTTTATAATTATTTACTGCAAAGAATCCGAAAATAGAAGGGCAGATACAATTAGTCGGCAACCAGATTATAACACTAGCACTACTAAAGCAAAAGAGCAAGTGCTAGAAAAGAATAATAAGGGAGAATACTAATTCACCCAGCAAATGCAAATATTAGGATAGATAGAAGCAGAAATGACCAAAGAAATCCCAGGAGACCCACAAGAATTCATCCGAGAATTCCATACACATCCACTAAGCAGACACCAAGGTATCACCAAGACCTTTAAAAGACTATTACAGCAAGGCTACAAGGTTTCAAGAAAAGAAGTAGAGAAGACGGTCAAACAATATGACCTCTGCATGAAAACCAAGTCACAACAACACAAACCATATAGAAAACTACAGCCGCTACCAGTAGCATAACAACCATAGAACTCAATCACAATAGATTTCATAACCAAGCTACCCCTATCAGAAGAACCCTCAACCAGAATCTTCTATGACAGCATTATGATTATAGTAGATCGACTTACGAAGTTCTTATACTACCTACCCTACAAAGAGGCAATAGACGCAGAAGAACTTACCTATATCTTCTATAGAAATATCATTAGCATATATAGGTTACTAACGGAAATCCTATCGGATAGAGGACCCATATTTGCAGCCAAGTTTTAGCAAGCACTTACGGCACTACTAGGATTAAATCACCAACTTACTACAGCATTTAGACCTTAAGTAGACGGATAAACAGAACAAATAAACCAAGTGCTAAAATAATATCTCCGGTGTTATATTAACTACGAATAGAATAATTAGGTCGAAAAACTACCATGCGCCCAGTTAGCATATAACACCGCCTACAACAAAAGCACGAAGCTCACACCAGCCTACGCCAATTTCGGATTTACGCCAGATGCATATTATAATACACGAAAACCCGAAAACACCAACCCTGCAGTAATCATCAAGAGCGACGATTTAAAGAATCTGCATAACGAACTCCAAATAGAACTGGAATTCATAAGAAAACAGATGCAACAGTACTATAACCCTAAGAGAGTAAGAGGCCCTACCTTTTCGGAGGGAGACATAATATACCTATCCACAAAAAACATCACCACAAAACGACCAAGTCACAAACTCGACTTTAAGTATATCAGACCTTATAAAATTGTCAAGAAGGTCTCAAAGAACAACTACGAACTAGACCTACTACCAAAAGTTAGGCTCCATCCAATCTTTCACATTTCACTACTCAAATTAGCAGAAAACACGATATAAGTCAGGATAGACAACAAACCCACGGAAGTTAAAGGACTAGAAGTTTACAAAGCAGAGGAAATCAGGGATATGCAAAAGATTAACAGATAAACAAAGTACCTGGTGAAATAGAAAAACTACCCAGAAAGCGAAAATACATGGGAACTACCAAAACACCTCGCTAGTGCTTAACGACTCCTGAAGAAGTTCCACCGGAACCGAACAAAGGCAAAGCATTAAGAAAATCATCCCCTAAACCAAGAGCAGACCAGTCAACATCGTTCAGGACATAGTCAACTTAGAGGTCCTCAACTAACGCACTCTCATGAGCATCTAACATCGATAACAGGTTATCTTATTGCTCTACCTCCTGCAAACCCCGACGAGTAGCCTCGGAACGCTTCTCTCTCACCCTAGTTTTAATTTTGCAAATGCGCAACAAACAACCAGCAGCGGCAGCCAGACGGGACTGCAAGGCAGCCATTTCCTCATGAAGCCTAAGTAAATCCTCACTCGCTTCATCCTTATCATTTTCCAACTTCTTTTCTTACTTCATCAAAGTCATAACTCAAGAAAGTCAGCACTCTAGGAAACAGACAATAAGGCTGCAAAGAATAACTTACGAGAAGAAGCAACCCGCATGCCATCGCAGGATTTTTTACTCCAGATACACTCATCATAACGACTAGAATCCGCGGATATTACGCATCGCCTATTCCCACGAAAACAACAAATACAAGGCATTTCGGCTTCATCTCCAAAGTCGCAGACAGAATCAGCCAGTGCGGTAATCTCACGCTCTTTACGAATTCGCTTAAGTTCTTTATCAACCTCGCGAGATTAACGAGATTTGCAAGAGTACTATTTAGAAACACAGTCAGACATCGCGCAACATGATAGTAAAAGGGTTAAGTTAGAACCAACCGAAAGAAGGATTTTGGCGGCCAGGATAACAGGTCTTAAGGGCAAGACCCAACGGAGGGGAGAGATCGTATTATAACCCTAGCGGTTACGTCACGTGTACCCCACAAAAACCCCATGCAAAGGCATCCGTCGTAGAAGATCCACCTAACTTATACCAACCAACCAACGCTCTCATCATGTTAGAACGACGGATGTTAGAACGCTGCGCGCCAGGAACGCTGCGCGCCAGGAACGATTCGACCCGAGACTCATCGTTCCTCATACAATCACTTTAGTATATAGAACACATTTATTAGCACTTAGATAGAACTTAGCTCACCAGCTATCAATAAAGCATCTTTACATCAATAAGCCTAATATGCATTACTTGATCATTAAGAGACGTGATACTTCGCATCGCTCAGCATCACGCCCTACGTTATCTGCAAACATAAACCTAGTACGGACTAGTTTACCTGTTTGGAAACCCAACCGTCATATTAAAATCTAATTAATAACTAATTATATTAGATTTTATTATAAAAGAGATAAACTATATAATAAAGGATTTAACTTAAATTACCTGTAAATAATAACCTTAGATTAATTAAGAACTTAAGGCAGGAAAAGATATTATTATTAATTATCCTTACTTAGAACTTTATTATATAATTATAAAGTAATAAGAAAGAAAATTCTAAAGGAGATAACCTATATATAATAGGCAGAAATTACTATTATTAAACTATTTAATTTATTATAATAAGGGTATAAGGTATATACAGGCTATAATTCTATATATTAGGACCTAATACTAAAGGGAATAGGCTATTAAATCTTATATTAGGACTTAGTATAATAAGGTAAAGTTATAAATAAAATATAAATAATAATATATATATAGGATATAAGTAATTAATAAATATTATATAATATTATAATAATATTTATTATTATATATATTTATTAATTAATCTAATATATTTTTCTAATTATTAGCCTTATTTATTTACTTATTTATTTATTTACTTATTTACTTATTTACCTTGCCTTTAGGTTTTACTTCCCCTGCTTAGCTTTTTCTTCTTAGTTAAATAACTAAACTTTTTTTTTTTTTTCCCTTTCTTATTTTCCCTAGATAATATATAATAAGCTTTATTAATAAAGAGCTAGCTAGCTAGCTAATTAGTAGTTTATTTAGTTTTCTTTTTTTCTTTCTAGTTATACTAAGAAATTATTTTCTTTTTAAATTAATTACTATCTACTCTTTTACTAAAATCCTCTTTTACTTTACTTTACTCTAACCCTTACTAATACTATATCCCTTCCCCTATATATTTTGCTATATTAGTTACCTCCCTAACCTGGCAGGGGTCTCCTCTTTTACTAAAAGAGTCCTAAGCCATAGCAGCTAGCTACTACCTATATTAATCTTTGCATTTTAGTAGTAGCTATACCTTAACTACCTTATACCTAATATTTAGCCTTATTGTTTATAATTAGAATAACCTTATATAGCTAGCTAATAATCTTATTACCTTAAAAAATCATCTAACTTTATTTAGCAGTAATATAGCTATTAAAAACACCTTTTAAATGCCCTATCTGCTTAATACCTGGCCTATCTTTAATAACTACAGCTAAAAATAGTTAGTATTATCTAAAATAGTATAGTACTTATCTACTACTATATAATCTAATACTTTTTGTAATTATAACTAGTTTATAAACTCCTTAAACCCCTTTATTATAGCCGATTTAGGTATTATAAAAATAATAAGGGCAATTTAGTGCCTATTATAATTATCCTAAATATATATTTTAATTTAGCACTTAGTATAATATTAATATAAATTATCTTATAATAATACTAATAGTATAATTATAATAGTTATCTTTCTACTATTATAAGAATAATATACTAGTAATATAAATAATATATTTTTGCCCCCTTTTATGCCTATAATCTGCATAATTGGACTCTTGCCCTATATAATAGCCTGGATTACTGCCTCTTATTAGCTATAAAATACTATATCTAGACCTAATATCTGCCTTAATTAGCTAGTAATATTTACTTATTGTATTTATTTAAAATGCTATAACTAGTTATACTTCTGCTCTATTTTAAATGGCTCTTACTCTTGCTTTTGCTGCTATGTATTGCTGCTAGCCTTATTAATAAACTTATTGCTGTCTTAGAACTCTAATAACTAATGCTATTAGTAGCTAACTAATTAGAATTTATTATATATAGTTGCTATATTAAATAACCCTTATTGTATTTCTTATATATATATTATATTAGCTATATGTATTTTATAACTTACTTATAAATTAACTAGGCTATCCTCTATATTATTATTTTTATTTTTATTTAATATTAACTCCTTAAATGCCTTATTTAAATACTAATATATTATAACTATAGAAATCTGCCTCTATAAATTAATATTTAATATAATACCTAATAATTATTAGCTATACTATTAGATAATTTAATAAATATAATTTAATATCTAATTATACTCCTCTACCTAACTTTTAAATTTAATATTAGGGTTTATATTATTATTATTATTATTATTATAACTACTATTATTACTACTAAATCTATCTTCCTTACTCTTAGTCTTTATCTCTGCCTGCTTTTTCTCTCTTTACTCTGCCTTACTAATATTAGCCTTATAAACTACCTTATCTGGCTATAAATATAAGCTATATATACTAGTATCTTTAATAATACCCTATACCTGCTGCTAAAATGGTAATACTAATTATAAATATTAAATTAATAACTTACTTACCTTATATAGTAAATATTAATAGATAACCTTAGCCTGCCTTATAGCCTAAAATAACTTATAATATAATATAATAAAATATATTAAATTATTATATATAAATATATTATATATACTATTATTTATTATATTTTTATATTAGATACTTAAAATTTCTATAGCCTATACTAATTAGCTAAATACTATATATATTAATAAAAATATCCTTTCTATTAACTCCTTTATTATCTGCCTATATAATTATATTACTCTAGCTTAGAATAGCTTCTTATCCTCTTTCTTATAGTTAAACTAAATCTTCTAATAGCCTAGGGAATTAATAATTTACTATAAACTCTAATTCTTACCGGCTTCTAACTATATATAGTTATAATTATCTTCTAAAAATAAATACCTTACTTTATCTTTGCTATAGTTATCTTTTAATAATAACTATAAGATCTATAGTAATTAACTAATATTATTTATTATAGCTAATATTATTATTAATTCTTATATTTTATTCTTTAATAAATATAATATCTTTATTAACTTACCTATCTAGAATTATACCTAGTAGTGCTTAATATAATTCCTAACCTAATTAATTATCCCCCTGGCTAGTATATTAAATCGGATATATATGCTATATATATATGCCTTATAAATCTAATTTATTGGTATTAGCTTGGCCCTGGTATTGCCAGATATAATTATTATAAACTGCTATACCTTCTTATATATAATGCAGAATATACTTATGGCCTCCTTTTTTGCCTTCTCCTAAGCCTCCCTCTTATCTAATAACCTGCCCTCTTGCTGCTGCTTGTCTATCTTGGCCTGCTTTAACTAGGCTACCTTGGCCTATCTCTTTATATATAATTAGTATATAATTATAGTATAGGCGATCTTAATAATAGTGGAATATATCGGTATGTAATTTAATATATCTATCTAATTATTATCCTTCTGGATACCTATTACTGCTAATCTGCTAATAATAGTGTTATAATACTTCCTGGCTGCTAAATAGTAGTCTAGTAATATTATTATAGTCTATAATATTAACCTATTTACTTAATCCTCTTTTAATAGCTATATATCTAGATTATTAATATATACTTTAATAATTTTACTTAATTTATTAAGTAAATTACTTTGCCGCTTTAATAATTAATATCTAGGCCTATCTTTATCTACTATGGCCTCTATTGTTACGACCCCAGCGGTTACGTCACGTGTACCCCACAATTTCACTCCTTTCAAGAACCAATCACGATGCAACCATGCAGGGACGACCAGCGTAGGGACGCCGTCGTCCCATGGAACGAAGCGTCCCAAGGACGACAGCGTCCGCACATATCGTCGTCCTCACATCACACACAGTAGTATATAGAACACATTCATTTGCACTTTCATAGAACTTAGCTCACCAGCTATCAATAAAGCATCTTTACATCAATAAGCCTAACACGCATTACTTGATCATTAAGAAACGTGACACTTCGCATCGCTCAGCATCACGCCCTACGTTATCTGCAAACATAAACCTAGTACGGACTAGTTTACCTGTTTGGAAACCCAACCGTCACACGTTGATAGCTCTTGTTCAGACCGTACCGCGTAACGCTGAGCAATATCCACGCAATGGCACCTGCTACTCCAAACCGCCCTTCAACCGCAGGACGTGCCCAGCACGTTACTCCCCCTGAGGAACCACGACCCCTCGCAGAGGAACTGCAGGAGGTCCCAATGGAAACGGACGAAGAGGACGAGATACAGAGTCCTCCTATTCATCCGAATTCCCATGAGGACGAAGTCAAGAAGCTCAAGAAAAGACTTCGTGACCTGGGAAAACAGCATGACACCCTCCTGGACAACGCCAAAAACAACGCCAAGATCGCGCAAAACAGGATCGAGGCCTTGGAGAAGAAGGTGGCCGACCTCGCCGAGATTGCAGAGTCACTCGGAAAAACAGCTGAGAACAGTCAGAAGCTGTACAAGGAACATATCGAACACACCGCAGCTCTTACTGCTACCGGAAAAGACCCTGGAGAGATCCTTAGACCCCGTCAGCCTGACTCGTTCAACGGCGACGCCGATAAATTACAAGGATTCCTCACCAGCCTTCGGAGTTACCAAATGTACTACCCGATTCAGTTCACCACCGAGGAACTGAGGGTTCGACACGGGATGGGATTCCTCAAGGACAAGGCGTTACGAATGATGGAGCCTATCATCCGCGACTATGTCAATAATCCACCCCACGAACGGAAGCAAATGACCAAATATGTCTATGAGAAATACGAACACTTCGAATCCGAACTCAGGAATGCTTTCGGAATCATGGACGAAAAACGAATGGCGGAAATGAAGATCCGGCAACTCAAACAAAGAGGATCAGCTGCAGACTACCTAGCTGAATACCGCTACCAGGCAGCCAAGTTAAACTGGGGCGAAGAGGCCCATATGGCACAGGTATACTTGGGACTCAAGTCCGAAGTAAAGGATGCCATGGTGAACATTAGGCCCAAGCCCAAGGATTTAAACGAACTTGCCAGCATCGCTGTAGAAATCGACAACCAGCAGTATGAACGACGTAAAGAAAAACAGGCTGAGAAACACGGAGGATCATACAACCCCCGGTGGAACACCAAACAGCAAAATGCCAATCAAGGACGCAAGAGACACGTCGACACTCAACACGGAACTGAGCCTGGACCCATGGTCCTCGGGGCCACACAGCGAGACAACAACAGAAGACCCCGCGACATGTCCAAAATCAGGTGTTACAATTGCAACAGGATGGGACATATGGCCAGCAAATGCCCGGAACCTAAGAAACCTAGAGACCCTAATCGAGGTAAGCAAACACTAGGAGCAACTAACGAACAGGACCCTCAGATGGCCATCAAGACCCAGACACTGGGAATGACACGAAGTCTGTACGACATGGCGGAAACCACCGCCCTGTATGAAGACTACACGCCAGCAAAAGAATGGAACCCGCACCCGGACAGCTCAATCAGAGAGCCCCGGGATATATTTCCCACTTACGAGGAAGCAAACAAAGAGAAACCAGAACCACGAACTAGGGAAATCCAAAATCAACTCCAGAGAGAAAGGCATGCACAAAGGATGCGAGACGAAGAAGCATACCGCAAAAGGATGGCAGAATACAACGAAAGGAGAAAACAGAAACTTCGCGACGATCCTGAATACAGAGAACGAACAAACGCCCGACACAGAAAATACAAGCAAGACAAGAAGAATAGCACACAAGATGCACCCACCGAAACCCTAGGCATGATGAGAGAACAAAGACTCTCAAAACAAGGAACAAAGGAATACCTAGAGGGTCTACAAGGGAAGGACGCTACCCCTAACAAGGGCAAGCAACCCGAAGTACTCAAACAAGTGGATGATATCCCAGTTAGAGTCACCCTACAAGACACCGAGCAGGCATTCCAAAAGGCACGAGAGGCAGGAGCAAAGATCCGCACCTACCACCATCGACAATCCCGCCACATGGGACACAGAGGAGGAGTAGCACGAGAAACCGCACGATACCTCCGCAAACAAGATGAACGCCTGGAACAGAAATGGCAACAACCCTACGAACAACTGTTCGACGAAACAGGCAGCAGGATGTGGACCTCACCCGAAGACAGGTACACCCAGGAAGCCAGAGAACATGGCGAAACAAACAAACTCGCACCCCTGAACATACGCGCCTACCACATGGACACTGCTACAAACCCACTCCACAGGGAACCAAAGTTCAACGTCAAGGACGATGTAAGAACATTTCCAACGCATTCAGAACATGAGGAACTATCGTGGCTCTCATGCAAATATCATTGGTGTAAGGAACATAGACAAAACAAGGAAGACAACGACTGCTTTCCTGTGACGATTCCTGGCACACCGAACGACAAGCCCTACCTAGCAACTGAAACAGAAGGATACCTAGTACACCTATGGTACGAAAATCTCGGAGTAGTGGAATTACGGTTCCATATGCCGTACTATCGCGAGATCCAAAAGAACAAGAACCTCTGCGAAGGAATCAAGCAAATGACGCTGGAAATCACAGAAGTTGAAAAAGAACTCGAAGCCTTGACCTTGAAAGAATGTGCGAAACAAGGAAGCACCTTCAAATCCATCGACTTCGGCGAAGGATTCGATCAGGCTTCAATCGACGACACCAGTTCGGAGGACACGATGCCAGACAGCGAACTCGAAGCCATAGAGGAATTCTTCAAAAAACCTCACGACACCAGAGGGAAGCCAACAGACGAACAAAAGAAAGCATGGCGACGATGGTGCAGATATGAGTTAGAACTCATGAAAGAACGACAAGAACTAAGCGAGGTGGATCACATCGAAGGATGTACGGATCCGGAAAAATGTCACCAACTATACCTCGAAAACATCGGAGCGTTACATGACAGACAGATGACGGAATCCGAAAAATATGAAGCACGTCTAAAGACATCTGAAAAACAATACGAAGAATTGGAAATACGCTTTCAACAGCGACTATTCGACGACGAATTCAGCAACGATTGCACCGACGGCGAAGAATGCGCAGACAGCGACTGCGAACAAACTCACAAGGACGCCTCGGGAAAAGAGATACGCTTCCTGTAACAACAGAGCCACAGGAAAGCGCCAGACAAGGACGGACAAGACCCGTACCTACAAGTGCTCTGGGAGCCACACAAGACAACAAACCCGATCGCCTAGTGCTACGAGCTCAGATCAAGGGAAGATGGCTAAACGCATGGATCGATAGTGGAGCAAAGAAGAACTTCATCGACCCAAGAATAGTCACAAAGCTAGGATTACCATGGAAGAAGAAGCGACTGTCATACCGACTTGTGAATGCGGAAGGACAGTACTTTGATTACAACAACGGTATTGTGGATCAAGAGATTGATCACCTCAAGGTCCGTATCGGAGGAAAGAATCAAGGGATAAGCTTCGACATCATACCTTTGGGAGAGAATATGGACATTCTACTTGGTATGAACTGGCTTAGACGACAAAACCCGCACATCGACTGGAGGACCGGCCAGATCACTTTCCCCAGTGACCCCGACAGCGATAGTAAAACGATCACGATGAGCAAGAAGAGATCTCAATCCACGACTAAAGGAGAAAGCGTGGACCGGCATGGAACAAAGATTCCACCACCTCCAAAAGGAGTACGACACAAGCACAAGAAAGGCCAAAGAAATAAAACAGAAATCCTAGGCATTCTCCAACAACAAGATCCAAGAAAGGACGAACCACCAACGACAAGCCAGGACCGACTAAAAAACATTCCGAAAGAATACCGGATATACGACAAACTGTTCAGAGAAGAATTAGAAACAGGAGTCCCCGAACACAGCCAATGGGACCACGAAATCAATCTCACAGACGACAACTTACCATTTCAGAAGTTGTATTCGCTCAACGAAAAAGAGCTACGAGTACAGAAGGAATACATCGACGAGATGCTAGCAAAAGGCTATATCAGGGAATCTAGTTCACCCTCAGCATCATCCATGTTCTTTGTACCAAAAAAAAACGGAAAGGATAGACCCGTCATCGACTACCGACCGGTCAACGCGAAAACCATCAAAGATCGAACCCCGCTTCCGCTCATCACGGAACTCAAGGATCGGTTACAAGGCAAAAAGATCTTCACAGCTCTAGACCTTAAAGGCGCGTACAACCTCATCCGTATCAAGGAAGGAGACGAATGGAAGACGGCGTTCAGAACCAGATTCGGACTGTTCGAATACCTGGTAATGCCTTTCGGTCTCACCAACGCACCCGCAACGTTTCAGCGGATGATCAACAGCGTACTTCGACAATACCTCGACATCTTTGTAGTCTGTTACCTGGACGACATCCTAATCTTCTCGGACAACGAAAAAGAACACAAGGAACACGTCCACAAGGTCTTGAAAACACTACAAGACGCCAAGCTATTGGTCGAACCAGAGAAAAGTCACTTTCACGTTACGAAGGTAGACTTCCTGGGACACACCATCACACCCGGAGAAATCCGAATGGAAAAGAAGAAGATATCCGCGGTAGCAGAATGGAAAGTACCCAACAACGTCAAAGAAACGCAAGCCTTCTTAGGCTTTGCCAACTACTATAGACGATTCATTAAGGACTTCAGCAAGATCGCGAACCCCTTAACAGAACTTACGAAGAAGGATAAGCCCTTCACCTGGAACGACAAGGCACAAGAAGCCTTCGACGGGCTCAAACAATCAATCCTCAGCGAACCCGTACTAGCGATGTTCGATCCCGACAAGGAAATCGAACTAGAGACGGATTCATCGGATTTCGCACTAGGAGGGCAAATCGGTCAACGAGACGACACAGGAAAATTGCACCCTATTGCCTTCTATTCACACAAGTTGCACGGAGCAGAACTTAACTATCCAATCTACGACAAGGAGTTCTTAGCAATTGTCAACTGTTTCAAGGAGTTCAGACATTACTTAATGGGAAGTAGACATCAGGTCAAGGTTTACACCGACCATCAAAATATTTCGTACTTCGCCACGACACACGAACTCAACCGACGACAATTACGCTACGCAGAGTACCTATGCGAATTTGATTTTGTAATCATCCACCGCAAGGGATCCGAAAATGGAAGAGCAGACGCAATCAGTCGACGACCAGATTACGACACTGGCACTACCAAAGCAAGAGAACAAGTGCTAGAAAAGAACGAAAAGGGAGAATACCGATTCACCCAACAAATGCAAACATTGGGATGGATACAAGCAGCAGACACCAAAGAAATTCCAGGAGATCCACAAGAGTTTATCCAAGAATTCCACGCACATCCACTACATGGACACCCAGGGGTCACCAAGACCCTGAAACGGCTATTACAGCAAGGATATCGCACGACACGAAAGGTAGTAGAAGAGGTTGTCAAACAATGCGATGTCTGTGCTAGAACGAAAGCACGACGACACAAACCCTACGGAGAACTACAACCAATCGAAGTTGCAGAACGACCATGGAGTTCAATCACTATGGACTTCATAACTAAATTACCGTTATCTGAAGACCCCTCAACCGGAATCTTTTACGACAGTATCATGGTTATCGTGGACAGACTCACGAAATTCTCAATCTACTTACCCTACAGAGAGGCAACGGACGCAGAAGTCATGGCCTACATTTTCTACGACAGGGTAGTAAGAGAACGAGGATTACCCAAGGAAATCCTATCGGATAGAGGACCGACATTTGCCTCTAAATTTTGGCAATCGCTTATGGCACTCATGGGAGTCAAACACCGGCTCACAACGGCTTTCAGACCACAGGCAGACGGACAGACAGAACGAATGAACCAAGTGCTAGAACAGTACCTTCGGTGTTACATCAATTACGAACAGGATAACTGGGTTGAGAAACTACCGAACGCCCAGCTAGCCTACAACACCGCCTACAACGAAAGTACGAAACTCACGCCGTTCGACGCAAACGCCGGATTCACCCCAAACGCGTACTACGACGCTCAAGAACCCAAGAATGTGAACCCCGCAGCCATTATCGCAAGCGACAAGCTGAAGGAAATACACGACGAACTCAAGACAGAGCTAGAATTCGTCAGAAAAAGGATGCAGAGACACTATGACCCTAAAAGGTTGAAGGGACCAACCTTTAAGGAAGGGGACATGGTCTACTTATCCACCAAAAACATCAAAACAGACCGACCAAGTCACAAACTGGACTACAAGTACCTAGGACCAGTTAAGATCAAACGGAAGACAGGGGAAGACAGATACGAATTAGATCTACCCCCGAACATCAGATGTCACCCAATCTACCATATCTCGATGTTAGAATCAGCCGCCGACACAATACATGTCAAGACCGGCAACGAACCCCGACAAATCACAGGACCAGAGGTATACGAAGCAGAAGAAATCAGGAAGATGCGCAAAGAAAACGGCAGAAAGGAATACTTGGTGAAATGGAAAAACTACCCAGAAAGCGAGAATACGTGGGAACCAACTAAGCACCTTGTTGGTGCCCAGCGGCTCCTGAAGAACTTTCACCAAAATCAAACAAAGGCGATGCGTTCAGAAAATCATCCCCCAAACCAAGAGAAGACCAGTCAACATCATTAGGAACATGATCCACCTGGAGATCACGCACCACGGCATCTTCATGAGCATCCAACATGGACAAGATACCATCCTCCTTCTCGACTTCTTGGAGACCACGGCGAGTGGCCTCAGAACGTTTCTCCTTCACCCTAGCACGAATCTTCCGGATACGAGACAGACGCCCAGCAGCCGCAGCAAGACGAGATTGCAAGGCCGCCATTTCCTCATGAAGCTTCAAAAGGTCATCGCTCGCTTCATCCTCATCCACCTCCAGTTTCTTCTCCTGCTTCATAAGGGAAGATACTAAAAGCAATCAGCGACAAACAAGAAAACACAGAAAAGAACTCACGAGAGGACGCCACCCGCGTACCATCACAAGGTTTTCTCTTGCGCACACATTCGCTACAACGACTGGAATCGGGAGACATCAAACATTTGTCCCCATTACCTGCCCTAAAACAACGGGTGCACGGCATATCCGCTTGCTCGCCGGACAACGCAACGGACTCAGCAAGTTTGGCAACGTCACGCTCCTTTTTTAATTTTTCTAACTCACGTTCCGCGTGGGTCTTGCGAGAATACTGTTTGGAGACACGGTCAGACATTTCGCGACATGATGATGAAAGGTTTAGGTTAGAACGCACCAAGTGAAATTCGGGATGGACAGGGTATGCAGGTCTCGAGGACGAGGCCCAACGGAGGGGAGAGATCGTGTTACGACCCCAGCGGTTACGTCACGTGTACCCCACAATTTCACTCCTTTCAAGAACCAATCACGATGCAACCATGCAGGGACGACCAGCGTAGGGACGCCGTCGTCCCATGGAACGAAGCGTCCCAAGGACGACAGCGTCCGCACATATCGTCGTCCTCACATCACACACAGTAGTATATAGAACACATTCATTTGCACTTTCATAGAACTTAGCTCACCAGCTATCAATAAAGCATCTTTACATCAATAAGCCTAACACGCATTACTTGATCATTAAGAAACGTGACACTTCGCATCGCTCAGCATCACGCCCTACGTTATCTGCAAACATAAACCTAGTACGGACTAGTTTACCTGTTTGGAAACCCAACCGTCACATCTATATAATATATATAATATATTAACTTAGTTTATATAGCTATATAATATGCCTATATATTATCCTCTATTTAGTTATTAAATAGCTGCCTTGGCTTCTTATTTACTTCTTTTTACTGCGCCTTAAATAATACCTGGCTACTAACTTATACTAATATAGCTATAATATAGGCTTGGCTTATTACCTATATTAAACTATCTTATATTAATTATAATATATGCTTATACTTACTTATTAGATTAATTAATTATAATATAGCTTTTAAGTTAAATCCTTCTAAATATATTACCTACCTAATATACTTTAACTATATATTAGTATTTATCCTTATATTAGCCGCTTTAATCTTTTCCTTATCCTCTATTTTAAATTAGTGTTACTACTGCTTTATTGCCTGGTTTATCTAGTTAATAATAGCTGCCTCTTTAGGCGCTACTTGGCTGGCTTATTTACTAAACCTAACCTTAAACTAACTACTACCTGGCCTATTATTAAATAACTGTTAATACTAGACCCTAATATACTATAGTACCTACTATGCCTTTATGGCCTGCTTCTAGGTATTTCCCCCCCTTCTGCGGGGATTAATTTATCTATGCCTTTCCTAGTAATATTTTTATATACCTTATGTTATATTAATTATATATAAATACCCTTCCTTGCTATATCTAAGCTTCTGGCTTAGCAGATAGATATATAGTATAGGGTTAATTATTAGTAGTAGTAATAGCTATATTATTAAATTACTCTGCTTCTAGATAATATTAGGGTTATATTAGATTATTACTATAATCTTATTTCTTTTTTCTGCTAGGATTAACTTATAATACCTTCTTAAATACTACTTTACTTTCTTCCTAGTATATATATATTAATATATTTTGCAAATAATAAATAGAAACTTAGGTAGTTTTATAAATAGCCTTATATTATTTATAATTAATATTATTAGCTTATAATTATTAAATACTAATAGATTAATTATTAGTTATTTTATTTTAATAACTATTAATTATTATTTATATTTATTAATATACTTACTTTTATAGTTATTATAGCTTAAACCTTAATCTTAACTTAATTATATATATTATTATAGGTTAATAACTACTATAAACTAATAAATTATAATAATATTAATCTAATATTTAGTTATATATACTATTATAACTTGGCTATTCTTATAAATTACTTTGGCTTAACTGTTATTCTCTGCTTATATTTTTATTATATTCTCTTACTTATACCTAGGTATACTAGAATGCATAGATTAACTTAGGGTAAATAATTTACTAATTACTTTTTACTTTTAATAATACTAAATATAATTAACTAAGTTTTAAACTAATTATAATATTATAATACTTGGTTTCTATGGCTTAAAACTAAAATATAATATATCCTTATAATTACAAATTAATATATTACCTTAAAAGTTATTTTTTCTAACTTTTAATAATGGCGACCTGTATCCGTTAGAGGCAATGGATTCAGGTCCCTGTCTTTATTAGCGCGGTTTTATTTTATATGTGTTTTCTATTGGATTTAGAGCTATATCTGCCTTGCAGCTAGGATAGGTCCCTGTCTTTATTAGCGCGGTTTTATTTTATATATATTTTCCATTGGATTCAGAGCTGTATCCGCCTTGCAGCTAGGATAGTAATCTTATTAATTTAACTAGCTATAATTTTTAAATATTTTTACTTTAAATACCTAGGAATCTTATTAGTTATATAGCTAAGCTTATAAACCTTATATATAATAAATAGCAGCTCTAATATATAAATAAATAGTTTTATAATAATAATACTTATTCTCTCTTATATATATTATATATATTATTTAATTAATATCCCCTTTATATTTTCCATAATTATATTATTATTTTAATAACTAATAACTAGGAGTTACTTTATTTTAGTAGTTATTACTTTTTATTAAATCTCTATATTTTCTTATATTAAACCACTTATAACCCTATATACTAAACCTTATTATAACTTTTATTAAATAATAAACCTTATTATAATGCCTTATTATTTAATAATTAAATAGTAAAACCTTTTTGAAATTAAATTTATATCCCTTCTCTTTATTTTTTTATAAATATTTTCTATTTTAGCCCTAAAAATATTAATAATATCTATAAATGTTTTTTTTAACAATATCTACCTCCTATCTTTATTAGCATATTTATAGTTTTAGTGAGAATGTTTAATAAGGTCTAATAGACATCGTCGCCAGATTGTTATGAGAATATGTTTTAGAGGAAGATATTAATTAGGATAATATGCAGATCTTATCTGATATAGACTGAAATCTGGGGGGGTATGTCGCAGGCCGGGCATGGTCTCAATGACCCTCAGGAACAACAGCCCTTAGTAATCAAGCTAGGTAATTTAAAGTAAAACCTGTGGGATAGAATACTCCACACACAAGAATAATTAATTACCACATTTGCTGCTGCTCATCATATTCACTCTAACCCTTTAAGCACGCTCAGTGCGACACTAGGTCTCGCCGCCCTGCTGATCACCGAAGCAATGCTGGATCACAACCGCTAGCGCTGACGCGCTAAGAGCAGGAAAGCGCGCAAGTGTAGCCAATCGCTCATCAGCCATCGTATTTGCTGACATCTCGTCGACATCATAACCACAACGCGTCCAATCAATGTGATCCAAGTTTTCAGGATCAGTTATAGAATGTCAAGAGTTGGACGATATTGAAAGGTTTTGGAATACTGTGTCCATATGATCGATGACGCGTAATCGTTGCATCGTGTTACCACAGCTGAATGCCTGCTATACTGGGATACACTCAGACTTTGCATGTACTCTAGCTCTGTTAGCCGTCGGACGGCGCTCAAAGAGCATAAATACTTCAGTCACAGTCCACATTCAAACATGATTACACTTCGCCATTCGAACTTCAGATTATCCAGTTATTACTCCCTGTTCTTTACTAGACATGTTCTTCTCAACTCTAACTATTGCCACAGCCCTAGCTGGGTTGCTGGCCACAGCCAGCGCGAAGGGCATCAACTGCCAAGGCAGCGGCCTTTGTCCCGGAAATAAAGGCTTACTGAGCCAAGCTCTGACGCAGCTGCGTACTAAAGACCAGAACCAGCAGTGGTCTCAGAACGAGAAGCTGATCTGCATCGAGTCTTCCATCACTATTGGGAAGCCGAACCTGTGCATCTTCTACCAGAATATTGGCGACCGCAAGTTCACCACCGCGCAGTCTATTCAATACATTGAGGGTTTACTGAACCACGGCTGCCAGGCTTGCGGTAGTATCCCTACGGATGACGGCAACGACGTCTCCAAAGGCGAGCTTACAGCCAACATGGTCGCCTCCGGCAACCAGAAGCGCGCCATCGACGCCGACGCCAAGCTGACAAAGCGTCGCGACGTAGAGCATCCCTCCCAATTGTTCCGCCGCCAGGGCATCAACTGTAACGGAGGAGCTGCATGCCGTCTAGGTGGCCTCGCTGGTACTCCCAGAGGGAAAATCTCGGACCTGTACGACACCATTTCTGCTGGAAACGGTATTTTTAGAAACGGTGAACAGATCGAATGTAAGCCGCACGCAAGCGGCCGCCTCTGTGCCTTCTACCAGAACATCGGCAATCGTTCTTTCAATACTCAGCAGACTCTAGAGTACCTTAACCGCCTGCTCGAACACGGCTGCGAGGTCTGTGGAAGTGTACCAACCGACGATGGCAACGACGTTTCCAAGGGCGAGCTGACTGTCAACTACGTGGCCTAAACGAATACTTCGGACTACACCGTATTTATCTGAGGGGTATCTTATCACGTCACTTCCGTGAATGGCTGGACTTTTCATGTTCCGCCCACGTCTGGTCAAGCGAGGGACATGTGGGCGTCACCCTTGCAGTTAAGCAGACAACTCTATTCGGCCTCAGAGGCAATACTTGGATACATATATTCATCTCGCATTATCTGGCTATGTTCCTTTTACCACCTGTCCTTACCTTTCATTAAAGCTATTAAGCATATATACTCCTTAACATATTGCAATAAATATTAGTTGAATATTAACTAATACCAATTCTTTATTATATAAGAAGTAACTAATAATTGTTGTTAATTAATTATGAGAATTAACAGAGCGGTATAACAGTTTTAATACAGAGGCATGACCCTATAGCGGCATGACTTTGTATAACATTTAATTAGTTAGTTCTGCACGGACCTATAAATACTCCCTGATGAACCTAGCGTGACTAGCTCTCTTAATATGACCTTATTTTTATCTTAAGCCCTCTTAATGCTTAACATAGTAGGGTGTCTTAAGAGGTCTCGTTTTAAATAGAAGATTCTGACTCTATTTATTACTTAGGAAATAGGTCTAACACTCTACTCTCTGACTATTATATTTTATTACTGTTAACTAGCTCCCATTAACTTCTCGTCCTCTGGATACTAGGTTGCCTCTTCTAACCGCTAATATAGACTCTTGTTATTTATCTAGATCTATGGTTGGCTAACTAACTTTATATCTGGTACTAAGTTAATATACTTACCTTACTAATAGTTTATATATTATTATACTGGCTTGCTTTTAATAAGACCCTAGTGAGTATAGATTTATTAAGGATTTATAGTAGCTAATCTTACTTATAGCCTGCTGGCTAGCTTACTACTAGGGTGGCTAGTTAACTAATAGTTTAGCTACTTCTGCTAATAGTTATTCTTAAAGGCATAGGCTGCTTAGTATTCTTAGGTCTGCTATATAAAGTAATAGTAATCTAAAAATTATAAACCTATTAATATAAATTTTAAGATAATAAATCTTATAATTACTAATATAAATAGATATTATATTTAATAAAAGAATATTATTTTTTTTTTTTTTTTTAAGTTTATAAGTTAGCCTTAAAAGCTATATCTAAGCATCTCTAAAGTCTAATATAATTTAAACATTTCTTGCCCCTTAGCAGGCAAAGCTTTATTAAGTTAATATTATTATAGTTAGCTGCCTTAATTGCAGCCTAAACCTAGCTGTATATAACCCAGCTAGAGAGCCTTATTTGCTCTTCAGCTGGCCCTAATCTTCTTCCTGTAACCTACTTTAAAGGTCTTTTGCTAACCCCTGCAGATACCACGCTTAAATTATCCACTGCACTTCCACTTCTTAGGTCAGCCAGAGGCTAAGCAGTAAAGACCATGCCGCAAACTTACCAGTAAGCAATCCGATCCGACTTCCCCTCTTCTAATTATAACTGCTAATAGCATTATAGCTTTATTATCATAATGCCTATCAGAAGAAGCCTGCAGGCACTTAATCCTAATAGGTATTATCTAATAAAAGGTTATAATATAACCTATAAAATTAAGTAAGCTATTAAGAAAGATAATTATAGTAAGCTTTATAATATGGCAATAGAAATTAGAATAGACTAGGGAAAAGAGGATAATACTAGCTGTATTAAATTAGTAATTTTTAGTTATAAGATCCTCCTGCTCTTATAGCCTTACTATTAGCTAATTAATAAAGGCTTCCTTAATTATAAGATAGAGCTACTTTATAAGCTAGAAGGGAAGTTACTTAGAGGGGTAAATCCAAGCCAGAGGGAAAGGGAATTTATTAAGGCCCTTCGCAGCAGCTTACATAATAAGTGGCTTAAGGCCATCTGGTAGCAGGCCAAGAAGGTACTAAAGAAGACTAAACCTTAATAATATATAGACCAGGCTGGTCATGGTCTTAGACCACGAGAGTGTAACTACGTAATATCTACTATCCACGGATGGTTAACAGAGGAGATAAAAGACGAGGATAAATATATAGATAGAAGAGGGGTAATCGCAGGGTTTGGGAAGAAAATGTATTAAGTTTTATATAAGTTTAGTTGCCTAAAGTTAAAGACCTAAAGTTATAATATCGGCGTTAGCAGTATAAAGAGGGTTAAATAGGTTATAGGATATAGCATATAATAGACTTAACGGATTAGCTAAATATTAGTGCACTATTAATATAAATAAGGGAAAAAAATATTATAAATCCTAGCTTTATATTAACTTTATAATAATAAGGGACTTTAAGCTTAATAAAAACCTAGTAGTTAATATTATAATCTAAGAGAGGCTTTAAAAAGAGATTCTTCCTAATAGGTATTACCTTATATATAATATAATACTACTTATTAATTAACTTAAGTGCCTTTAATAAAATTACTATTAGTAAATTACTTAAATAATCTCTATTTAATCTTAGGTATTTTATAGGCAGTAAGAATATTATTTTATATATATATATATATATATCCTTAAAGCTATATTCTTAATTTTTTATTATCTTTTATATTGCCTTAATAAGTTAATATAAGTAGCTTATATTATTTAAGAGATAGCTCTTAGTGTATTATTAGTACTTACCTCTGTTCTAGAGGTAATATAAATACTATAGTTACACAGCTTATAAAGGAAGCAGTATGCCTATTAGACACTAACCGGCAAAGAGGTCCTATAGAGATATTATAAGATAACTCTTTAATTATTAAACTTCTTACTAAGGTCTTTATACCTTCTTATAGCCCTCCTCTAGTTCAGCAAATAGTATACGCTCCTATATCATAAGAACACCTCGATAAATATAAGGAATCTCGTTACTGGTAAGCACGTGGAATAGCTATTTATCTATAGCGCTAAGCTCAGCCTGTATTTAAGGGGCAGAATCTTCCCGTCGCTGGCGTTAGGGCTATTACTGCTCTTCCGTTTCTTAGCTCACTTCTGCTTTGATTTAAGAAGCACATATAAGTTAGTGTAATAGATGCCTTGGGCATCTGTAGCATGGTTATATCCGCTCTCTTTAATACAACGCCCAGCTTCTTTTATATCAAAATCGCGAGATATTACATAGCAATACCGGTCACAAACAAAGGAATCACGCCTCAGTGACGTCACTTGTTCCACAGACCCAACAACAGGTTTCGTGTTCATGGTTCGGGATTTTGCTGCTGGCGATGGCTAAGGCGTTTTGCTCCCAGCAGCCTTGACAAGAATTTAATAAGCGTTGAAGTCGAATGCTAGCGAAAAAGGTGACTTACGTGGAAGGAAGAAGTTGTCGACTAGGAAATCAGCAAATATCATACACATTACACACCATGGGCTTTATCCCAGACCAGCTGCGCTGGACTCCCCTCCTCAGGCATGACTGGCCAAGTGACCCTCATCAATGCCGCTCTAGCGTTTAGCCACTGCTTGATGCCAACCCTCCGACTCCAGTCCCGTATACTGCAACTGAAAAACACCGCCACGTCTGAGTCTGGTTCATATGCGCAGATATGGATTGCTCCAATCATCAGCTGCCAAAATATAAAATCTCCGTCATGCCCGGGGTCATACTTCCAACGCGCATACATTCTGCTGAGGTCGCGCCTGTACAGATACATCATATGTTCAGACGTACTTCGTTCAATGACTCCAGGGTCACAGATTCCAAGTACGCGGTGCATATATAGATTCGTAGCAATGTACATGGCACAACATGTTGTTGTGAATCTGTAGGGAAAATCAAGTGGTGGGGTTTGAGTGTCGTGGATCGAAGTCGACTGGATGTGAGAAGCCACGTAGTTCGCCAGCACTTGGGAAGCTGCGCCTGTAGCCCAGGCTGCATCGAAAACACCTCTCAAAGATTCTACCTCCGTAAAATACTCTTTCCGGGCTTCATCAACCTTGTCAGTCATGCTTCGAAGACTTATTATGGTTCCAAGTCCATTGATATCCTTCAGTGTTGACCCTAGAGGTATGGGAGCCAGAAGTGACGGTAATAGCCGAATAGCAGATAGTTTAATGCGTAAGCCGCCCGTAGAAACTTCAGAACGCGTGATAGTATATGTCATGTCAAGGGTCTCCTGTTGACTAAGGTCATAGACATTCCTTTGCGAATTTATGCGTAAGAGTGCCCCAAGTCTACCTTTGAATCCGGCAACAAGGGTGTATGTACTAAGTTCACGATGATGAGACACAGTATAATACCACCTGGTATCGATGAACTCACAAGATAAAATACCGGTCGGCTAACTCTTGCTGGGTGGGATCTGACTCATTGGTGCCACATGGACCTATTTGTTTCAGGAGGCTAACGATGCCATTGAGGTGAGTCTCGGCATTAGCAATCTCACCAAGGCAGAGCTACGCCGAGAATTAGTATTATCTCAAGGAACCGAAAGCATTGTTCTTACCTCCACGAAGCAGAGGGACGCGATCTGTCTGATGATGCATGTGACTGATTCAGATGTCTGATTCACAAGCCAGTCATTAACCATGCGGATAGTCTGAAGTTTATGAAATAAGAATGTCGATTGAAAATGTTGCGAGTTGCCCGTATTTAACGTATAGTGAAGACTTGCTATTAGAAGAGCATTGCGAAACGCATGAGCGTGTTCCATTACAGATACTAAACTATCCGGTTCGCACCAAGGGTCAGTAAGATGTTCTTGTATACGTGAAGGGGAAAGGCGTGTACCAATCTTGGTGTTGCTTGTGGCCAATCACTTCCAGGGCTTGATCAGCCTTGTAGACTACAGGCAGTCTTGAGTATACCAGATTCTGAAGTCCCAGCGATCATACGACTTACAATAATGGAAAAGTTCCCTAGACTTGAACGGCATATGTATGGTGAAGAGGTTGATCGGGATAGGAGCCCTGGGAATATCCAGTTGACCCGAAAGTATCATCTCGTGTGGATGCACCTGTTCTTCGGATGCTCCGCTGTATCGCCATTGTATTTGAACGTGGCATCTGGGCGAGTCCTGAGGCGATGACTCAGCAGACTCGGAGAAGTCGGTTGTGGACGGACCAGAGACTCTATCGTTAGTCATGATCTTAGCATCCGTTGCGGGAAGTATGGTGCGTTGCGTTGCACGGCATGTGATAGGTCGTCCTGCTTTCTTCTGCCACTGCTTGTACTCGCAAGAATACCCCATCACTGCACATCGTTTACACGAGGGCCTTGTCTCGTCGCACTTGAGATGAGACTTTCTACACTGTGTTTAAGGTCAGTAGACAGCTCCGAAGTTACCAGAGACAGCATTCGCAAAAAATGACACATGTGTCTTACCGAACCACAGGCTCCATGGCTTCTAGGACCACCGATCCGTTTGGGTTTAGGAATCGAGGTTCCCCAATGAAACACTGACTGCATATCGGACCTGGTGATTATCTGAAGCCAAGTACCATAACTTTTGTGACGTCTTGAGTGTCGCTTTCATTCGTGATGACTCCCGGTAAAACCTGAGGAGCGTGCGGAATGGAATTGCTGACTAGCCCCACTGTCGCTAATACCGAACTAACATTAAATATTACCAATTACAAGCGTGTCGAATAACTGAACCAATCATATACTACATGCAGACCCCGGCGTGTCATATGACGAACTTATGCGCTATCCGTAAATTGGTATGTGCACTAAAAATCCCTCATTTCATATTTTTACTATGCCATTAGATACTTCATAACCAGAAATTATGTAGAACTATAATATAGAAAGCTATGCTCTTAACATGAGCTACTGTGCAGGCATGACAGGCTACGGATTTAAGCGGATTTATTGATTTGGAATGCGCTTGATGAGGTAGGGACTGCGATGACCCACCAGGAGTTTATACGAGAACAGGCATGTGATAGGCGAAAGACGCGCAAGGTCAGACTGCTGACGGCAGGAACTCTCGAACTCTTATCGCCGAAGACGGAGTTATCGGGATTTTCATATGGCCACAAGCTCTGACTGATAGGAATGATGGAACTGTGGTAGAATATAGAAATATCCTCCTCCAGGCCAAGCTCGCATCTTACGTGACCACTTACCAGTCAGCTTGCGGTTGCATAGTAAATGCCGTGCGCAGTCGATCTTCTTTTTTCAGCCAGTTTGTAGCACATCGAATCCCCCTTTTATTCCCTCCCAAATATTCCAAAACTGAAGTGATATGACCTTCTGGTTATCTTTATCTTCACCCGCCATTCAGGCTGCCCGAAATGAAAACCTGGCTCGTGACCGGATCTTCGCGTGGCCTCGGCCTGGTGTTAGTGGAGGCTGTACTGGCCAGCGGCGATCGTGTTGTGGCTACCGCTCGCGATCCCGACCAGCTCTTCGAGCTTGAAAAGCAGTACGGTCCTAATCGTATCATCACGGCTTCATTGGACGTGACGCGGCTGGACGATGTGTCATATACGATACAGTTGGCTCAGAAATGCTTTGGCGGTATCGACGTTGTCGTCAACAACGCAGGATACGCAGAGACCGCGCCCATTGAAGACATGAGCGAGGAATCATTCCGCACGCAAATTGAAACCAACTTCTTCGGTGTGGTTAACGTCACTCGAGCTATTATACCATTGCTACGGAAGCAGGGCTCTGGACATATCCTTCAAGTATCGTCAGTCGGCGGGAGGGTTGGATCTCCAGGATTGGGGGCTTATCAGAGCGCAAAATGGGCAGTTGGCGGGTTCTCCACGGTTCTCGCGAAGGAGGTCGCACCCTTCGGAATTAAGATTACTGTTTTGGAACCAGGTGGCATGAAGACAGACTGGGCTGGGTCTTCAATGGGTTACCCAGAGATCAGCGAGGGCTACCAGGCAACAGTAGGCGCTATGCGTGAAGCGAGGGCTCGCTACGCTTCGGGGTGGTCCGAACCAACTGAGATTGCGCGCGCTATTCTTTACATCGCCGGAGTCAAAGACCCGCCACTACGCCTCCTTTTAGGGCCCGACACCGTGAGCCATGCCGAGGAAGCCTCTAGGTCTTTGGCCTCCTCGGACGAGAAGTGGAGGCATGTGACGAATCTAACGTTCTGAAATATACGGGCTGCTACAAAAGTGTTCTGTTAGAATGGCGACTGATAACGTTGCAGAGACAGTTGAAGCAAGCCAGCAATTGAGGATAATTCAGAGCGGACAGTGCGCAGGTAGTGTAGATAATTGAAGACAGTCCAGTTGTCTGGCGAGCAGTAGCTCTATTCGTATTCCAACTAGTTCATTCGTATTGTTAAGACTCGATTCTGTCACATAGAAGATCCGGTGATGGTTGTAATCCGCATATTTTCATTTCCTCAAACGCAGACACTAAGTGAATCTGAGAATGAGGGTGTTATCCTGTCCATACATACCTGGACTGGATGGCCTTCTTCCAAAGCGAAGGGGATCAAATTATCCGGTTTTAAATATAGGGGTGATAAGACGAAAAGCGCAGCCGCTGCGGCTCACTCATTGGGAAGTACCCAGGAAGTGGTTTTATAAATGCATTGTCTGAACTGATAGTCTACGAATTGTATATGACAGCTGATGATGGGCAGATCTTGATCATTGTCAGCGGCAATAACTGCCAACTTAGCTTAGAGACACAGATTGGCCACCGTCTGACATCTTGCAGATCAGGCTGTGAGTCGTTAATCCGTCTTTCGTATTGGAGAGCCTAAGCATTGTATTTTAAAATTTATAACTACATATCATGAACACTAATACCCTAATATTTGATTGAACGTATTACGTATCGAGAAACAGGGATTGATACGTTGCGGCCCTGGGGCCTACCAGTTAGCAAACTAATAATTTACCTCCTTGTCAATATATCGTTTAAGCTAAGCTATGGAATACACGCATATACGAGACTATGATGATTATTGGTTATTTGAGGGATATGCGGGACACAGTCAGATCAGGTGGGTCTATAGTTCAGCAACTGGGATCTCGCTAGGCATGTGCCAATAGTATTGCTGATCACGTATTTTACTCTCACTCAAGATGATACAAGTCTACGTTGAATAGAAAGCGAGACCCGTGATTGGATTATATTGACGATGCATCTGGAAAGGTGCATATTTCCCTGGATCTTAGTCCGGAGTCCAGATCCGAAGCAACAGCAACCCAGAGACGTGTGTTACATGTGCAGTCTTTCTCCTTCAGCCTACATATACTTCAAGCAGTCACCTGCTGCCCTCTTCTACTATTCTTCACCTCACAACTTCCACACTTTCTCTCTATTTCTTCAAGATCAAAAACTTGAATTTCCAGTACGGTATGAGCAGCAACTTAATGCATATACGCTTTGAAGAACTAACATGTGCTAGACCGTGCACAATGAAGTTGTCAGTTGTAACATTCCTTGCCCTTTCTATGGTGGCATCTGCCGAGGCGGATAAACGTGCTGCCAAGCAGATGCAAATCAACTACTTCGACGACAACAACTGCAATCGGTTCCTTGGCCAAATCGACGTTACATGGGCAAGCAAGCATCTCAGTAGCGGAAAGAAAAACTGCTACAACTACAACTATGGCAACTCCGTTGCTTTAGTTGAGTGCATCGGAGATTCTTGCGACTGCACTTTTTATTATGATCGTGACTGCAAGTCTGGAAGTGAAGGACCTTGGGTCACTAACGATGGAAGATGCCATGGCTCGGCAAATCAGTTTCAGTCATTCATATGCTTTTATAACTGAGGCAGGAGTCAATGTGCACGGAGAGAATGTATCGAGCTGTCCTTTGAGCTTGTTGACGGTTAAAGAATATGGTGTTGAGCATCGGAATTATATTAGTCCGACCCGGTGATGCTAATGTCTCTCGGCCTTGCCCGTTTCCTTTATGTTAGTTCTTCAACCTTCAACCAACATCATCAATCTACCTCTCAACGTAGGGACTTATATTTATAACTGTGCCTCGGACCCCTAATCCACTCTCTCTTGGCTAAGTTTCAATTTCTAACCGAAATCTAGCTGTTGAAACTATTTTTCAAGCATACTCCATAGAGTCTCAGTATTTTACTCTTCATTCCACAACTTTCATCACTCAGTCGTCGATCGAGAAGACGTGTACAGAGCAAGCCCCAGATTTGGACGTGCCTAGAGGGGGAAACGCAAAGATCTTTAGACCTAGTGGGCGACAGCTTACGTGGGACTTACCATAAACAGAGGAGGGGATGGTCATGGGAAAGCTTGACCTCGATCAAGTCACAATGCATAAGCCTATCTGCAATGCATGTGGGCACAATAGCCGTCCCGAGCTTTTGTGGCTGGATCGTGATAGTTCGCAGAAATCGTCAGTTCGGGGTAGCTCAGTTGTTCAACAGAGCCATCTATATATTAAGAAGTTCAAGTATTGTGAGCAGTGTAGTTGGTAAAATATTTATCGACAGTATAATTTTATTGCTGTTTTCACAACACGACTAGGTGGGTTCCGGTTATCGAGAACAATAGGTGCAGATAAAACAGATCCTCCACCTCCCTAACAACACTAGACCTCATCCTTGCCAAGAGCGATAAAAGGACCACAAACTTCGAATCATATAGCTTAATGAAAATGATCAAGTCGATCAAGTAAGTAGTTTATTTGTCTGCATTTGATCTTAAGGTTCTGTTAACCTAGCCGCACCCTTGCTCAGTGACTGACTAATTGTTGCTTGAGATGATGTTTAGCTGGTGTTGGAAGAATTGATGGTTCCCCCTCAACTTCAGGATTAAGGTTCAGGATTAAAGTTAAAGTTTGACGTCCTAAAACTCAAATCGTAGGAGTGTCATCTAGGACTCTAGGACTTAAGTCCTAGAAAGAATTAGTCGAAGATATAAGGCCTTAAAGGTCCTTCGACTACAAGGAAAATAATAATAATAATAATAAATTGTTAACTGCGCTCAGAATCCCTGCGTAATTCAACAACAGCTGGTCGGGGTAGATGACTGAGAAGCTTGTCCATAAGAAGATAGCCGTTCCTCCTGGCAAATTTGTAATCACATACACTAACCGTAGCCTTCCACCACTCTTATCCATTACTCGACGAGAAAGCATATGAGGCGAAGCTCAACTTCTAAATGACACTCTTCAATTTCTAATAAATGACTACCTAGCCATCCACTCTTGACAACCCCTCAGGTTGGTAACAGAATTAGGGGTCAGGATTCCAGCACTAGAGTCGTTTTTTGTTTGGGGATAAAAGCTGGGGACAGTTCCGCAAGTTTCGCGTTTTTGATCAACCAGATCTTGGAGTAACGGTCGAATAGAGCGGCCAGGATACCATTGCCCGTATTTTGCGGAAACAGGTAATACCCTTCGTTTTCTGAGCCTCCAAGACTCCCTTTGGAACACATGATGAGTTCTGCGTCTTGATCATAATGATTGGGATCGAGACATGAAGAAGCGCTCCAGAAGCCAAATATTGTGCCATCCGATTTGGCGTAATTGCCGTTGCCTCGACAGTTGATACCAGGCGCTGCATCCACGGACGTGTTCATGACAGCAGCGATGGCCGCCTAGAGTGTTTGGCTGACGAGAATTTTGGAATTCGAGTTGAAAGCACGTTGCGGGAGCTCAGACGTGATCAAGTTAGTTTTTCAACGAGTTGATATGACTCAATAAGAGGCAACAAAGCAGAAACTATGTGAGGGCTATTCAACTTTTTAGACGAAAGTTATTGAAACCACTCAATGTGTAATGATTCAGCGTGTTCCGTTCGTGGCGTTACATCATATTCACAGGAGGCCTGTCAACATCTTTGGATGAAGAGGAAGAACACGCACATACCGAGTGTGACTCAATAAACATGAGGGGCTTGGGTCTGCATGCAATCTCGTCTCTCGTCTCTTATTTACGAATTAGAATCTCACAACCCAGGTACAGCGCTCCTAAGCCAGCATAGAGCTTGCATTATCGTCAATGCCGTTGTAGCCGACCCCGTTGAAGATCTAGTGCTAGCTGTCGGGTAGCCCTGTTGGAGAACACAAGTATAAGGCGACCAAGGCGGTGGCAGGGTGTGGAAGAAGGAGGAAGTATTTAATGTACATAATAAGCTTGCGTGACAAACAAGCATGCGTGACAAAAATCCCTTAACTTATATCATCTCTATTAAATCATTAGATTCTTAACCGCGAAATATATCAGACCCTAATATTGAGGGTAGAATCCTTCTTGCCCTTTAGGCGCTTTAAAATGACCTAAAATTAAAGCTCTGACGCTTTGCAGAGATCTATAAAGTTGGCCATATGATCTTATGGCGCCGGCAGAGGGGCATTTAATCTTAAGTAATTAGGTCCCTAAGTCACGCAAACTGTCTAATCTAGAAGAATAAATTATAGTTTAGTTTATTCTAGACTTAGATTTATAAGGATTTCCTCTATAACTATATAGTATTAAAGAAATAGCTAACTAATTACTTGCTAATTATAATATATTACCTATTAGTAAGTGCTAGGCTTTTAACTTTATAAGGTAATATAAAGAGCTTAAGATATATTTCTTTTATAAATATAATTATTAAAGAGCTAAATATAAAGATTTCACTATTATTTATAATTAGTTTACGCTTATAGAGAATATAATTATAAAGTATAATAATTAATTAAATAAAATCTATAACTTTAATAAGACTGGCATTCTTATAGGTATAATTACTAGTAGAATAGTTATTATAGGTATAAATAAGTATAAAAGCCTGAAATTAATAAAGCCTAGAAACTAAAAATAAATTATAATTATTTAGATAATTACTATTTAGGACTACCTAATAGATAACCCTACCTAATAGATAAAAGTAAAATTTCGCTCTGCCTATATAAAATCCAAATTTTAATATATATATAGAATACTAGCTTGTTAATTAAAAAGCAAAGCTTTAAAGAGAAACTTTATAAAATTACTAAAACTTTATTCTCTATATAGTTTTTTAACCTCCTAACTACTTTATATATACTAGTAATACTTTATTATAACCCTAAAGTTATTACTTTTATCCTCTAACTTAATACCTATCTTAATTATTAACTTAGCCTTCTTATTTATATTTAACTCTATTTCTGCTTCCTTTAAGTTAATAAGAGCTTTTCTAGCTGCTAGAGTCTCTGCTAAAGCTATAAATTATTAGTTTAGGTTTAATATTAACTTTCTTTTTTTCCCTTACTATACCTAGGCTATTTACTTCTTAAGGCCTATAATTTATATATTTTAAATAGCTATCTTTATCTCTAAAGTTTTTAACCCCTTTCTAATCTTATTATATTTCTGCCTAGTTAGATAACTGCAGTATTTAGCCAAATCTCTTACTTGCTGGCTTATTTTTAGTATATTATCTAAGTATAATTAAGGAGGGCTTAATATTTTAAAGTATTTTATTTTTTTTCTTTATTTAATTAAGTTTTAGGATATATTAAAACCTTATAATAATTTATAGGCTAATTCCTATTAAATTTCTAACTAGATAAAATAATTTCTTTTTATATACTTATCTCCCTGGCTTTTATATATACCTAAATAAAGTTAATTTTATTAACCGATATAGAATTAGTTAAACTAACTAGCTTTTAGGGTTCTTTTTAATATAAACCTTTAATAATATTAAAAATTCTATTATTTAATAGTTATAGATTATGGGAATAATATATTAGTAGGTAATAGTAATAAATATTATTTAGAAAGTATATAGCCTATTTACTTATCTTAGATACTAATTAGTAATTTTATAATAGGTAACTTTATAATAAAAACCCTAAAATACTTACTTATATATAGCTTTTATAATTATTAAAGATAATAAATCTTATATCTAATATATTATAAGGCTTTATTTAAGGTAAATAAATATCTTTTAATTACTTAAGAGCTATATAATTATTAATCTAGCCATTTAGGGATATAATATAATACTAATCTATTATTAATTTAAATTTATTAAGTAACTACTACTTTTATAGCTTTTTTCCTTTAAAGATAATACCTAGTTTTAAAGTATAATTAGTTATAGTAATAGCAATATAAATTACGGTTTAAGTATATAATTAAATGCCTTTTAATATTACCTTTTTCTTTAGGTTAAAGTATCTAATTATAAGGCTATCTAGGCCTTATAAATAACTAATTAATTATAACCTATAGAAACCTATAAGGTACTTATAAAAGGCTTATCAAAACCTACTATTATATTACCCTTATTAATATTAATTATATTCTTAGGCTTAATCTAATTATATTTTATCTCCTAAATATTAAAGTACTAATTAACTGCCTTTAAAGTAAATTTATTAAATTTAATAGCTTCTTAGTATTTTCTAAGCTTAATAGATAATTATAGGTAATACTTTATAAACCTAGTAATCTAATACTTGCCTAAGGGCTTATTATTACTTTATTATTTAAGGGTAGCCTTAATATAAGTATAAAGCTAGTTATATAAGATAGTATAGCCTAGAGACTCTTATTATAACACTTAATAAATAAGGGTCTCCTCTTAGCTCTTAGAAATACACTAATAGGCCTAGATATATTTATTTCTAATTACTTAAGTAGAAAGTTATCTAGAAAGGGTTAACTAAGGAACTTTATATTTCTAAGCTGCCTTATTCTATAAGAGGCCTCTATTAATAATATTTAATATAACTTTAGCTATATTATCTTTAGTATAATTATAATAAATTATTATAAGGGAAGTTCTATAAAATAAATTAGGTAAAAAGTCAGCTTAAATAGATAGAGTTACCCAGGGTATATAAGGTTAAATGCAAAAGTTTTAAAGGGCTATAAAACCAGGCCACGAGGTAAAGCAGGGGAATTCTAAATTAATATAAAAATTCTATAAAAAAGGTAATATAATATAGGTCTTACTTTATAAGTACCTTTATTCCTAGCCGAATACAGTATAATTAAAAACTTGGATTTTATATAGGCAGAGCGAAATTTTAGTTATCTATTAGGTGGGGTTATCTACTAGGTGGTCCTGGATGGTAATACAGAAAGCCAGGTAATCCTGCTGTTTATTCTAGGTATAGGGTAATATTACCTTGCTAACTAGTACTAAGAAAGTAACCTCCTAGGTAACTAGGCTATTACAATAAGTAAAAATAGCTAGATAGATAATAAAACAGGCCTCTAGTAGCTAAAGCACTTTAACTAGTATATAACCAAGAGATTAAAAATTACTATTATCTTCTATTCCTTAATAGGTATAAAAGTTACCCCTCTATTGACTTTAAGAGATATTATAAGGTAAATAAAATTATTATGCTTTATATACTACCTTATTTATCTTACTTACTTTAGCCTCTTAATATTAGATACTTTCCGTGCTTAAGCAGGCATACAGTTAAGAAATCAAGTATTTAAACCAATACTCTATAACCCACGTTTCTAATACTAAGTTCTTTCTAGCCTTTTATACTGCCTTTTAAGTAACTATAATAATAAGAGATATTAAGGAAGACTTTAGAGGAGCCAGGGTTATTTCTCTTAACTTAGAATATATAGCCTTAAAGCTTAATATGCAGCTATAGATCTTAATGCCAGTAGAAGAGGGGGCTAACTACCCTACACCTTGGGTTTTCAAGACCCTAAAGACTATATTTAAGGCTTAATCCTAGTTAGAATATCTTAAAGGTAGATTAGAAGGCATTAAAGTAGTTCCCTAGAATTAATTCTAAAAGCACTAAAGTTATTTTCTAAAGGAACTAAGGTTTAAGCTCTAAGATATATAGTAGGCAAATAAGATACTAAGCCAGTAGCAAAGGGCAAAAAGAACCTAATTATAAAAAGGAGGGGCAATAATAGTAGAGGAAGGAAGGCAAATAATTAATCTAATAGATAGTAATATATAGGTAGTGGCTAAATTATTAAGAGGTGGTGGCTAAGAAGGGTCGACATAAGCAAAGGAAAGGCGCTATAAAACATACGGCAAGACCGGTTATAATACAAGAAGGTATTAGATAGTTATTGCAGTATCTAATAGAGAACACAGCAATTAGTTTCAATTAATTCAGCGGTTTGCTGTGCTTTTATGGTGCTTCTGATTTTTAAAGGCTGAAACTTTTATTATGCAAGCTTGTTTATTACGCAAGCTTATCATATACATTATATAGATGCTAAGTTCTAATGTTTATCCATGCGATGGGGTGGTTTCTCTGCACAGCCCCATTCTTTGGAATCACTTTGGTATTACCCCTGCTCTGTGAATCTCACGTCATACTTAAACCATTGATAGAGAGTGGACTTCGATTGTTCATTAATGCTAGCCTTGGTAGATCTTCGTTATACGAGGGAGTTGTAGTTATTGGTGAAATTTATAAGACTTTTGGTTTAAAAAACCCATCTCTACCAAAGGTTATTATATTAGTTAACAGTGAATAATGACTTTATCGTCTTAAAGAAATCTTTAGGAGTTAAATATGATTCTCTATATTTCCTTTGCCTTGGTCTCCTTCCAAGTTCAAGCTGCAAGTTGTCAGACATTACGTGTATTCGGTTCATTGATGTAGATTGATGTATTCATTGCTCTGTGTTGAAATCTGCCCCTTTGGGGCTGGTTGGTTACGCGAGTAATCCTAGAGGATCCCTGCTTGCACGTGACAACCCTGCACTTGTTCAACACAAGTCTGGTGCTGCCCATTCACTCAATTGCCAAAGGTCCCTCAGTATTATCATCAAATGTTCGCACAGAGGAGCAACCTCGGCCGGAGCCATTGAAATATGACAAGGTTCACAACAGAATGCTTGCTGGTGCATCGTGAAGCCCGTCTAGAAAGTATGTTCAACGTTTTGATACGGCAACGAAAACGGATTGAAAGTTTCAGATAAGAGTTGAATTTCCTTTTGTTGTGATATTGTGCCGCGCAATGTTCAATGCCCGGTTTTCTAATAATGCCTGTCTAAATCGTAACCAATTCCGAACAGTAATGCAATGCTAAAACCCATGACGCACTTACGGATTTGTGGGCAGAAGGCCAAATCCGCAAGTGCTGAAAACTTCTTCTCTGTGTATATAAGATGTCATGAACTCTGATAACTGATGCGAGTTTGCATATATCGCCTCTTTAAACGATGCGCATTGGCCCAGTATGCAACGGCATATTTTCCCAATGAAACAACACGAGCGAAGCCTCTTGAGTGGTCGGTTGAGAAGTGTTCAGGCTTGCCATGGTGAAGAGTGGCTCTGGCTCTCCCATGACTTGTATGCTCGTGTAAGTAAACATGTCCGAGTACATGATGGGTGGACTCGGCAGGGTAGTCAGTGAGGGGCGCAGCGCTTCTAAAGCGGTACTTAAAAGCCCATCAGCGGCGTCAAAGTCACCATTGAGCAATTCATACACAACCAGCAGCAGAGTCATCAGAAGTATCCATTTCTGGGACACTTCATGTGAACTCTGCATTTGGCTACGAAAGGTAGTGAAAGCAGTAGTGTAGAACTGCAGGGAAGCTTGTCGGTGGTGATCAACCGTCGTCATGTGCGAGCTAGACTGACTCAGAAAGAACCCGCTAAGGAGGAAAGATCCAATTGCAAAGACAGAATCGCGCATGCACTCGTCTTGCAAGGACTCTTGAAGCACAATATTTGAGAAAAGCTCGGAGTAGCTGAAAACGCCATTATTGAGGCTTGCGTGGTGATGGAAATATTCGAGGTATATGACACTGTGGCTCGATGGACAAAATGAACTTGTACCAGGGCTATCCGGCCAGTTGCAGAAATGGGGCTTAGGGTTGGAAGTCGTGCTCAAGTTGGTCTCGGGTGTTTCAGGGGAAGTATACATGGATGCACCACTATCCGTAGTCTCTGAGTTTTCTGTGCCACTAGAGAATCCATCCGGTGCGATACTGTCGTCTGCCGCATCGCTGGAGTACCTGTCACAGTCAAAGCTACCCTTGGCGCATCGGAAGCATATTGGTTTGTTCTCTATGGTTTCATTCGTCAGTCGGGCAGTTCCCAGTCGTGCATTAGCATATCCTGTGTTCTCTTACCATCGCATTTAACTCTTCGAATCTTGCAAGTCCTACAACCTGATCGAGATTTAGGCTTCCCTGCCCTCTCCCAACGCCGTGTCGCTTTCTTGACCCTCGGCGGGAGTATCCTCCTTGAAGGTTGCGCTGGTGGCTTCAAAGCTGCATTTTCCGGATAGAGAGGAACGATTGGCCGCATCCTGAGTAACTCAACTTGAGCTAGTTAATAGATTTTTTTGAACAATAACCTGAGGAGTTAAAGTACTTTCCGGCCATTTAGAGCTGGAGAATTTTATATGGAAATGTTAGAACAGGATCATATCCAACTTGTAATCCTAATTGAGAATAGCTCGTTCTTCGTAGTTGCCGAAGCTCCCCACATCGACTCGCTAACTGATGAAATTGATTGGTTTAATTGAGGTTGCCGATCAGGAGTGATGGCTGAGCTGTTTAAAAGCTAGACCGAATAGAGTACTCGTATAATTGAGCCAATGAAGTGATCCGAAGTTATGGAATCAAAGTATTGTAATGGTGGGGTGGAGTTGCTTTGTTCTTTGTTACTGTTGGTTAATATGCATCTGACGGGTAGGTCTGACTTTACTTGTTCTTGACCTCCTCACCTTCACTTATCTCCGTGACAAAGTTCCTCAAACTCATTACAGGGCTGAGTAGCGCCCGGATCATTGGATTTAACCCCTGTTGCCTTCTTTCAGCTGACCTGGCACGCGACTCGGTTCAATCATGATTCCCGCCAATCATCCCATTAACAGCTTTGGACCTGGCAAACCAAAGCGTTCTAGTGCGCGAAAGAGCCGCAGTGGCTGCATGTCAGTAAGCGGTCTCTCTTCTTCCTCGTATCCTCAGTTGTTGACGGATACGTAATGCACCAAGATATACCCATTCTCATACTTGCATAGACCGAAAATGTCTGGTTGACATTCGGATCAGTGCAAGCAAATGCATATAATGTAACGAAACAAAGCCGACATGTACTCGATGCCTAAAGTCAACCCAACCCTGCCAATACCCACAACCCAAATAAAAGGTACCTCAAGTTGTCGCATTGCAACCGAAATCCTCCGGCTTAAAGACCAGGCTATGAGTTCCGAGGGACCCGGTGCCCTTCTAATCCAGCCAAGTGCTTCCATTTTGGAATCTTACCAAGTCTCTTACTTGACTTGTTTTGTTAGCAGATGGTCCATGACTTTGGTCAGACCTTATGTGCTCTCTTCTAGAATAGAGTCCTGCCTCGAGAGGCTATGAGCGACGTGCTGAAGTAAAAAGGGTTGATTTTGTTGTTGTTAGTTCTAAGTTGCATGTGTCTGAGAGGAGCACAGCTCCTCACATAGTATCTACGTCCCAGCCACCCGCAGGTCGGACCACCTTAGCCACACTGTCTTAACACTGCCATTCTCTCCCGATTGAAGCTATCGCCAAAAAGATGGCGCCCACCCAAGCTAACGCTGCCTTCGTTTGGCGACAGTTTATCGACCTCAGCTGCTCTAACTCCAAGAAAAGCAAGCGATACAGATGCCGTCACTGCCAAAAGGATTTTGCAGCGACCTCTGTTGGGAGGCCGAAAGAGCATCTTGCTGCGTGTGAGAAATAGCAAGCCAAGCAGCGACAAGAGCGTCAAGCTCAAGATAGCGCTGGCTATCTTCCCTCATATTCAGAAGCTATACAAAAGAAGATAACCGAGGTCGGAATTCAGCATATCTCGCAGGACGAGAGCCACAGTTACGCCTATGGTGCCGCCGCTGCTGTAATCGCCGGCGGTGGGCCCTTCAGCCTCTTCGAGAGCCGCCGTTGGCGTTATTTTTTCACTCGCATTAAGCCTGGCTAGAAGCCTCCTAGCCGCGCCGCCATCATAAGAATTCTTCCCCGCTTCTATTAGGAACTCTATGGCAAGGTTTTTAAACGAATTACCAGCTCAGAATGGTTCAACATAATATTTAACGCTTCCGATAATGTCTCGGGTCACAGAATCGTTAATATCTCGGTACAGCTACCAGACGGCCCAGCCTTCTGGAAAACATTTGGACACAGGAGACGAACAGCACACAGCGGAGAATTGGGTGAGGCTGATATGGTGTTGTTTATATTGCGCAGTAGTGCTGGGTGAAAATATATTTATTAAACTTAGTTGTTTATTATTGAGATAAGAGTTTTTCTCAGGTTTATATCTCTAGGTGATTTTATTTAGGACTTTGAAATCTAAATCTAGGACTTTCAGACTAATAGTCTGAATCCTGAGGGGAAGGGGGATCCCCGGATTTTCCAACATATGGGGAGAAATGCAGCAACTGTGCGGCAGTGATCTCTCCAGAATCAATTCTCTCTGTAGAGATACCGAAAACACGATGCGCTCTGTACACGGCTCCCTAGGGAGATTCCTAGAGCTCTCACATATCAACTTCTCTCTATACGATTGTCACGGCCTTCAGCTTCTAATTAAAGATATACTTCTTCTTCCATTCTTTGAGGATCTCTGTAATAACGTCAGCACCCTTCTCAAGTTCTTCTCACGGTCTAAATTACAATTGCAAGGATTAAGAATGTGCCAACGCACAAGGTGGAACGGAGTAACTCGCGCGCTGATCAGAAGGCACCGGTAAATCGTTAGCTGTAAGAAATCGATACACTAACTCGCTCGTTCCGAATATTATAATTACACGCTGGGGTTCCCAGTACAATTCTTTCTTCTCCCTCCTCCGTTCTCGAGACCCTGCCAGAGACTGGTCTATTCGAAAAGATATACAGGATAAGCTGCGATATCAAGATTGCCCCGTTTTCCTGCCCAAAGCGATTCAAATCATCAAACATAACAGCTTCTGGCTAAAGCTAGAGGCTGCGATCGCTGTGCTAAAACCCATAAACGAATTTCAACATGCTTCCGAGGCTGATGGGGCGGGAATCGCCCACGTTGTAAATCGCTGGCTGCAAATCAAAAGTAAATGGTCTGAGATGGGAGAGGGTGATCAGTTTCCTGATATTCCGTGGGACGATATTGACGCTATATTCAAGGCCGGCTCGATAAGCAAACGTATGATATACATTGGATGGCCGATGCTCTCCTACCCGATAGAACAGGTCCAAATTCGAAACTGCCGCCTAGCGTCTTTGCGAGCGTACAAGAGTATTTGCAGAAACAGCTGAAAAACTACGACGAATATCACCGTGCCCTTTCCGAATTCACACACTTCCGAATGCGTACAGGCGGCCCAGACGGCTTGTTTATTAAGCACAGCGCTGTATACGATGATGGCTTCAAGCCAGCAATGGCGTGGCAGTGCCTCCTCAAACCAGGGCTCGATTCTGGCTAGAGGAGCCGTGAAGGTAATGAACACGCTTGCGAACTCTGTGCCCTCAGAACGAAGTTTCTCTGCTATTAGTTTTATATACACGAAAGCTCGAAATCGCCTTATGCCCATGCACGCTGACATGCAGGCATTCATTTTTATGAATGACCGCGTATTAGATCGCCTTAAGGATCAGAAGTACGCCCATAAAAAGCGCTGGGCGGATCTTAAGGAGAAGGACTGGCTAGAACTCGAAGATTTATATCTCGAGTTATTTGTGAATGCGCAGCGTAAGAAGGTCAGGATGGATGATGTGATGGCCTCCACCAGTGGAGATTTCGAGTGGAAGGGTGTATTACAGTCGACGGGTGATATATTGGGGGTTGGCACTGAAGTGGAATCAGAGGTTTGAGGCCAGAATGGCAGAAGACGAGGACCGTGAGAGACCTACTAAGTTACCAGTATTACCTAAGAAGGAAGGGGAAATTTGTATGGTACATATTTGTACGTATAATAAAGTTGTACGTACAGCGGCTAAAATATAGTACGTACGTACGTACGTGTACAAGAAATTGCATACTCAGTTGGAGAGGGCGAACGGGCCAAATATTCTTGTATTGACCCAAACTCCTAAAGATCCGAAAGGAGAAGGTGCACGGGCCGCAAAAGTTGGTATTGGGCCCATTACCAGTGGTAATTGGTACAGTGGTAGGGCTGTGTCGTACTGGGGCAAGAGGTAGGAAAAAGGGGCAACTTAACCAATTAATCTGCCTGTAGATTACTCTCTAACCGAGCCCTGAGCGGGCTGGGGTTTAAAACCAGCCAATCGGCTTAACTCTGCCTAGTAGTATTACTGCTTGTTAGGGAAGTGCCCTACTCTGAGGACTGGAAAATATAGATAATCTGATAGTTCTAGGGTAATTATCTTCCTTTATAAGGATATTAGATATATTAGATATATAGATGCTTATATATGAATTGATTGATCTGTTAGGATACCGTATTTGATCTGAATTAATTGAATTGATTGATATATCTGATTGTTAACTGATCTGACGGCAGCCCTGCCCAGCTCGTATCCCATCCCAAAAGCAAAGGATACAGCGGGTTCTTCCCAGCTGAAACCCAGCCCCAAAGCCGAACTCATCGTATGTCCGCATCATTTCCAACGAATTGTTGCCGTATAATTCTTCGCATATGTAGGCAACCCGCGTCTGGAAAGCTTCTCCCGGCTGTCAAGCGAAAAGCAGTCGGAGGTGACCGTGTCGCTGCAGAGCGGTGTCACGGTGTGCGTGTCAGTGTCGCAGTGCAAGCCTTCCGCAAGCGAGACGAAGTCCGGGCCCCAGAAGTTAACGTCATTGCAGGCATCGCTAACTGTATGGTTTGCAAAAGGGCTGATCACGAGCCGGGTGTCTACCACATCCTCCTCGGGGTTGGTCTCGTCGCGCTTGAAAATAGAGCTGCCGTCGTGGGTGTAGGCTCGCAATGCGGGATATTTGCAATAACTCCCTGTGTCTTTCGAGTAGTTGGGGTTCTCCTTCGAGGAGAAGGAGGGCCAGCGGATCATAAGCATATCAAGCTTGAAGGTAGTTGTGCGTGTGATCCATGTGCAATCCGTTGTCCTAAATCAATTGTCAATGCCAGGGTAGAGCACCAGACTATGCTTGGGACTACACTTACTCGTCGCCATCAACCTAAAATGTACTCGTGTTAGCCTCTCCTGAGCGTGTCATATGCCAGAGGGGTGGAAGGCGTAATTGCATATGGCAGGAATCTCCCAGAAACACTGGAACTAGGTGCTCACTTACGTAGATGCCAGAATAGTACCAATTCAGGCCGCACGATCTACCCCAGCCGCCATTCCACCCATACTTCTTTTCGTCTGGCCAAGTAATAAGTGCATAAGCGAGACAAACTGGATCCGCACCTCCATGAATCTGTGTGAAGACAGGCTGTTTTCCGCCCCCGCTGCCGATCTCGAAGTCGGAAAATCCACCGTTGGGAATCTTTCCTCCACCGCGAGAACCACTGCCAGTTTCACCCAAGAATTTCTGGTTATTATCATAGTTTTTAACCCAGTAAATACCGCCACTGGCACCACTCAAGGGTCCCTGAGCACCAGAAGTGCCATCAAGGCCAGCACAGAGTCGAACGGTGGCAGTGCTTCCCGTATGTCCTGGAAACATGGAGGGGGCGAAACTGAGGAGGGAGAGTGCCCCAGTAATGACACCGATGATTGTCGTCATGGCTTATACCAGTTACTAATCAAACTCGAACAGCTTGGATGGATGTGAAAAGCTATCAGCCAGTCGTGAACAAATTCAGCGAGTTGTAAGGGCGTCTTTTCAATTGGAAAGGGCGGTACTCCTGGCCTTTATATACTAAAGATATCTTCAATCCATGACCAGGTGCGGTGCGGTTCGTTCTGGCAGTTACGAGATATTGCCGATATGATAGGCTTTTAAATCCTGCATTCAACGAATCGGCTAAAAGGCCAAGGGACGGAAGAGCTCCACGCAAATAGCGGCCCTATATTATTACCTATTGCAACCTCGAAAGAGGCGGTTAAATACAATTGAGGACTGCAGACGAAAGTAGTACAGTTTGGAGCATTTGTAATTTTCCTCCTTTAGAACAGACTTATGCAGTGTAAAGGGCCCTAAAATAGATGCATACACCATATACTAGAACTGTATACACCTAGACAGCAGTAGAAAGCCGCTTATGTGAGATTATTGTAAAGTTGACTTGAACTGTTTAAGATATAACCAATTTAAGTGGGTTGGTCTAGACCTATCTCTGGTGGCGGTGCAGACTCGGGCAAGCCGAAAAAACAAGAGATCACTTTATAAACACTTAAATCTATAGTTTCAAGTATGCATATTTTCCTACTGTGCCGTGTAAGTATACCTGCAGTGTATTAAAAAGCCGCTTATGTGAGTTTACTAAAAGCTGACTTAAACTGTCTAGGATGTAACTACTTTAGGGCTAGCGCTTATACTTAAGTCTATTTTTCAAATATATCTCTTTTAAGCTTAATGTACTGATTATCCACAAGAACCTATTATGGAAGGCGCTGTTTTAAAATCAAAACACTTAGACTGGGAGCCACGATAATAAAGAGCAGGAATACGAGAAAATACGAGATGCCATGACCAAGGAGCTAAACGGGAAAGCCACTGGTCTGGAATCGAGACCTAAACCACACCCCAATTAGCATGCGGGTCATTTTCCCTTGACTAGTATGAACTGCCTGATTCAGTGCCAGCAGCATGGATTAGCTGTATGGGTCTGAGTTACTGCATATTTTCACGAAGTTCGGTAGCACTGGTAGGTCAAGCCACCAGCTTACAGTATAATTATTAATCTGCTTAGGAATAAGACAGCTATAAGATCTGTTTTTACTAACTTTAACTAAGAGGCTTACTTAATAAGCTAATAGGGATTGCTAAAGCCTTACAATAGCTTAAAATTGGTATCTATAGGTGTTACTAAACTTTATAACAATATGCAGTAGGGATGGGGATTGATGCCTAGCTCTGGGGAACCATGGGCTAGACTCGTTGCTGGCACAACTGAGAGTGATAGCATCTCACTCGGGGACTTGAAGGATGCATCAGAGGCCCGACTTGACGCATGCTGATTGACAGTATAACCAGAATAGAATGTCGCTTCGTGATTTGTCGACACTGAATAGCGGGGTGTTGGTCTACGAAAGCATACTTCTTTTCTAAGGGGGCTAGGCCACAGTTCACTCAATACCAAAGACACCGACGGCACCAATGAGGCCGCAAGTGCCATCCGCGTGCAGCTCCCCAACGCCCAAAATCAGACCGTCGACACCGCCATTGAATTGACAACTTCCTGCACACCCGGGCCGGTATCGAGCACCCAGTGTACGCCGGTTAGAGGCTGCGTGGGGTCGGCGGCGCAGCAAAAAGGCGGGGCATACAGGACGGCAACATCCCGGAGGTCTACGAGTACAAGGGCCCGACCTAGAGGGATAGTAGTGGGGCTTAGCTGGTGCAGCTTCATCACAGCCCAAAGGACGGTTCGCCAAAACACAGTCATGCCGACGGTCTGGCGGCTTGATAAGACTGTTTGCTAGTCTCGTACAGTAGTAGCCATAGCCGTAGCGCCAGAGTCTTAGTCGCCAGAAGATTGTTAGAAGATAATGTGATTCTACTGCAAAAGCCGAGCGCCTAGATTGGCCTCTATGGTGAGGAGGCTTTAAACACACTTTATCAGACGATTCTAACTTACCCTAGGTTCGTATATGTCGGCGCTCTCGCTGAACGAGCTATAGCAGCTTGCTCTGAATATTAATACGACACCTAACTGCATTTCGAGCTATGATCTTAAGTTACCCAATGATCGACATGCGAAGCAACTATTTCTGCAAAGCCTACCCTAAGCGGATGGGCCAATATCCACAAATCGATTATGGACTCGTGCCTCAGCATCTTAAGCAGCTTCCAGACGGGAGTCAGCCATTAACTAGAGCAATTTCATATCTCCCAATAGCAATGGTACAGCATGGCATATACATAAGCTTCTTCAGTGACCACAGAAGCCTGTTTCTAATAGAGCAGTTAGGGTTAACCCTCTGTAATAAGTTAATATAGTTAAAAGAGGCTTTAGCCTTAAAATACAAAGGAAAAAAGTACTAATAAATAAATATAAGTAATAACGTATGTGATAAGCAAGTATTACAAATAAGTAAGTGTTACATTGAAAATTTATACTGGCTTACACTTGACTAAAAATAAACTCTTCTAAATTTAAACCATGCCTAAAATAAACGAAATTTTAACATAGCATAAATCATAACTGAATCTATAAAATATATTTTTTCTAGATTTTATATAATTTCTTTAATAGACAGTATAAATAAAACCTATTTACACTATGTATTTATAAATATAAGCCTAAATAAATTAAGTAGAATTTTATAAAAGTTAGTATAATACTTTACTATATAAAGATTATGGCAAATTCTTTTTCTTAGATTTCTTTTTAATTATATAGTTAATTTTTAAAATGCTAAATCTTAGCACTTTTAGTTATACAGTATAGTGAGGCACTTGCTTGTCTGAGACACTTGCTTATCATATATGTTATATATCGCAATAAGGATTTAATATATGATTTGATATTTAATTTTAGTTACTATACTTATTTCCACGTGCCTTAATTACTTCCTGACAGGTTCTTGCATAATGCCCAGTCTTTCCGCATCTTCCACAATGGCGCACCCTCGGTCGCGCTGAACTTCCTTGACCCTACTTCTTAATAATTCGCCTACTGCTTGGATATCTATGTTCATCTGATGAATTAGATTCCGACCTTCCTCTATAGTTATATTTCCTCTTTTCTGTAGGCGGGTCCTTTTTGCCCTGCGCTGCCGGCTAAGGATATTATTACCTGTCATAGGTTTCGGTTCTTAGTTGCAAGTAAGGCAACCTTATGCATAACTTCCTTAGTTCCTTTCTCAAGAAGCCTTAAAGTTTCAAGAATTAGCTCTGGGGGAGCTACTTTGATGCCTTCTGAATCGTCTCTCAAGGTATTTAGACTAAGGTCCAGCCTTAAGTACAGTCTTTAGGGTCTTTGATACCCAAGGGATCGAGGGGTTGGCTACCTCCTCGGCAGGTGTTAGGGTCCGTAGTTGCATATTAAGCGTTAAGACCACACTGTCTGAATCAAAAGGAACAAGCCCGGCTCCCTATTGTTTATATTATGCGGTAGTGCTAGGTAAAAATATATTTTATAAAACTTAGTTGCTAATTTTGAGGTAATAGGCCTTCTTAGGTTTAAATCTCTAAATAATTTTATCTAGGACTTTGAACTCTAATTCTAGGACTTTCAGACTGTTAGTCTGAATCCTGAAGGGAAGGGAGATTTCCGGATTTTCTAATAAAACCCTCGCAGGAGAAAATCCAAGGCGGCCAGAATGCTACTCTGTAGACGAGGCAGTCGCCTCCTTCCACGATCTTAAGGTAAGCTTTATACTATTTCGACCTAGGGGTTATATCTAATAGTCTTAGCTAATAAGATAAATAGTCGAGCCTAGTTATGCTCCGGGCGGCAGCCGATGCTGCAAAAAGAAAAGAGGTTCTCTAGGTAGTATGCGTACTGCAGAGGTCGATTATATAGCTTTCGAGCTGCAAAAAGAGCAGTGAGCCATTTATGGCCTGTGCGTTGAGATAAGGGGGCACTGGCAGGCTCAAGAAGTCAAGTAGGTAACGGCTGCTGGTGTTGTTTGGGCAGACAAAGCTGCAAAGGTCGGTCGTACGAGAAACCGAGGGCGCAGGGCCCGGAATGTCGAAGGCTCGCGAAGCCGGCATGTCAACATAAGAAGAAGCCATAAATACCACGTAGGAAATAGCGCCCGAGAGCGATATCAAGAGCTCGCGAAGCTCCGTGTCGTTAGGGACAAGTGTCGCGAAGAAAGATCAATTCTCTGAATCCCTTTCTTCACGAGCCAGGCCACGGAAGTCTACCATTAAAAGTCGTTGGTTGCCATCCCAGGACAGGACACCGCCGTCATTGCTCTAATAAAATTGAAAGGACGACCCTTAAGACCGCCGAAGAGCATTACTATATAATAAGAGACTTAAGAATTCATCTATAGGCAATAAAGTGCTATTATATATATACTTATAGCTGGCCGCATTAAGCCTTTATAGCAGCCCGTGATGCAGCAGATATATAACTCCTCTATAGCTATATAAGAAATATGCTAATACTGCCTTAAGAAATACTAATTAAGAATAATATATAAGCTTTGCTAAGATGGTAGTAAACCGGTAAGACTTAAGGTATTAATCTCTATCTAGGGTTAATAGCCTATATATAGTACTAAAATATACTAGTATTATCGAGCTTGTAATACTGCTATTAAAGTCTTTAGTAATAGTAAAGTAATAGAAATATAATAAAATATTAAATATAAGGTCTTAGAGGTAGTCCTCTTAATTATTAAAAGACTAAGTAGAAGTTAACTTAGTATTAAATAGGTTACCTATATTTATAACTACCCTTTTCTAACTTTTATCTTTTATCTTATTATATCTTTTATTTTCTTTACCTTTATCTCTATTACTACTATTATTATTATCTTAAATCTTATCCTTATTCTTATCCTTATACTCCCCTTTATGCTTATTATGCCCTTTATCTTAATTAATAATAGGGCCTAAGTAAATATATTTTATATAACGAATAGGGTTTTAAACAGGGAAACTAGTCCATACTAGGTTTATATTTGCAGATAGTATAAGGCATTAATACTAAGCAGGTTAGTTATTATATCTCTTAATAATTAAGTAATGCATGTTAGGCTTATTAACGTAAAGAAGTCTTATTAATAGCTAGTAAGCTAAGTCTATAAAAGTGCTAATAAATATAGTCTATATACTAAAGGTAATCTAAGAGGATTACTAAGGTAATTAGATTACAGTAATCCTAGATTATAATAGCTCCTAGAGCGTTGTAATCCTATCTGCGAGGTAATTTAACTTTAATTAGTTTATAGCCATTAAGGGGCTAATGCCTTGCATGAGTTTTTATGGGGTATACGTAATGTAACCGCTAGGGTCGTAATACATATAATAAATGGGGTTTTAAACAGGGAAACTAATTTATATTAGGTTTATATTTGCAGATAATATAGGGCGTTAATACTAAGCGGGTTAGTTATTATATCTCTTAATAATTAAGTAATATATATTAGGCTTATTAACATAAAGAAGTCTTATTAATAGCTAGTAAGCTAAGTCTATAAAAGTGCTAATAAATATGGTCTATATACTAAAGGTGATTTAAGAGGATTACTAAGGTAATTAGATTACGGTGATCCTGGATTATAGTAGCTCCTAGAGCGTTGTAATCCTGTCTGCGAGGTGATCTAACTCTGATTGGTCTGTAGCCGTTAAGGGGCTAATGCCATATATGAGTTTTTATAGGGTATATATAACATAACCGCTAGGGTCATAATATTTTATAGATTGCTATATATTATCCCTCTAGAGCTCCTATAAGGCTTTAAACTAATATCTTTTAATTAATATCCTATAACCTTCTATAAAATTATTAGTAATAACTAAAATAATTAAACCTAAAAGTAGATAAAGCGCTTAAGCTCTTTCTGGTAAATCTTCTTAGAAGATGCTTTTACTATTAACTTAAAGGGCACCTTATAAGGGTAATCTAGGAACCTACTATAAAGCTATCTTCTTAAGTAGATATCTATCTTTTAAACTATCTTATTATATTAATCCAGGAGATAATTTAATATAGCTAGTATAAATACTAACTTATAGTTAATATATACTAAATTAAATATTTCCTCTCCTTTTATTATATTATAAGGCAAAGATTAGTTAGCTATATAATAAGGTAATACTATAAGATAAATTAGAATATTATAATATATATCTCTAAATATTATTTCCTAATTTATATACTATAATTAATTAGTTTATAAAATAAAAGAAGCTAGTATCTCTTTATTATAGTATTCTTAATTATTACTTTACTAATTTTCTAAATAAGTATACTCCTTAGTAAATAGCTTTTAAGTAAGGAGCTTAATAGGATTAGGACTAGCCTGCAAAAGAATACTACTAGGTATAGACCTGCTATTAAAGTTATTACTAATACTAATAAGCTATAGCCTTTAAGTATTATTTACTATTTAACTTTAAAATAAAACTCTTTATTAGATATAATCTTATAGCTAGTGTTATTAGCTATTCTTTCTAGCTATAAGCTTTAACTTATTATAATATTTAGCCCTTAAGTAATTCTCTAGAACCTTTTAGTTAGTAAAATAAAAACTATAATACTTATATAAAAAGCCTTATTATACTATAAGGTATAAATAGTATTATAATTTATTTAGCCTAGGGATTAAGGTATTTAAATCTAGGAGGCTTAATAAGGATAAGAAGGGCTTAAGGCTATGCTAAGTAGATCTAGTAATACTATACTTTTTACCTAGATACTCTAAAGTGCATTTAGGACTTAAAGTAAAACTATATTTAATATATATAATAGCTACTTCTAGTAAATTATAAGAAAGGCTAAGCCTTTTAAGCTTTTATTACTTTACTAGAAGTAAAGTAAGATAACTTTATTACTTATAAATAAAGGAGCTGGCTATTATAGCTAAGTATATATAAATATAATAAATAAGATAAAATAATAAAAATAGAGTAGATATTATATAGATATAATAAATATATAAGTACTTATAGATGTTTTTTTTTTTTTTTAGGTTTAAAATAGTTAAGTTAAACTTAATAAGGATTAGCTAATAGAAATATAATATATTTTATATTTTAGGTTTTATAATTTTATTAATATAATTTGAGAAATATAATATATTTCTACTATAAAAATAAGGGGCGAAAATACTAGATAATAATTAGTTAAAAATAGGAAATATAATAGGTTTCTACTAATAATTCTTAAGAATATTTATATTTATTTTATCCTAAGGAGTAGTATACTAATATAATTATTTATACCTCTTATATCTAAGCTTAGAACTAAGTAACTTATTTATACTTAAAGGCTTAATAGGTATTATTTAGATATATAAAATAAATAAGACATTTAGGACTAATAGAGATAAAATAAAATAAATAAAATACTTATATTAATTTAAAAGTTAAAATACCAGTTTAGTAATATATAAAGTAAAACTAAAGGCCTTAAAATAAGATAATAAAATAAGGTATTTATTTTTAATATAATATAATATAAGGTATTATATATTATATTAAAAAATATAATAACCTTAATATTAAGTCTTAATAGATTATATAGCTACTGCCTCAAACCTTAAGATCTAATTAAATAAGTAGCCTTAATCCATAAGTATAAAGAAGATATTTTCCCTATCCTTAGAAGGCTAAATACCCTTTTTATTATTACCTAGGTAAGGTAATTACTATTAAGGCTTTAACCCTAAAGGGTTATATTAAAATAAGCTAAGAACCCTAACTTCTATTATAAAATAAGCTATTATATAATTATTATTAATAATAATTAACTTAGTTATAATTATCTAGTCTTAGTAATTAATAACTATATAATAAGTCCTTTAATAAATATTAATAGGCTTAAATTTAAATATATTCTTACTTTATATTTCTTCCTAGAGTATTATAAAATTATAAGAAAATATCTATTAAATATTAATAAATTATAACTAATATAATAAGTTAATCTTATAATCTTTAGTTATTATATATAGCTCCTTAGTATTAAGAAAAATATATCTCTTATTAAATATATTATAGGCTAAATAGAGGTATTAAAAGACTTAGCTAATTACTTAAAATAAAGTTAAGGTATATTAAGGTAATAATAGGCCTTTATTAATAATATTATATTAAGCAGTAATAATAATTTATATTAAGTATAATTTATAAAGTTAAAATATATAATTAAGTTAATTAAATTAATAATATAAATATTTTATTATAAGAATTAAGAGTTATTATAAGGTAAAGAAGGGGAAGTAAGAAGGAAAAAAGGAAGGAAAAGGCAAATTAAGAAAAAGAAGTTTTAGTATTTAGGAAAAAACTATAAATATTAATAAAGTAAGGCTAGCTTAGTAGGTTAATAATAAATTAAATTAAGTTATAAAATAATATAATAAGAGAAATATAAGTTAAGGATAAATATAATTAGATAATACTTAGGATTATTATATTATAAAGCTTATTATAATTATTTTTCCTAATAACTTAGTTAATTATATTAATTTTATTATAGCTTTTTATTAAATAAGGCTTATTAAAATTAGGTATTTATAGGCTTTTTTTAAGTAGTATAATAATAAAGCTATAATACTATTAATATTATAACCCTAGTAGTTATATTATATATACCCTATAAAAAACCCTATATAAGGCATTAGCCATAAAAGACCTACCTAACTTATACTAACTAACTAATACTCTTATTATATTAGAATAATAAATATTAGAACGCTATATGCCAGGAATACTATATACTAGGAATAATTTAACCTAAGACTTATTATTCCTTATATAATTACTTTAGTATATAAAATATATTTATTAGCACTTTTATAAAACTTAGCTTACTAGCTATTAATAAAGCATCTTTATATTAATAAGCCTAATATATATTACTTAATTATTAAAAGATATAACACTTTATATTACTTAGTATTATACCTTATATTATCTGTAAATATAAACCTAGTATAGACTAGTTTACCTGTTTGGAAACCTAACTATTATAATTAATAGTTATAATTAAAAGGAGAAGTTAAATTAAATTACTTATTAATAAGTTTATAATACAATATTTATTACTTAGCCTTTAGCTAATTTAAAAGTAAAAGTATAATAGATATTTTAAATATATTATAAGGGTTAGTAAAAGAATAGCCTTTAAAGTAAGTTATAAGAAAACACTTAAGGCTAATTAAAAAGTAAGTCTTTTTAGCTAGCTTATATATAGCTAGGTTTAGGCTATAATTAAGGCAGCTAATTATAATAATATTAACTTAATAAAGCTTTACCTACTAAGAGGTAATAAATATTAAATTATATTAGACTTTAAAGATACTTAAATATAGCTTTTAAGGCTAACTTATTTAACCCTTCTTATATTACTAATACTAATATTATAACTTTAGGTCTTTAACTTTAGGTAATTAAACTTATATAAAACTTAATATATTTTCTTCCTATAAAACCCTATAATTACCCCTCTTCTATCTTAGATATTATAATATGTTATCCCCCTTATCTTTATAGAGGCTTAGTCTTCTTTAATACCCTCTTAGCCTGCCCTTAGATAGCCTTAAGCTACTTATTATATAAGCTGCTATAAAGGGCCTTAATAAATTCTCTTTCCCTCTGGCTTAGATTTACCCCTCTAAGTAACTTCCCTTCTAGCTTATAAAATAGCTTTATCTTATAGTTAAGGAAGCCTCGATTAATTAGCTTATAGTAATATTATATAAGTAAGAGGATCTTATAATTAAAGATTACTAATTATAAGTTTATTTATTTTATTCTAATTTCTATTATTATATTATAAAGCTTATTATAATTATCTTTTTTAATAGATTAGTTAATTATATTAATTATATTATAGCCTTCTAGTAGATAAGGCTTGTTAAGATTAGGTGTCTATAGGCTTCTTCTAATAGTAGGTATTATTATAATATAGCTATAATACTATAAGTAGTTGCAATTAGAATATATTTGGATTAGACTACTTACTGTGTAGTAGATGTTTTAAGCATGCTGCAGGGGTTGGTAATAGAGTGGCCTTTAAAGTGGGTTATAGGAAGAAGATTAGGGCTAGCTAAAAAGTAAGGCTTTTTAGCTAGGTTATATATAGCTAGGTTTAGGCTATAATTAAGGCAGCTAATTATAATAATATTAACTTAATAAAGCTTTGCCTACTAAGGTATAATAAATACTTAAATTATATTAGACTTTAGAGATATTTAAATATAATTTTTAAGGCCAACTTATAAACTTAAAAAAAAGAAATAAGTTAATATTTTAATTTAAGTTATATTTTTAATAAATATTAAAGTATTATTATAAATATAAGTTTTTTTATTAAAAAGAATTGTTATAGTTAACTTATATATTAATATATATTAATAAAAAATATAAAACAGTTCTTTTATATTTATTACTTCTTTATAAGATAGGTAATATATAGATTTTATAAATTAACTTATTATAATTATAATACTATTATAAAAAACTTAAATTAAGGGTTTTTTAATAAGGGTAATTTAATTATAAAATCTATTATAATTAAAGTTTATAATTATTTTACTATTAGTAGTAATTATATATTTCTATAAGGTTTATAATTTTATACCTTTATTTTTATATAATATAATTAATAAGTAAGTATTATAAATAAGTAAGTATTATATTTTTCCTCTTTAACTTATAAGTTAACCCTTATTTCTTAACCTATAAGTCTAAAAGGCTTACTTTTACTTATTAAATTCCTCCCTAAATAACTTAAGAACTACTTTATAAGTTTTTATATTATACTTACTTTTATTATATATATTATAATATTAACTAGCTAATTACTTTAACCTTCCTTAATTACTACTTCTTAATAATTTAGCTATTACTTATATATTAATATTTATTTAATTAATTACTTATAATATATCTTATATAATTATTACTTCTTCTTTTTATAATTTAATTATTTTTGCTCTTTAGTGCTAGCTAATTATCTTATTTATGTTTTTAAAGATTTTAGACCTTAGCCCTTAATAATATATTCTTATATATTATAGCTATTATTCCTTTTATAAGAGATTTTAAGGCTCTTAATATTAACTTTAGAGAGCTATTATAATACTACTTAATTTAATTACTAAGGTAATTAAATTAATATTAGGTCTTAAGGATTATCCTTAAGGTCTTTAAAGCCTATAAGGTTAATAGTTTAAAAGCCTCCTTAGAAGGCATTAGGGTTTATAGCTATATATTAAGCTTTAGAACTATAGCTTTTAGGCTAAGAGAAGTAAGATTAGCTTCTTTAAAACCTCCCTAAATATTACTTTTAATAAAAATAGCTTTAAAGGTAATATAAAAGATAGAAAAAAACTTAGTCTTAGAAATATAAGTTATAAAGTATTTAATTAGATATTCTATTTATTACTTATAAGCCTGTTTTAATGGCTTAAAGCACCTAATATTAAGAGATTAAAGTAGGTAAGATATATAAAAAGGTATATAAAGTATAATAATCTTATTTTTCTTGTAATATTTCTTAAAATTAGTTAAATAATAGCTTTTATAAGTATTAAGAATTAGAAGCTAATATTAAGTATTTAATTATTTAATTATAAATTAATTAAAGTACTTTAACTACTTAAGACGTAGCTTAATATTTATTTATTTATTATAACTTATTATAATAACCTAATTGCCTAAGAGATTATATTCTTAATATTAATTTATAAAATAATACTAGCTTATATTAATAATAAATAATATAATTAATTGACCTTTTATATTAATTACCTAGATTAAAATAATTTTAGCTTTTCTTATCTTTTTAAGCTAATACTAATTATTTTAATTATAATAATACTTATTATAAAGTTATAAGCCTAATACTTATTAATAGGTAATATACTATAATTAATTAGCAGAGAATTAACTATTTTTTCTATAAAATATAATTATAAAGGAAATCCTTATAAATCTAAGTTAAGGATAAATTAAATTATTATTTACTTTTTTAAATTAGATAGTTTCTATAAATTTAAAATAAAACTATATTATAATTAAATATTATTATAGTGGCGTTATAAGATATAGTAGTAAACCTTATTTATAATTATTACCTTTTGGGTACTTAATTTTAGGTTATTTTAAAGGGCCTAAAGGGCAAGAAGGGTTCTAGTTTTATTACTCCTTTTTCTTTATATAGTCTAATATAAAATATATATAAAATTATAAGCTAACTTAAGTAATTCTAATAAATAAGAATATTAGGAGTCTAAGTAGTTTAGAGTTAAATAGTAGGAAATTATAATTATAATCCTTAGAGTTATTATTATTATTTAATAATATACCCTTGAAGTTAAGGTTAGGGCTGCCTTATAAGAATAACACAGTGGGATTTTTCTTCTTTTAATACAATAAGAGATATTATACACAATGCCAGATAATACAATAACTAATCCATCAAAGTTCTAAGTTCACAATAATATCACACGAATTATACTTTTCTATAAAAAAGCAAAAGCCTGTTTAGCTATTCTTAATAGTAATGGTTTTCGTCTAACTTTATTCCTTGAGGCTTTCTTGGTTTCCTCCCTTTTATATAAAAGCTTCCTATACACATAACCCGCAGGGAAGCAGCTAGTCACAAAAGGAGCAACCACGCAGCTTCCCCCAGCCTATTATTTACAGCTGGCAATATCCAAGTTGCCTCCTGTGACAGGAATATCCTTGCAACCCTGAATCCTGAAACTCTTCATTTTCTTCGCTTCTTTACTAGTATTCTTCGACCACTTTGTGGGCCATAAGTCGCCTTTGTCAGCGGCCGTCGCGGACCCAAGCTTCTTGCCCCGACAGCCAATGTCGCTATGGATTGAGACGGAGCAACGAGTCCAAATGAAGCTGCAGAACTCAAAAGAACCAACGCCCTTCGAAGTGATGGCCTTGTCGAAATTATAGCAGTCGTTATCTCCGACACTGCTGTGGTAGTGGCGTTTCTTTCCGTGCTGGTCTTTTCCGGTCCAGACTGTAAAGCTCCATGCATCTGTGCCAGCGATGGCTATTGTGGTGAATGTAAGGAGCGAAGAGAGCTTCATGTTGGATTGATTGTCTGGTTGTGATTTGAAACAATTGGATGTGTTTGTGAAAGACTGTGTTGTATTGCAAATATTGCCAGGCGTGACGCAGCGATTATATACTTCGCAGTGGTCTAAGATCGACGAAGATCTACAGTCATCATCGGATGAACTTTTCAGCTCAGTCGTATCAAAGAATTTTTCATGTGCCCACTCGATGGTGATCTTGTACACTCGAGAAGTCCTTTCGTCGCGCAGAGCCCCGGAGGAGGAATTCCGGCCCCTTGCACTTTACCATGCAGTGGGGCATTGAAATGGGGCGTGGTCGATCTCCTTCATTGCTGAACCTAAGGCGCATGATGTTCGATGAAGCTAAGCATAGTCTTGAAGCCAGGACTCGATGACTGTTTCCATCGAAAAAGGCACGATAGTAATAGTTTACCCCCCCGCCCCCAAACTCCTCCTGCACACTCCTCAGGCCCCTCCTTACCTCCTCCACTCTTAAGTCGTTATTTTGGACGTAAGTATTCAGAGCACTCTTTGCCCGTTTTCGTCTCAGATGCTAGCATGTGACCCCACAAGGGGTTTGGACAACTATGCACATCCACGTTGAAATGTCACAAGCTCCTACTGACCGGAAGAACTTTGTACCCAGCTAACGGCGCAACGGAGTTTAAGTGGGCTAATGTCAACCAACAGTGCTCAAGCACGGGGGTGAAGTAAGACGACAGTCCAGTAGTCACGGATCTTCACAAGACTCACTCTCCGTTTTGGGCATTCCGACTGGTGCATATGTACCGGTGAATGCAAGATCATTTGGCGGGGAGCTCCTTGGGCAGCTCCGCCATAAAATTGGGATCAGCGGTGATTTGGTCAAAGAAACTGCATCCACAAAGTGCACCAGCGAGATTTGGAAGCCAATCTCCGTACCTTGGTTTCATTCAGCCTATCCAGTAGGGAAGGCTTATTCAGACGACGGCCTCTACATGTCTGCCTGATTCAGTGCGTCGATCCCGCCCCCTCACTCACTTGGCTGCGCCCCGCTCTTGCTCCTTCCTTAGTTGGTTTGCAATGCGATTTCTGCCGTCGTTGTTTTTACCTTTCCAAGCCACTCATGCCCCTGTAACCCCAACTTTTGGCTGAACTTCTATCTAATAATAAACCTACTTATGGCACTAATGTGTTTCACTATTATAAAGTAAAGCCTATTAATATTAAACACGAGCTCTTATGCTTTACTTTTTTTTTTTTTTTTTTTTTTTTTTTTTTTTTTTTTTTGAATATCTTTCCTATTTTAGCCATTCGTTTAATTCCCTCTCCTTTTCTAGATACAAGAATGATACATGATAACCGAAAGTGGAGCCCATTTCTAGCCGCCAATCTAAGAACTCTTTGCCCCGCTCATGGGTCAGTCTAAGCAGGGATGATTATGCTTATCAGGCTCCGATTCCCCGTTGTTGTTGTGACAAACGCGACAGCTTGGTAAGGCTGCAGCAAACAAGATGAGAAGGAGTCCATTGCAGTTCGTGAAGCTTGACTGGAGCGGAACTATCTAATACAGAGTACTAACACTCATATTACCTGCTATTCCCAGACATCATCTACCTGTTGCGACCAATATATGCCCAGTCCCGTCATCTCTGCAACGAGGGCCCTCGTTATGGGGGGCCATTTGGTCTAGCGGTCTGAGCGACATCATCTTGCCCTGCGCTGCGGCTGAACGTGGGACTCCACAATATGGGTTTCAGGGGTTAAACTATATTCCCCCACACAAGCTGCTAATGTGGATGATGATCAATGGCATTGCTCCAAACCCGGGCTTGAGTTGCAAACCCTGGCAGCCATATGTTTGTTGGTGACCTTATTTGCGCGGCTGTATTATTTCAGTTGCTGCAACCACGGGGCAATAATGGTTCCGAGCTTACATTGGAGTATTTGTAAAAAATCTCACCTGGAAGGACAGTAGAAGCTGGCGAAGTCAGGTAGAAAAGGAGAGCAATGCCCCAGAAAACCTCCATCTCCATCCTCGCTTAAGCACCATCCCAAGCTACACTCTGCTTCCTTCACATTTTTCAAAATGAAGTTCTCTGCCGTTATTGCCTTGCTCCTTCCCCTCTCCGGCGTCCTCGCTTCGCCAGTCGCAGACTCTGGCCCTGTTGGCATCGGAAGAGACGAACATGCCACAGGAACTGGGCCCTTGAGCCTCGATCAGAGCGAAGCTGATTTAGTGGGTCGTGACCTCTTTGCACGCTCCACCAGGAAATGCAAGATCGTCAACGTCTCGAACCGCGCCTTCTGCCGCAGTGGACCTGGCACCAACTATCCGATCAAGTACTCGGTGTACAAGGGCCAGGAGTACAAGTTTGATTGCTACAAGAAGGGAACTTGTCATGAAGGCAACTGGTGAGTTACTATTAACCTGTCGACAACGGCATGACGTGTCTGATGGTCGTGGTCTTGTAGCACTTGGGACCGCCTCCCGCATGCTGAAGGGTATTGCTACGTGTCTGGCGCCTACACCGACGGCCGATGCACTAAAGGTTCGTATATTCTCTTACACGCTGCTGGTAACGTGTGTTCGTTGCTGATCTCCTACCATGATAGCCGCTCTCGGAAAGTGTTAGGTTGTTACTCCACTTAACCATTCGCCGCAGTTATAGCACATCGCAGGCTACTTCGTCTGAGGGAGGGCCCACGATGCCAACATCTTTGTTTCGACTAGCGTTGAAAGCAGCCACCAGTGGCAGCCATTAGACAACAAACTTACTTGAATAGAAATACAAGTGCTGATATCACGCGATGAAGAATGCTGTGTTTTCCTGGATAGCCTAACTACCATCGGCCGTCAGCTACAATGATAGATTTACTGATGCACTATCAAACTGAAAAAGTTGCTTCTCCATGAGCCTCGCCTCATCTTTCGCACCCATGAGTTGAAGGGCTGATAAAATGAGGGCGGCACTATTGGCTGAGAGGATCTCTTCATTAAATTTGAGAGAGTGTATCAGTCCACAATACCCAGAATTCTTATAGTTAGCCAAGCATACTGACGTAGTAACACAGACTCATTGCTGTGTTGGCGGCCTCTGTTTGGCAATGTTGGATTTGTCTTTAATACTCTGGTCCTCGCGGTAGAAAGTTCCGATTGATCGTTCGTCCATTGGTGGCAGCTCTCTGAACGGATTTAAAGAAGACATGGGCAGCTGTCCTAGAATACGCTATGGTACTAAGTAGATAATTGAAGCCCCAGCTGGCGGACAATCTTATTGGACAACCGGAGGGTATCGACAAGTTTCCATCTGTTGTCTATGCATGACCTTTATATCAGCCAGTGTCGCTCTTTCAACTGATGAAAACTCCTAGAGCGCGTGTTTTCATATGCATTCTTGTCCTCTATGTCCTCTTATCATGTATACAATTCATCTTTGCCACTTATGAATGTGAATATATCCCCCTCTATAATCAATTTCTCGCTCTGCACCGTGCTAAATGCTGCCACTATCCAATCCCCTTTCTGCCCTAGCTGGCCATCCCGTGTCAACGTGTCTCATTCCGCAACGCTTGGTTGTCATTTAAAGTGGCCGTTACACTTGCTCTAGCTCTACCAACGCTGGACACTCCATTTTACAGCTCCAGTCACCTCTCCAACCGATCCATCCTGTTTCATTTGGTCCACGGACAACTGCAAGCACTAAAGCGACGCCCAAGAAGGCAATGCTCGCTGCGCTGCTATAGTGTCACCCTTCTTATGCATATAGGTGGTTCCCGACGGCAGTACCCATTAGCATACCGCAGAATGTAGCAACAGTGTATACCGTGTTTACGCGATTTCTGGCTGAGGGCTCGACGGCGGGGAGTTGCGCGTGGTTAGCTCTCTGCGACATGACAAGCAGAGATCCACGAGGAGACCTTGGATGATAGGACCTGCAAGGGAGAAGGTTCCAACGAAGGTGCCTATCAGAACGCCGGCTATGCCAATCATAATGGCGATGATTGCACTGTACGCCGGGTGGTAGCGGTCGGTGATGAAGCTTGAGAGGACAGGATTGATGAGAAACTGCGGCATTCCAACGAGGGCGAAAGGTCCGATTGCCAATGTGGATAGGTTGAAGATGGACGATGATAGCAAGAAGGTGAGAACGGTCCAGTACGAGACAATTGCGGCGCCAACGAAGAAAGCCATCATGCTCGTTTGCACGAGAAGTGGTTGTCATACGGGAATCTTAACGATGGTATAAATAATCTTGAAATAGGTGATGTGACCAGACGAGTGGGCCGGAGGGTAGTCGGGGAGGAATAAAAAGAGCATGATCAGCATAAGATACTGTAGGCCGAAAGAGATCCAATACACGATTCGCCAACTTTCGTACTGGGTGATAACCCCAGAGATAATCCGTGCGAGGAGTATACTCATGAAGAGGCCGCCGGAAACAATTGAAATCATGGTCGCACAACGAAAAAAGCGGCGAGTTGGGCCACAAGCGGCAGTATGACTTGAGGAGTTACGGTAGTCAGGGCTACCAGAAAGTACAAGGCCTGGAATGTGCTAAACTATGTTGTGATATATAGGCCAAGCCCCTTTGAAATGTTAGGGATACTCTTACGGGCGGGGAACTAGTCACTTACCATGTTCACCGTCACAAAAACGAGCAACAATACGAAGGGTCGGAGACGTACGATGTCTCCCACGGGGCAGAGTAACAAGCCCGTGGCATAGCCAGCCTGCATCAGTGTAGGGATTTGACTAGCTTTCTCTAGGCCAATATCGAAGTCTTCAGCCAAAATATTAAGGATTAGATGGTTGTAGTATAACTTTCCAACGGTGAACGCTCCTGACTGTTAATCGTCAGTCTAGAGACAAAGATCAATAATATCGTAGAGAGGCTTTATAAAGGCAAAAAGGAGACAAAAGCCCCAGCTGAGCGGTGTGGGATGTTCGCTGTCCCATCGACACTGGCGCGGACAATAATCGAGTGTCTTGAGGAGCAACCAGAACTTGCCGTGTGCGCTGAGGGTCAGATTTGAGCTTTGAACGTTACCCGAGTCAACTTGTCCGTGAAAGGCTTCAAGTCCTGGAGGCACAGCACCCAAGGAAGGTAAGTCGTCCATCTTCTCCAGCATCCCTCCGGCGGATAGCGAAATGGGCCCAAAATAAGCATAACCAAAGTCCGAATACAACACTCATGCTGGTCAATCCAGCAACCTAGCAATAAGCGAATAGTCTAAGCGAAAAGGCAGAACTCTTCAGAAAGATATTCTTCCCTTCACCTCCTGACATAGATCTTAGCGATATAGAAGATACTAGCTTTCCTGTTCCCATCACTATGCCAACGATAACGACAAGGGAAGTAGAAGAGGCTATCAAAGAATCAGCCCAACTTAAGACTCCAGGGCCAGATAGAATCACAAACAGAGCACTCCAAATCGCCTCACCCTGGATCAGGGATCATCTCACCAAGATCTTCAACCAATCCCTTACCCTAGGCTATTACCCCACACCTTCGGCAATGAGACCGTGAAGATCATGCCTACCCTGTGACACCATCCCAACCTTTATTTTTCATGCAAACCACGACAGGCAAGATATTAGCAACATAGCCGCCTACCGACCGGAGCAGCTTTCGGGCTGCGATAGTATGTGCTCTGCCTCGTGAGGCTGATACCGTCACCTTGCTCTTCGATCAATTCTGGGACAAGGCGATCGATCCTTACGGCCAAACAGATGGAGATACGAATGCGTACATCACAGGGCGTATTAGAAAACACAATGTTATTTTATCTGTCCTCCCCAGTATGGGTACAAACAACGTAGCGGCGGCAACAGCCACCATGCGAACAAGCTACGTTGGCCTGAGACTTGTGCTGATTGTCGGCGTCTACAGTGGCTTACGCCGCATCGCCAACATGGATGTATTTCTTGGTGATGTTGTAGTGAGTAAATCTGTTATCCAATCTGACTACGGCAGGCAATATCCTATGATTTAGTTGAGTTAAAGGCGATTAAGTCTCTTCCAAGTGGATGTAACTAAAACTTTAGTTTTTAAGGTTAAAAGTAGCTTAAAAAATATAAGTAATTATAACTATAATGGCTATATAACTCATGATAAGTGATTTACTCTCAGCAATAATTACGAGAGTATAAAACAATTTAATTAACCCATGTTTGGCGTGTAATAATGCCGTCTTGTCTGGTTTAACTTACAGAGCTTGACTATAGTGACGATCTACTAACCAAACAATTGAAGACTCGACAGGTATCAATTCATATACAACAGGATCTCAGCCATCAAGCCATGAATGTCAGTTTAGAATGCGGTAGAATGGTCACCATATGCCGGCGACACAGGAATCAATTTAAAAGACGATATTATGGAAAGGCTGAATCGATACTGTGGACTTGATTTTGCCATAGTTGACCTTGGCGCTCCACCCAGATTGGTACGCTTATCAGCAAGAGCAATTTGATTGCCTTGTTTTGCGGTCACCAGGAAAGTAACCAAAGCGCAATTAAAATGACACAAACCTCATGGACACGGTATACATATCAGTGCGGCAGAGGAGTTAAGAGACAGATTTAATTTTACGAGAAAGTGGGTCGATGGTGGACATTGCGACACTAAGCAAAGCGCTGGCATTTACAACCAAGTAGGTAACTAAATGACTTAGTTTGTAATAACTAGTAATACAGCTATACGATTGTTAATTACTAGACCTTAAATCTGCCTTCGATCGAGCGCATAACCTGTACGAACAAGCCCGTCGTGGACATAACACCTCGTCACATACCGTGGGCCAAACGGACCAACCTACCTCCAGGTCTCTATGTCACATCTTTGGGTAGATGTCTTTCGGATCACGCCTCCGCAAGCTATGCTCTTTCTTCAGGCAACACGCTCAAGAAACTGCCGAGGGGGCTTACAAGTTGCTCGGAATCTGCAGCAGCGAGACGAGTCTTTTCGAGCCTCTGAGAAAGAACATGAGGGGTCGGTGGGTCAGACCACCGTGGGGTGACATGGAATACAGTGCCTTTCTGGCAGTCGTACCGGAGTTGCATGGTGTACCGAGAACTGGAGTCCCTCTGTGATGGTTGGAGACGGAGCTGCCCAAGAAGGGTTCCATCTATCGACTAACCTAGGACGTCGATGGTGAAGATGGCTGGCGGCTCATCCTTCTAGAGCGACTAGATCTAAAGGCGGACTTAGAAAAAATCGTCTGTTACTGGTAATATACTTGCGAGGTATCTCACGGTTCACACTGCTCACCTAAGAAGCCACTCGGTGCCACGCTCCGAGGGTTCAGGGTTATTAACTGCGATAAGAAACCTCTGTCCCCTGAGCCAGTACCGTCGAGTGAAAAATATACCGCACTGAGCTATCTTTAGGGACTTCAAATACGGTCATGACTTCCAGGAGCATCTCAATCAACAATAATCTCCAAGTATGATCTCTGCGTTAGGTGTTACCTCTAGAGCGGGAAATGACGCACCTTCTACACTGTACCTAGACCGGATTTAACGTCGTCACACGAGGTCATGTCTACAATACTTACACAATACATTACTGGTGTGAAAATTGCAACACACCATCATTAGTGGATTTCCTGTTCTGGTCCTGCCCCGGAAAGGGAGCACATCATGATTGGCGCGGAAAATCTGAAGTGGGACAGGCACCTCCAAGAGTCCAAGGGCCACAGAAACCGTGAGGAGAAACGTATGGGGTATTATACCGGCTAAATAGAACAAACGATCTCATTACGGAGTCAGTCTTGTTCGTCCGTGTGGGAGATCCCCTACATATATAACCATTGGTACCTAACAGGGCACTGTTTCTCGTTTCTCCCAGCTCACTCTTATTGGATTTGTCTCCGATTGAAACCTAATCTCTGTCTACCAATGCGATTGTACGTATCTTCATTGCTGGTAGCTGGTCTAATGTTCGGTCTCGGTGCCGCGACATCGGCCAGAATGCCCTTAGACACAAGACAGGAGGCAGCGTTCAACAATCCGGTCCTATTCCAGGATCTTCCAGACATAGACGTTTTCCGCGTTGGCTCTGTCTACTACTATTCGACATCTACCTTCGCCTTCTCTCCTGGGGCCCCTGTCCTGAAATCTTACGACTTGGTTAATTGGACACCCGTTACGCACAGCGTTGTCGATGTTGCGGATTTTGGAGAAGAATATAGACTCAATGGCGACAATGACCGCGCCTATGTCAAAGGTATTTGGGCGAGCTCAATGAGGTATCGCGAGTCTAACGACAAGTTCTACTGGATGGGCTGCATTCAGTCCACTGGCAAGACCTTCCTCTATACGGCTCCAGGTAATGGTGCCGCCGACAACGACGGTGAGAATGACAATTGGGAGTGGACTCTTGAAGGTACCATTGACCAGTGCTTCTACGATAATGGAATCTTCTTCGATGATGATGATACCATGTACGTAACATGGGGCAATCGACAGCTCCGCGTTACTCAACTTTCCGACGATGGCTTGAGCGTCGTGCGTACCGAGACGATTTATGATAGTGGCGATGATTTGTATCTCGAAGGCGCCCATTTCTACAAAACCCGAGGCTATTACTGGGTATGTCCTACGAAAGTTGCCAGCGGCCAATACATCCTCCGCTCAACTGAGCCGTTCGGCACATACGAGGTCCGGGAGTTCTGGGATAACCTTTCTGGGCCACTCTCCAACGCCGGCTATGCTCACCAAGGCGGCATGGTGGACACTCCTGAAGGCGACTGGCATTACCTCGCCTTCATGGATGCATATCCCGCCGGCCGCATTCCTGTTCTTGCCCCCATCACATGGTCTGACGATGACTGGCCATCAATTGTACTCGATGGCAATGGCGGCTGGGGTGTGACCTATCCAATGCCCGTCAAGACAAACAAGACTGTTCCCGGTGTCGAACGTCTTGATGACTTTTCCGCCTCAACCTTGCATCCAGAGTGGGAGTGGAATCACAGCCCTGACTCGGAGTACTTCGAACTCAGAACAGACGGCTTGATTCTTAAGACTGCCTCTGTCGTTGGGGATCTCCTTAATGCACGAAACACTCTTACTCATCGCATCACAGGCCCGCGATCTGTAGCGACCTGGCACCTCAATATCACCGGTCTCACCCAAGGTGATCGCGCCGGTGCAGCCATATTCCGCGACGAATCCGCATATATAGGCGTGCACAAGGATACAAATGGCACCCAGATCGTCTTTGTGAACGAGATCAATATGAACCTGCAGTGGCAGACTGTCAGCAGAGGCACGGTCGCAGCAACAGGACCCTCCATAGACGCGCACGAGATCTGGCTTCGTGTAGATGCTGATGTGACCCCTGCTTTCGGTCTGTCTCCTGTGAGGGAAGCACATTTCTACTATAGCCTTGACGGAGAGAACTGGAAGCAGCTCGGCACATTTGTACTCCACAACAGGTGGCAGTGGTTCACGGGCTTCCGTTTCGCAGTGTTCAACTTTGCGACTGCTGAGTTGGGTGGTCAAATAACTGTTAAAAGTTTTAAAAATGCATTAACTTAAATAGTTCTTAATAAAAATGAAAGCTATTTAAGTAACTGTACTTCCCTTAATACTTATAGCTAATAAGTATATATTTCCAGGTCTAATCTTTATAACCAAATTGACTTTGAGAATCGACCTGGAATATCACTAAATTGCAGCAAGTGCTCGAACATTCCCATCCACTTACCACCTTTAAGACTTGGCAGGTCCCAGGAGAATAGGAGAAAGATAGTATGGCATTGGAAACCAGATTGTTTTAACTCAGCGAGACCTGCTTGACCGTTAAGACATAGCTTCACCATGATACCGGAACTTTACCTATTGTAAAATGAGTCAGGCCTTGAATTATCAAGGAATTTGCAATCATACTATTGCACAAAGACGCCCGAAAAAGTAAAAGCACCTTGTTTGGTAAACTGAGACGTTAAGAGTAATTATACAACTGACTGCAGGTGAGAGCGAGACCTGTCGTTGTCCAGTGATAGGTTGAGGTAATGCAGCTCCTGCTTCAATTTGAAATAACATCATCACCGTCCTTTATTTCCTTCAGTTTGAATAAGCGACATGTCGTATCTTGGTCCAATTCTAGATACGCGGCAATATGATAGTGTGGCGGTCTAAGACAGCGCTCGCAACTCCCGACGTTCTACGGCAGGGGTTCGTTCAAACGGGTCCATTATCCATTAGTAGTCCTTCTCCAAGGGCCTTCAAATGCTTTTCTATTGTGCCTTGCCTAGCGTCCCTTGCTAGTCCTCCAACTGATTAAGCTGTATTTATTTATTGAAGACTCTCTCAATTCTCTCCACCCTACACCCTGCGGTTTCCGAGGCAATACGAACTCGACCGCCCCAGCTTAACCTCCTTTGAGTATTTTGTTGCAACTAACTACCCCAAGAGTTTATTTCCTAGTGCTGAATTACAGGATATTATGAAATATATAAGAAATCATCAATGGAATATTATAGAATGAAAGTTGGGGTCTTTGGTGTTGCATTTTTAATGTCCGTACTGATAGCTGTCACTTCCTCTAATCAATGCTATGTGTGTAGTTTATTCCATTTATTACTTTTTCTTTCCCGATAGAATGAAGTTTGGTGTCTAGACCATAGTCCTGGGGGGGTTAGATATCTGACAGATGAGCCCAAACACGCCAGATGGGCTCTGTCTCATTAACTTATTTAATAAATAGCATAATCAACGAGGCTATTTAGGTCTTTAAAGTAATAGTAATTAAGGTTTATGTCTTAGTAGTAATAACCTTAAGAGGGTAATAATAAAGAGGGCATTTAGTTTACTAAAGATAGGGGAAATTATTTTTATACTTATAAATTAAGGTTATGTATTTAATTAAATCTTAAGGTTTAAGGTAATAGTCATATAATTTACTAAGATAGAATATTAATATTATTATTATTTAATATAATATATTTAATAAGTAAGTATTATATTTTCCCTTTTTAATTTAACTTATAACGTGGTTGATAAGCGAGTGAGTCAGACAAGCGAGTGAGTCAGCGCACTGTACAGCTAAAAATAGCCTACCCTATAGTGCCTAGATACCTTAAATAAAATAGCTAAGAATCTAAAAAAACTGTTTTTACATAATATGTAGCTATTTATTTATAGAAATATTTTTTTTAAACTTTTAGCTATTTTATTTTATATAGAAAAGCTTATTTACACAGTGTAAGTAGTGTAAATAAGCTTTTTTTTATTTTACTTATATAATAAATTAAATACAATTCTTTAATTTAGTAAGAAGCTCTTTTAAATAGTTAAATATATAATATCTTAATTCTAGCTATTTTAGGCTTAGCTTGAATTTTATATAGGCTTTTTAAAAGTAGCTTTTAAGGTATAGGTTAAGCTGACTCACTTGCTTGTCTGACTCACTCGCTTATCAACCACGTTAGGTTTAAAAAGGTTATTTGTATTTATTAAATTTCTTTTTAAACAACTTAAGAATTACTTAAGAAGTTTTTATGTTATTTTTATCCTTATGATATATAATTAGTAGAGTATTATATAATAAGCCTCTCTAAGGTTCTATTTAACTAGGTGCTTTATAGTAATCTTATAGTAATCTTGGATAGATATATATATAATTATCTTCTTAACCTTATAGAATTTGTTATAGTTTGTGATTATTCCTACTTAGATTAGTGATAGTGTTTTAATACTATTACTAGGAGTGGTAGGGGATGGCTTAGAAGGGCTCTAGCTAATAATCAAGACACAGACCTAGTAATCAACTAGGAGAGATTAACAGTTAGTGCCTATGCTAGGGTTCTAAGAGTAAAAGTCCTTTAAAGTCAGGTTATAGTAATTATTAATTAAGGGATATATTATCATCTTATGTACCTGGTGAAACTTATTGTAATTCTTATGTATACTATCCTAGATTAGTAACGGGGTCTTAATCCCGTTACTTAATAATATCAGCGACGGCATAGGCTTACAATCGTCTATTACAACATAAAACTAATATTCTGCTAACAGACACTAACAGTTTTTGCCAACATCAGGGTTCTACTTAAGGAACTTGGCTATAGGCAACTTAAAGTACTTCTTAATTGAGTTGCAAGTTATTATCGTTTTTATAAGATGAAATTTAATGTAGTTTTTAACTATGCCTCCCTGAATAGGAGACGGGGTCTCAATTGTATTGGTAGTTATAGGCTTGGTTAGTGATGGTGTACATCTAATAACTGATACGCAAATCCACATATTAGCCCAGAGGCCTCTATAGTCTATATTAACAGATAGGTTCTATTTATAGATATCTGCAGTAGCGATTCCGTTGGCTTTGGCGAGAGCATCACAGTTTTATCCCCTTTTAAACGAAATCGAACTTGTTGTGGTTCTTGACTATATCTGGTTGTGTTGGTGATGGTGTCTCGACGCCATTGGTAGGACTTATCTTCGAGGCAGTTGTAGTAGTTGGCTTCAGAGTAGTACCTCCCTTATCATGTCCTATGACACTAATGCAGACCCAGATACTGGACTACAAACCGCTGTAGTTATCCTTGACGGAAGGGTTCCAAGCCGCGAGTTGCTTCAGCGTGATGCCATTCTTGGAAAGGACGTTGGAATACGACATACCCTTCTCCATAAAGTCAAAGGTATCTTAGTTGTTTATTATGTCTGGTTGCGTTGGGGGTGGGGGCCTGGATGCCCTTGGTAGGACTGCTTCTACTAGGTGTTGTCTTATTGGGCCGATTGTGACGACTGGCTCGTTAATAGCCTCGACACAGTAAGACCAGCCACTGAGGAAGTTGTTATACCCAGGGCTAAGCCCAGAGTTCTGAGATGTTAGTATTGTAGTCGTGAGAAGAGTTACATTAATATGCCTAGCGAAGTAATTCGTCCATAGTAATCAGGTATGGTTCGAGTATATCTTGGCAAGGGATTGAGCTATTATTGTTGTACTAGTAACTGCAGTACTTCGAAGTATCTTGATGGGTTAGATACTTGGGCGATAGGCCCATCAGCTATACCGGCTGTTCCTTAGGGGCGGTTTTATTCTTGAATTGGCGAGGGATTATTTTTGCAGTATCTTAGGCCATGAAGAAAAGTGAAATAACAGCCAAAGGGCCTAGAGTCTAGTTCAATTTGGCCATGATGAAGTGAGTAACTAAGGAACTGAATTAATGATGGATGGTTAAATGCTTCTATGGCAGTAGAAAAGATATGACTATTATAGTTACGCTAGTGTATATCTTGTACTAGCATCAGGTTATGGCCTGATATATCTTTCTACTAATCTAAGTACTAGTACATTGTTTGTCCTGCCTAGATAAACTTAGTGTTGCTTCCCATCTGGCTATGCCTTTTAGCCGCAGTACGGCATGTCGTAGATCCGTGTCTCCAACACATGGAAATGGAAAATTTCTTCACAGCCGAATGGTAACCTGTGTTGGTTCTGAAATCGTTCTGCTTCCTTCAATGCGACACTACGGCACGCTTGCAGGGGAAACTGCAGGGACCAAGTATGGTTTGGAGGTAACGTCGCTTATTAGAGGAGTTATTTATCCGCAGTGTAGACCCAACCGCAGAATTCCGTACCACTTTGTGCAAACAAGTTGGACAGAGAATATTAAATACCTAGATATGGCTTAGCCCACTGGTCCGTTTGGTGCATCAGGGTTCCAGTCTTCTGGGCCTTCCTCATCTTCTCCGTACAGCTGCCAATTCCGCGACACAGGTCCGCCATACCGAACAAAGCCTTCCGGTGTTTGTTCCACCAAACTTGCTGTGTTCTGATAGCCCTCGCGTTCCTCAGCACTAATAAGACACTGTCCAGCTAACCTTTCATTACGTATCAGCATAGGCTGCTTTTTGGGGTACGTTTTGGACCACTCTGCGTATTCGAATATGCCATGGTCTGGCATCAATGCTTTGCCGCAAGTCCAAGCTGTAGGTAATCTTGCGCCTGTAGTTAGCGTTTTCCATGGCCGCCCCCCAGCTATACTGATATAGTCTCTTTTATCCAGGACTACAAATGCCTCCCCGTTTCTCATCCGGATATAGTGAGCCGGAGTGTGATTGAGGCCCGCCAGCCATGTCACTGGGAATGCCCATGTTTTGGTGTCACGGGCCTGTTTTCCTACGTTGCAGCGCAGGAAAGTCCGATATATGGACTTGTCAGACTCGCCACCTGATGGCGAGACTCCCAAAACTGTAATCTTGGCGGGGGATGGTGCCTCCGGTAGCGTGGCTACCTGCTGTAACCCATGGACCAACGAGTGCCAGGTTGATAAAGGCCGAGACTGATGCAAATCTGCCCACTCATTATTTTCAATGCACACCAAGTGGAGACTCCGTAGGTGCGGTAGGCTGATGGGATGGAAGACCTTGTCTTTGTCCCACGTGCCTAGCATTGCATCGCATACAGGGTCCAAATTGATGTGAACGTGCTGCAAACGCGGTAACAGGCGTCGCAGATCCTCGCACAGATGCGTGGGGTTTGGGTCGGGGTTGCTACCATTTATGTCTCCCACCGCAAGTTCCAGACTAATGCAACTTTCAGGAAGGCTTTTGAGTAAGGATGAAATGGTTGATCTCGTAGTCTTGTAGAGTTGAGCTTCTGACCAGGGCTTGAGAGGGTTTCTCATAGTTCGATGATGTCGTATAAGGGAGAATGACTTGAGATTAGCCATAGACGGGATAACATTTGCCAATTGCGGGGTTAGCAGTTCCGCTTTGTCCCATTTGGCTTTGTCCAGTCGATCTGACTGATCGTCATGGTTGAGGTACAGGGTAAAAGACTGTGTTAGGGTGAGAGCTTGCTGATCGTGGCATGCTATGAAGCGATCTAGCGATTGGCCACAGGACAATACCAAGTCGCGATAAAGTATTGGCAGGGAAGTATCTCGCCACAGTTGATTAACCAACAAGGAAGAGATAACAGCATCCCTGGAGTCATTACCAGCATAATTGATCACCTTGTCGAAGACTTCGGTGGGGAGAGCGCTAATTTTGACAGCCATGGGAAAAGAAAAGAGCATGCGCACGGATGTGGATGGAAGCGAGGGTTAGGATAAAAGGATAAGCGAGAAGTCCAAAGTCCGTTCGGGCCGGGACCAGTAAGCATCTTAAATAGACATCATGCGCCACCTTGGCACTGCGGGGAACAGGGAAAGAATTTCTAAACCGTATCCGATTTGTATTACGGCGGCGATTTGAGAGTCGATAACCGTTTGTTATTCATGATATAAAGAACATTTAAGAAAAGGAGTATAAAACTCTGATGTATTGAGAATATAGACTTTAATAAATGAAGATTATGCTCGAGAAATTTCCACCACGGCTCTATATGTAGTTTCTATGTAATCTCTATATAAAGATTTGCTGCGTTAACGATGCAGCAGGGATAGAGGGGACAATATTATCTCCTAAGTATACTTTCCGAATTCTGGTTGACTAATTGTAGAAAATATCATACTAGAAACATATCATATTAGGAAATGTTATTAACTTACCAGCCTAGATATTTACCACAATGATACTTATCGTCTCTGCAGTAGCTGGCAGCTAAGCAGCAGTCGCCGAATTTAGAGCCTTTGCATATAAAGCCGCTATTGCAGCCGTAATCCCTATTTGTAGAGATGGAGAGCGGCGGTTTTGTTGCTGATGGTTTCGCTGTTATGGATGAAGTTGTTACTGCACTGCCTGAATAGTTGCCGTCTTGACAGTTGTCACCAGAGAATTCCTTACCGGAGCCACACCTATTAAGTTAGATCAGCACCTAAATAAGAACGGGGAACATCAACTTACTTTCCTTTGAGGCCACAGCAGTCGCCGAAGTCACTTCTGATGCACGTCTTGGAGAAGTTGATCTTCTCACCACAATTACCATCTTCAGTGACGTTACGTTGTACATTGAAAGCTTGAAGTAAACGCATGTTAATACGGTTAGAAATGGAACTTCTGGAGGCCCATGCTAACCAACACAATAGGTCTCCCCAGGCACGAAACCATCACATGCATCCCCGATGGTGGGGTTCGCAAACATGAATTCTTTCAGCGTCAGTTGGAATTGGGAAAGGACATCGTCGCATCCCGTCCAAACGTCGGTCTTGAACTTCTGGCGACAATTCACTGCTTTATCATCCGGTAGGTGGGTGTTAACAGAACGGTGCAAAAAGTGTGAAAGGTCAAGGCTTCCCGTGACAGATAAACAAGTCGCGTATTGGGCGACGAGAAAAAAACCGGCCAGGTGTGTTGCAAGCTCCATGGCACAATCGAGGGAGGAACTCACCTTGAGACTGAAGTCACTTTTTTGAAAACTACGTTCCTTAGCCGTCGTATGATAGGAGCATGATTGATAAGTAGAAAATAAGAGAGACATGTCCCGTCTTAAGCCATGCAATATTGTCTCACGACCTTTTTGATCAGCTTACACTGTTGATTATGGTCTCGGAATAGAGATCAAAATATTTCTTCTCTTTGCTAGCCCAGGCTTGCTGTTGTCGCTTTCACTATCATTGGTTCAAGCACAAGTATCCGTCGTCAACGGTGTCTCCGTCTATCAAGGGACTACAGTTTCGCAGAATCAACATGGAATACCCACCTTGGCATACAATTGCGCCAAGGTGCCAGCATCATGCGAAAATGTTCACCAACAATACCCTCTAGCAACCACCGTTCATGCAGCACCTGCCGGAGTTGTCACAAGCCATCATACTATCCTGGGCGCCAGGTCACATCTGCAGTTGCATTTTGATAGGGACGATAACAGTGGTGGGCGAAGAGGCAAGGCTTGTGCCAAAAACTGGAAAAACCACCACAACTGTCCAGAGTCCAATCAGCCAGAGTAAGTCCTTCTTCAAGCCACGAGTGAGAATAAGTTTCATTAATCATCAATAGCACTGTCCCTGCTGGAGCTATGATGGGAGACGGCTCTTTTCCGGCTGCCAGATGGAATCCGAATAATCTCGTCATGGGCGACGCAGGCTACAACAGAATCGCCAATGCAGCAGGCCAGTTTTCCGGTATGATGTGGACTTGCGATGAGTTTCCCTTCGCCACGTATGAGACCCCCTACCAAAACCCATACCATGAGTCTGAAACTGAAACATTCGCCTCTGCAGTTCTGTTGAAGGAGGTGCCGGAGCGAGAACATACTGTACCCCACAGAACGCAGCATGTGGTTCGTTAACAGGCTTGATTCCTGGCACGGTCTTTGTCTCATCTGAGCAGGACTTCCAGAGTAATGCTTTGTCTGCTTTGAGAGAAGCCGTACTACATAAACCTGCGCCGCCGGCCACGAAAGCAACCACCAAGGGCATCTGGAGATATCATTTCAAAACGCAATTTCAGCCGGACACAGAGCTTGCCGCTGTGTCTGTCGAGTGGTATGACGACGCTAGTGAATGGTTTTCCGGATATCAAAAACGTTCAATCGAGGGACGTGATATTGAGGAGAGTATCGTCCGAATTATTCATTCGTTTTACAACAACGGCACGGTGGAAGTGAGACACGAGCCCGTGTTCAAAGATGAGGTAAGGATGAAACCGTTGTGTGATATAGTTATGGGAAATGGCTGATGATTCGATTTTATAGTACAAGATTCTGCGCAGGTCATGGGATCGCCATCTTGTGGGCAACGGCTCGGCAGTGGACCTTGAGCAAGGTAACCTGAAGCGGTCGATGGGACAGATGCAGAGCCGTGATAACGACAACGGTACCGTGGGACTCAGCGCCGACTGGCTGAATGCTTCAGGGAACAGCACCAACCCGGCTCGTCAAGCATACGAGGATCTGCCCGAGGGTCCACCATTGCCGATTCTTGAAATTGCTCAAGATTTTGTGGAAGAACAGAAGGAAGACAAGCCGGCTGAAGAACCGTATATCGTGCGCGCTGTCAAGGCGAGTGACGGGAACGAAAGCTCTATTGTAGAAATCGAAGACAGCAAGGCACTGACTCCGAGGGCAGCAGACACGTCTGGATGGATGCACCGTCGCCAATCGAAGCGGCAGTGCGACTTTGTGACACCCTGTCCTGATGGCAGCTGCTGCAACAGGAAGGGACAATGCGGCTACGGAGAAGAAGTCTGCGGCTCCAAGGTCTGCGTTTCCAACTGCGATGCCACGGCCGCTTGCGGTAAAGACAGTCTCGGCGGCAAGGTCAAGTGTCCACTCAACGTATGCTGCAGTGCTTATGGCTACTGTGGCGTTGAGGACGACTTCTGTCGAGCTGGCAACGCAGACAATTCTTGCCAGAAGGGCTTTGGGAGTTGCACCAAGATCGAGCCGCCATCTTGCGGCGGATGCTCAGCCTTCGCGAGGAGCATTGGCTACTACCAGTTTGCCAATATGCGCGAACGGCAGTGCAACCGCATCACGCCCAAGCAAATCCGCACTGAAGGCTTCACCCACTTGTACGGCGCGTTTGCTACTATCGATCCAGACACGTTTGCTGTCAAGCCATGGCACGAAGATGACGTGAAGCTCTACAAGGAGCTCACGGGTCTAAAGAAGAAGGGACTCGAGACTTGGATAGCCATCGGAGGCTGGACTTTCAACGACCCTGGACCAACGAGGACTACCTTTAGTGACTTGTCTGCCAGCCCTGCGCGTAGGGCACGGTTTATCAAGTCTTTAACCAGTTTCCTCGATGAACATGGCTTTCAGGGCGTGGATCTTGACTGGGAGTAGTAAGTTATACTATTTTTCTGTCAATCGACTCATGAGCCACCTGCTAACTAGATCACCAAATCCCGGGAGCCCCTGATCGAGGTGGCCGCAAGGAGGATACAGACAACTATGTGTCACTCCTCAAGGACATGCGCGCCGCATTCGGGTCCAAGTATGGAATCAGTATCGCTATCCCCACGAGCTACTGGTACTTACGATGGTTCAAGCCGAAGGAGATAGAGCAATACGTTGACTACATGGGAATCATGACATATGATCTTCATGGGCCGTGGGATGAGGATGTCAAGCAGGTTGGACGCGTCATCCTGGGCCACACAAACATCCCCGAGATTGCAAACTGGTCACTGCCACTATACTACGCCGGCGTCGACCCTGCAAAGGTCAACATGGGTCTTGCTTACTATGCTCGTGGCTATACCGTCGCTGATTCGAACTGCAATGGTGTCGGGTGCAAATGGTCGGGCACCAGTCGACCGGCTCCCTGCACCAACTTTGGCGGTGTCATGTCCCTCGAGGAGATTGGGAGGATGGTCAAGGATGAGCCTGGCATTAGTCCAAAGCTTCTCCCCAAAGACATGATGATGGAGCTCAAGTTTGGCAACCAGTGGATCGGATACGATAACGAAGACACCATTTATATGAAGAAGAAGTGGGCAAGTAGCCGCTGTTTCGGCGGTACAATGGTGTGGAGCGTCGATATGTTTTCAGGTTCTGGAAGCGGAGATACGCCGGACGATCAAAGCGACGGAGGCTCAGAGGATCCCGGTGGTGGTCAAGGCGATGGCTCGGGTGTTATCTACATCGACCCGGAGATCTGGGAAGAGGATCAGCCCGAGGTGAAGTGCCATCCGCCTTGCACTATGGTCTTACCGCCGTCGTCCCTTAAGAAGCCCGTGACACTGACACTCCCGCCCTACGAGACCTCGCTGGATGTCGCTTGGAGCGGCAAGGATGGTTGGCACAGCACTGTTCAGAAAACGACACTGTCGCCTCCTGTTGTCACTGTCACCACCGTCGACGTCTGGCACATAACGATCCGGGAGGATCGGACTAAGCTTACCACCATCTGGTCAACATTCGATATCACTCCAAGCATCAAGGTTCCAACTTTTATTATCACGAACAGACTTCCTGAGACTACCAAGGACAGTGTGACCCAGCCTCCGGGCACCAGGACCATCACTCCCCCACCATACCCTTGGACTTACACACCACCAACGACTAGACCGTCAAATACACCCGGCGACGACGATGATGATGATGACGAAGTTATACCGCCATTCCCAGTTGTGACCTGGCGACCAGGAAAGCCTGGTCCTATATGCAAGAAGAACTGCGACAAGACGTGTCGCGTCTTCTGCTCTCATCCCTGTCTTCTCAACTGCCCAGACGGTGGTGGAGACTTCGCAGACCCTCGCAATCCAAAACCCCCGAAACGGCCAGTACCACCAAACCCGACCATCCCGAAGCCTACAGGGAAGCCGGCCAAGCCTACCAAGATACCGACGCCAGGTACCACCCCCGAAAACAAGGAGCATGAAGACAACGAGCGACAGTGTGCGATTGAGTTCGGTCTCCCGCTTCCAACCTGGAGAGACCCAGCCACCACCACGAGCGTCAAGCCCAAGCCCACGCCACCCAAGCCCTCCCCGAAACCAGACCCGAAGCCGCCTTCTCCGAACCCCAAGACGGAGGAGGTGAAATGCTATGGCATCGGCGGTGCTTGGATCCACCGAGCTTTAGCCATCGAAGCGCTCGAGTATTTCTGCGATAGATATGAAGGTCAGGTGTTAGATGCGACCAAACCCGAAACCGAGCGTACCCTAGAGTGTCAACACGGGGTGGTCTGCACAGGAGATGGTTTCGGGTGTGTTGTCGATGTTCTTATGAGCGTTACTGTTAAGAACTGGTGTCGGTTCACGGTCGGCGGCAAAGGGCTCAAGTCAGAGTGTGGCCGGATCTTGAGACGCATGATTGACGAGTGTGATACGAGCGACGTGAGGTATAAGAAAGGTGGCACGATGAGCAGCAATTGTGCGGATTGGAAGTTTGATCCTAACTACCGTGGCTGGTGGTCCAAGAATCAATGTTCAGCGTAGCCTTGTATCAGTTATATGATATCTCACAAATAGAACCCACAAAGGCAGCGAAGATGCGTCTTTTTGCCAAGGAATCCCAAGTCCAGGCTGACGTTAATCTGACGGCTAAATGTTATCTTATGCCACGCCTCCCTTGAAAGCCTCTCCTTGAACACGAATTAATCAGCGATAGACAAGTCCAGATATTTATTTTCAGATTTCAACTAACCCAAAAAAAAAGAAACTCAAGTCACTTTGAGTCACTTTGATTAATATTGCATGTAATAATATAAACATTTGAGCAAGTGGCAAATATCCACATTACGTTTATGCAATTTACAAGATGAGAGGGATAAAGCGACAAATTTCAGAAAAACGCCTTGACAAGAACCAGCTTAACACTTTTCCACCTGATGAAATTAGCCAAGAAGGCTGTGTCTTGGCCCGTTCCTCAGATCCGTCGCTAGTATTGTGTCAACCGGGGGACCCGATTGTAAGTTAAATACGTAAAAGCCAATCAAATGATGCATAGAGACCGTTCAGACTCCACTGCCTCGGCATGCCAGAGTTAGCATGGATGTTGAGCAAAGCACATAGTATTCAATTGGTCACACTTCTCAACTCTCGAGTATAGTATTCCGAACGTTTGACTCGAACCAGATCCAAGGGGGTTTCAGTTAATCCGTGTTTAGAGATCGCTAGATATAAATACTAACCTGTGTTCTATATTACACTACTTACGTATCAAGAGTTCTTCAGCTTATCTACTACAACAACTCATCAAGACTTTCCTTACCATACTTTTGCAAAACTCGACCTTTCTATACTTTACAAACCTTGACGAGAATGCTTTCCTTCGCCAAGTCCATCCTTTTCACCTCCATTGTGGCCATTGCCGCTCAAGCCATAACAACCGTCTCTTCGCCAACTCAAACATCTCTACCTGCCTTGGCATCCCAGGTCCCATCCTGCGTTTCTGGATGCCTTGGAGTCGTTCACGAAAGCATCGGATGTGATGCAGGTGACATTGTGTGTCTTTGCAAACATAAGGCCTCTTTGATAAGCAAGGTTGGTTTATGTATTGTCGGAGCACAGTGTGGTTTTGAGGACGCTACTGGTAAGTTTGTCTACTACACGTAGCCATGTGTTTCAAATCTGATACTGACCTTCTTAAAAAGGCTCTACCGATATTGTCCGAGACATGTGCGACTTGGTAGCTGAGGACCCTGGAACGGCCGTAATCGCTTCTGCCTCCAAGGTCCTAGATGCAGTTGTCGCTTCTGCTACTGTCTCCGCCGAGAGTGCGTCCACTTCTACAAATGCTGCGGGTCCTGTCACCTATGATGTTGTCAAGGTTGTTGTTGTTGGTGCAGCTGCTGCTTTTTCTATCTAATCGGAATGCCAGAGGCTATTGTCGATTGATGATGCACTTCGTTTGAGATGTTATTCTTCACTCCTTCGCAAGAGTCTCTTGTGCATACACGATATTCAGAAGCTGGAATAATCTCTTTTATTTATTTATTATTATAGATATGTATTTGAGTTCAAGTACGCAATCCCTGTTTCAGACTTTGCAAGCCCCACATGCCGCTTCCTGTATCTTGCCTTTGCTCTGCACTTGATCAGGCAGACTTGTGACAAGAAGCACTATTCCTTCGCTGATGCTGTCTTACGACAAATAAGTCATAATTAACCTGAATCTCTATTTACCTCAGTCATCCAACAGCAGTCCACATTACATCATGGGATATTCAACGAGATTGAGGTTAGAATACCATCATTCAAGCCGAGGCCCAACATTGAACGGCGAGATGTCTAGGAAGTCGTGATCAGTAACCTTCACAAGTCAATGACTGGACGTACATCCAAGGAGCCTCTTGTTAGGGCTCTGGGGAAATAACATGCCAATCTATACCCCTCTGATCAACCAGGATGGGGATTTATCGTGTTCAAGCATATCGACTACTCCAATAACCTGGACTCAGGTCATTCCCCTGTTTCATGACTGAGTATTGCCTTTTTTACTCACCAGGCCATTTCTGATGTCTTGAGTGGATCGACGTGTCACAACACTTTAATGGATAATGCCAAGAGCGTTTCAGAGCCTTGGTCGGTTCATTAGCCTATAGAGTTGTAAAGACCAACTTCTCGAGTTGCAATTAAGTACAACTTTCTCAATCTTACATATCGAAGATGTCCCCTACTAGCTTCATCATCCCAAGTATTTTCTCAATTTCTCAATAATCGAGGGTGTTCCAGCCGCCGCCTTGGGCTCCCAATGTTTATCAACCGTCGGCGCCCCCTGAGTTGTGAAAGGGACCTCGAGAGCTCATGCATCTGGACAACATCGCGACTATCCAGGAGCCCTTCGCGACGATTCAATCTCCACAGTAGATCAAGTGCCTGCACCTCGATCTCCTCGTCTTTGGTAGCAGATGCGATGAAAGTTAAACCGGAAATCAGGTCTCTATCTGGTAAGTATGTTGGCTATTGCAAGGCGATAATCGGTGATGCTACTTTTAGGGCTGCTACGAGGGAGGGCCCGAACACCTTAGAAGTCGGGACTGATTCATCATCCTTCCTGGCGTATGAGTCGATCACCATTTGCAAATACTTCTGGCGCAGGCATATGTTATCATACTGCTGTTCCTCCCTTGCTGTCAAGCCCCTGTTCTAAGCTGGCAAAATGCATCAAGCCGTGCAGTCCACTCAGAGACTTCTGCAGACTCTCACTTGCCTTGGCCATAAGACTATCTTTATCATCCTTATCACTGCATTTATAATACCAGGGCTTCTTATTATAAAGAACATCTAACTATTATAATACGAGATACGCCTTATCAAGACTATTAAATAGGGTGACTAATTATGAATCTTAGATTGCGTTTTTGTAATACTATTAAGTTATCCCTAAAGTATCTGAAATCGGTGGCATAAAGTTAGATAACTCAACTTTAAGCCGATAGAATATTTCTATCAGTTTCTCACTTATTAGGCAATCTTCAATAGTCAATAAGAGTAATCAGAAGTGAAAAAATGCAGATCCGGCCTTAAGGTGTTTCAAAACTTCGTCATATAGGCTAGTGAGACCTTCGAAAGAGATGAATAGCAGACAGCAGATTATAATAATACGCAGTTTCTCTGTTGAACTGGCTGTTATGCTTGGTATGATAGATAAAATTGTCTTGTTGTATTGCTAAATTATAAAGCTCTGTATTTCATCGATGTTCAGGTAACCAATTGCCTAAGCCAACAACAGGCGATGTGAGGCACCGATTATAACCACGCTGTATCGAATGGACTTATGGTTATATCCCATAGGAAGGGCATATCTGATCCAAAAGCTGGTAGATGCAGCAGAGAGTGAGAATTAGGGGTCAATAAATTATAACAAATGCTAGAAGTATAGGCACACCTTGCTTATTAATAAAGGGACATTGTGGATAGGGTACCCTAAAGGTACCACGGCCAGCTTAGCTGGTGCTGCCTTGGGCTTGACTCTTCGTCGAGGTGGCTTGGGAGGCTTAGGGGGCAGATAACCATTGCACTTCATTTTGTCCTTCGAGCAACGTTTATATGTTGGTTTCGCCTCGTTGTATTCAAGGTGCCGGATTCTGTCCTAATAAGTATTTGACTGAGAAAGGGTTATAGGGTTCTTACTTACTGCAAAGTGGCAAATCTCATATTAGTTTTTAAGTTAAAATAATCAAAATAGTTAAACATACCATGTAATGCACCCATTGCGGCTTTTAGTTATAAATACATAGGTGTATCTAACCTTTATAGAGGAGATTACTTAGATAGTAGTTATTATTATAGGTAATGCTAATATAAAATAACCTATAAGGAGTGAGAATACCATTTTAAGACAGATAAGCCGTGGACATAGAGACATTATACCCTGTAAATATAAGTAAAGTAAAGTTAACTAAGATATAATTTAAGTATAAAAGGGAATAAGGTTATTATAAACCTAGCAGTTATATTATATATACCCTATATTTTTTCCTAATTATTTATAATTACTATAAACTAAGAGATTCTATTTATAACTACTAAGATTTAGTTATAATAGTTACCCTAAAAATACTAGTAATTCTTAGAGTTATATAATAACTATATAAGGTTTATTTACCTTAATAGTATAATTACTATCTTAACTAGGCAGTATTAATACTAGCTATAGGCCTACTCTTAGCAGTTAGGTTACCCTTTTTCCTTTATCTTACCTAAAGGAATATTATACCTAGCCTATTTATTATACTTCCTCTTAAAGGTTAATTAAACCTTAACTAAGTAAGAAATTAAGTATAAACTTATAAATATATTACTTAAATTAACTTCTAATTATACTTACTAATATCAATTATAGCTACTAATATAATACCTATATATAATAGCTTATAGCCTAATTAAGTCTATTATATAACTAATTATAATCTTATTAATATAATTAGATTAATATTAAAGTAAACTAAGGGTAATAATTACTATATATTATATAAAATAGCTAAAGCTATTAAGATAAACTTCTCTTTAAGGGGCAGATTAAGCCTAGTTAAAATAGTTATTTTTAAATATAGCCTAATTAGCTTAATTAGTTATATAAATTTAAATTACCTAGGTAATATAATATCTCTAACCTGGCTAATTAAACAGTTGTTTAGATTAAAGAAGCTAGAAGAAGCCTTATAATAAGGCTAGTCTCTTAAGGTAGAAGAGGTAGCTTTCCTTATTATATTTATAGGCCTATTAGCCTGGTATAAAGAGTGGCTTAAGAATGTAATTATTAAGGCTAAATAGGTACTTTATATTCTCCCTCTTATATAGAAGTAAAGGGAGTCTATAAATAGTATTTTAAGATAAATATAAGGTAAAGGCAGGGTTTTATAGAAATTCTATTAAAGTTAGAATTAAAGGAATTAGGTTAACTTTTATAGAAGTTAGTTAGTAAAAGTTAAATTAACCTAAAGTTATAACTTTATTAATTAAATATATATAATATAGTATATAACTAATTAACTTTATATATAAGAATAAATTTAGTAAAATTAGTAAAGAAGTAGTGGTTTAAACGAGGGATATTTAATTATAGGGTTATTTTATTTACTTAGGTTATTAAGTTATATATTATTATAACTAACTAAATAAGATATAAGATTTAACTTCTTTAGAGAATATAATAATATAAAGTAATTTTATTATATTATTTATTATTTTCCTTTTAATATTAAATTATTAAATTATTAATAAGATTAAAAAAGAAAATAAATATAAAAAATAAAGCTTTTTTTTAAGTTATTTTTATAGGTAGGTTTCCTAGAAGATTTAATAGGTTATTACTTATAATATAAAGATAAGAATTCTTTAGATTTATAATATTATTTTAATAGGCTATTAAATAATATTATCTTAATTAATCTTATTTATAGGTAGCCTTATCTGCCCTTTCTTATATTAAAAGTATATAATAAATTATAATAATATATATATAATAGTTATTTATAAAGTTAATAATTATACTCCTTATAAAGTACTTATTTATATATCTGCCTATAATATTTATATTTATAAGAATAAAGTTTATTTTTATAATTTACTAATAAGATTATTATTATATATATTATTTCTTATAATTAGTTATTCTTATAAGGGGATAATAAAATAAGATTATAAGGCATATAATATAAGGATAAAGTATTTTATATAATACTAACTATTAATAATAAATAAGTAAGTAAAAAAGCTAGCCTTTTTAAATTATAACTTAAAAAGGCTAATCTTTATATATTAAATTCCTCTTTAAATAATTTAATAACTACCTATTATAATACTAAGAGCCTAGTACTTACTAATATGTATTATATTATAATTAACTAATAGAGAATTAATTATATTATATATAAAATATAATTATATAAGAAATCCTTAGGGATATAAAATACTAATATAATTATAATAAAAAATAATTATGTCTTAACCCTAACCTTTATATACTTTTATATCTCCTCCTAGGTTAATATATTAAAGTAAGTTTAGTATATATATTTATTTTTTATCTTATTAGCTTTAGGATAGTAAAGATAAAATTATATATATTTAAATAAAATATTATTAATTACTGCTATAAGCCACTAACTAGGGTATAATATTATTTTATAAGTAGTATTTTAATAAGCCTATATTAATTATAGAATTTAATATATAAAATAAGATAGAAGTTATAAATAAATATTAAAATCTATATAGTACTAATTTCTTATTTAATTATACCTTATATTATATTTCTATCTATTTTTTATATCCTTATTTATTATTATTAATTTTCTAAATATTTTAATTACTATTTTCTAATTAATACTTAAATTTCACTAAGATACTTACTATTTTACTAACCCTGGCCCTACTTGTATTACTAATCTTAAATAGTTGATACTAACCCTATCCTAACCCTATGCTAAAGAAATAATCTCTATAACTATGGGTTATATAGATATAAGCTAGTATATAGCCAGGGGTAATCCTCTTAATCCACGTATTGAGCTCTTATGTCTGCCGGATTGTAATAGGCATGTCGACAAGGACTGCTTTTTTCTCTGTATATACTAAAGTATAAGAAATCAGAGACCAGACTCCGGCTTCAAAAGCTAGATTTTAAACCTATTTTATTAAACCTAAACTTAGATTATCTATTATTATTCTATGTTTTATAATTTATTACCCCTCTTCTTAGAGATATTACCTTAGGCTAATCCTATTTAAGACTCTAACTTATTATATAAGCAGCCTATAGTAATTCCGAGGTTTATTTAAGCTAAACCCCTTGCAGGATTATATAATCCCTCTTAATTGCATAATACCTCCGGTTTAATAGTATACTAAGTTTATATATACTAGAGACAGGAAATCATTCCACAGCCAGGGGCATTTAAGAACTTCTTTTTTTTTTTTTTTTATCTTTAATATAAATAACATCCTAGACTAAATAGCTAGAATCTAGCCATAAGAGGCCATTTATACTAAGCACTATTTAGCAGACTCTATATTAGGATTCCCTTATATATATATATATAAGTCTATTATGCCTAGTAGGCCAGCGCCTAAAGGGCTCTAAAGCTAAGATTATATACATCTCTCTAATTTTTGCCTTGCCCTCACTAAGCCCATAAAAATCCTGCCTTATTCTTTCCAGTCTAGCTATTATTCTTCTCCCTTACCCTTATAGATATTAGTATATAATAAGCCAACCCAAAGCCTAATTCCTCAAGTGTTTAATTTCCTATCTTCGGCGGCTAAAGTAATACTTACTGTTAACTATTTAAGGGCTCTAGGGCTTATCAGTTAGTGTTAATAAAATATTACTAGGTTAGTGGTATTCACATTATCTCTGTTCTAAGTGATCTATAGCAATTGCAAACCTGATCGTGGCCTGCACCGTGTCTATGTCTGGCTTCCATTCCTGACCGTCTAATGCTGTCTTACCTCCCAGATGAAAGGAGAGGTTGCCGCATTTTCTCATTTATACTCTGAAACCTCTCTTTGCGTTGCGTCGTGGTCGAGGAGGGTTGGCTTCGCCGGCTGCACACGCATCCCTGTCCTACTTTCCGGCTGCCCAACTCTGCCCAAAAGCTTTATCGTATGAGCAATGGCCATATTCTCGTTTTCTTTTCAAAAATCTTTGTACCTCGCGGAGTTTACTCTCCATTCTTGAGCCTTGCCCTGGATCCTGAAATTCTACTGATACCCGCCATTGAAGACATAAAGTCAACCATACTGTCGAGGTTACAGGCACGGCAGTAAAGGCCACACCTCAAGACCACCCTAATCGAGCTACTATATTGAACAGCCTTGGAAAGAGGCTCGACAGACAATGCGAGAGGACCGGCCCGATGGACGATTTTAACCATGCCGTCGAGGTTGCGCACGCCTTCGCTGGCGGAATCTCGGGCGAAGATCCTCGAGGCCAGTCTCGGTGCAACGGGGGTTAGGTATCAACCTCTCAAGGCGGAAACGATTCGCACCCTTTCCAGGGATCATGGCCCAACAAAATGAAAGGCAAGGAGCGCGACGACAGTTGTTGCAAGAAGAAACCTAGAGACGACCCGCCAGGTGGTAAAGACTCGAAGACGCAAGCAGGCTTCAGGCTCGCATGCCCGTTCTATTGCCAGAATCGCTCTGCATATGCGCAATGTCAGAAGGACATTGACCCCACTTTTGCCAATGTCATACAGCATATTCTAAGAGAACCGGCAGCCCCTCCACTTCCCAGACTGAAACGTACATTCGAGGGTCGCAAGTGCACCGACTCGTTGAACAAGCAGCATGAACATTACTGGCAACAGAAATTCACCACTGACGCCAGCATGAGTGTCATATGACAGGCCCTGGTGGGTTGATGGTGTTGTGAAACTCACCGGGGCTACCTCGATGGAATATTGAAGCACGCACCCATCAGATCTGCGGGGGCGGCTTTTGGCTCGACAGCGTCCCGGATTGTCTCGTGAGATAGTGGTGCAATAAGACTTTTCCTTGACCCTTGCACGCTATCCTAAAAAGGCTATCTCCTTTCGGGAACTCGTTCGCTATCGTGTCGAGCGAAGATGAAGTCTCTTGGTTAGTCAAGACGCCTCCGGAATATCTACATTAATAGTTACTCCGGTTACCAGGCTAACTGGTAGATGTAATTAGTGCTACGTAATCAAAACCCGGCATAAGTCGTGCGGGGTTGGGGCAGAAGGCGGAGGTGGATGACGCGAGCCGTGCGGTCAGAGCATCTTGAACCAGGAGGCGGTAGAACACTATTGGTTTGAACTGTAGACTAAGTTACTTGCGCTGTGACCAAGAGCGGTTAGGGGTTCGAGTTTAAGGAGCAACCGTCCACTGATCTGAGGCCTTGCGATCTGTGAGGATACACATCAAACAGTCTAGCAAGGAAGTAAGAATGTTTCGTAAATGCTGCGTGCATATTTGGCCATTTGTGTTTCTTTCCTCGCCGCTGATTTTTCGACACCATTGAATATTCCTTACGGTAGTCATTTCATACACTCATTCCCATCCTTCTAAACTTAAATCTGTCGGCACTCATCCATCGTCTAGCATCCCACTTTTCCACACGATGATCATGTCGAGTTGGGAAACGGCATGTAGGAAGCTGTTTCAAAACAGAGGCACAGATTTTGCGATGACAAGATGGCTTCGGATGGCCATTTACCTGCATCTTCCACATCTTGCTCCGGTACCCTACGAAGGGGAGCTGCATTGACACAAACGATCGCAAGCATGGAGCAGGGACCAAGCATCAGAAACTAAGCCAAAACAAATCTTGTTAAATTATTTTCAATGGATGATTAAGTTTTCAAGGCATTGCAAGGATGTCCTAGTAGTTCACGTGCCCTTATCACGCTGCTCTGGACTTGGATCTCGATCGCTCCTGGAAGGTTCTAAAATATTCAGTCCCTGTTGTTCCCCCGCATTGTGTATCATTGGGGTGCCTAATGCTGATAAATCCGGGGTAACTAGCTCTAGTGGCACTGTCGATTTCTCCGGCACCTCAACAATGGGGAAACCCTAATACCAACTAAGAAAGACAATTTCAGCGCGGATAGCATATCAGAGTACCACCAAAAAGCAAGAAGGCTATGTTATTTAAAGACCAGCTTATAATTTCGAATGTCCGACCTAGTTGCCATCTTCTGCAAAAGCAATTCTGCCATTTGACTTTAGCCGATTGATTTACAATGTTGTCTTCTTCTCCCTGGGTATGTGGGCCTTACTGTATCAAAGGTTACTCAGTCCATAAACTAACCTACAATTGCGTTGTATCAGAGCTGGCCGCTGTCTTGGCGAGTCGCCATCCTCCTCAATGTCAGCTTCTATAACCTATTGGGGAATATGTACGCTTCTGGGGTGTCACCCCTTTTTGAGCTCATTATCAAGGACTTGCATTGCACCCAACAGCAGGCATCCGAGCTCACGACATACGTCTTGTTGACTCTTGGTCTCTCTGTAAGTTTCTGTATAAAAGTTCTTGATTTGGATGGCGTACTATAATTTGCGTGTTACTGTCTGCTTTACTCACTGACTCTACTGACTTGCTCTTTTCCCTTCTTTTTGTTCTTTTTCTTTTTATGAAGCGCGTAAGCTAATTTTGGCCTTGTAGAATCTCTTCGCTCTTCCATTGGCATCACTCATCAGCAAGCGATACACGATATTGCTCTCACTTGTCTTATTTCTCGCTACAAACATATGGTCTGGAGAAGCACCATCATATACGTCCTTACTGGTCTCCAGGATCCTTGGAGGTCTCGCAGGCGGGTTGATTGAGGCCTTGGGGCCAACCATTGTCGCAGAAACATTTCCACAACATCAATGGGCCAGGGCAATGGTCGTCTATGTTGGTTTTCTTGCGGCTGGCTCGGCTCTTGGTCCCATCATTGCCGGTGCTGTTGCGCATGGCATAGGCGATTGGAGATGGTACCAGCGGATTTTAGCGATTGCTGTTGCCATAAATCTTCTCGGGTCCATCTTCATACTTCCAGAAACAACACACGACTCGATTGGAATGATCGGACCAGCCATGGTAGAAGATGGCGATGCAGATTCCAAGGCAGAGGCAACCGCCAATGAGTTTGCGTCAGGCTCTGGACAAGAGCTCAGCCCTCCCAACGATGGTTCTCTATCTCAACACCTCAGGGACGAGTGGATCAAGAGATCTTTTTCTGCTTATTATGTCACAATGGATTGGAAGACGGCTTTGCTTACATTTGTCAAGCCACTGCAACTTATCACTCTCCCGCAGGTCCTGGTCACGACCCTCATCTTCGGCTTGACAATTGGCTGGACTGTGATCATCGCCGTCGTCGTGGCTGTGATATATGCACCACCTCCGTTGCTCTGGAGCTCCTTGCATGTTGGACTGCTCAGTCTCGCGCCTTTGACGGGACTTCTCATTGGGCTCCCCGTTGGCGGGGCTTTGGCCGACATGTTGTTCAACAGACAGGTCAAGAAATCCCAAGAAGTGCATGATCCAGCCGTTCGATTACCAGCCGTAATCATCGGCGGACTGGTGAGCCCTGCAGGTTGCCTTGTACTCGGTTATGGGCTACAGCATCCTCACACTTGGATTCAAGTCTGCGTCGGCTGGGCCATGCTAGCTTTCGGCTTGACGGGATCCGCTAACGTCTTGTTGACGTATGCCGTTGACAGTGTGCCTTCTCGGGCTGGAGACATCGGTACCCTTTTGAACGTGACTAAGAACTCGCTTGGGTTTGGTGTCTCATACGCGTCAGTCAGCTGGATGCAGAAGTCTGGACCTGTCAACCAATTCGCCACCATGGCAGGCCTTTTGTGGTTTTGCTATATGCTCGCCATTCCGCTTTGGCTTTGGAGAGCTGCATTGGTCCGACTGATGGCTCGTTGGTTTTAAGAAGCTATATTAGTGAAGCTTACGTTTCCCAAGTGACCATGCTAAAACAAATTGAATTATGAGAGAGCAAGATTGGAAGCAGCCCGCTGGGAATAATCTTGACTTTTGGGAATTCCCCGACAATCTACCTGATCTAACACTGGTTGAGGAGATGCTGATTGCTAGGGTTCACGTACACGTGGAGGTTCTACAGGTGCGTGGCGCTCAGTATAAATACCGCGCCAATGCTAATTGGGCCCGTCAGGAAGCGGTAGGGGGACGCCTATGACTATGAGTCAACTCCCTGCCTACAGGTTTGAAGTGGTTTTACCGCCGCAGTCGAAGGGGGGATCTAGGGGGTTCCCCCAGGAGAGTTTAATAGCAGGTATACGGTATTACCCTTCGGGCTGGATATTCAGCCGTTAATTGGCAACTTGACGGGTGTTCGAAGTATTTTACAGTACACACTTCCTTGGTGGCACTACCCACATTAAGAAACCAGTTAGACTAATGCACCTCAAGCTTCCAAGTGCGGGGCGTGTTTCCAAGTTCCGGTGGCTTTTGTTTTGGTCCGGTGGCATTTCCCCCTCGGTGTGAAATGGGTCCGGTGGCCACAATCTCCGTTGGCCCCAGTCTTAATGTCCGGCGGCGTTTTTTACTGCAAGTTGCCAACGGCGATTAGCTGAAAAAGCCACCGGAGACTGGGAAAGCCGTGGTCGGCGCAATACCATATTTGACGATGCTCCGAAGATCTGAATCTCGTTGACAGCATTCATGGTTCATAATTACAGAGATACTCATTCTCTCGGATCTCCTGGAGGCGTTCCCTGCTTGACATTGACGCCGCATGCTTTAAACGGCACCTATCAATACACGCCAATATCTTACTCTGATACTCTGTACATACTGTCAAGTTGTAGCTCGGTTCCACATCGACCACCAGAGAAGAGTCACGCCCTCCCATTGTGCTTGAGACTAGAACGACCTGTAGCCATCCTGCAGGATAAAATGTTAGGGTAGTTGTCGCTGTAGGAGTGGGGCGCCTCTTACCCTGGTCCATTTTCCTGGGGAAAATCGCTTGTCTAAAATGCTTCGTCATCGGAGTATGAGATACCATAGTACTCCGTGTCCACTGACGAGATCACTCCTTACCGGCTTTGGAACACAGGCTCACCAATGGCCAGCTTGGCGGAGGCCGCATCTTCGGTACGTAAACATGGCAAACTCTGCATCTTGATCTAAATGCCTTGTGTTACTGACCCAGATCTGTGTTTTACATAGAGTAGTAGTATTAATATATTTTAAAAAGGGCTAGTTTAGACTAATATAAATAATAAGTAAGTATTATAGATAAGTAAGAATTATACTTTTCTTAGCATTCTAGATAGAAACTAATATAAAAATATAATAAACTATTTCATTAATTAAAACTACTTACTATACTCTTCCCTAGATGCCTTAATTACTACCTAATAAGTCTTTATATTATATTTAATCTTATTATATCTTTTATAATACCTTTCACTTAAGTATATTAAATTTCCTAAATTATTACTTCTTATTAATTTAGCTACTACCTATATATTGATATCTATTTAATTAATTAATCTTTAACCTTTTATTATAACCTAATGTATTTTAATATATATAAATAAGATACCTTACTTTTTATATTTAATTAATATTTACCTATCTTATTTTTTTTTCTTACTATTAGCCTTATATAAGGCTATAAAGGTTTTTAATTTTTTTATAAAGGCTTAACTAATAAGACCCCTATAGTAGGCCATTATTTCAAAATCTAAAATTATATAATATTTATTTACCTTAATAGTATAATTACTACCTTAACTAGGCAGTATTAATATTAATTACCTCTTAGCAGTTAGGTTACCCTTCTTCCTTTATCCTACCTAAGGGAATACTATACCTAGTTTATTTATTATACTTCTACTTAAAGGTTAATTAAACCTTAACTAAGTAAGTAATTAAATATAAACTTATAAGTAAGTTTCCTAACCTAGCTATTAACCCTTCTTACTAATAATATAATAATTATATTCTCTTATTTATATTAATAATATACTAATATTTAGCTAATCTATTAAGTCTATTATTTTTTTTTTTTAAGTTTATAAGTCAGCCTTAAAAGCTATATCTAAGCATCTCCAAAGTCTAATATAATTTAAATATTTCTTACCCCTTAGCAGGCAAAGCTTTATTAAGTTAATATTATTATAGTTAGCTGCCTTAATTGCAGCCTGAACCTAGCTGCATATAACCTAGCTAGAGAGCCTTACTTGCTCTTTAGCTGGCCCTAATTTTCTTCCTGTAACCTACTTTAAAGGCCACTCTTTCGCCGACCCCTGCAGCACGCTTAAATTATCCACCGCGCTTCCACAGTAAGCGATCTGATCCGACTTCTAATCGCAACCGCTAATAGCATCATAGCTTCACTGTTATAATGCTTAGAAGAAGCCTGCAGGCACCTGATCCCGATGGGTGTTATCTGACGAAAGGTCATAATATAACCTATAAAATCAAGCAAGCTATCAAGAAAGATAATTACAGCAAGCTTCGTAATATAGCAATAAAAATCAGAATAGACTAGGGAAAAGAAGATAATACTAGCTATATTAAATTAGTAATCTTTAGTTATAAGATCCTCCTGCTCTTATGGCCTTATTATTAGCTAATTAATAAAGGCTTTCTTAATTATAAGATAGAGCTGCTTTATAAGCTAGAAAGGAAATTACTTAGAGGGGTAAATCTAAGCTAGAGGGAAAGGGAATTTATTAAGGCCCTTTGCCTAGGCGGCTTGCATGATAAGTGGCTTAAGGCTATCTGGTGGCAGGCTAAGAAGGTACTAAAGAAGACTAAACCTTAATAACATATAGACTAGGCTAGTTATAGTCTTAGACTACAAGAGTGCAACTATATAATATCTACTATCTATAGATAGTTAATAGAGGAGACAGAGGATGAGGATAAATATATAGATAGAAGAGGGGTAATCACAGGGTTCTATAGGAAGAAAATATATTAAGTTTTATATAAGTTTAGTTGCCTAAAGTTAAAGACCTGAAGTTATAATATCGGCGTTAGCGGCATAAGGAGGGTTAAATAGGTTACAGGATATAGCATGTAATAGACTTAATGGATTAGCTAAACATTAGTGTATTATTAATATAAATAAGGGATTAAGTCTATTATATATTATATCTTATAACCTATTTAACCTCTTTATGCTGCTAATCCTAATATTATAACTTTAGGTCTTTAACTTTAGGTAATTAAACTTATATAAAACTTAATATGTTTTCTTCTTATTTCTCTATAGAACCTTATAATTACCCCTCTTCTATCTTAGATATTATAATATATTATCCCTCTTATCTTTATATTATAATTTATAACTATAATTAGCCTAGTCTTTATAAGTTATTAATCTCCTTTAATAAAAGTAATATCTCTATTGCCTACTTCCTAATATTATAAAGCTATATATTATATAAGCTGCCTAAATAAAGTTTCTTTAAAAACTTATTCTGCCTCCTCTATAAGTAGCCTCTATTTAGTACCTACCTAAGAGCCTTAAGGCTCTCTATTTTAGTATTAAGGAAGGCCTTATTAATCTAAGGGATATAAAGATATAGTTATATAAGCTAGAGGACCTTATAGCTAAAAAAGGCTAGCTTAATATAGCTAATATTATCTTTAACTATCTAGGCTACTTTAATTTTAGTAATTATTATATAAAGCTTATTATAATTACTCTGCTTAGTACTTAAGAGAGCTCTTTTAATTATTTAAATTATATTATAGTCTTCTATTAAATAGGGCTTATTAGGCCTAGGTGTCTATAGGCTTCTTTAGAGTATTATAATAAGGTAGCTATAATACTATTAGTAGTTATAATTAAAAGGTATTTAGATTAAATTACTTACTAATAAGTTTATAATATAGTCTTTACTACTTAGCCTCTGGCTAACCTAGAAGTAGAAGTATAATAAATAATTTAAGTATACTATAAGGGTCAGTGAAAAAGTAGCCTTTAAAGTAGGTTATAAGAAGAAGATTAGGGCCAGCTAAAAAGTAAGTAAGGCTCTCTAGCTAGGTTATATATAGCTAGGTTTAGGCTATAATTAAGGCAGCTAATTATAATAATATTAACTTAACTAAGCTTTGCCTACTAAGGGGTAATAAATATTTAAATTATATTAAACTTTAAAGATACTTAAATATACCTTTTAAGGCTAACTTATAAACTTAAAAAAAAAATTAAAAAAATTATATTACCTTAATGCCTATATAAAATAGCCTATAGCTATATGATTAAATCTATTATATAACTAGCTATAACCTTAATTTAGCTATTAGGCCTGTCTTAAATATAATTATAAAAAAAAGATTAAAGACATTTATATAATAATAATTATTATTAAAAAAAGTTTCTTATTAAAATAATTATTTTTAATTATAACCTAATTTAATTAATTAATTATATAAATTAAAGATATTATATTAATTTATTTAATTTTAAACTAAGTTAATTCTAAGCTATTAGATCTTAGGGACTTATAAAGAGGCCTAAAAGAAGGTTATTACCTTTAGTTAGATTAAGTAGCCTTTCTTACTGCCTTTAAAGGTCTGAACTTAATTATATATAAAAAATAGCTTTTTAATATATCTAAAAGGGTTATTATTATTAAGAGGGAGTTACTTTTAAATTAATAATAGCCTAATTATAGTTTTAAACTATAAGAGTATAACTAGGATAAGGAGTTTATATATAATATTCTAAGATAAATATAAGATAAAGGCAGGGTTTTATAAAGAAATTAGCTTTACTTTTATATAAGTTAATTAATAAGAGTTAAACTAACCTTTATTAATTAAATATATATAATATAATATATAACTAATTAATCTTATATATAAAAATAAATTTAAAAAAATTAATAAAAAAGTAGTAATTTAAACTAAGAGTAAATTAACATATAATATAATAATATTATATTAATTTCTTATATAAAGAAATAGTAAATTAGCTAATTTATTTTTATAATAAGTAATAAGGATTTTTAATATGCTTATTTATTTAATATACTTACTTATTATTATAATATATAATAACATAATATAATAAATAAGTATTTATTAAAGTATAATATTATTTAAAATATTTTTCATAATATACTTTTTAAGTCTACATATATAATTTAATTATAAAATATAAATTTTAATTTTATAGCTTAGCAGCCCATTTTATATCTAGCAGGCTTATATACTTCTCATATTCCTTTAAACACTCTGCATTACTTATTGCGCCAGCATTCTGCACTCTTTCCCCTATCACGACGCTCTTGACGGCCTTCTCCACCTTCTTACCGCTCATGGTGTACGGGATGTCCCTGACGTGAAGGATATACGCTGGGACATGCCTCGGACTCAACAACGTCTTTATGGCATCGCGGATCTTTAACTCTAGCGCCTCATCGAAATTTATGCCATCCCTCATCTTGATGAACAGTAGAACCTGCTCGTCTTGATCCTGGGGTCGCCGCTGGCCTACGGCGATGCTGTCATCCACCTCGGCGAATCTGCTGACCACGTTGTATATCTCGGCAGTGCCAAACCGAACTCCTTGAAAGCGGTCAGTTTTGTCGCGTCAAATATAAACATAGGGAGGAACTCTCACCGCCAGGGTTGAGGACACCGTCGCTGCGACCATGGACTAGGTAGCCCTTGGTCTTGATATCCCTGCTGACAAAGTCTCCATGGCACCAGACATTAGGAAAGGTGTCAAAGTACGCATTTCGGTACTTTTCATCTCCTCCTTCCCCCCAGAACGTCACCGGCATACTCGGGAACGGTTTCGTGATGACTAGCTCCCCTTTCTGTCCGGAGTCATCGATATTGTTGCCGTTCTCGTCCCAGATCTCTACCTTCATGCCCAGAGCTGCAGCCGCAAGTTCGTTACCATGTATCCGAATGAGATTATTGCCGCCAATAACTGCCAAAGACCGATCAGCTTGATGCAACCCCGCCGCTTCGACTCATGTCAAGATCACTTACTGCCTCCAAGCATGTCCGTCCCTCCCGAACCATTATGGAGACCGACTTCTTTCGGAAAGACTGTGTAGAACCAGTCACAGAGTTCCTCGGAAAGCGCCGAGCCAGACACGAGCACTGTCTGTAAGGCTGCCAGCGACGGTAGCGGACCGTTAAGGTCTCTCATGAGCGTCCCGAGGAATTTTGGACTCGTGCCCCAATGTGTGACGCTGATGTCGGCGCCATAGTCAGCCTCTGGTAACAAGGGTGAACCTTGGTCCATCATATGCGACAACTTACCCTTGTTCTTCTAGAAACCTTAATTGGTAAGACGGTCTCGGATGGAGCGGGCTCCCGTCGTAAAGAATAATCTTGCAACCAACGCTGAGAGCTCCCACGAGCATATTCCACATCATCCACCCAGTCTATGAGATCTTGTCAGCGGATGCGCGGTCAGAGACGAGTCGGGCAGCTCACGCTTGTATACTGATAGTATATTGAGTCGATGCCAAGGTCCATGGCCAACGCCATATCCATCTTATGCTTTAGAAGCGCACCGCCTCCGGAGTGACATATGCCTAAGCCACAATTAGTCAAAGACCCCCATCTCCAGAGCTAAGAGATATGTGCTATTGGTTGGCTGACAAAGGAATCCTTGCTTCGTACATTTTGGCTGGCCAGTCGTTCCGGACCTGCTGACCAGTTAGTTTCTTTTTAGGTCACCAAGGAGCCTCCTGGCCGATACTGACGAATACAAGATATAGACGGGATGGTCAAATGGAACCTGTAAGAACTGCAGGGACTCTAGCGGGACGTCGAGGAACTCGTTGAGGGAGATTCTGGCTCTAATCAGCAACCTGCTGTGGACTCCTCAGGAAGCCAGCACTCACACAGTGTCATCTTCCCAAGCTGGGCCGCTGACGACGACCTGCTGGAGTCCAGTGCCTTGATGCTTCAGTCTTTCAACGACAGTTGCCAGCTTCTTGCGGAGGTCTCGTGACCTGCCGCCGTAGAGGACACGGGATTCGAGGAACAGGACCTTGGGCTGAGACTGAAGATACCTCTCGACAATCCCATTCACCCCCATCTCGGGTGAAGTTGAAGAGAAGATGGCGCCGATGCTGGCACAGGCGAGCAGAATCAACACCGCCTCTAGAGAGTTTGTCATAACAGCTGCGTAAAAGTCAGTGGCACTGACTTCAAGATATCACACAAGAAGGGGTGCTATTATACCTGCCACGCGATCCATCGCCTTGACATGAGCAATTCTCAGCGCGCTCGTGTACCGAGCTATCTCACGCTCCAGCTGCTTCCACGTCAGATGCTTCCACTGCGTGCCCGCCTCGCGACAAGCCGACACGGCGATCTTGTCGGGATGTGCTGCCAGACCCACGGCGAGCACGTTCTCGGTGAAGTTTAGCCGGGCTCCGGAGTACCACTCTGGTCGCGGCCACATGCGGGAGCTATCACTGACAGCTCGACTAGGAGGCGCTGAGTACACGACGCCACAGAAGTCCCATATTTCCTGGTAGAATAACTCGGTCTCATTCACAGACCACTTGTGTAATTGCTCATAGTCGGCGAGGGCCAGATTGTGCTTCAGGTTGACATGTCTTTTGAAGGCCTCCAGCTTTGTCAGTTGAGGGCTTGAATGAGCCCAGGTTGCCATCTTGGTTGGTAGTCAAGACCTGTAAGAAAAGAGCCAAAGTGTTTGCAATTCTAATGTGAATCAAACACTGGACCACCTCCAACGTTTCATACTCACTCACTTATAACACAGAACTTTGGTTAATTGGTCATTGACACGGCTAACACAGTCACTCCCCATTCAATGCCTCGGCAATCAGCAGGGGACTAAAGCGATGCCACTAGACAGGGGAGTTCCTCCGGCCGGTGCGGGGCTTCTCAGGTGAATCTTGCGGAAATTGCTTCTTAGGTTTCTCCGGGAGCATTATCTGTGGGTCTTGTACCCTATACGGCCGGCATATACTAGTCTCTCCGTTCGGAGAAATCCCGCCGACTATCACCCATGAATCTCGGTGATGCAAGAGTAGGAGTTGTAGTGTGGCGTCTAATGGATTTTCACTGATACTTAATACAAGAAGAAACTCTGGGCAAGCGCTGGCACGACACATGCACACTCTGATAAGCTTTGGCAGCTTACTTTGATCATCAAGGAATCCAAAATGGAGAATACTGACGTCATCATTGTTGGAGCAGGTCCATCTGGTCTTGCCCTGGCCATCGCCTTAGCCTCTCGCAAAATCAAAGTAAGTTTCACTCTTATCTTTTAACATCGCGTCGCGCTAACGGAAACAAGTGTATCGTGTTGGAGAAGAACTATGAGATATGTACCGACCCGCGAGCGATCGCCATGGCTGGTGATTCCCAGCGCATCGTCAACCTGCTCGGCGTCAACCGATCCTTAATGGAAGAGATAGGACAGGGTTAGTCAAAATCTGGTACACAAGTCGCATCAGATATCCTGCTAACCCTTGCGTTGGACTGCAGTCATGACCTGTATCCACTTCCACCAGAACACTTTCACCTCCAAACCTTTTGCCAGCATCGAGCATGAACGCGACTGGCTTGAGCAGGCATTGCCGCCGGGGTTTGTCTTATTGCAGCCCGAGCTAGGTGAGAACATGACATCTATGCCCTGGACGATGAGCTATGTAAAGGTTGACCTCAGCTCCAGAGAAGAAATTCCGCCGCTCGATACAGGCGTCCGAGTACGCCGAGCTGAGGCTGAACTGCACCGTGACAGGGATTCGCGAAGTGGATGGTGGCGTCCAGGCGACCTACCAACGAGAGGACGGCGAGACGATAGACATTCACGGCAAGCATCTTGTTGGCGCAGATGGCAAACGTGGATACGTCCGCAAGGGATATCTGGAGGCCAAAGGAATAAAGCAGCTTCCGGGACTGTATGATGGCCAAACCTCATTTCTGCGACAGTGACAGTTCCGAGACCTAACAGTGTCCTAGGTATCAGTACGACGCGACTTGGATTGCAGCCAACCTGCGCATCACTCTCCCAACACCCACTTCGCACCCTTCCTTTCCGCCGTGGAAACTCGGATACCAACCCGAAGAGTTGTGGGATATCTTCTGGCCTGGGGGATTCCAGTAAGCTATAGGATTCATCAACGTTTCTCCTGACTTGGCTGCGCTCGATAACTGACTATGCTCTGATTAGTTTCTGCACCCACGCTAAGATGCCTATTGCAGCAGGTCGATTCGGGCCGAGAAATCAGAAATACTGGAGGTATTAGTTTAAAAGTTGCGAGCTGTTAAAGAGGATCTAGTAGTTCTCATTATACATTTTAGGTTCGAATACGAGTTGCCCCCGAGTTACATGCCCGACGACTTTGAAGAGCATCTGAAAATGCAGATAATGCCACATATAACCATTCCAGGACACCTATTCAGGTAGTCTTCCTACACAAAGAGATGAGATGATAGTTAGCTAATGAGTTGGTAAAAAGTCGCAAGGGTATGAAACTAGACGAACCGGTGTCCTTCCCATGGGACTGCGTGGAGGTCTTGCGTTGTGCACCAGCCAGGTAAGTCCCAATGCTATCTCATACCCTGTGTTTTTCGTCTTGTCGCTTCCATTTAGTTGAAACTTGCTAATTTCTACTATCCGAGTTCAGTTTCTCACAAAAAGTCGTGAATCGGTGGTTTCACGGCAACATCTCACTTATAGGTGACGCGGCCCATGTGTTCCCCCCTTTCGGCGCCCAGGGGATAGCGAGCGGTATACGGGACGCGCTGGGCTTGTCATGGAGGCTCGCACTCCTCTTTGGCCCCCATTCGTGTTTCTCTACACCAGAACATCGCGACGTCCTGCTTGAGGGATGGTCACGAGAGCGGCGTAAAGGTGTGGACGTCTCTAGCATCGTCACGGCGAGGAGCGGCAACATACTCCTAAGCAAGTCTACTTCCCTCGTGGGCCTCCTCAAAGTCATTGGCGGAGTGCTAGACCTTGTACCCTTTGTCCGAGACAGGCTGCTACGATTGACCTTTGACGAAAGTGATGGTCACCGTGGAGTGGACAGCGGCTTCTTTTTGGAGAAGGAAGGGGGAGGTGTCAAGACGGCCCAGGTGTGCCTTAATACCATCACTGGCGTCACTCAGCTATCTGATGAGGTCATCTGGAAGCAAAGTGGCGTGCTTACCCTTCTCCTTTTGCGTCACCCCGACAAAGAGGAGGCCGTGGGTATTAAGGAAATACTCGATGAAGCGGGCCTGCCGCCGTACCTTCTCTCGGAAGATATTATTGAACTATGCGAGGGTACTTTTAACGATGGCACCGAATTGCTATCGCATTTGGAGACTAACAAATTCTTTCTCGGCACTGAGGAAGACACCGTGAGGATCATGGCCCAGCCACTGATGCCACATTATAACCCTTCTGCTTTCCGGGATCGGTTCCAACCTGCAACCCGCTATGCACTAATCCGTCCGGATCTCATTGTGTTTTCACAAGCCCGAAGCCCGAAGCAGCTGGGGTTGCAATTAAATGCAGCCCTTAAGATGTTAACTTAAGCAGTAAAGGAGTAGAAAGGTTGCTAAAAAGGGGGGAATTTAAAGCACCTTCTTAGAATATAACTTTAAATTTAATAAATAATTAGAAACTCTATATTTAAATTACTTTAGCTTTAAAGCTACTTATTTATAAGTAATAATTATTTAAAAATATTTAATTTATATATTATAAATAATTCTTTTTTTTACTTAAATTTATATATTAATTAAATAAAACTTATCTAAGTATTTTAAAAATTTAATATAATTTAAATCTTTATTACCTCTTTATAAGTAAGGTTTTATTATATTGATATTTTCTAATTAGCTATTTTAATTATAACCTAGACTTAGTAATATATAGCCTAGTTAAAAAAGCTTTTTTTTTTAATTTATTTTAACTTTTTTATATTACCTTACTTTAAAAATTATTAAGACCTTATTATTTAACTATTTATATAATAATTTAAAGCCTAATAGCTATATATAAGGCTATTAATAAAAATATTAAAAATACCAAATATTATATCTTTTTAAAGTAAATACTTATTTTAAAATATAAGTAAAATAATTTTTGAAATAATTATTAAAATTTAAATTAAAATTAAGTAAATAAATATAAAAAATACATTATTTTATTTATAATATATTCTTTTTAATTATTAATAAATTTTATATATATTACTTTTTTTATACTTAAAATAAATATTTAATAACTTATTAGTAATATTTTAAATTAAAAGTTTATTTTCTTTAAGTTATTATTATATTAATATAATTTTTAAATATTTATTAGTTATTTTATTTCCTCTTTTCTAGTAATTTTTAAGTTTATTATTTCTTATCTTATTAATTCCTCTTATCCTAGCCTTTTATATATATCTTATAGTTTAAGTTTACTTAGTTAGCCCCCCCGCGGCTCGAGCCAATGGGTACCTTACTCAGAACTGCTCGAAACATATCTGCGGATCCATTCCCGCAGTAACGTCGTCCAACCTTGCAAAGTCAAACTCGTCGAGCCACTGATAGTTCTGAAGTTGGTAGTCAACATTGTTTGGCGACCTTCCGTTGGAATGCGCGGTCAAGTCCTCTGGGGCAGCAGAGGCAGTGAACGCTGGAAAGAGGAATGACGAGGCTTCCTCTGCGAGCGGCGATTGCTTATCGACAACATTCTTGTCAGGACATATGAGGGTTCCATTTAGGGGGCTGGTGAGGTCGATGAGGTAATTGATGGCGTCTTCGTGTACTGGCTTCTGCCTCGACAATTTGGCCCGCAATAACTTCAAAGTATCTGGTAGTAGCCATGTTAACTTTCTAAGTTTTCTTTTATATATGGCTTTGAAGATGACGTACTTGCCAGACGGCATGCTGCAGCAGAATTTGGGAGTTAGTCGTCAAAAGTTGGCATGTCTGCGAGCCCATTGTCACTCACCTACTGGCCAGTTGATTCCCATCTGATTCAGGAACAACTGAAAAAGGTCGAGGTGTTCACTCGACTGAGATGTTGTCGATGTGTTTGTAGAGCCCAGCTCGCCGTCAAAAGCGAGGACGGATGCGGAAAGGAGTATCAGGTACGAGCACATGGGATCTATGGCTTTGAAATAACCAGGCTTCCAGTTCTGAATTATCCGGACCGTCTCTTTCGCCTTGGATAGGATTGTGAGCCATGAGACTTGGAGCTCCGAGCAAGCACTCTGGGTACTGATCTTTGCCGCACAAATGGACAGCAACACGTTTGCCCTGTTAAAATCAGTGCTGTGTCATGTGCGCAGGCGGGCAACCGCTTGTCTCACCCTGACCAAACAAGAAGCACGTCTAGCCGACGCTGATGCTCCTCGTCTGTTTCGGCAACGCCAAAGTTACGGGTTGCATTGAAAAACCACGGAGGGAGTGCAAAAGACGTTGCTGTGCAGTCGCTCTCGAGCTCGTGTAGCCGCTTCTGTATGTCACGGCCACCGCTCCGTACCATGAGAGATCGGAGGTCGGTAACTGCTCGCATCAGTGAACATGTACCGAAATATAGGTTCCGATTGCGGCACGAAGCCTTGGAGAATATCATGCTCATGGTCTCCCAGTGCTTCGCCCCGGCTGAGGGAATCATAAACTGTGACCCATCTTCAGATGATTCTTGGTCACAGAGGGATGGATTCGTGAACTCGGAAACCGATGTTGCCGGCAGTGCCATCTTTGCTTGTAGGTTGTCGGTAATGGGATTGGAGAATGATCTGTTGCCTTGGAACTTAGCATAGAAGTCTTGAATACGGTGGGATTGGATCCCTGGGTTGTGCCTACGCAACAGCACTGCAGCTCGTGTCAAGCGAGTAGATGCACCACCATACGCTGTTCCATTCCTCAGCAGCAAGACCTGAGCTGATTTCCCTCTCTTGGCTCCGCAAGCTCATCCCGTCGTCAAAGGTACTGGCCTTACTCGGCTCGCCGGGTCTACTATCGAAGTGAAGAGCATAGTAGAGTTCTGCCATGCGGGTGATCCTCGCGATTTCCGCCACTGTATCCCATCTCACAGTCTCGGACATTTCGTAAACATAGAGCAGGAGAGATGCCTTGAGTTCATCCATGGTGAGATCAGAGCCTTGATTGAGGCTCATGGCAAACTGAGCAAATGATTTGGACGACGCCAGGCCTCCGAGGACGTCCGGGCTTGCAAATCGAGCTGATACAGCATAGATGGCCATTTTGAGGCGTGGTGAGAGATCTGGGATTTTGCGGCTTGACAGGCAAGCATAGGGACGGCGGAATAAGGGATAAATCGGCTGGAGGTGTGTGAAATACAGATCTAACCTATGCCCACGAGGGTCAGACAACTCTTGAACGCTTCAATTGTGATAGAATCTGGGCCACACACAAATATGCTTCAAGCTCGGGGCTGAGCCCTAGGCAGTCTTTGGGAAATGGTTGGCCTAGCGGATAGTATGGCGAGACGTCACCGACTGGATTGTCGCGCCATGGCCACTCTGCCACGGCATCGTGATCCATCAGCATCCACCCCGCCGAATCAGCAGTGTCGATTGAGTTAGCAATGGCCTCGTGATGCCTACCACGCTCCTCTGCAAGTGATGATAACAAGGACGGAGCGCCTCGACGTGCCTGAATCCCTGACGAAATGGTTGAGTTGGTATCGGAAAAGGATCTGCTCCACCTCTGACAGCCCTTAGGGGGTCCTACGCAGCGTCAAAGATCAGCTACCGTCGTACCCAACAATCTTACTCAGAGTGTCGGCGAATACCAGGTTTTTTCCTTCGTCTGCTGTAGGTGCAAACGGCATGGCGGGACCGGCAGCTTCCACAGGCCGGGCGGACCATGTCACCTTGAGAAGAATCAGCAAGCGAACACGCCCACGTATCTGACGCGCTTGAAGCTCACATTTTGTCTTCTTTCTGTGTCTCGGCGTGCTGTGTCAGCAAGAACTTGCTCAAAGCAACAACAACAAGCATCCGACTGGACAAGCGACGCACATTCTGCAATGATCACAAACCCGGAACTTGACTGCTTCCTGCTGGCCATCCGTCGGGCCCAGTCTCGGTAAGGCAGGCTGAGCAGAGGAAGTGCTAGGAGTTTGAGAGAGCATGATTGAATTTCGTCATAAGTGTGCTATCGAGTCTGTAGCAAGGCTTTCGGCAAATCTTGCACGGTGGTTCGAGGATACAGAGAAGAAGGAAAGGAAAAGACAGCACAGCACAGCACAGCGAGAGGTGAAGGATGAAGTGGATGCATGCATCAGGAAGAGTGGGTTTCCCCGCAAACCGGGTTCATCTTGTCGATTGCGCCAAGGCTCCATCAGGCATAACGCCACGTATCTTGACTCTATTTCGCAAGTCAATGCAAGTTACCGAGGTGTTTTATTGTACAAGTTCTACATCGTGAGGACTTTGACCACAGGATAATATAGGTGGGAAATGATGTACCGAATGACCCTTGCGAATCTGTGTTTGACGAGGGGCCTCCCCGCAATTTCAAACTAGGCTTGTCGCCCGAGTGTTCCGGCTAGCGAATGGCATTGGGGCCTAATGTTGAGCTACGAAGGACGTCTTGCTACTTACGGTATCGGCATCTGGGACGGCAGTTACACGCGGATCTTGCCCCGCCGATGGAATCGCACCAATAACCCCGTCTGCTTAGCAAACCAATAAGTCTTCACCCTCCACCCTGGCTCGCTCGACGCCCACTCTAGGTCGAACTGCCTCAACACCTGCGGTACGAACTTGGACATCTCCATGATGGAGATGTTCTTGCCGATGCACGTCCGCGCACCCGCACCAAACTAGATGTTGTGTGGTCAGCCTCTTCTTGCCCTTCAAGATGTCCCATTCATGCGCCCGGCTACTCACCGCCAGGTTGTGCCTGTCCATCAACTTGATGCGTTCCTCGCTGCTGTGTAGCCACCGCTCGGGCTGAAAAGTATCTGCATCTTGTCCAAATATGTCACGTTCGCGGTGGATGACGGCCGCGTTGACGCCGACTATGGTGCCACCTGGCAGATACTCTCCACACAAGCGGGCCCCGCCCGGAGGGACTACTCTCTCTAGCGGGTACGACACGGCAGGGTGCATGCGCAGAGCTTCCTTGATGCATGCTTGGCTATGGATGTCGTCAAAAAGGGCACTCTGTTGACGATACAGGAGAGAGAGGCTTACAGATATTCCAGTTCAAGACTCTCAGAAAAGGTGATGGTGGGAGAGAGCTTGCCCGCCCTATCTGCCTCGTCAATCTCCTTTTGCAAAGTCTTGTATGCGGACTTATCGTGGAGCAGATAGTAAAAGATGGATCTCAGGGAAATCCCAGTGGTATCGCTGCCAGCCAATCTGTAGGCCAGTGTCAGAAGGTTTCTGGGAGTCTCGGTTCCAAACATACAGATTGTTCATCAAATGATTCATCAAGTCTCGTTGGCTCATTTGCTGGCCCGTCGACTTTTGTTCCTGCCGAAAGTAGGCCAGGAAGTCTGCTCGTTCGCTTGAATGGGGCTGCGAGTCGTACTCTTTGATGCAATCTGAAACCATCTACCACGTCCTGTCTGTCAGATGCTGACCCAATACGCCTGGCAACTATGTCTGTTCTTACCTCTGTTGTTATGGCTATCGGATCTAGAACCCCGAGTCGGCCGAGGATCCTTTTCAAGGTAAGATTGCCCAGAAGATATCGGTGCAGCGATGGCACCTGTCCAATAATTCCCGCATATGCGAGCCCCAACTCGATGCCCGAGATGATATTCTTGACGTCCTTGCGATTTTCCATGAACCCAAAACGTCGGGAGAATGTGATTGCCCCAATGACGTCAAAGGCATACCACTGAGCCCACTCGCCTAGATCAACCACTTGTCCTTGCAAATCGAGCATGGCTTTTGCGAATATGTCGCTGCAGGGGTCGACAAGATATTCCAGTGTCCGCAGCGAAGACATTGAGAACTTCTGAGCCACCGGTCGCTTGAGAGCCTTGTGCTCTTGGGGATCGGTGGTTGTGAACATGCTATCCATCACCTCGTTCTGGTACAAGACTGATAAGGTCTGATAAAAGTGCGACTATCTCAGGGCCTCATGTCAGGTCTTCTTCCACATGCCATCTGTCCGTCGGGCCTTGCATACCTTGAGAAACTTGGAGCTGATGCCATAGATAATTGCTATTGAGGTCGGGTCCGATATGTCAACCACGTTGGGCGCGGTCCGAACTATCGGGCCATACTTGTCATGAAGCGATTTATACTCCTCGTGGGCATTGCCTTTCCACACGAGTCCGATACGCCAGGCTTGTGTAAATTTTGCCAACCAAGGGCCGGGAACTTTACGAAGCCCAGGGCGCAAGATGGTGCGGACGAGACTGACAAGCCAGCCGACCAGAAGGACGGTCAAGATGATGATGATCTTGTCCTCGGTGATTAGTGACATTGTGTTTGGCAGATAATGATCTTGACGCCCCTTTTCTTGTTATGTCATGAATCATCAGGTAGATAGTGTGACGAAACTTAAATACCCAAGAGGCATACTCAAGGGAACGACATCTTTCAGTCTTGGGAGTCTGGACTTATTGGCTCCAAACCAAGATCCCACTCCTGCCTCTGCCCTGACATACTGAAACCAAACTGGATGATTCATCGCCGATAGGTGCCAAGTGATCACACGGGAGCAATGTTCCTCCGCTGCTACAGACCGCCGGAAGATCTTCACACCACAATAGTCCGAGAAATCCTCCGACATTTGTCAATTTACCCAAGGCGGACACGTGATTGTGCAACTGTATCAATGTGAGTCAATATCTCTTGGAACACTGTAACCCATTCCCAACTGAACCCTTTAAGTGGTAGTTGGCTCCCCTCACATGGAGCCGCCCGACCGGCCACCACCTAAAGTTATCTTCTCAAAATAACAAGTATTAAGATTCACACTCCATCATCCTCGGCCCAACTCAACGCCATGGCTGCCGTGCTTCCTGAGATTAATAACGACCCTTCCAAGATCCAGCTCGAACGAATTACCCACGTCTACTTTGAGCATCCGGATCTGGAAAAGTTCGACGTGTTTGCCAAAGACTTTGGGCTTATCCCAGCCTACCAGGATACGGGCTTGAACCTCTACCGTGGCTACGGAAAGGATCCCTACTGCTATGTCGCTCGCAAATCACCCACGGGAGCCCAGGCCTTCGGTGGTACGGCCTTCGTTGCTCAGACAGAAGCCGACTTCGCCAAGGCCGCGGCTCTCGACGGTGCCGTGGTCTCCGAGCTGTCTCCGTTTCCAGGCGGTGGGCGCCGAGTAACTTTGAAGAGCCCCTCGGGGTTTCTTTTCCATGTCGTGCATGGGCAAGAGGAGAGAAGTCCTACCGAGTCCGCATCATCTTCGCTTGCCGAAAGCCAGGGTCCTCTCAACGGTAGTCTTGTTAAGAAAAGATTTGGTGAGTCTCGTTCTCGGTCGCTAGCTAGCCAGAGGTTAGTAGCTAATAGTGTCACCTCCAGGCCAGTTCCAGAGATTTCGCCATGGCCCTGCCACGGTCCATAAACTAGGCCACTACGGCTTCATCGTCGGAGACTGGGCCAAGGAAGTCACATGGTATACAGACAATTTCAATTTCGTTCCTTCGGATGTGCAATATGAAGGAGAAAACGGAGATCTGGATGTCATCACCTTTTTGCATCTGGATTTGGGGGAGCGCTTCTCCGACCATCACTCGCTGTTCCTCTCACGTGCGCCCCCGGGAGAGCATGACCGCATGCACCATACATCCTACGAGGTGGAGGACTTTGACACGCAGCTCCTGGGTCACGACTGGCTAGCCAGCAAGGGCTATTACTCTGTCTGGGGTGTAGGCAGACACATTTTGGGGTCTCAGATATTCGACTACTGGAGAGACCCCAGTGGATTTACCATAGAGCACTATGCCGATGGCGACCTTGTCAACGTCAAGACGGGCACCAAGCGGAGCAAGGCCGGGCCGTTATCCATATGGGGACCCGAATTTCCTGCAGATATGACCGCTGATGGGACAAGGGCGACGGCAGCTTGAGATTCTCGGCCTCACTGGACTGGATTTAGTGTACTGATATTAAGAGACTTATGTTGAACATTGTAAACATACTGAATAACTCGTGAACTAAGGTACTTTGGCAAACTGATGAACTATATTGGCCATTTCCATATGAGCGCTCCAAGATGATAGCATTTAGCGTTCTTGCCTGCCTTTGCCATATCCAACATGTGGTTATCCAGAAATTCATGTGCTCATGCATACCCTAGGGCGCCCCACACTAGAATCCAGGTTCCTCCGGCACGAATAGGTTTTGTGGGCTAGCCGTAAAGATCCGGAGGAACGTATGGTGGATCGACCAAGTCCCTCCGGTCCGTCCCCTCTTCTCTCCACATCCGATGCAACACTGTGGAGGAGACAGGTCCAGGATTATTATTTTCTTGCAAGCGATCTGAAGTTGCTCCGGGTGGATTGATAGAAATACTAAGGCTATTATGCAAATCTATATCTCTGGCAATAATCCAGACATGCTTTGATTCACTTTGAAGAGCTATAATAGCTGCCAAGGTGACTGGATACCTGACTAAAGCCCAATAATCGTTTGGATTTCCTTGCGGCGCAATTATTCCACATTAAAAAAATGCCGACTTGGACACATTTGATACGGTTCCTAGATGACGAGGGTCAGACCTACCTCGCTTCACTGCCATCCCCCCAAACTACCTCCGAGATAATTAGCTCAACCGTGACGGGGTATGCTTCTTTTGCAGATCTGCTTGAGCAAAACGGTAGGCTCGTCAAGGTCGCCAAGGTACACTTCAATCAAACCCGACAGAAATCCACGCAAAGCGTATTATCGAGGACATGAAGAACACTGACTTGTTGGCACAGATTCTCTCCCCACTACCGTTTGAAGGAGACATCATCTGTATTGGGACAAACTACAGGGAACATGCAAATGAAGCGAACGTGAGGCCGACCTACCTGAGCCAGTGTTATCGTCGCCCGGCTCTTTGCGGTTGACTAATTTACTGACTTTTCATATACAGCTCCCTGTTCCCTTAGATCCCGTTATGTGGTACAAACCGAGAAGGGCTTTGGCCGGCCCGGGGGAAGTTCCAATCCCTCCTATCGCGGCCAACGGTTTTCTCGACTACGAGGTACGGATTGTCTCATTCTACCGCCACGAGGAAGCCGTCAAAGTAAGCTGATTCTTGTTGCCACAGGGAGAGCTCTGTATCGTGCTGTCGCGTGATGCGCGAGACGTCAAGGTCGAAGAAGCCTCAGACTACGTCCTCGGGTATACCATTGGCAATGACTTAACTGCACGATTTTACCAAGACCCAAAGCGTGGCGGCGGTCAATTCACGCGATGTAAAGCCTATGACGGGTTTGCGCCTCTGGGACCGGTCCTCACAAACGCCAAGACGTTCGGCGGCGTGGGGGACAAGAAGATCACCACAAAGGTGAACGACACTGTGTTCCAGAATAGCCTCTGTGACTTGATACACAGCCCCGAGACCCTGGTCAGCTTCCTTTCCCAAGGTGAGTTACAGTGCAAGAAATTGCTCTTCCCGTCTCATGAACTGACCCGCACCCCAGGGACAAGTCTGCCAGCAGGCACGGTGATTATGACAGGCTCGCCGCCAGGGATTGGCTATTTTCAGAACCCTAAGCTTAACTTGAAGGATGGGGACATAGTAGAAGTTGAGATATCTAATATTGGGACTCTGACAAATAAAATCGTGTTTCAATAGGAGCGACGGCGCGCTGGAGACAGATGGTCGAGCGGTATACGTAGAACTTGGACTCTGGTAGACGATTAGATGATAATAAAGAGACTTCCACCCAAGAACTGCAAGCCCATACAAGTCCCCAACAAAATCTTTGGGAACCACAGAGGTCGCGTGCCTCGTAGGCCGCCCGGACGCCCCAAACACAATAGAGTCGGTTGGAAATGTTTGATGCGTGTTCTGTGTGGGCCCCAGTCAGTAGTAAGCGATGTACGTGGCCTGAGTAGTTCAGGGGTCTTTGCGAAGGTTCTCCCAAATCTCATGTCACATGCGCGTCGAAATCCACTGCTATCTCAGCTTTCAGATCACGCCTGTCCTGCAGGTCACCTTAACTGTAAGTTCGATCAGAGAATACCGGGGCCCGAACCGATCAAACAGTGATTTCTCACCATTAAAAACTACGTGAGAGAATTGATTTCCCGACCATATACTAGGTAGATAAGAGTGAGAACCCTGGGCTCATCTGGAACCTAAAACTTCAGACGGGTGCACCTCTGCCATTATGCCCTTTAGGGTAGCGTTTCGCACGACCGACGATCCCCAGATACTGTCAATCGGAACATGTACGATCACCTTGCGAAACATGCGTTCAAGACTCCGATATAAAGTGTGAGCCTTGGTAATTGGGTCAAGCTCTTGGCTAGACGAGCATGGTCGCTGTAATTGTCTTGTCAAAGAGGTACTCCTTTGTTTTACAAGAATTTGCAATCATGGCAGGTGGTGGTGGTCCATCTTCCGGCACTGTTGAGTCTCCCTTGAGCCAAGCCTACGGATACGGCATCGTTGTCAGTCTTGGCTTTCTCTTTTCATTGGGCACGAGCTTGACGACATAGATCCTGAATAGGTATTGAAGCCTTGTCGTGCATCCACATGGTCTTGGCTAACCTGATAGATACAACAACGAGCAGCAAAACTCGGAACTGTTTAACACGGCTGGCAGCACAGTCAAGTCTGGTCTAGTCGTCTCTGCTGTTGTTTCTAGTTGGGCCTAGGCGGCAACACTACTGCAATCATCTGGAGTTGCTTACAGATATGTAGTTTCGGGACTATTCTTGTGACCAGGCGTATAACCTCTCATGACATATGAGGCATACCAGCTTTCACCGACGACGCTTGGTTGGGCATTAGGACTCGCATGCTGGTCAGAAGATGGCCTGGGTATGTAAGAACGTGACCTTGTGCCGCCTTGTTAATATTAATATATAATTTCAATACGCTTCAGGAGCAATAGTGCAGATCATCTTATTTGCCGCCATTACAATCGAGTTAAATAGAAGAGCACCGAACACCTATACCTTTTTAAAAGTCATCCGCGCTCGCTATGGTGAGTTGGGATTTCGTGGTGGATATGGCCTGGACTTCACTAACCGTGCCAGGTCGCCTCACACATTGCATCTGTATCTGCTTCGGATTACTTACTAATATTCTAGTAACTGCCATGCTGTTAACTAGAGGTTCTGCCATTGTAATATCTCTTACTAGAATATACTACTTGCTTTCTGTTGCCTCTAGGTGTTGTTTTATATATATATTTAGAGGGTGTAATCTTCTTTAGTATTAATATTATTAATAACTTTGATATTAAGTATTAAGCCACTGTGTGATATAATTATAGGAGATGGCTGATGATTTGATCTTATAATATAAGATTCTGCGCAGGTCATGGGATGACTTTCTCGTGGTTTTGTCAAGCCATAGCACTTATTAATACATAACTATTCCTATCTACCCTACGTGGTTCTATACGAATCACAAGACCTTCCTTTAATAATTAATACTAGGCTATAATAACTATATTGGAATCTTTGCTTTTGCATTCTCCATAGCATAACAAGCTTCACTGCCTGCTTAAGCAGCTGCAGGTTGCACGTCGGTGGTTGTGTAAGTCGCACACTGGGCTCCGCTGGTGTCGACCGTCATCTGTGCCAAATCATCATGACCGCTCGCGCAAGCACCGCCCGACGCTACCAACTGGCCATTCTGGAAGGTGACTGGCTCGACTCCCTGGGCGTTGCAGTCCTCAGCCCGGAAATGAGTCCCATTGAATCCGATACATGCCTGAACGTCCACAAGATCAGGTCTGAAGCCCGCGGTGAAGGTTCGCTGGACTTGAAGTGCGCTCTGCCCGTTGACCGTTGAGGGAGTAACTTGACGGTCTGCAGCGGTATTGACGCAAGCTGCATCAACGATTTCGCCGTTGTTTCGGAACGTAAGGCACTCGTTGCCAGGGACTCCGTTGACTTCGGTAAACACTACCGTCTGGCCGTCCGCCGTAGCCGCATCACCGCCGCCAGTTGCGTCGCCAGCTCCTTGACCACCATCATTCCCTTGCCCGCCATCACTTCCCTGACCATCGTTGTTTCCGCCATTGGCACCATTACCCTCCCCGTTCCCATTGTCCTGGTTAGCACCACCTTGTGGATTATTTTGCGGAAGGTTGCCGTTATTTGCCCCATTTCCAGCACCTTGATTGGCACCGTTGTTGACATCATTTTGCGGAATGTCGCCATTGATGATATCGCCATTTGTAAAACTGGGCGGTCCACGAAAAAACCCGCCAAACTGCCGAGGCTGTATGGAAAGGGCACAAGCCGCAGCTGAGAGAGAAATAAGAGATAGAAACTTCATTGTGTTTGTTTTGAAACTTCGACAGGGGTTGGCTGAGAAGTGTAGAAATGTATTAGTGGTCCTGCCACAAGAAAAGAAGCGAATAAAGAGAATGGAAGACGACTTGCGTGCAGATAATTCAATCGAGAAACAGGAAATCTTCCCCATTACTTATAGTATTTTTGGTTATTATTAAAAAATACATCTTGTCGGTTCCGCGTATTGCAGGCGCTTCTTGTACTTAAGCGCGCATAGTGATACAGTTTCATCCCTTTTGCGCAGGGTTTGACACAGACCCTGTAACAGAACAGTATCATCAATACCATTTGTAACCAAAGAAGCCCTGGTAATCTTGGCAAGGTAGCTGAGTTTGCCCTATGCCCTTGGTAAGTTTACTTAATTAAGACGAATTAGAACCCATTAACAATGCGCTTCATCTCGTCTATAAACAATAGTTAGGGTTAAGATCTTTGAAACAGCTTAGTAGAGTTTCAATCGTTTCAATAATTAGTGGTTTCATCTATGTATCTATATTTCATTTAGTCATCTTCGTACCTCTTATTAATATTTATTAAAGAGTAGTTGGCGTTGTGAGGGGCGCGATTAAAGAGGGAGTCAAGAGTATGCTGTTGATTAAGGTAGACTAAGACTACAGGATCCGGATGTAACACGTTCAACGACGCCATAATACCAAGTAGCTAAGCGGGAATTGGGTTAAATAAAACCGTAACTATTATTTGCCCAGACCATGGAAACTATTGCTAGAAATATATTTATTTTAGTTTTTAAATGCACTCGTGGTGCTTATTTGCAATTCAAAGACTATGTTTAGAAAGAGAACAATTACGAAGAGTATAACCTCGAAGGAGCTTGTAATAATTGGCACGCGAACAACTCGATTATTATAGCATCTAAAGAGAAGGGAAAGGCTCAACCGAGAATGAAATGCAGTACAAACTCGAGGACAGCAAGTTAGCCTTTTGTTATTAGTCGATAGTAAGTCCGAGCCACTGAACCGAAAGCTACCTAGCTTCTGGGCTAAATATAGTGATACACCGTGTACTATGCCGATCTAGACAAGCTCAATACCGGGTACACTAACAATTTCCTCGCAGACAGGGAGTCGTCAGGTTAACCCATACAAAACAGTAGCCAGATTTGTCCCGTCACCTTGAATCTCCATCAGCAACTCGACCATCACATCAGCAGCGCAGCGTCGTTCGGGATGCGCATCGACGCGATTCCCGCGTGGATCTATTCTGTTGATCCTTCGAGTCAATTTATTGACACTCACGAGCAAATCACATCTTTGAAAACAGCCAAGAGGAGGTTCAGCGGCTATGCGATAGAGAGCCCTTCAAAACGAAAGCGCAGGGAACAACCCGAAGCAGAAGCACCCTTCAACGCTGACAAAACACCACAATCATCAACTACTCGCCCGCCGAACTCTATCTTCGCTCATCCGCCGCTGTCATTCGATGTAACTGGCTCTACCATCGACTCATTCCCTCGCACTCTTGCCGCCCGTCTGCATTTACCAAAGTCGATATCATCAACATCCCAACGAAGTCCCTCACCATGATCTGATATGTTTCGTGGTACATCAGCTCTTGCTTATACCGCCACTCACAGACTCATCGCAATCCGAGTGTCAACAATCCAGGCCTGGCGAATGATCTGATCAATTTGGATAAGACTGTGCCCCTCGCTGAGACCAAAAGAAGTCAGGCAAAGCCGACATTCCAGCGTTTTCAGTAGGCAAGGCTCCCTTGGAACACGCTTTCTTGCCAGTTATGACCCGCAGCCTACTTACTCTCTCTTGCGCCAGGTTCATCAAGAGTCAAGCCAATTTGAACAGGGCGACTGCCATCTGGCCAGTCTGTTCAATTTGTGTTAGATCAGCACCACGAGTTGCGATAATGTTCACGGAGTAGCGTGTTGTTGGTTTTATTGTTACATTATTCAGCTTCATCCCTGTGGTTCACAACCCGTCTCGCCTCAGCCTGTCCGCGATCTTATGCCTTGTATTTTTATCTGTTACTTATGAATAATAAAGGAATCTTCAGTTCGACTTTCCACTTGTGCCGAGAAACTTTGTTCTAAGCGACCGTGGAAGCCGAACTCCAATCCTATAAGAGGTTGTACTATATCATTTAATGGTATGTTAAGCCGGACCTTAACTTCGAGTCCTGTAACCCTGAACTTTCTGAGGAGGCGTCTGACTTTAAACCAGCGAAGTAGTCAACCGTCATCATCTATTGAGGGCTTAGTAACTACGGATATCGCAAGGATTAAAAAGATCATCAGTGAAAAAGCTTTTATCCGAACTCTTGAAGCTCCTATAGGTGTTGATAAACTATAAATACTCTTAGAAGGTCTTTTTAAAACCACCACGGCAGCTGAGAAATTAAGTATCCTTGCCTAAGGTGAGGCAGGATTTTCAGACCTGGCTCGTTGGTGATGCGAGTCTTGAGGGGGCGAATTAGACTTTTGTTATGCCTCTTTCGCTCTAATCTTGACTAGTTTTCTCTGTCTTCCTATGGATTTTATTCCATGCTGACTAGAGATATTGATGATAGTAATGAACTTTTAAGCATTGTAGAGCCACGGTAAGATGGTGCCTAGGTTGATAAAGTTAACTAGATGATGTCTATTAAATTGCGCCTAATTCTAAGTGATGGCATCCCAAGATATACATGGCCGTTGCTCTTTATGATTTTGGTTGACAGAAATGTTGGTCATTGAGTCCGTCGTGGACGAGATCTCAGTCGTTTTGATGAGGGCTTCAAGACCATGCTTCGAGGATGTCACTTAACGCTTACTGCCGAGATTTTCTTAATGAAAAGCGCGAGTGAGATGGCTCGTTTGTAAAACGACCGACGACTCAGCCTCGGTGATTGTAGCTCATGCCCCGCTGACGTGCTTGGTCCGATGCCTTTAGACGCTCACGATGTACTGCGGCGTTACTGACGATGGAAATGGTTTTGACAGATGATTAAATGTGAGCCGATGCATTATGCTGATACTCGACTAACTCGGGTTGATCAAATGATACATCACTGAAAAAGCATCAAGTATGTCACATAGGCTTCACTGTTTATCATGACTGGCGTGTTTTGTAGCCTCGAGCCGCACGAGGAGATTGAATGGAGGATCTCGTGTTAGTATATCCATATTGTACCTGCAAAGCCTTGATTCGAGTCCGTAAACTAGCAAGATCTGAACGCGTATTCCTTTCTTAATTGACCAGGGAGCGACTTCGCTCAGGTCGGCTTTAACCTTTCTCCGCAACCGATTAATTATCTTATCACTTATCTAATCTCGGGCCTACCCTATTGACGCAGAGAAAATTCAGCTAACCTGGAATATATAGACTTATAGTTTATCTCAATTATATTTACTTCCTCTAACAATTCTATATCTTAGCAGCATAAAATATTGCTGCCCCTACTATTGCGCGGCGTAAATTATATATAAAGAGAGTGTGATTTCTGGTGACGCATCTCTAGCGGATCAAAGTTGTTAGCACAGGCTCAGTGCTTCTCTAAGGTAACGTGAATGATGCAAAAAAAGGGATCCATGGGCTAGCCCCTATGCCAAAAGGTCTGCCCTGCCTAGGTTACTAGGATACAGGGGTTCTAAGCACTATGACACGTATCAGTGAATGGCAGGATATCTTGAAGAGCACTTTTGTTTTTCTCTCATTGTCTTAAAATGGTCGGCAAAGGATTATGGCTCCTGTTCCGCCCTTTCTCTTGTCTTGATGCGGTTGATTCAAGTGAGGCGACAGATCGACATCATATTGCCTTTAATCATTCGATACATGCACAAGAGTTCCCTTTTAATATATATGCATTATACTCATATATGGGAGAAGGAATATGTATCTATATATGCAGTCTTTGAGCTTCAACGCCTTCAACAGTAAAATGGTGGGTTTAATTGATAGGCTGCTCACAGCGCAACATGTTCACTACTCTGCACTGGGACTAGTCTGACCTGGGTGGTAGATTCTCTAACCATTATCTTATCTTATCTGAATCTTCCCCGCAACTGCCCCGTGAGAAATGGAACACTCAAGACCTGATACTCATACGTAGACCAATTGTTCAGAGATTTTGATCTCCAACAACTCAAAGGCCTCAAATCTCATAACGATAATCTTGGGCTTTGTCAGCATCGCCTCCCATGTCGATGGGCACACCTGCTTCAGGTCTACCGAAACGCCTGTCGCGGAGGCGGTTCTCCCTGTAAAGCATCACACTCATAATGACAGCGCTCAAGGCTGTCAGGAACACGAGGGAACTTGATACTGCATTCCCCATGAGATAATATGGCGCGTCAGTTTTAGGATAAATGTTGGACGCGGCAACACCGACAGCGTGAGTGACAGCAATGACAATACCAAGGCCGACCCCTGCCTTTGTGTCTCCGGCAAAGGTTGAAGTGATCCAAGTAAGGACGATAGGGAAGGCCATGTATGTTCCCTAGGATGAGGCGGTCAGTCAGCGACTTGGAAGAGTTCCCAACGGGTAAAGGGACGCACGTACTGTGACTGCGAGAAAACATGTCACATATCGTGCCAAGTCATCTTTCAAAAGACCGAGACAGATATATCCAGTGCCAGCGATCAAGCCCCCGATAGAGATAGGGATACCTCTGGCCCGAAACCTGTCAGATAGGGTGGCCGTCACAAGTAAAGTGACATAAGCAACGGCATAAATAGGAGCTGTCATGAGATTCGCCTGCACAGAGTGGTAACCCAAGTCTTTGACAATTGTAGGCAGGAAAACAGCAGCTACGGCGAGGGACAAGGAAAGACCGGAATACATGACGCAAAAAAGGTAAAGACGGTAATCGAGAAAAGCTCTGCCAGAAGCCTTGTTAGTAATTGGAATGTCAGTTGGAAAAGAAAAGAGGATGGGCCTACGCTTTCACTTGAGCTTTGCTAATGCCTTCATCAGCGTTCCTGGTGAACCTGCTCCTTCGGTTCAAAATAATTTGATGCTCCTCGTCCGTGAACCAAAAGGATTTGCCAGACTCTGGTCGGCCAGGAAGCATCCAGAAAGTAGCAGCCCCCACAGCAATTGTTGGAAGACCCTCGACAAGGAACAGGCCCTGCCAGGAGGTAACAGCCATGTTCTTAGCAAGACCCATGGAGTAGGCAACTACACCCGAGATGACACCGCTCAAGGCGCTCATCCCCGCATAGGCCGCGATGCGCAGAGATAGTTCAGACTTGAGGTACCAGAAGCTGAGGTACAGGGCACATCCAGGGGCGAAGGATGCCTCGAAGACACCGAGGAAGAAACGCACCGCGATAAGTCCTCCGGGATTGACACACGCAGCCTGTAGGGTGCTTACAGCGCCCCAGCCCACGGCACAGATACCTAGCCACGTAGAAGGCTTCACGACCTTCAGCATCAGAGCACCGATCGTACCGAATATGACGGTGCCAATGTAGAAAGAAGCCGAAGCAATTTGATATTGGACGCTGGAGAGGCCGATATCCTCTTCGAGGCCAATATTGCGGGCGTTACCCATGTTACTTCTGTCGATATAGGAGAGAAGGTAGAGGAGCATGATCCAAGGAAGGATGGTCCTGTCGAGCTTTCTGACAAGTCGTTTCTCATCCGCTGGGCTGAAGGGCAATGCGGTCTCGGTGATTGCTTTTGGAGCTTCCGTGTTGTTCTCGAGGGCCGACATGATATGCACGTGTCTTTACTTGAATGGAGAAGAGGTTTGAGAGCAGTTGGGCAATAGTGAGATTGAGCGAGATATAACATCGTTTATGTAGTGATGAGAGATTGGCCTTATACCCATGTTGGAAGCGGTGGCGGGTGAAATCCGCTGGATACAATGATCAAACAAAAGGGGGATCAACATATGCTCATTAACAACCCAGCATCTAGAATAAGTTTCCCCGCGGGGCCCCGGAATCGTGGGGAAGCGGAGCACACCGCCCCAAGACTGGAGGCGGAGAGTCTCCGTACTCAACCTCCACACACGAGCCCGTACGGCATTTGCCCGTCCTTAAGATCTAGCGGGTGCGTATGTACGGCAAAGTCCCGCTCTGGACTTTTGTAGACCTAATGGCCTATGTAACTATGCGTTTGCCACTTATGTGCACGAGCTGCTCACTTCAGAAAGTCTGCACCTGCGCATCAATCAATCATCCTGCGAGATGAATTGGTTCGCCCCCCCTCCCGTCTTGGAGCCAACGCTCCTGACCACGCTTCCATCCAAATTCCGCCTTGTTGGTGTATCAGAGCACTCGACGAACCAAAAGCGTGGCCGACCGCTCGATAGCTTCCTCGAAGGTCCAGTTGTCAGAGGAAACACCTTGTATCTGACCGACATACCTTACGGCCGAATATTCGCCGTCAATCTCACCACAAAAGAATGGGATCTTGTGATCCAATACGACGGTGAGCCCAACGGCCTAGCATGGCATGAACAACGACATCAACTCCTCATTGCCGATTTCAAACAGGGCATCCTTGCTCTTGATCTCCAAACCAAGACCATAACCACCGTGATGGATCGCTTCAACGGCGAGCGACTCAAGGGCCCCAACGACCTGATAGTCGGCCGCGACGGCAGCATAATCTTTACAGATCAGGGCATGAGCGGCCTTCAAGACCCGACGGGGCGTGTATACCGCATCAGCTCCAGCTTCAACACGGGCAGTGGCGATAATCGTGTCGAGGTGCTGCTTCGTAACTGCCCTTCACCCAATGGTCTAGTTCTTGACAAAGATGAAAAGAACCTCTTCGTCGCCATGACGAGGGACAATAGTGTTTGGCTTGCGCCGCTGTACCCTGATGGCAGTGCGCAGCGGACAGGGAGGTTTTCGAGCTACTTTGGTGTTGGTGGACCAGATGGGTTGTTAACGAATGGTGAGGGTGATCTTTTTGTTGCGCATTCTACGCTGGGCACTGTGTTTGTGCACCGGAAGGATGGCACGCCGCGAGCGGCTATTACGACAAAGGGATTTGGTTCGGGCACGACGAACTTGACTTGGGGAGGAGGGGATGGGAAGACTCTTTATATCGTCGAAAGTGAATCTGGCACAATTCTGACGTTGGATTGGTATAATGTAGTAACTCTGTAGTAATTCTTGATAGAATAATGGGAATCTCTCAGAAATTTAGCTCTATATGACAGGCTGAGCACAATACCTGAACACGTATTAATGACCCAAGATGGACAGAATTAACACCTCCATAAGAGCCCTAAATAAGAGTCATATTATATATGACCACGATATAGGTTTTAACGTAAAACCAGCAACAGGAATCCACAATGATGCGCGCTCTTCCAGATACATGAACAAGATTCCACTGAGCATCCACGTACATCGCCTAAGACCCCGACGGGTTTCCTCCGCTAAATGGGAACTGTTAAACTCCGCTTATGCTGTTGTAAAGCCCAGAGCGGAGATCACCCGGTGAGCATAATGCAACCTTCTGAGCCTGTCGAATATTGGTGACCAATGAGGTTTGCTAACACATGCGCGATTCTGGCTGTGATAGATAATACACCCAATGTGTTGATTCAAGTCTGCAGTCCTAATACTTGTAGTCACGATGACAGTAATCCACATATAGACAACTAACTCTCCGCAAACATCGACCGAACTGATGTAACCCAGCGCATTCAGCATTCAATTCATGGCTATATATAACACTTAGGCTATTAATACAGCTAAACAGCCTGAACCTGCACTGAAAGTTTTAGGTTGGAGGAGACTGTCGCCCGCTCCCATCCAAGCCCAAGAAGGGGGGTAAATAAGACACGGTGGTTGATAGACTCCCACCGACAAAGGGATCAAGTCTCAACGTCGACCACCGGGACTACGTCTGGTTTGTCCTGCTACCATTGTCTCATTTCAGTTTCTGTTTAGTATGGTTGTTGCTTTCATGGCTACAAAGGTGGTCATTCCTCCAGATGGAGCCACGTCCATGGCAAAGGTGCTGCATGCTATGGCGGCTAGCGAGAGTTCTGGCGGGGCTGAGTGGATCTATCGAAGCCGGATGATTTCCGCTGATGGAATTTATGACTTGTATCTTGGAGGGCGTCCACGTGGTGAGCTGGATGGCAAAAGCATTTAAGCATGACACTGACAAGTTGATTGGGGTAAAAATAGTCTTTCTGTATTACAGACCATGGTAAGCTATACGATTTATGGTTGAGCGTTAGATAGAGACATAGATTGCATTATCGGTTCGGAGTAATGGAGTATGTCGTGGGCTTTTAAGGACTCTAGTTTATAGGTTTTCGCTAATCAAGAGTACCATCACAAACATGCAGATCTCACAAAATGACCAGAAGATATCGCTGATGGTAATTTCCTAGGATGAACTCTGACGCTTCATCACTTCGCCTTCAGCCCTACCCACCGGCAAAGGCGACTTGGGCAGCCCCACGACTTCATACACTAGATGTCATTGCTGTCTGAGAGTTCAGGGCTCAGACTTCAAAATGCACGAAAAGAGCACTAAACTACTTTGTATATACCGAATTCTTTAAACCAACTCAGGTTCAAAGCATATGTAAGGTGAGTAGTAACATAAGGATTCGACATTTAGGGACTGAAATATATATCATGTTTAAGAAAGGTGATATCACATTGCGATGGATGGCCTTTCATTCTGGTGAGCAGTTTGGTTTAGGAACAGCCTAAGTCCTCGCTGTATGAGTTAGGGGCGCCTTTTTATGTTTTTGAATAGCCAGCAGTCAAAGAGAACTTTCTTTGCCTAGAATGAAATTACATATTCTGTAGTTAAATGGCCTAATGCCGAAGTAAAAGGGGAGGCGTTGAACGAAGAATCTGGCGTTCGCTTACTAGCAACATAAGAAATCCTAGTGGTAAATAATATCTTGTCGATGAGGGAATATGTGTCCAATTATCGAAGGAGAAGAAGAAAAATACAAGGTCAACTAATTCAAGACAAAGCCGCCTAGAAGAAAGCAGGAACGTTGCTACTAATATTTCTACCCCAAGTCTACTTAAACAAACCTAGAGGGCACTCTGGGGTTAGGCGGGAAAGTAGTTCCATCTTCCTGCCAGCCTCGAATTCGCGAGAAGCGACTCCACAGGTATCGAACAAACCAACCCTTAAACCTCCCCGCTACCGTAAAAGATAACTTAGATAAAGAGAGCGTTGATAAGCGAGGAAGATGGGAGGATAATACCTCAAGTGGCTATAAGAGCTATTTTCTAACAGATTCTAAGGAATCTAAAGATAATTATATAAATAATAAAGAAAGTCAATATAAACATAATAAAGCACTTAAGTAAGGCGTAATTAATTATTAAAATGGAATAAATTATATAAGGGTTAGGCTAAATAAAAAAATACTATTATCAATAGAAGAGGTATTAGAACTACTATTTAGGCTAATTATAAAGTTTAATACTAAAGAGGTTATAGATAGTTATCCTGCTTCTACCCTATTAGTATATTTAAGTAGGATCCTTAGCTTCTTACCCGATCTTAACGGCTTCCTCTCGGCCAGGTTATATACATCTAACCTTGCGGCATTGATATATGGTCAACGCCTTCTATTCCTCGAGTATGCCCTACCTGCGCGAGGATATCCTTTGCTTAGGATCTCAAGACGCCCTAGTGTACCAATTACCATTGGTAATGGGCCCGTCCACCTGGTGTAGATTGTGTGAATTGTGGATTGTAAACAAATGGCTGGGGTGGAGAAACTGGGCTTCGGCAAAACGGTTAGTCCGACAGCGTCAAGGTAGCCATCATGGAGCAGAGTATTTTAAACCAATAAATATCCAGCCGCCCGCTGTAGCAAGTGACCGATAATATCATTTTATTGGCGCTAAATTGAAAAAGGAAGGCATGGGGCTGACTCGGGGCTTATGGACTTTTAGTTCCGGACACTGGGCACACGACAGACTCAATATGCGCTAGGGCTGAGCTTGTCACAACTTGGTCCTAAACCGCACTAGAGGTCCTCAAACCAGCGGAAACAAGCATAGTTACGCTTGGTCCCTTAGGCAAGTGATGAGAATCCATGAAACTCGCGGCAAAAAGCCTCCGGGAAATAATTTACACTGCCCATTAACTATATGCTTATCCCCTGAAAGTTCTACAAGGATATTGAGGTGAACATTCTCCCATCCGCGGCTCCGCGACCGAAGGACTCAACGATCGCTTCCGTCAACGTCAGTATCACGGCTCCCTTTAAAAGATACCATAGGCCTATAGTAATTCGAATAAGAAGAGCACATTACCACAGATGAGTTATATTGACAAAAAGAACTATGTATTGACTCATGAAATTCACCATGCCCTGTGGATCCAAGGCTAGAAAGTCAAGCTATGTAATTTGAGGAAGGTGGGTATAAGCCGGCTTTGCGAGCTAAACCTTGGTCTAAAATGGCCTGAAGCTATTACGTGTTTGTTATCTATTTTTATTGGCTTATTGGTGGATCTCTCGAGTTAATATGGTAGAAGGAGGAAAAGGGTATTAAAACTAGCGTATATTCCTGGACCCCATACAGAATGAGAGATCGGCACTGATCAACCTCTATTACGGCAAGTCTTATTAATTTAGTTAGGGGCAGTGGCAGATCACCCGCTACCTCTCCATCCATATTGAAAACGGGGCCCGCTAGCGAAGCTATCGGTGCGCTGATCTCATGCAAAAGAAGCAAGATTCGCCCCCCTTCAGCTTCAGTCCACTCTTTCCTAGAGCCCCTTTCTACTTGTATATTTATGCTATTAAAGCCCCTCTTATACGGAACTCTACAACCATCTACGGAGTATGCGTCCTTCTATTCACTCATGACTTCTTATGAGGTAGCTAGTCCATTAGCTATTCACCATGGTCACTACATCAGCAGCATCAGCTATTAGCGCTATAGAGCGCACATGCTCAGTACCTAGCCTTCTTGGCTCTCTCTTTATCATCACCACCTTCTGTTCTTCGAAGCTGTTTCATAAGCCCATCAGCAGAATGCTTTTTTACGCCTCTTTCGGAAATATGATGAGCAATGTCGCTACACTCATGTCCAAGAGTTTCATCGATCAACCCAATTCTGCTGGGTGCCAAACGCAAGCTTTTCTAATCGAGACGTAAGTCCTTTTGATACAGCGCCTATGGTCTAATTTACTACTCGGTTGCTGATCATTTTCTAGATTCATGTTTGCGGATGTCTTTTGGGCCCTAGCTATGGCTACGAACGTATACCTCACTTTCTACTATCGATTCGATGGCGTTAGACTACGTAAAATAGAGCCACTTCACATCGGTCTTTGTTACGGCATTCCTTTCATTATAGCCGTCACCTTTATCTTTGTAAGGAACAAAGACGGGGTTCGTGCATACGGGAATGCGAACTTGTGGTGCTGGCTTACCGTAGAGTGGGATGCTTGGCAGCTTGCTACTTACGGACTGATATGGTAACCCATCCCTGCTGTTCCTTGGCCATACTCGATGGCCCTATGGTTTGCCCGGCATGAACAGTTCTAACGCTATTCTAGGCTCATCATACTTATCGCCTTTGCTATATACGTCCGCGCCGGTATTACTATCTATAAATGGAGGAATCGCTTGAATGGCTTCTCAAATTCGAACGAGTTGAACACTTCGTCCCAAGTCGCGCAGAACTCAGACCTTCCGGGCATTGCCAAGACCACTAAAATCACAATTACAACATCAGATTCTGCTCCGCCTGGTTTTGGCCAGCCTTTGGGATCCGCAACTAGACCCGAGCCAGTTCATTCAGCAAATATTTACACTGGTCCTGCTCCGCCCATAGCAAATTCTTCTGAGCAACGCAACATCAGGACCCAGCACCCGGATCGCAGAAGACGCAGCCCGAGTGATGAGGCAGCTATGTCTTATGCCAAGTGCGCCCTTTTGTTTTTCACAGCGATGCTTATTACTTGGATTCCCGCGAGCGCGAACCGTCTGTACGTTCTTATTGACGGTAAGGCCTCTGTACAGTTGGGATATCTAAGCGCATTTGTGCTCCCTCTGCAGGGCTTCTGGAACGCCTTGATCTACTATTATACCTCTCGGGCCGCGTGTAAGCAGGTTATTGCCAGTTTACGGAATGGGTGCCGCCCTCTAGAGGAAAGCGATCCCAACGGGTCTAGCTTTGTTGACAGAATGAATGCTGCCGACGGAAATAACGAACAGGGTTTTCAGCTGGACCAGATGAGAGCTGCCAAGAAGGTGCATGATTTCGGGGACACAGAAAGCACGATATCGCTAACAGCGAGGGTTTGAGGATCTTGTTCCATCTCGAGTTTCAAGTGTTGATATAGGCATCGAACTTAGTTGTGTTTTTAGCTGCAAATTAAGAAATCGTTTACTTTCGATTTTATATCCTCAATCTCATCTACCTCTCATAACTCTTTCTCTTTACTCTTCTATATTCTGGATTTTCGCCTACTAGCCTGTTCCTTACTTGGCCGTCGCGGGCTTCAATAGCCCAGTCGATATGGTTATATCCACCCTCGGGAGGCTCCGCACAGTTGGATTGTAACTAAGGAGATAAGTCCACCGATATTTCTCATCAAGTGCACCGCACAAATCATCATTGCAACTAGAGTAGCAGTGCGGGTTGGGGACCATGTTTCTCTTCCAGTTGGTACAAAGCCAGAAAGGCTCAGAAGGTCTGATGACTTTGCCGGCTGCCAGGCTGCAGGTAGTATGAATATCGTTTTTGACCTCCTCGGTCAGGTCATTGCTTCCAGGTCCGCCGTGGAGCTCATTGACCCAGACCCCCGGTGTAGCTGTGATAAGGTTGTGAGGCTAAAAGAGGCTTCAGCCTTAATACATGAAGGTAAAGAACACAAATTAATACATATAGGTAATATATACCTTACCCTCCCAAATACCTAATATCTTACTTTTAGCTAAAAAGCTAGATATCATAATAAGTATACCTAATACTATATAAATAAGTGCCTACCTATTAATCTTTTATTAAGATAATATCTTTAAAATAACTTTTATTATTATAAAATAAATTAGGCTTTTACCTTTAATAATTTATAAAAATAGAATATCTTTCATATTAATTAATTTCTATTGATTTATTAATAAGATATATTGATATTTTAATGATAGTAATAACTTTAAAAGCCATTAAAAAAGACAATATAAAAGACTTAATTTTTATAAATTTTAATATTTATATATATATATCTATAACATAATCCTTAAAAGAAACTTATACGAAATAAAAAAAAGGAATTATTAAATAATAAAAATAAGGTAGTTAGGATTATAAAGGAAAACCTGGCATAAGGAAAAAGGTAGATGGGCTAGTGGCGTTTGGCAGTAAAGTTAATCTATTAGAGTTTCGGTAGTAATCAGGACTAGGTTTTTAGTCAAATAAAAGCTTCGTTAAATGAGTCACAAATGGCTTGAACACAAAGCCCCGGTGTAGCAACCCAAAGCATTGACAGATTGGACATAGGCGGTAATGACTGCCAGAAAGTTCGGAATGATTTTGGCAAAGGAAGGCATGTTAAATAATGGCAAGATTGTATCGTGATAAGAGCGTGAAGTAGTGTTTAAGTGTGTAAATAAGCAAATTTGAGAACGAATGTTAGAGCCGTCTATACAAGTCAATCACGGCACCTTATATACCATTGCCAATGCCTTTTTATCCCTCTCTAGACTGCTCTATATTGGATGTCCATGTCCACCGGACATATAACATGTCATTTGCTATCTACAGACTCCTACGTATTTATCTCAGTGTCCACTGGACATAGTTGGCGACATGGTATTGAATCCTGCAAACTCTAAGCATCACATTGACAGTCAATCACCATTTGTTGCGTTTCATATTGTGGTCCTATGAGTTATCTATCAGGGTAAGACTGCCAATGAGATCCAATGAACCTACAGTTCTACTAGGCTGGACTGCTTCAGTAGTGGAAATAGTGGGAATTAATAGAGCAGGGTCTGACGTGAGATACGGTTACATTTATGTTTGTTGCTGTTTTGTGATTGCTCTTCTTTGTCGTCAAGTCCGTTGGATACGGAATACAGCCCTGTACTTATTGTAAACAATATTATACTTAGATATATAGTTATAATATATTAACTTAATGTAAATACTACAGTCATACTAGTCAGCAACCAGTAAGTAAGTAGACTTATAGTAATTAAACCCAAAACTATATCTCCAGTAAGGTTGAGTTCCTAAGTCGTATCGTGAGTTGTAAACTCTGGTCAATAAGACTGGCAAGGCATCAACGTTTCAGCTTAGTACTTAGGAACCCCAGACGTTGCACTTGATGCAACCGATCTTGTCGTTCCAGTTCAAGCTGGTGAGATCACGATAGCCAGGATACGTAATGTCAAGAGCGGGAGCTCCGTTCTCGTTCTAGCACCCGTTGGGGTCGAAATGGCTAGAGAAGGAATCTGTCAGTCTCGAGGGCAATGCAACTAATTAAGAAGCAGGGGACTGGTTAGCATACTCCCAAGCCCAGCTGTTGGCGCCCCAGTTGGCTCCAATGCTCGAAATCCGGTTATTCAGGGCCAGGCCCTCGACGTTGAACCATTGGCCATTGGTCAAAACGTAGTTGTCGCAGGGATCGACGAAGCCAATATCATCGCAAGCATAGACGTGGCCCGGGTTCTGTCGCTTCTTCTTTTCTTCGTCACTGCGAGTGTCATATACAGTCACCTTGGACGTGTCAATGCCGTAGAGGGTGGCAAGGTCGTTGTCACGGGGCGAGATGTCCTGAGCGGCATCAGGTGCAACTGGCGTGGCCAAGGCAGCTGTGGCGAAAGTTGCAAGAATATAGTTGGTGAAAAGCATTGTGATTGTGAAGTCAAAAGGTGAAGTCTGAGAAGCGGTGTTCTGTGTGATGATTCTTCAGTGTTGAGTGTTGAGCAAAGTCTGAAGATGGTGGTGAAAGAAAGTTGCCATCATACAGCCGTCATCGATCTATTTGTAGTCTACGGTGGTTCTGGCTCATCAACACATGCACCACCGAGGTTCTACTAGTTGGCGAGAATACCGAAAACCAAAACGACTTCAGTCAAAGCATGCTGATGATGCTATCTTTGCGACTGGGCAGGTTTGAAGATGCTCAGCCAGCCACAAGCGAATCTATGCGAGCTCTCCCGAACAGGATATATTTTTCATGAACACAGCAGAGAGCTGTGGTGTTCTAGAATCTCGGAAGTGGAGTTTAAGGCTGAACTCACCGACCCCACTACTATTCATCCTTGATACCCCTAATAAGAGTGTAAGATCTGTTATGCTGCCTTGTCCTAATTTCGTAAGATGATATTGAAGTTTTCCCAGAGAGGTTAATGCAGCACAGTGGTTGATCCTGGGCAAGACCAGCCCTGCGGGCGTTATTGAGGACCGGATGGGGCTGGAAGTGAGAGTGTGATTGAGATAGGAATACACCAGAATACTCCCTCTTTCAGAATAGCTGTATAGATAGATACTGACGCATTAGGTTCTTATTTGTCTGATACTGAACGGCCGTCAAGGGGACTTCTCAGAACAACAATTAATCGCACCGATGCGCTTCATGGGTGAAGTCGCTGTAGAGAACCACAAGAAAGACGCAGGTCTAGGATAACTAGTAGCATTATGGAGGACAAAATAGACAGGCATACCTACTCAGACGGTTAAATGCCAACCTACAAGGGACCCCTCCCTCAAGCTATAAAAACATATAGATCTTTACGGTATCTATATTTAACCTAACATAGTAACACATGTCGGATGTAACCAACCCTGCAGGTAAACCCGGGGTTTATTGAAAATTATGTCTAGATTGGGACAGCTGAACTCTTGATTTGTCGAAACACCATTCCCGGTGTAACATCGAACATTAGGCTCGGTTTAGGAATATGGGTTCTTGGCGGCCGTCGCTAAGTGCCTCAGCTCTAGTCTAGTTGACTTTGTATGGAGGATGACTTGGGGGAGGCATGCCATTGGACCCAGAAGCCACTGGCGGAGCTTGAAGCTGGAAACCTGCTCTTATTCTTCCCGGATCCGGCACTGCAGCGATCAGTGTTGTGAAGCCATTCCGGGGAGGGCTACTTTATGTCGCTGTGCATGACGCCTCTTAGGCCAAGACGAGGAAGATGCTTTTTGACTGCCTAAAAGTCAGATTTTGATCGACTATTTGACTATTATGTTGAGTGAACTGAAAATTAACATAGTATTCTCAGGGGAGTCCGCCGATCCCGTTGCGTAACGAGAGTCATAGAGAAACATACCATACAATGCATGACTCAGGAGTAAACTGAGTCTGCTGCGCGAGAGATAATTGGAGTACACGGGGGGCGGTCCAAGACAAAGACTTTGAGAGAATGGTCAACAATGGGAGCATCCGCGATTATAGCCATGGCAGATATGGCAGTTGTGGATCAGAACTTGAATATTGAGGCCCTCCTTCTTGGCTACGGCTGATTCATCTAATCGTCGTCCTCAACATGCTTGGTAGTCGAAGCACCAGGGTCGTGATTGTCATCACCGTTAACGTGGCCATCAATATCGTCGTCCTCATCTTCGGTCTCAACTTAGGTAACCATAATCTCGTCCACCCCCATCTCTCTCTGAGTATTCTGAGTCTAACCATGATATTACCACAATTTACAATATCTTTCCATATGGTGCCCGAGCAGTCTGGATACAATTTCCACTACTCATCGCGCGAAGGACAACTATTCTAGCCCTGTATTAGTTTAAAAATTACTTTCTTTGTCGTAATTGGAGTTGCAATTTTCATCAGATGATCGACTCGTCGTCATTCGGCCTGGCTTACGATTCGCCGTGATTATTCGGTCAACCAAGGATACATGGGTTAACCGTCAACGGGGAGTTCATAGGTTCTTAAGGGAGAAGCCTGCTAGCGACCTAATTTCGAACCTAAAACCCTTCTAGGTATATAATAGTCGCTGTCATTATTCCAAAAAAAAAAAAAAAAAAAAAAAAAACGCCGCTCTATGCACGCCGCCTCTGCAGTAAAACTCAATACTACATGTGATTTTACTGCATTACCCACCGCGATCCACCATCCCAAACCGAGTAAGTACCCTCTGGACACAAGGTATGTCCCGCTGACTAAAGCAGGCTTCCCTGTCAGCTCCATATGGCGCTACAAAAGGTGCCGTGCGCAACATGACACACACACTAGCCATGGAGCGGCAGCAATATGCCTGTCAAACCTCAAGACAGCTGAGAAGGGAGGCTACAGAGTCGTTGCGCCGATAGCCTATAATATCGAACATATCATAGCTTTTGTACGTATTGCTAAAGCTAAGCGCAAGCCCTTTATTATTTAACTTTTCCCGTGGGTAATTACTTTCTCTAATGGACTTCTTATTTATACAGCAGCGCATGCTGCACGTGAGGCTGCTATTCCTATAGCTAACGAATGCCATAGGATGGATATGTCGTCGAAATTATTCCTCAAAAGAGAGATTGGTACGAGAAGAGCGTCAGTGCTGAGTGTCACAGGCGAAGCCGCCTTGAAAAACTTTGGACATAGCTTTGTAGATGAGTAAGCTCTTCTCTTAGAGAGATTGGTAATTGAATAACTGGGTGAACTCTCTGAAGGGTATTTTGCCAAAATTTGACCAAAGTTCCTTTGAAACAGTTCCTAGTCTTCGATGCTTGGCAGACAGGGAAGAAAAGTTTCGTGAGTTTGTGATAGCCAGTGTGCACATGGGCGCAGGGGGTAGAGCTTTAAGAGACCTTATATTGTCTAAGCTAAATGGATCATAGTGAGTCACTTTTATGTAAAGCTGCTTAATATTTTAGACAAAAGAAATGAAGCTACATTGCATTAAGACCCGGTTGGTCAGGTCGGACCATTGACTTCCCGACAGAGTTTCATCAATTCTCCCTCAAGCTCTATAGGACGTGGTATCAGTTACTGCAGGACCTGCTCCTTTAGCTGAGTTTGGGTTTGCATATGACAGACACCATTGTCATTTCCGGCCTCTCCTCTTACTTATTTATCCCAAGGAATATTGCAGCCGGACTCTACGGTAATGTTGATAAGGGTGGCAAGAATCGGTATCACTAGAGCGGCAACAACAACAGCTACCGAAACATCCCGTTCGGATCTCGGATCAAACGGTGCATCAAGACTCAGTTAATGTGCCATCGGATCCGAAAGATACACCAACGGCAAGATTGATAGATCTGGAGCTTGAGTGTCTCGACCCAGATAGTTTTCGGTGCGGCAGTTTCCAATTGGTCCTCAATGCACCATTCATTTAGCCTAGAGGTTAACTCGTTTATTCTAAACCATTGCCGTAGCAATATGCCGTATGGTATGGTATGCTTTTCAATACGGGAATGACCACGGGTGGAAGAATAAGATTTCAAGTTCCAAGATTTATTGCCTGCATGATGACAAATGTTGCATACATCGGACTAGACAATCACCGATGCCCCGATATTGCCTGGTCTGATAACAAGTGCTCCTGGATCTATCAAGAAGTGGCCCCACTTAAAAAGTCAGATTCGCAGGTTGAGTTTTAACTTTCCGCGGACTCAGACTCCATGGAGACTGTCCAGCGTCAGGAGTGCCCGGTTGTTAGGGAATGGTGTACTACGTGTCGCAGCTGGTATGACAATTCATAGTACTGATACGCATATGTCTAGGATATTGGACCTTGCCAGGATGGCCATTGAATTTCATTGATAGTCATATTGTATCCCTTCAACTTGCTACATTGTCTCTCACTCCGCGCTTCCTCTCTCACATAGGCAACGCAGGAATTACCTGGCAAATATCGCGCCGTATACTCACTAGAACAAACAAAGAGTGAAGGCCTGCAACTTAAAAGTGCGAGCTAGCATATCTAAATTCAGCAACAACTATCTAATTTAACCAGTCCACGTTCGAAGAAACAATGGCAGATTCCGAAGAGAAACGTCGCCCCAACGACGCCGAATACACGAAGACGAAAGCGCTCCCACACTGGCGGCTGGTCATCGATCAGGCTGGCGTTACGCCCGAGGTTCTTGCCTACGACTATCAAGGGTCTGGCACCGAACAAGACCCTTTTGTGGTTCAATGGATTCCACACGACCCAAGAAACCCCCAGCAATGGAGCGACTCTAAGAAATGGTTTATAACAGCAGCCGTTGCAACAGCCACTTTGACTGTTAGTCTGGTATCATCGGCATATACAGGAGGCATGAAACAGATCATCCGAGACTTCCACCTCAGCGAGGAGGTAGCAACTTTGGGCATCTCTCTATTTGTTCTGGGTTTCGCTCTCGGGCCTTTGCTTTGGGCACCACTTAGCGAGATCTTTGGCCGTCAGCTACTGTTTATTGGAACCTATGCTGGCCTTACAATCTTCAATGCAGCCTGTGCTGGTGCTCCTAATGGGGCTTCGCTACTGGTCTTCCGGTTTCTAGCTGGCTCTTTTGGTTCTTCTCCCTTGACCAATGCTGGAGGAGCTATAGCTGATATGTTTCCGCCCCATCAACGAGGCCTAGCGATGACGCTCTTTGTGGCTGGACCGTCCCTTGGTCCAGTCTTGGGCCCAATTTGCGGTGGATTCCTTGGGATGAATGCTAGCTGGCGTTGGGTAATGGGATTCCTTGCCATTTTCGCTGGGGTTATGTGGATTGGAGGAACCATCCTCATCCCAGAAACCTATGCCCCGACACTACTGAGGCGCCGGGCTGCTAAACTGTCTAGCATGACTGGCAAAGTGTATACCAGCACCATTGACTTGAAACAAGGGAAGGTTTCTTTGCGCAGTGCTATTGGCACCTCCTTGCTGAGGCCGTGGATTCTACTCTTCAAGGAACCCATTGTTCTTCTATTATCGATCTATATGGCGATTATCTATGGTACCCTCTACTTGTTCTTCGCCGCGTTTCCAGTCGTTTTTGAACAGGCTCGGGGTTGGAGTCAGGGTATCGAAGGTTTAGCATTTTTGGGTATAGCTGTGGGTATGCTGGCGGCTTTGATTTATACGATCCCTGATAACAAGCGTTATGTTCTCCTCGATAAAAAACACAACGGTTTTGCACCACCAGAAGCGCGGCTCCCACCAGCAATAATTGGCTCTTTTTCCATTCCACTGGGGTTATTTTGGTTCGCTTGGACTAATTATCCATCCATTCATTGGATCGTCAGCATCATGGCCGGTGCTCCTTTCGGCTTTGGTCTGATTCTGGTGTTTCTAAGTATCATGAATTATCTGGTCGATGCATATACGATCTTTGCCGCTTCGGTTCTTGCTGCTAATTCGATCCTACGCTCTTTATTTGGCGCAGCCTTTCCGCTATTTACAGTACAGATGTATGACAACTTGGGGCTACATTGGGCATCAACCGTCCCAGCATTCCTGGCATTGGCCTGCGTTCCGTTTCCCTACCTTTTCTACGTATATGGAGCGCGCATCCGGATTCATTGCAAATTTTCAGCTGAATCGGACGCCTTTATGCAAAGTTTGAAGCAAGCCCAGGCCCAGAATCAACGAGAACAGGAGTTAGAGGAGCAGGATAACAGTACCGAGGACGAGCGTACAGTCGTTGACGAAGGAGTTATCATTTCAAGCCACCTTACTTATCCGCGAGAGTTGCATGCTCAAGCTTATTAATGAGCTCTCTGATAAGCCGGAGTGGTGGCGTAAAGTTAAAGACGAAGCCATCTCCAGCAAGTGGAAGAAAGAGGCGTTGGAAATGGACTGGACTTCTTATCGGAAGCACGCTGACTTTACCTCCGCTATGGCCGATGCAGTTAGTCAAAGCTGAACCCTGGTGTTCTTGATGCTATAATACTAATACTTAAACAGTGCATCAGTGAGCTGCGAAACAAAGCAGAGCTATACGAGGAGACCGGTTTAATGCCTGTTTATGACTATACAACCACAGTTATCAAATCGGACGGTTTACTGACACCTGACCTGGCCAAAGCTCTCCAGGAGGGCGTGAATCCATTGGAAGACGTCCCCCCAGAGTTGAAAGACTGGCATCCCAATTCCAAAGAGCAAGTCCTGGATATTGTGCATCCTTCGCTGCGGCCATTGATCTATGGTCGCTCCAGGGTCCTCAATGACAGAGTCATCGAAGTCGATAATGCCCTTGCTTCCTGTGGTACCGGCGTCGTACTGCGCGCACCGGGGTCCGAGCAGACAACGCATATCATCGGAGAAGGCGGCTTCTGTGAGGACGAGGTCGTGGTGCTGTCAAACAAGTTCCAATGGTTGCCATGCGATGTTGACCTTAACCCTGAGACAGGCAAAGCCAAGATTGCGAGTTACATCAACAATCTCCATCCACAAGAACATGCCCATCTCTATCCCATCATTGAAAAGTTCATCGAAAAGTCACTACCAGCTTGGGACATCATCTACGACTGGGAAGACAACTTTTCTGTGCAGCGCCTCACAGCAACTGAGGCTGAATATGATGAGTACCCCTGCCCTGATCTCTGTGACATCGAGGACGGCTATGGCTGCACTCCATGGAGACGCTCTATTGGTAAGGGTGAAGAGCCTAGATATGACGTCGACTCGTGGGAAGAAATGCTGGCAGACGGTGAGGAAGATGATTGTGAGCCAGATTATTACGAACTGGGTGCAGAGAAGGCAGAGGATTATAAGACGAATCCGGAACGCAGAAACCTGGATGACGCTTGGTTTGCATCAACCCATTCTGCCAAGCTTCCCGATGCCGACCCAAGCGCAAAGGACCATATGAGGATTCAACCTTCAGATGTGAAAGCAAATGGGTTCTTCAACAGTAGCAGTCAAATCCAGGCTATTGTCAAGCTTGCTGATATTCACCTGACGCCTGAGAAGCCCGTCTACAATGGTGGTTCGTGGCATACAGAAGGCCTGCTAAACGAGCATATTGTCAGCACGGCTCTTTACTACTACGACAGCGAGAATATTACTGATTGCACTTTGGACTTCCGGACCTGCGCTGATAAGGAAGACTTGGCTGCCGAGATCTCCTATGAGCAATACAGGCATGATCCAATTGAGCGAACTTTTGATATTACTCTGGGAGGGAGCATCTTCCAGGATATTGGTTCTGTTCTTACCAAGGCTGGCAGGGCACTATTCTTTCCTAATGTCTTGTAACATCATGTTTCGCAATTCAGACTCGCCGATCCTACCAAGCCCGGTCATAGAAAGATCCTCGCGTTGTTCCTTGTCGACCCAGCGATCCTCATCATCAGCAGTTCCAACGTACCGCCGCAGCAGAAGCACTGGTGGACAACTTATTCAGGGTTGGATTCCGGATGTGGCATAATGCCACCCGAGTTGGTCGAAAAGGTGGTTGACTACATGGACTGGCCAATTGACCTGGAAGAAGCTAAAAAGCTGCGCTTGTATCTAATGAAGGAGCGGACATCATTCAAAGCAGAGGAGGAATCGAGATTTGAGAGGATGGAGTGGAATTTCTGCGAACATTGATTCTCATTTGGAAACATGTAGACTTGTTTTCGCGTTAGAGTAGGGTAGCTTGTTTCCATATCTTATCAATATGCTAGCATAAGTTATGCGCCTTATGCAGACGATTTATCCACATCCCGTGTGGCAGACACTTGCTCTAAGCCCCTTCCGGTTAAGATCTGTACTAGCAAGTGCTGCCATTATCTCTCATTGGATGACATACGGTGCTTGGCCTTGGTCAGTACCAAATCCAGGCAATGGCGCAGCCAACTGCGCCCCACTAGGCTGAGAACACTCTCTCGCTAGAATAAAATGCAGGACCAGCCATCATCATCTCACCTCCTCGCTGTCATTGTGATATCCAACAAAATGCCTCAGACTGGTCCCTCAATGTCCCCAGCACTGGGCGTCCGCCTTGAAGGAGACCTACATTCATATTCCCCTGGTGACACAATTATTGGCTATGTTTATCGAAAGAGTCCTGTCCTGAGTCCAGACTCATCAGTTACTATCTCCCTATCAGGGCGAACCAAATCGAAGATAGTTATCCATCGCGCAAATAACACATCTACTTACCGAGGCCGTTTCAATCTCATCTCCGAGCCTGCTTGCTCCCAAAAGATCTTTCAAGGCCCGCTCCATATTGAAAGCGGCGGCGATGAGCAGACATGGCCGTTTGCAATAACGCTGCCAAAGTATGTTGACCCGAGATACTTGCAGGGCGGGGGCCAAGACGAGAGTTTTTTACCTCTGGGCGCAACAGATCACATTCTACCATCAACCTATACACTTCGCTCCCTTGGAAACACTGAGGGTTTTATCGAGTACTTTGTGAAAGCTACCCTGAGGGTCACCGGGCAAGGTCATGTTAATATGACTGAAGCTGTCCTTCCGTTTGATGTCATCAACCTCAGCCCTGACCCTCCCATAGCGGACTTTGCGCTTAAAGGTTCACGGAGCCGTCAGACCATGTCGAGCTATCGTCTTGTCCCAGGTATGGAAGATGTCAAGTTATCATTTTCCCAGAAGATGAAGCAGTCTTTCAGCACTTCAAGTGTACCGGAATTCGTCTACAATCTCCTTGTTGATGTGCCAACTGTCATCCAACTCGACAACCCTACTCCGATACCGTTCAAATTACGCGTCGTTCCAGATTTGAATGGGACAAGCGAAATTATCAAAGAAATCCCACAGAAGGTCAAATTATCATCAGTTTCTATTCGAATTGTCAGCAGCACCGAGGTCATCTGCGAAGGGACTCTGTATCCCCATACAAAGGAAAAACGCGAGGAGATTGACCTGTGTGTTGAGAGTGCGATAAGCAGAATCAAGGACGACATCTATATCCCCTGTACAGATGAATGGCCCTCACTCGATATTGGAGACATAATTGATTTGCGTCTCGGACAATTACGGCCTGGTTTTCCGCATCGGCCAGGCGGTGGCTATGTGCAATTCAACCCGACTTTTACCACATACAACATTCGTCATTCGCACAGGCTGACATGGAAGGTCATAGGTGAAATAGCAGGAGAGCGCTTCAGCGCGTTGGGGACAGTGGCCTTAAAGATTTTGATGCCAAGTGACGAGCGAAGGCGGCTGGGTGAAAAGGATTCAGTTCAAAGGGCCGAAACTGAAGCTGCATCTGATGGTGCACCAGGTCCGTCTCAATTGCAAAGAAACGAGTCGTGGATCCAGCCCCCGGATGAAGATGACGCACCCCCAAGCTTTACTGAAGTAGTCAAGGAAGACAAGGGAGCACACGTAGCAGAGAAGTCCAGCAAATAGGCAGACATGTAGTTCGGGAATGTTAACATGATGTTATGCAATAATAAAAAAAATATCATGCCAGTCTGCTACTTGAGTCACTGCTTACTACCTAAGCTCAAATTCCATTGCTTGTTGCTCAATGTTTTCAGAACTTCGTCCTGCCTATTAGGTAGGATTATATGGACAGGGAGCTGCTGTCCTTCCTGCTTATCTTCACCCTCACTCTCCCATGACAAAGTCAGAACAACCTCATTATTCTGGTCCTTCTGCCAGGAAACGTGAGCCAGTATTGGCTGTTGCCAGGTACCACTTACTGGAACTTTGGCCTCGAAAGCCTTAAAAAGGCCCACTCGCGGCTTGAAGATAAGCACCCTCTCGCCGTTGATCATGGCGAGTTTGAACCCCGCAACCTCGGCGGTATACTCGTATAGAGGAAGGCTGCCCCATGCGTGACAATCCGATCTTTGCGTGATGTAGTCTTCCACCCAAGTTGTCATGTGGAGTTCAAGCTGCTTTCGCCAGGGTGCCCAGAAACTGAAGAATTGGGCTTCGTATGCCTCATCGCCAACAAAGGATAAAGCCCTCAGACTATAGAACGCCATTGCTATAGATACCTGTGTGAACTTGTGCGCACGCTCTCCTTCCACTTTGGCTTGTAGAGCAAGAGAGCGATTCAAAAGATCAAAGGCGTCTTTGCCAGTTACCGCGCCACAGAGAACTGCCCAAATTTGACAATGTTCGCTATAATGGGTGTGGTTTGCCAATGTAGCGAGACCATCCGTGAAATGGGTACCGTCGAAGCAGTGGTTTCTGACGGCTTGTACGATCAACTCAGCCTGATGTTTGTGTTCATCTGCGCGTGATGGCTTGCCCAGACACGATTCGAGCGAACTGAGCCTCTGTAGAGTATATGCGAACAACTGATTCGTGTAGGTCAGGTAACCAGTATCCTTTGCGGCGGGTGGGACTCCGAATGGCTTATATGAATCACTCCAGTCAACAAATTCCCAGTCGCCAGCCAATTGAGAAACGCGAAGGAGGCCAGTTTCTCGGTCAAGACGACTGCCGAAGGTGTATAGAATGGCATCAACGATGGGTAGGAAGCTAGCTGCAAATTCCCTATCACCAAACTGCTCGTAATGGTCTGTTACCATACATACCCAGAAAAGAGAGAAATGGGAAATAATCTGCAGATGGTGGCAAGGAGCACGGCTTGCTGTCAACCCTACTTTGGGCTGAAAAGAGTTGTAGAATTGTAAGATTGCTTGGCGTGCGAGTCGATCATCTCGGGAGATCACATAGGTGAAGAGTGCTGAGCTTCTTGTATCCATGGCGTACTGAAGTTGCTCGTAAAATGGGCAGTCCTCATAGCAGTCGTGCATACAGTTCTCCAATGTGCGTAAGCTCACCTCCCAGAGCTTGTGGAACCATGATGGGCTTTCATTCTCAATCTCGACTGTAGGGAATGTGGCCAACACTTTCAGAGGGTAGTTTGTTTTAACAATGTGTATCCCATTAAGAAGCAGGTCCGAATCTTGAGCAACTTCAATATCCATGGCAAGGTATCGAAATGTTCGGAAGTGAAAAGGACTGAAAGTTTCATCATTGGCTTCTGCAATGCCATAGTCAACCAAAGCTTGATCCAACTGGGTTCCCCCGAAGATATACTGGTCTTTCGGCCCTACAATGGACTTTGAAGTGTCGGATCTGTCTCCTTTCTTTCGCTCAAAAGGTAGCCTAGTAGGCTGCTCCTCATAACCTTCAGACCAAGTGATTTCCAGCTTGCTACCACCAGTTGACGGCCTGGCGAAACGGAAGTCGACATAGGCTGTTATGTGGTAAGGCATCTCGAGTTCGACACGATGTACAGTGCCTTTGGTCAGGACAATGCCTGTCTCATGCTGCAGGGTCGGGTCAAGAAGACGTTCCCAGGTCTCCCGGGGCTGTGTACTTCTGATATTATAGATCGCTATGGGATGAAGTTGCTCTAGTCGAGGGAATGGAATCATCCGAGGATGCAGATTCCAGGGCATAGAGAGACCCCAATTGACCATGAACCGATATGGCTTTGCCGCAACCCAAGTAAGCGCATGGGATTCCCGCTGGTCAACCCTTTCAAAGATATGGAGGAAGAAATCAAAATTCCCACTGACGGGGAGAGCTCTGCAGGTATCAAGAGCCGTCTCCCATGTCTCATCCGTCTGAATGTCCAATGCTCGCTGCTCCAGGTCGCCTTCAGTTGAGTCGTGCCTAATGTGTAAACCTGGAAATGGGGTCCTGGGAAAGCTCGAGGCATTTTGTGATCCGTGATAGAACCGAAGAACATGAACAATAATATTGTTACGGCCAGCGACGAGATATGGTTGAATGTCTAGGACGTCGTAGAACCATGTCTGATCGTCTCCTTTAACAGGACCAGTATGAACCACCGACTTGTTAATATAGAGCTTGTATCTGGTATCGGCTGTAATAGCAATTTTTACAGGGCCGTGAGGAATATTTTCTAAGTCGATGGACTTGCGGAAATAGACAAATTCACCCGCAGAGGACGATTCTGGCTTCTCGTTCCAATGTGGGTGCCAAATCCACGAGGTCTCAAAATCGACAGTCATACTGGGGATGGCTTCGGACGTGGCCAAAACTCAAGAATAGCAATTTGTACACAAGCAGAGGGCATTGATAAAGGCGTAGAAACTCCCAGCTAATAAATAACTCTATTCGCATAGAAACTTGATCAAGTTACCGAAGTCTCCACCAGTAAAGTCTAGGCTTGATGTATTTCGTATCAAGATGTACCGAAGGGTCTGATCACAAGATGACGGATCAGACCGAGGTCGGGATACCCGGCCCGGAATGGGTTAGTATCTTGAGATCTGAGTCAAAGACAAGTCATATGAGTTGGCACGTCGGTAGAACTCTGGGAGAAATCATCCATGAACAAAACCGAAGGACGATTAACAATCGGGGAACAGCCCCGATTCCCCCACACTTCTGTGGACCCAGGTCCCCCCTCATTATCTCTTGGCTCGGAACACGACAACTGGGGCACAAAAACCATGCTATAGAGTTTCCCACCCCAACTATTAGCGGCAGTAAGTACCCAGGCACATTACCTCATCTACCTTCATCTTACTAAAGTGATAGTTTGATCTGTAGCTTGCAGTATCGTGCTATCATCTTACCCATGCCTAAGTCTTCCGCTCTAAACCCGAGATAGTATGTAAATTTCACCAGATACTTATAGTAATAAGCCTGAAATCGTTTTGGTACACTATCCCATGTTTATGGCATATAGTGCTTAAAAATTTATTGAAAAAACAAGTAAGATGCTAAGCTAAATATTAAGCTTAATGCAAGATGCAGTAAGGAAGAAGTATTAAGAAGAGTTATATAATATTTGATAAATACTATTTTTTTAATATTATAGGGAAAGCTAAAGTCTAGTTATTTATAAATAGAGAGAAATATTAAATAAGATACTGTTTTATAGTATATATAGTCTTATTAAGATAACAACTAATTAGTTATACGAAAACAAGAGCTACACATTACGTCCTGCTCCAAGGAAGAGCACTCCTCTTAATAGGATAAAGGCTAGCCCCCCTGGGTTCAACTCGCAATTCGGAATAGCTTTCTTAAATAGAACCCTGGCACTGGTATTTGCGGAATTGGCGAGTCTTGACCTTGTTCTCAAACATCTCATCCAGCTCCAGGTAGGTGCGGTTCTTCATCTCAGGCAGATCGAACCAGAAGACCACCCAGGCAATGACAGACAGAGCAGCAAAAATAAGACCAGTCTTGCCACCTAGATTTCCCTCGTCCGAGTTAAAGATGTAAGGGACACAAAAGTTGAAAACCCAGGACATGAAGCTGTTGCAGATGAAACCGACGGCGTTCGCCTTGGCACGGAGTCGGACAGAAGAGGTTTCAGAAGCAATGATGGGAATGACTGGTCCGGAACCAATGTTGAAAAAGACCATCACGAGGTTGATCATAACACCCATATACCACAGTGCAGCTTGAGTTGAGAAAAAGCCAGCGATACCAACAGAGAGCCAGGTTGCTGCCAGGAGTGCTGTGCAGCCCATTATGGTACGCCTGCGGCCTAGATTGTCGACGAGGAACCAGGAAATCATAATAGCAGCCAGGGACAGACCAGAGGCGATCTCAAGGACCATGATAGACTTCTCTGGGGAAAGGCCGGCGATAATCATGAAGTAGGTACCGTTGGCGACAAAGGTGGTACCATGGAACTGCTGAACAATGCTGGCGAAGATGATGATGCGCATCCGGCGAAAGTTCGGGCCCTTGAAACATTCTGACCAGGTGACGTCGGCTGTGTCAGCCTGCTCTTGTCTCTCGTGCTCGAGGGTTGACTGGAGGGCGACCATGGCAGCCTCGACCTGGAAAGGCTTGTATAGCCAGCCAAAAGACTTGCGGGCGCCGGCCTCGTCATTCTTTCGGAGGAGCCATGCCGGAGACTCGGGGACAATCAGGGCCGAGATGAAGGCCGTGCCAGCGAGGGCCCACTGGGTGGCGAAGCAGATGCGATAGGACATTCTTTGAAAGCCGTCAGGAATCTGGCTACCAGCAACGACGGCGGCGATCAGCTGGCCAAAGACGAGCTGAAACTGGAACAAAGAGAGGGCAAAACCTCGTAGCTTGACAGGGACGATTTCAGAGTTGTATGTCATGCAGGTGGTAGCCATCATGCTCAGGCCCATGCCAATAACAATCTTGCCGGCCAGGAATGTACCGCGACGATGGCCCATGGAGTCGCTCAAGTCGCATGTATATACCACCGCAATACCGGCCGCGGTGATGATAGATCCGGTCATCATAGAAATCTTTCGGCCGAATCGATCAGCGACCCAGCCGACAATGACGGAACCAATCATAAAACCAATCTGCATCGAAGCATTCCACAGAGACAGCCAGATAGATGGCAGAATAGGCATTCCATCTTGAAGCTCGCCGAATCTCTGCCTGTTTTGACGAATTAGAATAGTTCTACTGCCGCTGGGATGCATCGTATTGGTGGAACCTACAGAAAGGCCGGGAAGGCTGTGACGACACCAACAATGATAATATCGAAGCCAAAGGCCATGGGGCCTGTTGCCATGAGGATGCTGAAGATAACAGACTTGTAGTTCTGTTTGAGGGACTGTAGCAAAGTGAGGGAGGTGGCATCGTGCTGGTTGATAGCCAAGGAGACGTCCCCCTTCTTGCTCTCTACCATCTCGACGCTGGGCTTGGTGTCGTGCTCCATTGTGTTAGTTGTTGGTGATGGGTGCTTGGCTATTGGATCTGGAGTGACTGAAAAAACCAAGTAATTTCATGGTGATTTATATTATTCGGAAGTTGTATGTAGAAATTGGGTTGCAAACCGTCTCTGCGCCAAGTCAATTGGAAAATCAGTTGTTATTGTTACAGAATGCGGGGTTTGACTTTCCGCTAGACGCAATCGAAGCCCCTGGTTGCGGGGTCTGGGGTCCGGGGGGGTTGGTCTAGCCCAGAAGGAATTAGGACTGCCCATAAATGTCGGGGCTCGTCCCCGATAATTCCACTACCCCCCTTCTTTTTCTCTACATCATCCAAACTAGTTTCGCTACATTTTCCGCCGAGCGGTACTTGACAATGGCAGAAGAACGAGCCTCAAAGCGTACCAAGTCAGCCAATAGCATGGTCTCGTCAGGTGATGAGCTCCCACCGCCTGGTAGTAGTTCCCGTACGGGACTTGCGTGTGAGGCTTGCAGACTCAGGAAGACTCGCTGCGTCGGCTTTCCCACCTGCTCTTGGTGCCAGCGCCGTCGCCAATCTTGCATCCGAGGCCAGAACAGTCAGACGAGCCCGTGGGTGGACCTCCTGTTGGCTTTACCGAAAACTAGCTAACAATTCCTTGTCATCTAGATTGGACGATTGGGGCAATCAGATACTTGGTGCTATATCAAGGGCCAGGGATGAAATTCTCGGTGCATCAATCCAATTCAATGCTGATCGGCCGCTCAACCATACCTCGGTTACGCTGCCGGATAACGAACACGGTACTTGGCTTCGTACCCATAGAGGCCAGGGATGCTTCGCTCCGATGTCGAGCGCCGAGAACATTTTACAGTGGGATGTTTTGCGAGATCAGCTTCCGAGCTCAGCCCAATCCCCAATCAACGCCACGGACCCGTACGAACCTGACAGGTCCACCAGTTCCAAGGCTAGTGCCGATACGTCTTCTGCCAAACTCCGAGCTCTGCAGCAGCGCTTCGAGACTCAGTTCCTGGCTCGGTATCCCATCATCAGCAGACCTTGGTTTACTCGCTGCGTCCGCAATGTAGCAGAGAGCGACGGAGATTGGAGTGCTGAAACATGTCTCGTCTTTCTGGCTTGTGCTATCGCATCCTTATGCGACTGCTCTGATCACGATGCCTTGACGCCTCAAACCACCTCCATGAGTCCAGCATCTACTGTCTCAGGCTCATGTATGCCTAACTCGCGCCGGCCTGCGTATCAGTATTGGACTATGGCAAAGCGGAGACTCGGCTGGGCCCTTGACGAGCCTGCGGGTCTGCTCTCCGCCCAATGTCTGTGCCTAGCTGGGTTCTGGCATCTGCTGAACTTCGCGCCACGAAGGGCTCGCAACATGTTTTATCGTGCTATTGAGAGTATGAGGGATATGACATTTCCAAGCTTACCGGATATTGAGAGGCATCTGGCACGATTCATTCATGTCCTCTGTGCCGACCTGCTCGAGTAGGTCTCCAATTCCGTTACCCACTGCATCATGATGAACAGTCATGAGACTGACCTATCTGTTACAGACGTTTGAATTTTGAGTTGGAGCTTTCCCCATACAACGGCCGAAAGGAACCTACTAACGAAACCTTTTCACTAAATGAAAGCCCCAATCTTCCTGCTGCGATCAGTCTTCACACGGAAGACTTGGCTGGAGGCTTATCTTTCGAGCTCACAAACAATCCACAGCAGTTGCACCCAATTCGAAAAGACATCAACAAACTCCTGGCTTCCATATCAACAATCTCCAGCTGGCTTGACCTGTATTCGTTGCATGGCCAAGCAAAAGATTTGCGATGGCGTCTCAACCAACTCACAGACCCAAGGAGCATCATCTGCGGGGAAGCTTCAAGCTCGACTGCGCTTAGTCATTCATTCGGTGAGCCGATATTTGAAGATGTAAGGATGCAGAAAAAAGAGCTCACGGTGCGCTTACTGCGCGTTTATTTGTGCTTGAACCTGCACCTTTCGCCTCCCCTCCTACAGAAGTTGGATTCCGACGCCAATCCTCCACCTGTCCAGTCACCCCAACGCATCTTGCAAGAGATAGCAAGCCTTGCGGATGAGTGTCTCTCGCTGACAGCTGAGGTAATGACCTCACATCTCAAGGAGTGGCAAGGTAGAGAGTCTCTGTCGAGCCGTAGTGCCGCATCCAGCAATCCAACCTGCCACAATCCTGAAGCAGAGTTCTCGTACCGTTTTTCGTACGTAGGTTGCCTGACACTCCTTGCAGTATACTGCGCCAAAACAAAAGCAGCCTGTGGGGAGATGGATTTTGCCCATTGCCACTCACTGAAGCTGCCTGCAGACTGGCGTTACTTGGTTGCTGGTCACACGAGAATGCTACTATCACACGACGAAGGGACCAATACATGGAAGTGCGGATATTTGCTCAGCCAATTTGATATGGAATGATTAGATTTTCTCCGCGCCTTCAATCAGCATCCATGGCTGAAATACCAGTCTCACAACCAGTTTCTAGCGGTGGTGATTCCAAGCGCACAATCCACTCAAGATACATCCTGGCATCCGCACTCTCAGCACCCCAATACGCAAGTGCAATCTTCAACTTCTGCATGCCGGGCTCCCAGACTGGAAGACAGTCTAGACCCGGTATACCACTCTTTGATGTGGCTATGATCTCTAACGCCGCACATGCGCAGTAACGAATACCGAGCCAGGTCCCGGGGTGGCGATGTGTAGTAAGTCCATGGGTTACAAGGTATCTATCGATCCGGAGAGCTCTATTTGCAAGCTCGTTGGCCTGAGCTTGTAGCGACATGGATAGTCCGTCGAGGTCTCGATGAAGAATGAAGTGGAGGGCAGGCCTGCTCAGTGTGTGGCGAATGATGATCAATCGGAGCCTCAAATATTCTCGCAGGTCGTCGGGGGAATGGCCGGACTCGTCTGTCTCAATGGTGATAGAATCCGGAAGGTTAACGAAATGTACCATGATCTGGTTATCTAGATCTGCCAGGGTGTTGAGAATGTCTCGGTAGAATGACTCGCGGTCCACGTTGACTGGTTGGTGTTGCTCTGCCTGTTGAGTGGCGAAAAATGATTCGATTCGGATTTCCAGCTTCCGAAGCGAGATGTCTGTCAAGTAGTACATCCAGCTCTGCTCGTGTTGTGCGGCCGATGAATCAGAACTGCCACCTATGCCGGGAGGGGATGACCATGAAGGTTCTAGGTCTGGTAGAAGGGATGACATGTTCTCATACTGAATCAGCTGAGCGTTTGCAATTTCAAGCCCCAGTTCAGAGGCGACTTCTCTATTCAAGCGATCATCAGCATGGGAGGCTCGGTGGGGGGGCATTCAAGAATGGGCTCAAACCTCTCTGTCTTGAGACAACTCCAGAAGAGTTTACGATGTGCATTATCTGGCTTCTTCTTCGTGTTCCCTAAAGCCGCCTGAATCATGGCTGACCCGCCTAGGCTCTTGGTCAATACATCTTTGCACATGATACTCGCGTTGTTCAAGCATCTCCATGAGGCGAGCGGTTTGAATGTCGTTACGTAGTACCCAGCAGTCAGGAAGAAACACTGTGCACCGACAATGCTCGCATGGCCCATAATGAAACCAAGTCTTTTGAGGCCGGCATCGAAGTACTCGCGGCTGCGCAGGTACTGTTCCGGATCTATTGACGCCTCTGAGTACTCCTCTAACTTTCTGTGGTCATATGGCATGCAGATACTCCCTAGGGCACAAGCCATTAACTATTCTGATAGTCAGCTAAAATTGAACGTCTCACAACTATTAAGGCACTTGGGGATTGCAGTAGCTACCAGCAGACATGTAGGTGCATCCCAGCCAAGCCCTTCCTCCTCTACCACGGAGATCTGACTGTAGAGAACCCCGAGGTCGACCAGGGGCTGCTTAGCGTGAATGTACTTGACGAATCGTTCGATGAGCTGCGTCATTTCGGCTCGATCATCAAGTGCCCCATTGGGAGGGGGGAGATGAACTGGCAGACGAACCGAAGCATAGTGAGGATCCGCATTCAGCCTTACAGCTTCAAAGTCGTCGTTCATGTCAATAACCGAGGTCAGAGGCGCCTTCAAGAGGTGGTAGGGGCGAAGGCTCGGCCATGTTAGTGTAGATTCAACCGATGAGGACCACCATGACCGAGTGGGTGGAGAAGTCATGGATGGCCTTGAACCTAATCGGCAACGGGATGATAGCGTTTGAGTTGGTAAGCAAGTCTTGGTTACATTGGCTGATCCTTGGGAGAAGGTTACCCGTCTCAATTTGTGAGCGGGTAGCTGCTGTGGTCAGCTGAGGGGCTCATGTTTAATAACCACGAACCAGACCCGCCCAACCTCGCAAGTGTTTTTACTTAACCTAACTAGTACTAGAGGTATTTTAGAGTTTGCTATGATCATTGCTCGGGGTATTTACCAGCGAATGGCAAAACGTCGGGGCATATCCCCGCCAAGTTCGTCATCACTACCCTAGACCATAAAAGTTAATTCTGCCCCTCCAAGCCAAGTGACGCACAACCGCTATCAGATCAGGAAGTACAACGATCATAGACATAATGGCTCACATGAAGGTCATTAACTTACGTGTTGAGCATTACCGGGAATTTGCAGTCATCAACGAGGAGAAGCCTCGCATCTCTTGGTCATTTGAAGGCCTGGAAGAAAAGTGGTCTCAACGGGCATATGAGGTCTCTCTACACCGTGGTCAACCCAGAAAGACCGAAACGTTCTCGGTCGCATCCTCACAGTCCCTTTATGTACCATGGCCATCCCGACGACTAGAATCGCGAGAGCTTGTAACACTCAAAGTTCGGGCCCAGTCCGAGGATTCGGCGTGGACGTCATGGTCAGCTCCCCTGCAGATCGAGGTTGGATTACTCGAAACCACCGACTGGCACTGTACCTTGATTCAACCCTCAATCAATCGGGACTTGTCCAAGCCAGTTCAACCAGTGAGATTCAGAAAGGACTTTCACCTCAAGGAAGCGCCACAACAGGCTCGTTTATACATCACCGCACACGGTCTCTACGAGAGCTTCATCAACGGGACCAGGATCGGAGACCACGTGCTTGCGCCTGGGTGGACGTCTTATGACCATCAACTGCCGTACCAGACTTTTGATCTCCTAAAACAGCTAAAGAAAGGAGAGAATGTCATCGCCGCGGAGGTTGCCGAGGGTTGGTATTGCGGCAGGTTGGGCTTTGCAGGTGGTGAGAGGAATATCTGGGGCTCTTCGGTCGGCTTGTTTGCTCAAATTCTGATCACATACAGCGATGGAAGCACAGAGGTTGTCGGAACAGACAGAAGTTGGAGATGGAGCCACGGCCCCTTACTTCAAGCCGAGATCTACGATGGTGAACTGTACGATTCTAGGTTGGAATGCCCTGGATGGAACGAGCCGTCATTCTTGGACAAGGGCTGGCAGAGCGTTCGCCTTGGTCAATTCAATCTCTCGACTTTGCAAGTACCATCTGATAGCCCACCAGTCCGGCGAATACAAACCCTCCACGCGGAAAAGAAATTGCAGAGCCCCCAAGGAAGCACCATCCTTGACTTTGGGCAGAACCTGGTTGGCTGGGTACGATGTGATCTTACTGGGCCAAAGGGTCATACTGTTCGTCTCATACATGCTGAGGTCTTGAAAAATGGTGAGTGTGCCACTGCGCCACTTCGAGATGCCAAGTGTACCGACACAGTCATCTTGTCGGGTCAGCCTCTGGTTTATGAGCCTCGTTTCACGTTTCACGGGTTTCGCTACGTGCAGATCACAGGCTACGACTTTGATCAGGTCGACCTGAACAACTTCCGCGCCGTCGTCATCCACACAGATATGCCCCGAACTGGATGGTTTGAGTGTTCAGATGAGATGTTGAATAAGCTGCATGAGAATGTAGTTTGGTCCATGAGGGGAAATTTCATCTCGGTTCCCACAGACTGTCCTCAAAGAGATGAGCGTCTTGGATGGACCGGGGATCTACAAGCGTTCGCTCCCACTGCAGCCTATCTCTATGATACTGGAGGCATCCTCAAAACTTGGCTTCGAGGCCTGGCTTTTGAGCAGACCGAAGATGGCAAGGGTATCCCGCCGCTTTTCTCTCCCAATATTTGGAAAGGACGTCCAAATATCCCATCTGCCATCTGGGGAGATGCACTCATCAGTGTACCATGGGATCTTTACCAGTCCTCCGGCGACACAGCGTTTCTTGCAGATCTCTATGACAACATGAATGAGTGGTTAACAAAGGGTGTCAAGCGAGACCAAGATGGCCTTCTGTGGGATCCTAATCACTCTCAACTTGGTGACTGGCTTGAGCCTGGTGCACCCGCTGATGACCCGGGCAATGGACCGACAGACGAGATTCTAGTTTCGAATGCTTTTCTCATCCATATGACAGATATCATGGCCCAGATCTCTGGCATCTTGGGTCGTGAAAAAGATTGTGAGCTGTGGACAAAACAAGTAGCCAACTTGCGTGCGCGCTTTGCTCAGATTTACATCACTGACGAAGGAAGAGTTGTGTCAGACACTCAGACAGCCCTAGCACTAGCCATTAACTTCTCGCTCTTTCCCACTCCCAGGCAGCAAGATACAGCAGCAGCACGTCTTGTCCATCTGATTAGACGCAACGCGCGTTTCAAGATTGCTACGGGCTTCGCAGGGACACCTATTCTCGGGCATGCGCTCAACAAGATCAACCAACACCAGCTCTTTTATAGAATGCTCATGCACAAAAAGCCGCCATCTTGGCTCTACCCGGTCACTATGGGCTCTACAACCATCTGGGAAAGATGGGATAGTATGCTTCCAGACGGGACACTAAACTCATCTAACATGACAAGCTTCAATCACTATGCATTGGGAGCTGTAGCAAACTGGATGCACACCACGATTGCCGGTATACAACCGCTGGAGCCTGGTTGGAAGAGAATAAGGATCTCTCCAGTGCCAGGAGCAACAATCACGTCTTGTCACGCTCGATTCCTCAGCCCCTATGGTGAGGTAGACGTAAGTTGGGAACTGAGGGGCGATGAAATACATCTGTCGGCCACAATTCCTGGAAATACAGAGGCAGAAGTCACACTGCCTGGTGGAGAGCCGGAATCCGTGGGGTCTGGAAGACATGTCTTCTCTCGTGCCTACACTCGGCCTGAGTGGCCGCCGCTGCCTATCTATGCTCCTTTTGTTCCGCATGATGATGATGAACCATAGGTGCAGAGAATGGAGATGAGGGGAACTAGGATTTGATGTAAATAGGTTGTTTTACTCGTACATGTTGGTTTCGTCTCGTCCCCTTAGTGTCTCTCCCCGTCTGTTAAGTTTAATTACGTTCCAGTCTCTGAAAAGACTACAGTGTAGAGGTTTATTGAACAAGCTTCTGGTCGTTTTGAGTTTATCTTGCTTATCGCCACACAACCATTTCCCCGGACCTTCCGTCCCGTTGCTCACACAACATTTGGGGAGTCACCAAGCTCGAATCTTGGTATCCCTCACCTCGGTAAGCATGGTAGCCCGATGGTGGGGAACTACTGTAGACAAGGTAAAAAGGACCCCCTAGCGCCCCCGATGGATATGGATCGACCAGAGTGGAGCTGCATTGCCCGCACTTTAGGTCTCCGAACTCCGTCTGGGGCTGTTGGATATTTAAAAGAGTAGATGTTGCCTGAATATGTTGAGACGCAAGCAATCAATAGTCTGTCATTAATAAACAGCTTTAACACGATGATCATTAATGGCTTCCATCCTCAGGAGTTTGAACATCCTCAACTAGGTCCAATCGTTGGAAGAAAGCGAAACGAGCATGTTGTTCAGTTTCGTAGCATTCCATATGGCCATGTTGCTGCACGTTTCCGACACGCCACATTAATCAGCGAGCTACCACCAAAACAGCGCACGTTCACGGAATACGGCCATGCCTGTCCTCAAACCGAACAAGGCATGGAGCCATTTGGCGGTCCAATCCCAGGGGACGAAAAGCGAGAATACGATGAGTTTTCTTGTCTCAACCTGACCATCACAGCGCCAGTGTCGGTTTTGAAGTCTAGGAGTACCCAAAAAGTACCGGTCATGGTCTACGTCCATGGTGGAGGCTTTACAGTTGGCGCGCATTATGGTGGCCCTAATGGTAACTCAACTCCTGTCCCGTCCAGCTCTACAAGGCGTGTCGACTTAATATCGATTTTACAGATACAACAAGAATGGTGACACAAGCATGCGAGGACTCGAGACCCATCATCGTAGTTAGCATCCAGTACACAAATTCCTGCTTCACCTGCACGATGACTGATTACTAACCGGGTCAAGCTACCGACTTCATTTCCTGGGATTCCTGGCGTGCCAGGCAAGTAGCAGCCTATATTTGACATATACTGGAGCCCACTCTGACAATCTTTAGGACCTCGTCGACGAAGCCGCGTCACTCAACGAAGACCCCTGCAACTTTGCATTATACGACCAACGTCTGGCCTTCCAATGGGTCCAAAAGTTCATTTCGGGGTTTGGCGGTGACATCAAAAGGATCACCGCATTCGGCGAAAGCGCTGGCAGTTCCTCACTCGCCTTCCACCTGAGCTCCAACGTCCCCCTCTTCGATCGAGCTATTCTGCAATCCGGAACTGCATCTGCAATCAGTCCCAAGCCCCTTGCAAACAAGGAAGAAGAATATCAGGCACTCCTTAGTTTCTGTGGGATCAGTGTGGATGATCCTCAGCGCCTCGAGAAGCTCAGAGCTGTGCCAACTGCCAAGATTGTCGAGGCAGCCTCGTCTATCAACAAGGCAGCCTTTTCACCACTGGCCGACAAAAGCTTCTTTCCAATTATTCCCAATTACCTCAATCATGCTCAGATAGTATCCGATTGCTCTTGGATAGATGCTATCATTACGGGCGATACAGTCTTTGAAGTCAGTACATTGAGTGTCTTCTATATATTACAATTCTGACAGAGCATAGGGCTATCTGTTTGCACACAATCTCTTTGGTGTGCGATCTGAGGTCTTTTACCAACACGTGGAAAATGCGCTTGGAGCAGAGAATGCCAAGAGAGTATTAGAGGTATATGAAATATCCAGAACCATGGACCAGAACTTGTTCTGGACCAGGTTATGCACATTATGTGGTGATGTTATGTTCTCCTGTAAGATAATCTCGCATTAAGCCCATCAGCCTCAGCAAGACTAACATGAGACGCAAACAGTGCCTTGCCACATCCTATCAAAAGAGCTATGGCAGAGTGGTAAGAAACAGTATCGTTGTATTCTTTCACTGCGTAATCCATTCCCCGGTTCCTTCTTCTCCAACGTCCTTGGCCACCATTTCATCGAACTCGTCTACCAATTCATGACGTTCATGGAGCGCTTACCTCTCCAGAGACAGCGCGATGTCTGCATCGGCTTTGCGCGACGATGGACGGCCTTTGCCTATAGAGAAGAGCCTTGGCCTCAGTATACATGGGTAGATGAGACAGTGGCAGTGGCAGATTCCCGGGAGGGCTGGGTCGCGCGGTCACGAGTGAAGGACTTGGAGGTTTCTGCATATGACGAAGGCGGCCAGCGTCGCTATGAGAAGTGGGAAGCATTGGATGAGGTGTTTCGATCACTAGGGGAGAAGGCGCCCACAGCGGTTGAAGCTCTCAGTTTCCCGACATTAGTAACTTTGGGAAAGAAGTAATTAGATTTCGATGTTATTTAAATACATGACGATACTGGAGGAAGGCCAGTCAGCAGATAGATATGAGAAAATGAGTGATTGTTACGCTGTGGCTAAATAAATATCATGCTAGCACTAGACCTGCCATTCTTCCCTTTAACTAAAGCAAGGACCATTGACTTACTGAAATCAGGGACGCTGATTCCTTCTGGTCGAGACCTCTGTGCTTCCTTCATCTTCACATGTACCTCCCATTTCCCGTTGGTAACCTTGGCGTCTTCTAACTCCTCCCCATCAACATAAACATGCAACTCGCACAATTCGTCCTCATCAACTGTACCGAAAATTGCCAATTGCCTTTCTCCATCTACAATTGACGCTGTGGCATCCATAGTGAGCTGAGGTGGCGTCGATTCGATAGTACTACTCCCATGGCTGCATACAATAGAGTCTGTTGCCAACTGTGGGGTTCTCGATGGTTTCTGACGAAGTAAGCTGCCCTTTTCAAAGGCATAGGCATATCGAAACAAGTTCTTGTCATCATAGGCCTTGGATGCGAAAGTGAGATTGACAGGCATTCTCGAATCAGCCATGACTCCCATTGGCACACTGACAGTCGGAATACCAAACTGGCGAATTGCGCAGTTTCCATTCGAATACAGAACACCATTGAGCCATGCATGCTTTGCAGACTCTTCGTCAACATCCGCATCAGCCTTGCCCACATCGGCATTACAAGGCCATACAACCATGTCTAGGCCTAGGGTATCAAGCCAATCCTCAAATTCTGACTTGCGCTTCAACTCAAGGTTGTGAAGTACCGTCCCAAGGTTTGGAATCTCGTAAGTCGGGACACGGCCATTGGTGACGTGGGCAACAACAGCCGTATGTCGAACAAGAGGATCGTTGGCATCGTATCTATCTGGTAGGCATCCAGGAGGATGGGGGAATATAGTGGATGATTCGACTTGTGCAAGAGACGATGCCACTTTGGAGTCTTGATTTGCTGCCAGGAAGTCGTCCCAAGAATAGGCCATCAATTGGCACATATCAATCTCATTGCGATGAGGTGGTGTTTCCGTTTTGCTCTCACCACTGAGAGGTTTCTCGAATTCAGTGACGAGTGGAAAGTCAGTCTCAACAACTGTGGCGCCAAGGCCTTCAAGTATGGTCCTGGCTTGTTTCCAAAGGTCGATAACACTGTCGCGGGTATGAACCTTTCGTGCATCCGGGTCAGAGTCCGCGCCACCGATGTACATCTTTGGAACACCGATCTTTTTGCCTTTGAGAGCATTGGGATCAGAGAGATCAAAAAACGTCTTTGGTCGCACAGAATCGACGTCTGGGAGCTTAACAAAAGGCTGCTCTCGCCAAAAGTCGCAGCTTGTCTTGTCGTCTGCTGCAACAATTACATCCAAAAGCGCAAACATGTCTTCCATAGTTCTCGTATGAGGAACTACAGTGTCGCAGGTGGGGAAAAGAGGCCAGTTGCCTCTGATTGATATGAGTCCCCTGGAGGGAGTGTATGCCACCAAACCATTATTGGAAGCAGGTGAACGGCCAGATGAGATGGTTTCCTCTCCCATACCAAAGACACCAAAGCTTGCTGCGGTCGCTGTGGCGGATCCATTGGATGATCCCGAAGCGAAAGCAGCCGTGAGATAGGCTTCATTGTAGGGCGACTCAGCACGGCCATAAACGCCTCGCTGCATACCACCTGCAGCCATTGGGGGCATGTTGGTACGACCCAAGAACACAGCGCCAGCGTCTCTCAGCTTCCCAACAGTGAACGCATCTTCATTTGCGATGAGGTCCTTGAAAGCGGGAGACCCAGCAGCTACCGTCATACCTCGGATCTTGTAAGAATCCTTGATCGTGCAAGGAATTCCATCCAGCAAGCCCAGTGTCTTGCCAATGGAGCGACGGTGATCCGATGCTTGAGCAGCATCAAACACATCTTGATTGATGACTGGGATAGCATTGAGCTGAGTGGTTCGGCGATCATACTTGGCGATTCTCAGCAAGTGCTTGGCGGTCAGTTCAACGCTGTTGATATGACCTTGAGAAAGTGCAGATGCAAGGGATGCGATTGAAGCCTCTACGATGGAGAGTGTCTGCAGAGTCAGTATTTGTGAAACCCTTTTGACATATGATGGCAGTACGGCTTACAGTACTCTGGTTGTCCATTGCCATGTTGGGAAGGATTGGATTCTTTCGGGGCTGTCTCTAGGTGATGCAGAAGAATGGAAATTACAGGTTTACAGTAAAGTAATTGAAAAGAAAAGATGAGTTAAGTATTAAAGTAACTTGTCTTGGGATACCTAGCCATGTTGCAGTGCGCGGGAATTGCAACTGTTAATTATAATATGCAGCTGTTAAATAATGTGATTGAATTGAGATTGAAGCCAATTATTATATTAATTAGCAGGTGATGAATTATTTATCAGCTGTTGATTTCATTTATCAGGATAAGACAGTTTATCTAACTGGAAAGTCTGATAAGCTCTTATCGCGCACTTTTGATTCGCTGACACGGTTACACGCTGCCCATGACTGTCTTATCGTTGATAGTAACATGGAAAGAATGAGCACTTCCATTTGGATATAAACCCATGACTGTCGTTGCGATCAAGTCAATGTCTCAATATCCTAACATCTCAATTGTTTGCGTGTTATCCAAGATGACGGAATCTTCAGTCTACCATGACGATGTTCCTGGCACCGTTCGTCTCGTTGACATCAATGGGATGAATTCGTCAGGGCCCCACGACTCTCAGCACAAAGACATTGTCCTGGTTCCTCGCCCGAGCTCCGATCCAAATGACCCGCTCAATTGGTCCCATCGTCGAAAGCTCGTGGCCGTCAGCATGTCTTATCTTTATGTCTTGGGCACCGGGATAGCAACCTCTCTTCAATACTCTGTCCTCGCAGATATCACAAAGGATACCGGCATTTCTACTGCAAATCTCGTCCAGGGAACAGGAGTCATGTTTCTATTCTTTGGTTGGGCTTGTCTGATTTGGCAACCGATCGCTCTTACATACGGACGGCGTGGAGTATATCTTATCACCATGTTGCTCACGATTCCGATAATGGTTTGGACTGCCTACTCAACTTCTGCTGGAGAATGGTTTGCCCACAGGATCTTGATTGGCATCATTGTATCTCCAATTGAGTCTCTGTGTGAGGTTACCGTGTTCGATCTCTTCTTCGCCCATAACCGTGGGACTTACATGAGTCTCTACGTGGCCATCCTCTTTGGGTCCAACTTCCTTGCCCCTCTCGTCGCAGGATGGTTCAACGATGCCTTTGGATGGAGATGGACGATGCATTTCGGGGCAATTATATGCGCAATTTGCTTCCTTATTATGTTCTTCTTTATGGAAGAAACAATGTACTTCCGTGGAGTATCACTTGAAAGCCAATCAGTTACCGATAACGAACACCAAGACTTGAGGGAGTCCAAAGCCGACGGAAAAGCAGATGAAGGATCGCCGAGAAACTCTCTGCTGTCTTCCCCATCGGTCATCTATAAGGATATCAACTCAGGCTGGGGGAAATACACTTGGTTCAAGGTTGTGACAGGGCGGCCCAGTAACACGGACATGCTACGAATGGTCTACCGGCCTGTTATTATGATTTTCCAGTTTCCAACAGTTGCGTGGGCTGGATTTCTCTATGGAATCAACCTTGCCTGGTACAATGTCCTGAATGGAACTGCCAGTCCTGTTCTGTCAAGCAATCCATACAATTGGAATGCAGCACCGGTTGGTTGCGTATATGCAGGGCCGATTATTGGAGCAGCCGTTGCTTGTCTCTGGGTTGGAAAGGCAGCAGACTGGATCGCCTTGTGGCTAGCGCGACGCAATGGGGGTATCAGGGAGCCCGAGCAACGCCTTTGGGTGCTGCTTCTCTCAGGTATCATCTCATCAGCTGGCCTCATCACATGGGGTGTTGGTGCATACTACCACGTCCACTGGATCGGCCTTGTGTTTGGGCTAGGTATGCTTACGGTTGGATGTGTTGCTGGAGGTGCGATAGCTGTCAGCTACAACGTCGATTGTTTTAAAGAGATCGCAGGTGAAACAACTGTCTCTATCATGTTGATTCGCAATACGATCGGCTTTGGCTTTAGCTATGCTATCACGCCATGGTGGACAACCCAGGGGTTAAAGAACTGCTTTATCACTGCAGCTATGATTTCACTTGCGTGTACACTTACTTTCCTCGTCATGATCGTTTACGGGAAGCGATTTCGACGATGGTCCATACCATCCTACCGGAAGTACATGGCTAACATGACTGTTTCGCACGAATGAGGAAGGGAACGAGAGTCACAGTGGAACCAGCAGATCACTTGCCCAAGTTCGGAAGAAAAGAAGATATTGCGCAAGGGCAGTTTATTTCGTATTTACTCAGTTTATATAATACATTTTGCCAGCTTTCGCAATTGCTCTCTTGCCTCGGTCGCCGTGGGAATGTCCTGTTCCAAATTCTTGACAATATCCTCTAGATACGTAACGAGCCGCCCTACAGCCAATTGGGATTGGTTCTCGTCATAAAGAAATGCATTATACACCATATGGCCAACGCCAAGCAGTTGGTGAACAATCTGACTGCTTGCGACTTTGAACATGATAAGAGAAGCTTCAGTGATCTCATTCAGGAAATCTTCCGCCACTTTGATCACCTCATCAACTGGAGCCTGGCAATGAAGCAGGCCCATGATATTTACAAGGGCCTCAGTGCAAGTTATTTGAACTGCCATGAACTTGCACCGATTGCTCTGAAAATCGTCATGTGATTGCGAAAGGACGCGGAGTATAAAAGGTTTGCTGGCTTTTAGTTGATCCAGACTATCGAGCAATGCCCTTGGGGATGGTCGGTCGCAAAACACGGCAACGACATCCCTATGAGGCTTTCGCTGACGAAGATTGAGTATCGCATACTCCATCAATCGGAAAAGATCGGTGATATAATCCCATCCAGCTGTCCAGGCCTGCGTCTCGCGACTCATAGCAGGCGTGATACGAGGGTAAAGCACCGAGACCTGGGCTTCAGGGAGACGGATGATATGCCCAAGGACGCAGGCTGAATGAATCTCAAGCCGATAGACACACCAAAATAGACGTCTTCGGTCATCTACCTCTAGTAGCGAGATGGAGCTGTCCCAGTTATTTTCCATATTGAACCCGTGCTGAGCGATCCATGCATGGCATAATCCGAGGTATCTGTGAAGGTCACTCTTACTACCGCTTCTCAGCGAGTACACAGCCAAGAGGCCGAATGATCTTAGGTAGTCAAGATCAGGTGTATCCGGAATCCGTGCTGGAATATGGGAAACGGCTTCGTTGAAATAGATGTCGCTGTCATGCGAGACAACATTGCCCAGCAACGTGCTATCGAATACCGCTTTGAGAGTGAGACTCTGGGCGCTCAGTGCACACAGTGCCATTAGAAGCAGGTACGCTGTCTCACTGGCACTAGGTATGCTGTCTGCCCACCGTCTTTCCAGGTCGTTCTCGGAAAGAAATGGAAAACTTGTTTACTTCAGCGGCAGTTTCAGCGAATCGGGTAGGGGGACGACATACTAGCACTGGTACATTGTATCCCGGTAGATGTCTATTAGACGACGGATGCATTGCGGAGACCTGAAATCAGAGCTCTCACTCCCGGTCTGCTTCTGGTTGTTGCTTTTCCCAGTTGCTACCGCTGGCTTCCTACCCCGTTTCCGAACAAGCCGATTCATTGTGCATTCGGACCCGTAATCGATGCACGTGAGACAAGTTCTGTGACCGTCCCGGGATGTCGCCTCGGTCATAGATGATCGGCGACACTTCAGACCTCTGGAGTGACAAAAGTCGCAGGCCTGTAAGGCTCGCTGTCTTCGAGTACCTGCAGATCTACGCTGCATCGAGTTGACTTGCTTTGATATGATCTTATAATTAAACGCGGTAAAATGACCATGTTTGACAAGAAGGCAAGCCTTAATAAATCAAAGTATTTATCAGTTCTTGAAGCTTATCAATTTAGCAGCTGATAAATAACCGCTGATAGGATATCGAGTGGAGTACGTAATAGCCAACCACATCCTGGCGATTATCTAGTCATGTAGAGTCCGTCCTCCCTAGCTCTATCCACTTGGTCCAGCAAAGCGCAAAGACGAGACCATCATGATGAATGCAACGAAAGCTTTCAAACCTAATATCACTTTTTCTAATTATATCAGGAGGCAAGATAAATAGCTCATTCCGTTATAACCCCGGAGGATTCCAGATTTTAACTCATACCGTTTGTCAGTCGGATCTCGGCCCGCACGCCTATTGCTACCCCGGAATCAATTCTAAGGAGTACTAATGTTAATCCTGGTATGCATGACAACGATGCCGACCGCTAGCCCGACTCATCTTCATCGTGCTTCCCCGTGCACGACGTGCAGTTTTGATAAACTTATGAGTGTTGGTGACAATAATTTCCCAATCTTAACGCGGCGAAAAAGAATAAGTCCCTAACTAAAGAGAGCGACTGCGTCAGTCTTGGCAAACTCGAGTTTCAATACCTCTGCTATCCCAAGACTTTAGAATGCCGCGACTCCCAAGTCTAGCCCTTGCAGCATTTCGGGGCGGCCGATAACTCAATGCATTCTATCAAGATTGCATTAAAGGGAATATAAACGAAACAATTATAAGGGCTTTTAAGCTACAGCTATAGAAAGTAAATGTCTCGCTCCGCCCCTTCCTCTCTGGCAAGCATCTACTGCATTACCGATAAGGTCTCTCAAACAACTAAGCTACCCTGAACCTCGGCAACCCATGCTAGTACTCAGACGCAAATAAAGTCAGTAGACTTATATACGGTATTCTCAATCTCATTTCTCTTCAACCATGCTTTCTCAGGGTAAGGGCAGAGAAGACGATGTTGCTCATCACCGTTGTCGTCCTTGAACGAATGAGGCAGTTCAGTTGGCACGGTCCCGTTCTCAACCCAAGCTCGGAGTGCATCGAACGTGTTTGTGGGCTGTCCTCCCTTGCCGCCGGAGCAATGCAGCAGCCCAGGAACTTCGAACATGCGGTAAAAGCTTGCGACTTCGGGGATGATCTCCTTCACCTTGTTGTAGTAGTGTCTTGTGCCCTTGACTGGAATAAGCTGATCGTGCTGTAACTTGTTAGCTGGGGATGCGAATGCGACCAAGAAATGTGACTTACTGTTCCGTGATAACCCAGAATCTTGCCGCCCTTCTTGTAGAAGGCTGTCAGGTCAGGGTCGCCTGTTCCAATTACTGATTCATACCGCTGAACAGCTTCATGGGCAAAAGTATCAAATGCTTCTCGGGTCATATTCTTGTACGACCAGGCTGGGTTGGCCTCTATCCAATATTTGATCCAAACTTCTCCAAGGCCCACTGGGGCTCCTCGGCAAGTCCCGCCGGTGCATGTGGTCATGGCAAGTCCAATGTCGCTCGTCAGCTGGAGCGACTGCCCGCTGAGCTGAGCTCCCGTGTTGGGGCCGTACCATATGAACTTGCCATCAGTGGTAGTCGGACCTGACCAGGTCGCTTTGGCTATCTTGGCTGCCTCCTCAGAGATACTCATATTCTTAGCAGTATCGGAGCAGTTGAACGATTTGCCGACGACATCCATTGGGTCAAAGTCACAGGCGTCCTCGTTGGAGATGATTCCATCGATAATGCCATCAAGCCCATCACAGGCCTCTATGGCCTCTGCTAAGACGGCATTCATCTCGCAAGGGTACGGAAAGTAGTCTAGCTCCTGCATAATCAGCTGAGGCCAAAAGGTTGACATGAAGAATTGATTCCAGTTGATTGCCGGTGCACACGCATGTATGCCATCATAAGCTTCTGGATATCGCTGCGCAAGCATCATGCCTTGTCTTCCGCCCTGAGAACAGCCACTCCAGTAGGAATACTTGGGTTCTTCCCCATAGAAGCTTTTGATCAAACCTTTAGCAATGATTGCCTAGTCTCGTTAGCATAAACAGGTTAGAAAGATATGGTAAGAACATACCTGATCGCCTAGGGAGACAGCAGCGAAGTTCTGGAGGAGATAGAGATTGGGATTCCCCTCGCTAGTCAGGGCCCAGATATCAGGACCATAGTCCATTTGTAGTTGCAGCCCCGCATCTGTCGCCGAAGTGGCATAACCCTCACTGATTGCTCCGCTCATGGCAGCATAGCCCGGCGGATATCTTCCAGCGACCCAGCCTCCTCCCCCGATGGATTGGAGTCGACCATTGAAGTTGTCCATAGGTAGCCACGTTTCAACGTGGACAGTGTCGTTCTGACCAGGGTGAGTGTAGGTGACGGTGACATTGCAAAAGTTGACGTCCTCAGCGACGGTTGTCGGGTGCCCATAGTAAAGGATTGACTTGGCCTCAAAATTATAGTTTTCGACCAAGCTGACGGCAAAGTCGATGACCTTCCCTCCAAAGATTGCTGGCTGACTGATAGCATCAGCAGAGCAAGAGAGAGACATGGTTCTGTGCTTGGTATATTGGGTCGATTGGTTGAAGATGACTTGTAGGTTGGAGAGCATTTGGATCTTTTACCTTTTGCTACTCTAGAGGCGTATAATTAGGTCTTCTTATGTTTAACAATCTCAAGGTGCCCGCAAGGTTGTAAAAGCCCACTTGTGGCACTTGTAATGCCAAGAGTCATGTTATTCATTAATTTTACGGTTGAAACTTGACATTCTATACACGCGTAGTCGGCAACATATCAGATGCTTGGCTCAACTACTGCTGCAGGGTCTAGATAAGAAAATGCCGTGTGATAGTGGAGGCAGACAATGGCCCACCAAGGGAGACAATACTCGTATCCGTATGACTTCGTGAGGTCAAGGCCGTAAAATGTGGAGTCAAGGCCTTTTGAGGGCAAAGGGTTGGAATTGGCGTATGGCTGATGACGACTACACATATTGGCCGTTCTACTGAGCACCCGGAGCCAAGTATTGGGTAACAAAATATTTGGGAGCTCCCTCTATGGCCCAGTGAGATCTACATGGGAGAAGGGGACAATGCAATAGAAAGAAACACGCATTTATTTCCTAGCATGCGTATACATCGATTGCCAAGGACGATAAATACGCCGAGCAGTGTTCAAGAGGTGCAAAAGATTATTATTGTTATTCTGGATGGATCAATTACTCAGACTACTATTGTTATCCTGTAACATTGAGTTGGGCCATTGCAACCATTCTGCCCAATGAAGCCCGAGATGGGATGTAATGGATTGTATTAAATACTGTCCGCCATCACCGATTATCCACGTAGATCGATTCCAATGCAGCAAAACTGCAAAGAATGCAAGGATCACCAGCGCTTCTGGCTGTCGCTTCTTCAGCAATTCGAAATATTCGTCATCAACATCAAGACAAAATGCTATCGCGGCATCGAATCGCCGTCTGTTAGGCTGTTCCAGTGCTGCATGAAGAGAAAACGACCGCTGCAGCGTGGATACGGCGTTGTGGTATTTGGTAGCTGATGACAAGGAGGCGTTTGAGTCGATCATCTCGTGGAGGATAGCTGTCGCTTCTATCTCGTTCTCGAGTGCGGGGAACGCGTCTTCAATTTGTTGCAGTATAGGCCCAAGTCCTGAATTCTTGATTGTATTCCATGAATATTTCGTCACAGCACGAACACCACGGTGAATGGACAGATAAGTGATGAAGCGGTCGAGAACAGCGCCGAAGCTCTCCCTTGGACCTTGAAGAGTATCGCAGAGGACATGGACTCCGACAAGTGACGAGAAGAGAAACATCGGCACGCATGACTCTTCTGAAACCTCCTGTCTCTCCTCATTGAATAAGGCCAACGCCGTTGTCTGAAGACTGGTGGCAAGCTGGTAATATGGTTGCTGGAGCGAAGGAGGGTTGCTCAAATGGAGAGCAGAGAGGGCAAGAAGCTGATTCATCAAGTAAGGGGCTTTAAGTGCATAGTCCAATGTGTGAGAGATGATGCTCTCATTGGAGGGGTCAATTGATGTGATGGTGTGACGATTCGTCAGAAGATGATGATAAAGGGCGAAGTGGCTAAGATCGAACAAATCACCTCTACCTGGTGTATCACTGAAGGCTATCAAAGCAGAGCTGACAGAGCTACCAGGGCTAAGCGATATTGACGTCGGGCCCGCGGGAGAAAGATGAGAAGAAAGATGGAAAGGCGACGGCGTATCCGCACTTGATGTTGTTTGGGGCGGTGATGGCTGTTGGCCGATGTTGATATAGATGCATTGGGATCCACGGTTGGAAATCTTGCAGTTGAGGCAAATCGGTCGAGATTCATCACACTTCATGTGTCGTTGCTTGCAGGCGCCACAGCCATTTCGAGACTTGCGGTGCGATCGGCGTGGTTTGAGGGGTTTGTCACTGTCTGTGGAAGACTTCTTGGACTTGGAGCGGGCCATGGTATGAAACTGCCCTGGAGAATTGACCGATTGTAAGGAATGAGATTATGCGAACAGGCAAAGTAAGTCTAGCTCCGTAAATAAGGGGATACTCGTATTCTAGTTATGGTTTCCCAAGGCATGTTAGAACTGGATCGGATTTGACCGTGGATCGGTGAGGCCATGCTTTATTTTAACTCTCCGGAAGTATGATTAGCGGTACCCACTGATGCACACTATCCCCGTATCGAGCCCGTATAGAGATGTTTCTGATTGGCCTCCAACCGTATGCACAGACAGACCCACTGTTGCTCGTTTACAGAAGTATGTGATTGGTTAATCGTGCTCCGCTGGAGTATGCGAGTTATTGAGCCTGAATCGTCAATTTCAGAAATAGCTTGCATTATGGATGGAAAACTAACTCAGGGACGCGTATCCATACTCTGAAATGGTTTGTTTCAAGTAGTCACGGCATTTTTTGCGAGTGATGTTGATAAGCAATCAATGCATGTTTTATAAATCTTGCGAGACCTTTAAATTAGCTTGCCATTCGCCTGTTCCATCCCCCATTGACCGTTCAAAATCCCATCATCACAACTAGAAATTTCAGTCTATCCTGTCCAACTCTGCCCCGCCATAGTAGCGACGAAGTCACGCCAATCTCCTACCTGCCTATCTACCTAACAGACCGCAATGTCCACCGAAGGTCTCTTCGAACCGGTCCCCGGAGTTGAACCTACCAAAGGCGGCGCCTACCTCTGGCGATACTCCCCAAGCGTAGCTGCAGCCGCCATATTCTTGGTGCTCTTCATGGCTTCATTTCTTTGCGTAGTTTGGAAGATTTGGAAGACGCGTACCTATTTCTGCACTGTGTTTGCCATTGGTTGCTTTTGTAAGCTGCTACCACCTCCCTTTTCTTTTTTGTCATGTCTCCTAACATTGTATCCTAGTTGAGATGGTTGGGTATGGCGTCCGCGCAGGTGCTCATAGCAAAACCGGCAAAATCATGCCATATGCCGTTCAGAACATGTTTATCCTCATCGCTCCCGCGCTCTTCGCTGCCTCGATTTACATGGTCCTCGGTCGAATCATCAGAGGTCTCAACGCCGATAAACACTCTCTTCTCAAGCCAACCAAGTTGACAAGGACCTTTGTACTTGGAGATGTATTATCCTTCATGATCCAAGGCGGTGGCGCTGGCATGTCGGTTGTTCAAAACGCAAGTCTAAGTAAGTGGGCTGAAAGAATTGTCATCCTCGGTCTTGTGGTCCAGATCGTCATCTTTGGTCTATTCTGCACTGTATCCTTTGTCTTCCATCGTCGTATGATCCGCGAACCAACAGCCGAGTCGATCGGCACTATTATGCCCTGGGAGTCAACTCTTTATATGCTTTATGCTGTCAGTCTTCTCATCATGATCCGATCTATCTTTCGGATCATCGAATATGCTCAGGGCTACACTGGATATCCTCTTTCGCATGAGTGGACGTTGTACATATTCGATACTTTGTTGATGTGGCTGGTAACGGTTATCTATATCTGGCGATACCCGGATGGGCTTAATGTTAACGCCGGCCACGTCCGCTGCGACAGCATGCTTCTGCAAGAGGTTCACAACAACAAGTAACGGTACGATAGGGAGCTAAGCATTTTCAGGCTGAGTAAGGCGCGCGACGCAAGCATCAGCTGCCGGGTCTATCAACTCAAAATACCACTTTCAAAACAAAGTTCAGGCAGCATACCAACTGCCCACACAATTGCCCACATTCTTAGGATGAAGAAAGCCTGCCAGCGCCTATTGAAGGTGCGCGATACAAATGTCATGTCTTGACCGTATTGAGTTTATGTAAACCATGCCAATATTAGGAGACCAAGTTACCTTATTAAAAATAATAACTCATCTTTTATACACTTTTATATAGCATAATCAATTATCTCAAGTTAATAGCTCCTTTTCGTATTTACATTACTTTAATAATAAAGTAATTATTTGCTACCTCTGCTAACAACCTCGGGTACACCGTGCTCCCGACCCCACATAATAGCCCGAGATAAGCCTTCCAGAAGGATTCCGGGTTCATAATCTCAACTCTCACCGTTTGTTCCTCGGATCTCGGGCCGTCTATGATCGGCCTTTTCTGACATCTTCGGCATTTAGACCATGCAACCCGCCCTCCTTTATGCAGTCTGTTCCCTGAAACAAGGCGAAAGGTGGGGAACAACAGGTTTTTACATTCTACATGCAAAGGCTATCATAAAGTGGCGGGTTAGTGTCCTCGTTTGAGTCCATGCTGTTTGTTGCATCAATTGGCTCCCAAGGGTTCATTGCGGTTTAACATTCTTTAGTCAGTGTATCTTTTGGGTCAAGATCTAAACCGCAATAATTAGCAATTGAAAAAGATACACAAAGTGACTTCAAGAAGAAGCAATGTCTCTCTTCTAGCGGCGTCTTCGCACCTTGGGGTATCACCAGGCTTAGGTTCTATGTAAAAGCACAAGATGGCTCATATCAGCTCAGGTTTGCTCTATTACTTTTCCCGGTGTCCCTCTCAGGTGTTGTATCTTCCCGATGACCAGAACTTCAGATACTTGCCCTCTGAGGAATTTGTCGCGGGAGATCAGGTTTACCGTATTGGGCCTGATCGGTAAAGTTCTCAACGGGGGATATGTACCTTGCCAAATGTGACTCTGGGATGCTTCAGCTTGCAGGGTAGCGAGATAAGGTAAAGTTCAAGTTTGACTAACTGGGCCGATCACTTGGCAAAAACCTGCTACTCACCCGAGGACGCATCAGCTGCACGAGTCATTCAGATCATCAGGCATTAGATGCGGAACGAATACAAGGATCTCGGAACTTGGGGACATACGAAAGTCCGAGATTCCCTGCTCAGATGGAAAATGGAACACCGATCTACCGAGACTTTTTGGGTATTTTAACTCTGGCTATCTCACGTAGAATGCGAAAGGCAAGATAGTCCCATTCAGCTCTTCCTGTATCGCTACCTCTATCCACCATGCTCTCAAGGCTTTTAATCTTTATCAGGTGTGCTATGGCTACGCCTGAGTGACGAGTGAGAAGGACCTGTCATTGAACGTCTTCTCCACCATCGATAGTGAGAATAAGAACTTGCGAGGTTTATATTGTGAGGTTAGAAGCCTTATGTCCAAGACTTTCAGTAAGAGCCGCAGAGCTAATTTTGCAGATTCATGAACACCCGGAACTCGGATGGGATGAAAAGTATGCCCATCGTGTCTTGACAGACTATCTCGAGAAGCAAGGCTTCAATGTCACACGCGGCGCTTATAACCTTTCGACAGCTTTCATAGCTGAGTACTCGAATGGCAAGGGCAGACAGGTATCCTTCAATGCAGAATACGATGCTCTCCCTGGCATGGGACATGCATGCGGACACAATCCCATCGTGACAGCCTCAGTTGCCACCGGGCTCGGCATCAAGAACGCCCTAAAGAGTGGCGGCCTCAAGGGCAAAGTGACGTAAGTAAAGAATCATTGAAACATGCCTGCTGTGGTCTGTTGCTGAAGATCCTTAGTATTGTAGGAACACCTGCCGAGGAGATAGGTGGTGGAAAGGCGGAGCTAATTCAGGCTGGCGCGTATGACGACCTCGGCTGCAGCCTCATGGCCCATCCCGGCCCTCGGAACTATATGTTCTACGCAGAGTATCCCGCCTTGATGACAGCTCGAGTTAACTGGACCGGAGGTTAGTCTTCCATTATTACCCCGGCCATGTCGTGACGTGCAAGGCGTATACTCATCTATCTTCCAGTGCCTGCTCAATGGAATGGCCTGAATACACTGGATGGCTTCGTCTTGGCATATGTTATGACAGGTCTCCTTCGGCAGCAGCTCGAACTCGACACCGCCATACAGCAGGTTTTATCCGAAAGTTCAAATGTTTTGAACATCATTCCTGCCGAAGCCAAGTCATACAGGGCCACAATGTGTCCTACCATGTAAGATTCTATTGAGCTTCTACACCAGTCCTTTACTTACTTTGTGTTAAAGGGAGCAAAGAGCCAAGCTTGAGAAGAAGATGCATGGTATCTGGAACATATCCGCTACCGCGACAGGCACAAACGTCAGTTTCAAGTCGTACGTCTTCACATCTACGAGAGTAGTAGATCGAGTGAGAGCCAATACTGACCTACACTCCTTTAGTGAACTGGACTACTGGAACGCGAAACTCAGCTCAGTCTTGACAAGAGCATGCTTCAAGAACCAAATGGAGTTCTTTGACCCGGAGAATACAAAGGATGGTAAACAGTTCTCCTACAAGAACGTTGAGGAAGTGATTATAAATCCCAAGCGCGTATCCCCAAACAATCAGGGCAACGTCTCACACAAGTTGCCCTCGATTCACATCATGTTCCCCATCACCAACAACGTATCAAATCACGAAGCGGGATTTGCAAATGCTTCAGGGACGGTATGGTTCATGTTGATTCCCCTTCTTCATGTAAACAAATTGACTGACCCTTGAACTTAAAAGGAACTCGCACAACGTCAGGCTATAGAAGCAGGAAAGCTCCTCGCTATGACAGCCGTGAGTGTTCTGAATAACGAAACCATGGCGAAGGATATGTGGAAGGAATGGAAAATTATGAGCAAAGAGAAAGGTAGCCAGCGACGAAACCTTAGCAATATGCCGATGCAGTCAGGTTTGCTTCACCAGGAAGAGATTCTATACAAACATACCCTAAGGAGGTTTTATATTGGTCAACGGAGGCCTTACTTTATGGCTCAATCTATCAAGACCTTAAATTGTCTTACCTTGGTATATGACTTATAATTACCTCGCTGATGTACTATTTCTGCATGCAGTAAGAAAACAGGAAAGACATATGTAGGTCAATGCTTCAGAGCATTTATAAAGGTAAAGGACATACTACTTAAAGTCCTGCAATATACACATTCTTAGAGAGACAGCTTCAATGCAATTCAGAGAATCTTTTAATAGAAAGGCATTATCCGAACTAATTCTTGCTAATTCTTGCTTGATTCTCGACTAACAGCTCACCGCGGGGTGTAATCAACAACCGGTGTCATGCCAATGCTGGGGCTCTTGCCGTTAGCGTTTTAGGTCATGCTATAAAACTTGCGTGTTGAGTCGATGTCGGACTGCTGAAGCTGCGGCGGTTCGTTGCGGTAGTTCATGACTGAATTAGGATCAGGCGCATCGATGCGGACGGCCTTCTCGCCCTCTCTATCCGTAGTCATCTCGTCACGGACGCCCCCGATGGCGAATTCGTGTCGCAGGCCGAGGACATGCCCAAGCTCGTGGATAAAGACATTCCACACTGCAATCGTCAGCCTAGGAAATCCATGTCAAAGCTACTAAAAGGACTTACTGTGTAGCTTCCACTCTTTGCTGAATGCATAAGAGTACACGAACATGTAGTTAAGGTCATCGCCGTTGGGGAAGAAGGCTTTGGCGGACAATCATACCACCACGGACGTGAGCCGGTATACCAAGCCTGCCGGTTATAAGACCGTTCGCTACCCACTCTCCGGTCTTGTTGGAAACCCTAAAGACAAACACGACACTGAAGTCCATAACGCCAAGTACCTGAATCATGAAGACAACACGAAGATCCTCAATTCCAATGTCAAAGCCTGGATGGACGGCACAGTCCAGATTACGCCCGATGGCGACCCTAATACCAGAATCCCCGACACCTACTCGGTCTTTTCTCGTTTTCAGATCTGCCTCGAGGCGCCCAACTATACCGTCTTCTCCAACAAGGCTTCCATGGCACAGTACATTGTAGAGCATGGTGGCCGGCTGCACTATGGTGTCGCCCTCGAGGAACCGCATAACGCCATCCACCTTGCGCTTGGTGGCTTTTACCAGAAAGGCATCTATAATGCCGACCCAATCCTCGGCGCCAGCGGTGACATGGGCGAGAACGAGACAGCCGCCTTTGACCCCATATTCTACCTCCACCACGCCTTTATCGACTATACCTTCTGGCAGTGGCAGCTCCGTCATGATTGCACTGCTGCCGGTAGTCTGACGGTCGAGGCTGGCAAGGACGGCACTTTTAGCATGGGTGACCCAACCTTCCCGAAGGGTACAGCTCTCGACACAAACAGTCCATTGGATCCTTTCGAGAAGCCTGGCGGTGGATTCTATACATCGGAAGACGTGACAGACATCAAGAAACTTGAATACAGCTATGGTCCTGGCTCGCTCGACGTTGACAATGATCCAGGCCGTTATACGCCACCCACGGGGCCCATTGCTAGTATCGCGCGGGTGCACAATATCAGCCGCGCAGATTACGCCGGCTCCTTCGTCATCCGCACTCATGTTGAACTGCCCGATGGTAGAAAAGTCGAAGTTGGGCGCTAAGCCGTGCTCAGCCGATGGAATGTTGCAGGATGCCGCAATTGCCAGGATCATCTAGACGAGAACTCGTTTATCGCCATCGATAAGAAGACGATGGAAACGTTGAAAGGTAACAATGATGACAAGGAGAACATCAAGTTCCACGTTCAGATCCAGTCCCGTGAGTCTGGTGGGGATGAATTACGTGAGCCTGTACGAGAACCGGTAGTGGAGTTTTTGTAGATGTCTGATAGAAGATCAGAAGCGAGGTCACTGGCTCTTATATCAAGTGGATATTTGGTGTTGAAAACGCTTGACTAACACAGTTTTACTCCTATTCACAGCAGACAGAGACAAGTCAAGTAAACGCATGCGCTTTAGTATTAATAACATAGAGACCCTATCGACATTGCCAACTGGAAGTCTTTTTGGGATTGCCGCCAATATATGTCTGCGTCTTAGGGTACAGACAATGTTTGCGCTGAAAGTCGATTCCGTTAGTGGCAGTGTCGTTGATGAACTTGGTACCCGTCAAACTCGCAGGCGCTTGCCCCTTCTCGACCCAAGCCACCATGGCCGCCAATACATTATGCTGGGGGTCAAAGGGGACACCCGCAGCAGGGGCACCACCGCCTTGGCCAACAGCCCAGGCGCCGGGACCCGAGTTGCAGTGGAACATGCCTGACATGCGGAAATAGCGATAGTAGTCCTGCAGGTCGTTATCGGCAGAGTACATGCGATTCCAGAAACGCTGGGTATTGAATTGGGTGATTTGGTTATCCTGGCCACCGTGATAGCTGAGCAACTTTCCACCGCGTTTCTTGAACTTGGGGAGTTCTTGAGGGTAGGTACGGATGTCGAATGGGTTCAGCTCATCCGCCTTTCGGACATCATTCGTGTTGTAGGTGCTAGCATCCCAGCTGGGGTCGTTATATACAACGTATCGGAACCAATCTTCAGAATAGCTGAAGGGGGTGCCTGCGATGAGCTTGGATACGGCCTGTAGTTCATTGCCAGGATTCATGCGAGGGAAGATGAGCTTGCCGTTGGGATAAGTATATGGAGCGTAGATCTTTTGCAGCTGAGCGACTTGGGCCGAGTTCAAGCAGTTCTTGGGACGTCTTGGGCTGCATTGAAGAGTCTTTGGGTTAAAGAAACACTTATCTGGGACCTCGATAATTCCATCCTCAACGCCGTCAATCTTGTCGCACTGTCGGAGAACTTCGTCATGAATCAGGCCTTTCCAGGTGTCAATGGGGATGTAGTTGGGAGAGTCTGCAGACCCTGTAATCGGGTAGAACATAGCCCTCTGGCCTTGGAGATTGTTAAAGTCAACAGCTGGGCATCCAGCTACAATTCCATCATAGTCTTTAGGGTACTTCTCTGCAGCCTTGATACCCATACGACCGCCCAGCGAGCAGCCGAGATAGTAATTGTGAGCTGGCGATTTGCCGTAGAATGCTTTCATGAGCTTCTTGGCTGAGCGAGTGCCAGTGTGCAGACTTCGATGATCAGTCAATGGCTCACAATTGAGAATCGAATAGGAAGGCCCTGATACTCACGCTCTGTAAGAGAAATCCTTGACGATTTCGGGGTTGTTCAACATGGTGATACCCGTGGTACCATTGTGGCCGTTGTTGGTACCCATGGTGGCGAAACCATTGGTTGTGCCATAAGCAAGATCCTCGTACTTGATGCCTAAACGTCTTGTCTCAGCTTCACCATAGTCTTGTGCTTGTTGATTGAGAATTCACTCACATCCATCGATTCCACCATTTCCAGTTGCAAGATATCTCGATTCCTTCCAATCACTGGGCAACCATAGTTCAAAGCTGATCGAGGACCGCTTCGAAGTGGGAATTTGTAGGGCAATGCGACAGAGGTCAACTGTGACAGCTTGAGAGGCGCGGTTGCAGGTCGGGACGTTGTCTGATAACTGTAACGTTGTACCAGCAGAAATAAACTCCTGTCGCGTCAAGGTCGAATTCTTTATGAAGCCCGTTGGCTTGAAAGCTAGACACCTCTTGCGGAAGTGTCCATAGTCACCATGGCAAGCAGCACTCGCTACCAGGCAACTCAGTACAACAAGACACCAGCAGATACGTAGTAGCAGAGCCATGATTCCTTTCCTTTGCTGCAACAGTACCCGGTCCGTCAGTGTTGGAGAACTGCGCCTCAGGTTCTAGTTAAAGGAATGGCAAAAGAGGGCGGGATGAGATGGGATGACGAACAAATGTCTCTCGGTCACTAATCGTTGTACAACCGAAAAACCCGATGGATGACTAGGATAGGTCTTGGCGGAGCGTACCTCCTTAGGCGAGGTGCAGGGGCGCGGCGCAGACGCTGCAGTTCATGTTCCCCGAGATTGGGGCGGAGACGGGAGATAGAGAATCGGACGATGCTGACAGGAAATTAATCGGGCACAACAGGCTATTACATGACCGCCATGACGGCTGCCTGTTGGTATGTAAGCACTAAGGAAGATTGTTTCCGGCACTCTGGAACCAACAGTAGGGACCGCGATAAAATGCATTAAGGTTCATGAGCCACTAACCATATATGATTACTTTCTCGACAGTGATTTTCTAGAGTTGATTCTGAAGGCTTGAAGTCGTGAGATCCGAAGCCTTCAGGCCCGGAACTTTCCCCATCGTGAATAGAGTTATTATTAGGTACCAGCCTAGCTAAGTGTCTGTCCCTCTTTCCCCATCGAAGCACGGGCTTCAATTTAATCGGACGGGATGTGGCATTTAGCTTGACGTTCTACAGAGATCTTCGGCCCCGTCGGAATTGGGGACGGTGGACACATTTAGTTCATCTTGGCAATGTTGAAAATGCAAAATACCTCAAATGATTGTAGCGAAGGATGCATTTATACGGGGTTTCTAGAGCCAACGAGACACTATTGGTGGGATCACAATGTCTACAGATAAGCCAAGGCGGCATTACCGCACCCGTGTGGATACCAAACTTGACAACATGTCAGGGGTTTGAACATGGTTATAGCGAATGGACAACGAGCCAAATTCCCTTGACTACTCCGTACATGTTTCCTCTATTCACCAATCTGGTCTATGATTACGGCGATTTGGGACTGAAAGTGATAAAGAACGACTTCGCATGTGCACCTCACTACACACGCAAGATATGGAATAATTGTAAATCCCGGAGATGCGTATGGCGATCGAAAAAGGCATGACAGACTTATCGTTTGCCCAACTGCTTAATTATATAGGTGCATCACAAACGCGGTTCCTGATACAAATACAATCAATCAGGCTGAGATCCGAGGTATTGTTTATCCCTGATACATTATAAGAAGACGAGTCCACACGTCTAAGTCTATTCTATACATTTTCATGCTTTGTGCTGGGATAGTGCCCAGGCGCAAATAGCTCTTCCGTGCTACGGTCTCTGCTCTGCAGCTCGATATTGAGCACCTCAGTCTTGGTCGGCCCAATCTTGCTAAAGCCTTGTCGATCGACCTTTCGTTTCTGGCTCGTGGTTGATGCCATAACACCCGAGTTATCCACCCTAGTTCTTCGCGTGTGTGAGGCACTCGTTACAGTCGTTGCTATGCCGCTAAAAACAACCTGGAAACAAGGGCGCATTGTCATGATAGTGGAAACAATGACGGCAGTAAATATTTCGGCCATGGCGAGAGTATTGGGCGTGGTATTATACCCTGATATAGTTAGAAGAATAATGAGCATTGGGAAAAAGGAATGGACATACAGTGAGGATCAGTTGCAGCTCCTTCGTTAGGCACGTAGATCATCACAACGCGAACCACAGCGCAAGCCGTATGTCTATCTCGTCAGCTCATTAATACGAAAGCCTTCAATAAATGTCTGTTTCAACGTACGCTAGACCCAAGGCAATTAGAAAGAGAAACTGCCATATTTCCTTACTCCGATGCCCCGTTGACAGAAGAGCAGGAAAGGGTATCAAAACGAGCAAGACCGACGTAAAGGAGTTGATGTAGGCGTTTGCTACGCGGAACTTGGTGTTGTCGATGCATGTCCCGTCGAGATCACCTTGCCAAGCTTTGCGAATAGGAGTGCATTGGAAGGTCGATACCAGAGTGCCGCCAGTGTAATAGGCAATGATGACGCCCATGAGGGCAAAATTGGCGTATCGTGCAATCTTAGTACTCAAGAGGACAGGTTTGCTAAAGATATTCATGTAAATGGTACAAATAGAAAGCTTGATCACGCCCGCTGTCGCCTTGAAAAAGACCTGGTTGAGCCAGAAGCACTGTGAGTAGTGTTAGTGGCGGGATAGAAGTAAAGGGAGGTCGGGAGGGATCTACAATCTTTGGCGTTAGGGCTTTCTGGATATCTGGTGGTAGATCATCTTTGTGATAACCGTAGCCCCATCGGAAGTATGCTAACACTTTCTTAGAAACAAATTCGTGAACAAGCTCGCGACACTTACGGTCAAGGTTGAAGCCAGCAAGACATATGCTTAGGGACTGAATAATTAGTCTACATGACGAATAAGATGGAGTTGCGCGAATATTACCAGACCAAGTATCAAGAGGTAATCCGGTAGGCCGATGACCCTTTTCGACAGTCGCCAGGATATTCTCCATATGACTAAAATAGTAGCACTAGCCAGTAACGTAAGCGTCACGGCTTTGAGCTTGGCCGAGTTGTTGGGCCCTTGGTAGTACTCCGACATGGGCGTCTGATGGAAACTGTAGCTTGGAAAAAAAGCTTCAAAAACAATTCGAGAGAAGAGAGCGAAAGGAGCTAGGGACTGCGACTGGCGCGTCTTTATTTAAAACATTAGAATGCATGCGCGCACTGCCTGCAGCAGCACATTGCATACGAACTGCCCATTTTGCATTTAACCTTAAAGGCCGATGAGAACTTTCTTACGGCTGACAAGGTGTTGCCACACGCGAAAGCTACTGGATTCCCATCCTGGCCACAGTTCGGACGACACCATCAATCTGTGACTCGTCTATTTACAGGGATCTTTGCATGCAGATATTCTTAGGTTACATGCACTGCGGCACGGCTGGAAAAAAGAAAGTTCCTAAAGAATGCATTACCATTCATTCAAACAAGACTGGTGGTGATTGAGTTATTGCTGACTTAAAGTCATGTTCTTTCACAAAAGATACAAGTCCTTCCATTGCAAAACAACGGCTACTGGCAGACTGAGCTTTTAACCACACAGTCATGATCATATCATTCGTATTTCTACATTGGTCCCAAGGCGTCTAAATCTACTTCTAGCAGCCAGAGAGTCGAGAGATTCCACCACTATCCTGTACAACGTTGGTCATTAAACTTTAGGTGAGATATTCTACTTTTTACCAACAAGACAGGGATTTAAAGCTGTCCGGGCTCTTCATTCCCGGCCGTTGCCAAGCCCATGGAACCGACACCTTAAATAATCTCTTTCCTCTGATCAGATGTCGGATTCGGGTTAATTCTCGCCGATACGATACAAAACAGGCATATCTCTTCGGCCGTGTGGGTCGCCCACTTCCCTTCTGAAACTCGCCTGCCGGTAATCGGCTGCGCATTGCTTGGCACTTTGTCAGGAGATTTCTTGCGCCAATCACCTTGACAAAAAGCAAATCTGACAGGTATGCCCAAGCGAGCCAACAAGGCTTTTAACAGCCCACAGTCGTGGGGGTTAGAGGTTATTCCAGGCAGGCATGTAACCTTCTTGAACCGGCGTCGCTTCCGATATTCCTATTATGGTATAGACACCGCACAGTGACTAGGAACGGGATGGAAGGACGGGCCAACCGTTTCCGCTGACAATCAACGGCTTTGGCTTCCGAAGATCAGGAGAGTGTAAGGGGTACAGGACATTAATATATTAGCATGGGCAAATTGAGAACTCAGAGTGCTAGAGACGAATTCCTGACTATCGAAACACGAATGACAGCAGAGACTTAGCTTTGCCGCTAATTCCGCCGCCATTTGGAAGCAGACTTCCATCTGCGACTATCTAGTGTAGGGTAGTGGCTCGGAAGACCTGGATTTCTCCCTCGAGTTTAAACGATCATAGGATGCATATGTAATATATCAATTATTTCAACTTCAGAAATGCATAAATTGATTTCATTGGGAGGAAGAATTTGAAGATCTGATTGATTTGATTGGGGTGATTGATTGATTGATTGATTGAGATGGCATATGATGAGCGCCGCTCTTTATTGTAAGTTACAGGGTCTTATATTTAGTCGCGATTATCCTTAGCAGGTTTCAATTGGCGCCATTCCCCCTCCGCCTCAACGCTCTTTTGAAAGCACTCCAACGAGATTCAGAACCATCCGCAGGCTGCTGCAGTGACTTGTCACGTAGCTCATTTAGATCCTTGATAATATTGATAGCCATGTTCGCATCTAGTCTGCTCCAAGGCGACCAAACTCCTTTGTAGACTTTGAGCCCGACCCAGATCACCAGAAACGCGATCACCTATTTGCATGATTAGCATTTGTTGGGTGTTGAAGTCTTGGCTGCCTACCGTCAGATATCCAGAGCAGAATGGGATTATGTGAAATTGTTTCCACAAAAAGACTCCATTGCAGATCAGAAGAATGACTAAACAGCCCGTAAAGGCAAAGCCGGCGAGGGCTGGTTGCCAGTAACTTTGATACGGATAGGCCCCGGATTCCTGTTCGCGGTCTCGTGCCAGGTGTATTCCTTCCCTAGCCAAGGCATCACGAAACATGTGAATACTGGTTTATAGTCAGCAGTAGCCTGTTAAGATTTGCGAAGGAATCCATAACGAACCAATAATAGTAACGGATATATGCCAAACATAAACAAGCCCAGACAATGACAACACTGACAGACCCCATCTGAACTAAGATCTCGACAAACTGTGAGAAGTTAGTCTGGATACTGAAAGGTTGAGAAAGTTGAAGAGGCAACTAACCTTTCCTAGTGTCGACCCTGTATTAAAACTCTCTTTTCGTTGGAGAAATGGGACCCAGCAAAAGGCTACAGCGGAAATAGCCATTGCCCGCAGCGGCACCCTGTTGCGGTCCGTGACGCCAAACCAGGACAGAAGTCTTGGTACATACTCCTTAGAACGAATATTCCGCGTCACACCGAATAGTGTCCTTGACGCAATATATAAGTTTGTATTTGCACATGTAAGCGCTGTGAAGACGATAAAGGCATTAAAAACATTATCTAGGTTGTCAATCTTCGAGTCCTGTGCAGCAATGATGAAAGGCGAGTATGTGAATCCTCGTTCATTTGGGTCTGGCTCTGTGCAGTTCTTGTCCTTTACCGAGGCAAGTCTCTGCAGGCCGCAGTTATCTCTCTTGAGGCTTAGAGTGACGAGGAGTCCGCTGATAGTGTAAGCAAAGGCAACAAATATCGGTAGGAAAACAGCTGTAAACCCGAGTGTCTTTTTGACAGCTCTATGAGATGAAGCTAATTCTGTTCCTTGTTGAGGAGGCGATGAGGTTTCTGAAGTAGGACCCTCTGATGAGCCATGGCATGATCGAGGTCTCTCTGGTACTGAGGGCCAGCGAGCTTCTATGACAGAAACAGCAATGTTCTCAACGCCAGCATATGCAAAAGTAGCGATTGAAAGACACATCCTGGAAGATGTTAGCAAATTGGAATGCCCGGTCCGTTTTCCATCCACAGGGCTGGCTTACATAAAGCCCTCGAACCAACCATTGGCAGCATTATTATCGTATTCAAAAGGTGCATTCCAACCTATGTTTCCGATTGTATTAGCGTTTTTAACTTTGGGCTTCCTCGCAGCATCTTCGAGGTACTTACTTGACACTTTGCTCACAGGTCTGTCGGCTATTCTGGGTCATCAGCATATGAAGATGTCTCCACATCTTTGATTGTTACCTACGCAGAGACCCAATGTAAATAAGACAAATGATAATTATAGCCAAGAAAATTAGCTTGATAATACCAGTGACGACTTCGAGCCAACCATATATCTTGTACCGTTAGCTTGGTTTGCCGATAACGTGCGATGGAATACGTAAACGAACCTCGACCTTGACTGAATTGATTGCCACGAGTGTTATCGGTAAAGCGACGTATACGAACCCTTCAGTGAAGCCCTCCATATCGGCAGTCCAGAAGTTTAGGACGCTAGCAGAAGTGGTGATCAAGGCAGCAAATCCGATAGAGTAGGTGAACCTGACAATGACATGTTATCAAGGAAAAACTGTAGATGGTGCCGAAAAGGCCTACCAATACGCGATGCCTACAGCATCACCAAGCTCTCTGTCAACAAATTTTTTGACAAACAAGGGCACTGCACCCGGTACAGGCCATAGACATAGAAGCTCAGCGATACATTGCATAACCGCCCAGACCAGGATACCAAGAGCAATGAATGACAGAACGACCGCAACTGGTCCTCCAAGTTCAAGAATTTGGCCACTTCGAACATATAGGCCTGTTCCAAGCGTGCCATTGATTGCAATCATCTATTTCAGTGTCAGTTCATCAAAGTCTAGGTAGCTCAATGCTAAAGCTGAGTGTCCTAGACTTACGAAAATATGAATGCCTCTGAGCTTTCGTCGTACGGTGTGAATGGGAAGTTGTGGAACCTCGGTGACACCACGACTCCGTGGCCCAAGTACCGTTGGAGCATTTGAAGTGCAATTGAGTCCGTTGGAAGGTGTGGAGTGGTCACCACTAAGGATTCCAGGATTGGATCTTGAGATGTCTTGCGATAAAGAAGTATTGGGGGCCAAGTTATCGAGAGTGATGTTCGGTCCCTTTGCTTGACCGGATACCATTTCAGACATGTTTGCGGAGTTTAGACAGTAAAGAGTTGCTAGGATGATGGAAAAGGGTTATAGGAGTTGTTTAAGTATGGAGAGCCAACTTCTGGCACGGCGGGATTGAAAATTGTAAAAAATGCCTATGTTCGCCTCTCCTACTCCTGATACCACAGCCTAAGCTCTGAGCCTCTAAGCGCCCTAGGGCGCCACAGTGAATCTCTAGAAGAGATAAGAACCTCCGGCTTGATCCTCTATTACTTCAAAGTTCGGCTCCTGAAACATTACAAGGGTTGGAGAGACTGGTTCGTATTGCTTACATGACGCTAAGGTTTGTGTAACTTGGCTAGAGAAGTCTTGCTTGGGGCCAGCCTGATTTCTCCTCACTGTCACAAAAGAAAAACAACCCGACAAAAGTTATAAATAAAATCGAATAAAGAGATCTTAGACATAGGAACTAACATATTCTTACTCACTACTTACTCCTATAAGCGACAGTGTATGGGAACTCTGCTTAGGCGGGCTATGGTGTGCAGGATGAATTTCATAAGTTGCATCATAGCCATTGGGGAGTAGTGTCTACCTCCGATTCTCCCAGCCTCCTTGACCTCACCGCTATTTGCCTTGCGGAGACAGTCTTGGATGCCTTATTTGGAATGAAGACAATTTCAAGCCATAGCCAATATTTTATTCTCAGCCTCTTTCATCCCCCACCGTCCGTTCACTTGTCTAGAGCGGTTAAACGTAAGCAAAAAAAGCCTAAATTGGAAATGGGAGGTTTAAGTTGGCGGTTGCTGCCTACTTTGTGAGCTTGAAATCAGGCTGTGATGCTGGATGCTGCATGTGGCGTGTGACTATTGCTGCATCAGAGCCTTATCACATTCCTCCCGACCAACGAAATTCGTTCAACGACATAGACACGCTGTAGTCGGGCGATCTGCCAAGCCAATACGAAAAAGCCATGTCTTATCAGGTTCTAATGTGCCTTGAGGGGTACCGAATTGTCCACAGAAGGGATTACGTGTCACTTGAAAATGCGTCGTGATGCATTTGCGAGGAATTGGATGGATGAGCAGGCACCCGGAAGCTTGAATTGTTACAAGTACAATTGATGAACCATCTTTGAGAATGGAGGCTCTGTTGGAAGTAAGGCATATAGGATATGTCAACAATTAAACAACAATGGTGGGCATAAAACACGTTCTCGAATCACGGTACTATGACAAGTTGAAACTACAAAGAGCCCTCGAGAAACGTTTTCCCGATCAGGATGGAAAATTTGACTTGAAAGTATGTGCAGCGCCCTGGCGCGCGGTGTGCTGGTGTAGGCTGACTGGCACTGAAGAATGTCAACGAGAAGTGGGTTTTCTACGCCCCTGAGCAAGCTACCAAGGTATGATCGCTCGAGGAAAGACACACTATTACCTCATTAACATTATGACAGGAAGACTTGAAGTAAGGACATATCGGTGCCATCAGATCGACAATATGAATTGACGGATACTAGGGACGCCGAGATCATTCCCACTTCGTAAGACTGTGTAAATGCGGCCGAGAAATGACAGGCTGAGCGCACGTGGAACTGCGCGGATCCCTCTGTGGCCTATATCAGGCTCTGAGGCAGACTGCTAAGAGAGCCTAGCAACAATGGGAATGGGGTATTTGAGAGCCTAACTTGAATTAGTTGAAATACAGTACAAATTACCTCATATAAACGAACTTAAAGCACCACAATTCCTCCCTTACTTCGGGGTTATAAAGTACTTGTTTCAGTCAGTTTAACAATATTCAGCTCGCATCAATGCATGCCTTAGCGCCCAATTTTGTCGACGAAGTCATTGTGCCCATCAGAGTCATCAGTACGGGGGAGAAAATAGAAGATGAGGATAATACGAGTGCAGAGGTACATCAGTTCTCGACTTTGGAGCAGGTCGAGTCCCACTTCAGCCGCACTACGCACTCCTACAACTTTGTGTACGTACTTCCGGAGCATTATGTCCATGCTTCTATGCACTGTGCTGATCGCCGAGAACAGGTCGATATGTCAGCGTAATTCGTATAGGCCTTTGGAGATAACCGAGCCAATGTTCAATCGCCTGATCAAGAAGTTCGATTTGAAGGCTTCTGCATGGGATGTGGCCTCTTGCTTTTATGACAAAGATTTTGATATTGAATCTACTTACTGTGCTCCCTTTACTATACATCATAATGGAAATGTAACAGGTAAGCAATTATCAGGCTCCTATGGTTCATGATCTCACATAAACCTAGAAGTGTCATACACCATCCGGTATCCAGAATTCAAGTCGGCTGAGGGGACCTGGGTCATTCGGCAAACCGGGATTTATCAGAAGTTTAACACTAAAACATTGCAGAACTTGTTCATCTTGTTTAATCCTGCACCATCCACAAGATTGCATCAGTACGCACAGGTCTTGGCATCAAAAGGTCCTCAGAGCATCCAGCAGGACTCCTTTTGGCTACACAAAGAGCTTTTTAGAACTTATTTTCCTGCGTGGAGACTTTACAACGCTTATTTGGAGAAATCCTTGATTCCGATAGTAAGTATACATTCAACGAAGTTGATCAATTGACTGATTTGTTCGCAGGCAAACAACGCGGTAGCCACCTTTATTGAGGAACTGACCGAGACGGAATACCATCATCTCACTGAGCTAGCATTTCTTGAGACCCGCTTAGTACAAGTCCCCGCTATGCTGGCAGCTTCAAGGGACGTCCTTGAGGGTCTAGTATGTCTTTGTCGTGAGATGACCGGTAGAGAAGACGAGAAGATTACCGAATTTTCAAGATCTACATTGGCAGTCATTCAGCAACATATCCGCGAATGTGCAGGCTACACCAGAGTAGCAGACTGTCTAGAACAACGAGTTCAGAAGATTACACAGCTTTTGGCTAACACTTTATCCTTCCGCGAACAATTGAACGCCAAGGTGCAAAACAACAGTATGCTGAAACTGAATAACCTTATTACTACCCTGACTGTCCTATACTTGCCTGCATCTTTCGTGGCAGTAGGTTTTAACTGCCCTCTCTCTAACCATATACAACGCTAATTAGTCACAGTCTTTCTTTGGTATGAACTTCTTCGATTTCGATAACGAGTCACGTCAGATCGTGGGAACCCCTATCCTTTGGATTTACTTTCTCTGCTCTGCGGTTATGACTGTCTTGACCTATGTGTTTTATCATTTATTGATCCAGAAGGCAGTGCTGAAGAGAATAACCTGGAAGATCCCTTCAATAAAAATGTATACCAGGACGAGGACGAGAAAGAAGGAACTTCATAAGGGGCCAGAGCTTGTGTAATTTAGCAGAGTATTCGCTATTACCTAAATCTATGTACCGAGCGAGTTGCTGACATTTATCTGAAACACAAAATACCGACCCTCAAGCATGTCCACCATGATACGTGCAATAGTCTCATTTCCCTCACAAGAAACACCAAGTTTTGCTTGATAACCCGCTGATACACCGAGGTCAGCCAGCTTCGTAATCTTCGGCCGAACATCTGGACTTTGGGTTTCAATGTTTAAAAGAAGAAGACTTTTGCTCCCAGATTGCGACCCCAGAGCAAGAATCTTTCTCGAGTGCTCGACAGTTGCGATCTTCAGAATACGATAGCTTTGGATGGGCGGATGGATGACTACCGTTGGACTCGATTCAAAACCTTCGTATCTGAGATGGTACAGTCGCTCTGCTTGTGATGCTATGATGAGTTCGGATCTCCGGCTCTGATTGTCAATCTGAAGGCACGCCATGTCGGTGAATAATCTTTCGGCATTATTGTTCGTGGACTGGAGAGGTTTTGTTAGAAGATGAAGATATAGTTTCAGCAAAGCAATACTAACCCTTTGCATTAAAGCTTGCTCCTTCATATCTAAAGGCTCGATGATGAAAATATTCACCGATAGAGTTGAACCCTGGCGGATAATTATATATCCTTGGTTTCTCGTTTCAAGGGTCAGACAGGTGATCTCGCCTGGAGGCAATTCCAGGAGGGTAGCCTTTTGATCGGCGATACAAACACCAGCATCTTTATGTTCGCTCCTCGTCGTGTCCGAGTAGATGCTAAATCATATGTTAGGATTGCTCAATATTTCTAGGAGTCACTTACCTTGCTGCTGGGGTAGGCTGAGAAGCTGGATCGAATGCAATCCTGCCAGTGAATAATGAAGGACGGCCTCTCTTATCCTGAAGGATACAGGCCAAGGAGTTCCTGTCAGGGGAAACTGCCAGCATATGAATTCCTGGATGTGGCAGTGTCACTCTGCTGTACATGTTCAGCTTACGGTCAAGTTCGACGTCGAATATGTAACACTGTGAGATATTAACAGGTCAAGCTTGGAGAAAGTCTAGTAGTGTATAACTGTCTGTACTTACATTGAACAATTCATCTGTCGTTGCTGCGATCAAGTATCTGTTAGTTAGCCTCACTGATCTCCACGAGCGACTCCAATCTGCAAGGGAATATTGTCCAGCGACTGTCAGGGTAGACTCTCGCTCACTGTCCGTTGAACTCATTCTTGAACCCATACTATCGACCCTGCGGTACGGTATTGCATTGGTTAATCCAGAGCGGTCGTCGAACAGTGTGATGGTTTTGCTGGTCCAGTAGGCTACCCTAATACCATCTGGCGAGCACACGCTGTCTTTGTACTTTAGCTTCTTGTCCACTTCTAGTTTCCATCGACGAATATTTGTCTGTGCGAGTGACTGCTTGCTCTTGCGTCGGAAAAGGCTATCTTTTATTAGTCAATCTTTTCCTGTCATATTGATTAGGAACCTACCCTAAAACCTTCTCTTGTGCCTTTTGAACTAGGGAATGAGGCATTGAGTCGTTTTCAGTGATGCTGAGCTCGCTTTCCACGGTGCTGTACTTCTTCAGTGTCGCCTGCAAAAGTTCGACAATTCTATCTGCACCACACCGACTGCCCTGATCGATCAAGAGCAACTCACTCTCTAGGGACTTGAGCATATATCTCACAGCAACTCCTTCCGAAGGACTCTGTTCGGCGGCTAATTTTATCAACTTTTCGTGCTGCTCAACAACTCCACGGTTAATCTCGAAGCCGATATTGGATTTGTTGTACTGATAAAAACAGTCGACGTTTTTGTTGCTGCACAGAAGTCGTGACTCGCTGTAGCCTCCGAAGCCTTTGTATCCTTCTCCCATATATGTGAAAAGGAGGCTGAGAATACAACCGAATGACCAAATATCACTCTTCTCATTCATTGTCCTGCCTTCTAGTTCTGCCTCGACTGGTAGGAACATGTCTGTACCTCGGAAGTTTTGAGTCGCTGAGGCTTGGCCGGATTGGTCTTTGAAGCGTGTCCTGAAGAGATTACTTAGATCTGCTTGTGACCTTGTTCTTGTCTTCACTCTCGAGAGACCAAAGTCGCTAAGCTTCCATATCATGTCACGAATGGAATTTTCTGATCTTCTGCGAGTATCGTGAAAGATAAGAATATTGCTCGGCTTGAGGTCCATATGGTAGCAAACAATCGGATCGCCCTCTGATGTAGTCATCTTCCTGTGAAGAAAATCAAGGGCGCCTGCAAGCTCTCTAGCAGAGCGAATGATGCTCTCTCGTGTACTCGTGTCGCTAGGAGATATTTCCGGATTTCTCTTCATATACTCCTGCAAGTCCAGATCTGCGCATGGCATAAGAAGACTAAAGGTTGATGGCTTTCCTTCTATGACAATAGTGCCAAAACTCTTGAGGATGTTGTCATGCGTCGCCTGGCCGCTGAAGATATCTCTGATTGCTCTGACCTCCTTCTTGAAGCTTACCTCTGCGGTGTCGACGCAGATAAAGTCTTTGCGAGCGATAGTCATGGGTCTCGAAGTAGGCTGGCTGAAATTCCCATCCGTGGTTAAGTGGCCCTTCGGGATCGTAACTTTATATACAACGCCAAAAGCTCCGGACCCGATCTGCTCTTGCTCCAGCCATGGCAGTGATTTTTGGTCATCGCTGCGAATCATCACAAGATCTAGACTCCCAAGCACCAGGGTGCAGAAGGGACGCTGCTCATCAAAAAAGTCTCGTCTATCAGACGGCCGTGAGAAGAGACGTTCAAGAAATTCCTTGCTGGCTGGTAAGAGGTTTGGTGTCTCTTGGTCTTCTTCTTGAAACTCCGCCTTATTTCCAAACACTAGCGTATCCAGAAATTCCTTTATGGCGTCGATTGAGCACTTGGTGTAAATTAAAACTGCCAAGAAATGTTGAAGTTTCTTTTCCTTAACCTTTTCCGCAAATTTGCGTGCGTTGACTTGGTCGGTGTCCGTTGGCATTTTTGCATTCGCGGCTTTCAAGGCTCTATAAACAGCCTCCAGATTTGACGGCGAAAGGACATATTTGACCATTCCTCGTGTGGCGAATTTTTCTGTCGTATTTTTCTTTTCGAGGCCATCTTTGAGCTGTGATCTTATGTCATCGAGTAAGTCATCATATAGCGACCCCATTATTACAAAAGAAAAGCGATGGTGCTTTATGGATGGAAGCAAAGAAATGAACTGAAGGAATAGTTCAGGCTGCGGCTGTTGTGGGGTGCGTGTGTCTTTATTAAAGCTTGCTGTCACGCTTACGCGGGGAGCGATAGGCAACCCCAATCCTTATCAACCTAAGGAAATCGGCGAGAAAAGAGATAAGAAGCTATCGATTGGCTGAGCATTCATCTTACCGCTGTACTACAAGCGCTAGCCCAACATCAGGCCCTGAGACACTTTTCAGCCGCAGGGAATAATTGCAATTCAAACCACATTAGCACCATGTTTACACTCAACTCTTTAGAAAGGTTGATTTCTAGAATCACCAGATATCTCTATACTATAGATCGGTCCATTTCCTGTTAAAATGGGTTGACTACAGGCACTGAGAATACCACTGGTTCTGTTCCTTGCAGGTATCCCTTTGGCTAGCGTAAGGCAACACCTAGGTCATAAGCAGGGATTCCAACCAATTAGAGAGTTATAAGCTTAAGGTATATTAGGCCTTGCCTAATTTAAGTAGTTGCAGAAGTCTTAATATTTCTAAAGGTATAAAGAAATGCCTAGTATTAGAAGAATGTATAAAATATTTAAATATAATCTTTTATATAAGTAATTTAATAATTATTAAGAATATTAATTTTCTTTTTATTAAATTGATAAATTACTAATAGCTTATTTTAATTTTTTGATATTTTATTTTAAAAAAACTTACTATATAATACCTTATATATAATCCTAATCTTAGAAAATTATTAAATAAATTTTATACCTCTCTAATTAAAAATATATTTCAGATATATATTTAGATATTTATATAAGCTTTTTAATATCTAATTACTAATCTGCTTAACATAAATACTGCCAACTTTATGTTATATACTAACTACTTTTAAACTTTTTAATACTTAAAGCTTAAGGATAAGAAACTTTAGATAAAAGTTAAGTTTAATTAGAATTAATTTATATTTTATACCTTATAAAGGCAAGTATATAATAATTAACTAGGCACTTTTATATAATTACTAAATTATAAACTAGATATACTATTAATAAGTAATACCTATGGCGTAAAGATTTTATTACTATATAGAACTTAGTTAATTGTCTTTCCCTTTTTTACCTACTATGTCCATTTAGCTAGCGGGTTCCAGGGAAGTCGGATTGTCCCTCCATCTCTACAATACGCGATCCCAACATCCCCCTCGTTTGTCCTATAATAGCACACCAACGTCTTTGGCTCCCAACCCCAAAACCCACCTGCTCCGAGAGTATCTCCTGTACCATCCAACTCACCTTCTTTCTCCAGCTGTTCTATCCTCGCCCTTCTGTGCAATGTTGTCAGTTACCCGCGCAACTACAAATATGTTGAAGCGAGCTGATACTTACGTCAATGCATTCTCATATCCCCAGACCACAGCAATAATTGGTGAGGGTGGAGCCTGGCAAAATTCCATTCGCTTTTTGGATATAGCCTCGTGTTTGATTTCGATATTAGACGTGGTCGTGCTTTACATCGGACAGGTTAACCCCCAATCGTTGCAACCATTAAATGTGACTTGACTTACTCAGCGGCAAGAAGCTCCATGGGTCGATCTCCGTACGAATACAACACGTTAAACATCTTTCTTTCCACGTCAGGCCATGGATCGCCAAACTGTTCTACCAGTGAATCTCCCTTGATTTGCAGGGTTTGCTGTGGAGTCACAAGGCTTCGGACTATTTGCGTAACGTCCTTGTCCGCAAATACAGCACCGTATATATGCAGTGGTGGGCCAGTCTGAGGCTGAAACGCACCTATAGAACTCGAGCTTTGAAGTGACATAGGCGCACCCCCCGTCTGGTGTGGCGAGCCAAAGCTCTGTATGCCGGGCACTACTCCAACTGTCTCAGCAGTGGGATTGTGAGCATGCCCGGAGTTACCTGGCGGATGTTGCCCATAATATGTTGGCGTTGGTGATACTTGGGGTCCAGGTACAAAGACCGGATAGAAGTGCGTCTGTGTTTGCGTATGCGTGTAAGATGCCGTTTGCACCGTTGGTGCTGGTTGCTGCTGTTGCTGCTTGTTTCCAAAAAGACCCATTATTTTGGCTCCGACGACACCAGCGCCAGCTATTGCAGCGGACTGGGCCATTTTCCCTAAACCATCTTGTTGGCCATGGCTTTCGTGATGTTTCCCGAATTTATTGCGAAAGGAAGAGCCAGCCAGAAAGCCTCCACCCATAGCCAGTGCAGTCTTTCCTAGGCCGCGATCTCCATCCCCAGGGGGTTGGTTGTACGCCCCCACTTCCGTGGTAGTTGGATGATTCTCAATCGTAGGGACATTATGATCTTGAAGATTCTGGTATTGTTGTTGCCTGGGCGGGGAGACCGGACGCGCCCACTGAGTAGCTCCAGTGGCAGGAAAGACATAGTACCTAGACAACAAGACTGAGCAACACAGTCGAACCACTTCACAGAGTGGAGCTTGTTGCAACTAACCATGCATTGTGCTCTGGGCTCCAGTTCGACACCCAGCCAGTAGGTAAGGTTGGCCCATCACCTCCCAGCGCTTCCTCCGCAGACGAAAAAGTAGATGCGGGCATATAAGCTACACAATCTTGTTGGGGATTGTTGGTAAGGGGGAGGATGGCATTTGAGTCAAAGGGCTATGGTGATTTTGAGACTCGGGGTAACGAAATCGTTGAATATTAGTCGCGGCAGGAATAGAGATCATGCCAAGAGGTGAGATGGTACCATTGACAGGCTGATGCGGGGTTCATATACCTCCCGACTGCGCATGGCGCGCAGAGTGGTATGGTCAGGCGCCATCGTCTATCCGATTCTGATGGAGGGTAATAGCGCCTGTACTGACGGCCTCCCATTAAGAGGGACCTCCGGATAAGCGGCTTAGTCCTAGAGTCACGAGAGGGAGCGTAATGCATAAATATCAGTACAACACAAACAAGTAAGAAATAATATTGGTTTCAGCCCTGAGCCTAACGTATGAATGGGCTCAATTAAGGGCGTTAAGGCTCGTATATGAAGTGCCGAAAGCCGCTTATTAGCCTAGCTGTGTTTTATCGCAATGCAACGCTAACCAGACCTGTTGCCTACTGACATGTATTGCCTACATAATTGGTCAAAAGCAATTCCCAGGCTATTATCTCACGCAAGTACCCTAGCATTGAAAAGTCTAGACCTTTTGTGGCTTGAACTACTATGGGAGCTGTGACAGTTTACTTAGTTCTTATTAGTTATTAATTATTAAGTACTTCTCTGTTATGAGAGAGTACTCCGGCTTTCGACGGAGAGAAGACGAGAAGATCTCCACGTGCAGCGAAGATTATAATATTCTCAAGAGATTTATCTAAATGCCTCAGGGAATCCTGTTTATAGAGTTGCTGGTGCTGCGCTGTTTAAAGCCCGAGGTAATACCAGTATTATTTTCTTTGTATTATTATAACTCAGATCGAGTCCTTTAAGCACTAAAGCATCTCTGAAGACCTTGGCTAATGCAATAAAGATATATTAGTTATATAATACCAACTTAAGTAAAATAATAAACTAATACTAGCTGGTGGCTTAGTATATTAAATTTGCTTATAGAGCCTTTATTAGTATATTCGCTTGCTAATGTTGAGGTTTCTTACCTGTTGCTTTCTCTTAGGGCCTTATTGCCAAAATGCTGTATCTTAAAACTAAGTTCTTGTGAATAGTGTTATTATTAGCTACCTGCGCTAACTATAGAGGGATAATTCCCCTCAGATCTTAACTATAACAGAATTACTCCTACTCACACATTTGTACCGTTTAAAACTTAAGTTCTTCGTGGTGATATAAGCTCTCAGCCACAAGTGTAAACTGCAATTAACACATCTGGCTCACAACTTGACAGTATACCTCCGGCATACGTAACTGCACCTGGATCTTAGGAGAAACGTTCCTCTGGAATAAGGTCGCCAATGCCGCAGCTTCTGACTCTTGAACAGCATGGCTACGCCGCTCATGCGCAGCTGTGTTATGATACGTAAAGCACTAAGTATCGCACAAATCTCTATAGTATTAGCACTAATAAAAGCTATTCTAGTTAATAGAATAACCTTTATAATAATATGCCGCTTATGGCAGACAGATATGCTAAAATATATAAAGCACTAAGTAATATATAAGTAATAATAAAAGCTATATTAGTTAATAATATGACTAAAATAATAATAGCTAGAATAACCTAGTATATAATTAAAAATATATTATTATTTTCTTACTTATAACTTTAGAGTTATTCCTTTTAAAAGTAGTACTAATTATATAATAGATATTATTATATTAATATAGCTTTAGCTATATAAATTAAACTAAGCCGCTTCTTTGCATTTATAGAAGTTATAACTCCTATAGCACTTTGCCTTCTAAATAACCTAGCTATAACTATCCTACTATTATATATATAAAAGGAGATAATTATTAAATTTTACTTTTCTACTTTATATTAATAATATATCTCTAAATATATTTATATATAGGTTAATAACTCTTATATATTATATTAGTACTTTAATTATACTTAACTGTAGATCCTAATTAAGTAAAGTAAGTATAAAAGATAAAGCTAGCAGCTAAGAGAGGTATAGGTAAAAGTAAATATATATATATAAAACCTGACTTGGGGATAGTAAGCTAAAAGTGAAATTAATAAATATTCCAGTTAAATAGGCAAAGATAGGCGTCTAATGCTTGAGTTCTAATAATAAATAGTATAAGGCTTTTGGTAATAGTATAATATCTGTAGTAATAATTGCTGATATAGGGAAACTTTAGACAGAGAAAAAGGAGCCAGGAGGAAAGAAACTAAAGCAAAAGGCTAAGCAATGAGTTGCCAAAATAATTCAGAAAATAAACACAATTACGGGTGGCGATATATTAAGCACAGTCGACCCTGGGCGTCTCTGGGACTGTCAATTTGAGTTCATAAACCCGAAAACTATTAGATAATATCTAAGTCATGTGTATTACTTTACCTTACCTCGTAGATTAAGCACGTTGTTGCATATATGTCCTTGATTCGCGACCGAATACACGTAATGTCTAACAGCTATACAACATACTAGCTACGTACTGCCCCCACTTCGCCTCTAATGCTGTCCCATCGCTAGGTATTATGGTACTCTAATTGATGCCTCTTTAAATTATCGCGACGCGTAAATTTCGCACCACAGCTGTCACACTCCAGATATTGAAAATATCCTTTATCCTTTGCGTACTCCCGATGTACTACATAGTAATGCCGTTGCAGGTCGCGTCGCGCTCCCGCTTTAAAGAGACAATTCTCATCTGCCTCACAGCAAAACGGCTTGTCATGAGTATATCGAATATGCTTGCTAGATTGAGGATAGCAAATAGTTAGTGCTACAAATTCTTAGATAGATAAGGATAGAAGGCGTACTTGAGATCTCGGTTAGACCCAAACCATTTTTTGCAGTCCGATTCTGAACACTGGAACAGGTCTGACTCCATTCTCTGGTCTGAACTAAGAGCTGAAGAGGTTGAAAGTACCGAGAGTTTTGCAAATTCCTGGTTGGGATTAATTGTCTCAGTATGAACCCAGCAAACTGCGCAGATACCGTCAGGGGGATGTTGATGGGGGGGTGGGGCGAGGCTGGCCTTCCCGTCAATGCTCTCCATGTCATGCTTAGGATAATCTGTCATAGAAGTATTAAGGTGTTTTAGTGCTGAATAATCGAGGTGGGCTGGCGCTGCATGAAAGGGCCCTGGTGATGGCGTGCGGGCGGTAGTCTGAAGGAAACCTGGGTGTCCTCGTCTCTCGGAGATAGTTTGGCCAGTCGCCTCCGTCTCTTGGCTTTGAGATAATAGGCTAAAAGGATCCTCATCGTCACTGTTTTCCCATGGGAAGTCTTCTGCAGGCCTATCAAGCATCGGTGGCTTCTCTGATCCGGTCTCGCTCATAATCTCAAGCTCGTTCTGGGTGCTGCCCTGTTCTGAACTACCAAGAGGCAGAGGGCTTCTTTGCCCTTCCAAGTCGGGGGCAATGCGCGATGGACCGTTGCCAGACATAGAACTGATGGTAGATCCCTCACCATGCACTATTTCGTCTCTGGTGGCTCGAGGTATCGCAAAGATTGCTAGCTGCTCCTGATGCGTCGCGACGTGCCTCTTGAACCTAGACGTACTAACGGAAATGTCTTGGCAAGCTCCTACTGAGGCAACGCGGTGAGGCTGCTCATCTCTCTTCCGCTTAAGCTCGTCTGCCCACTCATCGCAAAAGGGACAGTCGTAGGCTGTCAAATCGTACGTACTGACACGTCCAGCGTCTTCCAGCGCTTTCAGTTGCTGATCGCCAAAAGTGCCATGCGTGGCCAGATGGGACTGAAGATTGCTCCTCGAAGTCACTCCCACTTGAGAACAAAAAGAGCAAATGTATTTTGCCCTATGATCTAGCTCATGGTCAAACCAGGAGTCACGGTCCCCAAACAGAAGATCACCACACTCGCTGCCACCTATTGTACAGACATAGGCTTTAAGGTCGTGGAACACGTGTGCTCTTTTAGAACTTTAGCTCCTACAAGAGCAATTTTAGGGAGTGAGCACTAACTTCCAGGTTTTCTCTCGTTGGAACGATAGAAGCATGAAGCAGATGGGGCACTCGAACGGCTCTCCTTCCCTCGACAAGTCCGCCAGGGATGGTAATCGAAGAAGTGAAGACGAATCCATCATTGTCGAAGCAGTTACCAACGACAAGGCGTCAAATTCCTCCTCTTCCTGTGTTCTTAGGTCTATGCAGGGAGCAATCGTTGTGGCTTTACTGGACAATATTTCTGTACGCGACGCAGAGTAATCGTTGATACTTTCGTCGCCACCAAGCCGAGACTTGTGATCTCGAGAATAGGCGATAAACTGTCTTCGTTTGGCAACGGCACCACCTAGGCGAGTGGAGAGCCACCCTTGACCAAGTTTGGGGTGTTTTTGTCGGACGTAACTGATATCAGCCTCCTTGGAAAAGGTTAGATCGGACACCTGAAGCGCCTGGCTGAAACGGTCACGGGACGTCGCTTTGCGGACAAGAATGCCAATTCTGAACAGCGAGCTTATCGACTCTGAGATGATCTCGAGAATCATTTGAGACTCACTCAGCGGCGGGCTAATTGCTGAAGGCCGGGATGCTGCCTCCTGTTCAACGGCTAAACTTAACGTTATGTTCCTGTTCTCACGAGTTCCACAGATAATGTTCAAGACTGAGACAAGCGTCAGGTATCAGCAGAGGAAACAAGCTGGCACAACTTACGGTCGTGTGTAGCCCCCAAGATGTCTTCTAACTGCCTGAGAATCTCATATCGTATCTCCGGGGTACCTGAGAGCCTGTAGTCTAGGGAGAGCTTTCTTGTTGGCCCCAAAAATGCCCCTACGCTGCCTGCCCACAGCTTAAATCGTTCCGAAGCATCTGTCACGGCTGCGACTGATAGGCCGGGAACCGTTGGTTCTGACTCGCTTTTCTCATTCAACTGAGTAATAAAAACTTTCAACTGGTCTCTCACACAGCCAGTCTTTTGGTGAATAGTCTCTTCGGACTCTTGTCTGTTGTATTCCGCCATGAGAGATTGGGTAGGCGTTGTCAAAGCCCAAGCTAGGCTTTCGTCACAGAGAGAGATACGAAATACCTCAATCAGGCTGGTAAAACTGTTTGTGCAAAACCCCGCATTTGACACGTGGCGCTGGGCTGATGATTGGGCCAGCCTGATATCAGGCTGAGTGGCCAGCAACTGTGACTTCAGGTAGATTTTCTCTTGCGCAATACCACGACTAACTATAGCATTTTGTTGTCTCTTACGAAAACATCTTCCGATCTGCTTCTATCATGTCGGGCATCGAAATTATCGGTGTCGTTCTAGGCGCTTTCCCCATCGCCGTCATGGCACTTGAGAACTACAGCAAGCTTGCCACCAGCGTGAATCTCTTTTATTCTATCAGAAGCGAACACAAAAGATGCTTAGATGACTTGACATATCATCAAATCTTATTCAAAATACATCTACGCCGTCTGTTACTCCCCCTCGCGGTAGACGATGATAAGATCGATGAACTTCTCGATAACCCTGGGGGAACAAGTTGGAAAGAAAAGTCAATTGACGACGTACTCAAGAGACGCATGAAGGATGCATATCTGCCGTACTTTGGATACGTCAAAGAGATGGCGAGGGTCATGAACGACCTGAACCAACGCCTGGCGCTGGACTCTGAAGCAGTGCAGAACAATCTCAGTAACCAGGTGAGCCTTATTTTCCAGTGAATCTAAGAAACCAATCTAATTTTTTCATGCAGAAGGCGTTGAAAGGTATCGAGAGGCTTCGATTCGAAGCCAGCCCGGAACGGATAGCTTTTCAGCGCTTCAGAATCAAGTTTAGCAATGGAGAATCAGACCGCAAGCGTCTTCTGAGCGAGTTCGAGAATTACAACGGGAAGCTAAAGGCACTGCTGGATTCTAGTGATGAAGACGCCAGACTAACACAGCAGAGAGAGCTCATGTTTCACAATTCAGCAACTGACCTTGCAGTTTGCAATTTCTGGAAACAAGCTGCGAAGCTATTCAGAGCCTTGACCTCGGCGTGTTACTGTAGGTGTCAGCCTATGCACGGCGTAGAACTGATGCTGCAGGACCGGATAACCGAAAAGAGCGAATTTCATATTACCTTTACGACTTATAAATTGTCTCTATGGGAGATTTATAAGACGAAGATAACCGAGAGAGACGAAACAGTTACTGCAGAGCTGAAGAAAGCTGTTCAGATACTTGAGGGTGTATCCATCCAGCAACCGAACCACCGGCAACTAACGCCCACGAAATCTTCTTTAAGGTCTAAAGGAACTTCTACATACCTGCAAGTGGCAGAGTGAGTTAAGCTGAAGAGAGGAAGCGAGCAGATACTCATGGATTACAGTAGAACGCCCTCTGTTACTCTGACATGCATTGATCGAAGTGCCCAATGTCAATCTCATATTAGCCAGGAGATATCTGTTCTCTGCTCAGCTATCCGGAATGTAGAAGGGGCTTGCTGTGGATATCTTAGAGAAAATGACTGCCGATTCTATGTCTATACCCTATCTCGGGAGAATACAGCAGTCTCCCCTCCATACATAACGCTCTGTCAGATCCTACAGGGCGAGTTCCAACCGCCACCAACTCGATCACAGCGGTACACAATTGCATTGGTCATAGCTTCATCCTTTCTGCAGCTGTTAGAATCCCAATGGCTCCCTGATACACTCAAGAAGACGGAAATCTTCTTTAGGAGTGACCCTAGTAACTCGACTCGCTTCTGCCTAGATCAGCCATACATACGTCGACAATTCAACAACTCGAACGAGAAGACGATACCATATTTGGACCCAGGAGCCACCGAATTAGCGGATGGCTTGGACCAGCTCGGCATCATACTCTTGGAGCTTTGCTTCGGAAAAGTACTCGAACAGCAGCCTTGTAGAAAGAAGTGGCCCGATGGGAGAGATGCGAGGGAGGTAGCCGGTTTTAACCTGCTGGCAGCACGAGACTGGCAGTGCCAGGTACCCGAGGAGGCTGGTCCTGACTATGCCGAAGCAGTTGGATGGTGTTTGGATAAGGGTAAATCCAGACCTCCAGAACGGTGGAGGAAGGATATGCTACAAAGTGTTATCCATCCACTACAGCGATGCCGAGAATACTTAGCAGGAAGCTGACCTAATAAACAGATTGACAGTGAGATAGCTAAACTGAATTTCTTCCTGGGTTTTAAAATAGCTTCTAGGGTTAGATACCTTTAGTTAAGTGCCTTAATAAGACTTTATATATTTAAAGGAGTTTAAAAGGTTTTATAGTTAAATTAAATTATAATTTATTAAAGTCTTAACTTGAAATTACAACTTATATAAAGTTAATATAAATTAAAAGTATCCCTAGTTTAAACCACTGCTTTTTTACTAATTTCACTTTATCTTTTTTTATATATAAGGTTAATTAGTTATATGCCTTACTATATATATTTAATTAATAAAGCTAGTTATAACTTTAGGTTAATTTAACTTTTGCTAACTAACCTATATATAAGTTAACCTAATTCCTTTAATTCTAACTTTATTAGAATTTCTAAACCCTGCCTTTACCCTGCGTTTATCTCAGAACTCTATACATAAACTGCCTATTATTACTAATTCACAAGCAGCCCCCCTTTAACAGTAATAACCCTTTTAGAGTATCTGGTGTCATTGACCGAGGTTTGGATGCTAGCGGCACTGCTAGCATTGAATTGGGCAATCTTGTTGTTGCAAAAGCCCTCCATCTCTTCAACGACAAAAACCAGAAGATTGGAAGCGTGGCTATTTCAAGGCACCCGGCAAGGCCTCTTTGAGAGACTGATTTTCGAGACGAGTGAATGTTGGAGGAAAGGCTGTCGAGGCATAGATCGAGAGGGCTTTTACAAAGGCTGAACAAAGAAGGGCTCTTCGTTGTTGATGATGACTTGCTCTAACCGTTGGCCTTGACTTTTCCCTGTCAACTTGCTTATCCTGGATGTATATAGGAGGACTATAAAATAGTATATTAAAGAATATAAAAAATTAAATTATGTATAATTAGATGTTGAGCCAAGAGTTGCCACATATCCTTGTGATCTTTTAAGACTGTTATTTCATGTTTATAGACATCACAGCTGGTGCTTACTGCGCATCTTACCTCGTATACTGAAGTTGATAAACAATATCGGTAATCACTCATGGTTTACTGCCACTTGACGAATCCAGTTGCTTAAACTTAGATGCCACGTCGCACTTGACCTTGACATCGTGCATACGCGATAAAAGGTGCATCAGTAAATTACAGGGCTATATTTCTTGGCTTGAAGCGTGGAGACCTGAGATTTATGTCATCTGACGCGTTCCGAATAAGACCGAAGATGATGCTGAATGGGGTTTTTCACATCGACTAAAGACCTGGCAATTGCGACTAATGACCGCAACGATAGTGATGTCTGATAGCCACTACCTTTAATAGTGTAAATAAATATCCCATGCTTTGTAGAATTGAGTAATGTGTTAAATTTGGAATATAGTAGTTGCTGCGCTGTGTATAAAGGGGCTTTAGGCTAGCAAAATGATAAAGGTTGTTAGTTAATGAGCCAACACACTTTTCTCGTCTCATTGTACAATGAGTAACATGTTTAATTGCTGAGTTACATAAAGGGTTAGACAGCAAATCTTGAGACTGCAGAGAAGTGTGAGGCGTCATGCCAGTTAGTCACAGCAAGTGCTGCTATCATGACTTCCCTCCTGGATTTCTCGGGGTGAGGTTAAAAGGGAACGTTTGTCGATCCTACATTACTATCTCCCCAGGACATGCCGACCAACCGATTCTGCTGCATGGAAGTGCTCCTTCTCTTTGCGGAGCAACTTGTTTATCTTGCAATGAAGCGCTATCTGACAAGCGCCGACCGCCGCCACTGTGTATTATAATGGTTTCCTGAGATTCATTCTCACCGCGGTAGGCGAGGCGGTCTCGAGTTGATCACATCCCTGACTCTCTGGGAGCAGGATCGCATACCATTTATGCCGGCAAGATGCCGAAGGTCCATAATCTGGTTGTTAGTGACCATCTACCTGGCTCGTATCCTCTTTACCAACCCGCGATAAATGAAGTCTTCTGCTTCGGAGTGGAGGCAGTGAGGCCTTGTCTGAGTAATAGGTAAGTCCGTTAGCTATAGTATACTGAATTGAGTCCTTTCCCAGATGCACGTGTCGTCTAGCGCCGGCATTGTTTCAATAGCTATCAAGGTATGGCATTGTATAAGGTTAAACTTTGCGCTATTAACACAGCTAATAGGGACGTGATACTAATCATGTTTGGAACTGTACAGTCTGGCCTGACCATGCCTATCTTAACGCAGCTTTCCTCGTCTGAAGTAGGCTGCCGAGACTACTGAGACTCACATTCATCCACTCAAAGTCTTTTCAATCCTCATTTTCAAGCTCACATCAGTGGAATTAGCTGGTCATGACATCTCCAATAGGTTCCTGGGACCAACTTTTGACTAGCGAGGACTAGCTGGGCCACAGCGCCGGCAGATGGACCCGACAAGCAAAACGTACCTGCCTACCTGGGTATGGCGTATAGTTAATTACATTCGATCAATCATGTACTGGTAAAAGGAAAGGGCTAGGAGCAAGGCCAGGGAAATTGACGACGCGTACCTATGCACAGACACTCTACGCGAAACATCACCACCTTCTCAATTCGGAAACATGCTGTTGATGTCAGCTTCGGTTCTATAGCCCGCGGAACAATCTGCCGACATGACGATTTCGCTCGTGCTATTGGGAAAACAAATCTGAGTATTATGGTTTGTATTCAGTGAGCTATCTTGAATCTACCTTCTATCCTACAGCTGCCAACAAACTCGCAAACCACGTCTCATCGACCCTTGCCAGTGTCCGAGGGTCACCAGCCTCTACAATCCTTCCGTGATCCAAAACAAGCACCCTGTCGCAAAATTCAGACACAATGTGCAGCCGATGCGCTACCATAACGATAGTACAGCCCGCAAACTCCCTGTCAATCATCGCCAGCATGTCCCGCTCGGTATCAGCATCAACCGAGCTGGTGAACTCATCCAAGAGGAGTACAGAACTACCCGTCGTCTTCCGCTTGAGCACTGCTCGTGCAATGTTGAAGACCTGCCTCTGGCCTTGACTCAGTGAGGATTCTGATAGAACACCGTCAAGTCCACCCTGGGCTTCCACCATGTTCCAGAGGTCCATTGCTTGCAGCACTTCGCGACACTGCTCTATGGTGGCTAAGCCCAGTGGATCTAGATTCTCCATAAAAGTGCTGCCTATGGGCAAGAACACTGGGTCTTGGGGCACTGTTATTAGTCTTTCCCGTATTGTCTGTGGACTTATGGATGAGAGAGGAACACCGTCAATGGACAATGTGTACTCGGCATCATCCTGTTGTACGGGCTCCAGAAGAGCGAGAAGAAGGAGAATAAAAGAAGATTTTCCGCTACCATCGCTTCAGTTAGCCAAAATGCCTTTCAAAAATCTGTGTGATGTTGAGAGACAAACCTTCCTGTACGACCGCACAAAGCTATCCTTTCACCCGCTCGGATCGAGACATCAATTCCTTGCAGCGCATATTCCTCAGCATCCCCACTAAATCCAAATTGTAAGTCACCGTTTCCGGTTCCGTCTCCAGAAAGCTTGAGCAAGAAACTTACTTATACGTCGCCCAAATTCCCCGAACCTCAACATTTCCCTTAGATGGCCACCGTTCATCACGTTTCCCATCATCATGCGAAACACGTTCCATCCCAGTCTTGGTAGTAAAATTCCGGAGCCGAGCTACGGCTCCAATAGAAGTCTCTAGCGCAGCATAGAATCGCACAATGTCGCTCAAGGACTGACTCAACGTCATCAAAGTGACTAGCGATGCACCAGAAAGACTTGAACTAGACCGAAGCTGAGTTATTAAACCTACGAGAGCTGTTGCCGTAACAGCAACGACCACGTTTAAATTCAGATACAGCCAGCGCTGGACCATTGAAAGTAGATACATCGGCCTCTGGGACTGGTTCAGCAGTCGGCGATTGTGTTTGATGTTCTCTCCCGTCCAGCCTAACGCACGAATGGTGGCGATGCCTCTTGAAGTGTCGAGAAAATGAGTGTATAATGGACTCTTGGCCTCGAGGTCCAATAGCCGAAGCTGTCGAGACGTTCGGAGGTAAAACCGCTGTATCAACCATAAGATAAGTATCATGGCCGGATAAGTAAGTCCTAGCCAAGGTGATGACGACGCAATAAGCACTCCCATACCAATGACACCAAAAATATCCAGCACCACATTAGCCACAGCCATAGGAAGCTCATTATCAATAATAGTTATATCTTGGGAGAAGTAGTTGGTGATAGTGCCAGTGTCTGATGTTGTCAAGAGTTGCAACGGTGCGTTTATGACGGTTTCCAACGCCCTCTGGTGCAGTACCGAGCCACTAAGGCGAATGAAGGGGCCTAGAACCAGAACCACAGCAGCCATGAATGATACTAAAGCAAGTATTCGAAGCATTGCGTATATACCGATGTAGTAGGCCTGAGCGTGCATTTGTACCAAGCCTCTTTGTGGCCGGGCCGCATCGTCAGCCCAGAATGTGAGCCATATGCGTGGGAAGTTGTTGAGGAAGCCGTTGCATACACAAGCGAAAACGAAGGCGATAATGGGAATCAGGCCAATTGTACGTATGTAATAGCCAAAGACGCTCGTGTCGCCCAATTTTCGTGCCTCTGCTTCTTCTGCAGTCATGGCTACAGTTGGTAATGAGTGGGAGGGTGCTGGCTCTTCTGCGCTTCCAAGTGCTTCAGTCGAGGCTGGCTCTGAATCGAAGCCTAGATCAGAATTTGGACGGGCATCTTCACCCGTGGGCTTCTCTCCAAATACGTCTCCAGTACTGCTGATTCTGATGGCATGGTCCGCAGCTTGAAAGTGCCGAAGATTATGTGTGCACAGAATAACAGTGGCACCACGACGACGAAGCAGACCATCTCGTCCAAAGACATGTCGGAAAACATGATCAGTCGTTCTGGCATCTAAGCCGCTGAGTACATCATCAAAGATGAGGAGTTCGGCGTCTACAAGGTATAGTGCCCTAGCAATTGCGACTCGTTGCCGTTGTCCGCCACTCAAGGCGATGCCACTACTTCCGATCATTGTGCTATCGCCCTGAGGGAGATTCGTGAGGTCTCGGTCGAGCATAGTAGCGTTTATAATGGAAGTATATCGCTTGTCGTCAAAGTGATTGTGACCAATGATGTTGTTACGGATGGTGGTATTTGTTAAGAACGGCTGTTGATCACAGTAGCCAACGACTCTGGAACGGAGGACAACCGTGGAGCCTGTCGAAAAGGGGACTTCGCCGAGAATGGCTTTGCATAAGGTGGATTTCCCGCTTGCAACAGGACCAACGACAGCAGTGAGACGTGATGATGGAATGGTTATGTTGACATGCTTGAGAACAGCAACGTTCTCGTGCCACCCAAAGCTGCCGTTCTTTATCACGACGTGAGGAGCTCCTTTCTTCTCTAAAGTCTGCATCTCAAATCCCATACCGCTCATGCCAGCTACAGAAGGATAAGACGAAGTCATAGATGCGGCTGACACTATGCCATTATCAAGATGGCGATAGTCAAACCTTGGGTCGCGCTCTAGGTACGTCTGGACCCGTTGAAGACAAGTTAGCGCCCCAAGAAACTGTGGAATTTTCTGAAACAGTATCATTAGAGGCGATGCGAGAAGGGTAAGGTAGGAGATGGAAACGAATATTGAGGTCGTGTTGAGCGTCTTGGTGGCCACCGCAAAAGTAATAACGGGAGATAAGGTCATGGGAACCTGAGAGACAGTGGCTGCTGCAGCGAGGAGCATACGCCAACGCCCACCGATCTCAATCTCTCTCACTCGCAGTCTCTGAACGTAAGATTGAATTGGCTTTGTCATGCCAGACATCTTGACGAGCTTCATCTGCGCAATAGCAGCCGCAGTGACACCAACTCTCGTTTCGATTGCTTCCATCCATTCTTTTTGACGTGGTCCAAGAAGCTTACCTATCCCAAACGCCGTGAGCGTTGATACGGCGACTACACCAAGGGAGGCAGCAAATGCAGCGCCAAGCTCTCGTTGGAGGAGCCAGCAAGACAGAGCAATCTGGATAGTGTTGGCCCAGTATTCATGGAGGTCAAGAACACCTCTTGTGATGCGCTCCACGTCGGTGCTCATTAATGTGAGGGCGCCAGAATCACCATCCGCGGGCATTCTAAGCTCAGTAGTCTTCTCGTACACGGCGAGCACTAGAATGCCACGGACCATGATGACGAAACGCTCTTGGAAGTACCAGTATAATGCTGTTGAGAATGCAATGGCCCCGTACGTTAGAGCTGTAGCGCCAATGAGTCCATATCCATGATTCTGGTCTTGGTCTTCGCTCTGTAGGTAGTGCAAGAGGGCGTGGATGAGAAACGGTTGGCATATGCTGGCAGCGAGGAGCGCTGCACGAGGAATAATTGGTGGTAATAATTGGAGGAGTAGGATCCGCAGCAATAGTCGTGCCAGACCGTATTTTTGGCCCTTGTAGGGGTTGTTGTGAACTCGCTCAACGAGATGTTGATGTGTCTCAGCTGTAAGGGCTTTGTCGAGGGGATACAAACTCTCCAGCGTCAGGATGACACGATAGCCTTTCATAAACAACGTGTTCAGCCAGAAGAAGACGCCAAGATTCCAAATGCCACTCGTCTCCTCGGGGCTATGCTGCTTCACATCCCAGCCGAGCCATTTCTCTTTCTGACGTGATTCCAAGAAAACCATGATAGCTTTGAGGGTAGTGGCTGCTGTTAATAAATATGCATAGTTAGGGTTGAGCCCCGATGGAATGAGAAGCCATGCTGTCCGTGTCCGAGCAACATCAAATAATAACGTGACGGAAATGTAGGCAGCGATGGCTGTTGACGGTCGCGGGGCTCTTGAATGCTCAATCCATGACAGTGGGATAAGAAGCAGGGCTGCGATGAAAGCAAGGGAGGCAGCAGCTAAAGAATGTCCTGAAGCGAACTGGGAAGAGTTCCGTCCAAGAATGATGAGGACAAGCTGCAAGACAGTCAAGCCTATTGCAAGAGCCTACACCACGATGAAGAAAGCCTTTGTTAGTGACATATACTCACACACGATGATGCATTGACCAGAGTGGAGATACATACCAGCTTCGTCCACTGAACTGCCGAGGGGCCGACTATTGGGCGATGGCAACGGCAAAGTTTTGATATCCGGAGAAATCCAAGGCAAATAAAAGCAATAGCTGGTACAATGACAAAGACGACATCTTCAAAGACAACAGTGAAGTCAAAGTTGCCTCTACAACCGCGCACAGCAGGCCCCAGCGAGTCATCGTTAAGACAAGGGCCGACAGATGACATGGTACATTCGTGCCAGTGGTGACGACCACTGAACTGATACTGATAGTCCAAGTCTGCGGGGAAAGTAAAAAAAGGATTCTCGCCCTGGAAATTGGGGTTTATCACGGGTGCATTCTTTATCTACTGACACTGCATGCATTGTGCGGCACAGCTGAATGGGGGATCCTGCATGTTGGTTGAATGCTTGTCTACCGTGCCCTGTTTTCCCCGCTCGCCCCAACACTGCACTGTATCATACTGTACTGCACTTCCCTGCTGCGACAGATAAGGCACCGCAAACACGCCACCAAATCCTGCCAAAAGTCCCTAACCTCCTTGTAGTAGTAGGGATCGCCAACCTCTTCTCCCTTCCCGCCGTCAAAATCAAGGACGACCAACACAATACTGTACAACTGCGTTTTGTTTTGCTTTGACTCAGATTACTGTGCTTTTGCATTGCATTGCAGCTGGATACGAGAATACTACGTCACATTCATTACAAGCTGCGCGATTCTGGTCCCAACGCGGCTTCGGGTCGTCGCCTAATGTTGGCCCCATCCTTGCGAAATACGTTCAGCTGTTCATTGCCTACCGATAACCAGCATTGGATAAACGAGAATCTCTACATACAGTCAGCACCCATCGTACCCCGATTGCTGCCAACCTTTTGTTCTGTGAGGCAACATTTCTGTAGCTGTTCTACACGATGGAAAGTGTTCAGCACGGTGTCTCTGAATCGACACCGCTCCTACAGCCCAACCTTAATTGCGACGCTCCAAACAGAAGCCCTCCTAAAAAGAACAGGGTCGATGAGTGGCGGGCGGCATGGCGGCGTCACTTTTCCCAGTGGTCAGCTCTGTATGTCTGCAGTCTTTTCATCCTGCTCGTCGACGTCCCCAACTTCCTAAGCGAAGTCCCAAAGCTGCGCATGCTTGAGCTTGGTCTATGCCGCGACTACTACGCTGCCACTGACCCAAGCGTCATCGGCCACGATGGCTCCGTTCCCGAGCATCTTTGCAAGGTTCATGAGATTCAAAGCGCTCTTGCTAAGATGAGAGGTATTCTCGGCATGATTGAGGGTATCCCAGGTCTCATACTCGCTATTCCCTATGGCGTCCTGGCCGATAGTAAGGGCCGTCGCTTGGTCACGGGCCTTAGTTTATTGGGCTTTGTCCTGAGAGACATTTGGGCTTTTACTGTACTCTACTTTCATCAAATATTTCCTGTCCGTGCTGTCTATGCTGCACCGGCTTTCTTGGTGCTGGGAGGCGGATCTACCGTCATCAGTCCCATGATCATGGCCATCATTGCGGCTGCTATTCCGGAAGCATCACGGTATGTACACAACCCTCTCTTGTGCTCAAAGAACAGCATTCTTGGGTTTCTCTGAACTAGTCACTGATCTCCATCTCATAGGACACGGGCTTTTTTCTGGGTACAGGTTGTCCTTCTCATAACTGAGCTAATTGCGCCACCACTCGGTGCAGTTCTCATGAAGGCATTAGGACCGCATTTTGCTTTCCTCACAGCCGTCCCACTTGAAGCTCTAGCATTCGTGGTATTGGGCTTTATACCCAACACAAGGTCTTCTGACAACGTCCCAAGCGACGTAGAGGGCATGGAGGGAGACGAGAACCAATCAGCCAATGACGAAACAACTAACCAAAATTCGTCAAAGGTTAAGATTCTACGGACTCTATCACATCTTTCGGACAACATCCGACACGGTGTTCATACTTTAGGCAGTCATAAGAGTCTCCTAGTCGGCCTCCTAGCGCTTGTTGTTGCAAAGATGGCTCGACCCATGCTAGAACTGATCTTGCAATACATGTCTGTGAGATTTGGATGGCCGCTGGCCAAGGTGCGTATTCTTCATGACTAGGAAGCTAGCAAATGTCTCCCTTTTCCTCTCCTGCGATCACTAATACTGTGTTTTAGACGGCGTTCTTGCTCTCGATCCAAGCCGCAGGCCAGATTCTGCTCTTTGCTGTGGTCCTACCGCAAGTCAATGTTTGGCTCATCAACAGAATGAAGACATCTTCTGCTGCAAATCTCGCACTGACTCGAGTGTCAATTCTCTTCCTTGTTGTTGGTTCACTCTGCATGGGCCTCGCCACTGCTGTTCCGGCGTTTATAATTGGTATGTAGAGAGTCAGCGAGATCAGTCACATTCTGGGAAACTAACTGATCAATAGCCTTCTTTGGATACACGCTTGGCAATGGCTTTTCATCCGCCTTGCGATCTCTCCTGACAACCATGGTACATCCAGATCATCTGTCACTCTTGTTCACTGCAATCGCCGTGTTCGAGGGTATCTCAACCATTGGCGCCTCGCCACTCCTCGGACTGTCTTTCTCAGTCGGCTTAGACATTGGGGGTATGGCTGTGAGCCTGCCGTTCTTTGTTGCTTCGGTTCTCTATGCCCTTGCTGCGGTGCTGCTTGTTAGTGGCATGTCTACGGAGTCTTGCCTGACTGAAGTGTAGCGTCGAATTTGGTCTTTATCCTCGTGAGGCTGCTAAGCGTGTATTTTACACGATTGATTAAATGGCGGATTTTTGGAGCTACAATAAATAGATATCCTAGGAAGATATGTCAAGTCAATACATAAAAAAACAATCAAGTCGTTCCTAGCTCGCCTCAGCAAAAACAATGCCATTTGCCCCGTACTGGAATCGAACCAGTGATCTTATCATGTCGTGTCTATTACTAGTGATACGCTTTACCACTGAGCCAACGGGGCTTGAAGGGATTGACATGCTCGTCACGACAACGTGAATCATTGAGCGACCCCATTTGCACAGTCGGGGAGACCAGCATCATCGTTTCACGGACTTGGACGTCCAGGCTGTCACGAGGAAATGGACTAGCCGCTCTGGAATACGGGGAAGCATTACACTTTGGCGCAGAATGTAACCTCGGTTACCTATCACGCAGATCCTTGTGGCAACCCGCCTCCCCGCCAAGATAACATGCCCAAATCTGGAAATGATTGACACCAGATTTAGCAATGATTTTCTCTCCGTCTCAGCGCTGTAGTCATCTTAGTCACGGCCTGTTTCAACGACCGAACTACATATGGTTGTTCCAAATGCTATCCCGTCGGTCCAAAACATGAACCCTGATTACAGCAGCTGCATGAGTGAGTAAGATGACTGTGCAGCATCCAGCCTGTATCACCATGTCCAGAAATGATCTTCATCTACTGAACTGTCCAACACGAGGGCACCTACATGGTTGAGTCAAGAGGCAGTATGGACGCAACTATAAAGACGATAGAAAGTACCAAACATCTTAGCAACTCAAACAACATTCAATCTCTCAAGCTTCTCTCTTCTTGAACAAGACACACTACAATTTCTCAATTCTCATTTACAACATGGCAGCTGCAGCAGTCCAGACTTACACTCCCGCGTCATACGACCACCGCGCCGTTGATGCCATGACTGACGTCGACGTGGCCGCCCAGCGACTCCAGGAACTCAATGGCCTGGATCACATGAAGTCCTGCATCAGAGATGTCTTCATGAAGCACGGCGTCGACAAAGTATTCGGCGTTGGTCTTCTCCACCGACACTACGACGTTGCCCCCAACGAGAAGATCATCGAGCTTGGCCCAGTCTCATCACCCTGGGTTGTAGGTGATGACGAAGTCGTGACGGGCGGCTCAGTCCTCCCTCACACCTGGCGCGTCTTCGATGGCGAACTTAAGCCCACGGAGTTCAAGTTCGTGCCACAGCGTGATCTCTCAAACGTCGACCGGCCCGTCTTCCCAGCGGCCTTTGTCAAAGAGCTTATCGGCGTGCTGCAAGAGACAGGCCTCGATGAGGTTCTGGGCGTTAGCCTGTATGAGGCCGGCGACCCTGATAACGAGACCATGGAGGTGACATATGGCCGCAGCAGCATCGTCATTCCTTCTACAGGTCTTATCGGCTCCAAGGTTATTGGTCCACAGGGCTTTGACGCATTCCAAGCCGCCTGGACTTTCAGCAAGAAGGAGGGCGAGGACGTCGTTGCTCACCATGGCATCTGCGCTGCAATGGGTGTCGATGATGGTGTCACAGCTCGCCATGGAATCTGTGCGGCCAAAGCGGAGAGTGGAGTCGAGGCTCGACATGGGATCTGTGCCGTAAAGGCTGCCGATGATGGGGTTACCGCTCGCCATGGTATCTGCGCAGCCAAGATGAACGACGGCGTCAAAGCACTACACGGTATCTGTGCAGTTAAAGCTGAGAACGGCTTCGAGGCTCGTCACGGTATTTGCGCAGCAAAGGCCAGTGATGGAGTTAACTCTCGTCATGGTATCTGTGCTGCCAAATCTGCTGATGATGGTTTGAAGGCTCAGCATGGTATTTGCGCTGCAAAGGCTTCTGATGATGGTCTCAAGGCTCACCATGGTATCTGCGCCGCAAAGGCCAGTACTGACGGAGTTACCTCTCGTCACGGCATCTGTGCTGCCAAATCTTCTGATGACGGTATGACAGCTCGTCATGGTATCTGCGCAGCAAAGGCCGACGATGGTTTCACGGCACGCCACGGCATCTGTGCTGCCAAAGCTTCCGAGGATGGCATCAACGCTCGCCACGGCATTTACGCCGCCAAGGCCGCTGACGAAGGAATGACTGCTCGTCATGGCATCTGCGTTGCAAAAGCTGCAGAAGGTATGAAGGCCTACCACGGTATCTGTGCTGCCAAGTCTATTGAAGACGGTGTCAAGGCTCACCACGGCATTTGCGCTGCCCGCACTGCTGAAGATGGCATTAAGGCCAAGCATGGAATTTGCGCTGCGAAGGCTGCCGAGGAGGGTATGACTGCTCGCCACGGTATCTGCGCCGCACGTCTTGCTAATGGGGATGGCATGAAGGTCTAAGATGGTAGCTACACTATCTTGTTCTGTTGTCATACTGTATGACGGGGAGGAGCAAACCGAGTATACATGATCACTGCCTGCTTCAGAAGCACAAGCAGAAGGATAGTCTTTGGTAGAGCTTTCATTAACTTTAAATATAAATATAAATATCAATAAATCCTAGTGTCTATTTTTGATTTGCGTGAATTTGTAATTGTTTATTTTGTTGGCTTGATATATCTCGTGGATATATCATAAGCTTTAACTATTAGTCAATAGACCTAGGCGCCAGTGACAGTCTTTTATATACAAGATCTATAGACAAGGATCAAATAGGTGATGTTCACTCTAGATACCGGATTCATTATATCCTTTGGTCGGCAGCTACGTCTTTCTGATAGGATAAATAGTAATGTAGGAGCGCGTTAAAGGATGTTGGAGGGTTGCATTCCGAAAGCTCCAATAGGAACGTCCAAAGGTTGGGAAGCTGAATTCCGATTAACAATTTCATTAGCTGTAATTCTTCTTTAGACTCTGGAATCAAAACGTGGACTCACCTGTGACAAGAGTTCACTCTTATGAGACGTAAGCTTAACCGCTGGCCTATTCATTTCATCCTCCTTCAGCCGCTGACGCTCTTCTAGAACCATCAGCGCTCCGCTGTCAATGGCTCTCTGAAACTCAGCCCTGTAAAGGTGCTCGGCGGCTTTAAAGATCTCGGCTTGATAGATTTGGCTCTCGTGATGTGGCCAGGCCTCGGCGCTGGCATCAATGGTCCGAAGGACAGAACCGAGGCCACGAATCCTGCTAACTCTCTGCATATCATGAGCTCGGGACATGACTTCAAATGACCTGGTGTAATAGGTCGCTACGACTGAGTCGAAGTCGCGAAACCCGAGCGTCTTAGCGCATTCGACAATGTAGGCGATTTTGCGCTCCATGTTCCATGAGCAAGGAGGAGTAGCTGGGTCATCAAGTTCTGCCGCGTCACTCATCGGGTGCGATGAAGACCTGCGACTCACATCAGGTACCGCGAGAATCTCGTTAATTTCGGTAGTCGGTGTCATCAAGAGAGAAGATGTCGGTGGTTCTATACCACGGCGAGCTGAGGTGTAGGTGAAACCTCTGTTAACGGAACTATCCTGAGCCAAGGCTGGAAGCAGAAGCCGCGAACATTAGCGATTGCCCAGCCTTCACAGAAAACGAACACCATCAGAATTTAGAGACTATGCAACTCATTATCGCCTGTCAGGTTCCGAATTTGCAATGGTGAGATGGCTGCGGCGGGTAAAGGCGTTGTGATGTAACCAAGTGGAGGCGAGACCTCAGACAACGAGCTATGTTCTTGGGCATTCCAAAAGCTTCCCAACTGACCGTTAGACTTTGTAAAGAGATTCTCGATGTGGTCAAGATGGGGTAATATGTTTTCCTCCGTTGAATTCGAATACGACGGTACAGCCATTGCTATAGGGTGAGGTGTTGTTTTTTGAACGATTGGTCTGTAGTTGAAATTCGCGTACTCCAGTTGCAACTCCAGTTCCTCGATACGTTTCTTGAGCTTTTGTCCTATTTTTTTTTTTTATTACTCAATCATTTTATTCATACGTGGATTAACGAGAACATGGACGGATGAGAGCGATGCTGTAAGGTTGGCTCGGAAAAATTGGAGGGGACTGACTATGCTTTCTTTGGGCGATGCGGTTCTGTGCTTTTCGTCTATCTATAGTCTCCGTCAGAAGCTGCATTGGGACATTGCTGTCATCTGCATCCGATAACGTTTGTTCGGAAAGACCTGACTGTGATCCAAGAACCGACATGTTGATGTCGACTATGTTAGTCGTCAATTTGTAGGTATAGAATTCGTCGGCCTAGACTGATTGGCGAGTCACCACTTTCGCCCAGCGGCTTTACTCTCAATTTGAACCTAGCTGAACTGCTTACGGCTTCCAATCCAGATACAAGATCAGGTACTTATGATTGCCTCACCAAGAACGGCTCGCTGCTTACTGCATGGCTGACAAGCCGACGCGCCAACACTAATGCACGGGCCGTGCCTCGTCCAAAAGTTCCTTAGCCGCAGATTGGCCACTGTAGGAGCCGAGGCCAGTGCGAGATGTTACTGTGGCCAGGAAAATACAGGGTAATGACACCATGCAAATCAATATACCCTTGCAGTATCTCCACTTGTGACGTCCCTTCGGCCGTATAACCAGCCAAAAACCGCCAAAAGGGAGGCAGTGTGAAAACTGTGGCGTACAAGGGTTCTCCACTGCTTGAAGGATTTATCGTACTGATGCATTGTTTTCGCGCCGTGCGGGAGCATGTTCCTTTAACTGCCACATTCCTAAATGAAAATCGGTTGTATGAAACCTGGTCTTATCTCTCGCTTTACGTCATCTGTTTGATCTATGCCGACGGATCAGGATACGGTTGCTCAGAGACGGTTTCTGAGATCCCGAGTCGGTCGTGAGTAGCGAGCGTCTGTCTTAAAATTGATAGATTGGAGCAAGCTACCAGATTACAAGCGGTTATTGAGACTATTCAATGAATTCGGGCAGGTGCTCACAGCATGTGAAAGTGTATATAAACAGGGCGTTATCTAATATGTTAATATCTATTTAATTAATTACTTATAATACTTTTTATATTATATTACCTCTTTTTTCTTTAATTTAATCCTTTTCATTATTTCATACTAGCTTAATACCTTATTCATATATTAAAGACTTTAAAAACTTACTTTTTAATAAAATAACCTTATATATAATTACCTCTATTATTTTAATATTTAACTTTAAAGCTTTAATTATTAACTTAAAGGAGCTACTTTTATATCTTTTAATTTGACTTTTTAAGATATTTAAATTAAGATTAGGCCTTATTTATTATCTTTAAGGTCTTTAAAGTCTAAAAGTTTAGTACTTTAATAGCCTCTTTAGGAAGTCTTAAAGTTTATAGCTGTATATTAACTCACCCTTTGTTAGCAAAAGCCATTGGAGTGATTACAGTATCTGTTTCAGGGTCTAGACGTTGAAGCCAACAGCAAGGAGATTGAATATTAGCCGATATACACCGAGTACAAAATGATAGCCCTTGATAATACAAGGTTAATTGACTGAATGCCACCAACACAGGCATAACGCAGCCATAATTTGCTCAACTGGTTTAAGTTGATCTCTTCTTCCATTTACCGTCCTTAACGACGCTTCCTGTACAGGTCAACATTCTATCTCTCCATTGCTCGTCCGCCAGCACATGCGAGCAATTTGGAATATTCCCCGTCCTTATAGTCTTCCTTTCTGAGGCTGTACTGTGTCCCGAACAGGTGACCGACCCAGTCTTCGCCACGGTTGATGAAGAGGGATGACCTGTTGTGTATGTAGCCAGCCTGACGCAGGGCTTCTTCCTGGTTGTTCCTCAGCACCCCGAGCGCTGCTACAAAATCCCGCTCATTTGCAAAATGCTCAGTATGGTTGACGTGCTCACAGAGAGGGGTCTTATTCCCCTGGGCGTCCGTGCCCATCCAGTCGATGCTCGGATTCCCGAACGTAAAGACTCTCAGTCGAGCCTCCATTGCTGTCTGATAGCTGCCCCCCTTTATGAATTTTTGCAACACATGCCTCAACAAAAGGCAGCCCTGAGAGTAGGCAATCATAACGACAAAGCCGTCTGACCCCCTGTCCTGAAGCGCGATAGACAATTGATCTTCTAAGATGCTCTGGGCCGCTATGCTGCTCTGTGTCCTTTGAATAAGATGGTTTTGTTCCTCGTTGGTTCCCCAGTTAATATCCCTCTCCCCTGCACATTCGACCAGGTCCCAGAGGAGACCGTCGCTCCTGTTAAAAATACCTTGAATGTCCCTTTGATACGTGTCCCGCAGCTTTTCGCAGTACAACTGAAGCCAGAAGTACTCTCCACCAATCCCATTGACGAAAAGCCACTTTTCGCCGTGGTTGGTGGAGGGGCCCCACCAGCCAGACCCAGTGACCATAAGCGTTGGTGGAATTAAATCGTCCCCATTGTCATTAAGGTCGCTCCTCAGTTTCGTGTTCATGCGGAGCTGCTCGAGGGATTGTTTTTTCTTGCCCATTAAGACGATATGGGAGAACGACGCCGCTAGGCGTTGCAGCTGGCAAATCACAGCATGCCGGTTCATCGCCTGAGTCAGGTCTAACTCGTTGTACTCTAGGTATCTCGCGTGCGAATTTTGGCTCGGACCCCCAAGCGCTGTAATATAGAGCTTTGCTGGTTCCAGTAGGGATATCAGAAAAAGGGCCAAATCGGACTTGTTGTCTAGTATGAATGCCAGGGTCTGCTTATTGGCATGGTTGGTAAATATACCTTTCCATATAAGGAGCGTCTCCGCAAAGTCCGTCTGGCCTAGCGCTGTAAGGGTATACTTAAAGACTCTGAAGACCACTGTCTTCACAGTAGCTCCCCCTGCTTTACAGTAGACTTGGCTTGATAGTCGTCGCCTCCGGCTGGCCGACCACTTCCAGAAAGCGCTTCGTTACTTTGGACATAAACTCATTCCGCGCTTTCTTATCCGCCCTGTGGAGAATCCCACAAGCAATCGCAAGGCTCTGGTTCGAATCAGACACCAGCTTATAGATGGTGCCACCGGCCGCGGTAGAAACTGAGCGGAGTTGTTGAGCCATCTCTCCAACGGCGTCGGCAGCGCCATTGACAATGCCTCCCATGGCTTGAACGTGTTGCTGATTCTCTTTTCAAGATAAAGGCGAAATGAGGAAGAGAAAATCAACCTACATCCCCTACTGGCGCAAGTTTGACTGATGCTCGAAGCTCTCGTACCCCGTCGTCGAGTGTAGGAGTGGGAAGGCAATTTTATGTCGCATGTTGCGGGCAGAAGATATATACACCTAAGAAACCATGGTTCATCAAGGATGAGCCTGGAAACTCTCACTCCAAGACGGCAAGCCTCGCGCGGATCCGGCCTGCTGCGTGGTGAAATTAACTTTTAAAAAGTAATCCCCTTTTACGTAGTGATGATCTCATTCACTCTACGAAGCCGAAACTCGTCTTTCCAAAGATAGTGTTAGCCTAAACACTAATGGAAATGTCTCACTAGAGTACGAAGCGAAGAAACTGGAGGGCATATTGTTCCGGCAACTTCTAACGAACTTCCAACCCACTCTTCCTTTGGCCGGTGCGTATGGAGATCAGAGTGTTGCCAAACTCAGCTTGCGCGTTGTAGCAAATACTATCCTGACATGTGGAAGTATGCGTACAATAGAGGCGGGCTTTGAGCTGATATTAGCTGCAGAGTGTGTCAGCATATATCCTCGTATTGCTGACAGTCAACCAGCCTTTGTATTTTTGTGACAGCTAATGACCACACGTGGTTTCTCACTGGAAAGTTCCGTGCCAAATACTGCTTCACTGCAAAGCCTGCAGTATTACCAACCTCTTCTCATTCGCTCCAGTAAGAGCCAATGAATGTACTGGGCATGTGAAATAATAAATTAGTATGCGCGCCCAGCAGCAACCTCGAATTCAAGATTCCCTCCCACCTTATCCTGCCCAGACCACGACATGTGTTGGAAACATGGAAACTAAGACGTGATACTATATTCTGGCGAACTGCCTTCAGTCACATTCAAAGTTTGACTTAACCATTTCCGCTCAAATTCGTATTGCATGCCTGGTGAGTAATTCAGTTCATCTCTGAAACTCACAACTTCCCACCATACGATGTACCAGGCTTGTATTTATTCTCGGGACGATTGGTTAACCTTCCTTGGATGAGCCGTTCTTGAACCCCTCCGCCAGACACTAGTTTTTACGCCACCGTTTCCTTGCCTCGATCTGGATCATGCGAAAGATGATCTTGACCATCTGGCCGTCATCTTAATTGTCCAGCTTGTTGAGATGCTGGTACAAGGTCTTCATCCACTGGTTTAACTTCTTCAGTGACATTCTACTCGGTGCTTTTAAGGTAGGATTAAAGGGATGTAGCTAACCGTTGAAGTTGAAAAGATATATAATACTAAAGACAATTATATAAAGGTAAGCTTAAGGAGAAAAGGAGTCTTATATTAAATGCTAAACAGTAGCAAAAGGAAGGAGTACTTACTTTATTTATGGTAAGAATATAAGATTGCAGTTTATAGATTTAGTTACTTATATAGTAGAGGGGGTAGTAAGAAGAACCCATAGTTTCTGAAGATAGCTAGAAATAAGCCAAAATAGGTTATCTTATAGCATCAGGGCCTGTAGTCTAGAATAATAAAGACCAAGCATCTGAGGAAAATTGGGAATTCCGGGATAGTTTTCGATGAACTCAAGCTTGTAAGTGATGGTCACACTAACCTTATCGTACTACAGCATCACGCACAAATCTAGACAAAGTTACGCGTCACTTATGAACTTTCGAGTATTTCCGGCGCATGCGCAAATTTGGCCAATCGTTGTCCAACTTCGCTGCGTGTTCTCATTGCACATGCAGCGACGACGCAACTCTGCATCATCGTAACGTTTCCTCCTTAAGATATCGGAGCCCAAGTGTAATCAGGCATGTCCCAGATCAGCGATCCAAAGGCACTCCCAATTTGATCTAGATGCCGATTAATTGCGGAAGACTAGCTAAAATAATGCTTATGCTATAAAAAAATAAATTATAATTATATATAAAGTCTATTAATAAGGGAAGGAATAGTTAATATATAAGAGTATAACCTATATATAAATATAGCCTTGGTTACTTTATATCTGGTAGGCATCTAGTAAAGGGCACTTTCTAACTATGTTTAGTATATAATATAAATAAGAGAGGGTATCTGTTAAATAGCAGATTAACCTGGCTTCTATATACTTTATATCTAAAAGAGCGGCCTTATGCAATGATTTCAGAGGTAATATTATAAGGCTGCCAAGTTGGTATCCCCCAGCCCAGTGTTAGCTCTTTAATAGATACTATAAATATTTATGTTTAAAAATAACTATCTAATTATAGATTAAAAAAGCCTAAGCCTTGCTAAAGGCTATATTAAGAAACCAGTAGTATATTACTAGTTTTAAATAGCTTAATATTTATAATTTAGTATTAAATTTAGTATTAAAGCTACTCTAATTATAGTTAAAAGAGACGTAAAATATAATACTCTTAGCTTATTGATTATAAGTATTATAACAAAAATAGGACTAGATAGTGCGTATTAATATAGTATAGGCTATAAATATGAGGAAACCTCTCTGTAGATCTTCCATATTGACTTAAGCCGTAAATCTTTCCTTGCTCCTATAATGCAGCAATTTTTCATGCTGTTTAGTCTTCTCGGCATTGGTAAGCAGGAATCTTTGTCTGCACATAAGGTAAAATCTGATACACCATTCTAGGCCGGGTCCTGGCGTGTTCGCCCGGCTGGTATGGCACGGCACCATTTTGCGATGGAGAGTGCCCTACAGGCATGCGCCAGACGAGAAGCGACGATTGCGGTGACGGGCATTGCTGTGCAACTGGACACAAGGTTTACTGCGAATGCATCGACAACCCTGGCTGCGCAGCTTTCTGGAGTGGGACAGCGCCTTTCTGCGATCCAGAATCATGTCCTTCTGGATGGCACGAGGCAGGGAGAAGTGATTGGGGAGACGGTGGCTATTGTGTCTCTGGGAAGAAGAGACTCTGTGAGTGTAATGGCGGTGGTGGCCCCCCCTGTTCTCCGAAGCCGGCTGATGTGCATTGCGATGGCATTTTCTTAATTTGCAACAATGGTTGCTCGACTTTCGTTTGTGGAGGGTGCTTCGGATTTGGTTAATAACAAGCTCAGGATGCCAGATATTACTTTCGCAGTCTGTGTTTCGAATGTTCCCTACAATGGAGTTAGTTACATAACTAGTCAAGATTGAGATAAAAATAGTATGCCGCAAATGTTATTTATTACCAATCTTCTTATTACTTAATATAGTCTTTAGCATATAATGCACTTAAAAAGCACAGCAACCCGAGACCTCCTAGTAAGCCGGAAAACACCCTCCCAATTAACTAAGGACTTTCTTATAGTATATAATTAAAATAATAATTAACCGTAATATTAATAGAATATTCTACTGGCACCTAAGTCCTTAGTCCGACAATATACGGAGATATCCCTTATTTAACTAAAAGCAGCTAGGGTCAGGCTATAAATAATAGTTTCCTTAAATATAAGTTGAGAGCCCGGCAAAACAATTAGAATGGGCTATATACAGGTTATCTTTCTCCGAAATTGTACGGAGTTCAGCTGCACCCATGTTTGTTTCTAGATCCCATTCGCAGATATTCTTAGACTCAATGCTCAGCCCCCTTTAGCAAACACAATTGGCCTTCAAACATCCTAGAACGCCCGCTGTGTATCCTGGAGTAGAAATAGAATCCAAAATTACGCTTATCGATCCATAGTTGATTCCTTTACATCTAAACATAGCCAGACTCTGTAACCCTGTCTAGCCTGAGTCAGCGCCTGGAGTTCCAGCATAAATAAGCTCACAATATGCACAATGGAGGAAACTTGTTTCTGCGTTGTTTCTGTATTCCGAATTCTCAGACTGGAATCTATAAGTGGTCTTGCTAAAATTGTTTCTTTTCCTTCACCACCGAAACAGTGACTTCGACAAGAGAGTTAATTCAGGTTAGTCATCGAACAGCTCAGGTATCTATTCCTAGCCCTCCATTACTCCCCAGAATTTAATCTCTAATGCCATTCTGAGCACTGCAATGATGACTCCTTTCCGATGCGCTGCCACCTGGGCATTTATCCTCATGGTCGTCATGGGCTCTCCCTCGGAAGCTACACCAATCACAACCGAGGGCGCTGGTGCACACCGTTCTATCAATCCTCGAGATTCTGTGCCTTGGCAAGCTAAACACCGAATGGATTCATCTAATTTCCAAGACACCTTCGACAAGATGGTTCATAACAAGTATCACCTTACCTATGTTAGCGGCTATCCTATCAACGGCAACCCGCGTTTTGCAGCGATTTGGGACCAAAGCCCTACATCGGATTGGGTTGCGAGGCACGGCATGACGTCTACCGAGTATCAGGGTCAGTTCGATGCTCTCGTTAGTAAGGGCTTCCGCCTCCGTCTTGTCGACGGATATCCTGTCGCCGGAAATACTCGATTCGCTGCCATCTGGGATAAGTCTGGGGGCTCCGCTTGGGTCGCTAGACACGACTTGACCTCGTCTGAATACCAAAACGCGTTTAATACCTTTTTCTCGCAAGGCTACCGACTGAAGCATGTCAGCGGCTACGCGCAAGGGGATCAGGCTAGATACGCAGCACTGTGGGAGAAGTCGGCGACTAATATCACATGGGCTGCACACCACGGCATGACATCTTCTGATTATCAGAAGCTTTCTGATAAGTACGTGGCCATGGGTTATCGCACTGTCCATGTAAATGGGTACGTGGTCAATAACATAGATTTTTATGCTGCGATCTGGGACAAATCACCAAGTGGCCCTTGGGTTTCCAGACATCGCATGTCATCGGCTAACTACCAAAATGAGTTTGATGAATGGACGGGTAAAGGATACCGGCTGCGACTGGTAAGTGGGTATACAATGGGTTCTGATGAAGATATGTATGCTGCAATTTGGGTAAGAGGGTAGGGGGACTTTTGGAAGTTTGACAGACCTGAGGTTTATTATCTAAGTAAAAGTGCTTATGGGAAAACTGTTAGCTATATATGAATTATACTATAATATGTTTAATACGCATGCGCCGTATATAAGTATATACTGCACTTGTCTAAACCCTTTAACGAGTAATTAATTTAAAACTATTATAAACTATCTAATTAAATAAAGTTACTTATTATGTCAAAGCAAGTTTGCCCTTGTACTCCGGCGCAAGGAAGTCGCTGTATCCTCCCGGCGCCTTTTTGCCCTTCAACTTATTGGCATTCCAGACGAGCTGCCATGCAATACCAGTGTATCCTTAGAAGGCAGCATCAATATCCTTCAAGCCAGAATAGTTCTTGTCAAACCCAGCAGGGGTATATTAAAGCAGCGCGCCCTCTTCTTTCCATCGTGGAAAGTCTTGCGTGGTCTACAGAGCGACTGTATCAACATAGACGTTGTTGTTAGCGAGCTGTTGGTCGATGTTGCCATCAAGATATTTAGATAGGTCGACGGTGAGATTGAGTTTCATGACAGGAAAGGCTGTCTCAAAAGCCTTCTTAACTGCGTCTTCTTGGTTCTTCTCATCGCCGCCGAACCAGGTTGTCACGACGCCGCCCTCTTTGAGAGCAGCTTTGTAAATCTGGTCGATAGAACGCGTCTCTACCTGAGCTGTGGGGCCGAAGTGGAAGAGGGCGTCATAAGTTGCTGCTGCGTTGGCAGCGAGCAGGAGAGTCGAAGGAAGAGAGACCAGACGCATTGTGAAACTTGACCGTCTGTGAATAGTGATGATCAAATACGCAAACTCAGATCCTCAGCTGTGTATATATACTCATGGCGACAGAGCCATTCGTGCTTCCAACTTGCAAACAGAGCCTCCGCGCGGCCTCATCTCGACCAAAAGTATAGTATCGGTGCAATTATCGTCCCGAACCATGGCCAGAACGCTCCTTGTTCGTTGAGTAAAGTCAGAGACATATGAATCGATAAGGCAGGTGACTAAGCAAGCGCACGCGACTTGACGATTAAGTTTGGCCTATTCGGTTCCTATTCCCAACGTGTCTAGGTCCGGCATTTTGCCATATCTACTACTAAAGCCCACAACTCACGGATCTCCTATCGGTCGAGGTACCCCAACCAGGCTTAACACGTGTTTCCTTTCGGGACCAGAAGAGACAAGACGAGGTAAGATAACTGCATGTATAATCCTTCTCAGGAGTATATTTCAGAAGATGTTGGAGTCAGCACGAGAGCAAGAATATTAGTACTAGGCAAGATATGCATATCAACCGAGACAATCCAATGGTAGTCTCACGTAATAGTTATAAAGACCTGGTAGATATCTCGGCTCGCTGCAGCACTCAATGGCAGTAGACAAATGGTGACCGCGCGGGTAGTGGGCCACAACCCGCGCGCTCGGCCCCTATTATTCGGGGCGGCCGCATTAAGGAGAACGTGTTATAATGCTGGACCTGGTTTTTAAAGCGCCAGTTAAAGATATAAAAGAGAAACCACCGGTTTTGTTTAAAAGACGATTTATTCCTCAGTTATAACAAGATGCGAAAATGGTGTAAAGTCATTGGTAAAGAACGGAATTACTCCACTGTAAATAGATAAGATTGGAGATTCTGATTATCATAGTTAAACTTTGAGCCATTTGGGACTCAGTGCCACTTCATCTAGCTTGTACAGTTCGGGCCTTTGAAGTTCGCATGCGCCTTTTCCTTGCCTACTTTCTCCGGATCTTAGATGCAGCTTTCAAGGGTTCGATAATCCAATCTTGATCCAAATCACTCGGATCATCATCCTGTGAAGTGAACCAAGCCACTTCGAATCCCAAGACCTTGGGGTCCTTTGGGAATACAAAAGAGGATATCTTGTCAGCATCTGCGTTTCCGATATAGAATGTGTTGGACTCAGAAACGATAACCCGGTGTCCCTTTTTGAGTATCTTTTGAGTGGTCCCTTTATGCCAGGTTTGAATGATCCAGTCCTTTGATAGGGTGATACTCTTTTCCGAGTCGGTGAGAGGATCGTCCCATAAGATGACCGATTTCTTTGGAGTGAGAGTCTTGAGCCAGTTCAAAAACGTATTGAATAGTTTGTTATCGTCCTTGGTGTTCCACATGTATGCCACTTCATCGCCACCAAAGTGATGGTAAGATGAGCCGAAATACCCATCGACGGTTGATACCAAGCTGCGGATATAATCATACACTTGTTTGTTGTTCTGCCTAATGTCGAGCTGGGCGTCCGGCTTTTTCAAGCTTGCCTTACCTACTACCAGGTCCTTTTTCCATATTCCCCTAGTAGAATGCCGTTAGATCATGCAGCAACGCTGAAGCAGGGGTATCGTATGACATACCAGATATCACTGTGACCAGGCATGTCTGTCTCTGGATACACAAGAATTCCCAGGTTCTCGGCATAAGATATCACGTTCTGAATATCGCTGGGCGTATAGTATGTGTGAGTCTGGCTGTACTTGACACTTGCATTCGTCAAGCCCTCGCCCGCCGGCCAAAGCAGAGGAAAGCTTTCCGCATCGTATATATGCCAATGAAAGACATTGAAGTTGTATTGGTGAAGCAAGGTCAACAGGTGAAGAATGGCTTTGACAGGGAAGAACTTTCGGCCTGTATCCAGCATGAAGCCTCTATGAGGATAGAGGTTGGAGGTCATGATTTACCGCCTTGAAATGGATCAGGTGAGGAGTTGCGAGAGTTATTTTCGTATTGATGCTGCTTATTTATAGCGCTTATGAGCTGACCGGAATTCGGCAAGGCAGACTCGGGCAGTAGGAGAAAAGCTTTTCCGAGGTACCTGAGGTCACAGCTTTTATAAAGGTCGCATAACCCGGCTCGAACACAGGGCCAGCAATCGAGCCTGCAAGTTGTAAAGGGTGATTGCACAAGGTGAATTGAGGATCAGAATATCGTTTGATATTTTTCTGGACCGGTTACAGTTTATATGAAGGTCTGAAGTGTCCGGTTTAGGGCTGCGAAAAGCAACATTGTCTTGTAAAATGCCTTCCGAAGGAATGTGGCTTGGATCACTGATGACGAGAACGCTGAAAAGGGTAAGGCTTAAGGCGGCTAGGCATATTCTCGGCCTCGCTCGAGGCCTAAAATACTCGCTATAATGAACCCACATACCAGGAATAATTACAGGAGGCTTTAGAACTAGCATGGTCTGATTAACGTGGTGGATAGCTAACGCTAGTCAGATTGTCACGTCTAGCCTTAAAGCATTATTACATATTCAAAAGAGAAGACAAAATTTTAGAGGAGCGGTAAGAGTATATATTGCAACGTCAACCATGGTACTTGTCGCAGCGAGCTTCATCGTCATCTTCGTCAGTGCTCTTTGACTAGGGCCAATACAAAGCCATTAAAGATGGGCGTGGGCAACATGGGGTGACACGCCACATTGGGCATCAGTGCAGCCTTGACTCTGTGGTCCTTTCCAATATGCGTCAAGATAGAATCCGCTCCTGGTTTTACCTCGCCATTCTTGAACATCGCCGGCACCACATCGTCGAAGAAAACACATCCTCCAGGCCGAGTCAATCTGACAGCCCAGTCAAAATGCTCAACGTGGTCCTCAAATTCAGCATCAATAAACACGAGATCAAACTGCCGTTTCTCCTCGGCCAGCTTGGGTAGGACATCGAGGGCAGCTCCAAGTAAAACGTCAACATCAAGGCCTTCAACATTCTCAAGTGCGACATCGCGGTGCTTCGGATCGATCTCAATGCTCGTCACTTTGGCACCGCCTTGAGCAAAACAGATAGCTGAGTAGCCACCAAGTGTGCCGATTTCTAGCACCGACTTGGCGCCCATGAGTTGAGTGAAGATAGTTAGATGCTGGCCCGACATTGGGGTGACGCTGATGGGAGGGAGGCCCTTGGCTGCTGAGTTGGCTAGGGCTTGTTCCAACTTGGGGTTGGGAGAGAGTAGAGCGCTGTTGGCGAGAGAATCCAAAATCGGAGCCTGGCGGAAGTTGTCGAAATCGGCAGCAGCCGCCAGAGCACTGAAGTCAATGTCGGGCATGGTGTTGGCTATGATGTGACTTGATAGCAAGATATCTTGGCTTTGGGATTGAAGTGAAAGAGGGGTTGCAGTAGTTTCTGAAATATCGAACTCCTTAAGACTCTAAGCATTGTTATAAATACCGAATCCAATAATAAAATCTCTAGGACGGATCCGAGATGTCCAGTGTCCACGGACCGGACCGGACCGGACCCAGGCGAGATTCAAGGATATGATTCGTCCTCTTCATAGCCCGATAATTAACCGCTCGCTGAGTTGAGGCTCCGAATCATGACGGATCCGCGGACCCGAACGACTAATTGCTGGTACAACCACAATGGCACCAAGCTCCCAGAGAAACGCATGTCTCTCATGTCGCCAGAGAAAGCTCAAATGTGATCGACAACAACCATGCGCGAACTGTATTGCGCGGTCGGTTGATTGCGCAGAGCAAGACCTGCCTCCTAATCGAGCAGTCAAAAGACCGTTACCTCAAGAGGCAAACTGTTCCGCACTGTCGAGCATACTCTCGAGACTAGATCAAATCGAGACTTACCTCAACCCAACAAAAAGGAGCAAACACGTCTCTATATCGACTCCAATTGGCAAGCAGCTGAACGCCATTCGATTCAATGTGCCCAGCGTCTCGCAACCCCAAGAACCCGCTTCCAACAACGTCGCGGAGTCAATGACTCTTGAAGATCAAATGCAAGCCACCAAATACTCGGTCAATGATAGTTTCCTGGTAAGTTTTATGATGATCATTCTGCACATTGCTCTTTGTTTTAACAGCTATCAGTATCGCGCACTCACGCACGAGCTTAGTATATCAATCTCAGCAGACTACAAATCTCAGAAAACAATCGAACCTCGCCACATACAACTTCCTCCCAAGTGGGAGGTAATGCGCCTATTTCAAGTATACTTTCAATACTTGGGCCACGTCCAAAACATCATCTACGAGCCCCACGCTGGTATTCTTGTAGATGAGGCATATGACCAAATCGTCAATATTTCTGCAACAACTGCACCTCGAGGAGTCGCCTTGATGTTATCCGTCATTGCCTTGGCGACGATCCTTGAGCCTGTGGATGGTAACCTAACTTCAGCTATCGCAATACTCAAGGAAAGGCTGGTGTTATTTGCCGCCTACATTCGAATGGCGATGGACTGTCTAGAGCAACATCGTCGAAGGGCGGACCATACCCTTGAGAACGTACAAGCATTGATCCTCCTCAGCTTTGGCATCCATCATACGGAAACCTTTTCTCCTCGGTATCGTATCTTGCTTGCTGAAGCTATTGCTGTTTCTCATAGCCTTGGACTTCATGTTGTTGACCGGGTACCTGCTAAACAGGGCCATTCCAAGGTTGATGGGGACCCAGTGACACAGGAGATAAAGAGAAGGGTCTGGTGGTATCTTGTAGCGACTGACTGGGCATCTTCAAAGGCAGAAGGTGAATATTTGTAATTGAAGATGAATTTGACGTGCTGACTTGATCCAGGAACGTCTGGAGCTACTTACCTCATCCAAGCAAATCTCATGAACACGAAACTGCCAAGACACATCAATGATGACGATCTCAGTAATCTTGAGTACAAGGAGCGGCCCATTTCGGAACCAACCACTATGTCCTACAACCTTCAGCGCGTCAAGGTTGCCGAGGTAGTTCGCTGCATTTCCGATCTAATGCCGCACGATCCAAGCGAAGCATCATGCGAGCTAATCCTCTCATTAGATGCCAAGCTGGACTCCTTGCTATCTGAACTCCCAGCCTTCTTTAAGCTTGAATTATCAGAGTCGGAAAGTACCAAAAAAGTTGACCAAAGCTATCCCCACATTCCGATGCAACGACTCTTGATCAACCTTCTGATTAACATTTTTCGATGCGGACTGCATTTCCCCTATCTTCCCGGACGTGTCAACAAGGCTCTACATGCCTTTTCGCGTCAAGCGAGCCTCAATGCTGCCCGAGTTGTCCTTTCCTCCCAGCGAGGCATGAGCATGACTGACATGTCGCACTCTGCTGATTTCATGAAGATCCAGGGCACCATATTCCACATGTTTATCGGGGCACTTGTTCTTACTACTGATATCTGCTGCAACCAGGATGGTCAGATGCAATTATCTGAGCTGATGGATGTTCTGAAGAAGCTGGACGATGTCAAAGATCATTCGAAGATGGCTGCGAAGTTACTAGATATTTTGATGCAGTTGCTAGTCTCATATGGCGTTTGGCCACCATCTACGACTATCTCGACATACACTGAAGATGCAACGCCACTGGAATCAGTTTTATCAGGATATGAGGGCTCTAGGCTAGATAGTCTTGATATGCCTTTCCCGTTTGATGAGTTGTGGGAGACATACATCGGGCAGCCTTACGGCTTGGATATGCTAGATGTTTTAGAAGTATGAGATGAGGATAAGTTAGACCATTACCGCGCTGAAAAAGAAGATTTATGGCCGGACCCAAGCTAAGCCATTGGCTTCTAGCTGTTATATAAATAATTTAGATACTGCGCTATTATATATTATAAAACAAGCCTGCAATATGGTTTGCAAACCACTATTACTTTATCTTTACTATTAATAAACAGTATCTTTATTTCAACTTCTACACAAGATCTACTAATATCCTAGTAAAAAGATCTTTATTACCAGGCCATCTTATAAAGATATAATTATACTTATTATCCTTAATAATAAAGCTATATTAAATTAATTAAAAAAGGGCTATAAATAGGGATATATATATATATATTAATCTTTTTTTTTTTAAGTTTATAAGTTAGCCTTAAAAAGTATATCTAAGTATCTCTAAAGTCTAATATAATTTAAATATTTCTTACCTCTTAGTAGGTAAAGCTTTATTAAGTTAATATTATTATAATTAGCTGCCTTAATTATAGCCTAAACCTAGCTATATATAACCTAGCTAAAAAGCCTTACTTTTTAACTAGCCTTAATTTTCTTTTTATAACCTACTTTAAAGGCTACTTTTTTACTAACCCTTATAAATACTATACTTAAATTATTAATTATACTTCTATAATAAGTAATTTAATTTAACTTTCCTTTTTCTAATTATAACTACTAATAGTATTATAGCTTTACTATTATAATACTTAAAAGAAGCCTATAAGTACCTAATCCTAATAAGCCTTATTTTATAAAAGGCTATAATATAATTAATATAATTATCTAAGCTATTAAGAAAAATATTTATAATAAGCTTTATAATATAATAATAAAAATTAAAATAAACTAAGAAAAAGAAACTAATATTAGTTATATTAAATTAGTAGTTTTTAATTATAAGATTTTCCTACTTTTATAGTCTTATTATTAGTTAATTAATAAAGGCTTTCTTAATTATAAGATAAAATTACTTTATAAGCTAGAAGGGAAGTTACTTAAAGGGGTAAATCTAAGCCAGAGGGAAAGGTAATTTATTAAGGCCTTTTACCTAGGCGGCTTATATAATAAGTGGCTTAAGGCTATCTAATAGCAGGCTAAGAAGGTATTAGAGAAAATTAAACCTTAATAAAGATAAAAAAGGGGTAATTATAGGGTTTAAAAAGAAAATATGTTAAGTTTTATATAAGTTTAGTTACCTAAAGTTAAAGACCTAAAGTTATAATATTAATATTAGTAATATAAGAAGGGTTAAATAAGTTATAGGATATAATATATAATAGACTTAATAAATTAGCTAAATATTAGTATATTATTAATATAAATAAGGGAATCTTTATTATTATATTATAAGGCTTATTAAAATTATTTTCCTTAATAGCTTAGTTAATTATATTAATTATATTATAGCCTTTTATTAAATAAGGCTTATTAGGATTAGGTATTTATAGGCTTCTTTTAAGTATTATTATAATATAATTTTAATATTATTAGTAATTATAATTAAAAGGTATAAGGGAAGTTAAATTAAATTACTTAATAATAAGTTTATTATATAATCTTTATTACTTGGTTTTTAGCTAATTTAAAAGTAAAAGTATAATAAATATTTTAAGTATATTATAAGGATTAATAAAAAATAAATATATAATTATAACTTTACTTTTTAATATTAAAAACTAATTTAAATTATCTTAGGCTTTAAAGTAGGTTATAAGAAAAGGATTAAGGCTAGTTAAAAAGGAAATAAGGCTTTTTAGTTAGTTTATATATAGCTAGGTTTAGGCTATTATAATTCGTGCCTATAATAGCGCTATAGGGCTTTTATAAGGTAGCTATAATATACTTATAATTACTTATATAGTAATTATGGCCTGATTTTTTGCCCTGTGGTTTAATAGCTTATATAACTATTATATAGGCTATAATTAAGGTAACTAATTATAATAATATTAACTTAATAAAGCTTTACTTATTAAGAGGTAATAAATATTTAAATCATATTAAACTTTAAAGATATTTAAATATATCTTTTAAGGCTAACTTATAAATTTAAAAAGAAATATAAAAGAATTAATAAAAAAAATTATATATTAAATTAAATAATAAAAATACTTAAAAAATAAAAATATATAAGAATTATTAACATATTTTATTAATATTTAATAATTCTTAAAGAACTTTTATTAATAATAATAAAAAATAAAGAGTTAAAAATTAGGTTTTAGTTAATAACTTTATATTACTAAAAGATTAAATATTTAAAACTATCTTATCTTCTTCTTAAGAAAATAATATTACTTATAAAAGTATTTATATTATTAATAATAAATTAAATATTATATTCTTATAGTAAATATCCTTAGTAATAAATATAAGATAATCTTATAATAGTTTTATTAACTTCTTATTACGCTTTAAGAAGTCTTTCTGTGACGGTTGGGTTTCCAAACAGGTAAACTAGTCCGTACTAGGTTTATGTTTGCAGATAACGTAGGGCGTGATGCTGAGCGATGCGAAGTGTCACGTTTCTTAATGATCAAGTAATGCGTGTTAGGCTTATTGATGTAAAGATGCTTTATTGATAGCTGGTGAGCTAAGTTCTATGAAAGTGCAAATGAATGTGTTCTATATACTACTGTGTGTGATGTGAGGACGACGATATGTGCGGACGCTGTCGTCCTTGGGACGCTTCGTTCCATGGGACGACGGCGTCCCTACGCTGGTCGTCCCTGCATGGTTGCATCGTGATTGGTTCTTGAAAGGAGTGAAATTGTGGGGTACACGTGACGTAACCGCTGGGGTCGTAACACTTTCTTTAGCCTTTTTTTTTACTTATTTTAAATAATTTACTTTATAATTTAATTAAAAGACTAAGAAAATAATTAATTAAAAAGTAATAAAAAATAAAAGGAAGAATTATATAATTAAATATAATTCTAAAAGTATTATATAATAAACCTTATAATATATATTTAATATTTTTTTTTCCTTATTATTAGCCTTATATAAGGCTATTAAGCCTTTTTAACTTTTCTATAAAGGCTTAAATAGTAAGACCCTTATAGCAGGCTATTATTATAGAATTTAAAATCAGATAAGGTTTATCTGCCTTAATGGCATAATTACTACTTTAACTAAGTAGTATTAATACTAGCTGCAGGCCTATTACCTCTTAGCAGCTAGGTTAACCTTCTTTCTTTATCTTACCTAAAGAATATACCTAATCTATTTATTATACTTCCTCTTAAAGGTTAGTTAAATCTTAACTAAGTAAGAGATTAAGTATAAACTTATAAATATTTTCCCTAAAGTAACTTCTAGTTATACTTGTTAATATTAATTATAGCCACTAATATAATACTATATAATAGCCTGCAGCCTAATTAGGGCTATTATATAATTAATTATAATCTTATTAATATAATTAGATTAATATTAAAGTAAGCTAAGGGCAAAAATTACTATATATTATATAAGATAGCTAAAGCTATTAGGATAAACTTCTCTTTAAGGGGCAGATTAAGCTTAGTTAAGATAGCTATCTTTAAATATAGCCTAATTGGCCTAATTAGTTATATAAATCTAAATTACCTAGGTAGTATAATATCTCTAACCTAGCTAGCTAGAGAGCTATCTAGATTCAAGAAGCTAGAAGAAGCCTTATAGTAAGGCTAATATCTTAAGGCAAAAGAGGTAGCTTTTCTTACTGTATTTATAGGCTTAGCCTGGTATAAAAGGTGGCTTAAGAATGTAATAATTAAGGCCAAATAGGTACTTTATATCCTCCCTCTTATATAGAAGTAATAAGCTAGTTATAGTCTGAGACTATAAGAGCAAAGAGGGAGTCTATATATAGCATTCTAAGATAAACGCAGGGTAAAGGCAGGGTTTAGAAATTCTATTAAAGTTAGAATTAAAGGAATTAGGTTAACTTTTATATAAGTTAGTTGGCAAAAGTTAAATTAACCTAAAGTTATAACTTTATTAATTAAATATATATAGTAGGGCATATAATTAATTAACCTTATATATAAGAATAAATAAAGTAAAATTAGTAAAAAAGCAATAGTTTAAACTAAGGATATATTTAATATATAAAACTTTTTTATATTAATTAAGCCTAATATATATTAAACCTACTATTAAGAGATATAATATTTTAATAAATACTTAGTATTATACTTTTTATAATCTGCTAATAATAAACCTAGTATAGCTTAGTTTATTTATAATTAGGAACTAATTATTATACCTAGGGTATAATAAATAAGCCTATTTATAATTTATAAAAATATTTTTTTATAAATTTCTATTTATTTAATTAAATTCTATATAAATAAAGTTATTAATTCTTAATAGTAGCTTTTTTATTTTACTTGCTAAAGGAGGGGTTATACTTAAAGAGGGGTTATGGATAGTACCTTGCGAGGAAGAGGTGCCAAGATCATTCCTGTGGATCTGCGAGGTCCCCACGATAAACTGGTAGCTGCTCTAACCGGCATCGATGTGGTCATCTCGGCTATCCACTATGAGTCACTTGATGACGAGATTCCGCTTTCAAATGCAGCCAAGGCAGCAGCGCGATGCGATACGTGCCCTACTCCTTTGCCACTATTGCTCCTCGGGGAATAATGAAGCTTCACGACAAGGTAAACTTAACCTTTACAAGTCCAGAGCTGAGCTAACTAAGACCTTACAGAAGGAGGAGATTCTAGACCACATCCAGCGTATCTATCTTCCTTACACGGTTATTGATGTTGGCTGGTGGTATAAGCTTACGGTTCTTCGTGTGCCATCAGGTAAACTGGATCACGGACTGGCCTTCCCCAACAACAATATCATTGCAGGAGGGAACACCCCATCTGCGCTCCTCAATGTACTCGACGTGGGTAAATACGTAGCAGCCATCATCGACGATCCCCGAACCATCAATAAGAAAGTCCTGGCTGACACAGAGGCCAAGATGCAGAATGAAGTGCACGAGTTGGTTGATAAGGTAACTGGCGAGAAGCCAGAATGCACTGAGGTGAGTCAGAATTATCAGAATTAATTACAGTTGAATACGGCTTGACAGTGATGCAGTTATCCAAAGAGCAGCTAGAAGCCCAGTACCTCCAGTTTAAGGGCACTGATGAGATTAGCCAAACGCGCAGTGTGATAGAGTACTGGATGTCCTGGGGGGTTTGGGGTGACAATACTGCCGTGAACGATGTATATCTTGGATATCTGCTTGCAAGTAATTTGTATCCCTCGGTTCATGGTGAAAATCTTAAAGCATTCATTCAGGAGATCTTTAATAGAAAGGGAGAGAAAGTCTATTAAGTGTCATACCTAAGAGTAACTTTAGAACTGGCTGCTGTGGCTTGAGGAGTGCTGACAGCTTCGATTAGGAGACTTTAAGAGGAAAGATGCTGTCAAGAGTTAGGGCGGATGTTTTGATACGAACCGGTAGAATATCACATATATGGTGTAGAATAATGGTTGCAAGTACATCAAATTGTCAAGGCTTTTAGTTGTTAAGATCCTTTGCATAAACTTGTTTGCCTCAGACTGTTTGAGGCTCCGCTGCAGCTTGCAGTCTACTACATCAGTTAACCCCCAGAATTGTCTCAGGAAACACTTATCTCTAGATCCACTAACGCCTCCACAACTATTTTTGCTATCATCAAAGCGCCAGTTAATACCCTAGTAAGCTTAAGTTCAAAGTCGCATGTTCTTTCCGCGGCCCCAGAGTTTCGAGAATGGGGCACCAACCGCGGGCGCTAATTCGGGGAGTCCCTGGTTCTATAAAAAACGAGTCGGTGAATAAAACATGTCGCGCATTGGAATAGTAATATGTCAAGAACATGTTTGAGCTATCTACGATTACCTATAATTAGGTGTTGCCATTAAGAGGAGTACACCGAGGACATTGGACCATAAGGGCTCCGCAAAGAACACAGAATATCACGCGTTTCAGTCTGATAAGGAACTCGCAAAGCTCATGTGTATGTCTATGCGCATCATCTGGTAGATTGGCAATCATACTACCTCGATTGGCCACCGACGCCCTGAAAAGTGCGCTCGATTATCGATCACAGGGGGTTTGCAAAGTTAATATTAGGTGCCTCCATCCCCGCGGAGAGATTGTGCGGAGGAAATGACGAATCGCAAAAAGTCGGAATAGAATCGACTGACGGTTTTGAGTCCGGATTATTCTCGCGTCAGTCTTATTAGTAAGTATTGGATTCGTAAATTGTTTATATTTTTGGATTATTAATATAGCTACTTTATATCCTTTTTATAGATCGCTCAGTGCAATAGATAAATATAGTAAAACAAGATCTGCAGCGCTCGGATAATCTGAAACGCCCCGAGATGCGGTAGATATAATCTACGCTCCAAAACAAAGCCATTTTTAAACTATAGCTCTATTCCCCGCGCATCTCAAACCAATCTGTATCATGCCGTACTGCCATTGGCAGTATCTTGCAAATGATACAAAACACATAAATGTATCATTAGACATATTACACACATTACACTCAGGGCATGGGGGAAAAGCAGTTCATGGCCCCACAGTCCACGCCACTTCCAGCACCAGAAGTGACGAATCTGGCCACCTCCAGATCTCACCTGGAAACATTAGGGGTTTGGTGATCTGACTTTGCGCTAACGGGACGTGCCGACTAACAATGCCAGATATTGGAAACCAGGGATGGGAATTGATATAAAAGAATGGTCTATTCAACTCAATTCAATCAGTTCATCAATTCATCTGCATCAACAATCACTGCATCAACAGAGCCTTTTGCACGACAATACAGTTACTTCACAAACTCCAACCTTCATCATGACAACCAATTCATTCGGCGGACCTCTTCCTCCCTTCGATTTCCCGGCTCAACCAGCCCCAGCCGTCTCGCGCATGGCACGCGTCTCCAAAGCCCTTCCAATAGTACTCGTCACTGCCTCAGTAGTTGGTAAGTTCCTCACTCACGCCGCACAACCAATTTACCATACTAATCTTCCTCAGCTGTCGCTGTCAAGACTAGCCAAGAGCCTAACGCGTTTAGACGTCCTTCAGTGGCTCAAGATTTAGTACCTCAGGGGCAGGGCATCGTCGATAAGAGGAATGTTGAAGTGGGGTTGGGGCCGAATGAATAGTGTGCTGAGGAAGAAGCGAATGCATCGAGAACGCGATTTTGGAGTTTGGCTGCATCACCAACACGAGATGTTAGTTAGGGCTGGTCCCAAGACACATCAGGTTAATCAGACATATTATTGCAATCTTGCACCAAACTACGTGACACAGTTTTCAAATAGCATTTGTTCGTTTCAATATCAAGTAAAGCCATATAGATCAGAAAGTCTTCTGGAACTTACCTGCACAGCAAATTGGGCATGTTAGATACTTAGACAACATAACCTTTTCCTTGCTAATTGTTTGCATCACAAGTCAATCATTCAAGACGAGAGATCATCATGAATTGGTGCTTATAACTTTAATTGCCTGACCCTAGTAACGATTTATATAATATTAGACAAGCCAACGCTTACTCTAAGGATTGTTCGTAATGGAATATGTTGTGAATGATCGCATAAAACTTTTGTCACTAATACACAAAACAGGCTTCGAGAAACCTGGTTAATCGCATTTCACTTAGTACGTGTCATGAATGAGATTCAAAGTGTCGAGAGCCGATGGATACGCTCAATAGAGGAAGCTGATCTGGTATTTGGTAGGGTTTCCTGAGCTTATCCTTTACCTTGGACACGTTCAAGGCCCACAATCTCAACAGTCGGCTAAGGATAGGGAGCGCTTGTGAATGTTGAACGTCAAAACGTTTCAAGTTTTACATCTGTTCAACAAATTAATGCACAAATACATATATTTATACTATATTCTATATTTTGCATGTCTCCTTTTAAGCTTTGTTGTTTACATTCCCGGATAGCCGCACAAAACCGGGGCCGAATCTTCAGGAGCATCAGCTCCCACCATTAAGCACATAACGCTCTGTTCCCCAATTAAGGGTCTTAAACCTACAGGGATTTCCCTTTACGAAGGAACTACGCACCCGGTATTACTATAACCTTAGTGCGTTTCAAGAAAAATGACCGGGTACTGGCTACAAATCTTCCGCTGGACCAACCGCATCCAACCGCATCAGCTTACAGCTTCAATCCGAAACGGACCGTGCCAAAGCCACAAAAACATCTTGAGCTTGGTTGATTGGTTGGTTGATTGATTGGTTTTGGCCGTGTCTTGTATCGATTAGGGTGTGATGAAATTCTTCATCAATTGTTGGCCAAATATCGACTAGACTAGACATCCTTGGCATGTCTCGAAGAGATATTAACCCTCGCTGACAGCACGTACTAGCGAGCCAAAATCTGCATCATCCACTACAAGCAGAACTTAATCATCGCCAGGAATGGTTCTGCTTAGCAATGTAACATACAAGATGCACTTTGCTAAAATTGCCTCGTCGTGGGCGTGGCAAAGGCTGTGGCGGCTACGGTTCACGCATTGGCAAACTAGCAGACTAGCATTGCTTTCTATTAGCGCTAAACGTAAGTACCCTAATAATTATTATTTGCGTTAATAGCCTACTAATAATTAAATTTATATAGGAACTTATATCTTCAAAAGAGATTTCATCACGCCCCATGATACCTTTCATGTATGGGCGTATCTTCTCGATTGATGACTTGGCGCCAGCAGTTGCAAATATGAGTGTACCACTATTGGCCATTTGTGGCGGGCCAAAGACTATGCAAAAGAATACGTTCAATAAAGAAACATTGCCAAGTACTGCTTGGAATAATGTAAATACCTGGACTGCTAACAAACTATGCTCCATGATCAATCATCAATCATCAATTTCGCGATCTTGTCAACTAATTCAGGCGAGATAGTTGAAACATTCAGCAAATAGGTTCCCGCGGACATCGCCTTGTTTGGTCATGGATTATCACATATCTAGCACGGTAGAGTCTGAACTCAAGCAGGAGAAAATAATGTCAGAGGACCTGACACCCTCGTGCAATGAGGTCGGCGTCTTGGCATTGGCCGAGCCGACTCGGGTTACAAAGTCGTCAGATCGTTTTTGAGTACGATTTTAGACGAGGAGTGGTTTGTCTAGGGAACCCTTCTGGACGAGGTTCAAGCACATTCCATAGAGAGAAATGAGAAAGTGTGATGACAAAGGAAGACCGGGGGCTCTTACACGGCCCATGATCCCAAGGCCTACTCAAAGGAGTTGGGGAGCCATTTTGTAAGGAGTAGAAGCTAAATGTTTGTGATAGCAATGTTGGGATAAAGAGACGATTCGCTCAACAGGTTGTAATATATTTTTATTCCACTCGTTCAACGTCGGGCTTGAAGAAGCCTTTTATTGCCTATATGTCTGGGTCTGATGCATATACACCTTGTGGCTACGCCATAGCCCAAGACTTTCTGATATGTACCTTATTTACCCTGCTTTTACTTATTTATTTTTACTTCACAATCCCCATTTGCTGTTTAAACCCTGATCTCCTTCGCAAAGATATTAACATTCGCCGCAGGTTAAGCAAGAGATTGTTAAGGACAGTGTAATTCCCGGAACACCAGCCACTCGTACTCGCTGTCAATAGTAGACCGCTGATGAACTTGTCGTTACATGGCAGCTTAGGAAACTCAGTTGGCGAACGTGGGGTCTTTGAGCTGGTATCCTAGTACCTTCCTTTTTAGACTACAAGCAGTAAGATGAGCAGGAGATAAGTGGATCGGCGTGACTCATTGCCAGTAGCTAGAAAATAACGCAGCAAATCCTCTATCTCGTTTTAAAGCCCTGGCTTTATAAATAGGGTAGAGTAATTACCCTCCTGTTTTTCAGACTAGCATAGTGACCCAGTGGATCCCACCAGAAAAGCGACAGAATACGAGTATCTAAAGTAATGGCAACGAGTATGTCCCATCAGCAAACCCGCGGCAGGCTCCGCGATGTCATACCAGAAGCGCATCTTGGGTTTTGGCCACCTGGTCCGAAAAATGGCATCACAGACGTGCCCGGTGTCCTTGCCCACACGACCACTATCCGTGACAAGAGTGGGCAAATTAACACGGGATTAACGACCATCCTCCCTCGGAAAGACTGGTTCCACACGGCCTGCCATGCCGGCGTCTTCCGTCTCAACGGATCAGGAGAAATGACTGGGACACATTGGATCGAGGAAAGCGGTCTCTTGCACTCGCCCATCCTTATCACCAACAGCTTTGCCGTAGGGCCATGTTATACCGGCATCTACAAGTACGCAATTGAACATTACGGAAAGGGTGAGCAGGGCGTCGATTGGTTCCTGCTGCCAGTCGTCGCCGAGACGTTTGACGGGCACCTCAACGACCTGAGACAGTTTGCTGTGACGCCAGAACACGTTGTGGACAGTATCACCAATGCTTCCGAGGAGCCGATTGCAGAGGGGAACGTGGGCGGCGGGACAGGCATGCTGTGTCAAGGGTGGAAAGGCGGCACCGGGACCAGCAGTAGAATTGTGGCTGGGGAAAACGAGACGTCGTACACGGTTGCCGCCCTTGTCCAGGCCAACTATGGGAGACTCCAGCATTTGCACATCTCGGGCGTCCCGGTCGGACGGATCCTGCAAAAGAGAAACGCAAGCAGCAAGGCCGCCGCTGCTCATGATGCAGAGTACGACGAGGCAAAGAACAAAAAGGATGGGTCCATCATCGTCATTCTTGCCACGGATGCGCCGCTTCTTCCTGTTCAGCTCCAGCGGTTGGCCAAGCGAGCGACCATGGGCCTTGCGCGTGTGGGCAGTTATGCTCACAACCCTTCGGGGGATCTGTTTCTTGCGTTTTCCACAGCTGCCGAGATACCCGTGCAGACAGTCACCGGCCAGCACAGGGCCGTTGATCCTTTCAAGCCTGGGATGATTAACATAGAAGCAACCGACAACCAGACTATTAATGGCCTCTTTGAAGCAGCAGCGGATGCTACAGAAGAGGCTATATATAATGCGCTCACTATGGCTGAGACAATGACAGGCAATATGGGCCGCACGGTAAAAGCCCTGCCATTGCAAGCCACCAGGGAAATTATAGCCAGATTTAAAGAAGTTGAGGGTTCATTCGTGTAAATGGTAGAAGTAGTGGATGGTATAAGTAGGTAACATGCTCTATGCATTTCTTTTTTTTTCTTAAACTAATTGGCATGCTGGATCGCTCACCCTGACTCCCGCAGCCATTTATAGTACTGGTATAGGGTATCACCAAAGCCACTCAAGGATAAATGTGACTTTACAGAGAGTATCCAATCCTCTTGGTGCCTTCGCAGCTTTGTTATTATAACAGGCCTCGCGACGTACACGGAGCATACTTTCCGGGATACATTTTCGAATTCCTTCTGGCCTTTGCTACTAGGATATTGGCTTTACCATACCTAGGGGAAACCCGGCTTAACTATGCGAGTCGCAACTTCAATCAACGTCGAAGGGGGCCTTCCATTTCCAATGCCCATACGCAGCAGTAGAGATCTGACATAGGGATAATAGTTAGTTTAACGGGGTTTCAATAGGAAGCTGTAACTCAAGAACCGGCGATATAGTCATGCTTAGGGCAGCAGGACAGCTGTCATTCCAAAGGTCCTGGTAGCTAGTGAAGGAGTTGGATATTGGGTTATTATGTAATAGACCTGTCTCCCCTGAGATGTTGGCCATATAGTCTTCCTCTGTCCCTCTTAGAAGAAGGGCTAAAGGGCCTTACGACCATTGCTGCCCCGACGTAGTATTAAAAGATATATTAAAGGCATTAAAGGTTAAACCGTAGTCTATTAGAGATATTATATAGAAGATAAATTAAGATTTAGGTAGGTAGCTTAAGAAGATCATTAGGGCTAATAATTACTATAATAAGATAAAAAACTTAAAGAGAGATAATATTTATTATCTTAAGGCTTAGTAAGGCTATTAGTATAAGGATTACTTATTCTTATATTAAGTTATAAATTAAAATAGTATTTAAAGATATAAAATCTTATTAAAGAAAAAGCAAAAAAAGAAGAAAAAAAGAAATTATAACCAGTTCTTAATACAGCAGTAGTAGGGGATAGGTAGGTACTTAGTAGATGTGTTAAAGCGGCTTGCTGGATGCTAAAATCTAACAGGGTAGTCGGGTTTTAAGAAATGCTAGAATTATTCTATATGTTATTATAATATGAAATTAGATAAAGATAAATTATAAAGGAATTTCCATGACCTTTTAATATTTTATATAAATTAGGGCCATATATAATAAGAGAGCTTACTAAATTCTAAGAATTACATGAATAGCAAACCTAAAAGCCACGTGCACCAAAGTATATCTGCTCCGAGCGTCGTTCTACTTGTCTCCCTCCACCTTTTCCACCGTCGTCCTTATATTCGTGGCCTCTTCTACTGTCCCTTCCTTCTTCCTCTTCTCCTCTAATCCGTATAGAGTTTCCAGTTCAGATCTTAGTCTGTTGTCCCTGCAGATGCAAGCCAGCACGAATCCTATGCCTGCGAACGCGATGGTTGGCTGGAAAGCCTTCTGGATCGCTAGCTGGAACGTCTCGCGGATCTGGCTCTGCACGGGATCATCGAAACTCATGACGAAATCCTTGGATCCAAGAGCGAAGGCGTCGCCTGCATTCAAAAGAGCGCGAACTTCGGGGTCGTCGATGCGGGACGAGTATTTTGAAATAAAGATGTTGAAGATTGTGCTGGGTATAGCAATGCCGAAGATCATGGCCATGCCTCGGATGTAGGTGAATCCGGCCGTTGCCGCTGCCATGTCCGCCTCAGCTGTCCATGACTGGATAGCCGGAAGCGTTGAGCCAGCCAAAAAGCCTGTACCGATGGGCTGAACAAAGAGTTTGAATACCCACTCGGCGTTTGAGTCTTCTCGCTTGAGCGTCGAGAAGATGCCTTGCCCTACCGTGAGAAGAGTAAAGCCAACGACGTGGAAAACCTTGTACTTGGCAACCTTTGGAAGAGCAACGGCGGTAAAGATCATGCTGGGCATCATGAATGCTGTCAGCGGGATCATCTGTACACCTGTTCGGCCTGCAGACGAGGCCATGACGCCCTGGAAAAACAATGGTAGGAAGTAGGCCGGTAAGAAAAGGCAGAAGTTGCACATGAAGGTTTCGATGTACAGCAGGATGGAGCTCCAGTGTTTGAATATGCGAAGCGGGACGACAGGCTCGGTAGCCCACTTGGCCTCCCAGACGAAGAAGACAACTACACCGATAATGCCTATGATGAGCGGTGCAAGGACCTCTGGTGAGTCCCAAGGATATACGACATGTGCCCACGTCAAGGCAAGGAGAACACTGATACTAGAGCCGGTGATAATGATGTTGCCAACCCAGTCGATGCGGTGGAGCTTGGTCATGATGGTCTCATTTCGGTTCCACTTGACGTGGAGGAAGAGGTAAAGGCCGATTAGTGCGACACCAGCAATGGGGACATTGATATAGAAGATCTTAAGATAACGACGTTAGGATATCAAGTTTCGCCAAAAGAAGGTATAGTTACAGCTCACCCATCGCCAGGACACGTTGTTAACAAGGGCACCACTAATAATAGGTCCCGAGATGAGAGAAAACGCCGCTAAACTGAGCGTCATGCCGATGTACTTGGAACGCTCTCTCAAGGGGACGAGATCCGAGATGACCATTTCTGTAAGCATGACACAATTCTGGCTCGCAACGCCCTGGATACCTCGACCAGCCAGCATCATTGCCTCATTCGTGGCGGCTCCGCACATAACACAACCGACAATGAAAAGCGAAGTGACGACGATGGTCACCCAGCGGCGGCCGAAGATGTTGGCGAGTTGTGCTGTCAGGGGCAACACAGAGGTTCTATAGCCGTCAGCCTGTTTATTCCGGAACTTGGTTCTTATGCACTCCTACCCGGTGAGCAACTGTATGTGAGCAACCCAGACGTAGTTGCTTCCGATCTTCAGGTCCTCCACAATAAACGGCAACGCGGTCCCAATGATGGTGTTCTCGAGCGTAGCGAGGAAGATAAGGAGTGATAGGTTCGCCAGGATGATCCAGAAGCGAAAGGATGGCTTGAATTCGGCCACGGCCTCTTCATCATTACTATTCGGGGTGTTGCCCTCTGCTGCTTCGTTTTTGCTCTCGTTGCTAGCGCCGCTGGACTGGGGAAGATGCACGTCTGGCGGAGACGTGGTGTCTTGTTGAGTGATGCCACCCATGATTGCCAAATGATACTCGGGCTGTCCTATCCTCGGAATGTTTACAGGAATATTTGAGGATTAATTAAATGGGAATGAAGAGTGAGACGTAAGGGTAAATAAGCACAAATTACAGGCGTAAGCTGACATCGCCAGTGGAAACTATAGGACCATGGCGGTTAAGCGCCCTACTGCGCGGGTATGGCTCTGAATCCTGATGACGTATGATATTACCGTCAGCTTGAGACAAGAGGGCTGGGAACATATCAAACAAATCTTTTGAACTATACTATGAACGTGGCTATCTATAATATGCTTGGCTAATTTACTGGCGGGCTATAACAGTTGATACCTGGGGAAAGATTATAATAATCTGATAAAGGGGATGGTATTTTATTTCGTGCGTAGCCATCAGACATTCAAATTCGCATAAGCCACTGTGAACTAAGGGTCGAACACGATGCCTAATTGAACGATGACCGACTCGTCTTACATGCGTTCAGGGTGTATGCAAGATGTAAGCGTGCGTGATTAGTTGGATACTTGAACGGAATTCCGATTGATCGCTGTGACCCGTTCAAGAGCCTGTCTCACTTGTCGCAGGAAGAAGGGTGTGAGTAAGATCTATTCCCTTTTTATCAACCCCGCAACTTACTAATATTTAAATAGCATGTCAGCTGTGAATTCTGGCCCAAAGAATGAGGGGGCCGTTGATCTGAGTGAGCAGCCTACGTCTGGCGGTTCACGGTAAAGAGCTCGTATCTCATTCAGGTCCCAACATCTGCTGTTCGACCCGGCGCAGGCGCTCATTAATGGTTAACAGAGCTTCGCTATCCGTGCTCAGGCCACAAGAGAATCAGCGGGGACGTCTTTAAAATAGAAATATAATATATACTATTTCGCAAATTTCTGCTTCAGCCTGCGTATCTGGCGCGTTAGATATTCGCAGATAAGTTGCTAGCTATTACACCAATCATACTTTAGAGAGGCGCGATCACATCGAAGCTATAATATATGAGAATAAGTATGCGCCATTTCTGGCTTCTAAATGGATATTATTATTTCACTCTGTACCTTCCTGTATCGGCAATTCGTGCACTGTTAAGAATTTAGCAGATTCCCTTAAATAAAACATCCCCACCGTCTTCACGCGGCGAGGAGGACACCATGTCTTACCGAAAGTCTGCGCATAAGAGGCCATGATCTGTCGCCCATGGTTATGCCCGTAGCCTCATCTGCTTGAAGATGTTAAGCATATGGGGAGCCCAATAGGATAAAGGACTATCATTTAAATGGCAGTAGTCAAGAGGGGGAAGGAGCTTAGTCTGCACGGTGCAAGTTATTATAGATGCGTCGGTCTATGGGCACTTTCGGACTCTTGCACTTTCGCAAATAAGGTATAATATTCCGAAATATCGCATATTAGCACGTGATCTTCTCAAGTTGATATTTATTATCTAATAAGAAATCACAATAAGAATATCAGGCTGTCTACAAATGATAATTACAGGTCAGAAATTGGCATAAGTCCCTGTGAAACGACTCTACCATTTTAGATTTTTTTTCTTTGGAAATGTAACTGGTCCGCAGCTTCAGTAACACCATATAGTATTGGGTATGGACAAGCAAAGTTTCGTTAAGCGATTTATGGAGAGATATTTCAAGGTTTCATCTTTGTACTATTCTGATCGTTCTTGAGCGCCGCCTCTATCTATAGTAAGCTAAATGCAATCCGTACATTCTTCGAAGCGAAAACATTTCCCGACCAGCGAGTTGGGTCTCCCACCATCGTGATATCCATCATAAAGGCAGGAGGTCCAGGCCAGGAGCGAGAGCCGCAGCGATAGTTTTTAGACAAGGAAGACTGAGAAAACTCTTTTGATCTAGTAATAAAAATTGCCTATACTAAGGCGTGCTTTTATGCCTACATTTTAAGTTCGAGAAATTTCCTAGAAAACGCGTCTGCTAATTAGACTCATTGTTTTTTATAAATAAGTCATTTCGTTGGGTTTCAGAATGCCTAGTACTTTGCCTTCAATGCTTATTAACGTATAGATGAAAAGACAGCAGCAAGTCAGAGAGTACAACCCTGCCTACCTATATACACTATCGCTATTAATTTGAATTTTATCTCAGAAGAGATAATTGTTCAATATGGCCCTGAATCTGTACCTCCTTATCGTCCCAAAAGCCTTTTCCTTCACCGTACGACTCAGATATCGTAATGTACTTATCACGCTGCTCTGGAAGGCTTGGGATTAATTCACCGTCGCGGATCCATTTATCAAACGTGAAATAGGCATTTCGTGCCGGCAAATCCAGGAAGAACTTATTAAAGTACTTCAAGCCGGTTCGAGGGCTAGCTTCTATATCCCAAGCCCGGCTCTTGGGGCCGACTGGTAACATTTCATGCCGGCCGTTTGGGTGCCAAACAGAAGCGAAAGCGATTTTCGATTCACCGTCGATGCTTGGTTCCATGGACCACGATATGAGAACCTCTCCAGACTCCAGGTAAAACCACAGGGCATAGTAGCCTTTGCCAATGTGGAAATTGCCCCATTGTCTTTCGAACAAGGCGTATGACTGTTCCGGATCAATCTCGTGTTGTTTTCCATCGATTACAAGGTGCCCCTCAAGACGGGTTGTAGGGTTGGCCTAAATACCCTATTAGTGGCCAAATCCAACAGGCAATCGATATGCTACTAACCCAATACCAGGACCATCCAGGAAGCGCAGTAGAGCCGTCAGGGTCTGGTCCCCGATTGACCAGCTGGACGCCGCCTCCGCCGCCGTAGTAGAAGTTGCCACCCGTAGGCTGTATAGTCATGTCGAGTTTGATTCCAACAAAGTCGAGCTCAAGGTGGGTATTGGTCCATTGATCACCCCCTTCAGGGCTAGTGATGCTCTGCGTGGCGCTCTTCAGCTCCAGGCGATCGGGATTTCCAGAGCCAGGATGAAGGATTGAAGCTCCCCGCGAAGTAAGGTCCTGGAGGTCATTCAAGGAAATAAATGTGCCAAGTAGGTCGGCCCCGCGCAAGCCTGCGTTGCTTGTCAAGTGATATTTGAGTCCATCCTTTGTTGTGATCCAGTAGAGCATGAAGACACTACGACGTTTAGTATAACCAGATTGTGACGTGAGAAGGAAGGTCACGCACTTGTTCACGTTGTTGGTGTCTGTTGTAACATATGCTAATGTTTTCCGAGCGTCGTATCTATTCACGAGTGTCTTTTTAAAAGTTAGTTCGTTGGAATCATAACTACAGAACAAAGTCGGACGGCAAGACTCACCCCATCATTGTCTATCGTAGTTGGTGGATACACGGGAGGCGCCCACGATATAGGAGTGGCTGTCATTTTTTTGCAGGCTAGACTTAGTCGCTCAAAACTTTCAAATCGTCTCGATGGAGTTTGCTCTGTTGCAGCGAATTGAGGTGGATGTGTACTGTACTATAGTTATTTATGTTGCGTTTCAAGCCATCTACTTTATCATTAATCAAGCATGTTATTCTAACAGCGGGCTTACGGGCTGTTGTCGGCTCCGAATAGAGCTCCGTGACCGCTAGTTTATCTTCAAGCACCTGATTAATCGATGCGACTAGAGAACTAAAATCGGAGAATCTTGAATAGTCTAATTCTGATATGACGGGGGCTTAAACTGAGTCTGAGAGGGCGGACTAAAGTCGGAGAATCTCCAGTAGTATGTAATTCTAAAACGACAGGGGTTCGAACTTGATCTAGCGGACTAAAGTCGGAGAATCACCTTGCAGCCACTAATTTAAGGCAATATAACTAAACTTGTGCGAAGTATATAAATCATAGTCCATAATGCATAAACCCGGTATAATACTATTGAAAATGATTTTGTGGAGGTCTGGATGTCCACTTTAAGAGATAAAACAACCTGAATGTCTTGCGAATTGGTTGAGTAAATATTTCCCCCCTAGCCCGATATCTTTAACCATAATGTTATCACTGCAATTATGCATTATGAAGCCTTTTAACCTTGTTTATGTTGTTTCGGATGGTACTAAGATCGTCGATGAACATGCTGATCTTCTCCTCCTGGGGGAGACATGAGGCCAATACATGGACCACTTTCTACTACCTATGCTATTTATAGCAAATTGACCAGAGGATAAAAGGGATCCTATAATAGATAGATTAAAATCCAAACCTTAGCTTCCTCAACAACTCCTGCTAACGATCCACGCATATGCACCTCCATTAAGACTGAAGCAGGTATCAGTTCCACAGTAGTGACCATGACAGCCAGCTTGAGCATTCTTGGTGGCCTTTTGGTGTGTTGTGCATCCAAGGGAAACCATCAAGTTACTCGCTAATATCGCATTCGCTCCAGCTTTCACTATGGCTTCTAACCATTATATACCGCGTTTTATTCCACCCGCTTGCAAAGTTCCCAGGTCCTAAATTGGCGGCCGTTTCCGACGTATGCTATCATGCTGTACTTCACACATGCTCAATGCTAAGCTAAGTCCCATCAGATCTGGTACGCCCTAAAATGGACCTCCGGTCGATATCCGTTCATCATGGAAGAAACGCATCGTAAATATGGTATGTTATCCTCCTTTTTATCCTTTTTTTTTGGTCACGCCAAGCATGCCCTGACTTCCGACCCGAGGCGATGTGGTGCGCATTGCCCCCAATGAACTTTCCTTCGCTAGTGTGCAGGCCTATCACGATATCTACGGACATGCGCTTAAAGATAAGAAGAGGTTCATCAAAGGTTCTTGGTACGATGTAGCTGGAGACCACCCGGGTATCGTCAGCGTCAGAGACCCCGTACAACACTCGCGGCAAAGGAAGTATCTATCTCATGCATTCAGCGCCAAATCTTTACGCGGTCAAGAAACACTGATTCATGGTTATGTGGATCTATTCCTGGGCCAATTGCGCAATCTTGGAAGTCCTGGAGGAGCCGGAATCAATGTTGAGGAGGCCCTCAATTGGTTGACGTTCGATATCATCGGTATTGCTTCAACATTCCAGCTATTCTTCATGCCTTAATTCGTGTGTTCTAGGTGACCTCGCATTTGGCGAGTCTTTTTCTGCTGTTGCTGAAGGGCGATCACACTTCTGGGTGTCACTCATTATTGATGCATCTTATGCCATGATGCTCTCAGGGTTGAGAAAACGTGTTCCTCTCGTCAACCTGTATCTACCATTTGTGGTCCCGAAAGATGCCAGTGTTATTCATCGAAAACATATGGCCTTGACTCGCGAGAAGATGCTGAAACGGCTTGAGATGCCCAATTCCGAAGACCGCGGAGATTTCTTCTCGCATCTGTTGCGCAAAGGTGGCAATAAAGTTCCGGAGCCTGAGCTTTGCCAACAATCCAATACACTTATTGTGGCTGGGTCGGAAACCACAGCTACATGCCTCACCGGGATTGTCTTTTGCCTACTGTCAAATGTGTCGTGTTTGGAGGCTCTTTCTAACGAAGTCCATTCGCGATTCCAGTCGGACACAGAGATCACAGGAGACGCTACTGCAGATTTAAAGTACCTCTCTGCAGTTATTGAAGAAGGGCTTCGAATCTTTCCGCCTGCGCCTTTCGGTCTTCCACGTGTTTCGCCCGGTGCTATAATAGACGGCCACTACATTCCTCCAGGCGTCGTTGTGAGTGTAGATCACTGGACTACCAAGCATGATGGACGCTACTGGAAAGATCCACACGCTTTTATACCAGAGCGTTGGATCGATGGGGGTTTTGGAGACACGAAGCAGGCCAGTCAACCCTTCTCACTTGGCCCGAGAGCTTGTTTAGGCATCAACCTGGCGTATCTTGAAATGAGGATTATTATCGCCAAGATGGTGTATCATTTTGACTGGGAATTGGTGAACAATGAAGTTGATTTGTTCAGGGATTCAAAGCTATACTTGCTGTGGAAAAAACCACGTTTGTTGGTCCGTTTCCACCCTCATAATTAGATTTCCAATTAATACAATAAGTATTACTCTCTCCATGGACCTATCACAGTCTGTGTGCTGAGAAGCTTGGTTTTTCCTAAGTGCAAATTCAGTTTGACTTTTAATTCATTTAAGGCAACCTCTATTATTAATCTCCTGATCTTATTACTTTATCCCTTTGAGTGCTACAGTCCTTAGGGAGGTCACTCGCTGCACTTAGCTTAGTCACAAGGTTAATACGTGCAGGGTAGTTACCAGATAATTGTAAGATATTCAATTTTAGCAAAATACTACTAAAAGCTCATGCTACTTAATATCTATTAAAACTATGAATTACCTACTGATTCTTAATGAAATATAAGTAAAAGAATATGACTTTGATAATTATAGCTTTTACATATATGCATAGCAAATAGGCCTATGTCCTACTGAAATAATAATTAACCTGCCTGAAGAGGCATTCGGCTGCAACTTCATGCCTTTAAACATAGAAGATCATGATTTCTACATTAATATACTGCCTCTAATACTACTTAAGCTATTTTAGCTTTTTATACCTATATCCCTTATATATATGATTTTAAATTCTGCGATAATGGCCTGCTATAGAGGTCTCACTGTTTAAGCCTTTGTAGAAAAGTTAAAAAGCTCGATGGCCTCGTATAAGGCTGACGGCAAGGGAAAAAGAAAAAAAAAACATATCTCTTGTATAGTTATGGGTCTGCTATAGGAATAGCTGGGTCTCTTATCTTATGTAAAATGGCATTATTAATAGCTAAAACTCGGCTATTTCCAACCAGTTACAGATTAACCGGTAGGACGGGCTCTCGGCTTTATAAGTATATATATGGCTTGGGTTGATAATTTACCTCAGAATTCATAAGGAAAATATAATCAAGAGCTATTAGAGCCCTCCTTCCCTAGGTGCTTAGGCCCCCCTGCATTTAATTATTAAGTTTATGCCTTTGTGGAGGTTCTAGTTAATCTTACGCTATATATAGACTTTTAACTAAACTTTGCTTAACCTAGGTAAGGAAGAGGCCCTTCTTAAGGCATTCTAAGCTACTAAGCTATAGTCTAACCTTATATTAAAGGTATTAGCCTAGCTCTATGTACCAGGGAATAACATTGCTGTAGATAAGTATATAGTCCCTTTTATAGGCAGGAGCAAAGAGTAAGCCTATGCCCGTAGGGTTTAAAGTCTGGAGTATCGCCTTAAATTGTCTCTTTATTCGGTGGCTGTGGCATGTAAAGACATTACTATATACCGCTGTTATCATCGAGCTGCCGAAGAAGAAAAAGAAGCCAGCTGCGAAGCCGCAACAGGGGAAGAAGGGAAAGGGAAAGCCCAAGGAGACTGTGGTCCTCAGCAATACGGCAGGAGTTGTTATTCACCTAGTTAATATGCTGCCGAAGTAGACATATTATATCTTTGTGGATAACCCCTTCTCCTCGCCTAATCTCTTCCATGCCCTTCGAGAAGGCCGCTCTAACTATGGTATTACTAAGGACCTTAAAGTTATAAAAGGGAAGGATAAGGCAGGCACCTTAGGCTTTAAATATAATAAAGTAAAGTTAATCCCTATGATAGATAACCTCGTATACCTAAGGGACTTATTTATATATAATTCCCTTACTAATTTATCCTTCCTAGGTTGCTACAATCGCTTAGAAGGATAATAGCCTTGTGTTATTTCTCTCGACTATATACAGTGGTGCCGATGACTAACGCATGCCAAAGAGAAGAAGGAAGCCTACTAACAAAGGGGCATAATCTAAGCCAATACAGGAGACCTTTAGCGATGCTATAATAAAGGTTATTCCTATACCGACTATATCTGCTTCTTATAACGATGAAATGAATCACGTAGACCAAGGAAATCAGATAAGGTCCTATACAAGCTATAAGCACCGATTTTGCCGTGGCCCATAGCAGGCGCTCCTTTGGTCCTTAATTCTCGATATAACACTTACAAATAGATTCATTTTGCAGCTCAAGACCTCATAGCCGCGGTGGCCGCCTTATAAGACCCTCAAGACCTGGAAGAGGTGCATCTCCAACGCCCTATTTATCAAATTTGGCCAAGAAAGTGGCGCAAGGAAGAGATCTAGGTCAGGGAAAGAGGAGGACTTGACCGATACTCAATTACGGCAAAATCATCTGCAAAGGGATATTAATTATGTCAATAAGGGAACATTCTCGGATTGCCTTGCTTGCAAAGGGTTCAGACAGTGGCAGCCCCGACCCTTTAAAAAGAGGAGGATTGAAAATAGCTTCTTTTTGCAGCCGATATCAGATAATGCACAAAGTCGGCACCGAGGAGGCTCAGGCAGGCAGACCTTATACGGCTGTGAAGTCTGTGAGGTAGTGATTTGTCGCAATCAAAACTGCCGGGACTTTTACCGTCATACAAATTAGTATGTACGGAGAAGTACTGCTAGTTAAATCTATTTTGATTGGTCTAATACCCCTGTCGTGACCCCGCCTAAGGGCTGTGGCACTCAAAGGGATAATGCTTAGGCCTTTCGTTCAATTTCCAACTCAGCTACTGAGGTTCGCATATATTGCTTACCGTTACCGGTTCATAGAATATAGTATGTGGAAGGGAATATATAGAACTTCGTGTTTTTACTTAATAAGGGTGATGGTGAATTGATTTTGATGGAGTTGCACCCCTCACCCTCGTTTGGCTCCTTGGCCAATTGCCGGGCTATATTTCAAAGCAGCAAATATTTCGTATCACAAGTGGGCCGTGGACGAATAGAAAGTCGGCATCTGGCTTTAAAATGGTTTCCACATGGACCAATCAAAAGCTAGCAGTCTTGTCAAGGATTGGCAGCCACCGCCTCCGTTTTCACTACTAGCCTCAGAAGATACCGATCCTTACACATCATGTCTCCAGGAGAGAGCTCAAGAAAGGGCAAGCCCATTGCCAGACGGGCCTGTGATCTTTGCCGCAGCCGCAAATTACAGGTACATGAATACATACATGCCCCTCGAAACCAGTCCGTTGCGATCGACAGCTAACGTTGTAACAGTGTGTCTTCGATCAACTGGGTACGTCATGCAAACGCTGTGTGCAGGTCGAAATGCCATGCACCTTTATGACTACTCGCAAGCCTCGGGGCCCGCCTAATCGGTATGTAACAATCAAGACTCGTCCTTGATATTGATAATTTGCTGACATATTAGGGCAGTCGAGTTGCCGAAGCTAAAGCCCAGGGTCACGATCCTCACCACAAGGATCCAGAGAATGAAGGAATAGCTGCACATGCACAGTGTCTTCCGAAAAGCCTGTCCTCGTTGACCTCATCACTCGTCACATATTTGACAATTGAACATTTCTGCTCCAATGAGATTTTCGAGCTGTTGATTTCAGATTATCTCCAACACATCTATCCACTTCATCCCATTATACATCGACCACGTTTTCGGGTAGATTTCCAAAATAAATGCTACCAATCTGACCCATTCTTTTATCGACTATGCATCTCCCTTTCAGCTCTTGCCATCTCTTGGTCACCACGAAATTTTCAAAGTTATGGATTTCATCCTGACGAAACAATAAGCAGCATGGTGGAAAGGGCTCACTACTTGGTTGCACTCAGCAAGACATCGCAAAGATTACACACCGGTATCCAGCCCGACGCTCAAGACATGGTGTGCTCATATATACTGAGTGTGGCACTCCATGGTTCGGGTAGGACTCACTATGGTTGGGTGCACGCCTCCGAGGCGGTCTTGTGTATGAGGAAACTGAGCCTGTTCAGACGGGAATCACACTGTGATTTCGACAACATAAACTCTGAAATATGCAAGCGAGCATTTTGGATGATATTTATTGTAATGGCGTAAGTTACATCTGCTAAGACGCTCAAAAGCGAACTCGAGTCCTAGCTAACTAATTCTCGTAGCCACGATAGACTCACATATCCAGTGCCGCATACGGGGATCAGCTACAATCCAGCTTGTATTGACTGGGATTTCCTTGTTTTACTTGAGGTTGATGATCCATTTCCAGATAAAATGGAACTATGTGAAGATTCCACAGCCACGCCGCTGCTAGCTGGGTTCATTGCCTTAATTAAAATTTATCTCTGTGCAGTCGCATTGGGACCGGACAAAATACCTGGAAACCCGCGTTATGGCCAATTCTCACCACCATGTCCAGAACAGACGTCCAATAGCTGTGGTAACAGCGTGCTCACTTTCGGACAAGGCATGGATATCATACAAGCCTTGCGGAACATCAGCAGCCAACTACCTGACGAATTGAGACTTTTCAATAGAGACGGGCATGCAAATCAATGCACTTGTTCATTTGCCATCTCGCGGGCGAACATATACATGACAAGCCTCTTCATCCAAAGCATCGTCCTTGCGACATTGTCAGCCAACAATACATTGTTTCAGGAACCAAATCAACACCACCATCAAGTGAAGCCCCTGGATGTATTTCAGTCTGGAGAAAGCAAAGACGATAATTGCCGACTAGGCAACCTTCGTAAGGAAATTGCTCTGGAATCATTCCATATAATCACTGTCACACCCATCTCCGCTCTCAAAGCAAACGGAACTGCCGCAGTAGGTTCCCCATACTCACTATGGCCGTCATGGCTTCCAATAAATTAGCCAAGGAAAAGCCAAGAGTGACCCGAAAGCATATACTGACCTCCACGTAGGTTTCGAAACTTCGAGAAATTACAGCTAGCTTATTGAACTGCAAAGTGGATCGCTCATATCGTGATAAAGAAGGAGAGGAGCAAGTTCAGTCTTGCATCAATCGCCTGATCGCTACTCTAGTTGAGCTCGATGATATAAAGCAGATACACGAAGAGTAAGGATGTTAGGGTTGGAAAACTTATAACACTGCCTCAAAACTATGAAAAGAACTTCGCTTGGGTTTTAAGAGTTTCCATCAGTGAATTTCCCATCCCGTGCAAGAAATCATAGATTCCAGTTCAATAGCATGGTCTCGCCCACATGATGAGATGCTAAGTAAGAGGGTGCAGAGAATTACTTTCCCAATTCGTTACATTTAGTTGGACCGCTAGCGATTGGCAATTGTGGCTAGTACAAAGTTTGGCTCGTAGGTTTGGCCAATGCTGTCTCGTCTTGGTGAAAAGAGCCGTGAACATGCTTCAAGAGGTGCTTTTAACCCCACATGTTGCCCGCTGGCAGAAAACTCGGACTCCTAGCCTGTGAACACGTCCTCTTTGACCCGGTACGCGGTCGCAAGACCCTGCTTCATCCATGTTCTTTTTAGTGTTGTACCGGAACTCTTAGTATAGCTCTTGGTTCTCGTTGCGAGGCTTCTTGGTGTAGTCGATCCCAGCGCCAGCTCAGTTTTCTGATCCCACATTATGCGCCTAGCGGACCTTTATATTCTCCCCTCCCGGCCACGTCAGTCACAAGTCAATAATATAGCTGCGAAGTATTCCGCAGCACCTTAGCTTGTACAGAAGCTAGACAATAGCATCTCTCAACAGTACGTAACAATATCCTGTTATTTTATGAATCCTGAAGTTATGGTCTATATTTCTATGTCTATTCTATTATCAAGTGCACTAAATGCCAGGAGAAGTCGGTGGTCTGTAGTTAGCCTCCTACCACATAACTCATCTTAGTATAGTACCTTTCATAAACAGACTTCTCTTAAGTATTCCCAAGTTCACAAATACTAGTAGAGACTGCAGTATGCAGTCGTTGTCTTAATTCCCTAGTAAGAGCCTTTCTCGCTCCAGGCATACATGATTAATAGCAGAGCAGTGAAAGCAGAAAGTTTCCTTTAACAGGACTAACCCCCAGGTTCATGACTAAGCTGCCATAGAAGGGTAATTAGATAGTGGTTGAACTTCGCTACCGAAGGTTGTAAATCACAATTCACAAGAGTAGTGCCGTTGGTCTCCATACTCTGCTACATTTTATTGAGGCTTTACTTTATATACTATTACACAGGTGCAAGACCTCAGTTGGAGTGACGTCAGACGAGTCCACGTTGAACTGACCATGAAAGGTTGCCGTACGGTTAGTGATATTTCCACGATAAGCAAGTTCATGTCCTCACAAGGCACCCAGCCATGGCGTCACCACATCCTGGGCGATGCAAGAGCCCAACTGGTGGCAGATGCAGAATCTATTATCCAAACTTTGGACGGGCAAACGGGGCAGCACTTCAGGGATGGGCCATTTGGCACATCACAATTGGTGCAGGGAACTTGAAAAACCTTGATGGGCGTTACGGTAGATATAGCTAGCCAGCCAAAGTAGTCAGTACCATGCGGTTCTAATGCCGTTCTAATTGGTTATAGACTCTAACCACTGATTGATCAGCAGGTTGGTATTATTAAACGACCCGATGGCAAGTGGGCCGTCAGGTACCTCTGTACCGGGCACACTGAACCCCGGATTGAGTGAAGGCTGTTTGATTGGTCATAGCCGTCTTTTCTTTTGACACTGCTTCCTCTTATGTTTACTGATCAGTAGCGCCTGTCTCGCACCACCCAAGATCGTCATTACATAACACCCCCGTCTGTCAGGAAAATGCGTGATCTGTCCGATAGAATTGCTCCTGGCACCCCACATGCCTCGCAGTGGTAGGACGGTGGTGAAGCCTTTCAGTTGGGACCCCACACGTTTCCTGCAAAGCCGGAAGATACTGCTTTTGCTCGTCACTTCTGGGTTCTTGCTGAAAGTCTGCTCACCAAGAGCAAGATTCAGCTTCACAAGCCCAAGGTCAACGTTCAGGGCTCTGGATTGGCTTCAGTGCTCTAGGGACTCGAGGAAGTTTGGAATGGCACCGTGAGCGGTGACAAGTTGGTCTATACGCTGGATTCAGTTTTAGTTTCGCTGTGATATAGTTGTCATTCTTCAAATGATTTAGATCAGTAACATGAAACCATTCATTAAACTAATTAATAATCGACTTCTTACTTCTCCAGACCGAAGGCTAATTGCCCTCTTCTGTTTTCAGGCACAGCAGGCAGGTATGCATGCTGCAAGCCACATAGTGCTGTTCAGGGTGGACTGGCTCAGTCACGGCAAGACTGATCTCCGATTATGCTCTCGTGATTAGTGATCAAACAACGAGAGGTAGTCCCTTGTGGTTTTTATTTCAGCCTTCCCCACAGCCGGCATTAGCTCCGCATCTTATTTCTCAAGGCCATCATTGTCGTGTTCTGCACATATCGAGTTCTCTGTTGTTATCATAAAGTAATGTACAACCAAAGCGGCAGAACAGCGAAGCCAATTGTACCGGAAATGCATCCCAAAACAAACACAGCAGCCGATAAGGAGCTCTTACTTGAAAAAGCAGGAAGCCAACCGCTCACCGGGGGCTCACGAAAGTCCCTAGCAAGATCGGTTCTGGGGGCTTTAATGAGCTGGCCGCCGCTTGCCCCATATTAGACGTAAGATGCACCTGACCTGTGCACATCGGATGCTAACTGATCAGCTTCTCTTGTAGCCCAAACCCTTCTCAAGCATTGGATGTATATCGTTGTCTTCTCGCTCCCCCAAATCTCTTAGTATTCTTCCTATACCACGCCTGTGACCTGTGGTCAGGTTCTTGTCTACTTCGGGGACTAGGCAACAAAGTGTTTCGTAGGCAGCTCAATGATATAGTTGCCAATGTTTTTCAATAATTAAGGTGTCAGGACAGAAACAGCAATTACTCGTGCCTCATCATCCTGTTTTCTCATATCCAGTAGCGTGCTCGAGGGGGCAGAAGCATTCAACACCGCTGGTCGCGCCATATAGGGAGCGACTTTGATGGCGTGCCAGCGACCTTGCGGGGGCTGGAGGACGGTTCAAAGTTTCCAGACCTGGTGGGCGAGATGCTGGACCATGGGATCCAGGACGAGGTAGTTGAGGGCATAGTTCGAGAACCTGCTTAGAGTATGGGGAGAGCTTGGTGCTGTAGCTGCATGGCTTCAGGCCGGAATGAAGCCTGTTGAAGACGACGTACCTTGGCTCAAGGATCCTTGGAACTGAGAGTCTGGTATCTGCATTAATAATCCTATTTAAGAACAAGCCCTTAATGCATATTCTCTGAAGCCAAGCTCTCTGCGGTGATTATAAGCTACAGGTCTTGACAACAAATAGCACATCTGCATTCTCTCAAGAATATTTAGGTCATACAGTTTACGCCTATGCAACCCTGTAAATCGCCCCCGATACGAACATGTTTCATGTTGCGGGGTAAGATATTTGGAGGCTCTTCAGAGGGTGCCTAATTGGATTTGGCCCCCAAGGCAGAAAACGGGATAACCTTGCGAGATTCTGCCTGACAAGGCTCTTTTTTTTCATCTTTTTATTTCAGTTTCACTTAACGCAGCGACGATTACGACATGGTATATAGTTGGGAGTCTCTCCAGACGAAACCAAGATTTGTCTTATTCCCGGGGTCGCGCTTCTAATCAAGAAGGTCGACCATTCCCGGCGACGATTAATAACCTTGCCAGCACCCCACAAACACCGCAACATGGCGATCCACAAGCTGACCCCCGTCCTCATGACAGGGAGTCTATTCCTGGGACTACTACTCGCCATCGGCCATCATCTCTACTACCATTATCTAGACGGGAGGGTCATCAAGAGCCAAAACCAACAGGAGTGGTTTCTCCGTGTCGGCACCGGTATAGCGTTCCTCGCAAGAGCCCTGTTGTCAGCAGCTGTCGGGTTCGCATACACGCAAATACTATGGCGAACTTTAAGATCAAAATCCGTCACTATCGAGGGGGTCAACTCGCTTTTTGGCGTCTTGCATAATGCTTGGGACTTTACTACTTGGGAGCTCTGGACAATTGCGCCGGCGCTTGCTGTAGTGGCCATAATAGCTTGGTAGGCAAGAACCTCGAACTATCTACAGCTTACTGACATTTACTTGTAGGGCACTCCCATTAATTGCAGTTGTTACTCCAGCTACACTTACCGTCCAGGTATCTGACCATCCAAATGTCACAGTTGTCGACGCTCCCATTCCACTGCTCGACTACGATAACATGCTCAACTTTGCCCAATTCACAGGGGTAGGTGGAGTTGGATACTACGCTCCCTCGAGCTATGTCTCACGGGTGCTCTTATCAGTGGCATCTCTCGGCTCTGTCCTGACTATCCCAGCACCCTTTCCCAATTCGTCATATTCCGTCGACTTTTACGGCCCTTCAATTTCATGCGGTACACCTCGCAATACGTCCTTTGCAAAACTTCTGGCTGAAGCTGTTAAGAACGAGACATGCTGCGGAGATTCCGCCGGATACGTAGGGTTTGTTCCAAGTAGTAACACAATGAACAGCACTGAGGAGGGCTATGCCTTGGCTGGTTTGCGGGGTGCAATGAACTACTCTCTCATCTCGACGGTATCGTCTATTGATCAGACGGCCAACGCCACCAGTTCGGCTAAGCTCTATGTTGTCGTGCCGGATAAGCCCGCGTCCAGCAGTTATATCATGGCAAACAAGTCGATCGAGTGCTCTCTTTATAATTCATCCTATGCCGTCAACTTCACGTTTGACAACGGCCGGCAGAATATTACATACAAGTCTAAGAGACTGAAGGGAGTGACATCCATCGATGCCGGCCTCAACCAGGATACAGGCTCCAGTCAGTTCAATGCTGCTGTTGCTTATATCGCGCTCATGGATTCCCTGGGTAAACTGCTGCTTGGGAGTCTGGGAATATCGCACTACGGTGTTATGCGTCCAACCCAGACACAGATCATGAGCTCTGTTCTCATGGATGCCAAAGAGATGCAAGTTCTTGGTGGCGTAAATACGGCGACAGACCGCTCAGAAGCACCAGAATCTGTAATTGGGAATATCTCTATGGCTGATGCATTGGAGCAGCTGTTTACCAATGCTACGATAAGCCTCTTCAGTAACTCAAAGTTACTGTAAGTGCACTCGTGTTGTCTTTTTGACCGGAGCTCTGTTAACACTTCCAATAGGCAAAACGATACCACTGCATCTCATGGTAACATCACCTACCTCACCACGCAAATCGCCTTTTCTTATGAGCCTCGCAACCTGTTCATTGCATATGGGATGGGCGTACTGGCTTCTGCGATTATTGTCATCGTCGGACTGCTATGCATCAAGTCTGCATCGGCATCCTATGCAACTACTTTCTCAACTATTCTGCGGACTACAAGGAACCCCGATATCGACACTATCGTCCCTGCAGCAGAAACATCTGGCGCAGAGCCTTTGTCGAAACATCTTGGAGATACTCGTCTGGTATTGCGATGTCAGGGACGCAGGCTGGAAGGTATAGACGAGGATATGGTGACTCTCTTTGCTGTAGACTCGATACCGGATAACAAGGATAGGCAGAAAGACTCTGCAGGTGATTCTTCTCGACAGGGGGATAGAGGGTATCAATACTCGGATGCAAGTATTGAACTTTTGAGCAGTGTCGAGCATTCCGCTACAGATGCAAGGACTGGAAATGGTGGTGGCCGGATGTACCCTCGTGGAAACTGAGTAGCAAGAATAACAAACCGGGGCATAACGTCAAGGGTTCAGACAGAACAGAAAGACTATCGTAAATCATAGAGCGATATTGATTATGTAGATATTCATGTCATGTCATTAAATCTCAACGCTTGCAAGCTGTTTTACAAATAGCCCTGATTAAACCCAATTCCATCGGAGAGCAAACCCATCTCTTGGGCAAAATACAAAGCTTGGTCATTCTGAGCCCAACTCACTGCCCCCTGAAGACGCTGTAACAGATCCTCCGTTGTCTCCATGCCCATTACCGATTCACTGAACTGTGACTGCTCAGACACTGGAGATGGTTCTTCCGTAGTCTCGGAATGTGTCTTTTGCGCTCGTTCCGCAACTTCGTAGACTATAGGCGTTTGGGGTCCTATGTCTATACCCATCTGCATAGCAAAACCCACGGATGGGTCGTCTTCCATCCATCGCGAAAAGCTTTTCGCATATGTTGCTGGCGATAGTGGTCGAGGGAGGGATATCTGTTGCGTCATTGGCATTGGCATTGGCGCGAATTGTGGTTGTCCTAATAGCATGGGCATCAAAGAACGGTTCCTGTTGAAGAAACGTCTTAGAGCAGCTGGAAAGTCACTATCTTGAGCCAGGCGATCTTGACTAAGACACACATCGATGGTCAAAGCCAGTCTAAGATATTGCGTTGGACTTCGGGCCAGTACATCAGCGTGATCGTTGGTAAGCATCATCTGTGGAGGTTCCTCGCGGTCACTGCACTCCATAAAGTATCGAATGGTCTTGGAAATAGAGTGAACGCCGTCGTACTTGGGGTGAAGCTCCCTGAAAACTTGGATGAGGACGTTGAGTCGCGATTGCTTGGAAGCAACTTCTGGACGGGCCCATATCTCGGTCGCGGAAGAGGCAGTGGACATCTTCATGTCGACCATGTGCATCGCGAGAGGGAGGGCTGTGCATGCTACAGCGCTGCTGGGTAGCCAACGGGTGAGTCGGTGGGGATGTAATCGGGCAAAGCATTCTGCTATGCTTTTGGTGGCGTTTCGGAGATCTCTTCGGTTGTTCTTGAGGAATTGCGTCTCGTGTGATGCGGTGGGATTTTGGTTGACGAGGCCTAATATCAGACCGAGGTGAAGCTCGTAGTTGCAGAGGGCGACTTGGCTGGCGCTGAAGAAATTGTCAGTAACTGAGTTTCAAGTGGTATTAGGTGAGCTTACTGGAAGTATATCCAGACTAGATTAGTGAACAATACCGCAGAGTCCTCGTATCCTCCTGAACTCAATGTCAAATCTTGAATGGCGAGCGGTGGTCTTGTAGCCACTGCCCAGTTCTTCAGTGACCTCTTGTGTTCCTGTACTTGCGCATACGCTGTCGAATGTGCTTCTGCATCTAAGATCGGTAATGTCTCGGTAGGATACACTAGACCCAGGACATCTGTAAGAGTAACACAAAGTTCTGTAAGGCGTTCTAATGTAAGGATGAGCTTGTGCTTTGTGGCGATGTTGTATACCCGCGACGACTCAAGTTCATCGACGAGATCATCGTAACATAATGGGGAGCAGTTCGCAAAGTCGAAATGGGCACTAGTGATCTGGATGTTCCTGCGAACGCAGAGGGGCATGATTCGGTCGCGGATAATACAGCACCACCAGATACGTTTAAGTATGTTCCGTCTCTTGACATCTTGTTGTGATATGTGTAGTCCGTAAGAGGGGGAGTCGTAACTGTCGGCGTCGCATGACTTGGCGTGTTGAATTGCGATTCGGAGCCATCTGCTATTTGCCTTGCCAGGTCCGGAACGGAAGGTTGGGCACCAGTAGGTAAGGAGGAGGGCAGACTGTGCGATGGAGATGGGATCGGGGTCGGTCGAGAAGTCGTATAGAAGCTAGATCAATGTTAGAAACGGCATTCCCAACAATAACGTAATATTCACCTTGGCCTTGGTGTAGAAAGCCTCCTTGGCTTCGAGGATGGTGGCGAATCCCAGCGTGCGGAGACTCTCCTTTGAGACAAACTTTATTTGTTAGAACAACCAGCACACGAAAGTGGTGATGTCAACGTACAGTGCACGAAGCAAACATCATCGATTGCAACAGAAGCATCGAAACAGGGGTCCCAGACGTCGCAGAATTAGGTGTAGGATCGTACGCATTCCAGAAATCGGCTTCGTTGATGAGAGGGAGTAACGGATGAATGTAGAGGAAGTAATGTCGGATGAATTCGTCGAGGATCGGCTTGGAAGGGACGCGTAGACAGCCTTGAGCATTTAGATGGTAGAAATCGCAGTCGCGCATGTTGAGGGTCCTCAGGAAGGGCATTGATGAGTATAGAGCTTTGAGTTCGGATCGAACGGGTTCGCTGGGCTCTTCGATAATTGAGGGTGTATATGGTGGGATCTCTCTAATCTCTTCGACGACATCTTCAGTGGTATTCGTCGTGGGCGACTCGAGGTCTACCCGCTCCTGATGTTCGACTGATGTTTTGTATTCGCTTTCTTCTAGTATATGTAGCACGGTAGTCGCATCGTCGACAGGACTCGTAGGGTTATCGTGGTTCGAAGACGGCGACGTGGATGCAGCTGCCGTGACGGCTTCACAGTCCCGAATGAGGTCGGCATTGTCGGAGACGACGGACGCGCCTCGATGAGGAATGGGACTACAACACGTCAGTATATCATAGGCGGTGATGATATCGATAACATACAAAGCATCAGCGCGACGAGCGACGACGCATTCGCAGCCGTCAAGTCGACAGTTTGTACAAGGCGTAGACGTGCGGGTGACATCACACCGGACCTTTCGCTTGCGACATTTAAGACACGCCTTTGTCGCGCGCTTCCTCGAGACAGGCTTCTTGGCGAAGCGAATCGGTTGCTGAGTGTTGTTCATCCTGGTACAAGGCGGAGACGATGGTACCCGAGGTTGAAGAGGAGGAACAGGAGCAGAGAGAATGAACCCCAGATTTACCCCAAACTTCACTGTCTCGCTGAGTGGTGGTGGATGAGGCCCCCTGCTAGGGGCTAAGGGGCTGGACCCATGTGGGACGACGGTAGTGAACCTCGGAAATCTCGGCTAGAGGGGTTCATGCCCCACGGGGAAGCTTTGCGTATTCCTCTCAGCGCGATAGAGATAGGAACAAGATAAGAATTACTAATGTTTCGGCCACTGTAGCTTGTGATGTTACTGTTTTGAGCTGGCTTCAGAGTGCGATATTCCTTCTTGGAGTCTAGATTGCACTGACAGCAGCTCTGACATTGGTCTAGGTGGCGAACGGCATATTCCGGCTAAATGAACTGTTCTGCCAACACAGCTCAACGTCACCCGAGAAAAAGGCTAGAGGCCTGCTGACGTCTTCGTAGGTGTTGACGGCTCGCTTATCTTGCATGTCGTTGTGTTTACGCATTGTACTATAGTATGAATCCTTGACTCAGACCCCTGACGTGATGGTGTTTTTAAAGCATTGCGTATTTAACCTTATTTATAAGTAAACTACCGTGATCTAATAGTCGCAGCATTTGGTACATGTCTAAGGAGTAATCCGGATTTATCCTTTTCCTTGAACTTAGTCAATAGCCATTTGAAGGGGGATTTATCCCTTTGCTAATCGCATTATCCTGAAATTGATAATCTCTAGGGTAACCCAGAGACACGCTACGTCATGTATCTAAGCCAGGGCGATAGTCGTGTAACGTTGTCTTCAGCCACTTCCCTATCAAAGTCCGGTCGGACTCCTCGGACACCAGAAGCTTAAATACTTTTCTTCCCAGCAAATCTCAACTGCGAACACGTTGCGCGTGACTAACTCAATGGAGCCCAAGCTTGCAGAACCAGACCACGTTTATTGGTGCTATTTTTATCTCGTGTTAGTGGAGCGTGGCTGTGCCAACAGTCAACGGCTCGTTCCAGACGTAATCGGCACGAGCCACAAAATGAATGTCACGATACCATCAATTAACCCTTGTAGCTCGTAGGTGTCGCCGAATCTACCGTGTTAGACCCTGCTTGATACGAGGACGTCACGTCGTAACAGAGCCGGAATGTAAATGGGGCTTGTGTCTAATTACAGTAGTTTTGCCCTCGTCCTTTCTAGGGATGCTCCCTTGATCATGTTATTGTCTCAGTATAATTTCAACGAAACGACCCATTCTTTTTTTCTTCATATTTACTTTTTCTCTTCACTAGACATAATTTATTCTATGGATTTACTATCTTGCTAGCATATACCAACTCCACAATGGTAAAGAGGTTCGATGGCCTTGAGTTTTGGGAGCAACGATGCAAGGCTCTACAGCTATCGCAAACGCCCGCTACAAAATCACCTACCGAGAGCGAGCCATCCCTGTCATTCGAAAGCCCAGAAATACCCAGCGCCGAGCCAGCATCACCAGCTCTATCACTAATAAAATGGCCGACGACTGCAAAACCACTCGGAAGCGTCGCTGATTCCGAGCCCATCTTCATTCAGACTGTTTCTGCAGTCCACGACGTCCGCAGTTCCATGTCCTTTTCGCCCTCATTGGACCAACATAGCCAGTCTGCATGCGTGTTACGGCCAAGCAGCTTCGAAGGAACGGAGGAGTTCCTCACTGTTATTAGCAGAGATGGATCAGATATAAAACGAGACAGCAGTCTGGATGACAGACGGTCACAATTAGGTGGCACAAATATCTCACAACTCAGACGAAGATCACCACTGCGACTCCAAACAACCAACCTATCTGGAATGGCACAGCGCCAACAAAGGCATTCAATGATGCCAATTCTTCCGGCCTCAAGTACCAACAACACACCGCTAGATCACAGACACACATTGAGTGCCTCTGCAGATTGCAACAAGTGCATCATCCGCCAAACAGACAAAGCATTCGAAGCTCTCACCAACGCCCTAAACAACAAACGCCAAGACGAAACAAAACACCTAACAATTATCCGACCGACCATAGACTGCCGCATGCCTTCGCTCAAGTCGCCGAAACCGATTCGACCAAAGATGATACGACAAAAGACCCAGCAATGGGCGGAGACCCAGGAAGACCTTGATAGCTCCACAGCGAGCTCTTTGTCAAGTCCGATGAGTCCAATGATGCCAATTCAGATCTCATTAGATGGGAAGGACTTGGATAAGTCTGAAATACCCCCGATGGGTTGTAATCTGGATCATGACTTGGGCGACTTTTTGAAGTGGGAAGCACGGAATGTATGTGCTTATGGATATGGGACAAATGGGTATACCCTTTCGCCATAGTCTATTGAACACGATTTAATAATGGGAGGATGATATACGGTTGAATTGCTGGACATCCTATGACTAGAATATTCCCTAATAATACCCTCATAATTGACAAGAATCGACTACTCACAGAAGTGGGCGAGATCAACTGAAACGAATTCTCGCCGTACTGGTTCAAATCACTTGGAGAGGTTAAAATGTCTAAAGAAGCGTTATGTAAGAAATTATAGTCAGTTCTAGATTTCATCAATGCTCATAACGTTACCTATTACTGTACTGCAAATGATGGACCAATGGGATGGAATTGAAGACCCATATAATCGGCTATAATATACAAATTGGGCATAAACCCAATGATTTCATCCAATGATATTTGAGAATGCTCTTCGGACCAAAGGACACAACAGTCAACATCCAGTCTAGTCAAGGCGTAATTGGTGATTTTGCGCTATGCTTGGATTTATTGCTTGTCGGCTTTCCTTCCAATTACGTGCTTTTTTCCCTTAATTCGACCTTGGTTGCTGAGTAATGGGAATATCATCAAGTTAACCCATTGCTCCAGGTGAGGGGTCATTTCAGTGACCTAACCACTATATAAAGACATACGCATCTGTTGTAACAATCCTCATTATTCACGACATATTCAGCGACAAAACATGGCCTCAGCAACTTCATTCCGCGACCTCGTTGGCATTCCCGCCTCTACGGCCAGCCCCTCTGATAGCGTTCTCATCATCATTGACGCGCAGAATGAGTACGCTGAGGGACAGCTTAAAGTTACCAACGCTGCTGAGTCGCGAAAGGTCATCGCTGGGCTTTTGGAGAAATACAGAGCCGCAAATGGAAGTATCGTGCACGTTGTCCATGATACACCAGAGGGCGCACCGGTCTTCACCCCGGGTACTAAGCTCGCTGAGGAGTTTGACGAGCTGAAGCCCAAGGACGGCGAGGCTGTTATCCACAAGAACTTCCCTGGTTCTTTCACCAAGACGGATCTTCAGAGCGTCTTGGATAAGACTGGAAAGAAGAAGGTTGTTCTTACAGGCTACATGGTAAGTCGTTGAGTTATACGTATTTGAGATATGAGACTAATTGCGACCAGGCCCATGTCTGTGTCTCGACTACTGCGCGACAGGCTGACGAGCTTGGCTTTGACGTCATCATCCCTGAGGATGCCGTTGGTGATCGCGATATCCCCGGCGTTGACGCCTCACAACTGGTCAAGGTTTCACTGAGCGAGATTGGCGATGCCTTCGGAACCATCATCAAGAGCAGCAGCATTGCTTAGAATTATCTATAAGTGATATAAACTTTTACAATCTATGTCATTACACTTCATTAAACGTTCATTCCTGCTTCTCTGAGAATTCCGGCTGTACGAGTTCTCTCCGTGTGAATTTGACGTTGAAATCTGTCTGCTTGACAAACCAGGCGTTGATGATCCTCCATTCCTTGCTTGGGTCCTCAAAGTTAATCTGCTTCTTGTTAGTATTATCTTCATATAAGCGCGGGATGAGTATAGCTTACCTCGAATCGTCTTAGAAGACTAGGCACAACCTTGTAGATCTCCAATAGACTGATGTTCTTGCCAATACATGTTCGGCTACCCATGCCGAATTGGAACATCATACCCGTCATCTTCTTGATGCGCTTATCTTCCTCCTCAGCGTCAAGGTTGGGATCTGGCAACCAGCGCTCAGGTCGGTACTTATCAGTATCGTTTCCGAAGATCTCTGGGCGGTTATGGATGATCCAGGCTGAGACACCGACGATTGTGCCGCCCTTGATGAACTCGCCTCCAATCTCTGCTCCTTGGGGAGGAACGATACGCTCAAGGGGAAGACCAGGCGCTGGGTGCATTCGGAAAGCTTCTTGGACACAAGCATGGAGGTAAGGAAACTTCTGAGCCTCGGAGAAGGTGACCAGACCAGTTTCGTAGTCAGAAAAGACACCAGCCTTGGCAGCCTCATCAAGCTCGTTCTTGAGCTTCTGGTAGCACTCGGGGTTTCGGAGGAGGTAGTAGAAGACGGCGGAGAGAGTGATAGCTGTGGTTTCTGAACCTGCAAAGGCCATAGAAACAGCCATGGTCTGGACCAGAGTGTCTGTCATGAACTCGGGGCGGGCTTCACGGGCAGCGATGAACTTGGAGAGCAAGTCTTGACCCAGGGGCTGCTTCTTAAGATTGCTGGTGGGGAGGCTATCGACAGACTTGAGTTCAGGGATGAGACGTTCAGCCATGCGGGCGCGTGCAAAGCGTGCAACGGCGATTGTTGAGTCAAAGAGTCCCCATTGGGAGAGCTTGAGGTAGATGGGGTTCTTCTGGAAGATTAGGTCAAGGAAAGGAATTTGTCCGACCTAAGATCTGTTAGTCAAGAACATGACCAAGTGAACGGATGACTTACAGGCGCAACATAGAGGAACAGCTTGCCCAGGTACGCGACAATACCCTCAACATCTTCATTCTTCTCAATGAATCCATGTCTCTTGCTATAAGTGATCTCGCCAATGACATCAAAGGCGTAGAACTGAAGCCACTGTGTAAAATCACAGACATCAGCCCTCTTGGCAAAGAGCTTTTCGGTCTGTTCCAAGAACAGCTTGGTGGTGTTGTCGACAAAGGGCTCGTATTGGACCAGTGCGCTCATGGAGAAGGCAGAGTTGACACATCTGCGGAATTGGGAGTGGAAGTCATTGTCTGTAGTGCTGAAGAGAGATGCGAGACGGTGGCCCTTGACCACGGATTGTTGGACAATGTAAAAGTCGGACTGAGATAGTCAATATCAAGATTTCTTGGCTTGGACGTAAGAACATACCTTGACATAGCCCTTGCTAAGGCCATAGATGGACTTGAGAACAGCAGGGTCGGCAAATGATAGAGTGTTTGGTCCCAATCTGACAATATCACCATGCTTAGCATGGAGTTTCTGCAGTGTCACTTCAGGTCGCTGTCCATAAACATCCCAGAAGCGCCACCAATCCGTCAAAGACGCCAGAAAAGGACCGGGGTATTTATTTAGACCATGGTGATATCTGTTCTTGACCAACCACGCGACAGTCAGAGATGTAAGTACCAACACCCAATGCTGGGCGAGGGCACTGAGAAGAGTTTCAACCAAGCCACTGTGCATGTTGAAGGCACGAAAAGGGCAAGCAAATTAAAGAATTGTTGAAGAAAGTACTGAAGTGGTTTATTTCCTATTTTCTTTTTTACTCTAGCATACTCTCTTCTTATATCACTTTCCACTTAGACCAGATCTTGATGACAGTCTCGGTCTTCGGGTACTCCAGGTTTGCCCCCACAGGCCATTCTGGGGTATTTGGGGACAAAATGATCCACCATCTCGGCAAGTAAACACGGCAAGTAGAGCTGATGCAAATATCCGAGCGCAATTTTACGTTTTGGTAAATAAATGCCATCATAATTATTTAGCAACCGCTCATTACTGGGAAAACGAGGCGAGGAGAGTTTTTCCCTGCGACATGCCTGCGTTGGAGCTAATAAATGTCGTCGGCAGATGTGAACGGGAGAGCAATGATAAGACAGATAAAGTAAGCAGATGTTGACGATAACGAGTGTTCATTCGCACAGAGGAGATACGGCATTCGGAATTCGCGGAGGAGAGATAGATTGCAGAGTGTAGACGTCGTCATCACTGCAGTCAGATCACGTATCTCACAACTGCCGTGTCACAGGATTTGCCGATGCTGGGATTACAGAAGGTTTTATTGCGTTGCATTGAGGCTCCCTTTCATGCGCTGCGTCTGGAGTCTTTGGTTAGACGCATTGCGTATTTATCAGCCGCAGTTCATTATCTGTGACCAGAACTAAGTCTATTCTTCTTATCCTCTCTTTTCTCATCAGATCATGTCATTGGACCCCAGCCGTTATGCCATAAGTCCTCAATTGATGTCGGAAAATTTCGCGAGGCCCAACCTACTCTTGGACTCAATTCAACCGGTATCTATCCGGACCTTTTGGAGAGAAGGTATATCGGATGTACGGATGGGAACCTGAGTATGTCCGTTTTGAAGATACTACTCACAAACAAGGCATTATTGGATCAGACAGCTGGTCAGTGTACACACTCGCTACAGAGATTCCGACCCTCCTATACCCGTCTTAAATTCTCACCTTCGGATACACGCCAAAAATACAAAGTCCGCTACTTGGATCATTATAATCTAGTTATCAGTCATAATGTATCGTTCTAGCAAAGCTTTAACAACAGAAGCCGACGTTGCTGCAGCAAAGTCTTGCCATTCCTTATTCTTGTGAGAGTCTGCATAATCGCAGACACCTTTTACCACAATACATGGCAAGTCTTCCCACAAACCAGCGCTCTCCATCTCAAAAGCCGCAATACCAAGCCGCTCACCAAGTCTATCCCGATCCCGACTCGACTTAAGCACCGTGTCTCCAGAACCAAACCGCTCCAGAAAGATCAAAGGTTTTTGTGCCTCGCAAATGTTATCTTCCCCTTCCAAGAGCATTTTCTCCTTCAATCGACATCTCGGTACAAGGAATTCCTCGCCACATCCTGCCTCATCACAGGAGACAATTCGACAGCGCTCGCATATCAGGCTTGGACTGCTAAAGCATGTACATAGTACCAAAGTGTCGATCTGATGCTGGTAACTTGGTGCGTAGAGTCGATCACTAGCTGAGCCAGGGTACTGACATTTCGGGTTGCTCTGCTGGATTTCTTTTAAAACCTCTGCTGATCTTTCCGTAAGATCGTCAAGAAACACATCAGTTTTCAAGTGGATAAGAAAATTGCTTATCAGCTTTCTCGCAGTATGAATGGGCTGTTTGGTCACGAAGTTGTCTTGGTACCTTCTGCCAAAGTCGTACTGTACCATGTTTGAACTGACTATAGCGTCACCGAGAAGGACTTCTCTGTTTCCACCGTTAGGCGATCGTACTTCTGGGATACCACCGCATATGCCAGCTAGGAAGACCACTTCTAACTCTGTATAGGAGCATTTTAAGCTGGCAGCTGCAGTTGCTGCGCTTACTTTGCCCATACTAGACAAGAGCAGAACAACAATGTCAAGGTCACCTATGCGCCCATTGACGTAGTGGTTCGTGTCGCCTTTGAGCTTACCGTAGTGGTGATAATGCTCTTGCCAGATGGAGTCAAAGAGGGATCGGATAGCGTCAAATTCTAGTGGTAGAGCGCATATAATGGCGGCCTTAAAGCCGCACCGATCCTTTGGAGGCTGAGCCTCTCCCTTAAAAGATCCGGCCTTAGTATCAGAGTGCGGCCTTGACTCGAAAGGAACGTCCTTGCCTAAGCCATCTTGCTGTCGTGGCAGCTCACGATATGCATCTGATGGCTCTCCGGGAATGTCAGAGACATGCACAAAGTCGGCATTATTTTCTATTGTGCGGATTCGTTTGTTCATAGGCTCCATTATTGATTCGATTTCTGGGTTCATAGAGTGCTGGCGTTTTAAACCAAGATTTGGTAAGCAGTTTTCCAAAGCAGTCTCGAGATGCTGGACGATGTGGTGGTAGAGCTTGCCTCGAATAAGCATATCTGCTTGAGGACCTTCAGCTTTGACGTGTTGAAGTTGGCTATGAACGTTCAGACACCCTCTGATGGCTTCCGTATAGGAGTCTTCTAGCCTTGCGCCTCCTTCTTGCAAGACGTCCAAGCTTGATAAGAGCTGCAACCATGCTCGATCATTTTCTTTACCATAGTGAGGACGTATATCTAGCGGGATGGCCTCTCCATCATCTAGCTCCAGTAAAATCTTTGCCAAGGAAAGCAATACTGGATGCCCAATACGGAAAGCTCGGAATTCCGGAGAGCTAGGGAATTGAGACGAGAATGAACGGTAGAACCTGTCCCTTCCGGTGTAGTTGTCCAATGACCCAAAAAAGCATATATCTTTAGAATCCAAGCTAGCATCGAAAAAATCCAACATGCAGTATCCTAGTTCGGCAGCAAGATATCCAATTTTTGGCCGTGAGGATATAATCGACACTTCTATACAAATCCCGGATTCTTTCACTGTCCAGGAAACAATTGTCCATCTCGAGGCCCTTTTAGCAACCACTGAACCAATCGAGGCTTTTATAATTCCTTAATAGGGGTTTTGGAAACAGTTCGCCATCGAAACCCGCCTAGATCTTCTTATTACAGCGGCAGCCGCTCAGTTTCCCAATGGCAATGCGTGAGTTACTAACAATACCACATTTATATCGAGTACTAACAGTCATAAGTGCAATTGCAGCAGTGGCTGGCAAAGCGTTGCTGTTAATGTAGCTTGCTCTGTTTGTCAGGTCCCTCGTTGTGGCGGTTGTGTGTATGCTTAATATCCAAAGTCATAGACAGCAGATAGCTAATAGAGCTTATTAACTGACTTACAGAAACCCTTATTTTGATATATTTATAATACAAGAAACGCTCTTCTTACATGCTTCTTATTTACTTGACCTCCTATAATTACTTATCTATAGTTGGAAAATAGGACCTTATTAGCATGCTATGCTAATACACCCTTGAGCAGAGTCTCTATTACCAATCGGACTACGGTGATATAATACAGCTTTACAAGTACAAGTCGAGGCATGGAAAAGAGAATTAAAAGACTCGAGCAGATGGAATGCCTGTCTCATATCCTGCAGCAAGGTAAACGCTATGGGCAGCGCAATCCATTTGGCACGCGGCTTGCCGAAACATAACCGCCAATCGTCTATAATGTAGTTCAAGCTATGATCCTCCAGCCTAGACGACCCTGGAATGGCTCAATAACGAAAGTTTAAATATCTAAGAAATAAAATAAGTGAGTAAAAGACACAGATCTAGATCTCTTTACAAGGGAACTTAATACAATCTTAATAATGTTTTTTTATATTATATATAACTTTATTAATAATTATATATAAAGAATTCAGCTTTTATATTAAAGTTTATTTTTCTTATTTTGAAAATTAAATTAAAATAAATAACTTTATATATTTATTTATTTATTTATTTATATTATAATATATTTTATATCTTATATACAAATTTACAAAGAGGTTTTTAGTTTTTTATATTAAGTAATAAAAACTTGAAATAACTTTATGTATTTTAAATAATCATAAATACGGTAATTAAAAGAACTATTAAAATAAAAACTAATTATAGTATTTAAATTAAGAGACTTATATTTATCAAGGCTATATGTATATTAATTTTTAATACCTTTAAGTTAATTAGGGCTTTCTTAATATGTTAGCTTAATATATTTTATTAAAATATTAGAATTAACTAATATAAAGTCTTCCCTGCAGGTATATGAGTTCGAGTTGTCTAGCAGATTTACGGCGTCTTCGATCTCGATAAAACTCTCCGATTCCAGAAACGAGGGCGCGGCAACCCGCCCTTGTGCCCACTCCATCAGCCCGTCTGCCCTCTATCACGGACAGTGTAACTCGTGGAGCTTGGGATGTGTCATGAAAAGGCATCTGTTTGCAGGTGGAATGATAAAAAAGGGCATAGCCAAGGGCATCTTCATAATATCCCAGTCTGGCGCCTCACTTCCGTACAGGTTTTTGCCGCCGCATTGTTGGCATGACTCCAACCCCGTCCTTCACAGATAGCTGTCGCGAGCCCCAAGGTCGGAATCTCATGCGGGGGCTCCGCATAGATGGTATCGGGGTTGGTAGGCAGGAACACGACTGGCCGCCCACAGCGAGTTGCAGGCATCTGCGTTAAAGCCTTGGAGATCGGATGCCTGTGCCTTTGGGGGATTCTGTAAAAAGTTCAGGTAGTGAAAATGTTCTAGCACCATAGAACTTGCTAGGTTGCCAGGGTATATATATCTTGCAGCCTTGGATTTAAAAGCCTTGGACTTCAAATATGATGCATGGCGATGTTGAATTTCTGCGTGCATTCGTTGGCATGAACTAGTGGAGTAACGTGGCATTCAATAAAGAGATAGCATAGCAATGATTTGATAAGCTATTTGACTCCGTAATCTCATTTAATCCGTCATAACAAAATGATAATCTGTACTCCGTAAAGACATGTCATAATGCAAATTGGCGGTATTTGTCTCATGGCGGGGTGGAGATGACAGGGTTCTTATCGTCAGACCAAGCAGGACGTTGTAACCCTGCTGAGTTGTCAGTTCCGCCTCTTTGGTCGTCTCTTCATTTGCGTTCAAACTTCTGAATCGCCTCCGAATTATCAAGACATACACACAAAATGTCAGAGACTTCAAAGGAATCAACCTCGCCGAAGGCAGCCACTGTTTCGTCACCGCCAGCCGAGGCTACCCCTGCACCTGCGGAGGAGACTTCTACTGAGCAAACCACTGCACAGAACCCCGCCGAACCTGCTCAAGATTTCCATAATCCTGATCATTGGGTCACCTTGAACGAGGGCGTATGTAGTATCAAGTTCCCTTGGACACGACTATTGACATTTTGTAGGATGCGCCAGGAGACGACGATGCTGATTCAGCGGTCGGAGATGATGCTGCCAGCTCAACTGAGTCGATTTCTTCGAGCATCCTTCATTACCGCACCATTCACGGGAGGACGTATCACTCTGAGCGAGGAAATGCCGAGTATTGGTATACAAGCCCTTTCCAAGGTGAGTTTCATAGCTAACATAGACCAGGACACCGAATGATGAGCACCATAACGAATCTATGGATATTAAGTGAGCCGGACTTTGCCACATGCAATTTGTGAGACTATAAGCTGACTGGAGATAGTCACCACCTCCTGTCTCTCTCGCTAGACGGGAAACTCCATCTAGCCCCTCTGAAGGATGATATTCAGGTTCGTGCGCTACCCTTGGATATTTACAACAAATTTCTCACAGTGCTTCTAGAAAGTCCTAGATGTTGGAACGGGAACTGGTATGTTATTGAGACCCTTTCCAAGTGCATAAGCTAATTAAGGCAACAGGTATTTGGGCCATGTGAGGTGTCTTGACAAACATGAGACTTTTGTTCCCTGCTGACTTTAGCACAGCGATTTCGCGGATGAGTACCCCAATGCAGAAGTTGTTGGAACGGATATCTCGCCCATCCAACCTGACTGGGTTCCACCCAATCTGAAGTTGTAAGAAGCCTGTGAGAGCTTATACTACAAACATGTCCTGATGACAGCAGTGAAATCGAAGACTGTACTCAAGAGTGGACTTTCAATCCCAACTCGTTTGATTACGTGCATATGCGCTATCTTTATGGAAGTATCAGCGACTGGTCTGCCCTGTTCAAAGAGGCATTTCGCGTTTGCAAGCCTGGCGGCTGGGTTGAGAGCTATGAAGCCTCTCCTAGAATGGAAAGCGACGATGGCACTGTGAACGAAACCTGTGCTATCAACGAATGGGGAAAGTTCTTCATTGAAGGCGGGAAAAAGCTAAACCGCACTTTTGAGATCATCGATAAGGATCTGCAGCAGAAGGGGATGGAGGAAGCAGGCTTTGTTGACGTGAAAGTCTGGGACTTTAAGGTACGCTTGTATCACCCTTTTCCTGTATGAATGACTGACTTGGATCAATTCAGGCACCTATTGGAGGTTGGCCCCAGGACCCTCGACTCAAGCAAATTGGACAGTTTGCTCAGGCTGCGCTTGAACAGGACTACGAGGGCTATGTTCTTTACATGGCTAATATGGTTCTTGGGTGGACTAAGGAAGAAGTTTCTGTGTACTGCGCTCAATTGCGACGCGAGATCCGTTCTGGAAAGTTTCATCCTTTCTATCGCCAGCGGGTTGTTTATGCAAGGAAGCCTGAATAAATACCATATCGCAGTATGGGACAATTTTTGATGTCAGAAGGACGCATGGAATCAATTGGGAACTTGAGAATTACATTGAAGACTGCACTCGACAGTGCGTAGAAACATCGCGACATCAAATCACATCATGATGCAACGACTTTCACATGCGCAAGCTGCAATCCAACTCACAAGCTTTCTTAAACTCCATCAACCTCGGGATCTGTGACAGTCTTGGCTTGCGTGTTCTTATAATTGAAGCAACCGATATTCGTGGCCAGATTAAGTCGCGAGCTTGATCATATGACTTGGCGTTGTCAACTGCTTCGGCCAACCCTATAGCGCTTGGTTTTTTTAATTAGTTACAGTGGACCTCCATTTTTTTGTCGTGTTGGGGAACCTCAACAAAACAAAAAAGCACGAGCCTCTGAATCAGGAGGGGAATGAGATACCCTAGACTCGGCTGTCACATGAGTTATTCAGGCTCAATACGGTACACAGCCATCACAAGCTTCGCATCGTCTTGGCAGGGCCCAAATACGTGCTCCTCACTCGCTCCACGTGGTGATGTTGCCTCGTAAGGTAGTAAGGCGAACAACTGCCAGACCAGACTGGCGGTGCATGACATGACAAGGAATCACTCGTCTTGGGGATTACGACGGCAAAGAAAGACCACTATTTCCGAATGCGGTAATAAGTGGAATGATCGCCAAGATTACGCCGCAGGCACAGGCCCGATACCGCGGTCTCCCTTGTCGCGCTGACACTAGTTATAGAAGGCGGTGACAGAATCTTACGGCAGAATTGGTCTAATTTTATTCCCTTATTCAGCGTTGAGTGCCGAAGAACGGTGGTCAAGTGATTCGCGAGCAGGTGATGGAGCAGGCTTAAGCTTAAGTTTATCATCAGATATAGTAATCGCGAGATTCCATACTTGGCCGAGTCTTTGAGACCTCAGAAAACAGGCTGAGTCAGTTCAAATGAACCGCGGCTTGGATCGGCGAAATTGACCTCTGATTGGAAGTGAAGCCACTGAATCACAAGGCAAGGATTTCCACTACCGCCCACTGCGTCATATCACCACAATCAACAGCGACAAGGGTTGAGCGTGGATCCTGCTGACCTAATATCCTCTGCTCACCCCTTTTCCCCTTTCAGTCACCTCGACTTTTTCACGATATCGATAAAATTCCAAGCTTCGCACTACGCTCCCAGCTACTTTTCACTTCATTGCATAAAAAAGTACAACATACGATTACATCATGCGTCAACCCATAGCGACACAACCAGTCACCAATGGTGACGGAGAGGAATGGTGTACGTATCCAAAAATTCTGCTGCTGGTTGAGATTGTACTAAGATTGAGTTAGATCTTCCCGACAAGATGCTCGCACGTGCGTGAACCCATGCTGTAAAATAGCTGCGTACTAACAACGGACCTTCAGGACACCCCAGCAAGCCTCACATTGGCAGTGAGTTATGTCCCAATCTGGAAATATTTACCGTACTTACAATGAACCTAGGCTTGGAGGAGTACCAGCAGATGCATCAGCTCTCCATCAAGGAGCCCGAAGCTTTCTGGGGAAACCTGGCTCGTGAGCTTCTTACATGGGATCACGACTTTCACACCGTCAAGAGCGGCTCGCTAGTCGAGGGTAATCCTTCTTGGTTCCTTGGCGGAAAGCTGAATGCTTCGTTTAACTGCGTTGACCGCCATGCGCTCAAGGATCCTAACAAGGTTGCTATCATCCACGAAACTGACGATGGGAACGGCGGTCGCTCCATCACATATGGCGAGCTGCTTAAGCAAGTCAGCAAGGTCTCCTGGGCTCTCAAGGACCTTGGCGTTCGAAAGGGCGACACAGTCGCTATCTACATGCCCATGATTCCCGAAGCTCTGGTTGCCATCCTTGCTTGCACCCGTATCGGCGCTGTTCACTCTGTTGTTTTCGCTGGTTTCTCAGCTGGTTCGCTGCGAGATCGCGTCGTCAACGCCAAGAGCAAGGTCGTCATCACTGCTGATGAGAGTCAGCGAGGCGGTCGAACAATCGGAATCAAGAAGATTGTTGATGAGGCGCTCAGCCCACTCGAGGGCGTTCAGACTCTTGTTTTCAAGAGAACCGGTGCCAAGGTCGCGTGGACTGAGGGACGGGATCATTGGTGGCATGAACAGGTTGCCAAGTGGCCAAGCTACATCCCTCCCGAGGCCATGGACGCCGAGGATCCTCTGTTTTTGCTGTATACCTCTGGATCAACAGGCAAGCCAAAGGGTATCTTGCATACCACTGGTGGTTTCCTGGTTGGAGCAGCTGCAACGGGAAAGTATGTGTTTGACATCCACGAGAACGATCGATACTTCTGCGCTGGCGACGTTGGTTGGATCACTGGCCACACCTACGTGGTCTACGCTCCGCTCCTTTTGGGTGTCTCTACAGTTGTCTTTGAGGGAACACCGACATTCCCTGATGCTTCTCGTTTCTGGGATATCATTGCGAACCATCAGATCACGCACTTCTACGTGGCCCCTACTGCTCTTCGCTTGTTGAAGAGAGCTGGATCTGACCCTGTCAACCATGACACCAGCAGTCTGCGTGTTCTCGGTTCAGTTGGTGAGCCTATCGCTCCTGAGATTTGGAAGTGGTACTACGATGTCATTGGAAAGGGTGAATGTCATATCGTTGATGTAAGTTGACCATGAAAAGGTCTTTGACGGGGACGTAACTGACTGGAATAGACATACTGGCAAACTGAGACTGGCTCTCACGCCGTCACCCCTCTCGCTGGCGTTACACCCACCAAGCCTGGATCCGCTTGCCTGCCATTCTTCGGTATCGACACAGTCTTGATCGATCCTGTTTCTGGCGCTGAGATCCACGGTAACGGGGTCGAAGGCGTTCTTGCTTTCAAGACATCATGGCCTAGCATGGCCCGAACTGTCTATGGTGACCACCAGAGATTCGAGGAGACATATCTCAAGGTTTATCCCGGATACTACGTGAGTTTCTCCTAGAACTAGCTTGAAGGAATATTGACTAATGATTCTGTAGTTCACCGGTGATGGAGCTGCTCGTGACCAAGACGGATTCTACTGGATCCGCGGCCGTGTCGACGACGTAATCAACGTCAGCGGTCACCGCCTCTCAACAGCCGAAATCGAAGCTGCAATGGTCGAGCACGCCGCCGTCGCTGAATCCGCCGTCGTAGGAGTTTCCGACGAAGTAACAGGCCAATCCGTTATCGCCTTTGTCTGCCTCAAGGAAGCTTTCAGAACATCTGAGGAAGAAGTCCACGCCGAGCTTAGACTGCAGGTCCGCAACAGCATCGGCCCTTTTGCTGCTCCTAAGAAGATCTTTATGGTGGTTGATCTGCCCAAGACTCGGTCTGGAAAGATCATGCGTCGTGTTTTGCGAAAGGTGGTTATGGGTGAGCAGGATCAGCTGGGTGATATTACTACGCTTTCGGATCCCTCTGTTGTTGAGAAAATTATTGGTGTTGTGCACAAGAGCGCTTAATGGGGTAGAGATAAAATAAAGGAAAGGATCGCGGTTAGATGTTTCTTGGACGGGTCATGATTAGAGTATTGCTCTCAACCCACTGTCTTTATAACTTGTAATAATCCAAATATAAGATGACGCCATATATTCTGGGCCACGTTTGTCAAAATCTGCACTCTTAATCTCAAGGTTGCGTCTACAGTTTGCTTTTGTCAGGTCTCGGATAAAGATGGAGAAGAACTATTTGGGTTATTGTAGTCTATATAAGACTCCTGCTACCTAGCCATGGACCAACGACAAAATCCAAACCTTCCCTCAACCAAGGCTCGTCAATGGTAGCTGTAAAGTCAAACCCATGGTCTCCAGGCCTGATAGCCAGATGAATTTGAGTACTTGGGTCAAACCGTTGCAGGTAATCTACCAGCTTCCGCGTACCATCAACAGGCACTGCGGTATCCTCCTCGCCGTGAAGCAGAAATAGTGGCGGAAACAAGGATTTCTCATAATTTGAAGTTGAGGCCACCTTCTTGATCCGATCAAGGATGAATAAGTCAGGGTCCTCACCGAGAAGTTCCAGATAGCGCCCATTGTGCACGACTGCCATGGCCGAGTCAAGTCGCACAGGCGGATCTGCCTCAGTGATTGCAGGCTTCACAACGGTGGCGGAAAGAAACTTATTGACATCTTGATTGGGATAGTTTGGTACACCAACGATTGACTTGGCATAGGACTCGCTGAAGTGAGCCGCTTTCATATCGACCATTGGGTAAAGGGCTATAATCGCCTTGGGTCTCACAAAACCTGACAGAACAGACTGTAGAGCCAGATATCCGCCTGCGGCGAGATGATCCAGTCAGTGAATGGTACATGACTTGGCATTAGATGGTTCGAGCTTACCGGCACTTTCGCCAACGACAAGGGTCCTGATAAGGTTCAATTGAAGCTTGTGTTGCCCAATTGCTGCGAGATGACGGGAAGGTCCTCCAGAGTGCACCCAATTCCAGAAGTTCCCCATGTCATGAATAATATCTCGACCCTTCACCTCAGGAAGAAGCCTGTAGTTGGGACTGATGATAACAGCATCTTGCTCCTCTGCAAAGTCAAGAACCCATTTGGAGAACCAAGCAGGAAACAAACTTGAGCCGGTGATCTAATAAAGAAGTCAGCTGAATCTTTACAATGTGAAAATGGGGTTTACATACCAGAAAGCCGCCGTGAATCCTGACGACGACTGGCGGGTTGTGGGTTTTGAGTTGACGAGGAATTAAAAAATCGACACCGATCTGAACTCCTGCAGACTCATAGTACGTCCGAGTGATGGTGAACGGATCGAATATGTCGCTTTTGACACTGTGCAGAACATCGATGAGGGCGTTGAACTGAGCGTCACGCTCTTCAGACCGAGAGGCCATAATGTCACTGGGTCAGACTATGGTACGACCTCCAACTCACGGACAGCCCATCCGCCTTGGCTATGTAGTATGAGCAGAGAGTGAAAGCAGAAAAACACGCTTACGTCGTTCTCCAAGTGCTGTTTGAGGTGATAGCCAATTACCAACTGAGGCTAGTAGGCTAAGAAATGGCGGCACTTACCGAAACCCCGCTTAATGACTTCTTACCTGATCTGGTATTATCACAGGACGAAATTCAAGCGACGTCTCTGCCATGTCTTCTGAGTAATTTCATCTTTCAAGAGAGCAGAGTTTAACCTACAGATAATCGTTACATAATAATGAAATAGGATCTAGGCAAAAGAAATACATACATGTGTGATATCTAAGACCTATTATTTCGTATTTCCTTGCAATTTAATCTCAAGCTACCCTTGATAGAAACTAAGCTTTCATGATTACTGTAACCCTCATGACGCTGGCCCAGAAGGCTTGGCTGATATACCAGACGGTTCAAGTTTAACGCCAGGGCCATGACGTTCAAGAAAGGCTTGGGATGTCACGGGCTTCTTGGCCGCTTCGTCTTTCGAAGACACCAATGTAATATCCCGCCCTCCATATTGTGCGCTTCCTCGGTCCAAGTCGGTAAGTGCGGTGATGGTTGCGTTATAGCTTGCCTCGTCTATTTGCCCACCCACATAACGCGCCTGGCCTTGCACATTGACTCGCCTTGCGAAAACCAGGTCCTTCACGGTTGAAACCGTGATACCGTACGCATTGTCAGCCATTGTTATGTCTTCAAAGACGTTAGCGCGCTCCCTGGCCAAATCCTCGCCGGCATTAGCAACCACGTTCATGCATTGATGAATGCTTTCCTTCGTCTCCCGTAGTTGTGCCAGTTCGTTGATATCATCTTCAGAGAGGTCCGTTTTCAGTTTCATGGCATCCATCCTCTTATCAATTTCGTTTCCGTGGCTTCTGAGACGCGATTCCAACGTACTAATAGAACTCTTGGCAGAACTCAAACTACTCTTGATGTATTTATCTGCTGAAGGCTGTTTGGAGAACTGTGGGTTCTCGCTGGATGTTGACTCGAGTGCTTCGATGTGCAAGGATAGCTCAGTGCAGATCTGGAGGCCCTTTCGAGTACTTTCTTTCTCTTCAAACAGAGCAAGCCAGTCAGTGCTGTCAGACTCGACGCTTTCAGCCGGGGGGATAGCCAGGCTACGTGCTCTCTCATCCAGCCGCTGCATGTGTCTTTGTAGGTCGGCGGTTGTATCATCTATCATGTCTTTGTATTCGTCGATGACATTGCGCGTAACAGCCGTAATAGTTCTATAGGAGTAGAGTCGTTAGTTGATTTCATACATTGACCTTGACTGAGGAACCGCACATATTTGCATTGGCCAATGCTATATTAATAGTGGATTTATACCCAGCAAGCATGTCTCTAAAGTCTGTGATATCTCCCTTCAGATACTGCTGGCCAATCCAGTCCCGGAAGCTTGGCCGAGTTCCATTGGAATGTTTTGTGCACCGAGCAATAAGCTTGCCATACTCCTCACAAGTCTTTCCACAACGCAGTAGAGGTAATTCAAGAGAGTCGAAATTGATCTCAGGGTAATTTGTAACTGTCTCCAGGAGCGAGTGCAATACTCCAGTGAGATCATTTAGCTCAGTTTTGAGTGCGCGCGCGTTGGCGTCCTGGGTTTTGAAACTGCGAACAGTCTTGTACAGAACAGTGCTCGATTGAAAGGCGAACGTCACCAGAGCTAATACTCCAGAAGCAACACTGAGCCCATCTGCCATTATCGCGGTGTCTTACAAATAAGTATTGATGACAGAGGGGCGGAAGCGAGCTTTGTAACGAGGTCATGCGGTCGCTTATTTAATGCCGCAGTCGCCATGCTGACTATAAAGTTATGTCCAATAAGCAAGCAGCCATCTTAGAAACCCGCAAATGGGAGACTTATAGGGCGTTTATGCGTCGTTACTTATTGGCGCGGGTCTGGCCGACCAACCCCCGTGTGGGGCCAGCAGGCTCCAGCCAAGACCGATAGGCCTTAGAAAATAGTGAATTAATATTCCACATGTCCGTTTAAGGCGTGAGATTTAACAAGGCTCGCTGATATGAGGTTCCCTTCTCACCGACTACCCTTAGGAATGGGAATAAAATTTAGTATGCTTGAGTTGCATCTCCAATTATATTGACATAAATAACGTGCTAACAGGAGGCTGGTGTAAAGGGACTGTCAATGCGTAGGGCCCTTTTAAATGATGGGTAATGGATTCACAATGATGGGCCCTTTTGAGTTGGCGACAAAGGTAGCGGCTCGAGGGAGCGCGGATAAGCTTCAGCCTCAAGTCACGTATAGTTCACGAGGCCAAGAAAACACAGGTTAATCGAGCGAAGAGGATATACTTATGATGAGATTTTGAAAGTCAAGATCTCTGTCAATAAAGTGAAGCATCTTTACAACTAGGACTTGATCATGTCTAGACTTGCAACGCCTTGTATATTTCGGTCTCTACCCGTTCCGAGCACTCCAGTACCAATGCGTCTTGAACCTCAAAGTCAGCACAAGATCTCATTCGATGTATCTCACTAACTTACCACCGTATGGAAGAATTTGGCTAGCGATAATGCCACCAATATTGTTCTTGCGATCAGCGAACCAGAAGAGATTAGCCAGTCCCTCCCAAGACGCTGATCCAGCTGCACGGCCAGTTGACTCTGGGAAGTGGTTGATAGAAAATGATAAACTCCAGCCCTCGGTGTGATCATCGGGCATTGGGGTCAAGGGAGTTGGGTTTGCCAGTTCTGGTTTGGCCACGGGGACACTGACGTTGCTGAATCGTGGTTTATCGGGGATTTGATCAGTGAACATGTCTAGTAAGAGGCGTCAGTGTGAATAGGACGACATCGGCACAACATCCAGTAGCAATAACTTACTATCCACGGTCTCAGCTTTGAGTAGCCGAACCCCAGTTTGTGCATCCAGCCCATCGTTCAACAGCAGTGAAATGAGCCCTGTGATACAGTAAGTCATAAGAAAAACACGATCAACGATCTTTGGACTCACTCCCAAATTCTGCTGGTCTCCCAAAGCACCCGTGTCCTCCAGCGCATGGAACCTTCTCGTCATCCTGAGCAAGAAGCGGACGTCGATAAAAGTGATCTGTAGTAGTCAACTTGCCACTTGGGCTTCTGCGATGCATATACGCCAAATTCGACTTGTCTTCATGTGAAGGATGGAAAGTGACATGATTCATCCCCAGGGGCCTGAAGATGTGCTCTCTGAAGACTTCCTCAAGTGACTTCTTATACGTGCGTTCAATTATCACGCCAACCCAATCCATTGAGACTCCGTATTGAAACGTCTCACCAGGCTGGTTCACCAGAGGTCGATTTGCTGTGTCAATTGCTTCTCCGGAGAAGTCATCAAACCCAATGGGGCGACCGAACTCGGCCAGCTTCTCGTCCTCAAAAGCATATCCAAAACCAGCTGGTCGTTCGTCAGTGCTCATATTCCGTCACAGAGATATCCAAGCCGTACCCGTGTGAGTGAGAAGCATCCGAAGAGTAATTCTTCTAACTTTCTCAACAAGGTCAAGTTTTCCGTCCTCATTCCGAGTCAACACCTTGACATCCCGTAGCTCAGGGCAGATGGCTTCAACTTGATCAGCATCATCTAAGCGCAACTTCTCTTGCTCGACGAGTTGCATGCACGCGACTGATGTTGCCAGTTTTGTGAAAGATGCCATGAAGAAAATAGTCTCTTCTGACATGGGGCTTTCTGAGGTGACTCCCCTCAAACCAGAGTAATGTTGAAAGATTGGCTCGCCATCATTTCTGAACGCGGAGTAGACGAGACCTGGGATCTTGCTCTCAGAACCCCCGGTCGTGTACTCGTCGACGATACCACGAAGCTTGGATTGAACATCTTGTGATAGTACAGACATGTTTGAGGGTGGAAGGATCCGGAATAGTCTAGATCGGATGGTATCGGGTCTGGGTACTTGACTGGCTGTCACTTGGCCGGGAGCGCTCGACTCTCTACAGAGTATAAGAATAGCTTTGCCGATCTAACTCTTCGTACTGATTAAAAAAATCCCCAAAATAGAAGCAGCACGACTACCAGTTTCGTTGATAGTATGTAATGGAGAATGGATTTAGTGAAGGGAGCTGGAGACAGGTGCGGGGATCAAGCACCAAGAATGGAGTTGAGGTTATTACCCAATTAGGAATAAAGTTAGACTACACGCGCGATAAGCTACAGAGACTAAACACCACTTACATACAAGTCAACGGACCGTGTAAGTTTCTTTGGAGATAAAACGGAGACTCGGCTAGCTCCTGATAGCAGTTGACTTTATCTTCAGCGATCTAGCAATCATCAGGCCAAGGCGGAAGAACAAGCACTCGTAACTCGCCCAAGCAAGCACTCAGAAATCAATAACACGTTATCATTATGTCTTCACCAGTCCGTTATCAGTTCCTCCCCGGCCCAGTGGGAGAAATGCTCCGCTCCGCATCACTCGCAACAACCGCCACCATCCCATTATCAGGCTCTCTGGTCATAACTACAGGCCATGTCGGGGTGGACATCAAAACAGGTCAACTTGTCACTAGCTCTGTGGAAGCCGAGTTCAACGCAGTGTTTGACTGCCTTGACGCAGCTCTGAAGAATGCAGCCGTTACCAACGGTCTCGCTTCAGCTCATAAGTTGGTGGCTTACTTTACCCGAGCTGAGGATGAGGCAATCTTGCTGAGTATCTTTCGCGAACGGTACCCGGGACATACTCCGACCTTGACCTCGGTTGTTGTGGCCGGGCTTGTTAATCCGGGCATGCATGTTGAAGTACAAGCGGAGGCCATCGCTGTCTAGATGAGCTTTGGAGATTACCATGGTGGATCAATGGACAGACGGATTGGAAGGCGATATATGGACTAGCTGCAAAGAGTATACACATCTCAACAGATTCTCAAGTCAACAATAACAAGTTACACGCAATACACATTGACCAATTGTAATTTCTGACCTAAACAGGCAATGCCAAAGCAAAATTATCTATTCTCGATCAGGCATGTTTCGGTAAGGGTTGTTAGGATCCGCCAACTCCTCCTCCACACTCTGTATCGTCTTGACCACCTTTGCAGGGGCGCCCAGGGCGATCGAGTAAGGGGGCAGACTTTTAGTAACCACCGCCCCAGCGCCAACAGTGCAGCCTCGGCCAATGGTCACACCAGGGAGAATGACTACGTTGCCACCGATCCAGCAGTCGTCCTCAATGCGGATGGGATGTCCGAACTCGACGAACTTGATCCTGGATAGCACGCTTGTCTCGTGGCCTGCGGTGTAGATGTGTACGTTGGGACCCATCTGAACGCGGTCGCCGATTATGACGAGACTGGTATCTAGAATGGTCAAGCTGAGAATGACATTAATCATCGTTCCAATTACTCATATGTCTCAGAGTTGGCGACTTACCCAAAGTTCATGAAGCAGTTCTCGCCCATGGAGACATTGCTTCCGTAGTCAGGCATGAAAGGTGTCTCAATGTACGTCCCCTTGCCGACCTTTCCGAGCATCTCCGAAAGCATCTCGGCACGCTTGTCGTCGATCTCCTCACGAGTGCCAGCGCTGGGATCAATGTTGTTGTACTTGTACGCCAGACCGCGCGCTCTGTGGCGGCCGTCCAACAGCTTGGGGTGCAGGGGGTTGTAGCTAACCCCGCGGTTAGAAAATCATGCACTGGCGTAGTAATGAGGTGTAAAGTGTACTTACAGCATGCCAGAGATCATCTTCTCGTACTCTTCGCACCATGGAGTACCCTTGAGGCCCTTGGCGAACTCGATGATCTCATTATCTTTCTGTTGCTTGGCCATGATGAAGTAGCGTGGCGTTTGAGCAGTTTATGATACAAGACTAATAGATAGCAAGCGATAACGATATGAGTTCTTATAAAAAGAAGTTATACTGTCTGATTGCGAGGTAGATACGGAGCTGGTACCTGTCCAACTTGGAGAAACACGTCTGATCTTTTAAGCGTGGGGAAGTGAGGGCTTATTACCGGAAACGGAATTAAGACATGACCCACGAAAAAAACAAGTATACTCCACACAGTGCCAACTCTTCACGAGAGCTAAAGCTTATCGGCAAAGGCCATTCTTGAGTGATGCACCACAATGCCGAGATAACCCAACTCAACGGGCTCCATGCTTTCCCCCGCGTTCTGGGGGTCTAATCTTGATTAACGGGGAGATAGATTGCGGGGGAGATACAGGTCTGTTTGATACGTATCTGATCTTCTATTGGTTGGAGGTTTGCTTGGCTGTAGCGATTCCGACTAGCCGGCCTGGCCGTTGGAAATAGTCTACAGCGAAAAGTATATTACCTTGACTGTCCTGACTCAATCTGACACTCATCACTCATCACCATCATCTTACACTGTTCACGATGGCTCAGAGCACAGAAGCCCAGAACTCCGACAACAAGTCCGATATCAACGTCAGGCACAACTACGACGTTGATGTCGGCAGAGTTGAGAATGTCGAAAGTTTCACCAAGAGTCCAGATGCAGTTGATGACAACATTCTCCTCGCTCAGGGCCATGCCCCTGTGATGAGGCGATCGTTTGATCTGTTGGGAACGCTCGGTCTTGGCTTCAGCATCACCAACTCTTGGGTTTCATACGCCAGTTGTTTCGGACAGAGTCTTCTCTACGGAGGTGCCCAAGCGACTGTGTTTGGACTAATAGTCGCCTGCGCAGTGCAGTGGCTTATCATTCTCGGACTTGCGGAGCAAGCTTCGGCGTTTCCATCTTCAGGAGGTGAGCTCATCTTATTTCTGCTGGAAGCAATTTACTAACGAGTTTGGGCAATGACAGGCCAATATCACTTCACGTACATCCTCGCCCCCAAGAGATATCGACGTTTCGCCGCCTTTGCCGTGGGTATCATCAGTGTTCTTGGTTGGTGGGTGATTACCTGCTCCGGCATCTCGAACAACGTGCAATGCATCATTGGCATGGTCCTCTTTGTCAACCCTGATTACCAACCTCAGAACTGGCATTCATACCTGCTATACATAGGGCTCATTCTGATTACACGTGAGGCTTCCCCCAAATTCCATGTCCGTAGCAATCATGCTCACAACCGCAGTCATTCCCATCTTCACGATTCCCCAGAAACATCTCGGAAAGTGGACTCAAGCATGTCTCGCGATATCCGTCCTCGGCTTCGTCGTCGTCACAATCACGATCCTCGCCATGAGCGACGGGTACAACCACCCGAGCTTCATCACCAAATTCGATGGAACAAGCGGCTGGCCAAATGGCGTTGCATGGGTCATGAGCATCGGCAACGCCATGTACGCTTTCGCTAGCATGGATGCTGTGATCCACGTCGCTGAGGAAATGCACCACCCAGGCAAGGCCATTCCTCGAGCAATGTAAGTCTGCAATCTTGAGACTATTCAGACTGAACTCTAACAAGGCTTTGCAGGAACCTCACGATGATTATTGGTCTCCTTACCTCAGTTCCATTCATCCTGGCCATGATGTTTGTCATCAAAGATCTCGATGCTGTCAGGGCTGCCCATCTTCCAAGTCTTGAAGTCTTTCACCAGGCTACTGGTAGCAAGTCAGCTGCACTCGGACTTCAGTCTCTTCTTGTAGTCATTTTTTACAGTACGTTATGTAACTTTGATGCGTTTGGAACTTTTAGCTAACAGTAGGAAGCATGTATGCCTAGCCAGTGGATCACATGCGGCCGATTGACTTGGGCCTTCTCGCGAGATGTAAGTCTCCATCCTCTTTACTTTCAATGTCTTGAATCACGCTGACGCGGCTAATCAGCGTGGACTCCCATACTCCAACTACTGGAATCACATCTCACCCTCTCTGGGCTTCCCCGTTCGCACGACTCTGCTGTCTGTTGGGTTCTGCATTATCTATGGGCTGTTATACATGGCTAGCAGTCAAGCCTTCAACTCTATCATCACCACTGCAGTTCTTGGTGTGAATATTTCATACGCCGTCCCTCAGGCTATCACTCTGATTCACGGACGGGAGAACAAGTTGCCTCCAAGACCGTTTAAGCTCGGAAAAGTCGGGGGTTATCTCTGTAATGCGTGGACTCCTCTCTGGGTCACCACGATTGGCATCTTTATTTGCTTCCCCAATGCCATTCCTGTAACTGCTGGGTCAATGAATTAGTAAGTTTCACTGCCATTTATATGTGTCCCGGTTTTACTAACGGCTGGCTTAGCGTGTGTGTTGTACTAGGATGCATGGTGCTTATCCTGGTTTGCCTTTGGTTCACTGTTCGTCGTTACTTCGATGGCCCCGCTATCGACTACGAAATGTTGGGCTTGAGCCGCTCAGAGTAAAAGTGCAATGTAACAGCTATCTATAGCTTTCTTGCGATGGAAATGTCACCTTTGGGTAGGTCAGGCAGGATGCCTGGTCTTGTTTATACTGTGCCCCGTTAGGCATATTAGAAGGAGGTACTCAAAGCAAATATCAACAAGCATATTAGAATGATATCATGGGATCAAAATCATCCCTCAATTTAGACTGTTTCAATATTGTACCAACATTCTCAGGTTGTCGAAAAATGATAATATGCATCGGTGTGCGTTGTCTAAGGTTTTGCAGGGACTTTATTGCTAGTTCTAATGGACAATTTTAACACTGCTTTAATATTCCTCCCAGATTGGAGGCTTCAAGCATATTTTCCCTAGTTTTGGAACCGTGTCTGTCTGGTGCTCGAATGGAGACACTTGGTTCTGTGCGGTGATTATAAGCTCCCAATCACTGGTCTCAAGTAGAAATGACATATCTAGCTCACAATTTGCATTATACCATATTACCGGGCAAACTACTGCGTGGCAAAGAAGACAAACAAATAGACGTCAAGTCCTTCTATTAGTTTTTCAGAATACATGTTAAAGGTTTTCAGAAACGGAATTATAGATTCTTTCTACAGATATGATACATAGTTCCCCTTCGCACTTCAACAAGACCCAGTTTCACCACTTCAAAGCTTACTACCACCAGCCTTTTTCTTAGCAGCAACAACTTCGCGATGAGCAACTTGCGCATTTAGACAACCTTGCTCCAAAGCACCATCGATAGCAGCTCTCCAGCCATGAGCCCAGTCAGCTGAAGCAAAAAAGACATCACCGTGTCGACTCTGAAGCTCATCCTGGTATTTGGACATATAGCCAGGTTGCCACCAAGCAGGACCTCCCTTTGAGAAAGGATCTGTGGCCCAGTTATGCAACATCTGCTTATTGTTAGTGATAAATGCTCCGCAAAAGTCTTTGGTTACTTACCAGCCTCTTGACATCCATGGGGTGGATTTTGTTTAGAGCCTCAATAGTTTGTGCCGCATTGTTCTCTGGGATAAAGGTATCCCGTTCATCTGCACCGAAAGCAACGACGTGAACATCACCATTCGGCAGCACGCCATCGCCATAGCCATACATAAGAAGACCAGGAAACTTCATGCCATTCCATCTCTCGAGTTCCTTGTTGCTAACATCAGCATGAACCTTGGTCATCTGGTTCACATGACCGATGTTGATGGCATCCTGTCGTCGTTGTGTGAGCGGAGGAGAGAATTCGATATCTTTCAAGACGTTCAGAGGAATGGTGTTGATGATCTTCTTTGCTCGGAAAACATCGCCACTGCTGCTCGTCACAGTGACAGGACCGTCGCCAGATGAGTCCTGAGCAATAGACTTGACTTGCGTGGAGAAGGCATACTCCAACCCATCTCCAGTTGCCTCTTCAAACATACGCTTCGCAAGTGCAGTCTGACCATCTCGAAGTTTATATCTCAACCAAACATCAGCAAAGTTATCAGAACTGTGCATGAGCAAAGCATGAGAGCGAATCATATCCCAAAGACTCGACTCCTTCATTCTTCCACCAGAGATGTGAAGCAGAAGAGATACCAAGAGACCTTGTTCCTCGGTTGTAAGTTTATGCTTGATCTCTTCGTAGCGGTCGTGGCAGGATACTTGATCCCACTTCTCAACGGTTGACCGATCAACAATAGGGTTGTCGAGCTGGGCGTGGGGAAGAGGGCAGATGGTTCGCCCGAATTGGCCGTCAACGTTGACGAACATGTCCCAGGCTTTGGCTTGCATTGCGCCAGCTTCCTCATGACTGAGCTTGCGCGGTGCAGCACCTACGACCATCTCGCGTCAGTAACATGGAGCAAAAGTGAAGTCAGTGGTGTTTATACCTGGTACATCGATGGTGTAGTATCCTTCGTGCATGTCCGGACTTCCCGTGGTTATGAGGTCACGGTCCATGTTATAACGCGTCATCTCTCTGAACAAATAGCCCATGTGGTGAGTGACCCAAGTTCCTCCCATTTCATAAAGAAATCCTTCAACGTGTTAGCAAGCTATTGAGGTTTTTAAACGTCTTTCATACCATCTTTCTTGGCTGTATATGTCCTGCCACCAATACGATCGCGCGCTTCTAGCAGTAGGACAGAATGACCTGCAGAACGTCAGGGCGGTTTATTTGACAAACTCGCTGCTACATACTCAATTGACTCAGGTCGCGAGCTGCCGCCAGACCGGCATATCCAGCTCCAATGACGATAACATCGTAGACTTTACTGGTTGGAGAGGTTGATCGTTGCGGCGAGATGACTGCATCACTCTCGAGTCCCTTCTGAAAGCCAGTGTGAGGCTCCCAAATATGGCCGTCTTTAGTCTTGGGTGTCATTCTGAACAAACTGAAATGCGACTAATCGGCAAAGAATGGGGAAATACTCGTGGTTGCAGGATTCGAAGTTGAAAGCTTGAAGGTAGCTGGAGTCTAGCTTGGATGGCGATAGACCCGCCTTAGCTTTATCTAGCTACTACAGGCTGGTCTTTGCACTGTTAAACCTACTCCAATCAGTAGTGGGTTCTCAAGCCATCTCCAACCCGGCAAATTCCACAATCGGCCCCATCACAAAGTTGACACTATTTCCTATCGTGGACTCTGCGGGGTTGAAGCTCTCTTTAGTTCCTATTTAGGTAGTAACGAGAGCTCCGCACGCAAGTGGCTTCAGCGGAGTCTCCGTTGTCTTAATACCGCATTGGGTAGTTACTGCAACTTCCCATATCCATGGTCATGATCATTATGGCGTGGACACTAAATGCTCTTCAGCTTTTGTTCATAAAATCTCGAACCACAGCTCGTTGAAAGAGTCAGACCATACCCGAGCGTACCGTATCATATCACACCGCAACACACCACTCAGCATTATAGCATAACTTTTTAGTGTACTTCATTATCAACATGCCTGACTTTACTGGTCTCGAACTCACTGGCAAGACTGCCATTGTCACTGGCGCGTCCCGGTAAGTTACCCCAGGCAACCTCAAGCGAGTATGATCTTGACTAATACGTTTCAGCGGTCTTGGTGCCGGCATTGCTATCCTGCTTGGCAAGCGAGGTGCCAACGTGGTGGTCAACTACGTCTCAGACGGCAGCCGAGAGCGAGCTGAGAAGGTTGCTCAGGAGATTGAGGCCAATGGCACCAAGGCTATTGTTGTCCAAGCCGATGTCAGCAAGACTGCTGAGATTCCTAAGCTTATTGATGCTGCTCTGAAGATCAGCTCAACTGGCAAGATTGAGATTCTGATTCACAAGTAGGTATACCTCAGTAGAGACTGAAGTATTTGTCACTTACACGTGGTTTGCAGCGCTGCTCAAGGAAACGAGGCCAATTTGGTAGACACAACCGAGGAGTTCTACACCCGTCACTTTGACGCCAACGTCAAGGGCCCCATCTTCCTGACAAAGGCCGCAGAGCCTCATCTCCCCAAGGGAGGCAGAATTGTCTTCATTTCGTCAGCAGGAGCTCGCCTTGGTGTTGCTGGACAGACTGTCTATGCCGCTACCAAGGCAGCTGACGAGGCTCTTGTTCGTGTCTGGGCCAAGGAGCTCGGTCAATCTCACGGCATTACTGTGAACTGTGTTAACCCTGGTCCTATTGCTACAGATCAATGGTTCCAGAGTGATGAGCAGTTCCTCAAGGATATGCAGCCGCTGATTGACTCTACACCTGCTGCGGCGCGTGTTGGTGAGGTCAGCGATATTGCGCCTCTGGTTGCGTTCCTCTGCACAGATGATGCGAAGTGGACGACGGGCTCTGTTCTTTCTGCCAATGGTGGTCTTTACAATTAGATTGGCAGTCTTTAGTTTAAATCATGAGATGAACGAACGAACAATTTGTTAAATGAATGAGTTGAGATTGAAGTAATGTCATGCTGGATGAAGCATGTGATAAGACAGCTTATAGTGACTGCATGTAAACTCCAAGCTGACATCGTGAGGTTATGACGCTCCGAGCTCAATGACTCGTTCCATGACCAATCGGAACCTCTTTGAAGCAGAGACACTACTTGGCGATGCGCCATATCGTCGGTGTTTATCCCCTGCTCATCAAATTGTCTCCAAACAACCAGTGGACATTCGCCACTAAGATACGCACTGTAACGGTTTTGATTCCCCGTAGTCGATTGCACTAAAAACCTGGCGGGCGGGGGCGTTTTTAGTGTCATGATGGGGAATGGGTCCAGGTTTCTTCTCAAGCTTGGAAAGCTTTCTGAACCCTTCCCCTCATTCATTCTCCAAGAAACCCTCACTTTTCCGTACTACACCCTGAAACACATCTACTGAGAAATGTCAGCGGTCAAACCTCCCCGAGAGTTCAAGTTCGTCGGCGCATTCAGTCGCAAGAGAAGACGTCGCGATGGGACAGCGCCTGGATCAATCGACTTCGTCGGACCGACAACACGATCAAAGCAAGCAGCGACGTCAACGCCGAAACCGCAGAGTGAAGCTGTTGTCGCTGAGCCTGCGACACCGCCAAAGTCAGCGGATGGTAATAGCGAAGGTCAGGATAAGAGTGCAGAGAACACAACTCCCCCTGCGGTAGAAGCGACAGAGACAGAGGCGCAAGCTCCTCTTGCGGCGACGCCAGTGATTCCGCACGAGAATGCCAATCCGTTTGATCACGACATGATGATGGGAGAGGGGATGAACAGCGGGAGTGACATAGACTGGACATATTCAAGTCTTATGAATCCCTTTATCGATACAGGTCCCTCGTTCATGGCGCCTTTTGACCAAGTCAATGGCCAGCTGCCGATTTATTTTGGCCCCGACATGCCTCTCATTCAGCTGGGCGACTCATCATCTACTGACAACTCGCCTGAGAACCATTTCATCGGGCCTCAATTACCAAACGAGACTGATGGTACAGCGAGCGAGTTCGCTGCAAATGCGCAATCACAAGCAATTGAAGAGCCTGTTTTGCCGTTGCTCAACTCTCACGCCGCGCCGAGCAACATCAGCGACACCATTGCGCAGCTACTGACTCGATGTATGTATCAACACTACAACCCCTTTTGATATCATAATCTGACCGAATTAGATGACCAAGAGTTCTGCGTCATGCCTCTGACCCACGACTTTGCCGCCAACCCATTCCGATTCGACGCCGAAACAGGTCGCGGCTCCCAACTTCTCCTCCATTGCATCCTCGCTCTCTCTTACAAACACATCAATCGCGATACAGGCTCTTGCGCTGGAGAGGCCAAGATGCATAAGAAGAAAGCTCTTCAGATGCTCAAAGACATGGAGGGCGTGTCGCAGGCGTCACCGATTGAAGCGACATTCTTGGACGCGGTGTTGATACTCATGACACTTGATGTGAGTCATTCTGAAAAGACCTTTAGTCAGAACTGATATCTACAGTGCGCGACATCTGCTCATGGACCGTGGACGTGGTATCTCAAGCGAGCGCATAAAATGATCCAGGCTGCCGAGTTCTGTAACATGAAGAAGACACCACGAATGCAAGCACGCATAGAGATGCTAGTCTGGTAAATATCACTAAACACGAACTACGTATACCGAATACTAACTGTCGCAGGTGGGACGTCACTCTAGCTCTCACAAGCCGTCAAGGATGTGTCCTCTCCGAATCCACGATAATCAGCCTCTTCAACCACGACAAAACAAGCGACGAGACCTTCTACAGTGTATCAGGTTGTCCCGAAGCCTTATTCCGCCACATGATCCGCCTCGGATCTTACGCACGAGAATTCGAGCTGATAAGCAACATGACCTGCGCAAAGTTCGACATGGAACACGTTCTTGGCGTAGAGAAGGAGATACGCGAGTGGACAGATCCTGAATACGGAGACCTCCCAGATCAACTCGTCTCAGACACTACAGGCTGCGATATAGGCGACGTAGCACACTACAAAGAAGATCTACACCACTGCGCCGAAGCTTGGAGATACGGTTTGTTGATCTACATCGGCCGTGTGTTCAAATGGCAGCGCGATCAACCCGCCCCCTCAATACTAGGCTTCCTCGCGCGCAAGACGCTCAACCACGTTACGTCTTGTAGGTATAGTTCCATGCTGCAGAAACAACTGCTTCTTCCTGTTTTCTTATCTGGGTGCGAGACGTCGGATGAGCACTTGCGACAGGCGGCGAGGACGTATTGTAGCTGGTGGAATGAACGGACGAGGTATGATATGTTTTTGACGGCGAATACGCTATTGGAGGAGGTTTGGGCTGACGAGGCGGTGGATTCGTGGTGGGGATCGGTTATTGATCAGAAGAGTCGGTCGAATGTTAACTCTGGGGAGGGGAGGCAGTATTTATTTGGATGAGCCTTTGGTTTGCGCGCGTTCTGGCGTTTTTGGTCTTTTTTTATGGTGTCATTTTGTTTCTCTGTTGGCGTTGGGATGTATGGCTAGCTGTGTCAATATTTGGATATCAGACTGGGAAAACAGGCATTCGCAATCTGAACCATGGGAGAGATTTATGATATATATATATATATATATATATATATTACTCGCTACTTTTACTACAATCGGCATTTTCTATCTTCCGAATGGAGTCATATCTACTAAGATTATTGGGTCAGGCTGTCCAGAGATTGTCTTGTTATGCACGTAATTCTTGCTTGAAAGAAATACAGTAAAACTCAAAGTCTATCAATAAGTCCGAAATAAAGAATTGACATGATGTCCACTATCACCGTGTTGGTCGTGTCGCAACATGTAGATGATCGGTCAATTGGGCATTTGTGTTTCTCTGCCTAATGAGTAGAGACAAGAGATAGTGCAGGGAATCCTAATCGATCCAGCTAATCTTGTCAACAATCATATCTCTAGATTTATTATCAGATGACCATTTTCCAGATAAGTGCTTTTACTTTTCTTGGCGGTTAAGTCCTAGATCAGTGGTCTTCGCGTATCGTTATCCTTTCAGGCAACTGGACCTCACTGCCACAACTGCATCAGCAATCAGTAGTAACTCCGCCCAGCACACTCCGCAACGCGATCAAGTAATTACTCAGTACATATCAACCAATTTGGGGGGTTGCACGACAGTAGGCCATTGGGCTGGTGGCAATCCGGTTGGTTGCGGGGTTGCGGTATTACCCAAAGAGGAATTACGCGATTGAGTAACTACTGTGTCGGGACTTGGCGAGTATCATTCTCCATGGAGACTCGGGGCATCATAAACGACAGTTTTTGAGGGGATTCAACGGCATCTGTGAACATCTACAAAAGCAAAGGTTGAATCGTATCAGATTAATCGATCTCACCAACCAAACACATCATCTCAATCCTCAATCTCACCATCTACCAAAACAAAACACTACCATCACATCACACCAGACAACACAGCAAAATGGCAACCATGGATGAGGTATTCGCCGGCTACGCCAAGCGACAAGCCACCCTTGAAGCCAGCACCAACATCCTCTCCCAAGGCATCGCCTGGGTCGAAGGCGAGCTCGTTCCCCTGCAATCAGCCCGCATCCCCCTCCTCGACCAGGGTTTCATGCACAGCGACCTGACCTACGACGTCCCCTCCGTCTGGGACGGCCGCTTCTTCCGCCTCGACGACCACCTTGATCGTCTCGAGGCCAGCTGCAAGAAGATGAGGCTTCGCTTCCCCATCCCCCGCGAGGAGATCAAGAAGATCCTCGTTGAGATGGTGGCCAAGAGTGAGATCAAGGATGCGTTTGTTGAATTGATCGTTACGCGTGGGCTCAAGGGCGTGAGGGGTGCGAAGCCGGAGGAGCTGCTGAATAATAACCTGTACATGTTTGTTCAGCCATATGTCTGGGTTATGGATCCTGAGGATCAGTATCATGGCGGTCGTGCCATTGTTGCACGAACCGTACGACGTGTTCCACCTGGCTCTATCGATCCCACCATTAAGAATCTTCAGTGGGGTGATCTTGTCCGCGGCTTATTTGAGGCCAACGACCGTGGCGCCACTTATCCCTTCTTAACCGACGGCGATGCCAACCTCACCGAAGGTTCAGGCTTTAACGTCGTCATCATCAAGAATGGCGTGCTCTACACACCTGATCGTGGAGTCTTGCAGGGAATCACAAGGAAGAGTGTCATTGACGCTGCGCGATCTTGTGGATACGAGATTCGCATTGAGCATGTTCCGGTTGAGGCGGCGTATCAGGCTGATGAGATTTTGATGTGCACAACTGCTGGTGGTATTATGCCCATCACTACTCTGGACGATAAGCCTGTGAATGATGGCAAGGTTGGACCTATTACAAAGGCTATCTGGGATCGTTACTGGGCTATGCACTGGGAGGATGAGTTCAGCTTCAAGATTGATTACTAGGGCATTGTTACACATACTTGTAAATATTGGCATTAAATAAAACGCATCTTACTCTTTATCAAACCCAACTCGGCTCCATAAGATTGCTGAACAGTACTTTTATGAGAAGGACTTTGTACTGGACAAGTTCGAGTAAGGTGCGCGATGCAAGCATCAGCTGTCAGGTCTATCAACTCAAAATAATACTCTCATAAACACACTGAATGTCCTGTTTGCAAGCTCTCCTCACGTTACCGTAGATAGATCGTTTTTAATGGACTTGAAAGTGACCAGTCTGGGCCTCTCGATATGAGCCAACCTTGGACAAACTTGTAAGGGGCCAAGCAAGCCAATCCTGTCTCAATAGAAACATTGCCTTATTTCAAGATCTCGGACGTCCCATCGCCATGCCTTCTCAATATTGCCGGGCAGTATCCGCAATTACCCCATACTCAAGCCTACCGAAAGCAGCACTAGGGAGCTCAGCAGATAAGGTTACCGGCCTAACTCGAGGTACCAGACTATTCAAGGCCCAAATTGGCGAATTCTTAGTTTGGTGTTAGCGCTTCACTTGGTTACTCTTGGTGATAGTGATGAGGCGATGTGGCTTACTGCCGACTTGGGTGTCGTATTTCCTATTCGGGTAATAACCTCTACAAGAGTCTCGGCTTTGCAGACGGCCTACGCTTTTTGGAATATGGTTTAGTATCACAAAAGTCTTTTGTATAGCTTCAAAATGATATACTCGTCCCTCTGTAGTAGATATGTAACACGTTGTGATTTCTTCAATCAGTCCGGAATCCGTCAAGTTATATAGTTCACAAGGTTCAACATGAGTGCACACGATAGCATCGTCATCCTGGGGTAAGTAGTTGACCTGGTCCCCTTCAGGCTTCTTTATGTTTCAGTACTGACATTCATACAAGAGCTGGCATTATTGGCCTCGATGTAGCTCTTGTTCTGGCAGAGAGAGGCTATGGCAAGTCCATTACAGTGATTGCTGAGCATCTTCCCGGAGATACAGCTCTGACTTATACTTCTCCATGGTAGGTCCTGCCACTTGCCAGTGCCGAGCTTACTTGTACTCATCTCACCGTAGGGCTGGTTGCAACTTCTCAGCTATCTCTGGTACAGATGCCAATGCCTTGAAATGGGACAAGGCAGGATATTTCCATCTCAGCAAGCTGGCATCTGAGCGACCAGAACAGTCGTATGTTAAGCGAACACCTTCTACTGAGTTATGGGACGACAATGTTCCTAGTGATAAGATCCAGGCTATGTCTGAGTATCTGGAAGACGTGAGTTCAAGCCCAGCAAGAGAAGTCTTCAGCTAATACATTACAGTTCCAAGAACTACCTGCCAATGAACTACCTGAAGGTGTCAAATTTGCTGTATCGTTTACTACCCTCACTGTCAATGCGCCTAAGCATCTGCTCTATCTCTATGAGAGACTGAAGAATGACTACGGTGTTCACTTTGTTCGTCAGAAGCTTCCAGATCTCCAGACCGCGTTCTTCGGCCAATCAACTCAGATCGTGTTCAACTGCACTGGCAACGCTGCGCGAAAGTTGCCAGGGGTTGAGGATCCAAAGTGCTATCCCACCAGAGGACAGGTCCTCTTGACTCACGCGCCTGAGGTTCATACAAATATCATGAGACATGGTAAAGATTACGAGACATACGTGATCCCACGCCCCTTTTCTAAGGGACATGTTATTCTCGGGGGGTATATGCAAAAGGGCAACGGGTAAGCTATCCGTCTCTGTCCATGTCGTGTGTTGTGCACTGTGGGCTAACATGTCTTCTCAGTGATGGTGCTACTTACTCGTACGAGACAGAGTCCATCTTGGAGCGCACCAAGGAACTCAGTGATGAGGTCAGGAATGGAAGTCTAGATGTTCTCGCAGCTTTCTCGGGCCTTCGTCCGTCACGCGAAGGCGGTGCTCGAGTGGAGAGAGAGGATCTGACTGTTGCAGGACAAAAGCGCACAGTGGTTCACAACTATGGTGCTGGTGGCACTGGGTTCCAGGCTGGTTATGGAATGGCCCTAGATGCTGTTCGTGCTGCTGAGCCTGTTTTGTCAAAGATCCAGTTCGAGTTCAAGTCGAAGCTATGATGCATATTCCGCCAGCAGATAGCAAATGTCTGAGTGAGGTTTGATGGAGTCGCTGAGGAAATATCACTAGATGCATGTGGAAGAGCCTGTATGTAATAAACAAGGAAAGATGTACTATTGTATTGACAGCATTGCTTCTAAGCTATGTTCTTTTCATGTGCGAAATATGATAATATCTAAATACAAAAACAGGTCATGTAGGTCGTAAAGTACTCATTCTAAGTAAAGTATGCAATCGTTGCTCTCATGGTTCCAGACACTTTGAGATGCATGTAGGTACAGAGGAAATCTTAAAAGTAAACAGGATAGGGAGGCTTCTCGTAACCAGCCTTAGAAGTGGTGGTGATCTCAGCCGCCTTGGGAGTCGAGATAGGAGTCTCGTAGAGCTTGGTGGTAGATCGGATGAAGGTGGTGACCGTCTGGTTGCCAGGAGCCAGGTGGGTAGGGATGGTAGGAGGATAACCCTTGGTGGGAGAGGGGTAGACATGAGAGTTGGAGGGGTTCCACTGCTGGATCTGGGTGGTGGCTGTGGCGTAGACGGTGGAAGTGACGGCGCCGATGGGGCAGTCGGTGACCGCGGGAGGGCAGGCGGTGACAGTGAAGTACTTGGTGGTGTAAAGAGTGGATGTCGTGTTGCCAGGTCGGTTAGGTCCAGGAGGGTAGTAAGTAGCACCAGGACCAGGAATAACCTGAGTCTTGGTAACGGGGCAGAGAGTGGTTGAGAGAGCGATGGTCTCGGTGGTGACGTGGGGAGTACCAGGGCAATTGGCAACGTGGGGAGCGCAAGCAGTGACAGTTCGGATGTTGGTCGTGTAGACGGTAGAGGTAGACCAGCCAGTTGTGACGATGTGCTGAGTTGGGACGGGTCCAGCGGGGTAGGTCTGGTGGTTGCCACCGGCAGGCTTGCTGGGTTGCTCAGGGTTGGAAGGCTGAGAGGGTTGGCCAGGAGTACTGGGCTTGGTAGGAGAAGACTGTTCCTCGGTAACTGGGCAGACGGTGGTAGAGATGGCGATAGTCTCAGTGGTAACATGAGGAGTAGGTGTCTCGCAGTTAGGGTGCTCAGGGCCGCAGGTAGTCACAGTTCGAACACTGGTAGTGTAAACAGTCGAGGTAGACCAGGCGGTGGTCTTGGCTGGCTCAGTGGGCTTAGGCTCAGTAGGCTGAGGCTCGGTTGGCTTAGGCTGAGTAGGCTTGGGCTCAGTCTGGTGCTGTTCAGTGACAGGGCAGATGGTAGTGGAAACAGCAATAGTCTCAGTGGTGACGTGAGGAGTAGGTGTCTCGCAGTTGGGGAACTCAGGACCACAGGCAGTGACAGTGCGAACGCTGGTGGTATAGATGGTGGAGGTGGACCATCCAGTAGTCTTGGCTGGCTCAGTAGGCTTGGGTTCCGTGGGCTTGGGCTGAGTTGGCTTGGGCTCGGTGGGCTTAGGCTCAGTCTGATGCTGCTCAGTAACAGGGCAAACAGTGGTAGAGATAGCAACAGTCTCAGTAGTGACATGAGGTGTAGGCTTCTCGCAGTTAGGGAACTCAGGTGCACACGAGGTAACAGTTCGGATGGTAGTCGTGTAGACAGTTGAAGTGGTCCACTCAGTAGTAGAGGCAGGCTGAGTAGATCCAGCTTCAGACTGGCCACCAGTCACAGGCTTGGTAGGATGCTCCTGGGTAGCGGGCTTAGTGGAGTGTCCCTCAGTAGCAGGCTTCGTCTCGGTCGCAGGCTTGGTGGGCTGTTCCTCAGTGACGGTCGCGGGCTTGGTGGGAGCAGGCTTCGTCTCGGTGGGGTGCTCTTCGGTGACGGGGCAGACGGTGGTGGAGATGGCGACGGTCTCGGTTGTGACGTGAGGAGTATTGGGGCAGTCGGGAACATCGGGAGCACAAGAGGTCACGGTGCGGATGTTGGTTGTGTAGACAGTCGAGGTGGTCCACTCGGTGGTGCTAGCAGGCTTGGACTCAGTGGGAACTGGGTAAGTGGGCTTAGTCTCAGTAGCGGGCTTCGTCTCGGTGACAGGCTTGGTCTCGGTAGGGTGCTCCTCGCCACCAGTGGTAGCAGGCTTAGTCTCAGTCTCGGTGGCAGGCTTGGTAGGTTGCTCCTCAGTTGCGGGCTTGGTAGATCCCTCATGGTGAGTCACTGGCTTAGTAGGCTGCTCCTCAGTCTCAGTAGTAGGGGCAGTAGACTGGCCCTCGGTCTCAGTAGCCTGGGTAGGAACGGGGTAAGTGGGTGACTCCTTGGTGACAGTGGCAGGCTTGGTAGATCCCGCTTCGGTCACAGGGCAGACGGTAGTAGAGATAGCAATTGTCTCAGTTGTGACATGCTTGCCATTAGGGCAATCGGGGATCTCAGGAGGGCAAGACGTGATGGTTCGGATGTTGGTTGTGTAGACAGTTGAGGTAGTCCACTGGCTGGTCTGCTCAGTAATGGGCAGAGTCTCGGTGGGAACAGTCTCGGTCTTGGCAGTGGCAGTCTCGGTGGTAACCTTGGGAGGAGGATAAGCACCGGTTGAAGTTCCAGCAGCAGGCTTGGTAGACTCAGCAGGAAGGGACTCAGTCTCAGTCTCAACACCGGTCTCGGTAGTGTCAGTGGCCTTAGGAGGAGGATAGACACCAGTGGATGTACCGACAGCAGGCTTGGTAGTCTCAGTCTCAGCAGGAACAGTCTCTGTCTCAGCTCCCTCGGTAGTGCCAGTGGTAGCCTTGGGAGGAGGGTAAGCATCAGTAGAAGGAGAAGTCTCAGTCTCCTCAGGAACCGATTCAGTCTTAGTCTCGGTCTCACCAGGCTTAGAGACAGTAGCAGTCTCGGTACCTTGGTGCTCAGTCTCGGTAGAGACAGGGACAGGATAGGTGGGAGTGCCAGTCTCGCCATGCTCAGTCACAGGCTTGGTCTCAGTGACGGGGCAGACAGTAGTAGACACAGCGATGGTCTTGGTAGTGACATGCTGGCCACCAGGGCAGTTGGGAACCTCAGGAGGGCAAGAAGTGACAGTGTATACATTGGTAGTGTAGACAGTCGAGGTAGTCCACTGTGTAGTAGAGGCACTACCAGTTTCGGTCTCAACACCAGTATCGGTAGTCTCAGTAGCCTTGGGAGGAGGATAGACACCAGTTGAGGTGCCGACGGCAGGCTTGGTGGTCTCGGAAACAGCCGTGGTACCCTCGTTACCGGGCTGGGTTGTGGGGGTACCCTCGGGTGGGGGATACGCGTCAGTGGAGCTGCCAACATCGGTAGATCCCTGTTGGGTCACATCGGTACTCTCGGGAGGAGTGTACTCGGAAGTGGGTGTAAGAGCCTCAGTGGTGCCTTTGCCGGGCTTGGTGGTCTCTGTGTTGGCGGGAGGAGGGTACAAGTCAGTTGAGGTTTTACCCTCAGCAGTAGTCTCGACAGCAGTAGACTCGTGCTCAGACTCGGATGGAGTGTTCTCAGGAGGAGGGTAAGCACCGGTTGGGGTGGACTCTTCAGTTGTGACAACGGCAGAAGACTCTTGCTCAGTCTCTGTCTTTTGAGTGTTCACAGGAGGAGGATAGGCTCCAGTTGGCGTTGAAACATCAGTGGTATCTTGTCCAGGCTGGGTGTTGGCGGGAGGAGGATAAGCGTTGGTAGGAGTCTCGGCAGCAGAAGTGTCTTCAACAGGCTTGCTGGCACTCTCGGTAGCTGCAGACTCGGGAGGTGCATAGTAGGTAGTATCTTCGTGCTCGGAAGTAGCGACAGTGGGAACAGGAGGAGGAGCATATGGAGAAGTCTCTTGCTCAGCAGGCTCAGTGTTGGCAGACTGAGCGGGAGGAGGATAGAGATCAGTAGAGACGACCTGGGTTTCATAGACAGCCGAAGGAGGCAGATTGTAGTCTCCCCTTGGCTGACGACGAAAGTCTAAAACACCAGCGTTGGCCGCGCTAAAGGCAACGGCGCTGAGTAGAAAGAAGCTTCTCATCTTTCCTTTGTTTCAACGAATGTTGTAAAGCGAATGAAAATGTTTTGTTTGTATGAAACGAAAGTGAATTGTTGCTGAGGAAAGGAATGTGTAACGAGCTGGTGTAGCCTCAATCTTTATACAAATCTCAAGATCGGCTGTCAGGTTACAATTTCAGCTGAAGATGGTTCTCCACGTAAGTCGTACGCGCAAATCAATCATGATCCAAACTTGGAAGCGTCTCCATGGCCATGCAGGCCCAAGCTGGGAATACGGGCGCTTGCATACAAAACATAGCAGGGTGAGGTCATTCCGGATCTACCCAAATGGGACTGACAGGGCGGTCAGTCGATGGGTGGTTGGATGAGACGGAGTCTTTTGGGCAGAAAGCGCCTGCGTTTGGTAGTGGATAGTGGATCAGAGACATGGTTGTTGAACTTCCGAGATACCCAGGCGGCTCGCTTCCAAAAATACAGTACATACGCTGTGCCGATCATTTCATGATGTGGCCTGGTCCTCGCGGCGTAAAAAACGGAGTTAGTTCAGGTGGACATGGGAGGAGGATTGACCTTGGATAGGCCGCTGAATAATGGAGCAATCTTTGGGTGTTTCCTCTTAGCCTGCAGAAACGATTCTAACAATAAACAAAATGTCTTAAAGAGAATCAAGGTTCACGCACACGAAACATGCACAAGGCCTCGTGTTTGCGACGCACGACTCCGCTCGAGGTGCTGTGATTGTGTGCTATTATTGGATCACTCTGGCCACTCAGCGGCTATAAACAGAAATCAAGGTCCTGCAGGTCTTGGTTGGCTGCATTGATCCCTGCAAGCCCTGATCGAATCATCCAGTCGTGTTGCCAAGAAGGTCTAGATTAGATTTGCACTAGGAAAATGGAAATTCACCACGTCAATTGACGATTCTGTGCATTAGTTTTACGAGATGGAACTGAGAATAGAATATTCTGAGTTTTTTTTTTTTTTGTTCTTGCAGAAGCGGGACGTGATCTTTTCTTAGATATATGCCCTGTTCGACGAAACCAACAACCTCGTGTTCGGCATCATTTATCCAGCGGGGAAAGACAAGAGAAAATAGATGTGAAAAAAAAGAATCAATCTGAGTTGAGGCGCTTGGAAAACAATTGCAAGACATGATCGTCATTGATCCTGAAAGCAAATCTGAACCTGAAACAAATGGCTTAGGGTTGGCGCTTATCAAACCCGTTTGTTAGCGCGCGGTTCGTTGGGGTTTGGCCTGCTTTTGGCAGACGCCACTGGAATGTGGGCAGCGGATGAACCGTCGACGCCACGTCGCACCATCAGCTGAACTACCCTGGACATAACGAGGAAATTGTAAATTGCAATGAAATAATGTTTTAAAGTCTCTTATATCTATAGACATGTTATTGCAAATATTTCAGAGAAATAATGTATTATGTAGTGCATGTTGAGAGTTTTTTCGGCCAATGTTGAGGCGGAAATTCTAGCTGTTCACCTGGTGAAATACAAAACAGCAAGACACTTACTATGTACGTATTGACAGAAGATAAAATTGAGATGAGAATAGCATATAACTTTCTGTGAAATCTTTCTCATCAGATCACATAGAGTAACAATGCATACAGATTAGAAGTTTAATAAATGCAACTTCGGTCCGGCCTCAAACAAGAGCGCACCTACATTAAAATCATTAACTCAGCTTGCACATTCTACTAGACATCTTTAATTTCAAGCTTTGCTTAAAACCTAATTCTTCCTTTCTTTAACTACGCTCGCTCTACGTATCGTGCCTGTTTAGAGGCGATTGTCTTTACGCATCAGGTTACACAATAGGCCTGCTGCATTTCACCTTGAGAATTTATTGTGCATCACGATAACTGCTGATAAGTTGCTCATACCTCCACCAATTGGGTCTCTCTCTCTTTAGGATTAGCGTGAAAGAAGCTTTGGCCACCCTGGGTTTATTATCAAAAAGATTAAACCCGGCGACTGACTATCTGTTATGCTGGCTCAGTGATTCGCGCTCGCAGAAGAAAATCTTTGTATGCGTACTATGGGCAAAATCCATTCCTCGACCCGTCAGGATAGGCTTCTTCGTCTTTCATTTTGCCCTATAGGCTTCGAGCTCGGACAGCAGCAAGATTTACGCGTATGACTCTCGTCGCGCTCCATTCTTTGCTTATTTGCCTACTATAGAACTATAGGGCACAAGCTCCAGATTTAAAGTATGTAAAATTACCAGCCCTTCCAAGGAACCCAGCAATCGATCACTACATCATCCTCATCGACAATATAATAAACATAGAAAGCTGCCGCTGTAATGCAGGCATGATTGCAGTACAGACTTACGCGCTGTCCAACTGCAAAAGCCTCATCAGCTGTGCTCTTAGGCTGCGTCGTACCTAGTATTCCGTGCTCCTGGGATAGCCGAACCACGTTCCACTCAGGCCTCCCCACGACATATCCGAAGCCAGGAAATGCGCTGGTATCTCTGGATAAGGCAACGACGCCTGCGTTTATGAGAGCCTCGTTGCGATCTGGATACACGCTGCATATCTCGGCGATCACACGCACCGCCTGGTCGGATTCGGAAATGACAGCCGTTGAAACTTGTTGGAGATCGTTGGCGGGGAAATTCCCTGTACGGCTCATGTTAGCGGAAGGGTTTGTTCGGCAGATGGATATCTCGGTCACATAGACATGCCTGCGTGTAATTCCAGCTCTATGTTTGCTGGAAGCGTGGTCTTCAAGCTCTTAACCACATGGGCTGTCGGTGTTGATCCCACCGACACCCAGAGCTTGCGCGTCGCGGGCAAGAGTTTCGATGCGATCAAGACTCCCGAGATCTCATCTTGTAACGTTCTTTCTGCCTCGGCGGGAGAACGCCCGGCATAGGAATGGCCCGCATGGCAGTAAAAGCCAGCAATATTGACAGAGTGAGACTTTTCGGCCTTTGCGACCAGCCTGCATAATAAAGACGAATCTGGTTGTATGCCGGCTCTGTGCGAACCAACATCGATTTTGATAAAAATGTCCCACGGCTGTGTTGATTCGGTTGGGAAATTATCCAGGCAAGTGATTTGCTGCTCGTTATCGACCATGAGTTGTATGTGGATAGACTTGCGCAATTGCTGGAGTGCAGGCAAAGCACCGGGGTAGACAGGCATGCTATAGAGACACTGTTTGGGAACATATTAGCATGACGGAGCCGGTTTGGAAGGCCGTGCTAAATATACCTCATCCAAAACACCCTCTTGGACCAAAGGGAGAACTCCACGGATCTCTGCCAGGGTCGAGGCGACAACAGAGCGATATCTTCCGTTTGCAAGCATCAACCGCGTGATTTCAAGTGTCTAGGGAACGTTAAAATGTCAGACTTGGTCTCTTGTGGTGAAAGCCAATCCTTACCTTTAGTGTTTTGACATGCGGCCGGAAGCCGATACCAAGATCGGAAACGTCTTGATGCAATCTGGCAATGTTCCTCTGCACGATGGGGAGGCTAACTACAAAGGACGGCGTGGGTAGCTGGGAGACAGAATTGCCAAGATAGGCGCGGTGGTGCTCCAGGGAGTGGTCCATTGTCATTGGTGTCTGCTTTGATGAGAGGCAGCGAGGCATGGCGGTGCAGAAGCCGCGTGCTTATCAGTGTTTACCATGTTGCACTAATTAGGCTCCCACTGTAAAAAGGAGATAGCAGTAGTCCATGCAGTTCCGCGCTCTTTGTAATACCTCCTCATATGAATTCATTTAACCACTTCATCTGTGCCCAGTCACGGCCGCAGGGACGATAAGCCTCGGGCACGTCCTACACTTGCACTTCCCTCGCAGCTGGTGGGTCCGCGGAACTGTACCACATTGGCTATCTTGTGCATCCTTATTTACCAAGGTTTGGACTTGTCCCATTCCAGCATTTGGCCTAGATCCCCCATCTGCGACCAATCAAGTGCCTTTCCGCGATCCCCAGATTTGCTTCAGTCCTAGCCAGCGACCCATTTCCCCATACTATCTTATCTTTCAGATAACGAGTAGTAACTATGTGCCGTCGTTAATCTCGATAACGCGTGACAAGGCCCTTTCACTGGTATGCATGATCAGTATGGGAGAACCGGAGGACCCGAGCTGGAGAACCAGCGGTGGCTTGATGGCATGGTAAGCGTAGCTACTATATATACATGTATAATAACATCAGAAGCTCTTCCTTCAAATACCTCCTAAACTTTGGTTAAGCGTACTTGCGTAAAAGCAGTATTGCCAGATTCACCTCAAATAATAGCCATCATGGCACTGGAAACTAAAGACATCACCTCAAAGAACAATGTCCCCGAGGAAGACACGTCTCTCGGCCACAGCAAGTCCATCACAGGTATGCGCCACCTCGCAACAAGACGATGCCCTCTGATCACCGAGCTATACTGACTCCTTCCAACAACAGTAGGGCACACACAAGAACTACGAAAGAACTTCTCCGTCTTCTCCGTCCTCGGCATAAGCTTCTCCCTCGCCAACTCATGGTTCGGAATCTCGACAGCCCTCGTCACGGGCATAAACTCCGGCGGCCCCGTGCAGCTCGTCTACGGCATCATTCTGATAACCGTCGTTTGCACCGCCATCGCCGTGTCGCTCTCCGAGCTGGCTTCGGCCATGCCTGACGCGGGCGGCCAGTACTTTTGGACGAGTCAGCTCGCGAGTAGGCGGTGTAGCAGGTTCTTGTCTTACTTGACGGGGTGGATTGCGTGGGCTGGTGCTCTTTTTACGTGTGCGAGCATCGCACTTGGTGTTGGAGGCTTGGTGATGGGCTGCATCCAGATGGCTCACCCAACCTTGTAAGTACACCCCTGTGCTTTAGTTGGGCCAATTCTGACGCTATGCCTTGATAGAGTCATCAAACCCTGGATGAACTTTATCAGCTACCAGGTTGTGAACCTGTTCTGTGCCTTGTTCAACATCTCCAGCACTGCGCTCCCTGGCGTAACGTTCTTTACGTTATGGACTTCAATCATTTCCTTCCTCGTCATCATCCTCACCGTGCCATGCAAAGCCGACACGCATCAATCTGCAAAGTTTGTCTTCTCCGAGTTCGTCAACAACACAGGATGGCCCAGCGATGGAATTGCCTATATAGTCGGCCTCATCAACTGCAACTGGGCCTTTAACGGGCTTGACTGCGCCACCCACATGGCTGAGGAAGTTCTTAACCCAGAGCGTACCATCCCGATCGCGATTCTTGGTACTGTGGGTGTTGGCTTTGTGACAGCCTGGCTGTTTGGCATCGCCATGTTGTTCAGCATCAAAGACTTTGATGCCGTGAGTAACACGCCCACCGGAGTCCCTATTCTTGAACTCTTTGACCAGGCGCTGGCCAACAAGTCCGGGGCCATTGCCCTATGCTCCTTGATCATACTCACTGGCTGTGGCTGCCTGATCGCCTCTCACACCTGGCAAGCTCGCCTCTGCTGGTCTTTTGCCCGAGACAACGGTCTTCCCTGTTCCAGATTCTTGAGTCAGATACAGCCGACCCTGCGTGTTCCAATTGTGGCCCATGTGACCAGCTGCATTATCGTCGCCATCCTTGGTTGCTTGTATCTTGCTTCTTATACTGCTTTCAATAGCATGGTCACGGCTTGCGTTGTTCTTCTATACGCTTCTTACAGTATCCCAGTCGTTTGCCTTCTTCTAATGGGTCGGTCCAAGCTCAAACGTGGGCCGTTCTGGATGGGCAAGGCTGGGATGGCCTGCAATATCGTCCTCCTCATATGGTTGGTGTTCTGCACAGTGGTAAGGCACTCTGCCGATAGATCCACCTAATTCTCCTATACTAATAACATAACTAGATGTACTCTTTTCCACCGCAGTATCCGGTCGAGGGTGACAATATGAACTACGTCTGCGTTGTTTACGCCGTCACATTCGCTGTTCTGATCTCCTGGTGGTATGCTAGCGCTCGTGTTAGTTACCATCCCATTGCTAGCGCGCAGTAGGCAATGGTCAATCTGGCGGGGACTCTCGCTTTCTAGTTACTGATAAAAAACAATTCGGGGTATTGTTATTATATGTGTCAAGATAGCTTCAAATGTATTGTGGAAGATGTATTCGACGTCTCGAAAGGCCAAGTCAGTGACAAAGACAATTAAACATGTTAGCCAAGTATATACCACAAGAACAATTTACCTTCGCAGATCGTCCTAGCTTTGGCTGGTGGGCTCATAGAAGAGAGTTCAGGATGGGAGATGATGCAGTTACAGTTCCAAAACTTTATTTATTATCACATCATCTGACTACACATTTCTGATGATGGAGGCGCACATGAATGCTACTTGACACGGCGAGAACAGGGCAAAAACACCATATATCCAATTACACATCGACATATATGCCATAAGATGCATACACAAGGATCCTATAGGGCCGAGAGCTAATTGACTGAATCAATAAACCGTTCAATACGTTATTTGCTTTCAAGACTGTCTCTTCTCCTGTCCCCTCCATTGTACAAACTATGAGAACCGCTCAAAACATAGCCATCTACACAGTCTCAATGTAGCGAGAAAATTCCCTACAAGCTGGTTAGACGACGCGAAAAATACGTCCACTACAACCACTTACCAATCCGTGACAGCTTCTCTCCACTGCCTCAACTCATGGCGTCGCGAAACTGTGAAAAAGTCAACAAACTCGTCGCCCAAGATCTGTCGAGCCACCGAGTCCTTTGCACTGAAACGGCCGAGAGCCGCCTCAAGGGTGTTGGGAAGCCGCTCGGCAGGAGTTTCTTTAGGCCGCGCCGACTCTGGTGGGATAGTGATCTGCATCTTGTTCTTGATGCCACGCAGCCCCGCGTAGAAGATGGCGCTGAGAGCATAGTGGGGGTGGATGTCTGCACCGGGAACGCGGATCTCAAAGCGTGTTGCAGAGGGCTTGCAGCTAGGTGGCGCTACCAGGCGGATAGACGCGAGACGATCCTCAAAGCCCCAGCTCACAGATACAGGTGCCCAGTAGTTCTCAACCAAGCGCTTGTAAGAGTTGACATTCGGTGCGAGAAGGGGCATGATATCAGGCAGGGCACTGATGATGCCAGCCAGGAAATGGCGGCCTGTGTCGGAGAGGTTGGCCATGTCGGGCCATCGTGGGTCGACATCGGGTGTCTCTCGAACAAAGACATTTTGGCCCTCCTTTGTTGTCAGAGACACGTGTATATGACCAGAGTTTCCAGGTAAGCCCTGAATAGGTTTCGCCATAAAGCACGGTGTGATATTGTGTTGGACGCCGACCGATTTGCAAACTAGCCTGCTCAGATATGTCAGTCCAGTGGACTTTACAGCGTTGGCGGAGAAGACGGACTTAAATAGGGCGACGTTGTCAGCCATGTGTGACAACTGCGAAACAGCTAGGGCCTGCGATTGGAAAAGGTCAGCAATGCATCTTCTCTAACCCCCTTCTCTATGCGTGCAGTGCAGTACATACTGCTTCGTAGACGCATGGCCCGCTCTCGGTGTGCCAGCCCTCGATGGGACATTCGATCTCTAGGCTCTGGTCGAAGATGTCGTGGAAGTATTGCTTCGCCATGATAGGCCTTGTCGCGCTGTAGCCAAACGCACCAGCTGTCACAGGACGAAGGGCTTTGGGAGCGTTATTGGCGAGGAACGCCGCGAGGTTTGATCGGTCGGCCGAGTTGCTGTAGCCATCTTGTGACGGTGTCTGAAAGTTCAGGAATTCTAGCTCCACTACCGCCCAAGATTAAGAAGTCAGCCTTTGTCCATTCATATTGATCTGTACAGGTAGGTGTAGACTCACCACCAGCCAGTCCTTTGTAACCAGAGTCAGCCAAGTTGTTTGTCAAGGCCTTTACCAGACCGCGGCCATCGGCAAAGACTGGCTTGTCTTGGATGTAGAAGTGGAGGAGAAAGAAGGCTATGTTATCCTCAAACGGCAGCCGCCTGAAAGAATTCAGGTCGATCACAGCCGTGAAGTCTTGATAGCCGCTGTCGGCGCTTGTCAGGCCTGTCTCTTCAGTGTAGAGAACATCGTGCATGTCCCAGCCAAAAATGGCCGAGCTCATACCGAACCCAGACTCGAGGCTGGACAAGAACTTGGTCTTGTGGATAATCTTGCCGCGGAGGATGCCATCGCAGTCGATACCGGCCACTTTGACCTTCTTGTCGCCAGTTAACAGCTTTGCAATCCTGTCGATGGGTGATTCTGCAATTTCACCATTGACTGCATTATTCGCTATAGCATCGTGTGTTTTGTCGCCGTAGTTGGCCATGATTGCAATGCGTCCGAGAGCGAGGATCGTAGGAGAGCAGTGTAGTTTAGTAGAAAGTGCTTATCTACCAAGTCACCAAGGTATGTTAGACAAGATTTGATGGAAACGTCTCCTAACAGGATTATTATACAGTAATGCTCCGAGAATAATCTTGTACCGAGGCTTGAAGATGAGATACCTCAAGACGCTCTCAGCAAATCACCAAGACATCCTCATTGCGAAAAGATGTAGGTCATGCATCGTAAATGACCAATCAAAAACATTTCCGCCCATCATGATTGAGTGGGCGGCACTAGAAGACGCCCCTAGGTCATCGCCATAACCGGCTAATGCTCTGGGGGAATTTAGCGCCAGCATCCCTATCCCATAATACTGTAAGTTCTCCGCGCTCTGAGAACCGGGGCAGGGATGGATCCTTCGCGAGTCAATCGCCGATTGTTCGTTCATATTCACGGACGGGTCGAGAGCCCCTGCGCGTATCTAAAGTTTTCTCCGCACCATCACCTGCAGATATCACTCGAATGGGGGGCATACCAGACTCGCACGCCCTCACCATGCCAGCCTTGAGATTTGCCTGTGAAAAATTACCTATCTCTTGATTCCGTGCTCACTTTTACTGCAAGCGCATGTCAATATTAGCCAAGCTAGAGACCTGTACTAAATCCACACTGGCCGAGACCAGCTGGTGCTAGTTAAGCGGCGTTTCCGTTGTTCATTATGCTGAGACTGTACATTAACAAGTAGGCACTCTTGACATGTTAAGCAAACTCCTAGGTACACGGATTCTCATACAGACCCAAGCCAAGTATCCTCAAAGCTAAGAAGCAATAGCAATGAACATGCTGATCATTGTTGTGCTACTAAAACCTACAGGCCCTTCAGCTCCCCTACTTATTCATCGCACGCTTCGAAGCAGATATCTGCGTGTTTTAGAGTGGCCTCGAGTGATTTTGGAGTATGTTATTAACGTCGAGTTAATCTATTTAAGCCTGGGCCTCCTTTACATGGTAGCTCTTGAGCTTGACAAACGCATCGAAGCCGCGAGGCCCCAGAGTACAGCCCAACCCTGACTTCTTCCATCCAGTCCAGGCAAGATCCTAAGTGACTTCTGTTAGCAGGCGGACCCAAGTGACTCTCATCTAGGGTTACTTACAGGGTTAGGGTAGTCGCATCTATTCACAAAGACAGTACCAGCTTCGAGCTGATCAATTAGCTCGTCCCCGCGGGCAATATCCTTGGTCCAGATACTGGCAGTCAAACCGTAGTCGCTATCGTTCATCAGGCGCAGGGCTTCCTCATCATCCTTGACTTTGGCAACGGGGATCACAGGACCGAACGTCTCCTCGCGCATGACATCCATCTCATGTGTAACGTGGGTCAAAAGAGTAGGGGGGACATAGTTGCCCGTGGGGGATGCACTGAGGAAGCTCTCGTTCTTAGGCGTCGCATCCACAGCGCCCTTGGCTAGAGCATCCTGGATCTGTGCATTGATGTTGTTCTGAGCAGCGCGGGAAATGACTGGCCCAACCATGGTGTCTGCCTCGAGGGGATCACCGAGCTTGTACCTGACGGTTCATTAGGGAGAGGAACAGAAAGCTCTTTCTGGGTCATTCGCTTACCTCTTGAGCTCTTCTTGGACTTCACGGACAAAGGCATCGTGCACATCAGCATGGACATATATACGCTCAATAGCACAGCAGCTCTGGCCGGAATTGAAGACAGCGCCATCAACCAATTGAGCGGCGACGTACTTGAGGTCGGCATCGGGTCGAACGTAGGCCGGATCATTACCCCCAAGCTCCAGGTTGACAGGAATGGTGCGTCCACTGGTGGCTTCACGAATGGCCAGACCGCCGACTGTGGAACCGGTAAAGCTGACGAGGCCGAGCTCAGGGAGCTTGACAAGCTCCTTCAGCGCTTCCGGATCCCCAGATTGGACAACTTGAAGGACATCCTTGGGCAGGCCAGCCTTTTTGAAGATATCGACGAGGTGCTCTGCAATGAGAGGTGTCTGGGGGGAAGGTTTGAGGATAACCGAGTTTCCTGCTAGCAGGGCGGGAATGAGAGCGTTGACGATGATGAGATAAGGGAACTAGATGAGGAGAGTTGTTCAGATACATTCTGTAAGCAACAAGATAAAGTACTTACGTTCCAAGCAAAAACAATAAGCGTTGGCCCGACAGGAATCTTCTTGATCTCCCTCCGGAATCCCTTCTCGGGGCGTCCCGGCAGACTCGCCAGTGCCTCTTCAGCAATATCGAGGAGATAATCAGCGCGCTTCTGCATGGTCTCGATTTCCTTATGGCTCGCGGCAACAGGCCGTCCCATATGCTCAGCGAGTTCATGGCCAAGTCCGAATTTCCGTTCCTGAATTCCAGCGAGTCCCTTCTCCACTATCGCCCGTCGCTGGGCCAAGTCGAGCTTGCGAAAGGACTGGAAGGCGATTAGAGATCGCCGAGCTATGTCCCGCGCCTCATCAAGGGAGGTCTCTGGGAGCTCACAGACGACTTTGTTTGTTGAGGGGGAGATGGTCTTGATGGAAGCCATTGTGTCTGACGAGGCAAAGTTGTACCGGTCGTGAAGAAGATTGTGGACTAATTAGACGGGGCTCAAGAATGTGAAGAGTTTCGTATGATTCGACGCCGTACATTGGACGTTAAATATACAGAAGCAAAGGGTTTTGTCGTGATGCTGCGTTTTGTTGACTCGGAGAGTTGAAGGTCATAGAGTTGCAGTAGATGGAGGGCTACTGTCCGCGTGTTGGTGGAGCATGATGGACCTGTAGCGGAAGCGGAAAAGGAGGTGATTGGAGATGCGGTGCACTTGGACGAAGAACTGCCATCATGACCTGTCACGCGGAAAGGTCTGGCTAGGTAGCCTATGATGCCGTTTGTGCTCCCGCGAAACGCTACGATAGTGTAGGTTATTAGGTTCCTTGGGTGTTCGCCCAGTGAGTGGTGCGGGGAAAAGTCCGACGAGACAACTGATAAGTGTTGGAGAGGGTTAGGGGACCATTGTCCAATCAAATGTCGGACCGCGCTTCGAACAAGGGTCGAAATACCTAGCAGTAGCGCAGGGCAGCGAATCCGCCTCGACTCGACTGCCAGCCCATCTTGTGTCTAGCGAGGATAACCGGCGCAAAGCCGTACCACAGTAATTCGTCCGCCATGAGCAATCACGAACCCCACGTCTGCATGGTGCATCCATGTATGTATAAAAACGCCATACCTGATACAATGCAGCCCTGATATCATCAGCATTCCATTGCCTCGCCAATTCCATCAACGATTCATCGCACCGAAACCCCTTTATATACCTCACAATGGTCGGGCGACTTGAAGGAAAGAACGCCATCATCACTGGCGCAGCCGGGTATGTTTTTGAGTCGCCTTTCTATCCCGGTATAGCTACTTATCTTCAGCAAGCGGTGTTGGCCTCGAGTCCACCATCCTCTTCCTTCAACAGGGCGCTTCTGTCCTCATGACGGATATCAACAACGCCGCCCTCGAACGAGCCCTCAACAAAGTCAAAAGCGTTTTACCGAGTCCCGCCGGCAGAGTAGAGATAAAGGTCGTCGATGTGTCCAAAGAGGAGCAGGTCGAGGCAGCTGTCACACATCTGGATGCCTGGGGCGGCGTGGATGTCATGTTCAACAACGCAGGCATCATGCACCCCAAGGATGGCGACTCGGAGGAGTGTCCGGACATCATCTGGGACTTGACGTTTGATATAAATGTCAAGGGAGTCTGGTACGGTTCGAAGCATGCCGTGAGATCGCTGAGGAAGCATGGCAAGACCAAGGGCAGCATCATCAACACGGCCAGCATGGTTGCTATTGTTGGGGCCGCGACCCCTCAGGTTGCTTATACTGCCAGCAAAGGTGCTGTTCTTGCTTACACTCGTGAGATGGCTATCGTTCACGCACGCGAAGGCAAGTCAAAGATCTTCTTAGCCCCAACCCATGCATACTGACAGTTGTCTTGCACAGGCTTCCGCTTCAACTCACTTTGCCCTGCACCACTCAAGTAAGTCTCGATGCCAACGGTTACATTTCGCATGGAAGCCTTTTCACTGACATTGTCTCTCCCTCAGCACACCCATGCTTCAAGAGTTCCTCGGCGACGACAAGGCCAAGCGATTCCGCCGCGAAGTCCACTTCCCCACTGGTCGATTCGGCGAGGCTATCGAGCAAGCGCAAGCCGCAGTTTTCCTCGCCAGCGATGAGAGCAGTTTCGTTAATGCACATGACTTTGTTGTTGATGGCGGTTTGACCAAGGCTTATGTCACACCAGAGGGCCCTGCCACCCAGGCCCCCAGGAACCAGGGCTAATACAGTGTCATAGCTCATCTCATAACCATAATTGACGTGTTTGATCATATTTGAATGACCTCAGGCAAATGAGATCCATATTTCGTGCTCGTACATAATCTGACAAATGATCCAAGGGCTCTGCTCCCTTTGAGGTCGCATCCATATGTGCTCTAGCAAAGATAATGTGGAAGATATGTTACCAAGCCCAATTGTGAGAAACATCGTTTGTAGACGTTGGCGAAGAAGTTCCCGACGCTCCTCATCGCGGGTGCAGGATCCGATCACCGCTAATGCCCAGCACATACTTGTGTTGATGCGCGCAGAAGCTGGAAGCTGTTCGAGGTATAGAAAGGCGCTTGCTATTGTGTGTTCCAGGCCCAGCTGTTGTGTCACTTGTCTTTCATCGCCGACTCCAAGAGCCGTGAGCAAGTAGAGATGGACGGCCTGTTGGAAGATGTAGCCGCAGATGGTGACCTCTGAGCTTGCCGAGGGCGATGGGACGAATGAAGTGATCTCGAACTGGAGACTGCCGAAATTAAGGAAGTCATCTGCCGCTGGGAACGGCGGATCAACACTAGCCGCTACTCTTCGATGACCAAAGTCGAATATTCGTGGGATGAGAAGAAGCAACGAAAGCCATGAGCCGCAGAGTTGGCCCACGTAACCAGATTCAGCCAAAGATTGCGCCTTGTGCTCCAGATCAGGTGATAGCAAAAGTCCCGTACCCGCAGACGGCTCTGTAGAGATCATGCTGATAATTGCAGTGTAAACGTAGTACTCGGTGACAAAAGCGCGCAGTCCATCGGGGAGAAGATGAGGTAGCTTTGTGAGCAGATCTGTGACGAGTGGCCCGACGGCCTGTATATGATCAAATATGACCCCGTTAGTATCGCCCTTGGCGGTCTGACAAGGGAGTTAGCTCACTGCACCGTTTCTCAGATAGATGGAAACCTATCAAGCGTACCTCGGTAAAGCACATGATCAACGCACCGATGGTGACCCAGAGTGGATTTGACTCAGTGCCAGTCAGGTAATCATTAACAGCCTTGCGAAACAGACGGATTGACTTGGTGTAGTAGGTGTGAGCTATCACTTCCGACTGGTCCCCTGCATCCAAGACGGCTCGATGCGAGGCACTCTGCGACAGCATGAGCTCACGGACGATAGGATTGGCGAATGAGAGCGGTATGAGCTGTACGATGAAGGGGTTCGCAGTGGTTGAGCCATTGCCCATGCTCACGGCCGTGCGGTCTAGATAGTGGCCCATCAACTCGAATGCCTGCGCGTCCAGGCCAGGGAGAATTGATGGGTTAACAGGGGATGGACTGGGCTCGATGAGAGCTCTTTGGCCGAGATGGGCCCCGGACAGACTGATGAGTGCATTGCTGACGCTGTCTTGAATGGGGAGATCCTCGATCGTTTCATCTTCCTCAAATGATTGTATAGCCTGTACCTCTGTCTGAGTCTCGTCGGCGAGGCCATAATCCACTTGATCCAAGTCGTGGTCTGCGACGGAAACACCTGTCGCAGGAGCGACAAAGCAAAACTGCAATGGTAGATCTTGGGCACTACTGCTACTCTGTAGGCGTAACAAATCAGAGTCAACATATTCATGATCGGCGTCCAAGGCTAGAGAATCCTCCAATACCTCTTCTATACCCATGTCGACGTCAAAGCTCTGTGAAAATCGCCTCTCATGACTATCCAGGGTCGGACTTTGGGCCGGGGGCTCCAAGCTGGGTGAATCATTGGCAATTGGCGGTGACTGCAGCGGTAGTTGAGGACTGGGCCATCGGCATTGTATCTTGTTGCGACGACATCCAGAACAAACTGGCCGTGTCTCGTCGCACTTTTTCTTGCGGTTCCGACAAGTGAAACAGCCTGTCTTGACCCTGAGGATCGGCTTCCGCCGCGCTCGAGTCCCAGTGGAGGGGGGCTGTGTCGCCTGTGCTGACATTTTGGTTAGGGGATTGGTTTCTGATTGTAACTGTGGAAAGGCGGGGTAGAAGGACGTGCCGCTAATAGGTAGTCTACAGACATTATGTAGGATTGCCAGATCACGTGTTAAGCCTCACGTAGCTCAAGTTACCTCTCGAACATGGATGTTTGCAAGTATATTCCAAGCCCTTTGCTACTGTATTGCTCACTAACTAAAACTGGTCTTCCCTCTGCTGCACTGCAAGCTAAATGGAAATCCATCCTAGTAAATGTAACGGAAACCTTTCTTCTCATAATCTGTCAGATCTCCAAGCTGATCCTCAACTCGGACAGAGACATCTGTGCCTTCGGCCTTATCCCGCTTCCTGTTCTCGACAATGCAGCCACCAGCGTATGCTAGAAGGGCGCAGATAGCTGTGGCCTCAAATCCGAGAATAGAGTTATATCCGGTTGAATAGTGAGGAGCTTCAGCCGCCCGAAAGACCTGCGGACCAATGATGTTGGCGATGCAGTAAGCCAGGAATATAGTTGCATTAACTGTGAGCTTCTTGGTGTGTCCAGAAACATTGCCCATGGGGAGGGTAAGGGCTAAATTATGTTAGGATTCAATATAACAAGGTTTCGGCCGGATCAACTTGCCAGTAGCATAGGGACCCCAGAAAAAGTAAAAGAAGTAGTACGCCATAAGTCGTCCAACCCTGTTCTCGTCGGGGAGTTCTTAAACCTGTCAGCAAAGGTACATTTCATTGGCCGAGGAGTTTTACCCTTGATGATGATGGAGCAAACCAGCGGCACCAAGCAGCATGCAGCTGCTGTGTAGCACCTTTTGTTGTGCAGCCACTGCTGGGGGATTGCGACCATAAAACCTGCTAGACTCTGCATCATTCCGGTTGGCATCCCGAGAAGTGTTGTCTCCAGCCTTCCATACTCCAGACCCGAGACGATCTGCGCGGCAAAAGTAACCAAACCACCAGTGGGGACATTCATGGAGAGAAAGAAGATGAATAAGAGATATTTCTTGTAATCGGTGAAGGCCTCACGGACTTGATACCACTTGAACTCCTGTACGTGTTTCGTGAGTAAAGCTTTTGGTAGATAAGGAGAAGGCCTTGGGATTCCGCTCGTACCTTGTTCTCGATACCGGTCATGTTATCCCGGACTCGATCCAGAGCTATATATTTCTGCCGCCCTTTCATGAAGTTGTCCCCGAGAGGTGAGTCTGGAAGCCAGATGGTGAGTATGGCCCCCCAAATAAGTGTAAAGCCGCCAACAACGAGAAACAGAAGTCTCCAGGAAGCGATACCTGCCTCTACGTGGCCAATGCCGTAGGATACGATCCCAGTCACCAGCTTGAATCAAATCGTTAGTCCACATCAATTTGCGAGGCCATTTCGTCAGGTAGGGATAGTCCTTACACTTGAAAAGGCGGTAAAGTTAATAGCCATACGCACCGGTTGCTCCGACTTCTTGTACCACATAGTGTTTAGAATGGTGACAGCTGGGAACAGAGGCGCTTCAAGAGCCCCCATGATGAACCGGAGTACCATTAAGCCGGCAGCGTTCTGAGTAGCTCCGAGGCACATGACAATGCCCCCCCATCCGATGACAGCAACGCCGACAGTCTTTCCAACAGGCATCTTCTGAAGGATGAGATTGGCTGAGTACTCAGCGATAAGCCAGCCAAAATAGAAGATGGAGCCAACTGTTCGGAGTGACGGGTGGTTAGCTTTTCCCCTGCCTCGTTAGACCAAGAGCACGTACCCCAGCTATATTGTTGTCCCACGAGGTGAGTATCCGCGGTCATTCCGTATAGAGCCGCATTGGAGATGAGGATATTCTGTACAACATACGGTCAAGATATGCTACGCCAAAGCCACGAGGATTCACGGCTTACGTCGACGGCAGCAATAGTTATGGTACCAATTATCAGCGGCATCAGACGGAAATCGATTCGGCGAAGAACCCTTTTTGCCTCGGATGGCTCATAATCGCTCCATTGATGCTCATACTCTCTGAGAAAAGCAGCAGCAGGGTCAGTGGGAAGATCCGCATGTGACTTGGCGCTTTTGATGGAGCCAGCCTCAAGATTCTGCTTATCCGAGTCATGAATCTTGAGATCATTTTGAGTGTTGTTTATTTGTGACATGGTGATGTAGTTTTGAAAGCAAAAGCATGTAGGTGATGAGAAATGAGATGAGCACCGTCTGAACTGCAACTTGCGACTTTTTATCATTAAGTCGACCGTGTCTATCTATCCCATTAAAGACCATGTGTGTCTGTGACGCCCATAGGTCAAAGTCTAGACCGAAATATGGCCCCCGCATTTGCCAGGAAGGTTTAACTGTGGCTAGGTCGTGTCTCCGTCGCACAAATGTCCGACCAGCGGAGTTTGTCCGCCTAAGAGGCTAACCTCATCCTGGTTCGAGTAACGGCACTGCAATGTAAGACAGACTTTCTGTCAAGTGAAAGGGGAAGATGGGTGAGTTTCAGGCCCACGCTGGCGAAAGAGGGGCAAGCCAATGTGTCTATATATTACCATCGATATCGATCATGCTGTTCTCACTACCTACCATCCTTTGCCATCAAAAACCGCCTTATCACTCCCTCACTTTTCTCGCTCTTTTTCAGCGTCACTACGTACCATCAACCACAATGGCCATCTTGAACTATGTAGCCGACCCTGCTCTCCCCGACCCCGTAAAGGAGGGCATCGACGAACTTTACGATTACGCAGATAAGAAAGACAAGTGCGCTGAGTGGGCAAATTGTTTTAGCAAAGACGCCAAACTAATCAAGGGTGACTACCAACCAACTGGGATACCCGGTAAGTTAGAGACAAATTTATTAGTCGCGAGGTTTATATCTAACGAACATAATCCTTTCAAGCTCTGGTTGATTACATGGAAGGAAGCTGGAAGAACACCGAGTCTCGCGTACACGATGTGAAGAGTGTTTCAGTAGTCAAGAGCTCTCCTCTGACCATCAAGATTGAGGGCTTCAGAACATATCAACGTACAGGAGACAAGGAACAGAAGGGCACTTGGACTGCTCAGCAACGTTACACTGAAGAGGACGGTAAGGCAAAAATCGACGAATACAAGATTGACTTCGTAAGCTATATGTATACTATTATATTAATATCGGCACTGACATAACTAAACAGAACATGCTGTACTAATGGAGGAACACGACGCAGTCAGTAAAAGGAACCTGAAGTATAAAGTATATAGATAATATTTACTTTTTCCCACTCCAAATTGCATACAATTATTTACTAATTAACAACATCTGACATTCTTATGATACTTGCTTATACATGAAAGCTCCGACTTCGTTGTGTCGATCCTGTCACGTCGGAACGCAAAAGCCAAACAGGCCCAGGCTATCCAGATCAAGATTAGGTACAAAGCCTATCGCTTCCATATTGAAATCCTCAACGGACGATCGCTTGATTATGTCCTGGATGAGAGCCACCACTGCATGATGAACATGCTGAGACTTGAGCTCCATGACCACAGTTTCCATGTTGGCGATCCATTCTCCACTAGATCCTGAGGTGAGGCATCGTGTCAATGCTTCCGGACTCTCAAGCGCTGTTTGGTTAGCAATTGCTTCACCGTAAGAAGACTCGAATGCCTTGTCCGCCAAGAGTTGAAACGCCTGGAAATATACCACGGATTGGGGCCATCGTGTTGAGAAATTCTCCAAGGTAAGGCGGCAGCTCTGTATGCCGTCTAGTGTGGACTCGTATGAGAATATTGGTGTTTGCATTGTCCGAGGGGTGATGAAGTAGCAGTAGAGCAACATTACTCCAAGGCGGAACTGATACATGAGCTATAATTACGTCAGTTTCTCCAGTAGGTAAAGATTGATACTACGAGTTCAAAACTTACAGCAGTCCAAGTCCAGTAGATAAGGGGGTTCGATTGTTGGGATTGACGAAACGTGCGACAAGCCCCGCTACAGCACTCGATCAACTGTCCAATGTCTTGAACACACAGTATGGAGAGATTCTCCTGCATAAGGATCGAGACCCCGTAGTCGTAAAGCTTGAGTAACGCCTGAGTCTCATGGTACACAACCTCGTCGGAAGGGGTTGAGCTTGTTAAAAGCTGGATACTGGTCTTCCAGTCCTGGAGTTCTGTCTTGAGACGAAGACGGAAACTCTCGCGGAAGGGGTCTGAAGGATCTAGCAGTCGAAGCCTCTTGTTTGTGTGTCGGATTTTGGACTGTATGCACCGGAGTTGGAAGAGCGGTTCGTAAAAGTCGGGACTTTCAAGGCCAGCTTGCATCTTCGACGCGTATTGAAACATCTATTATTATTAGGTTAGCGGGTGTGCCATTGAAAGGATATCAACAACGGGTTGTAAGTAGATTACCTTGTCGTCCAACGTCTCCAGTACAAAACTTTGTGGGTATGACCATGCTGATGATACAATCTCGTTGACAATATGGCAGCTCATAATACAGCGTCTCTGTAGAGAACGAAGGGCGGTAGTATTCTCACTTTGTTTGTCTTCATCGGCCCGCATTTGGTCAATCAGATTTTGACAGTTCATTAGGACCATCATGATGCTGTTTTGGAGGATGTTGTGGGATGAATCATGCCACGAGTATATGACCATTAATATCGACGCTTGGGTGCGTGTCAGTGCGCTCTGATGCTGTGTTATAGAACCGAGATAATCTCGGACAGCCGTTTCATAAAGTCGTGATGCATGTGTCAGGTATGGGCAGTTCTGGCGGTACGAACTACTAAGCAATGCACCGACTGCAAGGGCCAGCAGCAAGATGAATACGTGTGTATCGTCGACTGCGCTTGGAGAAGTCATCCAAGCCTGATATTTGGTATTCCAGTCGTCCTCGTCGAGAAACGACCACTGGGGCTGTGCATGGCGGAAGTAGATTTCAGCATAGTGGTCCAACCAATCACTTCCGATGCAGGTAAGGTCGTGCCGGGGCTGAGATCTGTTGAATGCGGACCCTGCAGGCTGTGACTGATATTGAGGATCTGGGATCGACTGTGATGGCGAGTACAAGTTACTCATAGTCGTGTCGTCACCGTCAAACACCATGACATTGTCAACACTTTCTTCTCGTGGAATAGGATCCCCTGTGGGCCTGCTACCACTCTCTGAATTTTCGTTGTTGCTATTGTCGAATGGGGACGGGTAGCTGCTCTCTTGCTGGACTTGACCATGATCATCAGCTGTATCTGCATCGGCAACTAAGCTCTGGTTCTGGGCCTTGCGCTGCAAAGCAGCCATTTGAGACTCGAGTTGCTGCAGATAGGCCGTCGGAACTCTAGTCAGGTTGCCATCCGTCTTGAGCCCGACAGGCACGCACTCGGAACCTGTTTTCGTACACTCGCCGCATGAAGGCACAGCTCGATCGCAGCGCTTCTTGCGCCTGCGACACCGCACGCACGCGATGAGCCGGGGTGAACGTGCGGACATGGCAAGAGATTTTTGCGAGTTGCAATCGGCCTCAGGTCCGCGAGGCGTGCGGTTTAGAGACTTTAGTACAGGCAAAGTTGAGGGGGATGATCAGTGGGGAAGATAAGAGAGGAGCGGGCCAAGTGACAACGCCGAAGGGGCAAGTTTAGACCCAACCAACATTGGCCAGTCTACCTACTAGACTCGCCTATCTCTCCACCTCCAGGATACTGCATAACTTGCCCACTGTCATTCGATTTCCCCACAATGTTTGTTTGGTTCCCCGCCTCCACTAGATAAGGGTGCGGTACCATGATAAATGACACCACAAAGTATTCCCTAGCCTAGGTATTGATCTGATTCATATACGATATTGAGGGAGTCGGACCAGTGTCCGACGCTAAGATTGCTACAATCACATAAATACAAAATCTTGTGCCATTCACTACTATATAGTGATGATATGGCGGTGGGCATGTAATGTTTGGTAAAGGAAATTACAATTCGTCTGAGGTATCTCATAGCGGTAATCGGTCGCCACGATGGGCTCGCTCAACAAGTTTCCCGACAAGCACATCAACCTCCAATTAGGGTATGTCTACGTGTTGCATATTTGATCCAATGTCCCTGCTGCGTAAAACAGGACTGAATTGATCTCACAGATGGCCTTCACCGTCCTTGTTTCCTTCAAAGCTTCTTGCAGAGGCGGCGCAGGAAACACTCCTCAACCCCAAGATGGCTGCCCAGACACTTGTATATGGTCCTGACCCTGGCCACGAATTTGTACGAACGGGAACCGCACAATGGTTGAACAGGTTCTACGAGCCCGAAGCCGGCGATATAGAGCCGGGACAACTGTTCATCACTCCTGGCGCCTCAGCGGCACTGGCTATGCTATTGACAAGATTCACTTCCCCCAATTTCACGCAATTCATCTGGATGATCGAGCCAACTTATTTTCTGGCGTGTCCAGCTTTCCGGGAGGCTGGCTTTGATGGTCGGCTGCGAGGGGTTCCAGAAGATGTAGAAGGGCTCGATATCGACTTTCTGAGAACCGGCCTCACTGGGGCTGAGGCTGAGGCCAGAGAGTATGAGGATGGAATCATCAGTGACTCAGCCTTTGCGCGAAGCTCTAAGCTATACAGGCATATCATCTATATGGTTCCTACCTTTAGCAACCCAAGTGCAAAGGTCATGTCTCTGCGGCGCCGTGAGCAAGTTGTGCGATTGGCTCGTCAGTTTGACTGCCTCATCATATCCGACGACGTCTACGACTGTCTTCGTTGGCCTCACCCAAACACCACAGAAGGCGCACAGCTACCAAAGTCTTTACCACGGTTGGTAGACCTGGATCGTCTGCTGCCTGGTGGAACAGATTGGGGTAACGCCGTAAGTAATGGATCCTTCTCCAAAGTTGTAGCACCGGGAGTAAGGGTTGGCTGGGTAGAAGGGTCTTCCCTCATCGTCAGAGAACTTTGCAGACTGGGCCCTGTAACATCAGGAGGCTGCCAGAGTCAGCTCTCATCCATGATTCTCGGACAGATGCTCATCTCGGGGAAGCTGGAGGAGCACATCCAGTCGACCCTCATTCCCGTATATCAGCGTCGACACCGTGCCATGCTTGAATCTATCGACAAGTACCTGCTCCCACTTGGGTTCAGTATTTCGACAACAGAGATGAGCGATGGCGATAATACGCAAGGAATGTTAGCCGGTGGTTTCTTTTTGTATCTACTATTCCCTACCGATTCACCGCCGGCTGAAGCTGTAGCCATTGTTGCCCTAGAAGGGTTCAACCTACTGATAGCGCATGGTGGTATGATGTGTGTAGCGGGAGACTCTGGCTGTGCAAAAAGAAGTAAGAAGGGCTTTGGCCAGGGTGCGAGATTGTGTTGGGCTTGGCACGATGAAGCCGACATTGCTGAGGGAATCCAGAGATTGGCTTCAGCTTTTGAGCACTCACGAACGCGTTTAACTTAGCTGTTGGGATGCAGTTAGATCAAGCTGAGCTTTTTGCGAAAATATACATAGGTGTCCAGAGATTGCATAGTTCAACAGTAAATAATGCTTGATTCGCTTCGGGACATTTTAACAGTTTCTGCACCTCCCATTGTCCAATGCCGTTTAAAGCCTATATTTTGACCGGTAATATTGTCGAAGTTTATGCGTTATTGCAGTACCAACATTAGACACGAGACCTGTTGCCACAAAGTCCGGAGACATCACGTCTGCTTATCTTCTAAGCTTCCATTACCACTGGGCGGACTCTACTCCGCCTCTCAGCGGACCTTCTAGCGCCCTTATCTCACTATCGCCCTCGCTAAACCTTGACACTATCAGCGTTTCTTAGCGGCCTTTCGGTGCTGCTCCGCACCCCCCTCCCCCACTCGCTACCATCTCAGCGGACTCTTGGGGCCGACAGTTCTACTCGCGGGGTCGAATTGGCATGATAGTTCCGTCCATAGATACCATTAAGCCAGCTGCACGTCGTGTTGCTTGCCGTCATATAACTACGCTCGTCAGTTCCGGCATCTATTTCCAACAGCCAATATACAGCAGAGCTCGTTTAGTGACATTCAACATGGGCGACAAAGACCCAATCTCGACTGGTAGCAATGCCGACGTCGGCATGGGCGAAATCAAGCAAGCGGGCATGGGTCGTGATATTGCAGCCGAGTTGACAGCTCACTTCGCCCATGAGCCTGGATATGACCGCGACGAGGAGAGAAGGCTGCGATGGAAGGTCGACATGCGCCTGGTTCCTATACTCTTCATGAACATTACCCTTCCCGCCATAGACAAAGTGACGCCTTCGACGGGCGCGCTGTACGGTCTGCGAGAAGACCTCAATCTAAAAGGCGACCAATGTGCCTGGGTTGGGTCTGCTTTCTACGTGGGTCCTTCCCCCAGAGACTTTCGATCCAGTTTGACTTATTGACGGTTGTGACTTTCTAGTTTGGTTACCTCCTTTGGTGCTTTCCCTCGTCCCAGATCCTTCAGCGCCTCCCCATCGCCAAATCCATGTTTGCGGTAATGGTATGCTGGGGCTTTGTCCTCATCGGCGCTGGATTCAGCCAGAGCTTTGTGCCCATGATTGTCGTCATCAGGGTTCTTCTTGGAGCTCTGGAGGCTCCTGTTGCGCCGGGTAACTTTATTATCATGACTATGTGGTACACGCGCGACGAGCAGCCGGTCAGAGCAGGCCTCTTCTACACTGGTGAGCCATATCGTGCATTGCATGCTTGTATCGCAGCTGTAACCAGTCACTAATATTCTGTTGACAGGCCTTGCTACTCTCTTCACAGGAACACTTGGTTGGGCTGTAGGATTCGTACATTCCGACTGGGCCTGGCGTAGCTTCTTCTGGATCACCGGAGCCATCACTCTCATCTACGCTGCTATAGTAGGCATCTTTCTCCCGGACAATCCCGTCAAGGCCAAGTTCATATCGCAGCGAGAAAAGTGCGTTGCGATCGAGCGATTACGTGCAGACCAATTGGGAATTGAGAACAAGTCGTTCGACAGAGCACATATCATAGAACTGCTTCAGGACCCCAAGACATATCTCATGTTCTTCTTCCATGTCTGGGTTTCTATCCCCAACGGTGGCCTCACCAACTTCGCGCCCCTTATCATCAAAGGTCTCGGCTACTCTCCCCAGAGGTCGACGCTGCTTATGATGCCAACTGGAATCATCCAAACCTTGAGTAGCTATCTCTGCAACTTTGGGGTTTACCTCTGCATCAAGCGCTTTCCCAACCTGCAACTTCGTGGCGCTTTCGTCATCGGCGGTCTTGTGGTTGGTATGATCGCAACTGTTCTACTCTATACTCTGCCCACAGATGCCTTTACGAGCAGGCTGCTAGCCCTATACTGGCCCTACTTCTACCTCGGTCCTTATATCGGTAAGCTGCTTTGTCACATCGCGTCTTCTGAAGGCTGTTCAAATCGTTCAATAGTCTCCCTTGGCATGAATAGTGCCAACACCGCTGGACACACCAAAAAGGTCACCATGAACGCAGTCGTCTTTACAGCATACTGCATCAGTAATATTATCGGCCCGCAGTTCTTTAAAGCATCGCAGGCTCCTCTCTACCCTCTGGGAATGGGTGCTATGTTGACCTCATATATCTTAAGTATTATTACGATATCTCTTTATATGCTGTACTGTTGGAAGGAAAACCGAAGACGACGGATGGTTGACACTAGTGCTGATCAACGGGTGCATGTCGACACTGACTTCAATGACGTTACCGATCAAGCAAATATCCACTTTAGATATGTCTGGTAGATTTTGGACTGCTTATTGGGGATCGTGAAAGAGGTTTGGTTCTGAGCATATGTAGCAAATTGGAAATTATAAAGTTGCTCCACACTCCTGATACCATTTCAAAATATGCATTGTGATAACTCCTCCTTCCCGCGTATATATCACAGAAGGCATTTATCGGTATTACATTCCAAGCAGCTTAATGATTCATCTATATAGTGATTTATATACTTGAGTAGTTCGTTTGTGGGGAGGGCTGGTAGGTTTTACTTGATAATTACAGAAGTTAGTCTTAAGACGCCTTCTTCAATTTATTACTGGCCATAGTAACACCTCTCAACAGGAAACAATATAGACTTGTGATATACTCTTAATTAGTATTCTATGAGCATTTCCCTTTCGTTCTTCCCGTTTTACCAAAGAGCTATAACCTCAATCTCCACATCCACGTTCTTAGGGAGAGTTTTGACCGCAACGCAGCTGCGCGCAGGCTTATGGGAAAACCATTTCTCATACTCAGTATTAATCTCCTATAGACTCATTTTAATTCAGATTCACATATACATACTCTTGTTAAAACTTACAACAAAGTAAGACATATCAGAGATAAAAACGGTAGTCTTAACAACCTTTGCGAGAGATGACCCAGCCGCTTCCAAGACACCTTGAACATTCTTGGCAACTTGCCGAGTCTGCTCTGTAATACCCTTTACAAGCTCACCATCAGGGGTGAGTGGGATTTGACCCGAAGTATAAATCATAGTGGGTGTCTTGATAGCTTGTGACTATTTCAGAAATTGTTAGCATATTCGGGGCTATTTTTGAAGTTGAGATATGTAATAAGGTCTACATACATAGGGACCGAGTGCTGATTGACAATGTCAGTATTTAACTCCACAGTCCAGTCCTCTTGAAAAGTACCTGAGGGGGCATTCTTTGTGCTGATTACTTGCTGATCGGAATACATGGTTGGTGTAAATTAATTTGCTGTTGCTGCGATACGAAGTCCTTCGGTAGTTGCATAGATATAGTTGTTTACGTGGAGAGCAATGCAGGTAGAAGTCAAGCTAAACAGGATTAATTACAACACGACTCAGTTCCGGTTATTATAACAAGATAGTTTATTATATTGCAAAAGGCAAGTCACTGACATTAGGTGAGACATAACTACGTACTGTTTTCTTGTCCAAGTTAATACAAGTTATCCAATTACATTCTTTTCCGCTGTTTCCATATTCTTGTTAGCCTCCCTTTTTGCAGCGGCTAGTGTATTTGACCTTTGAGATGTCCTCAGTGGATGTTTCCAACGCACGTGGGCGGCAACTTATCTTCCCCACACTATCGAGACAAGCCGCCTAATATTTAGCTACATGCGCGCAAAAGAATCCAATTGGACGGCATACTTTAATTAAAACCTGTTAACCTGGCTAGTTGAACATCCGAGGATATGGCTATGACCAGTTAGCGCAGACTACTGTGGTGCGCACTTCATGATCTTTTCCCAAACCAAGTCCTTATTGTAAGCAGTCTTGATGCCGTTCAGGGCGCCAGGAACATTGTCAGTATCCACACAGTACGTTCCATCATCGGCATCTATTAGCTCTTGGGCGATTCGCGAAGTCATTTTGGGGTGGCTCTGGAATGTCAGAACCTTATGAGAATGGGAGATAAGAATTTCGTCACTGGCCGCGAGTGGTTTAAAGCCTGGAGCGGGAGATCTGATATAGCATTTGTGAAATTTCATGAGATTTTATTCGGCCTTGTCAGCTTGTTTGGACTGTACTTTTTGCACACAGTTCTTACTGGGGTAGTGAGGTATTAAGCACAGCACTGTGCTGCATTACCAGATCAAAGATGCACTTTTAGAGCCACGTGTCTGGTTCGTCGCCGGTCAGCGAATTGCTATTGGCATCATCAATCCTTTGGCTGGATTTGGCTACAGGCCTAACCAGGCGGCGAGAGAGGCCGTTACTTCTGAGGCCACATCGGCTTGCAATGATGTCGGTGAAGACGGATTCAAGGACTTGACAGATAAGAACCGCAACCTCTACAACAAGCTGTAAAAAGTGCCGTCGGTATTAGTACTGCATCAATATAACTATAAGCTTGCTTAGCGCTTAAGCACAGTTTTAACCCTCGACAAGTGCGCGCCCCGATTGAAATTCTGCGCGACGAAGGTGATCGGAATGAGGGCGCGTCCGTCGGGGCAGGGCCGCGAACGGTCACTTTGAGTTTCTATGACCCAAGGGCCGTTTGAGTGAGCTCAACAGCCCTAGCGAAGCAAGTTTGGTGAGCTTCAAGGGCATTCTCCCCTGGTATTCCAACTCTGATTGTTCAATGCGTTTTATATACTTCAACAATTAAACAGAATCTTATCAGTTTCTCACACGGCTCGTTGCGCTATTTAAGCTTTATAGGACCATAAGGGGTTAATAGTAAGTAACCTCTTTATAAGAAATCTATTATTACAGTGCAGATAAAACACTTATTATAAGTATAAAGTACATATTATAATACTCACAGAATATAACAGACATTAATTATTGGGGTCCAGAGGGGCTCCTCCTGTGGTTTGCTTATGAAACTGCCATGGGCCAACCATCTGTGACCACTGCGACGCACTTCCTGCATCTTGGGAAGCATGTTCACCATTCAACCTCCTCTGCCACTCTCTAGGTAGACCCTGAGTATAATTAGCCCGTTTCATATAGCTATTAAGAGCACAGGGTTATGACATACAGTAAACTGCCCCGTTGAGCCGTCAAATCCAATATGGGTAACATGGTAGGGATTTTCTGGTGCACTCACCACTGGCTTCTTGCGCCTTCTCGCAAAGCGTCCGAGTAGCCGTGGAGGTGCCTGAGCCTGGTTCGTTGGTGGAAAGATGTTGTCCGCACCATTTTGCGTCTTTTGCTGTGAGGTAGAAGACTTGGGAGCCTGAGAACTATCTGAGCGTACCACAGCCCCTTCCTCGCCAAATACATAGCATTCGTTGTTACTCAAATCATTGGAGTAAACTGGCAAGGCGTAGAAAGAGATGTTAGACACTTGAGAGAGGCTTAGGTTGGAGAAAAGAGACAGCGCAGTCGTGTACAATGCAGTGCTTGTAAGAGATGTCATAGATTGTCTACCTATGGCGCGGTTGTACACTCGAGATGCCTGGAGGTCCTGGTCGAATGTGAATTTGATGGCGGAAGCCTGTGTGTCGATGAATGAAAGAGATTTTGAGCCTCGTGCCTGTCGAAGGGTAGAGACATCGTCTCTCCTAGATTCTGCAATAATAGAACCCTCTCGCTCAAGCCCTCTGATACGACTGGCAAGATCTTGGTTGCTTTGGAGCAATTCCTCAACAAGATTGCAGAGGTGGTGAGTTGAACTTTGTGCTTCTTTCATTGTTTCACTACTCTGTTAGTATAAGAAAAATGGCCCAAATAGAATATAAGAAAACTCACCACTGCAAAACGGTCAACATCAACGTCAACGACGACTTGTGATTTTGAAGGCGCTGGACAATAGCACAGATGTAAGGCTCTTGTCGAGCCCATTTCATCTTATCAATAGTCCCCATGCCAGGGCTCAGATTCAGCTGGTCCATAAGGCGCTGGAGATCCGAGAACGTAGTAACGCATCCTGTCAGTGTAGTAAGAACATGTTCCAACAGAATCAATGCCCCTCGTTCACCGGGGGCTTGAGCCTGTCCGCGCACATAGGCCTGAAGCGAACCAAGTGCCGCTGTGATATCGGCTACTTCAAACACAAGATGACGTGCAAGTTGAGGGGCGTCTCTAGCGTTGGTCGCGAATGTCCAAAGACATGATGTGATCTTGGCTCCGGCGCCTAGAAGTCCTACAACGGATGCCGAGACGGATAAAGGATCCATGGTAGCAGAATCGGTGAAAGGAAAGATGGAAGGAGAAGGATTGAAGTGGGGTTGGGAGCCGAATTGTCATATTTCTTCTGGTGAATATGCGCTGCCTCCACCAAAAATCACAAGGCAGATTCAGCCGCACCAAAGAAGGCGCCTGCATAAATGCGACACCACGGGAGAGTTTAATTGGACAGACAATTGGAACGTCGCCTATCTAATATGTAAAGCGGAAGCTTGGATGGTCATCCCCCAAGTTATTTCTCTCGTCCTCTGGCAAGCCGTATCTGTGGTCCCTTTTACCCTCATCTCTTAACCTATTCTCTCGTCTGATATATAACAAAAATACCAGAGAGCTGAGTCCACAGAGCCAGACAAGGCCAAGACCTAAGCCAAATCCTAGAGGATATGTGGGCGCCTGAGTCGTGACAAAGATATTGCTGTGCAATTGTTAGTAGCCTCGCTTCGGATTAAACATCACGAACCTACCTAGCAATGATCCCTCCAACATTACCAATACCAATCTGCATTGCAGAAGCTACACCCAATTTGTAATGGCCTGCCATGTTGTTGCTCACCCAGACCAACACGATTGGCTGGGCGATGTACCCACCAGCGACAATAAAGAAGAGGGCCATGTATCGTATCCCGACGCTGACAGACATCATGTTGAGCAGAATGACATATCCGACGGTCGTGAAAAGACAGCCTATAAGGATAAAACCTGAACGATGCCTTGTCTTGTCGCTCGCGATAGCGGAAATAAGTGCACACACGGTTGCGAAAAGAAAGATAGGGATCGACATGATTTGTGCGCGGATAGACGTCCAGCCCAGCTGTCTGAGGATGGTTGGGGTGAAGAAGGAGCCGGAGTAGCTGGTAGTGACGATACCCATGTACATCAAGATACTGTCAGGGTTAGCAATAAACTCCACTCGTGAGGTCAACGTGTGACTTACCCGAGATATATCTTGACGTCCGAGAAGATTCTCTTTGCTGTTCTCTTATCCCACGTATTCATGTGAGTATCCTTTTTATCCGCCGCAAGACGGTCGACAAGCAGCGCTCGTTCGTCATCGTTGAGAAATCTAGCAGTCTCGGGCCAGTCTGGGATCATCCAATAGCTCCAGATTGCAATAGCAACGGTAGCGGCACCTTCGATGATGAAGATCCATCTCCAACCACCATAGCCAGCAATCCCGTCCATGTGAGCGATAGCATAGGCCAACAGACCACTGAATGCTCCAGCGACGATGCTGGCTGAGAAGAAGAGGTTGAAACGCCACTGCAGCTCGTGTCGGCAGTAGTACATGCTGAGGAGATACACACACGCCGGAAAGAAGCCAGCCTCAAGACCACCAATTATAACGCGGCATACGATCAGTCCAGCGAAGGATTGGGTGAGCCCTTGACAGATCGTGACGATACCCCACCCTGTCATGATAGCTGAGAGGAACAGCGACGGTCTCATATTCTTGAGTAGGATATTACACGGTACTTCAAGGAGGATGTAAAGAATGAAGAAGGTGAACAGCGCGATGTTGTAATCTTCACCTGACATATTAAGGTCGGCTTCCAAGCCTTGGATACGAGCATTCCCGATGTTGATTCTGCAAGTCAGATCATATTAGAAATATGCCTGAGGATATTTGGAGGAGACCTTACCGATCTATGAATGCGCAGAGAAAGAGCAAGAAGAGAATGGGGACGAGATTTCGGTCAACCTTCCGAATGACCTTTCTCTCGAGTATCGGATCGACCAGCTGTTGTTCGCTCTTGGGGTTCTCATCTTGGCTGATCCTCGGACCGCCAACTTGGTCGATCTTGTCCGACATGAAGGCCAAGAAGTTGGTGTTGTAGGGAATCCGCTGTCAATGATGGAGAGATGAGCTCGAGATATTGACTTGAACGGTCGAGATGGAGATGCAAGGATAAGGCTTGGATCTGCCATGGTCTATCTCTTTATAGCAGGCCAGCTCCGTCTCTCCTACTCAGGACCCGGGGAGCCGGGAGTCTCGCGGCAATCTCCCGGGATTAGTTACTCCGCGCCTCGGGTAGCAAGTGACGTCCAACATGCAATCCGTGAACCCGGGGTAATCTGGGGTAGTAAGGGATAACTGTGCGGGGTTTGAAATCAGCGCTCGAATAAGGGCAAAGGCGATGGGGATTGCACACCATCAGAAGATATAATAGGTCTAGTTCCCTCGGATGATGTCCATCACTAACTTGGAAATGAAGCTAAGCTTAACATGAGAAGCCTATCACGTTGAGGCAATGCATTAAGAGCAACTCGGTTTGAGTTCCGACTGTCGGAAATTCGGAAATATGCCGTAAATGCTTCACCAGCGACCGCGGATCTTGAGAAAGTTTCGACTGTTACTAATCCTAAAGATGAATCTAAGCGGGAATGAACCTTGAAGTAACAGCTCGTCTTTAAGCTATTTGCTACTGCCCAAGTTGGTCAAGTTCATGCCATCTAGCTGCACGTTTGCTACCAAAGTTTGCCTATGGATCAGCTTGCACTAAAGGTGGGGACGGCATGGACAGGGAGATAGCAGCTGAATGGGCAAGTCTAAGCGGTTTTTTATTAGCTGTGAACCTCACTGAAGAGCTTCTCTAGAGCTTAAATCGGGAAGAGGAGAGTCCGGTCTATAAAGATTAATTCTTATGTAAGTGGAGGAAGCTCAATTGTTGACGATTGGGTTTTTAGATAAGTTTGGCCTGGTCCTGGACTTATATTTAACTGATGATGGGGTGGGGCTGACCTAAGTAATGGCATTTGCTAAGAAGCTCAAGCAGGGTTCTATTGAGAAGTCATATAATTAAGAAAATCTATCTTAATTACTATAGAAAGCTAGTCATACCTAAATAAGAATACCAGCTTCATAATGATCCCAGATAATTTGGTCCTCTTCTAGAATACCTGCTCCGACACGCGTAAACACAGTTTGGTTATCTGTAGAAGGCTTGATAATTAAAACAAAACACTTCAGAATATGAGGACCTATAACGTTATCCAATTTCGCCTTTCCAAGAACAAGGCATCGGAATTCCTTTAGGCCCTTGCCGTTAGAAGCTGAAGTATCAAAACTTATCGTGCTGGCTGCCTCATTGGTTGGGACCGATTTCAACTCTCTGACCTTCTTAAGTGCAAGAACAGAGGGCCTGTTAGTTTTATCTGCTTCCCAGTACCATTTGCCAGCTGCGCCACTTCCAGAGTCAAAGGGAGATGAATACTCTTTTGTCCAGGCAACCTTGTTGAAGTCTGCTTCAACATAGGAGATGACCCCATCATATGCCATCCACGACCACGATGGAACATTTCTCTCCTTGGGGAACTTGATCAAACGAAGGGAGCCTGTGGTGTCGACTTTCTTCCAGAGAAGGCTTCGTTCTAAAAAGGTTTCAAAAACCCCATAGCCTCCACGAGTGTTGAATGCCGTCGTCAAACGCTTCTCCAACCCAGAAATAGCAATAGGACGGTCTTGAGCATCCCAAAATGTTCGCTTGGAGTACTGATTCATCGTGCTTCCTAAATACGGCTTTGACAACAGGGAAAAGTACTCCAACTTCTTGGCAATGCGGCAGCCTAAAAACTATTTATTGCACGAGAGGCCTCGTTTTTACTTGTACGACCATGAAGCACCGAGAAGTATCAGACGCTGAAATCCCATAGTCAATATCCTCGGCATACTGACATTTCCTGAGGTTCTATATCTTTGTACGAAAACCCCACAGTCGCTTGTTGATAGCCATGACAGCCACCCACCGAAGCGAGAACGACTTGAAACCTCAAGGCGCAGATCCTTTTGGGCACGAGGAAATCGAAGTCGTTAACAAACAGCAACATATCGAGGATGCTGTCCAGTATGATGAAGCTGAAGCGCGGCGAATATTGAGAAAGGTCGACTACCGCGTTGTGCCTTTACTGACCATCATGTACCTAATTGCTTTCATCGACAGAGCTAACAGTGAGCCATTCCCACCCGCCAGCCTCATTGCTAACGGCCAGTAACTGACGACTTCAGTCGGAAATGCCAAGATCGCTGGCATGAACGATGAGCTCGGGCTTACTGGACGCCAGTACAATATCGTACTTACTGTTTTCTTCATCCCATACGCTCTTTTGGAGGTTCCAAGCAATATCATACTCAAACTTACCAGGCCGAGCATCTGGCTACCGTCCATCATGCTTGCCTGTGGAATAGTTTTGACTCTCATGGGTATCGTCCAGAACTTCACTGGTTTGACGATTGCACGTGTCTTTCTCGGAATTCCCGAGGTATGTACTAACTTCAGAGTTGAGATGTTTTATAGACCCATGGAACTAAAATGAAATACAGGCCGGTTTCTTCCCAGGTGCAACGTATCTTCTCACCACGTGGTATCTACGGTATGAAGTTCAAACACGCACGATATTCTTTTATGCCGGCGCATCACTGTCAGGTGCCTTTTTAGGACTTTTGGCAAATGGAATCCAGCGAATGGAAGGCGTTGCTGGTCTGCGAGGATGGAGATAGTAAGCCTCGCTACTTATTCGGTGTAGTGCACTGTTGCTCATTACCATTAGGATCTTCATCCTCGAAGGTATTGCCAAGGTGCTAGTGGCCGTCTGGCTTTACTTTGTCTTACCAGACGGCCCAGAGACGGCAAAATTTCTTACTCCTGAGGAACGGCGGTTCCTCGCCTGGCGCATGCAAGCAGAGATGGGCATCAACTCCGACCAAGCTCACGAGGAAAAGCTGGATTTCCAGACAGTCAAGAGCGGTCTCAACGATTGGCGGATTTATGTAGCTGTTGTATGTTTTCCCTAATACGAAGGAAACCGGCTTGAGGACAGATACTAACGGGTTATGTCATAGATCATTTTCTTGGCCAACTCCGTGGGTATTTACGCGTAAGTCAGAGCCCGATGTGTCTATATTTACGCTTCAAATTTGACCTAGACCCTAGGTTTTCGTTTACGGTACCGACCGTAATTCTTGAGCTTGGATACACAGCAGCCACCGCGGTATGTTATCCAGCTCCTCTTCCCACACCGGGATTCCGTCTCACAGAATGTAGCAACTCCTGACAATTCCAATTTATGTTTGCGCCATGATACTTGCCACTACGCTAGCTGTGCTACCTGATCGATACAAAAAACGATTCCCTTTCCTCATGGTTGGCCTAGGCGTCGCGGCTGCAGGACTTATATCGCTTCTTGCTATTCCCAGACCAGGTTTACCTGGCCTCACCTATGGATTCCTATTTTTAGCAGCAAGCGGGCACTATTCATTTATAGTACCATCAGTTTGCTGGCTCGGTATTCTGCCTTGCTCCAAATCTAACGAATTTAAGTTGACCATGTGGACATAGGAAATAACCTCAGTCCCTCGAGCAAGCGTGCGGTCGGAATGGCGGTCTTCATGTCTCTTGGAAACCTCGGCGGGATAGCTGGCAGCAACATCTTTCCAGAAGAGGAAAAGCCGCAATATCGAACAGGATACGGCTGTATGCAAGAAGATGATGGCAGGTTTGGATATGTCTCCGCTTTGCTCGTAGAACAGCTTCGTTCGACCCCAGTGAGGCAGGTCAACATATACATATCTACCGACGAGGTTATCCGTAGTCAGATTGGAAGGCCCCTCCTCTTCAATAGGTCCGCAAAAGACCTCGCGACTGAGATCGAGAATACGGCGCCAGATTGGAGTAAGCGCCAAGAAAAGGTCCATCTTGCCACGAATCTGGACACCTTCTCAGCTGGCCTCCATGGTCCAAGACGAGGGTTTAGGCGCGACTGATGTGCATGCCAATAACCTTTGTTGGAAAGGCTGGGTGTTCTTCGAAACAAGACGGCGAACAAAGCTTGTCGCGTACAGCTTCTTCAACCTTCACTCTATCGCCTACAACATCCCCCCCAAGCTCTTAAATTCTGAAATTGGAGCGCTGAACCTTCCAAGCCCTGAATCGCACTGGAGAGCCGAGACTGCTGAGCAGTGGCTAGCAGCACGTAAAAAGGATACATTCGATGAGGTATCTGTTCAATCAGCTTACAAGAACTTATCCACCAAGGCTAATGGCCGACAATCCCCCGCGCTATCGTCTTTTGGTAACTACATCTTGATACACCGTCTGGTGCAGCAAATATTTTTTGCTCGACAATCCATGATTCTCTTCGATGCTGATGATGATGCTCCGCTTCCACCGCAAGCTATGGAGAGGCTTGAATCTGCGTTATGTGCCTGGCAGCGGAATTGGGAAGCCACCAAGGACTCGTCACTAGACCCTTTAGCTCCGGGAGGACCGCTGAGTTTTAACGCCACAGCGCTGTTTAAATTAGCATATATACGCCTCCATACTGACCTTGGCCCTTATCGACGGCTCGAGACTCGTGACCCTGGGGCCAACGATCAATGGGTGTAAACCGCGCCGTTCTGCACAGCGCGCACTCACTCAGCATCCCCGTACGGATTGGGATCGAGTTCGTAGCCCGAACTCAAACACTGCATTGGAGTATAGTGCACAGTCTGTGTAATCTTGAATGTGGTCTGTTCCTGGCCAAGTGGCTCCAGACTATCGCTCATGCTTTGGCCTTCTTTACAAGCTCCAGATACCGCACTGTCAAAGATATCTGTGCACCATCGGCACTTACGTAATAATAGTATCAACCTTTTTTAAAATAATTGTCCCGCAACTACGGAGTACTCTCTATAACAAGAACATTTCGAGAGGCTTAGTTTCCGAGGTTATGGAGACCGGAAGGTCCGCGGGAATAAACTCAATTTTGAGTTTGTAAAGCTGGAACTTGCTAAAAAGCCGTTTCACATGCCGAGTTTACCCATAGACCCGTTGAATCAGTAAAGTTTTGAAGATCAGCCCTTTCTGGGAACAACTCAGGAGTGGATGTAGGTAAAAGGGAGTTCAACGCGTAAGAATAAACTTTAGGCAGCTGCCAAAGGAAATAACATTAACGGCAGTTTAGAAGAAAAGATATTCCGTCCAATAGCTAGCTAAAGCTTATTTAAACATCCCGTAATTCATCCAATAGCTTAAACAGTACTAAAAAATCGGTTGCTTTCAAAATCAGCAATAGTCAAACTGGAGATGTTTTGGTTTTTCCCTAGAGCTGATTCTGAGGCTAGCTAGCTTGCTCGGAACGTAATGAACCAATGATCGACGAAGCCCCATCGGACATCTCAACGATCTCGGGCCGAGATAACATCATAGTTTCTAAACTAATCTCAAGATCAACTGGTTGCGGCTTTGGGACGACCTTCTAGAACAAGCTTAGAAGACGGTGTAATGAAATGGAACTTGGGGCTTTGTGTCTACTATTCCTTTATCGGCCATAAGAGCAGTGGGGTTCTGCAGGCTTGAACGAAGTGAACCGTCTTGGTTCGTGGAGAAATGTCAAACTTTGCAAAGGTCATAATTCCAGAGGCCAACGTGCGTTTCGGGTCTCGAGTCAGTATATGGACAGGGCTTGCATATGTTTACCACATATGCTATAGCCGAAACAAAGATCTGCAATGGGGATAACTCCAGGAAGACAGGTGAACTCAGTCTACATCCACTGTACACATCGAAAGTCTTGCAGAGATATCTTCAAAACGGGCAATGCGAGAGTGATGAGATTGTATAACAGTCTTGTTATTAAGTATGCAACTTGAAATGGTCAGATTACCTAGTTGCTATCAAATGCCGTCTAATATGCAAAGATGCCATCATTCAACGAGTTATCGCTTGCTGTACGCGCCCTTAACCCAGTATGTCCTTAGCCCGTCTAAAATGTACCCCGTAACCGTTTTTTGACCATTTTAAAAAATTCTTCTGCTCCATCTAATCAGAGTCTTCCTCCTCAGGCATTGGCCTAGGATTGCAAATGATTGTACCAGCCCACGTGATGAGATTGCCCTCCTTTCCATCTCGCGTATCGATGCTCTCGCAGCCGCCTTGTGCAGCAACGGGTGCTTGTGACAGGACCTTTGCAAAGAAGTTCTTGGCGGCTTCGTTGCCTGCTTCCCACTGGAAAACAACACACTCGTCCATCTTGTCGCCGGGTTCTTTTCCGGGTGCGACGACGGGAACTAGTTGGTGTCGTCGTCTCTCGCGGGGCAGATCCCACCATGAATCCATGACTGCCTTCCAGAGTTCAGTCCCGTATCCCTGGCGGCAGAATTCTGGTTTGATGAGGAACTCGGCTTCAGGCCAACCAGAGATCGAGGAGGACATGGCTAGGACGTCTGGCAGGCCACCCTCGCCTATGAGCTCATTGGTCGATTTAAGAAAGGCGCCAAACCACCAGTGGCTTTGGTCATCCTGAACCAGGGAATGGAGTTGTCTTTCTGTCTCGTCCTTGTCTTTGGTTGCTCGGCCGCGAGCTGTTGAGTGGTTCTGAATGTCAGGACGTTTCCGAAGCTCATGGAATGCATCCAGGTCTTTCATTGTGAGAGGTCGGATAATAAGATGCTCAGTCTCCAGTGGGGGCCGGTCCGAAGCGCTGGGAATGGGTCGCTCCGGCAGTGTGACCGAGTAGCTGAACCATGGCGTCATGCCAAGATTCTGAAAATCCTCAGCATTGAAAAAGACCTCGAGAGGGGGGAGAGCGTGATGAAGAGGTGCCATCGTTTCCATCATGAAGCTGTGATCAAAAAGTTGTAGACACTAGCAGTAGTGGACGTGAACGGGTATTTGGATGAATTCTGGAAATTGGAGTAGAAATGAAACTAGTCTAGTAGGAGGGAATAAATAAGTACCGAGGTCTGTCTCTTTAAAAAGGATTGTCTCGTATGATGTCGATTTGGTTAGCGACGTTACATAGGAACACGGCAGAAATGAGCGGTGAGTTTTTCTCGCATTTCAGACAGGCCCAAGGAACACGAAAAAAGCCGTTGGACTGAAGAAAAAACCCCAGGGATTGGGGATTTCACATGCAGGGATTGCGCGTCGGTTAAGCAAACATGTTCCTGTAGCTAGGGTCCTCTCCTTCAAGTGGATTGCACCTCGCAAATAACAAAATACAACATGACTCCACTAGGATTTGCGGTATTTGGTTCGTGTTTTTCTTTGCACAGTGAGACATGCCAGAAGAGACAGAGTTACCTCCTGAAACTGGAGACAGAGAAAGACTGCCGAGACTACGGTTTGTTTGGGTTTGGGCCGTCCTGCATGCAAGGCGAGAAAACAACGCTAGCGTAGCACTCGGGCCCCTGACATGTACTGTACATACTGGCGTGTTTGACAGGACAAGGCTCATTACCGCTTATTTCTGGTGGGCAGCGTTGTAGCTGTTGGTTGTAATGGCGTTGGGCCATGCATATCTTTACTGCAAACTGCTTAAACAAAGACCGGAATACAGTGCCGTTCGCCATTGCTCCGTGGGTGTTGAGTTTGGATACTGAAGCGTCGATCACGATGGTCTGATAGGCGCCGTGTCTCACTTTGACTCAGTAGAGGTGGTGTCCATTGGTCGCATGAATCAGCTGATGTCAAAGCACTGCGATCCGAGATGTTGAATCGCCTCATTGACGAACCAACAATGATACCCTACAGACCCTGCCCGTATTGCACAGTGAACAGTCTTTTCCCCTTCTCCGAGAAGACAACATGTTATAGATCACATCAGAGGGTATGAGAGATCCACAAGACAGAATGATCGTCGAGGTATTCCCTGCACGTTTCGCTCGGGAAAATTGCATCCGTTGAGATGCATTTTCGTAAAGAAAGGTATGCGAGATGACAGCTCGCAACAACGTATATGACCCAGTAAGCCAAACCACAATAGCTCTATATCCCCGATATCATGGAAATAACACAAAATACCAAATACCCAAGCTTTCGGTAGACATAGGGCTGATATATATCCCATTCCACCCAATATCAACATCCATTTCGTATCGACTCTACCCGAGCAATAGCCTTAAAACCGTTCGGATCCGCAAAACCCTCTCCGCACACTGTCACAGTACAGTGCGGCCCCTGTCACCTCATCCCGCGCCGGCGCGCACCATTTAGGGGGAACAGGCTAGGTAACACCCGCCCCTAGAAGATTCCAGTAAAAATCATAAAAAAACACGCGCATGACTGTGCCGCTCGCCCCGTGACAAGCCCGGCCCTCTTCCCAATATCACGGTACCGGTAAGCTAAGCCTCTAGGGTTTCTGTCAACTGCAACGTCGTAAGTAATAACACTTGAAACGCGAGTGGGGGTCTGTTATACCGAGGAGATATTACTCAAGACTGTATCTCCCACGTGTATTTGGCTGTGTAGTCCTGTCACACCGCAATCTACGAGTGAGAGATAACTATTCTCTATGCAACTCTGTCATGTATCATGGTAACGTCTCATTATAGCATATCCACTATATATCCCAGAACCAACAACCCTCGAACCAACAACATCAAGCAAATGGCAGCTCCTGTCGATTAGACGAAGAATCACACCCTGCGAACCGCCACCAATCCTGATGCGTACGAACAAACAACCACCGAATAGCAACAAGTGCAATCCAAGGAAGAGGAGGGAAATCCGCCCAGATACCACCTCCAAAGTCCTTATCGTGAAGAATCAAGGCCAGCGGCAAAATCTCGTTACGATGAGACGCTTTCTTCATGGCGTTAGATCCTATCTCGGCCCCTGTCTTCTCGAACCACGCTCCCCAGTCGCACTTGTCGGCGTACTTTTCGAGTCCGACAAGGGTGTCGATTTCGTTGTGCAGATGTGTTGTGAGGGAGGGCATGAATGAGTCGATGATTTCTCTGAGCTTGGAGCCGTCGAGTTCTTCCTCGTCTTTGCGGATTTTCTCGATGTAGGTTGTGAAGCGATCTAGGCCCTCGTGGAATAATCGGTGCTCGTCGATGTTGGCGTCCATGAGGCCTGGTACGCCGGTGATTCTGTTGATTTCTGGGAAGATCTTTTCTTCTTCGATGTCGTGATGTTCTTGAATTTCTTGGCTCCATGCCCAGGCGAAGTTTGCAAAGTCCACCTTGTCTTTTTGCGTTCCCCTTTCGGCGACGTTCATTGCTTGGAGATAGATGGCGTTGACGCCGCGAAGGAATAGGTTATGGACGACAGCCATGCCTGCAGCGCATTTTCGAGCACCTTGAGCGCGCTTTTCAAGCTACTCGTGAGTCCGATCATTAGTAACCGTATCGTTATGGCTTGAGTGGCTTTTTCCAGGATTCATACTGAGTCACCTGCTCTTGACGCGCCGATGAGCTCAAAGGGGCCGTCAACCCATGGCTTCTTGGGTTCTTCCATCATAATATGTCACAGCAGATTGCTTGAAACAATGAGCCGGACATTTCGAAAAAGGACAGCGCATTACTTATATGCTCAATACAAGTGGTGCAGCAATATATTAGTGCTGACGTTGGATGTCTGGAGAGTAATCCGTAGGTCCGTAGGGCGACCAATCATGGAGTTGACATCGTATCTGACGTGCATCTCTTAAATCTCGACTTCTACTTTCCTTCACATTGAATAAGTGAGATCAAGAAGAATACTCGGTCGTATTTTATACTGTTTCTCTTCATAGTGACTTTGATGCTACAGTATCTCTGGGGCCACATATTAGCAGTGCTGGACGACTGAGCAGGATGATCTCACGATAGCCGCAAGGCCCAAGCTTGCTGACTCAGATCTAATGGGGAGCTGCTTATAGGCTATTGTTTTATCTTGATGCTTATCGAACCAATGTCATCCTTCCAAGTGGAATCTTCGGGATCCTTGCTTAGTCGATGCTCAGACCAGACCTGTTTCAAAGCTCCCAATCATTGGGTCAAAGATCATCGCCAGGAAGCGACAGTGAGCGGGATTCTCAATGTCCCCGATATCCGATAAGTTTAGCTAGAAGAGAAATGCGATATGCCTAAAGTCCTGAGAATTTTTATGCCGTACAACTGGTTTTATGTCATCGATAGCTGGAGAAATGAAGCGCCGGGTGATCCAGAAAGCTCATTCCTTGAGGGCAGCCGAGACGTGATAATTATGCATAGGGTAAGTTGGTTGCTTAAACCAGACTTAATATGGTTTACTCAAGAAGGCCTCCGTTGTATTCCGAGCCTAATTGCAAAAAAAGATCAGTCCAAGCTTATTTTTACAGCGCTCTTTTATCAAGCTGTCAGAATTGCAGTTCAAGTCCGTGTTTCTCAGATATCTCAAAGACCTGCTGTGGTGAAGCTCCGCCAAAGTTACGTCTGGAGCATGAGCTTGGACAAGTAAATGGATCAATCTAAAAATAGGTTCAGTACGAAATCTCCTCACGTGTCAAAGCCATTGCCTCGGCTTCTTTAGGTCCCTCGACCTTATCAGACAACCATCATCAAATCAGCATATCGCGCTGCACTCATAAGTACGGAGTCCTCGCCAAGTCAAGACAGCAGCACTACCGAGAGTCGACTCTTGGAATTTGCCTGATTCTGCCAAGGCCAACTCAGCTTGACAAGTTCTCTAGTGGCGCGCGCCGTTGAATGTCACAAGCAATAGCGACAGCTTTGACCCGGCGCTAATACTTTTGCGCTAATTGGATGGGGCTTGTCATAGCCAATGATGCGTATTCCGTCCCCACCGCACAGACATTTAGGCGAACTTTCAGTTGTCTTGGCAAGACGCCAAATTTGTTGTCTCTACGCGCCGAGATAGAGGTATCGTGATAGCGTGACCTGCGGAATTATGCGCTATTGTCTTGAGCATCTGATGTGTCGCTTCTGGTTGTTGTCTCTGGCACGGTCAGACAGCCACAACTGTTGGCTGGGCTTGGGTGCAGAGTAAAGAACAGATCACGCCATGGTTTGATAGACAGAAAGGTAGCATTAGGAGTAAGAGGATAGCGTTATGTTCGTTACTACATGAATTGATCACTAATTACATTATCATATCCTCCAATCATGACCAGTATCGTGTATACCATGAGCCAGTCTCCAGTAGGACACATTCTTGAGAACAATACCTTTAGATGCTGGTGCCAGAAGCACCATCCGTAGCCAACTGATGCTTGCGCGCGTTATCCTCCATGCGAGCAATTCGTGAGTTTCTCTTCGCCTGCTGACTGCGACGCAAGAAGAACAGAATCGCACCAGCAATCAAGACAACACCAGCAATAGAACCAATAACAATACCAGCAATAGCTCCGCCACTCAACTTGTTAGATTTGCCTGACTTGCTCTCCGCCTCAGAAGCATCAGAGCTTTCAGAAGATGTAGACGGGTGAGTAGCAGTTGGGCTGGGTCCAACGGTAGCACCAGCTGCCTTGTCGTCGTCGCCGGGCTCTGTGGCGTTGAAGCAGGGGATTTCGAAGTTTAACTCGGACTCCTTGACAAAAGTGATGTCGGCGCAGGCATAGAAGGTTTGGTTATGGGGTGCGTCCCAGTCGGCGCGGTAGATAATTTGCAGAGTTGCGTTGTCGCCGGCTGAGACCTTGGAGGGGGCATCGGGAACTTGAACGCAGGTGTGACCTGGGTTGAGATCTGTGATACTTCTTTCCTGAATCAGGGTCTCGAAGTCATCATTGGATGTAGGATCTACAGAGATGGTAAGTCAATTAGTATGGCTAACAGGAGGTTGAGTGATCAAGTTGCTTACCTTCTGAGTACGAGATGCTGATCTTGGTGTTGTAATAGTCATCCTGAGCAACAAGAGAGACAGCACCACCAGCTAAACGACAAACGTTAGCAAAATGTCACACAAACGGGTCAAGGAGCTGACGTACTCAAGGGAAAGTTGGTCCTGTTCCCAGAAGATGCTCGTGAGCCGCAAGGACCTTTGTTGTCAACGTCCCCAGCCCAAGGACGGTCCGGGGGCCACATGAAACCGGCAGGTCCCATCTCGTCATCCTTGACAGTCGCGTTCGTAGGAATGTCGTCTTCTTGCCCAAAGGCAAAAGATGCCAGCGTCAGAACAAGCAGATTCTTCAACATGATGATTGGGACGACAGAGTGACGAGAATAACACGAGATAAGCCAGAGACTTGCAGAAGACCGTGGTTACTGCTCTCTTCCAAACGATGAGGGGAAACCATGCTCGTGATATACACCATTTCACGGATACACCATCATTAGCTGGTACATGTGACACTGCGGGACTTTTGAACCGCCAAGTAACACACTGAACCCCTTGAGGCAAGAGAAATGCACTACAACCTGGCCGTTGGCATCTGATTGACCCATCCGGTAATCGTGTGCCACCTAAATCCGGTGAACCTCAACCTCCCCCTGCTTATCAGATGATCAGATAAGATTTTGATGCATCCCGACGCTCTCATTGGTGCGACGCGCTAACCGAGGACCGCAACTAGATCACTTTTGGTCTAACGGCGAGGATTAAAGTTGGTGCGATATCGGATATACAGGTCTAGAGTATGCACTTTATCTTGGCATCAGGTCATGGAATTGCTGTTTGTCCAATCAGTGAGGTTGAGGGTGTAGCCAGGAGCTCGGTGTTCTCGGGATGCAACGGATAATTGACCGGAATGCAATTTCCTGTTTTGCGCTGGACATGGGAAGAATCTGTGATCTAAACCTGACTGAGGAAAATTGGCTTGTGCTATGAGGATTGTGCAGATATATAGCCTTGGTCCTCCTTCCATCCGTCTCTTCTCATCAACCTACAGCCTCAAACCCTCCAAAGCATTCAATCGTTAGACTTCACTCGTTCAAAATGCATTCTCTCGCTGCATACACTCTTTTGGCTTCTGCCTCTCTTGCTGTCGCCATTGATCCCCGCTTTGAGTTCCCCGATACTGTCCCTCTCGTCAAGCGCCAGCAGCCTGGTACCCCTCAGTACGCCTGCCACGAAGACTGCGGTAAGTAACAAGCTCTACCATCACCACGACTTTCTTTCTAACAAACTTTAGGTCTCTTGATCACTCTTGCTCGTGATGATGAGGACTTTTGTGATAGCGATGAGTGGAATGAGCGCTACGGACGCTGCATGTCGTGCGCCAACACCTACGATATCTGGAAGTACTACGGCAGCGGCGTAGGCAGAGTCGCTCAGCAGTGTGGTCTTACTCCTAAGCCCAGCCCCTCTGGTTCCTCTGGTGCTGCCTCTACTACCGCTGAGGAGAAGCCTTCTTCCACTGCTGCCGAGGCTAAGCCCTCGACTACTGCTGTCGAGAAGCCTGCTACCACTGAGGTTGAGGAGGCTGAGACTACCAAGGCTGAGGAGCAGGCTACTGCTACTGAAGAAGCTGAGGAGGAGGAGACCACTTCTGAGCATGAGCATGAGGAGACTGAGCATGCTCACACTTCTACTGAGGCTGAGCACTCTGAGGCTCATGAGCATACTACTCTTGCTACTCACGCTGCTGAGACAACTCATGCTGCCAACCCCACCAAGACTCACGAGGCTGGTCACACTTCTGTTGATGAGATTGGAACTGTTGGTGTTACTGTAAGACACTGCTCGCCTTCGATAACACCCGTGACTAACAATGTTGTCTATAGGCTACCTCGACTCCTCTCCCATCAAGTGTCATCGTCAACGGCGCCGCCAAGCAGGTTGGTTTCTCCACTGCTATGGTCGTCGTCGCCTTGGCCATGTGCGGTCTCTATTAGGCAATTAGTTCCTGAAAGTTTGGGGAGTTATTCTCTGTCAGGTGGAAATGAGTGCATGAGTAATGGACTTATGCTGTAAGAGGATTTAGGGTGTTTTCACTTCTATATATAATTTTAATTGATCATTTAATACTTGACAATCCAAGATATCTTAACATTCTTCCCAACGATGCTTGTACATCCTCCTGCCTAAACAGAACAACCCAATCTGTAAATTGAAGACCCGACAGCTGTACCTCAATTCGCGTTGTATCAAAGTGATGATCGAATCAAAGAATTACACGTTTGGTAAGCTCCACAAGAAATCCCATGACCTATCTTCTGGCTCGGCCATGTCGGGGTCATCAGTGGCGAAGCCGAATGGAGCCATGCTAGGATCAAATGGCAGTGCAAGCCAGTCATCCACAGCCGGCATTGACAGATCTCCTAGGGAATCATCTACTGGCGGTACGCTGTTGTCGAATATCCATTGGGAGGTTTGGTCCACTGTACGAATCCCCTGAGGAATCGTAGTTGGGACCATGCTTTGCCTATACCTCTCTAGATGCATGTCCAGCAACTCTCCATACCGAGAAGCTAGATGCATCTCGTCGAGACTACTATTCCGAAGAGCTCGGATACTTCTTTCCAATATTCCAAGAGACGTCTCTAGATCTGTTGTTCGAATTCCAAGACTCAGAGCTTTTAGAAGGAAGATGGAAGCCATGATGATGCGAAGGAATACTCGAACGGGACAGTACCGGAGCGTACCAGCCTCGAATAGCCTGTTTACTGACTCGAGAGCCTGGCATGATGAATTAATGACTTCTTTGATGAAAGAATAATCTGTTGCCGTGATGGATGACTGGAGAACATCGGTATCGATCGAGTTTGGCGGTCTTCTACCAAGGACTCGATCAACGGCGGCTTGGATGCCAAACGAATTCATGAAAGCACGGAGATAATTAAACTCAATTGTCAAGTCCTCGCATGCATGAGATGATAAAGCTGAAGCGACAAACGGTTAGTACAGGATAATTTGGGAAAGAAGAAGGCGTGTGCTCACTCTCGTGACTGAGATGAGTTGTCTTCCAGCCCGCGAGCTGTTTCTGAAAGTGTTTGATGATGTTTATGTATCTGCAGCTACTAAGAATTTCTCGAATCCCTGCAGCCGATGGACATAAAACATCGATGATGGTTCGTGTAAGATTAGTCAGGTCGAGCCATGCTGTCAATGTGGATGAATCGCCCTGCCCGTCTCTTGTCGAAGGCTCTGACATGAAGCGCGAGACAGACGTCGGCATCATAGAAGGACATCCTAGTCGACTGGATTGCTGCTCCAGAAAGATATATAGAAGATCAAGTAACCTCGTCTGCTCAGCTTTGAATCCTGGTGGCTGTGTAGACGTGTCAACTCTTTCGCCATCATCGCAGAGTCCGAGTTCAAGAGCCAAAGACTGCACACAGCCCAGCAGCATCCAAGACATACGATCAGACGTCTTGGCGGGGAGGATAACATCTCTTAACCACTGGGCTTCATTGTCATTAGTGTCGTCTGCTTGGTTATCGAACTGATCATCCCGAGGATCTAAGTCGGTGAGCAAAGTAGACGAGTCCCAGCCATCTGAAGCCGGCGGCAGGTGTATCGCCTGTGGGTGCCACTCTATGATCAGCAGAAGAGCTTCGATAGAGCCCCTCGTTCTTGTCTTTGCCTTGGATCGCTTTTCTTGGCCAAAGATGATTCTCATGACGAGATGCTGACAGTGCTCCCATAATCGATGATGAATAATGGTACTTCTGGCCAGACCACCGTGACCGACTAAGACGTGGTACCGCGATGATATCATCAAGATTACACAGCAGAGTAGAGGCTCTTGTGTGATGAGCCTGTAGTGTCTTTCATGGCTCAGGTCAAAGCCTTTCGATACAGGGGATAGCGGTGCTAGATTCTGCTGGAACCTGCCAATGAGTCATTAATCATCATGTCTTTCGCTCCATCTTGAACGACGATACTTACAAGTCGATATATCTGACTGCCTCTTCAGCGGTGAACCAACCCATTCTGACAAAGCGGAAGGACCGCCATACCGTCAAGGGATTGGGAGTAGTAGGAGAGACATAGGTAGGCCTGGATGTACTGATGGAGGCGGTTGTCCTAGGACTCGATGTCTCTCCGATAAGATGCAGTGTATGTCGTGATATGGGCCCTTGATTGCTAGGTGAAGCACCCTCCTTGTTGGCGTTTTCGATCGCAGGTTGGTACAAAAGCCGCAGTGCGTCATTCCCGTTCGAAACAAGTGTAGTAGTGAGGTCACCAGCAGGTCCTGTGGAGCTCATAGACGGTGAAGTTTCGTTCATAACACTCTGTTGCTGATGTTGAGGCAGATCATGGGCCAGTCCTGGCAGTTCATTGCTGCCCGATAAAGAAATGTCTGGCAATGTCAGATCATTACTATCGTCGAGCACCTGTGATGGTTCTTGAGTAAATGTGTCTTCGCTCAGATTGGCTGGAGCCGGCGAGGTGCTCACCATGGTAGTACCATGTTCTGAGCCCAGAGCTGGTTGGGGATAAAACCACGTCAGCAAAATGGGTTGCAGAGTGTGATGGGATCTGAGGCCCAGCATAGATACACACCTTCTTTCGATGATGCTCTTTTGCTAAGAGTCTTGTTCCGCTTCCGATGAGAGCGTTCATCGCTAAATACGCATTCTTTGACTTCTCTTTGACACCTCAAGCATGGCACGCCAGGTTTGTCAACGATACAGCGAATCTTCTTTTTCCGACATAACTCGCAAGCCTGGTAGCCCCGGCGGAAATCACGCACACGTCGTCTGCGAGAGGGGCCGTCACTATCAGGCAAAGTGGGTTGGGTTTGTGCGTCAGCATCCATTGGTGCCTTTCTGGCCGAGGGGAGTCGTTCGGTGGTCAATTGTCTGGGAATCTTGAGAATCGGAAAGTGGCGGATGGTGACGGATATAAGTACCTCCCCGACGAATGTCCGCTGATCACCAGGTGACGGCATAACTAGCATCGAATGGGACTAATCCAGCGGGCTAGCTTGGCATCGTGCGGGGAATTGACGGGTTCGGTCCCGGATCACTTTGGGGCAACTTGAGAAATCTGGCTCGAGAAATGGCTTCCGGATGAAAAATACAGATAATAAAGATTGGATGCGTGTTGATTCTCTGTAAATTGAGCGTACATGATGTATCCTATCCAACGACAAAAAAGGCCAAGCATATGATTGTAATGCTGCAGAGATCAATTTTGTACTATTGAATTGAATAACTAACAAACTATGTAATGGATCACACACAAGCAAGCCAACTTGTTGGAAGAATCTTCCACCATTCCAACAAATCAGAACAAACCACTATGCTATGTGAGGTAGCGAAAGTTCTTGTTCTTATCACCAAGCTCCGTAACATCAACAGCCAAATCGGAATCGACGGGGCCATATTTACGGTCTCTTCTCTTGTTCTCACGTTCCAAAGCAAAGTGCAGGCCTAATGCAAGAATAGAAATGAGTCCGGTTAGTCCACAGCCAATGGCGGTACCCCGAAGGTAAAGAGGTCTGGTAAAGCATAGTGTTAGTATACGAACGCCCAAGTATGAGGTTTTGAAAGAAGATACTCGGGCAAAAGAGACACTTACCCGTCAGAACTGGGGAAAACAACACTGCTAACAAAGGAGGAGCATTGACCAAAGGTAGCTAGAATCGCTAGTCCAGCACCCTTCTTAGAGTCTCCTCCTTGATTATTCAGCAGCCAGGTGATGTTGATGCAAAGCGCAGGGAAGACTCCACAGGATGCTAGAAAGATGGCGGCATAACGGGTTGCCCTCTTGGACTCATCCTGAACAACGACCAGCATGAGGTAGCCAATAAAGCCAATGAGCGCGCTACCGCTGACAACATATCCTCTCTTACCATACCTGTCACTCACCAAAGCTGCCAGTACGCAGCAAAGGAAGGCTAGAAAGTATGGCGGCGCAGTGAGGCCCTGTGCAGTGACGGATGAGTAGCCCATATCGCGGACAATTGTCGGGAGAAAGTTAGAAAGGCCGGCGAAAGAGTAGTTGCAGCAGAAATGAATGACGGTATGGATGTAGTTCTGGTAGTCTGCCAGGCCAGCAAATATTTGGTTCCAGCGTACTCCAGTCTTCTTGGTGCGATCGCGAACCTGGAGCCGCTCAACAGCGTAGGTGGAATCTTTCTCAGACAGGTATTTGGCCCTGTCTGGGGAATCTGCTAAGAAGAACCAAACGACGATGGAGAAAGCTACAGTGGGGGCACCCTCTATAGTAACAGACTAGTCAGAAAGCTGTGACCCAGACAGCTGAGCAGACTTTTCAACGTACCGATGATGAAGAGGTATCTCCAAGGCTCCAATGAGCCACTGATATGGGTGATTCCGTAAGCCAACGCAGAAGCGAAGCAATTGGCTAATGGCGACATTCCAAGTAGGAGAGAAACACGAAAGCCCAGCTCATCACGACGGTAGAACAAAGACAGGAAGTACGGTGCACCAGCACCAAACGCAGCCTCGAATACACCAAGCAGCGCTCGGGTAGCAATAAGTCCGCCGAGGTTCTGCGCGGCACCAGCGCACATGGCTGCCGTTCCCCAACTACAAGAAACACACCGTCAGTGCCTATGCAATACGAGATAGAGGCTTGCTTACCAAACGCAAAGCGCGGCGACGTATTTGCTCGCAGGGAAGATCTTCCAGAATAGGCTGGTCCACTCGAAGCAAACGTAGCAGATGTAGAACGCGTTGAGGACCCAGGCCCATTCAGAGTCGCTGAGGCCTAGGTCACCCTTTGCACCGGCAGTTTTGGCGTTGCCGATATTTCCTCGGTCGAGATAGGATAGGATGTATAGGCAGCAAACGATGGGAAGAAGACGGCGGTCAAACTAGGTGACTGTTAGTAGAATTACTATATGTAGCACTGGTAGTAGCTTACTGTATTCTTGATACGCTTGTTGGCCTCTTCGGGAACGTCAACGCGTTGCTGGTCTTGGTGCTCTGCTGCATGTTCAAGTTCCTCTGCGCCCAAGGACATCTTGTGCTCAGACTCTGGGTGATTCATCATGAGGGTGTACCGAAAGGCGAATTGGAGATGTAGATGAAGCTTGATGAATTGGGAGTTCGGGATGGATACTTCTCGAGGATTTCAGTGGGTTTTAGTAGTCGAGAGCTGGACTGTCACTTTTGAAGCGCTTTGACTCTATCATCGACAGATCCCGTCAGTCTCCGGGATTCAAGGTTTGTAGCTCACAGAAAGGGGGGCATCTGATCTCGGGTCCAGATGCTTCCCGATCCAAGATGCGGGGTCCCCGCATACCCCAGATTCTCTGAGAACTATCCGGGGGAGCCCTCCTTATATCCGGAGCGTGCTCTGCTCCGGATAGACGAGTATCCGTCACTTTCCGAGCATATCCGAATCTCGACCAGCGCCGAACCTTTGCCTATCCCTAGGCTTTATGTATATAAGATGTTCATTAAACGTCTCCATTTCGACTGTTTATCATCAGTCATCTCATCATCCCAACACCACATCTCAGCATCAAATACTCCCATTCACAATGTCCAAGTCCATCGTCAACAGCACCCCCTACCCCTTCCAGTTCAATGCACCAACCCTGCAAAAGCCTGGCAAGGCTGGACAGATCGTGGATGTAACGGGCACTCTGAAAAACGTCCGCGGCAAGATCCCATCCGTCCAGGCGTCAGCTCTCCGCACCATGATGCTCGAAGCCCATAATGACCCTACAAAGATCCTTGCCCACTGCTGCAGCTATGACGGTCTTTCATCACGGCTCTGCGAGGAAGCTGGTTTTCCAATGATCTTCCTCGCTGGATATGCTGTATCTAGTGCCTACGGTCTGCCTGACACTGGTTATATCGCAATGGCTGAGGTGTGCGATAAGATTCAGGAAACCGTGCGGCAGGTCTCTGTCCCTGTCATGGCAGATGGAGATACAGGCTACGGTAGCCCGCTCAACGTTAAAAGAACCGTGGAGAGTTATGCCCATGCCGGCGCCGCTGGAATCATGATTGAGGATCAAACCTGGCCAAAGCGTAAGTCTTGAAATTTACCTGGATGGTCTAGAGCTAACTGCCTCAGGCTGTGGTCATACCAAGGGAAAGTCTGTTGTCTCTCGTGGTGAGGCATATGCCCGTATTCAGGCGGCTTGCGACGCTCGAGATCAAGGCAAGGATATTTTCGTCCTTGCGAGAACCGACGCTCTGATCCACGGCTGGGAAGAGGCCTTGAGTCGTGCCAAAGAGTTCAAGAGAATCGGCGTCGATGCCGTTTTTGTTGAGGCCCTTCCCGATCGCGAGGCTATGCGGCGATGTGTAGAAGAGATTGGCATCCCCACATTTGCAAACAGTAAGTTACGCCCCTTGGCTGTGATCTGGCTCCAATCATTCTCATTCGTGCCAACTTATTGTGTTAGTCATTGAAGGAGGAAAGACCGAGAATCTGTCAGCGAAGGACCTCGCAGAACTAGGATTCTGTGCTGTGGCATACCCCTGGACTCTTGTTGCTGCTAAGCTCAAGAGTATTCGCGAGACCTTGGAAGAACTCAAGAAGAGTATGACCGTGGGAAAGCCGCCTATGATTCTTTCATACAGTGAAGTTTGCGAAGGTGTTGGATTCAATAAGTACTGGGATCTGGAGGAGAGGTATAAGTTCAAGGACGACGGTCTCGTTACTGACCCTACAAACGGCCATGTTTAGTCGTCGTATTTGATATAAAAGGCCGTATCATCTGCTGGAGCAAATAGAAATTTCTCATCTTCCAATCGCGTGCAGCTCCATCATGTCTAGCTTAGTAAACGTTGTCGAGATTGGCCATAGTGCACTAAAACATTAATACTTTGCCGCTTGAACATAGTCGCCTTACTCAACAGGGATAAGGAGATGCTATGCTTAAGGGCAACTGCAAAAGATATTACCATTTACCCTTCCATTCCACGTCTTATAAAAGGAGTAAATAGCTGATCAACGACATCGACGTTCCATCGAGGTCCGTCCCCAAAGCAGACACAGCTATCGTACAGCCTACACTTGACGTCTTCCAGCAGATAGTGCAACACTGCATTCCCTTCTCCCAGTGCGGCCTTTCTCAAAGTCTCCAATGCTTCATCACTCAATGTTTTCATGAGTCGTTTCTCAATCCCGTTACATGACAGCCACTGATCTGGATCCTTGCCCGTGGAACGATACTCTGTTTCTATGAGACTGCAAAGTACAAGTCCCAGATCCTTTTCAGCGGCGACAGCATGTGCTTGGCTAATGGAACCCGTTTGCTTATACTCAACCCTTGCCTTTGCCATGGTTTCGATAAAAGAGGGCTTGATATCTTGCGTGGCTTTGGAATGCTTCAGACCTTTTTGGATGACTGTTTTGGAGTTGTGTTGCGTGCATACTGTCTGGTAATGCTCCATGACTGACCAGAAGAGAAGGCCCGCAAATGTCTCCGCACCTACACCGAGGTATGGCAAGATATCTTGGGGAGGAAGCGAGACGCGTAGGTAATGTAGTGGGTCTAGCCACATACTGCACTCCAGCCGATACTGTGTTGCTTGCGAGGGAGTCGACGGCAGATGTACATCGCTAAACAAGATCCGCGGGTCACTTGCGTCAGAAGTGGCAGTCTCTCCACTCATTGACCCAACATTTGAAGGCTGTCCTTCATCAGGTGGGATTTTTGCAGGGACTTCTAGTTCAGCAGCCAATGCGAGGTCACGAAAGATGCCAAGCATCTCGGGTCGTTCATCGCCTCGAGCTGCATCAAGTAGTCTCTGAATGCTCTGCTTAAGACGGGCATTTTGGTTTGCTAGCGCATGGGTCGACTGGGCTTGACGCTTGCGAAAAGCTGCTTGGGAGCGTCGGCCTCGCTCGCGACGGCGCTGTAACATGTTAGCGCGAGGACCCGGTCGTTTTTGACAAGAATAGTCTAGCTATTTCTCACAGAAAGCAACTTACAGTCAGTTCATCCTGAGGCTCTGCGGTACCCATGTTCCCTTCTTCGAAAGCTCTTGGAATTATTCATTAGTCTACGAAAATAATGTTTGTCCAAACCGCAGACCAGATATTGGATTTGTCAGATTGAAGCGGAGTAGTAAGCCGAGATGCCTTGTCCTGATTGGGTGGGTAATGGCACTGATTACCCCGATCACGTAACCGTCGGGGATAGCTCAGGCCGACTCAGTATCACCAAAAGGTTGGAGGATTGAGGTTACGTGTTCGGGATAAAATGTCTGCCCGGGACCAGAAATTGACTAATGAAGAGATTCCCCTGTCATGGCGAAGGTTTACCTATAAAGATGAGAAACTTTTCACTTTACAAAAATAGATGAGGATCACAGAGTTCACAAATATCACTCAATCATCCTTAGAAGTCAATCAGCATGGTCAGAATCGCTATCGCAGGAGCTTCAAGCGGTATGTTTAGCCCTTCCATTTCACTCTGCCAATTACTGAACTTCTCCAGAGCTCGCTAGAGAAATCGTCGACAGGCTTGTCGCTACTGGGAAGCACGAAATTATTGCACTCGTCCGCAAGGTATGTCGAATCATAACCTGCCGGTAACCCTAGCAACTGACAAGCCTAGGAACCATCTGCATTTCCTGAGCTCCCAGGTGTCACCTGGATTCAAACTGATTACAAAAACAAGGCGGAACTCGTTGGGTTGTTTCGCGGCGTTGAAACCGTTCTTTCTTTCCTTGCCGTTCACTTGGATCCCGGTAATGAGACCCAAAAGCGACTTATTGACGCAGCTGTTGAAGCTGGCGTGAAGAGGTTCGCCCCATCTGAGTGGGCAACGTGAGTTTTCCATCAAGCAGTGACAAGCATCATTTCAACTGACTATGCTTCAGAGGAGCCAAACTGGCAGACTCGCTCGATGTTATGTCATGGTACAGCGGAAAGATTGAGATCAGAGAGTATCTCAAGAGCCTGAACTTTGATAGAAAGGTAGCATAGCCCAGATACTCTCTTCATTACAGGAACTAACTTGGTCAATTAGGTTATCGAGTATTCACTCTTCCAGCCCGGTGGCTTTATGGATTACCTTTGCCACCCGTACAAGACTGCAAAGTACATCACCACTACCGTCGTCAATATCGATTTCGTCAAAAGACATGCGATAGTTGTCGAAGGTACACTTGACGACGAGATCACCTATACAAGTGTCGAAGACATTGCCAACATCGTCACTCGGGCTATCGACTTTGAGGGCGAGTGGCCGGTGGTAGGAGGTATCAGCGGTGATCGAATCTCTATTCGTCAGCTTCTAAAAGTTGGAGAAGAACTGCGAGGTCAGCAAACCGGCCAAACAAAAGTAAACAAAGGTACTGACTTTACATAGGAGAACCCTTCGCTATCGAGTGGCTCAAGATGGAAGACCTCGCCGCTGGAGAACTCAAGACAGATAATTATCCCAGACTTCCACTGCCATCTGTTCCTCAGGACCAGGTGGAAGCTTTCTCAAAGATGGTGGTTATCGGTACACTGACTGCTTTCCACCGTGGAGCTTGGACTGTCTCGGATGAGTGGAATCGGAAGTTCCCTGATTATAAGTTTACGAAAGTCGATGAGCTGTTGAGGTCCGCATGGGATGGCAAGAACTAATCGGTATTGCTATTTATGTAATTCTGAGGATTAAAAAACATCCTTCAAGAGATTTAGTATGCACGTGAGCAGACCAAATATTTTAAACTAGGAATGTTTTCAACGAAAACTGTCCATTAGTGTATGTCAGTAGCTACCAAGTATTCTTGAACTTTCCGTCACCTATCTTTGGTAGTGGCACCCTCTGGTGTTGACAAGAGGGTCAAATTGACTGCTGATTAGTAAACTAGCACTCAGCCATGATTCATCAGCACCATTTGAGGTTTCACAAGCTGACTCACGGCGCACGATTTTACCCAAAAGGGTAAGCTTTAACCTAAGCTAAGACCCACTCAAATCTTGAAAACGGATCATCTCGCGATCAATGGTGAAACTAAGAGAAAGTGAGAAAACTATTTAGATTAACGATCTTCCCAGATCAGCTATCGTTTTATTCAGCTACTGCACTGGTCTAGACATTGAAAGGCTTATCCTACTCTTCTCTCATATACATCCTCCTAAACCCTCACCAACAACAGACGTTTACAGTCCAGGAATATCTACAGTGCCAATAATCCCACCAGCATGTCTAACTATCCCAACTATTATCCACCACCTAGCCCTCCGCCTGGCACCAATACGAACCAGGCCCCGGCAGGTTATCATCCATACTATCAGGCACATCCCGACACACCTCCACCCGGTTACCAACAACCCATCTATCCACCTGCACCAGGACCTTCTGGCCTGCATGGACCACCAATCTACTACCCTCGTGTAGGCTTCACCAAACTTTCCGCCAAGTTCCATATCTGGAATGTCATGACCAGCGGCGGCACCAGTTGTCTCCAGCTTGGCGCTCAGCTCAATGGCACAGTAGCCTACTCTGCAAAGATGTTCTCTAGCAGCAGGCTCAAGATCAAAGAGGGTCCATATGCATCTGAGAATTTGCCTATCTGTACTATAGAGAGTCGGCATACTTTCAGCAGCAAAAGTACCATCACCTTTGATGGCTTTCAAGCAAACTTCGTGGAGACGAGTATGTTTAACGATGGCGCAACCTGGCCGTTTGATGTCGAGGTCAATGGTACCTCTCAGAGGTGGCAGTGGAGAAAGAAGAAGGCACAACAAACATCAACACTGAGACAGATAGTTAAAGCCTTTTCCGAGAGTGACTTTGGAAGCTGGGAGCTTGTCCCTGTTTCAGGTCAAGGCTGGCCTATCGCCACCTTTGAGGCATCTGGAGGAAACACCTTTGAGGATAACGCAGCACTTGGCGTATTTGAGTTTCACGGACCGGCAGCTGTTGGCCAGTTGGGTGATATTTTTGCAAATGTATCTATCGCTATCCTGCTGCGCATTATATCTCAACATTACATCAGTAGAATTGCGGCGTTGGCAGGCTCATAGTTAGCCAATATCTGGTTGGATATGGAGACGACTATTTCAGAGCATGGAATCAATCGTGACTCAATAAAAACACGCCGTTGCTATTTTCAGCTTTTCCCAGCTCTTTAATAATTGGGCAAACAACGTGCAACACATAGTATCATAAGATTGTACTACCATCTACACACTCCTGATAAACTGACACGATTCAACCTCACCCACCGGGAGCAGTCGCGGGACCTTAAGATTACATCGGCATCCTAAATACTCAAAGATTTTAATGTAAGGTCTTACACAATACCAATCTAATCCATACTTGCCCCTTAGGGCGGAGAATGATATTGCGAGGCTGCTATAACTCCAACGGTCCTTTCTCCCATATAAGGAAGATTTCCTGGTCGATCCATTTTCTACTTTTATCCAAAATCCGGAGATCAAACTTCCATAGCAGTCTAGCAAATACAGTGCATATAACCTAAGTTAAAGGAGGAAGGTTGAGGCTAGTTAATAAGTAAAATAAATGTTTAAACTATTTAAGACTTTAGAGATACTTGTTTGGTATATCCTTAAAGGCTAACCTATAGAGCTAGAGAAGAAAAGCTTATCTAGGTCTATAATTAATAGCCTTGATAAGTAAAGGGTTCCCGAGAGCCTTCTGGAGTTATGATATAGCCCGGAAAACACATTTTAAAGCTAATAGAACTCTTCTCTGCATCTTGGAGGTAGAAATTGTTATACTTGCTGTTCATTGCATCCTGCAGGGAGTTAATATGACAATCTGGATAGAGAACTCTCCATGGTTCAATGCAACTCTGATCCTTAAAGCTCTTCATGGCCATGATTAGAGCATCCAGACGACTGAAATACTGAGGAGCGGCTTGTTGTTGATCTTGACGTTGGAGTCGGCGTAAGGTGCGAGAGGCATACCAGTGCTGTTCTTACCAGAGGGAAGAAGATTGGTGATTTAATATGGGTCGACCTGGAGCGTCATAGTCAGAACCAATATCTCAGTGGAAACACACAACGAATACCTACCATCATGTTATAAAGTTCATACTCGTTCGTGCAATGGACCGCGTAATAAAGGTTGTAGTCTTCTACCAGATTCACGATGACTATCTGAACTTCAGTGCCTACGCGTCCCAAAAGGGCTTCGCCGAGGACATGGACGAGGGCAAGTTCTCGTTCCCCATCGTATGCGGCATTGAGAAGCATCCTGAGTTTCGGGGTCAAATCCTCGTCGTCTTTAGACAGTGCCCAGCCAGCGCGACCGCTGAGGCTCGGCCGCTGTCCAGGAAGGTCAAGGATCATATGATCAAGTGCATTGCGTCGTCTTGCGGCTTCGACGAGACTCTGAAGTGCTTGAAGAGCATGGAGCACGAGATCGAGCTAGGGATGGTCAAGATTGAAGAGAAACCGGGTCAAGCTAATTCCCTCTTGAGACTCTGCCTGGCTGCGTTGAGCATGGAAGGACAAGAGAAGATTTGATTTTTAAATTAAGTTCTTAAATTATAATTCCAAGTTTAATAGTATGAAAACCACAAGTCAAACCTGTATGGCGCCCTCGCCCACAATAATCTCGTCTTGAAGCATGCTCCGAAGTCGATAAGATTCGACCAGACTCTCTACTTCTCGATACTGTCCTTTTAACCGGGACTGGAGTATCTTTTGCACATTGGAAACAGGGTGAGCCTTTGCAACAAACTTATCAGAGAGCGCATAAGGTTCAGACTTGAGTAACGTCTGGAGAACGGTATGAGCCCTGTGCATTACCGCGTCCAGCATCATCGTGATAGTGCAGATTTTAACCCTCAGAGAGCTATCAGCTCACGTGGTTTTAAAGCTGCCGATGGGACGTACGAGCGGTATATCGAGGTGAATGCTCCTCAATGGGGAGAAAATAGGAGCCGATATCAGGCTTCCGAGCTTGAAAAGGGCCGAGTGCCCGACGGTTTCTTGTATATTAGCCGTGACCCTTTGCATTTCTCAAGTCCAAGCGCACCAATATTTAACTTCTCCTAATCTCCGTAAGCTTTCTAACCCTGATAGACACAACCACCACAATAAACGCCTGCTGATCGTGACCTTATTCTTCAATGTATTATGCTTTTATTAAAAGCTTTGCTATTAGGCTATTTATAGTGTTGCATCAGTCCGTATTTTGCCTGAAACTGCACTCTCTACTCCCCGCATCCCCGCGGCTCCCCGCACTCAGTGATAATATCCGATAGGCTTCAACTGGGGTTAGACAATTGCCGATCGTTCCATATGCCGTTCTGAGAACACTGCGTCATTGAGTTTTTATTTGCTCGGCTATGGTGAGCCCCAAATGAGCATATGCATGACCGCGGTAACCGGATGGGAAGATCATTAAATGATCAAGCCGAGTGAGTAATAAAGTATAAAAGCACACAGAGAGTACAAGAGCTTTTGGCCAAGACAAGGTTGTTCTTCAGGCCGAGTGACACAATGTTGCTCAATCTTCAGGTCGCTGCCAGCGCTTTATCGCTTTCTCTTTTGAATGGGCTAGCTACAGCTGCTACGCCTTACACCTTGCCCGACTGTACGAAAGGACCTCTGAGCAAGAATGGAATTTGCGATACGTCGTTATCCCCTGCTAAAAGAGCTGCTGCTTTGGTCGCTGCTCTGACGCCCGAAGAGAAAGTGGGCAATCTGGTCAGGTAAGACACTCGCCCATAATCACTATTTGGGGATCGGAGTTGACTTAGAGTAGTAATGCAACTGGTGCACCAAGGATCGGACTTCCAAGGTACAACTGGTGGAACGAAGCCCTCCATGGCCTCGCTGGATCTCCAGGTGGTCGCTTTGCTGATACCCCTCCCTACAACGCCGCCACATCGTTTCCCATGCCTCTTCTCATGGCAGCTGCTTTCGATGATGATTTGATTCATGACATCGGCAATGTCGTCGGCACCGAAGCGCGTGCGTTCACCAACGGTGGCTGGCGCGGAGTTGACTTCTGGACACCCAATGTCAACCCCTTCAAAGATCCACGATGGGGTCGTGGCTCCGAAACTCCCGGTGAAGATGCTCTTCATGTCAGCCGCTATGCTCGGTACATCGTTAGAGGTCTTGAAGGCGATAAGGAGCAGCGACGTATTGTTGCGACTTGCAAGCATTACGCCGGTAACGACTTCGAGGATTGGGGAGGTTTTACCCGTCACGACTTTGATGCCAAGATTATTCCTCAAGACTTGGCTGAGTACTACGTCAGACCTTTCCAAGAGTGTACTCGCGATGCCAAGGTTGGCTCCATCATGTGCGCTTACAACGCCGTCAATGGCATCCCTGCGTGCGCAAACTCGTATCTTCAGGAGACTATCCTCAGAGGGCACTGGAACTGGACAAGAGATAACAACTGGATCACTAGTGATTGTGGAGCTATGCAGGATATTTGGCAGAATCACAAGTATGTCAAGACGAACGCTGAAGGTGCCCAGGTGGCTTTTGAGAATGGAATGGACTCCAGCTGCGAGTATACTACTACCAGCGACGTCTCCGATTCCTATAAGCAAGGTCTCTTGACCGAGAAGCTCATGGATCGTTCGTTGAAACGTCTTTTCGAAGGTCTTGTTCATACTGGTTTTTTCGACGGCGCCAAAGCACAATGGAACTCGCTCAGCTTTGCCGATGTCAACACCAAGGAGGCACAGGACCTAGCACTCAGGTCTGCTGTCGAGGGTGCAGTTCTTTTAAAGAACGATGGTACGCTACCCCTTAAGCTCAAGAAAAAGGATAGCGTTGCTTTGATTGGATTCTGGTCCAACGACACATCCAAGCTCCAGGGCGGATATAGTGGACGTGCTCCATTCCTCCATAGCCCGCTGTACGCAGCTGAGAAGCTTGGTCTTGACACCAACTTGGCCTGGGGCCCAACACTGCAGAACAGCTCCTCCCATGATAACTGGACTACCAATGCTGTTGCTGCTGCGAAGAAATCTGATTACATCCTGTACTTTGGAGGTCTCGACGCTTCAGCCGCAGGCGAGGACAGAGACCGCGAAAATCTTGACTGGCCCGAGAGCCAGTTGACTCTTCTCCAAAAGCTCTCTAGTCTCGGCAAGCCATTGGTTGTGATTCAGCTAGGTGATCAAGTCGATGACACTGCTCTTTTGAAGAACAAGAAGATCAACAGTATTCTTTGGGTAAACTACCCTGGTCAAGATGGCGGTACTGCGGTCATGGACTTACTCACCGGACGAAAGAGTCCAGCGGGTCGACTACCCGTCACGCAGTATCCCAGTAAATACACTGAGCAAATTGGCATGACCAACATGGACCTGAGACCTACCAAGTCATTGCCAGGAAGGACTTATCGCTGGTACTCTACTGCAGTTCTGCCCTATGGCTTTGGACTCCACTACACTACCTTCAAAGCCAAGTTCAAGTCCAACAAGTTGAACTTTGACATCCAGAAGCTTCTCAAGGGCTGCAGTGCTCAATACTCTGATACTTGTGCTCTGCCCCCCATTCAAGTCAGCATCAAGAACACTGGTAGTATTACCTCTGACTTTGTGTCTCTCGTCTTTATCAAGAGTGAAGTTGGGCCGAAGCCGTATCCGCTCAAGACACTTGCGGCTTATGGTCGCTTGCATGATGTCGCGCCATCTTCGACGAAGGATATCTCACTTGAGTGGACGTTGGATAACATTGCACGAAGGGGAGAGAATGGTGATTTGGTTGTTTATCCGGGGACTTACACCCTGTTGCTGGATGAGCCTACGCAAGCGAAGATCGAAGTCACGTTGACTGGAAAGAAGGCTACTTTGGACAAGTGGCCTCAAGACCCCAAGTCAGCCTGATTTCAGCTAGGGTTCTAAGAATTGACAGAACTATATGGTCTTATAAATATTATGTCTATAGTTTGAATTTAAGGCTTCATCTTTCATGTCCACAGTAACAAATTCCGCTCCTTATCCATTGCATTGATAAATGTGTACTATAAATGATTGTCAGTAAGATCGGACGTAAGCCACAGCTAAATAGATATGAGACGTACCTCCATGAATCTGGGCATACCATATACCCTGTCGCCAATCCAGTTGTCCTCATTGCTCACTGGCCTCAAGCCCATCGCCTCTAGAGAATACCACCACTTCAACCAGGATCTAAGGTCGTTTGGAACCGTGACGCCTTCTGGTGCTTTCTTAAGATGCATCTCGACCAACAACTGACCAAAAGGCAAAGTCGCATTTCCATTCTTCCTCTGCTCTTTGACAGATTCAATCAGCGACGTGAGAGCGTCAAACTCGGCTCCCTCTATGTCCATCTTGATAAGATCAACATAAGAATGCCCATTTATCTTCATAAGATCCTGTATCGAAAGCACAGGCGGTCTAGCCTTGCTGTCTGATACCTTTCCAATCATCGCTTTTTGAAATTTGGCACGCGACCATATAAACTCGGGAACTTGCTGCGCCCACTTATCAACGGTGCCGTCGTATCCCCATATACGAGCATTCGTGCGCTGGAGTAGTTCTGCCTCAAAAGAGGAGTCGTCACTCACCCCGAATGAGTAGACGATGAGTTCCCGTGCCTTGTTTGAGTCTGACGATGGGCCAGGGCATTCCTTCTCATAGCGCGACATACCGCAGATTATCTTGCCGCCATCACTGATTGACCCAACGCGCTCAAGATCGTGAGGACAGAAGAAGCTTGGGCGAGCAAAGTCCCATACGTTGAACGGGTTCATGTATCCGTCGGGAAACTTTGCATCATAGCCAACTACTTGGGCCATTTCTTCGCGAGCTTTGATAGAGCGTTTCCATAGCTTTTCGGCATGAGCGAGTCTTGAGTTTAGATGAGGATCGTTACTAAAGACCGCTGCATGATTTTGTAAAGATAGCGATGTTGAGACGTGAGGGGATGATCTCGTGAATAGTATAGTACAGAGCAGTAATGTCGCGAAGATAAAGGTGATTGTGATCAGTCTGTGAGACATGGCTGTGATGAAGTGGGTCTCGGGAAACTGGATGGATTTTCAGCATGAATCCTACAATCGATGTAGGGTAGTGAGAAATGTAAAACAGAACTCACATCAAGAATACTCCACGCAGCTGATATTGGCCATGAGTTTTCTCATAGTGAATTGAGGTAATTATCCCCTTTCCACTGCTGTTTTGGGTTTCACCTGAAGTGGCACGATCCGTTCGCAGAGCAGACGCGGACTCCAGATTAATAGGGCTAGTCCTACACGTAAAGTTCGGATCAAATTGCCGAGACGGGATAAACGGCAATGTGGATCGCTCCAGGTTAAGCTGTTTTCTCTTGATGAACCAATCTACCTGTCAACATGATAAGTTCGGCATGCTTGGTGTCTTGTCAGTTAGATAGATCTCTTCAGGCTATTATACCAATAGTGCTTTATTTATATCTTGATACCGATCAGCTGTCTTCTTTTTTCGCTCACGAAAGACTCCTACGTCAGCATTAAGATAAACGTCGATCCTTCTGACCCACAGTCTCGACTTTTCTGCCGGATTCCCGGGAGCCACTTCGGTGTTTTACGACAGAGACCAATGGGGGCTAGGCTTAGACATCAGGGGTACTGCATGAAACGTCAACGCCTCTGCACGGCCCCCGTCTCGTATTCCCACGATGGCATCGTCCAATTTTCTTAGCCTTTTCTTCCAAGCCTTTCCCTGTAATACACGACTTTTTGGGTATTGATGTCCTTGTTTCATAATACATCCCGACATGTCGGCAAGTTATGGATCACTACACCATCACTCTCATCATTGTCTCAATACCTCTCATTTCTGCTTCCTATTGGCATCACAGACATGTGACATCAAAGGCGGTTGGAGGCTCGGCGGACGAGGCCAATCGACTTGATATGATCGACGATGAGATCCACGATATTGATCACGAGTCCACTGGTGACAGATATTATAACTTCCGCAACAAGTTTCTGTGGGTTTATGGTTTGGCTATGGCTGCAGAATGGCTCCAGGTGCGTTTGAATGATAAGGACAACACCCAATAGAGCGATATCTAACTTCTAATGGTCGAGTGTAGGCATCTTATTTATACAGCTGTCTGAAGAATACACATAAACTATCAGAGCCTGTCATCGCGACTCTCTTTGCTACCGGTTTCGTCTCCGCTGGAATAGGCGCTATGTTCGTGGAGTCGCTGGCGGATAAGTATGGCAAAAGGTTCATGTGCCAATGCTACTGTGTGGTTTACTCAGTTTCCTGTGTCACCATGCTCAGCGGGAATTTACTGCTGTTGCTTGCGGGAAGAGTTTTGGCCGGACTTTGCACTACCTTGCTGTACTCGGTGTTTGAGAGTTGGATGACGGCTGAGTATAAACGACAAGGATTTGGTGACCGTGGGACTGCTTTGAGCACGATATATAGCATGATGGCTGTGACAAATGGCTTTGTTGCTGTTGGAAGTGGCATCGTAGCTCAAGCGGCCGTGAATGCCTTGGGCTCACATACTGCCCCCTTCTTACTGAGTGTCGTCTGTCTAAGCTTGGCACTGATGGTTATCACTCGATCTTGGGTAGAGTCTGCCTTTATGTGCAGTGCACTTTGTATCAGTTGCTAACGCAACTCCAGGCCGAGAATTGTGGCACACCAGGCAGGTCCCTGATGGCCGAAACCTCAGGGAAAGCCAGCGCTATCTCTCTTTTGAGTATGTAGCTACGACCCTCCGCCGTCGAATACAGCTGACAATATGAGTAGAAGACCCGAATGTGTTTATTGTCACACTGACCATGTGCTTCTTCGAGGGCTCTATTTGCGTTGTGCTTTACTCTTGGCCCCAGGCAATCATGTCAGCGCGAGCCCATGAAAGGATATGGGAGAATCCTCCTTTCGGTACCATGTTTGCGACTTTGATGGGTGCAATGTCTCTGGGCTCTTTCATGTTTCTTTATGCCTCGCGCGAGGCAAACTCGATACAACTTTCATCGCGCACAATTCAACTTGCGTCATCTATCTCGACCTCAGCTCTTCTGTTGACAATCTTACTCCGAGACGAGTTGAGTCGTTTCTGGGCGTTTTGCCTCTTCGAGATATGCGTCGGACTGTACTATCCGAGTATGGCCTACTTGAGAGGCCGGCTTCTTGAGGAGGAGCGAAGAGGTCGAGTGTACGGATTGATGAGGGTTCCACTCAATGTCTTCACCGTGATGTGTCTGACTACTGTTAATGAAGGTATGTTGCTTTCATCCCAAGCTTTGAGTTGAAGGTATGGTTGCTCACAATAGAATGCAGGAGATGAAAGCCGTGAGAACAGGTTCATAGTATGCAGCAGCCTTCTCTTGCTTGGGGGTTTGTTAATGTCTCGGTATGCTCCTAAGCAAAGCAGATCTTATTAAATAGGCAGCTATTATGCATGATACCTTCACCTAGAGCGAGCGTGTCGATACCATGAATACGATCTAAGACCCATTAAATATTATTCTAAAATCTCTAAATCTATGAGTATCTATCTAGACTTCCTCAACAGTCATACTCTTCTTTTCATCCTGCATCATAGCCGATACTAGCCCAGTGATCTCAGAAGCAAATTCTTCAGCCATCCCATGATCAAAGACCTTCTCATCGTACATGACTTTCAATATCGAAGTATCACCAAAGGACTTCGATACCTCCACTACAAGCGCATACGGCTGATACATTCGCACCTTTGACTTGGCCATAACAAGCCATCGATTCCGGGTTGTTTCATCATCCAAGGGAACCGGATCGAATGGCTGCGACAGAAACAAGACCTTGTTCCCATGAGCCGCGCGTGAAACATCCAGTGTCTGGTAGATATCGTCAAGTCCGACAAGACCATTCTCCGTGACAGCCCAAAAGTCCTCTTGTAATCTCGTAAGAAGATCTGAGACCTTTTCAGTGGAGCTCGTTCCGGTCCAGATCGGCAAGAAGTTGGCTAGAGTTCCGTTGATGGACTGAGGATCAGGGAGTGCGACGTTTCGTCCGCTGAGGAGATAATCGTATCGAACATGATCACTCTTGGTCGCCCTAGCCAACCAAAGCGTGAAAGCAGCCTGGAAGATGATACTCGGGGTGACGCCATAGTTCCTTGCCACTTGATCGATGCCGCGTGTATCCACCTTCATCTTGAAACTGGCGGTGACCTGAGGTTCACTCAACCCACTGAGATCCCTACCATGAAGAATCTGAGAGGACTGCCCTGCTTGGGAGAACTTGTCCTTCCAGTACTCAAGCGCCCTTGAGTTGTCTTGCTCAAAGACATGCTGAGCAAAATCACGGAACTCGACGCGAGGAGGCACAGGCTTGCCTTGTAGAATTTTCTCGAAGTGTTGATCAAAGACACGTAGAAGCGTTCCGTCGTATACAGCGTGGTCCATCTTGATGACTAGGTCCCAGGAAGAATCTCCGTGGGTGATGATGGCGTACTTGATGAAGGGGCGGCCGAACTCGAAGCGTGTTCGCCAGAAGTCCTCGAGAAAGTTGGATATCTCATCCTCAGAGTCCAGGGCGACAGTTGTGATGTTGAGCTGCGCATCGCGAAGAACAACTCCTACCCAGTTCCCGGGAGAAGCCGCTAGCCAGGTTGTGCGCAAGATGTCGTTGGCTTGGGTCAGTTGGGTGGTGGCTTTGATCCAGGCATCTGGCTCGATGACACCAGTCATGCGTCGCACGGTCTGAAGCACCCACATCTGGGAGTCTCGACCGCCCTGCTTCAAGAACTCTGTTTGGCCGGGTGGACAAGGGTATGCTGTAGAGTCAAAGGTCAGTATTTTATGGTCTATGCATTAAATATTCATAGAAGGCAACTTACCATACTCAACGTGATCATTCCACGTAAGCCCAGTGCTTTCAATGGCCTCCTTGACATTCTCGGGAACATTAAAGACCATTTTCCTGCCTCCTGCTTCTGTCTCCAGTCTTCGCATCGCAGAAGCCATGTCCTTGAGTTTGGGAGATTGGAGAATGTCGAGTACTGTGAGATGATAGCCGATTTTGCGCAGATGGCCGGTGAGACTGATTGCCGAAATAGAATCACCCCCTAAGGCCAAGAAGTTTGCCTCACGTCCGATTTGATCGGTCGGTAGGCCAAAGATTTCCGCCCAGACTGACTCCAAAGCAATCTCAGATAGGGTCTCTACAGGCACGATGGTGTGGCCTTGGCTGGGAGACTCAAGCACGCATTGCGATAACAAGTCCCGGTCGAGGTCATCCAGCATCTTCTTCAATGCCTTGCGGTCAACCTTTCGTGAAGGCAGCTTCGGGAAATCGGCCATGGGAATGACAAACTTGGGAATCATATAAGTCGCCAACGATCCAATTTTCTCGTGCAGATTCGTAAAGGTGTCTCTCAACTTGGAAGGGTCGATGATGCCAGTGCTATCCGTTCCAGCAGCAACATCGTCGTTGAAGGTACAGAACGCAACCAGGTGGACCTTATCATGAACTTTGGCAGCAACAGCAATGGCGTCCTTGACAAGACCCGAGTTCCGAATGGCATTCTCAACCTCTCCAAGTTCAATGCGGTGACCATGAATCTTGACCTGGTTGTCCTTACGACCAAGACACTCGATCTCGCCATCAGGTAACCATCGTGCCAAATCACCAGTTCTGTACATCCGAACTCCAAGCTGGGGGCTGTCGACGTACGCAGCAGTCGTCAGCTCAGGACGGTTAATATAGCCATCTGTCACCTGAGGACCAGCTATGCACAGCTCTCCGACGGCTCCGTAAGGCTGCAGTGTCTCGCCGTTTGGATCAAGGATGAATGCCATGACAGTATCAAATGGAGCACCAATGTTACCAACGACATGGCTGTCTGAGAACGACTCGATCCGCTTTGTGGTTACCACCATGGATGTTTCAGTTGGTCCGTAGACGTTCAAGATGCTGCAATGTGGCGCCCAAGTCTTGATGACGTCCGAGGTCAGCGGCTCACCTCCAACGATCAGTGTCTCAAATCGTGGGACATCTGCTGGGTTGAGTAACTTGGCAACTGTTGGTGTGATGATAGCCTGACGGACATCCATTCGGTTGATACAGCCTGTGATATCGGAGAGCAAGACGTCTGTCGGGGCCATACATAATGTGCCGCCACTGCTAAGTGTGTTGAAGAAATCTTGAACCGATGCGTCGAAGACGTAGTTGGCGAACTGCAAAGTCCTCCACCTGCCTTGGTTGCGACCTTCGACTTGTATCATGCTTGTGACGGCAGCGGCAGCGGTTCTGTGCGGAACCTTGACGCCCTTGGGGAGTCCTGTGCTTCCAGAGGTGTAGATGAGATATGCGAGGTTGTCTGGAGTATGACGGACAGCAGGAGTGGAATCTGCATCTTCGCCTCTGGAATTCGTCGAGCTGAGATCTTGATAGCCTTTCATCACCAGCGTACTCACCCCAAGTGATTCCTTGACATGGTCACCAAACTCGACATGCCCAGGATGAACAACAACGAGTTTTGCTGACGTGTCAGACACGATGTAGGAGTTTCTGTCCGTAGGATTGTCGGGACTCAGAGGAACATACGCTGCACCAGCTATCATTGTACCAAGAATGACGACCATCATATCAACGGACTTGTCAAGCATAATGGGCACAAGATCCCCTGGTTGTACGCCAGCGTCGATGAGTGTATGCGCAAAGCGATTCGCGAGTTTGTCGAGGACTCTGTAAGAGATGGTTTCCTTGTTATTGAAGTCAATTGCGATAGCATCTGGAGTCTCTTGTGCAATTCTCTTGAATGCGCTGTAAAGAAACTCTGGCTCTGGAACGCGGAGTGTCGACCGATTGGAGAGTTGGTTGAACACCAGATCATATTCGGCAGCACCCATGATGTTGGTAGACGAAAGGATAGAATCAGGTTTCTTGCAGAAAGTCTCTAGCACCTCGACCAATGAGTCCTTGATGAATCCCAAGCGTCGAGGGTCTATGTTGCTCGAAAGTCGGAGAATGGTAGAGTCACTCTGTCCCTGTGACTCTTGGACCTCCAGAACCGTCATGCCATGTCCAGACTCCCATTGAGGCCGCGAGCCACGCATCTTGAAGACCTCATGGGACTTTCGTGGCCTCTCGGTCTTGTTAGCATCAATCAAGATGTTGACGAGAGTGTCGATGTCTTGTGCACCAATAGCACCCGCTTTAAGGGCTGCGGCGATACCGACTTGAGAATGCTTGAGTAGCTGAGAAAACGAGGCAACTGTCTTCTGGGCGACTTCTCGGAGGGTAGATTCAGGGTCGAGCTTGATCCTCTGTGGCACAGTGCTCATGGTAGGTCCATCGAGATCATTGATACCAACGACAGGAGCTTCTCTGCCTGAAACAGTGGTTGCGAATGTGATGTCGTTGGTTCCCATCTGCCGAGACAGAACGATGGCCCAGGCGCTGTAGACGACTGCACCGAGAGTCAACCCAACACTTCTGGCGCGTGTAGTAAGACTGTATCCGAGATCGAACTCGAGTTTGCTGGTGTTGTAGAGCTGGTTGCTGTTCAGCCTGAGCACTTCAGCGCCTTGGAGGTACCCGGACCAGAATGAGGCGCTATTGGCAGAAAGCTCTTGTTGCAAGTATCGAATAAATCGGCTCAAGCTTGGGCGTTGAGGGACGAGGTTACCCATGTAGGCTGCCGCTACATCATCATACAGGAACCCATGGGACCAAAAGTCGAACAGTGAGTGGTGCATTGTTACGACCAGAGCCTGATCCGACGTCAGAGTTGCTTTCCACAGAGGCTTTTCCAAGTCCCATTGATGAACACCGCCACTTTGCTGGAAATCCCCTAGTGTCTGCTGCGACTCAAACCATGGAAGTTCCACATTGGACCTCACGGTCTGCACAAAGGACTGTTTGTGTGGAACGAATACGGTGCGCAGGATGTCGCGAGACCTGAACACCTGCTCAAAGCTGTCTCTCAGTCGTGAAAGATCCAGTTGACTTACATCCCAAGTTCTGGAATAGGTGTATGGATCTGAGGGTGAGTTGACTGATACCAGCATGGACTCTTGGAAGGGTGTGACAGGATAAGCGTCGCTGATATCACGGTTCGCCTGCAACTCTGAGAGCAGCTTCTCGTCCTGGAGAAGTGAGAACGGCGTCGGGTCCTGCTCATCCTCCGCACCAAGAGTCTGAGCACGGGAAGCAACGTCACTGAGAGAGATATAGGCCAGCAGGTCACCGAGCTCAGTAGCTAGACCGTGTTCACGTAGCTCTGACACAACCCGTATGGCCTCAATGGAAGTTCCGCCAAGGTCGGTAAAGGAATGGGATCGGCGAATGACAGAACTGTCAATCTTGAGAGATTCTGCCCACACCGATGCAATCTTTTCTTCGATGTCGGTGAGCATTTTCTCCACATTCTCTTTGTCGCCTAACTCCATGAGCTTGGCGAAGCCAGCGAAACCGAGCTCTTTTGCCTTACTTCGCAACAAGTGATAGTTGAGCTTCCCATTTCCGTTTCTGGGTACCGACTCAATGGGGATCCAAAGAGTGGGCGTCATGAATACTGGCAGGTTGGCACGGAGATGGTTCCTCGCTGCGTTGACTGCATCTCTAAAAGAAGTACCATCATCAAGGACGATACCAGTGGCCAGGACTGTTCGATCTTCAATCTTGACCGAGAACGTCACAGCTCCCTTGATTGCGTCAATTGACGTCAAAAGCCGATCTACTTCAGCAGGTTCGACCTTTTGCCCATTGATCTTGACCTGCATATCGACACGTCCTTCAATCTCGATCTGACCATTGGGAAGCCATCGAGCCTTATCACCAGTCCGGTAAAGCTTTCCAGGACCAAATGGGTTGGCGATGAAGGCTTTCTCGGTCAGTCCTGGCTCATTGATGTAGCCTTGTGCGAGCTGTGGACCGGCGAGACAGAGTTCACCAAAAACAAGTGGTGGTGAGAGCTCAGTGCTACCATGACGAAGGATAAAGACGCTCGTCGTGTCAATTGGCGGGTCCAGTATGCGAGGGTTCGGAACGTGTCCATCAACTGTAGTCAATGGTCTTCCAAAGTTGAGCTGTGTACACTCGCTTAGCCCATAGGTGTTTCTTAGCGTAAGGCCCTTGACAGAAGACCAAGTGTTCACAAGCTCTTGTGGGGTTTGCTCACCCACGAGCGTGATACTCTTGAGATTCGGGACGTCCTTGGGAGACAAAAGAGAAAGGGCGGAAGGAGTAATTCCAAGGGCATCGACCGAAAGCGCATTAATTACCCCACAGAGATCCCGAGTGAGTGCCTCTTTGGGTGCCAGCACCAGAGTTCCGCCGTTGACAAGAGTGCTCAAGATAGTCCGCTGAGCAGCGCTGAAACTTGGGTTGTAGAAGAGAAGCCAGCGGTTTAGCCCGTTCAGAGAGTGGTGCTGCATACCACTGGTGGCAGCTTCATGAGTGAGTACTGCACCTTTGGGCTTCCCTGTGCTGCCGGATGTGTAGATGATGTAACAGCGATCTTGAGGCTTGGCATGTACCCCGATGCCATCAGTGTTGTCGAGGGAGTGTGTGGCATCGGTTCTTAGCTGTGTGTAATCTTGTTCAATGTCGACAGTGTTTGGGAGCATGTTCATGTACTTGCGAGTAGAGAGAACCACTGCTGCATTGCAGTCGTTGACGACTTGCTCGAGGCGACTGACCGAGAATTCTGGATCAAGGACAGTATACGCTGACCCAGCCTTGAGTACCGCCAGGATGGTCACGACCAGATCCAGAGATCTGTCAGCCAAGATAGGATACACAGCACCCTTCTGGAGCCTGAGTCTCCTTGCGAGATGATTAGAAAGGCTGTTGAGCTGGGAGAAGGTGAGGGTAGCGTCTCCCTGGAAGTCAACGGCAACTCTTTCAGGGTATCGAGCTGCAGTCTTCTCAAACAAAGCAGGGATAGTCGTAGGCTGTACCCTGCGGGTGCTGACAGATCGTGATAGTATGAGACGCTTTTCAGCATCCGAAACGAGCTGGATGTCTGATAGAGGGAATCTGTCCACTGCGCTCAAGCCCTGGGCGGCACTGAAGATTGCCGAAACAAAGTGTCTAAAGACCAATTCAACCTTCTCCAGTGGGATCTTGGTCGTGCATTTGATCGCAAGCTGTAACACGCTGGCGTCGTTGATGCACAAGACGACAGGGAACTTCCTCAAGCTTGGCGCGATGCAGGGGGTGTTGGTTGTCTGGCTGTAACTCACGGCTGTTTCGATCAGCATGCCATCTGGGGCCTGCTCCTCGATTCCAGTGTATCCGATAAATGCGTGACGACCGGCTTCCGTATGGTAAGCATCCAGGGAGCCAGACAGGTCAGAGAAGGTTGCGTCTTCGCCAGTGGGAACTCGCATCCGGACGGGATAGGTTTGGTCAAGGCATCCGACGCAAGTATCTGAGCCCACAAAGTTTGCATCTCGGCGAACAGTTCCGAAAAGAACCTCTTCCGAGTCGGAGTGGGCGCTCAAGACATGGGCCCAGATTGCTTCGAGGAATGTCTGACGCCATGACTTGGAGTCTTCACGAGATTTCTCAAGACTATTGAGCTTGGCTAGCTCTGAGCCCTGGATGACGGCACTGACACCATGTCTGTCCTGGCTAAGACCATCCAGAGCGTCAGGTTCAAGACCAAAGATGGACTGGGGAGCAATATCTGACAGAGTCTTGGACCAGAAAGCTTTGGATGAGTCGATATCCTTGCGTTGCTGTGCGAGGTATCGTGTGTAGGTGGTGAATCCAGTACTTTCGATACTAGGGATACCGTGGATTTGAAGGAGGCAGTCCAGTCTGAGTGTGTGAAGTGAAGTGGTGTCAATGAGGGCACGATGGAAGTGAAGTACGAGATTGATCTCGTCAGAACGATTGTTGGCTTCAACCGTCAGGAATGCTGAGCCTCGGTGACGCTTTTCGAAGCCCTTTTCAGGACGGCGCCACTGAACAGGCTCAATGCATCGCTGAACCACGACTTTTGGCGTTGGTCCATGGGTAATGTAAGACCTAAGACATATGTCTAGTTGCGTCTGTTAGCAACAACTTCTGCATCGATCTTTAGGGGGGTAAAATACTTACGATGATATGCCAGAGATCTCCATGCATCAAAGATCTTCTCAGAGCTCAAAGCAGACGTCTTTCCAGAGAAGAGCACTGCTTCAGCCCATTGAACATCCTCTTTGAGGATGTCCTTCTGGACTTCAGTCGCAGGAAAGACAGTCTCAACGTCTGAGAAGCCCATGTCTTTCTCGTGTTTGACAAGAGCTTCGACAGGCTTGAGGCTGAGGCCGTGTTGGTAGGGGAGGAAGAAGTCCTCATGCTTCTCAATGTGATGATAGAGCTTCATGATGAAAGATGATTAAGTTATTAAGGGGATAAACAAAAGAGGTTGTGAATATTAATTCTAAGTGCTTTTGATCTATGAGGGAGATATGCTGGTGATACTGAATGAGATTGATAGTTGTTCTACAAGATTGTTCCTTATTTATATTAAATATCCTTCACTTCTCTCTGCTTCAGTTCTTTCGTTCATGTCTTTGAAAAATCTTTTCACAACCCGATGTGGTAACACAAAGACTCGGGCTCAATTGCCTTCTCTGCTGCAAGTATCTGCAAGTAAGCAGAGCGGCAATGCGGCCATGCCGAACGTTCTCCCGAAGGATTGGATTCCCTGCCCTACAAGGAGTAGAACACATCTCGTCATACGTTTCCTGCTACACGTTACTCAAAACATTTGGGAATAACCTCACAAAACTTGTGTAAGACGCGCACTATGCCTTTTTTGGAAGTGGCGATGATGCATGTACTGGATGTTGTGACTTGGTAGTATTCGGGTTGAGCAAGGCTTTCGCTTACGGCCCCACGATCTATGCAGTCTCACTGACGCCACGTGGGTTACATTGAAGACCAAATAAGGCAGTTATTGAATCAGCGGTTGCATACTCAATCCTTTCAATTACTCGTGTCCTCATTTCGTGATTGCGGCTCCATAAGATGTGTTTGACAAGTGGCGATATCACATTCTGCAGAAAGCGGTGGTGGGTGAGAAGTGAAGGATCAGAATCCTTCGAACCTCTAAGAAACTAGTTCGAAGCCTGCATCTCGAAAGATGTTTCCCAAATCGTTAATGTACATGAACTTTGCAAGTTTTAAGAATGTGACTGCATCAATTTTATCCTGAAGGATGTCACACTCTAGCAATATGCAACTAGAGAATGTGCTAGAAGCGGCCCGCTTCCGAGGCGACGCTAATCTTACACAGTGTTTGTTGTACTGTGCAGGAAAAGTTCCGAGGAGCTGACTGAACCAGGGGTTGCCGTATGCAGCCCAGGCCATGACAAGACTACGATACTCAGAAAGCTTGAATTATGGCGGTATGTTGATCTCTCTATGATTGCCGTTATGGTAGATGAATGAAACGTTACATTGTGTCTTACATAGTAGTTTTGTATATATAGGGATTTTCCCAGACACTTCTCAAGCCAATACAGCAGATTCAAATCACGAGAAATCATTTTCCAGCTTTGTTGCAAACTTGGTTAATCTTCTTCACTCAATTTTCAAACATGGCTTCTTGGGACAACCGCGTCGTCACCAACGAGCACTTGCTCCCTTACGTCGACTCCAACACGGCCCCGCCAGACATCAAGGCTGCTCTGCAGACTCTGCCGTTCGAGAGGAACATCTTCAAGGTAAGCCAGGCATCTTCCTTACAAAGCTTTAACATTATAGACTAACTGGCTCTCAAAGCTCCTCGCCAACAGTAATGTGTTCTTCAAACCATTCATGACTCTTCTTTCCTCCAGTTGGAGTGAGAATCGAAAGATTCTCCCTTCTGAATGGCAAACCACTGTTCTACGTACGGCAGCCACCCTAGATGCCCCTTACGAGTGGGATGTCAACGAGCCTGTCGCACGCGTCCTCGGTCTCACAGAGGAACAATTCGCGGCTCTTCGCAATCCCAAAGAACCATTGCCCGAGAGTCTTTTCACTCCGCGCCAGCGACTGATCGCCCGCATTGTTGAAGAGCTCAGTCGCCAACCCAGGGTCAGCAAGGACGTCATGGATGAGGCTCTAAAAGCTTTCAGTCACGAAGAGATCACAGAGATCTTCTTTCTCAATGGTATTTACGGCTTCTTGGCTCGCTTCATGAACAGCGCCAGAATTGACTTCGATGAGCCTATTCCCGGCTTGCTGGACATTCTGCGCAAGTACAATGCGTCGGCCATTGAACGAGAAGAGCAGGCAAAGAAGTAGATTTGGATGACTGGTAGCCTTAGACTCATAGAAGAAATCAATTAATTAATTCACATATCTTTTATAATTTTGCTTTCCTGCGACTTTTCTCTTATTGCCTTATCCAGTAGTAGACTGTCCAGACCAACATTGATTAATAGTGAAAACTGAGGGTAATTGACAAGGCTCTGGCCAGCATGTAATTGTTTCAATGCGTTGCCTTAATCTCTCTTGCTAAGCCATTTATTAATTTTTCCCAAAGCTAATCACATCAGCATAGCATAGTAAATTTATTAATAGTTGAGCTTACGGTGTCTTAACAAGATATATCAAACTCATCATCTGCAACATCACATATTAACTCAATCCTTTAGGAGGCAATTTATTCAGAATCTTAATAAATATAAGTCTATTATAGCAAAAAAGTAATAAGTAATTACAATTTATAATATTAACTTAAGGTTCCTCGTTATATGGTGAAAATTATATCTTTCCTGCTAAAGAACTACGAAGAGTTACTTACATCTTAATTATTTTGTTTATTTTGTAATTACTAACTATTATCTATATAGTAGGAAGAATGCCTTTTACTAAAGGCTTATCGAACTAATCAGGATTCAGTCTCCAGAACAATGAAGTTTGGAATGGTTATTCTGCGGTTTAGAAATATCAAGCATAGTCATAAACCCCAACTTAGGAGTTGTCTCCGTGAAAGCGGGTAAACCCAAGGCATCCAAGTAACATATCACAACTCTCTTTGATTCTTATGACACATTTGTTTTATTAACATACTATGCGAAATCCAGCTGAGAAATTAGGTATCGGCAAGCCATACTACCTCTTTCGGTGTTAGACAATATGTATACTGCATGACGCAATCTCACTGGATGTGACAACTCGAAAAAGATTTTCTCTTGCATGAAAGGGTTACATTACTACCTAATCCTACTACCCACCACTTGTTTTGAGCCTCAAAACACGAATATGCAGCTAGATCCTACCAAACTGCAAAACCTGCTTGACCCTTCCCACCTTGTCAGCAGGACCTGCAGTAACAGCCTCCTTCACTCGCCTCTCAAACTGACCCCTGCCTTCAGCATCCCGAGGAACCTTGATGGTCTCCACGGGTGGCGTACGCAGAAGTCCTCGAGAAAGCAGGTCTTGGAACCACAGCAAGAGAGATTCCTGCTCTGCTGCAGTCCGAGCCTTGAGCTGTTCAGATAGACGGAAGTTCCGAAACGTAACCTCTGACCAGAATAGCAAACGCTGAGATAGGCCAATAGTTCCGCTCGCTCCACCTAGAGACCCGAAATTGACATATGTTCCGCCATGAGACAGGGCATTTGCAAGTCTCTCGCCGGATTCACCAAAAACAGCGTCGATGGCAAGCACGATACGACCCTTGGCAGCAGCATCCGCGAGTTCTGCCGAAGCCTGCGTGCCATGTTTATCGAGATCATCCTCGGTGATTACGATTTCAACACCCTGACTCTGCAGATCAGCCTTGAGGGCATCGAAACTGCCACCCTCCCGATCTCGCACGACACTGCAGGTACGAACACCCTTGAGGCGAGCAAACTGCGCTACAAGCCTCGCGATAGTTCCAGAACCTGCGTTCTGAATGATCCAATCACCAGGCTTCAAGTCACGCATATCCTCAACAAGGAGGTAAGCCGGCAGAAACGCCATGCGCAAAAGAGATGCGCCAAGCAGATCCTTAGTAGGCGACAGGGGAACAACATCCGTCACGCTAAGAATCGCTTGGCTTCTCCAGGTTCCCAACCCATGTCGACGCGGAACAACAAATTCTCCGGGCCGAATGTGGGTCGACTCCGGGTTGGTCAGAGGACCCACTGCTTCGACGCAAGCCACGCCGTCATAACCCAGCACAGGCTGGTTGTCTAGGGTATGCAGCGGTTTGACTGGGTAGCGACCTGCAAGTACGAGGAGGTCTTGGGGGTTGATTGGGGAGAAGAGAAAAGATACCAGAATCTGATCGATGCCGATAGAATCTGGTGGAATTTTTTCTTTTTGAGGGTAATGAAATCCCACAGAGGCTGATTTGCCGTCAGAGGATTGAACTTGCGTAATTGCAGCCATTTTGTTAAGAAATGTGAGCAAAAATTGGAACAAAACCAGAAACAAGTAATTTAATTGTGAATCGAGTGTTGATTGCGCTTGCTAGTTCTTTGGTCGAAAGACCCAACTTTATATCCCTGACGTTCATCACTTTAGTCCACAGCCCTCTGGAGAATAGCCCCGATGAGAACAACTATCATCGACAGATCTCAAGATGCAAATGCGGCAACTAGTGTTAGCTCACTTGGCTCGCAATCAGGCCAGCGCCCTGTGCCCCTCCGTCAGCTCGCGTATGCACCCGACCCCTGGTCAACGGGAACAAATTCCATTTTCAGGCTAAACTCCTTGCGAATACCACACAGTGTGCTGTAACGTTACGGTACGGGCCGGATTCCGTCATCGCCTCGTTCCTGTTTTCTTTACCCTATAGGGCCAGACAGTCAGGGTTCTGAATCCCTTCACTTTGCATGTTTTCTATCGTTTTCTATGTAATTTCTAAGCATCGTTTCATGCCCCCTGAAACCGGTTGTTGGTAGTGATAATTCCGAATTGAGATATGAAAACTTTTATGCTTCTCCACAACGTCAGAAATACATAACCCCAGATCATGGCCTAATGTTGAAGTTTTATCTCATCGTTCATCAGTGTCTTTTAGCGTTATAACCTTAAAAACTTTAATCTTATACGAATTCTAATACTTTTCTTCACTATGTCTTTCTCTCAAGAGAAACGGTCCGGCGACAGCTCGGATGAGACTCGCTTGTCACCATCTCCCGGCCCTGACCTTTCAGGCAACGAGGCCCTCAGAGAACCTCAAGTTGAAAAGCCAGCACCAGACCCCTCTCCTCGTAACATTCATGGCGTCAAGGTTAGTAGAAATCATCGCCCCATAACAGACCTCTTGCGAGTTTGCTAACTCTGAATTATAGTGGTTCCTCGTTGTCTGCGCTCTTCTCTCCGCACTGTTCCTCTACGCCCTAGACAACACTGTCGTCGCCAATGTTCAAGCCAAAGTCGTAGAGACCTATCAACGCGTTGACCTGGTCCCCTGGCTTGGTGTTTCTTTCGCCCTCGCCTCAGCCGCGACAACACTCCCCTGGTCTAAAGCATATGGCACATTCTCAGCGAAAAAACTGTTCATCGGCTCAACTACTGTCTTCATGGGTGCGTCTGCACTCTGTGGTGGCGCACCCGACATCGACTCCTTCATCGTCGGTCGCGCCATTGCTGGAGCGGGAGGTTGCGGCATGTACATGGGGCTTTTGACACTCTTGTCAGTCACCACTACGAACGCCGAGAGACCAAAGTATCTCAGCCTTACAGGTTTCATCTGGGGTATTGGTACTGTTCTTGGCCCTGTGGTTGGAGGATCGCTTGGCGATAGTAGTGCGACTTGGCGATGGGCCTTCTACCTGAACCTCTTGGTCGGGGTTGTCATTGGTCCAATTTACGTCCTACTCCTCCCCGACTTCAAGCCTCAGGCTGGTGTCCCCTTGACTAGCCGTCTAGCTCAGATCGACTATCTCGGTACGGCTCTATCTATTGGCTCTGTCCTATGCCTCATCATGGCGATGAACTTTGGAGGAGTCCTTTGGAGCTGGGATGCAGGCAGGAGCATTGGTTTGTTTGTTACAGCCGGTGTCTTGCTCATCCTGTTTGTCCTCCAGCAGATCTTCCAGATTGGCACTACGCTTGAGAACCGACTGTTTCCCATGCACTTCTGGAAGAGCCGTACCATGATTTGTCTCTTTTTTACAATGAGTAAGTCATGCATTCTGAAAAGTCCCTTGCATTAGTTCACTCAAGCTAACTGCCTTGTTAGTGCTGGCAACGTTCGGCAGCTTTATCGGCATTTTCTACCTGCCACTGTACTACCAATTCACTCGCGGAATCACGGCTGTAGAGACGTCGGTCCACCTGTTACCCTTTATCCTGTTCCTCGTCGCCTTCAACCTGTTGAATGGTCAATTTATGGGCCGAACAGGATACTACTATCCTTGGTACATTGTGGGCTCTTTGATGGAGCTAATCGGTGGAGTTCTCATGTGTAAGCAACGCCCATTCTCCCTTGATACCTTAGCTGCAAGTACTAACCGTGCACTAGATACCGTGGATGAACACACATCAAACGCCAAGATCTACGGCTATACTATTATCCTCGGCACTGGCGTTGGCTGCTTCTGTCAAGCTGGTTTTGCAGTCGCCCAGATGAAAGTCAAGCCCACCGAGATCCCTTACAGTGTTGGCTTCATGACAGTCGGACAGATGCTCGGTATTGTCTTTGGAACTGGAATGTCTGGCGCTTTGTTCGTCAACTATGGCCAGCAAGCTCTCCAACGCGTCTTCCCCAATGTCTCTCGAACCGAGATAGCCGACGCTCTCGCTGGTGTTGGAAGCGGGCTCATCGATTCTGCAAAGCCTGACGTAAAGGCAGAGGCTATCCATGGCATCACGAGAGCGATTCAACTCGCATACGTACCTATCATCGCGGCCGGGTCCATTTGCCTAATCTGCAGTCTCGCCATGAGGAGGGAGAAGGTATTCCACTAAAAGGGCTTGAGGACTGAGGGACTACGAGGCCTGCTCTCCAGCTTCATCCTGGTAGTCACTGATTCCGGGCTTGTTAGGCAGTTCATCAAGATATTGGGTTAACTAGAAGAGGGTTTCGTTTTACTAACGAGACAGAACTATCCTTTTTCACTCGTCTACAGGCTATGCTAGTCATACGAGACTAGTCTTGGAGGGTAATTACTATGCATGGCACAACATTCAGGCTAAGCGGAGTTAGAACTCATAGAATTACAATAGCTCCGTTTCTAGTTCAAAATATAATAAACTTAACATTAGAGGCTTAAAGTCCGCATAGTTGTGATAAATAGTGCCTACAGTAAAGTCTCCCCATTTATAGTTCTTCTACCCAATCTCCAATCTCTCGTCATTACCTTGTCAACCGATCTATCTCCCGGTAAATGCCTCTGTGATGTTCGGAATATATACATGCTGAAAGAAGGATTTTAGATGATGTCACGACACTCAGTGAGCGGAAGAGAAAGTATGGCCTCTATGGCATCCAGAGTTCTGCGCTTGGTGTGATGCTAAGTCTACCGGAGATATTGAGGAAGGACTCAAGAGATGGGTTGGAACTGATGAAGCAATATAACCTCCAATATGCTAATTGGCAGCTCGGACTGACGTGGACTCGCCTCATTCCAGCCATGTCGAGATTGCATAGAGGTTCATTATTCACAACGTTATTTCACTATAGGCTTTAATGTAGGCTCTGACAGTGCGCATACAGTGGTAGATGGGCTTGGAGCGGGAGAGTGCTTTAGATGCATCGCAGGAGACTTATGGACATGATTATATGTAGTCTAGTCTATGGAGACTGTTACAGTCCGAGCCACTGCATACAGATCGCACCATAGCGGCCCTGGATTTAGAAGCCCAGCGTGATTTCAAATCCGCCTTATGGAATTGACATCATGAGCGTTTCTTCTTTTCTGAATTTACATTTCTGCATATGATTACGTTGTTCCACAGCTAATATAGCCAGGAGCATATAACTTTAGGTAACAGGTCAGAAATAATTAGAATGTATTACTAAAAAGGACGAAGTGGTAGCTTCTTTGCTGGGATAGAAAGCTCAGTCGCGATTTGGTATTGATTAATTGAACAAAAATGTAAAATTGCAAAAAGAATCTTTTTCGCTTGCCCCGTACTGGAATCGAACCAGTGATCTTATCATTACTAGTGATACGCTTTACCACTGAGCCAACGGGGCTTGTTTAGCGACTTGAAGCTTAGGAACCGGTTCCGCTATCACTTGTGATACATCTTGTTCCACGCAGGGTGTCTATATGTTATGCGGCGTGTCCCAGCCGTGGTTGAATTCGTTTCCATTGATGTCCCCCTTCAGGCATCATTATTACAACAGTCTTCTGATAAGCATACTAGCTAGCTACCTCTAGCTCATGGTCAATTCAGCTTGCGGTAACTTGCTTGGTCTCCTTGGTTTTTCCGAAAGTCCAACCAGTGCAATCTTTTTGCAATCGGCGTCCACCAATTCCATCGGTTAACTAAAACATCGTCTTTCTTATCAACAGCAAACGCCACGGTCTTTCCTTCACTCCCCAGAAGCCAAGTCAACAGCATCCCTATCACCCCCCTCACCAATCAGTGCTTCCCATGCTAGTATTCGTCTCTCGCCTCGCGAAGTACGTTATGCTATATCTGGTGCAAGCCTGAGTTATGGTTTTCATTTGCTGTGCTACCATAATACCACTGGAATAATTAACTGATCACGTCATATCACTCTTCTTTTGCGTGGTACAGAGACTAACTTCGGCGGATTCACGGTGATTCTAAAAGAATAGGGCCCGTTGCAACGCTCCAAGCACTACACGAGGCAAACAGCAGTGAGAGAGATATACCTCGGCCGTAGGTAGTACCCAGCACGAGGAGATATAGATTCATCGTATTATTAGACTTGTTGAATCATGTAAAAGACGGAAGGCTCTTCTATAGGTATCGCACCCACGAAGTCTATACATCCTCTGTTTGCTTCTGTTAATGGCCTTGAAGATCAAGCCTTACCGAGATCTGGATTCTTATCTTTTCCTGATTTAGTAAGCGTTGTGCGGGGTGATACAGCGCAACAATTTGTTAAGGCAAACCGTATTAGCTTGTAGTCTCGGCCCCGACTTTGAGCGTTCCCCGCTCCCAGCCGCTATTCTTTAGCACTGTAGCTTAGTCTACGGAGCCAGTACTTATTGGTATCCTGCCCCCCTTTTAGTGATGGTAATTTATCTTCTGGCAAAACTCATACAGGCCCTCACTTCCATGCAAACACGCCATGGATGATACGACTTGCAATGAGTCGCTGGAAATACAAGATGATCAGGAAAAGACTTTGTTTGTATGCGATACATGCCATCGACAGTTCTCTCGATTTGAGCATCTGAAGCGACATAATCAGACCCATACTGATACAAGGGCCATCAAATGCACCCACTGTAACAAAAGATTCAGTCGCAAGTAAGTACTGTCTCCCATTAAGAACAATCGCCCCATCTGAGCCATGTTGATAAGTGATATACTGCTAATCGATTTTCAGAGATGCAGCACAACGGCATGAAAGGTTACATGAACGCCAAGCACCTGAAGGCGTACAGAACTCAACTGCTTCGTCACTGCGCCGAACGTGTACGCCTTGTTCTAAATCACGCATCAAATGCTCAGGAGGAACACCATGCACTCACTGCGCCGTGAAGAAATTTGTGTGCTCTTACCTGCCCCGGAAACGACGGGAACGTCAAATCATGCTCAGTACCTCTGAAGGGCAGGGTTCTGCAGGTGGAAGTACGGCATCAACTGTGCAGTCGCCTGGTACTGTAACCACGCCTGGGGCCACACTCGATTGGCTTGAAACTTCGACGCGTCAACAAAACGTGACTTCTGTTGTTCGGGTCCAGACAAATCTGGTACAAAATGATCAATTTACCACAAACGACGGCCAAAGCTCGTCAGTGGATAGCCATCTTAGGCGTGAGCCTGAAAGGCCGACAAGTATCGTTGGTGACATCCCAGACACATATTCATTACCCACAAACTGGCTACCATTTGACGATGTCCCACTAAACAGTTCATTGCTGCATAGTCTTAACAGCATGCCCCGTCTAGCATCTGAAGTTGATGATGCATCCGCAATTGCTCCCCAGAGCCTCGAGACGCAAACACCATTTCCAATTCTCCCAGGAATACATGAGCAAACCTTGCAGCATGACCATGTTTCTGCTTTGATTGCTTCCATGGCCTCAAACAAGCCAAGGAAAACACAATCTTCGGGCATTAGCGACAATTCTGCGCTTCCCAGCACTCAAGCCACGCATTATTCAGATGGAGCGGGATTCAGGGAAAGTCGAGCAGAGAGACACATGCGCCAACGACGCGCTGCTTATGCTGAAGACCATGGGCCAAGTCCGGGCCATCAGGTGCACACATCGTGGCTGGGTGACCTAATTGCCAAAGTTACGGTAGCGAGCACAAGTACCGAGGCATCCAGTGACGTTCCAGAAAGTATCTTCGTGGAACTCATGTCGAGATTGGACTCACATGCGACCAGCTCCCATATTCTTGCCGACTTTGCCGCGTACAAAGAAAGTCTGCTGGCGAAAAGTACCTTTCAACTATTTATCAGTCTCTACTTCGAACACTTTCATCCGGTAAACCCTTTCGTTGACAGATCACATTTGTCTATCCCCCTCTGGGGCTGGAGCTTGTGCCTAGCTACCGCTGCAATTGGTTCTAAATACTTTGGCTCCGAAGAAGTCAATCGCTTTGGAGATTGCTTATACTGCATCCTGCATGAGCTCATGGCAAGAGAAGTATATAAATCGTCATCTCATCATCTGACAAGAGTCTAGCTGACTTCGCATAGCTCGATTTTGTCAACTCCCAGGAGCCGTTACCTTACATACAGGCCCGGATCTTGGCATCAGTTGGGCTCTGTCAAAGTCGCCAACCGGAGCTACTCAGATGCGGATACAACGCCTCAGCCATGGCAGCACAAGCATGTCTTCGGCTTCGCTTACTGAGTGAGGATGACAATATCGGCTCCTATGAGGATGATCAGAGTCTGGAGCAGGAGTGGATCACTTGGCGATTTCGAGAGACACGAAGAAGGACGGGCCTTTTCGTTTGGGTAAGTAGGTCGTTTCTTTGCGAATCATGGTCCGTTCTGATACGTCGTATAGTTAACGAGTTGCTACTTCGCTCTGGCTTCTGAGCATCACCCGTGCTTGTTCCCCGACCAGCCTCAAGTTAGACTTCCATGCCGCGAGGAATTATGGGCGGCTGAGTCCCCGCAGGCTTGGTCTACGGCAAGGTCAGAAGTTGGAGATGCTGATCCAATAGCTTTCTCCGCCGAAGAAGCCTCACGACCGACAGTGCCTGAAGTTACAGTCGAGCTTTGGCGAGACTTGAAGTCGCGGCATTCATCCAATTCCTTTGCGACCATCGTCATCATACACATGCTGGTCTATCGGAGATGGAGCGCCAACGAATATTTGGCTGATGTAATTCATGACATACCACAAACGAATCTGTCAAACATCTATGTACCTGGGAGAAAGTACCTTGGTTCAGTGCCCGAGTACATTAAGTGGCGCAATCAGTGCTGTGACTGTTTGGATGTACTGCACTGGGAAGCACTCAGTCTATCAGCCAAGGCAGAAGGACTTGAAGGGCCAGCACTACTGCATCTCCATCTAGCTCGCCTATCACTTCTCACGCCGGTCCAAGACCTTTTTGCGATCGCCCATCAGAGTACTCTCTCAGGGACGGCTCACATGACTCCGAGTAGTCTCTATCGTCACGGCACTTCCAAGCTAGATCCAAGACAAACTATCAAGATCTGGGCGACTCAAGATCGATATAAAGCTCGCCTCGCAGTGATACATGCTGGGGCTGTTCTGTGGCATGTGAGGCGATACTCATCAGACTCAATTGTGGAACCGTTTGCTCTCTTTCTTGCAGCACTGGTGCTCTGGGCCTATGGGCAAACTTCCAACATTCGAAAGCTTTATGAGTCTGCATGCATGAGAGCGCAGTCTCCAGTGAGCGAAAACGAGGATTCAGTGATCTCTGCAACTACGACACATGGTTCAGTAGAGAACCGTGCGACGCACGATTATATCTCGAAGCGGCGAATGCCCAGCACCATGCAATTGGACAGGCCGATGGATGATGAACTTGTTCAGTACTTCATAAGATTTGGGGAGAGCCTACGTCTTCCACTTGAAGGAGTAGATGACCTGTGTACAGCTGAAGGCCCGTTACAGATACTGCAAGAGGTATCAAGTCTACTGATGGAACAGCACAAGCCTTGGGGTATTTCCGATGCTTATGCTAGATTTCTACGAGACCTACAAATGCCGCAGTGGCAAATATAAATGCACTATGGACTGGGAGAGGCATGGGCTTTAAACTCGTCAGAATGGAGCCAACATGATGTATCTAAATTACTCATTCATTATTACATCGAAATGATTACTGATAGATTCCCATGTATTGGAGTCGCATGTGTAACTATTTGTGCTTGATAATTCGTGTTGAGGATCCTATTCCGACAAAATATCATGGCCAGCAAGTCTTTTCCATAGCCATAGATAGAAGAGATGGAAAACTCCTTATCTATATAAGGGTCCTCGCGGCTACCGAGAAGTTTGCATCAGCTCTAAACCTTATCCACACGCGTTTCCTGGTTGTTATCATAGGCATCGACGTGATAGGTCTTGAACATCCTCGTAGGGAGTTTGGCCTCGAACATCAAGTCGAGTTCCTCGTAGCTGCGACCTCTTGTTTCGGGAAGGCGGAAGAAAGCCCAGACAACACTGAGGCACGCAAAGGCGAACCAGAAGAATCCAGTTTTACCTGCGATCCAAGGGTTAGTATTTAAGAGCCAAGAGATAGAGGGGATCTACAAACCTTTCCAGTTCCAAGCAGAAGGGTTCATCATGTACGGCTGAATGACATTGGCAACAATCTGTGCCAGGTAGTATGAAGTTCTAGCCAAGACCACGGTCTTGGATCGCAAACGTGTAGACGAGACTTCTGCAGGGATTGCCCATCCAATAGGCCCAACGGTAAGAGAGAAGGTAAGCAACCAGATCACGCAAAGGATCGACTGAACCCACTTAACGGCTGGATTGTGAGTATTGGTGGCTAAAGCACCGATGATGAGGAGCCACATGCTCATGGCACTCATGCCTGCGAGATACAAGTTTCGACGGCCGATGTGTCTCATCAAGAACCAGGACGCAATTGTGCCACAGAACGCCATTGCAGTACCGCCAAGATTGAGATTGTACGAGGTCTCCGAGTCCAATCCTGCTTGCTGAAAGAAGTACGTGGCAGAATAGGCGAATTGGGCACCGCAGGTAATCTGACCAAGGAACGCCACACAAGCAATCTCAGTACGGCGTACATCAGCCGGCTTAAAGCAATCCCAGTATGAAGTGCCTTCTGCAATTCGTTTCTCGGTCTCGTTTGTGTGGATCATCAGCGCAACGAGAGGCTTTGCTTGGGGCTTCTCGTGAGCGGCCATGAGGCGGAGGACACTCTTTTCAGCCTCGTCGTATCGGCCCTTACGAACTAGGAACCAAGGGGACTCTGGCATGAAGATGCACGCGGCAAAAAGAAATGGGATCCAAAGCCATTGCAGAGCAAAAGGAACCCGCCATGCCCAGTCGTTGTCCCACTCAATGAAGCTCTTGAGGACTCCAGCACCAATGAGCTGGCCTGTTGCGAAGCACATGTTGGTGTAGGCGGTGAGGTATACGCGGAGAGGAAGCGGACAGAGTTCTGACGCATAAGCGGGACCGATCGTGGCAAAGATGCCCCAAGGAAGACTTGGTCGCGAATTAGCCGAGGGACTCGAGAGAATACGCAGTGTAGAGGGGAGGGAGGTTGCTTGGCTTACCCGCAGAGAATCTGTCCCACTGCCTGAAGCTCAACAGACATGCCGAAGAACGAGACCATGACAAAAGCAGTCATCAACACGACGCCGAGAAGGAAAGCAGGCCGGTACCCAAAGCGCTGAATGATGAACCCATTCAAGATGGCGCCAACGATGGCACCGGCTTGCGGACCGCTCCCCATGGCACTCTGCCAGCGGGCCGGGATCTGATAAGTTTTGGTTGCATCCTCATATTCTCCAAATCGACGAGCGTAGGTAGGATAGGCATAGAGCGAGCCGATCAGGATAGTATCATAGCCTTCCATGATAATGGAGAGTGAAACAACGAGGGACCAGGCGACAGCCCATGGGTAAGACTTGAGGGCTTGGCGAACAGTGAGAGCATGCTCATGCGCATTTGCTGCCTGGGCTTCGTCCAAAATATCTTCCCAAGGGCCAGCTCGGCCAGACATGATGTCAGGATTCCCCTTTTCGTCGTGTGTATCGCGCCTAGCTAGGCCTTCGTTGTGCTCGACCGAATGAGAAGAGATGGTCTTCTCCATGGCTGGTACGGTAGTTCTGTGTAAAGCTGCGAGTGAAAACAAATACTGATAGTAGAAAGGGGATAGGGGTGAGAATGTCTGGTCTTGAAGACGGAGAGCGCCCGAGCTCTATATTTTATACTTGCAAAAGATGAATGCCTGACTCTGACGATTTAATGTCATTTTCAGCCGGGGTGCTTCGAAGTCGCATGAGAGCCGAACTAGCTCTCAAGCCCCGTGGGGAAATGTCATGGTATGACCAGAATGCGGAGAAGCAGGCCGCATCGGTGCCATGCTCTCCAATGTGAGGCATTGGAGAAGCGTAAAGAGTGTACAATGATCTAGGAGCAAGACTAGGTTGGTCCGCAAGGTTCTTCGGGATTTCGTCGTGTTCTTGACCCTCTAGTCCCTAAGGCTACACCTAATCCGGGACAAGCCTCGTTGGTTGGTATCATGTCGGACAATCCACCCCCACAACGAAAAGCCGATACTGAACTACTGACAGCCACTAAATCATTACGACCAATCGAACTTTGGTATTCGCCATGGATGGGTTCGCTATTATCGCTCATTCCACCCCCACTCTATATTTCCTAGCATCAGGGCTTCCTGGTCCTTCCTCTGAAGTGCGAGAAACAGAAGCAGGGGCAGGAAATCAACGCCAGTATTGAGAGGGGTAAAGATGGAGAAATGTTTGGATGAGAAGGGATCTGCATTTCTAATATGTATAAGAGAAAGTGTAGGATGACCAGTTCTCTATCCAATTCTGCGTCGTCCACTTGGTTCAAATCCTTACATCCTCATCGTCCTTCCAATGGCACATAATACTATTTTCATCTCCTGGCGAACCACCTCGGTGACCATAAACTTGACCAAAAATGAGTTTGGGGCAATTTGTCTGTATGAGATCCTTCCCTTGAATCATTGCCATCAGAAGTCGGCTTCGCGCCTTTTTGCCTCGTCTGAGCTACCACTCGTTAGTGTCAGGCTGAGCGGCGAAGGCAATACCAACGACAAGACGGCAAAGTCACTTGTTGGCGGCTATCTGTCTTCGAGGCTGAGATACAAAAGTCACCAAGAGAGTCAAGATGGTGATGTGCACAGATTGAGCATCCATAGTGAGGATGAAAGGGCGGGAATCTCGGTGACTGCTCATTTGAGCGTATACAGAGATGTGCCTGTTCTTAGGTCAGCCGTCACAATCATAAATGAATCCAAGTCATCGGATGTCATCGTCACCCAGATTTCATCTTTGACCATCGGTGGCCTCACAACAAGTTCCAACGAATGGAACAAAGACTACGTCCTTAGGACATCGACCAACAGCTGGTTTAGAGAGGCTCAATGGCGCAAACATTACCTACCTGACATTGGCATAGACAAGAACGGTATTTGCGAGCTACCTGATGGCCACTCAGGATCGCAGGCAACCTTTAGTCTCCAGAACAGGGGATCCTTCTCAACTGGCTCACACCTGCCTATGGGCATATTGGAGTCAAAGGCCAAGTCGGATACCTGGGCTTGGCAGATCGAACACAATGGATCCTGGAGATGGGAAATTGGCGACTACAAAGACAGCATCTATGTCGCAGCTGGAGGTCCAACCAAGGCGGACCACGATTGGAGACATACCCTGCATCCCGGAGACAGCTTTACCACGCCCCCGGTCTCGCTGACCCGTGTCTCCGGATGTTTTCAAGATGCTATTCGGGCACTAAACGAATACAGACGACGAATCATACGGCCGCATGACGATAACAAAAGGCTTCCGATTATTTTCAACGACTACATGAACTGTCTCATGGGTGACCCAGATGAAGACAAGATCGAAGCTCTACTTGATCCTGTGTCCCAGTCAGGTGCCGAATACTTCGTCATTGATGCCGGATGGTACGCTGATGACAGTAACTGGTGGGATGACGTTGGCTTGTGGGAACCTTCCAAAAGGCGATTTCCCTCTGGCTTCAAAACGCTGATGGAGAAGATCAAGTGCAAAGGTCTCATTCCAGGGCTATGGCTGGAGCCGGAAGTCGTCGGTATACGGAGTGTTGTCGGCGACAGACTACCGGAGGATGCCTTCTTTCATGAAAACGGGCAGCGCATCGTTGAGAGAGGAAGATTTCAACTCGACTATCGCCATCCAGAGGTGCGAGCCTGGATGACCAAGGTTGTCGACAGACTTGTGCTCAATTACGGCGCTGGGTTCTTCAAGTTTGACTACAACATCGAAGTCATCCAAGGAACCGATGCTCCGGGCTCTTCATCCGCCGGAGCCAACCAGCTCCTCCACCAGAGATGTTATCTCGACTGGGTCCGGTCACTCCTCGAAAAGCATCCAAACCTTGTGATCGAGAATTGCTCCAGCGGCGCGCAGAGGATGGACTACGCCATGCTATCAGTTCACTCTCTTCAGTCCACTAGCGACCAGCAAGACCCTGTCCTGTACGCAGCCATCGCCGCAGCTCTGCCAACATGTGTTCTGCCAGAACAAAGTGCGAGCTGGGCATATCCTCAGCCGGAATGGAGTGACGAGCTTAATGCCTTTACTGTAGTGAATAGTTTATTGGGGAGAGTCTATCTCAGTGGTAGACTCGATCACTTGAGCCCTTCGCAGATGGAGCTCATCACTGAGGGGATGCATGCCTACAAGACCATTCGTCAGTATCTTGTAACGGCGCATGCTATCTGGCCTCTGGGACTACCTCGTTGGCATGACGACTGGATCTCGCTGGGCTTGGAGACTGATAATGGTCTGTACCTTTCAGTGTGGCGAAGAGGCGGTAGCTGCTCAAAGGAGATACCGTTGCCAAGATTAGCTGGATGCGGCAAGGTCCAGGTAAACGTCCTGTATCCCAAAAGACTACCCACCCAAGCCATCTGGAACGAAGGACATGGTATTCTAGAGCTCAAACTTCCTGGGACGAGATGTGCTCGGGTTCTTCATATCACTAGCTAGATAGGGCTGCTCATAAGCAACTAGACAATTGATCTGTTGAATCTCTGCTCCACGGCCACGATCACTCCCAAAACCTTCGCCTTCTGTCTCGGCTGAATTATTTCTCTCTTGATCTTTTGTATATACGAGAGGGCACAGCCGTTGCTCGACTGGTTTCCAGGCAGAGTACGGGCCCGTCTAGAGCTGCGAGAGATAGTACAGGGTACCATATCGATTAGGCCTTGACCCTTTGGGCTTCTTCTTTTACGTATCTTATTCTTTCTTCTAATATTCTTCATTTATTCCCCTGCTCACTATTGCTTTTCTTGCATATATTTTATGTCTTCTTGTATCTATATTTATATTATTTAATCATTCTTTAAGATAACTCAATACGGTAGCTAGCTATTAATAAAGTTCATGGAACCCATGTCCAACGGGAGAATTGAATAGCACAGTAGTAGCACCGGAGAACAGGGATGTAAATATGTTATTCCGACCGAATAGAGTTTGGCGATCTTCTTTACCGACTGTTCCGGGTGAAAAGCAGCCGTGCCACCTTGTTTTATTTCACCTTTGACTACTACATTAATGGATTTATATAGTAGTCATACTCATACTACGGGCAGCTGTTGACTTGAGAACATCCATTGAACTGTTTGCGACACGATGGTTTCATCCAAAATCCTCTTCTTGGCAGTTATTGCCGCGGTGCAAGCTATCGACGTTGACGTCGCGGTCGTAGGCGGCGGTGGATCTGGTGGTTATGCCGCCGTCCAGCTCCGAGAGAACTATGGCAAGAAGATTGTAGTCATTGAGAAGCAAAAGCAGTTGGTACGTAGAATACATAACCTCTTAATGGAAGAACGACTGACATATCGTAGGGTGGCCACGCACAGTCTTGGTACGATCCAGTCACGGGAAAGGCGTACAACTATGGCGTCGACGCCTTCACGAATATCACCGTCTCAGTTGACTTCTTCAAGCAACTCAAAGTTCCCATTGGGCCAGTCCAGTCTGAACAAGTACGAAATTTGTACGTCGACTTCAAAGATGGCAAAACAGTCGACTACACGCCTCCAACCACGAAAGAGGCCGCTGATGCTATGGGAAATTATCGTGACCAGTGGCTCAAGTACACCGACATCCTCTTACCTACCAGCGAGCACTTCCCACGAGGTGACAAGGTTCCGTCGGATCTTCTGCTGTCTTGGTATGAGTTCGCGCGCAAGTACAAGGCAGAGGCTGCGAGTCCAAGCATCTGGGATACTGTTGTCGTCGATCTCAACACTGCGTTGATGATTGATGTTTGGAAAGCATGGAATCCCAGCGTAGGATCGTTCCAGCCAGCATCGGGTGATAACACAGAGATCTGGCAGAAGGCTGCTAAACTTCTAGGCAAAGATGTTCTCTATGAGAGTGAAGTAGTCTCGGCTAAGCGAAGCAAGAGCGGGGTCAAGCTTCAGGTTAGAGACAAGGATGGGCAAGTCATCAACATCAACGCCAAACGACTTCTGATCACTATCGGACCCGAGACGATCAACCCAAAATACTTTGACTTGAACAGTGAAGAACTGGAAGTCTTCCACTCCGCTGCCGGCAACCGCTATTACACTGGCATCGTATCTCACCCGTCATTGCCTGCAGCTGAGATCACCAATGTTGTCCCAGCTGCCATCAACGAAAACTATCTCGCGTATCCAACCGTCCCCTTCCAAGCCTACTTTCACTATAAAGGAAATTCTTCCACCGGACCTATCCACCGCGCTTTGGCTATCGTTCCGAGGGATACTTCGATTGAGGATGCCAAAGGCCTTATCCGCAAATCCCTACAGAATCTCATTGATGCGGGAACAATCCCAGCTGGGAATTCTACCGATCTCGATTTCAGAACGTTTTCGGATCATGGTCTTTTATATAGGCGCTGGTCTGCTGATCAGCTGCGTGGTGGTATCTTTGCAAAGGCGAATGCTCTGCAGGGACAGCGATCGACTTGGTATACTGGGGCTTTCTGGATGAACAATGATTGTGTCATGTTGTGGAACACTACCAACGCCATCCTGAAGGAGATGCTCAAGGATATTTAGATGAACGTCTCTTTGTCTACCAAGTTCTTGAGAATCTGAGGCATCTGAACTCCCTTCTTTTCACTTCTTGACAGCGGCGAGTATGGTGCGCCGGAAGTCAATTCCTGCTCTACCTAGTTTAAATATCTATATATTGTTACGAGATTCGCAGCATACAGTGAACGGAATGAAGAATCACTCGCTCACAGACCATTGTGTAGCGGAGGTTTGAGGCAAGACGGTTAGTATGACTGAGACTTTGCAACCAACATTAACAACTTCTTAAACCATCACTAAACCAAGGCATTGTAGCTCACATTCAACAAGACTTTCCTCCCAAAAGACAGGTAATTGATAAATGGGTGAATGGGCGTGGCAGGACTCCTGTGTCTAACGACCTAATTCCAGTCTATATGCTACGAGCTACTACTGTTTTGACCCCAAACCCAATGTAAATTGGTACCAACCTCGACCCCATTCTCATTCTCTTTAGTGACCATTTCACCCCGCTCTCGATCAAACCCAGCCTCCCTTCCTTGTCCAACAATAAAAGACCATTGAGGCTTTGTGCCAGGTACTCTAAAGCCACTTTAGTAATGACTGGGGTCAGATCAGGTCTTCCCAATGTGACGAAGACCTTTTCGTTTACTTGCTGAAAGCCAGCCTCTTAAAATTGACTTGGTAGGAGGACAGGGCACCTTGGGTAGGTCAGCAAACATTTCACGAAAACACCTTTTGGGGATAAGAATCTTAGGCACTTACATAGGATCACGTCCGAAGTTGGCGGCCTCTGCGGAGTCGATACTCTTCCACTCATGGAGGGCAGCCGAGTATGGGTTACTGGCATATCCGTAGGCTTCTATTTCGGACCAGAACAGATACCCATCCGACTTGAGCAGTGTTTTCAAGTTCTTCACAGCCAAAAGTGACTCGTCCTTCGTCAACGCAGCATAGAGTAACTTTACATGTACTAAGTCGTATGTTCCCAAATACTCTTTCGGGAAAGGCTCCAGCACGTTGCCATCCTGTAGCTCGACATTTGCCGGCAATGAAGCAGGGTCGTGGAACTATTTCCGGGCGGTTCAGCCTGGGCGGAGACTTGGCTCACCAAGATGGTAATTGGGTCGGAGGACGCTTATCATCCAGAACAGACCGTCAATGGGAAAGTTATATCGAACAATATTTCTCCATAAGCATAGCGGTAACTTTTATTCATTAGTATATGGAGAGAGTTTATGCGAAGTGTTTTTGTAATGCGGTCACTGCTCTGTTATGAAACGGCATATAAAGAGCACTTCCGACGAATACTTTGGAGGTTTGCCGAAGATGGCATCTCTTATGCTGAGACCCGCCTTGCCATGAACTACGGTTTTCCCATCAAAGGTGACGATGGCAGTAATGAAAACGACCACGCAGGCATGGTGCAATTGCTCGCTGATATTCTAAGTGATGAACATCCTAAGATCCAAGCATCAGGCTTGGCGTTCTATGGCGTCAAGTTCATTTACGCCTGTCTACGCTCTATTCCCAAAGAACGTATGAAGTAGTGTATGAACACCTGTATAGAGCTGAAGCAGAAATTTCCAGATCTCATTTGCGGTATGTCCCAACTCCCCATTTTACTCACCCAAGTCTAACTTAGTGCGTTGCAGGTTTTGATTTACAGGGCCAAGAAGATGTCGGTTAACCTCTGTCTTATCAGATTCCTGAGCTTCTCCATATGAGAGCTAGGATTGATAAGCTGGGACTCGATCTTCCCTTTATCTTCCATGCTGGTGAGACGCAGGACCATGGAAGCGACACTGACACAAACCTGTTTGACGGTATCCTTCTTGGAACCAAGCACATTGGACATGGCTTCAGCATCATCAAGCGTCCACTATTGATGAAACTATGCAAAGAGTGGAATATTGCCATTGAGACCTGTCCAATTATCAATGAGGTACTGGGGCTTTGCCCGACGACTAAGGCGCATCACCCCATCTTGCTGTCCAACTGTGTTCCGTGTACCATCATTAGCGACGATCCAGGCTCTTGGGGGTAGCCATATTCTAGACCCCCATTTCTTCTTGGCTAACAAAAGATGCAGAGCGAGCGTTCTCTCTCATGACTTTTACCAAGCTTTGATGGGAAGCAATAACTTGTCGATACCAGGCTTGAGGGTCATTGCCGAGTGGAGTATTGAGCATAGTTGCATGAGTTCTGATATGCAGGAGAAAGTGTACAAGGATTTTGAGGAGAAGTGGTTTGTGTTCTGCCAATGGATCATTGATACTTATGGCCAGCAGTGACCAGCAGAACCGGAAATACACGTAGATATCAAGGTTCCTGCGGGTATCAATACATGTCAGGGGAGTCTATGTTTCTAGGTCGTGATGTAGAGCGTCTTCGAGGTCACAGCACCGCTTACCATGTCCTTGTATAGACTACTAAAGGCTCTTGTTCCCAGGTTGTGTTGTCTAGTACATCACGTGAGAAATGTACAACGTACTCCCTTCTATATCTAACTCATCAGCGTCTATATGCTGTGCTTTGGTCTCTGCAACTAACCCAGCCGCCGAATCCGTCATTTAAAGTCGCCTGAGAAATAGCCTTATATCTTCTCCTTCAGCTTAGCCTGCATAGCACCTCTCATCGCCTCTACTGGAGCCTCTCTTTCAGTCCACAACTCAAACTGGGCATATGCCTGCTCCTCCAGCACATCAACGCCCCTGTACACTTTCCAACCAGGGTGTCGCTCAGCGACTGTCATCATACCTGTCACCTGAGGTCTATATGCCATCTCTACCAGTACCCCATCTACAGTTCCTGAGAACAGCCCACTTGGGATCTTCTCAGCTCCCAGGTCATCGGCTGGCACGCAAGCAACGATCAGCCTGATCTGAAAATCCTTCGCAGTGGCAGCCTCCTCCAGTGTTGCAAATGACCGGGTCTTGAGGTCAGGAAACCTCGACGCTAGATCATCAGCCTTGTTCAACGTCCTGTTGACGACAATGAGCTCTCCAAAACCCAGAGTCTGAACAGCGTAGCACGCCGCTCTCGCAGCACCTCCAGCACCCAGCACCAGAGCTGACGACGAAGCAAAGTCTCGAGCTCCGGACTTCTCAACACATCTCTTGATGCCGATCCAGTCTGTGTTGTCGCCATGAAGCACTCTCTTCCCATTGACCTCTGAGACAACAACGGTATTGATAGCTCCAATGTTCTCTCCTCTTGGAGAGACTGATCCCAACAGCTTGCTGATCTGTAGCTTGTGCGGAAACGTGACAGATGCACCGCCAAAGTCTGTCCGGGCTATGATGCTCTCGACTGAGTCATCAACATTTTCGCTTTCGTGAATTTGATAGTGATGAGGTAGTTTGAGAGCCTTGAACCCAGCATTATGCAATGTGGGGGATAAAGAGTGCGAGATGTTATGACCAAAGATGTAGAATTGCTTCTGGCCATCTGCTTGGGTACCTTGCGGCACATCATCAGGCGCATGAGTCATTGTGTTTGTTGTAGAACCGTTGTGGTTATTGAGACGTTGGTGTGAAGGAGTGCTGTTATCTGCAACCATATCGAATGGACGAACGAAACGTAAAGGGAAGGTTAGTGATGCCGAGTGCAAGGTGATCTCTTTCGATATCAGAACATTAAATCACCCGTTTTCTTGAACCGATAAGAAGTGGAGCACCCATTGTTGTGATTGAGTTGTCTCCAAGGGAGTGGGAAAGAACTCTGCCGGCTGGGGCAACATCCACTACTGGGCGCCTTTAGCGTATTCTCGCTCATTGAATCGTCTAATACTTCATTTGAAGGCACAAAGAGGCTAAGGTGTCAATTCCGAGCCACCTTTGTAATGTTCTGGTGGAAGATGATCCGTACAAGTTCCCCGTGAGCATGACTTGCAAAGATGTCGACTGCTCGGGTGCCTAACAAACCAACACCGGTGGTCCTTCTGACTCAGAATCCCATGTCAAAGAGGTGTTCAAGGTTATTGGGCGCATTGTCAAGCATTCCGAGATGCTGCATAAACTCTGGTGGGTTCGCCAGCCTATTTGCGTGTTAGCTGCGAAATCAACGCCTATTCATTGTCGACTTGCCAATCAGTTGTGTCCAAAGTAGCGAGGCTGTCGAAGAGACCGTCGTCTTCAATATTGGCGGTTAGTGATGGATCCAGAGGGAAGGATAGGCCACCTGGTGACGGTGCGGTGAAATTGGTTGATGATGGATTTTGTGACACTGAGGGATCAACCCTGTTTGACAAAAATGTCGAAGGTGGAGGAGGAGGCTCAAAGTTCGATGCTGCACCAGCCTTGCCAGGTGCTGGCTGTATCGTCAATTGAGCACGTTCTGAGCCGTTTGTGGATATTAGTTGTGAGTCGAGCTGGGGCTCTCCGCGCAACGGATCTTGTAAAGCTGCCAGAGCATTCGCTATAGCTTGTCTGGCAAGGTCTAGCTCACCTGCTGTGCGACTTTCCACATTCTGTAGCTGCCTCTGATCCAAAGATTTCTGCAACAGCGCCATACAAGCCCAGGCGACTGGAGAAATACAACAACGGCCGATTGATCGATGTCTCTCCTCAACCAGACTGGCTAACTTTGTAATCTTCTGCCAGTGGCCCTCTGGGCGCTGTAGGCTAATACCCGGAAAGTCCACGGTTGATGCAGCTGCAATCTCAAGTACGGTAATCGAGGTTATCCAGAGGTTAATCGCTTGAGGTGTCAAGTCCACAACAGCTGTAAGATCACCCAGGGTATTAAGACTCTCCCGGCATGGGTCCATGAGTTCTTGCAGGCTTCTTTGGGTACCTGAGCCCTTCGGTTGGCAAACCAGTTTGTTGAGTATAGCCATAGTTTGGAGTAGTTGATTAAAAATGCTTATGACATGCCCAGGCATGTGGGAGTTTGAGCTTTGGTGATTACGCTCATTCTCTGCATCAATGAGAATCTTGACCTGCCACGGCTCCCACTCCTCATTTCCGTCCGTTAATAGAGTACCTTGTTGGAGGATATCTGACGCTAAGAGATATGGTACGGTATTCAATCGAGATGCAATGATAGTCTCGAGTGTTGCGCATCCTAGTATTGTCCGCTTATCACTGTCATGGCACGGTGAATTTATGGCTGATGAGCTTCGAGGTAGTAAACCAATAGAGACTGATGTATACACAGCGCGTGCTATAGTATTCCACGCCGCCGACCAGAGCTTTTGATCCATTTCAAAGAGACAGATGATGAGAAGGGCGCGGACATGTCCAACATCGTAGTTATTTGGGTTGGCGAACAGAGAGGTATGTGTCAGATCTCTTGGCGGCTTGACTTCAGATGCATCTACTGGCTTCTCTCTGGAGTAGTTAGATAAAGCGGTTGATTGGTGTGCTGCGTATGCTAGAACAGCGTGAAGAAATGCTCGTTCACCAGAAGTAACTGAATTGGCAGTAGTTGGTGATATGCTACAGGATAATGTGTAGGCGCAACGCAAGAGCTCGTGCTTTTGTGAGATGGGGAACCAGCAATGTGTTGTCTCAAAGTAGAGGTCCAGGAGATATGACCAGTTCTTCGGAAGGTCAGGGACAGCAGATGGCATAGACTTTGGAGGTTGTGATACTGTTTCTGGTATGCTGCTGATGCTGGTATGAAGCATTGGTCCTCCGCAGGGTTGAAGAGGCGAAGACGCTGGAATAGCTGAAGGGGAATGGTCGAAGAGTGGAAGGTCTGGTTGCGTCGTGGTGGTATCCATTGGTGTCATAGGAGCCCCTGTCCCATTCTTTGTCGATACCAGAATTGTAAGACCCTCAACTACTTTTGTGTCGAAAATCTGACTCGAGTCGATACCTTCTTCGTCAAACTCACTCTCTGTAGAAAGAAGGCTTCCCATTTTCTTAGATACCGAGGACTTATGCCATGTTTCGAGTAGAAGATCGACAGAAATATTGGCGTCGTGGAGACCGGACGCAGTACAGAAGGACGATTGCTGAATAACACCCTCAAGAAGCCCATATATCCACTCTTCACTCCCTTTTATAGAGTTGAATATTAGTCCCAGCAATGTTTCGATGCCTCTCACATAACCTGGTCGTAGTCCTCGTTTCTTGGAGGGTCCATAGCTGCATGTCCGATTATTCTCAATGCATGACTTACATGACGGACGTTGACCGCCGCATCGATCTTTGCGTCTCCTACACTCATTGCATGCTCGAGTAATTCGATGTCGATTACGCCCATTAGGGCCCTTGTCTGAAGTCTCCGTATCGGTCCTTGCTCGTTTTGAAGCTCTTGGACTGGCTTCTGTTTGACCTCTGCTTTTCGTGTCTGGGGAAGTCGTCGACATTGTGGGGCTTGAGAGCTGAAATTATCTTATCCTCTGGACATTGTTTCGTTTCTCCCAACTACCGAGTGGTTGACCCGGCCAGATTTCATTGATCCTCGAATTCATCAGACTCACTCATCACAATGCTCTTGCTTGATCCTTTCCTGATCCAGTAAGCGTTGTGCGGGGTGACTGGGGTCTCGCTGAAGCGGCAGAGATTTCTGCCGCCTCTCTTTGATTGGTTGAGAATGGGCCGCGGCCACTTACCTACCCTGGGCGAGTATCAAGGGTCGGCAATATGATTAAACACTCTGAAGGCAAAGGCATGGCCGGGCGCCCGGAGAACAGCACCATGGCCCCTTGTGTACACATGACTCGGGCGACGCGAAATTACACATCTTGAATTTAGCTCTCATGTCTCGACGGGTCTAACCGGTCCCATCGACTCACGCATACAGAGAACCATCGTCAGCCCGAGCAAGTCACAAGCGGAAACCATGGCAGCGTTAACAGTAACAACGCCCCTCGGGCCTTCGAGGATGGAGCATTCTCAAACCAGAAACAACTATTCATCAAGCGCCTCAATTGCGCTGATTGGCATGCGAGGCAGTGGCATGTCAACCCTGGCAGTCATGGCTTCAAGCGCCTTGGGTTTTCGAATTCTTGATGCAGATCAGTACTTCTACAAAGCTACAGGGCTTTCTAGAGCAGCATACAATGCGACTAATGGCATCTCCCAATACCGACAAGAGGAGTTGAGACTAATGAGATCTATGCTATTCGACAATCCGACTAGTGCAGTTATCGTATGCGGTCCTGGTGTTGTTGAAGACACCGGAAAAGAGTGGCTTGCAGAATATGCCAAGGACCACCTCATTATCTATGTCCTGCGGGATGCCGAAGAGATCCAAAGGCATTTGAGAGTCTTCGACGTGGAAACTATTCGGGATCTCACACGTCGTGCATCGCCAGCTTACCGAAAACTATCAAGTTTTGAGTTCTACAACATCTCAGATATGTCGCTGTACAAACTGGATACAGCAACCTCACGTGGTGATATATCTCCTAGGGCTCTTGCACTTAAGAAGGTTGAAGAAGACTTTCTGCAGTTGGTATACAGCATCACACGACGAGACGACTGCTATAGCAAGTACAAAGCAAAGAACAGTCTTTCATCCATACCACTGGAAACAAGAAAGTTTACATATACTTTATCTCTACCACTGGCGACACTCAGCACTCTTATCACCGAGTTTCGCGAACTCGACACTGAAGCAGACGCTCTTGAACTTACAATACCGGCTTCAAGTCTTGGTAATGAGGTTGGCTTCAAAGACACGGCCGTAGATAGAATCAGCAGGCAGTTCTTCGTTGTAAGGAGGAATATCCGACTTCCAATATTATATCATATCGATACCTACGGAAACGAAAGGAAAATCTCAGAGGATGAGTATTTCGAGCTGCTGCATCATGGGCTTCGTCTGGCTCCGGAGTACCTCTATGTCGATCTCAAATGCGATACAGCCAAGATCCAGAATCTCATTGCATCCAAAGGCCAAACAAAGATCATCGCACACTATGTCGTTTCCGATCCAGCAGAAGATGGTTGGAACTTGCCAAAACAATGGGCCATGATCGAGCGAGCTCAAGGCCTCGGATGTGACATCATCCGCATCTGTCAAGAGGCAAGGTCCGTGGAAGACAACTTCGCCGTCCAGCACTTTATCCATCGAGTCAAATCGTCGCCAGATCATACCATCCCATTAATAGCATACAACACTGGCCGTCTTGGACGGATGTCATGCTATCTCAACCCCATCCTCAGCCCAGTTACACATCTACTGGTCCGAAGGCTGGCCCCAAACTGCCCATCGAATGCTCTGCTTACAGTTCAAGAAGCACAAAAAGCAGTGTTTTCATCCTTTCTACTCGACGGCCAGTATTTTGGCATCTACGGAAATTGCACGTCGAAGAGTCTGTCACCAGCCATGCACAATGCCGCCTTTAAGCTCCTGGGTATGCCACACCGATACAACATCTTTCTTCACGAATCGATGGACCAGCTGTTCGAGCTCATTAAAGATAACACTTTCGGCGGTGCTAGTATAACTGCACCATTCAAGACTGCTATAATACCCAGGCTTGACTTTTTGAGCGAAGAGGCTAAGGCCATTGGAGCTGTCAACACCCTTTTATGTCTGAAGGAGCCTACTATGGACTCTTTACTTGACAGAAATACCGCTGGGCCAACGGTAGCTCTTTTCGGTGAAAATACTGATTGGATCGGTATTCATACTTGCGTTCAGCGAAATCTATCTCCTATCAATGCTGTCAGAAGACGGACGACAGGGCTCATCATTGGTGCTGGAGGTATGGCCCGTGCAGCTGCGTATGCGCTCATTAGACTCGGCGTCAAAACTATTCTGATTCATAACCGAACTCGGTCGAGGGCAGAAGAACTCATCAAGCAGTTCGACAGGCAGCATAAAAACGACAGTGGTGAGACTACGGCGAATGACATCGAGATGGAGAGCGGAAGTCATGATCGTCCTTCGTTTAGAATCATCAGTTCGAGAGACGACGCATGGCCCGAAGACATAAACCTTCCAACAATCATCGTTTCATGCGTGGCAACGCGAGAAATCGATGGGCAGTGCTCAGCAGACACTAGTCTCCCAGAACATTGGCTTTCAAGCCCGACTGGCGGCGTCGCAATTGAGGTAAGCATTGACAGCTACGATAACATACAGTACCGTGGGATTAGGTTAACATGGATTCACAGCTTTCTTACACACCGCTGGAGACCCCACTGCTCAAGCAGATAAAGTCGTTATCAGAGAAGGGATGGATACCTGTTGATGGTCTGCAGGTCCTACCAGAGCAGGGAATGATGCAGTTCGAGTTATTTACTACAAGACGAGCACCAGCTAATCTGATGAGAGAAGAGGTATTTAGAGCATATAAGGAACGTCTTGACAGAGCAGCGGATACCTAGGCAGTTAGACAAAGCAATCATATTTAGCAAGACCATATTACTGATATCGGCCTGTGATCATTTTCAATGACTCTGCGTTCTATCAAAGCGTCAATCCTTTGTCACTATACGCAGCGAGGTACCGGATGAAGAATCTGGATAATGACTTAGCCATTGAACCTCGGGAGTCGCATCCCCGGCCCGACATTATCGGAACAGTATTTTGCCGGCTCGTCTTCGTCATCCTGGTGTTGAGCGACGCCATGTCACCCAGTGCATACAAGAGATAAAGTACTATCTAAAATCAACGATATCGTTATCATCTTTGCTTCATCTAGCCGATAAATCACAAAAGATGAGTTCTTTCCAGCCTGCCATCCTATCTGCCTCGCTCGGCCGAGCATGGCTCCACGAGTTCGCCAACAAGGCCAAACAGGCCTCAGAGCATGGCTTCCAAGGCATTGAAGTCTTCTACGAGGATCTTGAATATGAAGCAACAAGACTGCACGGTGTCGAAACTCCCAGAAATGACCAGATTCTTGATGCAGCATCGCATATTCGAGAGTTGCTAGATGGTCTGAAGCTTACAGTCATTGGTCTCCAGCCATTCTTATTCTATGAGGGTCTGAAGGACCGTGAGCAACAGGTTCGGCTTATCGAGAAGATCAAATTATGGTTCAAGATCGCAAAGATTTTGGGCACAAACACGATTCAGATTCCTGCAAACTTCCTTCCGGCTGATCAGTTGACTGGAGACATGGATGTCATAGTGGGAGATCTGGTCGAACTAGCTGATCTAGGCATCAAGCAGGATCCTCCGATTCGCTTTGCGTATGAGGCTTTGTGTTGGAGTACTCACGTCGACACGTGGGAGAAGTCATGGGAGGTGGCTAAGAAGGTTGATAGACCTAACTTTGGCCTCTGCCTCGACACATTCAACATCGCCGGTCGTGTCTGGGGAGACCCAGCTTCTCCAACTGGCAAGACACCCAACGCCGATCAAGATCTCAAAGAATCCTTAGAGAGACTTGTGAAAGAGGTCACTCTGGACAAGGTGTTCTACATCCAAGTCGTCGATGCAGAAAGAATGGAAACTCCACTTGTCAAAGGACACCCCTTCCATGTTGATGGAAACCCGGCTAGGATGAACTGGTCGCGAAATGCTAGAGCCTATATGTACGAGACGGACCGAGGCGCTTATCTCCCTGTTGAGGATATTGCCAAGGTGTTGATTCACGATATGGGCTATAAGGGATATGTTTCGATGGAGCTATTTTCACGAACTATGGCTGAGGAGGGAGAGGATGTCCCGAAACAGCACGCAGAGAGGGGTATTGCAGCTTGGAAGAAGTTTGTTGAGAGGTTGAGGCTGAACGACGTCTAGATAGGCAGGAATAGGAGCTAACATCGACAACGATGTATACATATTAGGAATCTCTATAATCCGTGAGGGTGCTTTTCAGTCTAGATTGACGCGGCTTTTTCAAGTCTGGTGGCAAGAGACGTTCGTACGTAGATTACTTCGTCTCAATCTGTAAGTATATAAAATCTAGAAGTTGATGCCAGGACTTTTCTCAGCCGAGTCGATAAGAACCTTCCACGCTCCCTCCCTATCAAGCTTCTTCACCCTCTCTTCACCAGCCCAAAGCCGCCACTGCTCTTCAATCTGATACCCAATAACATGCGTTCCCTCCACCGTAGGCCAATCCTTCTGCTCCGCCAGTTTGATCATTCTGGTCCGTCTTGGCTTGAAGCACATATCGAGTAGAACTCCCTTCTCAGGACGAGACAGAAACTCTTCCAGGTTGGCTCGAACAGCAAGTTCATCTGGTGTTTGGGGTTCAAAGTCAGGCACCGTACCGACAACGTAGTATGGTGTCTCGAGTTTCTGGGCTTCTCCCTCCTTGACGTGAAGGATGGTCGGAACAGGAGAAAGCTTCTGAGAGTCTCGAATTAAGTCTTTGACTTCTTGCTCATCGCGGTTCAACACATAAATAATTGAGGATTGGAAGTACGAGCTGAGCGCATAAACAGCAGCTCGACTAGCTCCCCCAGCGCCAACGATCAGAGCTGGCTTATTCAGAACAGGCACTCCAGCCTGATCTCCCTTCTCGAGCAAACAGCCCTTGATGCCGCGCCAGTCGGTATTGGTTCCACGTAACTTCTCGGGATCTTCCCAGTCTCGATAGACGTTATTACAAGCGCCAATGGTGGCAGCAAGATCATCTAATGCATCGAGACGAGGAATGATGGCGTTTTTGTAAGGCATTGTTACGACTAGACCTGCTGTGGTGTCTTTTCGCGCAAGATCCATTAGGTCATCGAGAGTGGCACATTCTGTAGCATAGAATGTCCATGGGAGGCCGAGTGATTGAGCAATATGGTTGTGCATTGGCGGAGCGATCGAGTGACCGACTCCAATGCCAACAAGGTGCAAGGTGCGTTGTTCCTGATTTTCAGAAACCATCTTGAGAATAACCGTTTTCTCCAATTGAATGCCAATGTTTCTTTTGTTGTCTTGTCTGTAGTCTAGTTTATCTATATCATGGTGTTCACCAGATTTTGGCCGCGGAGTAATCTTCTGCCGCTTTGGGGAACACCACCTCCACTGAGCTAGCCCCTCACGACTCCACTACCGCCTGAACCCGGAGCCCGACTGTCCATGTTTCCGCCACAAGAACTACATACGGGTAAGTTTTAATAAAGGCCTCCTTAACAGCAATTGTATCTTGTTCAAACAAGCGCATCGGAAACAAGAGACAAAGTATAAGGCCCAGAGAGATAAGGTCAGGCGCGTGATAAGCATCTCAGACTTACCTCAAAACAAGAGCATGGTGCAGAATTACAGTATGGAAGAACACTTCGATGACCCTTAGTGAGTTTCAGCAGAGTATAGTACTCATCATATCCTCAGAGTGTTAGCCCCTCTTTATGGAAATTCTCTTCGAAACAGCATAACTCGTCTGATAAACAACGCTCTCAACTATATAATAGTAAAAGTTCTGCTCCCCCATTTTCTAACCACTGGTAATTGACAATCTATTTGATATTTATCTCCTGGGAGATTTGCATCGAAGTAACCGAATCTCGAGTGCTCACTGTCGGCACTTTTTCTCAGGACTATTCCCGTTGTGTAGTCGTCGACCTTGACAGCAAGTAACGTGACAGTGGTCCAGTCCGAATCAGATTCTTCTGCGTCAGGAAGAAACTTGATATGAGCGTTGATATACATACCATCAGGCATCAAGTACCTCAGGTGATGTCCTCCGGGACTCATCAAACTCGATGTACTTTTAGTGCGTTTCCACTCCTGGTCTAAAGCAGGTCCTGTGACACGAAGTGCGCCGCGCTTGACAGACCCAAAAGGAGCTGATGCTTGATCAAGATCGCATTCAATAGAGTCAACTGATAAGACGTCTTTCCCATGGCCAGCGCCCCACGTCACAGTACTGTTAATAGCCGTCCATGACCAGGATGGTCCTTGATCGCTTGGTCTCGGATACAAGGCTCTAGAACGGTTTTCCCAAAGAAGCGTATCAGGAAAGTCTTTAACCCACAAACCAGCTGCATATGCCCCTCCGCGCATAGGACTGAAGATCTGTGCCAGGCCCGAAATAGCAAGGATCCTGTCAGTTTGTCTCGTGAGATTTCGTTGGGTGTACCGCTGAACTAACGAATTCCATTCCCACAAGATGAGGTTGTTTTCAGGCTTTGGGTAGTTGGAATCGGGATGAGTGCCAAAGAAGGCAATTGCATCGAGACGATGTGTGCCTTTGAAGACTGTATTCTCGCTGGACGTCTAAGGTCCATTGTACTTGAACGGATCACCCTTTTCTCTGTCCAAAGTCCATCCGTCGCAGTTTCCAACACGCTACTTTCTGCAAGACCATGTAGTTGTCCATGATCCGATGATCAGCAAGCGGCGAGACATTAGATATTCTTGCAATGTCCAACCCCGCGTGTCCAAGACATTCGCATCCTCATCCTTGGCTGCTGACTCAAATGTCAATGTGCATTGTCTCGTTTTACCATCTTCACTGCAGAAATCCACGATGGTCGTACCAGAGGGAAGTGACCTCTCGTGGAGAAAGCCGGTATGAGCGTCTGGGGCTCTTCTGGCCGCGATAGTGAATGCCGCGTGGGTATAGACTTGGGTCATCTGGCCAATCTCGATGTTCTTATCGTCCGCTTTGCTGTCTTGGATGATGCAGAGTGAGTCTACCCAGATAAAGCCAATTCCAAGTTTTTGTGACGTCAGAATGGCATCTTGGATCGTTCTAGGAATCTTGTCCCAGGGAATCTCGGTCCTGTTCGAGTCTTTGTTGCTTTCTCTTAGACATGTCTTCAGATCGCCGCCCCAGCAGTAGCTTAAAGCGATGTACTCAGCGTCTCCATTTAGCGACTTTCCATCAACAAGCCTCACATGAGGAATCTGATTGTTGGTATCCATCTCGACAATCTCGATGAGTCGAGTAGGGAAGAATGCTGGACTTGGCCGCGAGCAGATTGTATGAGCTTGAGATTGGCTTGTGTCGCATCTGAGCTTCCAATCTCGAATCTTGGCCGCGGTAATTTTAGACAGTGGGTCAGCAACTATAGGCTTTCGAGTCAAAAGGTTTTGTCCTCCAGTCCACTCAACGTCTATCATTTGTTAGTGGAGTGATACCATGACTAAGGAGACAAACTTACCTTCATCTGTCGTAATTTCGTAAGACAAGAACTCTACATATGTCTTTCCTTTATGTGCCGGAGCATGGACATGTTGGTACTTAGTTGAAAACTCAAGCTTTCTGTCGCCCGAGAGAGTCTTCTCCAGAGGTATCAGACCATGGAAACGCCAACCGTCAGTGTAGAGTTTCAGATCATGTAAGGTCCACGTCTCTGGGTATCCTTCGCGAAGTTGTGAAGAGAGATACTTCCCCAGGCTGCAGCCATTTTGCGAACCCTCTTCTAGATCATCAAGACGCAAACCAGTAAAGCTCATATGAGAAGGGGAGTCCCTGGGGTACTTCGAATCCCACTCTGTATCTATGAAGATTTCTTCTCGTGGTTCGCATAGCTTGATCTTCCGGCATTGCGAGCAGGTGTGACCTCTGAGAAGTAGATCATTCATTTTGGAAGTTGAACTTCAAATGGATGGCTATTCTGAGATATGACGGATCGAGGAACTATTAGTCTGCTTCGTGGGCGGGGGTTTACTAAAACTCAGAACTCATATGCCAGGAACATAGGTAGAAAGTAACAAGGAGAAAGTTTTCAAGTGCAAGTCGTCTGCTTATCTACCTCAACCTGTAGCTTTTTATGTCGGTCTTTGCATAAAATCATGTAATTATAAGCCAGTAGGATTAAACTATTAAATATTCGGGCCCATCGTGACCGCTAGTTCGCGAAATGAGCAAGGGTGTATATGCCTCTAGCAAATAACTAGTCAAAGTTAACACTCGGCGATGCCGAAGTGGATAACATTAATCTACGGCATAGTATAGACGCGTATCCATGAGAATATGCATGCATGCCCAAAATCTGCGCTTTCACAGTTCTGGTGTATCTGCAAAGGCCCTGTCCGCAGCGCCCCTGTCTCCCCTAACATCAGCCGCGTCCACTAGATCCCTCAATTGCTTCCTTTCCTCATCTGTCAGCTGGATATCCACAGCACCAGTGTTCTCCTCCAGGTAGTCGATCTTCTTCGTTCCCGGAATCGGGATGATGTCGTCTCCCAGAGAGAGCAGCCAAGCAAGGGTCAATTGACCGGCGGTGCAGCCCTTTTGAGCAGCCATCTCCTGGAATTTATCAACCAGTTCCAGATTATTTGTGAAGTTCTCACCCTGGTACCGCGGAACCACACGCCTGTAGTCGTCTGGGTCAAAGTTGTCGACTGACTTGTATTGACCTGTCAGCATACCGCGGCCTAGTGGAGAGTAGGCCACGATAGCCACGCCTAGCTCACGCGCTGTTTGCAACAGAAATGTGCCCGAGTGCCCTTCAATATCCAGAGTCCAGGGATTGTACTCGACCTGTACAGCGTGAACTGGATGCACTTTGTACGCTCTGCGTAGGGAGTCAGAGGAGCATTCAGAGAGGCCAATGTATTTAATCTTTCCCTCGCTGTTACCACGTTGTTAGCCTTTAAAGCTGGTCCCATGGTATCACCGAAAATTATTAGAAACTCAACTTTTCAGCTTGACTAGCTCCTCCACGGTCTTTTCAATCGGGGTTTCGCCGTCCATACGGTGAACATAAAACAAGTCGATACAACCTAACCCGAGTCTCTTCAAGCTCCGCTCGCATGCGTCGCAAGCGTACCCAGGCGACGAGTTGATCGACATAGAGAAGGTACCATCAGGTCCAACGCTACCTTTGATAGCAAACTTTGAGGCCAGGAAGATGTCTTTCCGCCGCTCAGGGTGTAGCGCGAACCATTTGCCCAACAGGTCCTCGCTGTCACCGTACATGTCCGATGAATCCCAGTTGGTGGCGCCTATCTCCCAGGCACGGTCAAGAAACTTGAGGCGCTCCTCTTGGGAACTACACCAGTGTGACTATTAGTCTAGCACGGTTGGCGTACTGGTGACGAAACTTACCCTACTGAGCCATAAATGCCACTAAGGCCCATGAGCCCCAAGCCTATGGCGGATACCTCGGGACCGTCTTTACCGAGTCTTCGGGTATGAAGTTTAACGGGAGGAGACATTGCGATAATCGGTAGCTTAATCGAATCAAGTGCTTAATTGTAGAGGTCTGATCGCGACAATTTCTGTGACGGTCTTAACCCGTTCGCCTGGGGGTTTGCACGGGATATATAGTACGAGATTCACGCTTTAGATGGGTCTAGTTTAATGAGGCAGTAGTCCATACTTTGGGCTACGGAGTAGATGCGGGCTTATTAAACCCTAACTCCAAGCTCCTCTATTTTGACCATGTTTTCGGGTTCTTATCAATGTCCGGTAAAAGTTCAATGTATTGAGTGCCTGCCGCTACCTTTTATCAGTCTGCCATGATTGTCCGGGTTCTCTCAAAGCATGGCGATCTCCAAGGCGAGCATTCGGCCTGTAGTGATGGTATATGTTGGATAGATGCTGGGGTGTCACGTGCAAGCAAGTATGCTTCAAGGTTTTACACCGAATTTGTGCAGCGTCCAAGGGGCAAGATATGGACAACAAAGCACAAGATGAACAAGTCAACTAAGGGTTTGTTTATTATCACGAGCTGTTTGTCCCTGAGCGTATCATGGAGGGCCAGCTCTTGATAAATGCTGATTTATCCAACTAATTAATTATCAGCTTTATACCAGAAAGGGCGATGAACAGCAGGGGATGATGAACAGATGGGAGAAGGTACTTATCACTACTTGGTCTGTGACTTCATTGTTTCACGAGTACTATGGAAAGAGCAATACAAACTGGGAGGATGGATGGACTCTCTTATAGTAGTATCATAAACCGCTCTTCATGGAGTTTGAGTACTTAGCAAAACTAAACCGTCTTCGGCCCGTGTTCTCAAGCACTTAATCATATATTTAAAGAATAGAAGAGTCCTCAAGTCTCGGCGAAGTAGACCCCAGACATGATGTGATGATCGCTTGCGTGCCTCATGAGACCAACTGTGATGATAGAGAGAGGACAATGAAAAGAAAATAATGATGGATGTCAAAAGAAGAGGGAATTCGAAATGTCGGATAGCCCCTCCAGCCCAAGCATCGATCAGGCTATTGCCGATAGTCTGGGCTTGAGTAAAGTGCAGGTTGGGCGAGTAACAGGCTTGAACAAGTCTTACGTGTTCCCCGATGTGCTCATATATGAGGAGACTATTGCTTTAATAATAAAACTTCCATACAGTAAAATTGTTTGTTTACTGCCCAAAGCCCGGTTTACTACAGTTGGGCCCCTCAAGAGCACAATAGTCGGGTACAGTGCATTAAAATTGATGTCCAAGGAGAGCGCATTGCCAAAAGATTGCTGATGACGTGAGTTAAGGGTGCCATATTAGGTACTGCAACTGCTGAGTCTGCCCAACGAAACACCTAGACAAACCCCTGTTCCAGACCTACCAGCTGCAGGAACCAAGAACTTCAACCTATGTCACGGCCCGACCTGAACTACCAAGTATCAATGAGTCAATAAAAAGGATATAATAGTTTGCCCACGAAAAAGAAATATTATTTACCGATCATAGTTTAGAACCAGTTTAACGAAACGCCCTACAGATGGTCTGTATATTTGTTGCGAAACCACTGAGAATTACAGGTACACCTTGCATGACAATGACGGAATAAATCTCCACTCTTCCAAGTTTCGTGGCATGTTAGTGCAGCAGCTATTTTGTCATGGTACCTGCTTTGAGGCCTTCCAGGTAGTGGCTAGGCCAATAAGATTTCACTGAGATATAGCCAATCTGCCAATTAGAAGTGGTATACACAGCTGTGCTGTTTGGGCTTCACTCGGGTACAATGGAGAAAGCTGCATTGGAAAATTAGTTTAATTTATATATCTTGTGGCAAAAGGCTTTGGATCTGCCTCGTAAATATTCAGGAACTACCGCGACATTTATATGAGGATTTATTCCTGAACAAAACCATGTGCGACGACCGATCCTTTAACAGGCTTCCAATGAGGCAGCGGCCTCAATCTCACCACACAAATCTCGACCTACCTTTGAGGGGCGCTAGAAACTACAGGGCGAGCGATTACCAAAGCCCTGTCGCCAATCGATATAGTGAAGCTGTAGGCCAGTGTGCCACACTCACATCAGACGAATGGCAAGGTTCAACAACTGAGGCCAATCCTCACCATCGAAATTCTTGTTGGTATCCTGCACCTGCAAACGATCACCTGAAACTGGAGCTCCTGCAGCTATCGACAGACTTGTTTAGGCGATGGGTGCCTGGGGTAGAGTACATCGCGCCACCAGAAGACAGGTTGCAGCCCCAGGAACGATTCAGGACACCTCGTCGCTATTCAAGCAGGCGACAAGTGAAGCAGGAAGACGAAATTGATGATGAGGAGTTCGTTTTTGTTTCTTATGCACCCCGCACCAAGGCATTCTTTCATTTTGCTTGTCCCTTTTACATCTACGATCCAGAAAAACACCAACAATGCCTCCTCACAGACGGCCTCAAGTCAATCGAGGGTGTTATTGAGCACGTCATGAAACACCACTCCCGATCACCGTATTGTTCAAGATGCTATCAGAAGTTCAACTCTCTGATTGATCGCGATGATCACATTTTGAGCGGTAGATGCAAAAAGCGCTACCCAGACCCAACGGATGGGGTCAATGAAGACCAAAAGGCCTTAATGATAAGAGCCAATGATCAGTACTTGAGTGAAAAGAGGCGCTGGAATCGTATGTGGTCCATTATCCTTCCGGCTACGGAGTGGCCTCGGTCTCCATATCTGGATCGGGGCCTTGGGCTCAAGACATCAATGGCACGGGACTTCTGGGGTTTATATGGTGTGCAACTTGTCTCAGAGATTGTCGAGCATCAGAAGCTGCCCGATATTCAAGAGAGTAACGCTCATAGTGCACTCTACGAGTTAGGGCTGCAAGATTTGTTGAACATCATTATTCAAGAGTAAGACTATCAAGAGCATGGGCTAGATTCAAGTTATGGATTGAGGACGTACTTATGGAGGAATTCATGGCCTCAAAAGGATTGATCCACATGGACATAGACAAAAACTAGAATTGTTCCGAACTTGGATTTCCTTGACGAAGGATATTTAGATCAAAGGTTCTCACGACTACAGTCTATTTACATAGGCTCAAGAAATAACACCAGAAACATAACCACTTGTCCATTAGATTTATCAACATTTTGCAAAGCCGCCACCTGAAATAAAAGTTAGAAAAGATAAACATATAATAAGCAGCATGAACTCATAAGAACAAAGCAAATCTCTCCTAACAGACTTGGTAGATACAATCGGCCTCTAAAGATAATAAATAGTACCAAAAGAAAACAAAGAAACGTAATAGAGAATAAATCTTTTTAGTTTCAATTGAGCCTTGCGGCTCCAAGCTTGACTCCAGTCTCTTCAAGTCTTCTAGAGTTTAAAACCTCCAAGGTTAGTAAAGGATCTTAGGCCATGCTGTGCATACTACAATCAATATTGTGAGCCACGGCGACCCACAGTATCACCGTCTGGGTTCAAATAGTCGTCGTCTTGACTCGCCGACTCGAAAGAAGCAGTGGAATATCCAACATAAGGAGCAGTAGAATATCCAGAGTCAACAATGTTGTGCTCATAAGTCGTATATACCCCAAAGCCCGAAATTGGAATTGGTGCACTGTTAGTAGTAAACGTATTATTCCGATGAAAGGAATTATCGCCCTGACTCGCATTCGGTGTTTCAAAGACACCAGTATTATATGAGTCAGAGTCGTTTTCGAGACCTTGCGGTCGGCGAAAGAGTTGGAAAGGTTGAGAGGAAGACGCCCGATTGGGAGGCGTGTAATTTAAGACCCTATGGGTTGGTTCTAGGGCTCGCTGCGCAGCATTCGGCCGGGCCCGTGGGGGCACAGGGGGTACGGAGGGGTTCCTCTGGGGTTCCGACGCGGGCGATGAAGTGGTGTAGATTCTCTCCGTAGATCGTCTAGCAATCGATCGGGCCTCTGCTGACGATAGGCGTTGTACTGACCGAAGTTCATCTTCAATCATCAATTGTACCTGCGGACGTGGAAGAATGATCTCCACGTACGGCGATAGTGGACGGGCTTTCCCTGGAAAACACCTGTCCCAGATAATGTACCATCTAAAGCTTTCACTATGCCGCGGGTATAAACCAAGCTCTGATTTCAGCTCTTGGAGCTCTCGGGGTAGCATGACACCGGATTGCTCGATATTGGTTATCTGACACGGGATTTCCTCAGTCAGGTGCCTTCGGCGCCTCCGCTCAGCACCCATACCATGAAAAAGACACCGGCATCTTGCACAATAGAGAATAATATCCTCTGGCTGACATCTTTCAGACTCTAATCTCACTTCCTCTAACAGGTGTTGGCGCTTGATGTGTTGAATGACATCGGATAGACGTTTTAATCGGCGGCCTCTGCACTCCTCATACCGGCGCGGATCTAATTTGCAGAATGGACATTCGAATGACAATACCGGCACCTTTGTATGAGGATATCTGGGGCCATCTCGGTCATCTCCTCCACCATCCTCCTCCTCGTTCTGGCCACTGCTGCTGGTTTCCAAGTTTTGGTAGCGGGGACGCTTGTTAGCCCTGCGACTAGGTTGAGGTGGTTGGTCTGGGGGCTGTGTTTCGACAAATGATTCGCCAGCGACTCGGCGGGGCTCACTGTTCCCCAAGTTCATCTTGGCAAATTTGTTGGGGAGAACATCTGGACTTAAGAATGGTGCTTCAGTAATCAAATGAGGGTAAAATGAGTTGTAGAGATCAAGTTTCGTGGCCATTGAGTGAAAGGTAAGAACGGCCCCTGGTGAACTTAAGACGGGATTCAGTTAAGTGCAGGAGCTGCAACTACAGATAAAAGACGGCGGATGTCATGCGAGAGCATGCTTGAGGCCACACTTTAACTAACACCCAATTGTCACTAATTCCTTAGGCACTGATTTAGTTAGGTATCAAGGCTTTTACTCAGTTTCCTCAGGTTTCTCATCTGAATGCGCGTAGCTGCATGTCTTCCAACACAAATGCGAACGGGCAATTAAACGTTGCTTCTGGTTGGAGATTTTATCCTTGAATTCGAGGCCGTTAAATATTGATTGGCGATGGAGTGACCAAAACTAGGTTCTGTCTTGCTTTGTCACCGCCAGTTGGCCCCTACGAACCCCACTAAAGATACCTGCAGTTGCCAACGCACGCAGCGCACTGAGGAGCCACGTCAATCCCTCAGCCAGGCCTCTCGTCAGGCCTCGCCCACAGTTGAGGAGTCCTAGGAAATATACTCGACGCTGATATGCTGGCCATGAACGTGACGAAGATGTTGCAGCGAGGCTGCGATGCGCTTTGCAAGAATCATTCATTCATGATCACTTGCAGTATCAGCTGCGTAACTTCACTTCGCCAATGGCTGTTCTTGCTGTGCTGTTTCCAGAGACTTTGTGTTTACAGCATATGGCCAATTATCTCAAAATGATATCCGCGATCGTGTATGAAGCCATCAACTGTGAGAAAAGCCAACACAATCGTGCAAGATGTTGAGTTTATATATTTTGCTGCTGTCTGCAAGCTTCCAAAAGATACTCTACCGGACATGAGCTTCGGTTAAGTAGAAACCATGGCTTTTTCCGCACCAAACCCTAAAAGGTCTGTTTTAATCGTCGATCGTTGATACACAGCGCATGCTGATGATGCCGTTCCTGCAGCCCCTTGAGCCAATCTGGTGCCATCAAAAAATACAATGACCGCATCCAAGACTGGCTGCTAGACCCAGGCTTAGATATCCAGGGTAGGCTGTTGGCTGGTGGCCACCTCACCGTGCAGCCTCAGCCTCCAAAGGGAAAGGACGCGCCAACGAAGCCATCACCCAAGGCACACATTTAAGTTGTCGACGCCTGTTTCAACCTCATTTCATGTGCTGCGCCTTGAAACCGGTTATTTTGTTAGCTTCTGTCAGCGAATTGCGGCTGGTGGGCAAAGGTGGTAATAGAGACGAAGTGAGGAACCTGGTTTGGTGTCATGGATCAATGGGGTAATACAGGCCTTGGGTTTGCTTACGGGTCGGTTGGTTCGGTCACTTCACCCTTCGTACAAGGAGAAATGTGGAAAAGCCGTCGCACATGGATTCAGTTTATTTGATTTGGCGTATTCCTACCCCAATCTTACTTATGGATTGCCAGCACATCGTCCGCATTTGTGTGACATACTCCCCCGTGCTCACACATCTAGTTTAGCTTGCCAATGAATGCAAGGCGAGCTGAACCAATGGCTCTGATCCGGATGGCCAGATTATCGAACTCCAAACCAACGTGTACCCAATTGAGAATAGTGACACCGGCTTCCTACCATTACCCCTCACAGAAATATGTAGCATCCGGGTAGATTGGTCTCACAGCCCCCGTGGCTAACTGCCTTGCGTGTGCAGCACTTAAACTTCTTCACTCCGCCTTGAGGCTCAAATAATTTCACCCGCTCTTTCAAGCTGATACTTCGACTTTCCATACCGACGTTCTCCAAACGAAGGTGTTCAAAAGATTTCGAAACGATAATGCAGGAAATTTCTATACATGAGTACATAAGGGCCAAGACAGCAACCGAAAATCATGCGACAAGTTCAAAATCTAATTTTCAATTTAATAAACGAATCTCACAATGCCCTTATGGAAGACCTATTTCACCAGCACCTCCAAGATCAGAAAGCGCTGGGGCTTACTCACAAAAACCAAGTAAGAAAGGCTTTTTGGATCTGTGAACGATGCAAGGCTGATATGCATTTCTTTCCTGACAAAGACCTGCTGGATGACTTTCTGACGAGGGCTTTCAAAGACAATGCCGTCTCATCTCAGGCTCTATCATTGAACGGAATGGTCCTCAAGGGAGGCAAACTCTCTCAACGACCAGATACTCCAATCCCAGTTACACGAAATCCAGGGACTCGAGCGGGACCATCATTGAATGCTCTCCGACTTCCCTCGAACATATCTAGCAATCAGTTCCCAAAAGAAGAAGAGAAGCAAAGCCCGCAGTTTCCATCCCGCAGTACAACCCCCAGCAAAAGGAGACGTACAGCGGGATTCGGCGATGATCTTTACGACCTGGATGAAGATGGTGATCAAAGCCCCAACGACAGCATCAAGAGATTCGCTTGCCCTTACTTCCGAAAGAATCCTGAGCGCCATCTGGAATGTATCAACCTCAAGATGGTCCGTATCTCCGACGTGAAGCAGCATTTGAAGAGAAGGCATACAGCGCCTTACCCCTGTCCAATATGCTCTGAGGGGTTCTTATCGCTCAACTTGCAAGGAAACCATATCTTGCAACAGACCTGCTCCCCAGGATCTGGAGCGAACTGGGATAGTGTTTCATTGGCTTCTCAGAAGGCCCTCCAGGCTCGCTTCGGGAAAAACCTTTCGCCAGAGGCACAGTGGTACGGGATTTGGAAGATTCTGTTTGGAACACCCCGTAATATGCCGAAGCCACATCTGGATGGCGTCGTTAAAGAGGTCATAGGGATTCTACGCGGAATTTGGCTGGATGAGGGCCGACGACTGATTTCTGAGTTCGTAGAGGCAAAAGACCAGCCGCCCAGCTATAATGATCAACTGTACCAATTACTTGCGGGGATTCTGGATGAGGTGGAGGCTCGCTTCGAACAAAAGCCTTCAGAAAGAATTTCCAGAAAAACATCTGTTGGTTCGGAACGAGGCCCCGAGTCGACAGGAGTGCAGTTGGACACCATCTTTGATCCCACTACGACAGATGACCCATTTCCAACCGATGACAGAGGAGGGTGCGTTTCATCTTACAATACTGCGATCTTGCCTGTCGACTTCTCAGCTACGCCATCAGAGGTCTCTGAAGTTTCCTATCAAGCATCAGAGTTCAGCTTCCCTGGAACGCAGCTGCTCCAGACTCAATATTCTTATCCTGATAATCCTATACCGGACTTCGACTTTGGGGATTGCAATCAGCAGCAACCTATTCCTATGGACGGAGCTATGTTGTGAAATACGAATAACCTTTCAGTTAGCCTAATTGACAGTACTACAGACCTTTAGATTTAACATTTACTTCACAATCGTTATATCGGCTTGGGAGAGGTAGATATTTCAAAGGGAGCTTGGTGCAACATATGGATTACTGATGGAAGGCCTCAGTACCAAGAAGTGAGAAGGGTTCCAGTAATACAGGACTCTGTTAACAGAACGCATTATATAACAGTCAACAGGTTCTTCAACTAAGCCTGTGAAATGAAGACTTCAAAGACTTTCATAAGCCATTACATGGCGTCATTTGACTATACCCGACTCCTTATAAGCAAGGCAGCCCGGCATTTCCTTTAATAAACCTCCTGTATCGCAGCAGTTCGAGTGCACGTCACACGAGTTTGACCCCATCGGATTTCAAAATTGGCAAGGCTCGCACAGCTGAGGCATGGGCCAGAAGACGGAAACCCTTTGTTCTCTGCTCTACGCATATTGATCAACTCATAATACCGTTCTGACCTTGCCATCCGGGATCTGACCGCCGGTATTCTTCCGCGATGCATGACAGTCTAGCCTCAATTGGGGTTGTCAGATGCTAAAGGAATGGTATTTGTATGTTGGTCAGAATAGCTGCGTCTCGTACTGAACAGCGCAACGGCCCCTGGAATTCAGGGATGTCTTTCAACAGTCACTTTGTTAGGACGATTCCGAATCGTCTCTAGCGTTATTTGGTATATGCTTGAGGGACTTTTGATACGCAGACCAACGGACCAACAGTGGACCTTTTGGGTCACATGATACCTTCCTAAAAGATTATTACATCTCAGACGCAGTGATGTTATAGCGAAATGAAAATCGGTAACACATAAACGAGGATAATTCTAGAATGGAGGCAAGATTCGAGGCGGTTCTCAAGATCCCATATGCGTGACATCTGCTACCAAGAGACCCCGTACCCCGGTTACCTAGGCTGGGACGGGTCGATGGGGCCCGTGATCACACTGCGCCGCAGTCCGACCGCGGTGTCTTCCAGATACGGTAGTTCAGTTGTCCGTACATAGGTGTCTCTTATCTACGGACTGCACAGCCCGTATGACTACTTCTACTATTACTACATGCTTCACCTACATCACTGCAGCGGCTCCTTTGCTCCAAATTTTCTAGCCGTGCCGTCATCACTTGCATCAACTCGCTAGAATAAGGAGGACAAACTGACAGCAAGTGCTCCTTGAAGTCTCTGAAATGTCAGTATACTAACCATTCGATTAACCAACTCCAGGCCCAAGATGTCGCAGACCGACAACTCGTGGTTGATAACATGTCCCTGCGCGATATACAAAGGTCGATGAAAAGGGATCCGGAAGGACATGGCATAAGTGCACTAGGCTACGATGGTGTGCTTCGTACTTTCGACGCCGAACGGAATATCCTTGATGCAATTGGCCTGAACCTAACCCAGATCAGAGAGTATTACGATGGTCTACCAATGCCTGAGAGATTCCTTACCGCCGATGGCCGTAATGTGTCTCGTAGGGATATGTTCCACCCAGATGCAGAGAACATACCCAGGAAGCCTACAGAGGAGGATAGAGCCAGAACTCGGGCACATAACGAGGAGCTGAAAAGGCGCGGAGTCTCATGCTGTGTTGCGAGCAAGTCAACAGATGACGTTAAACCGAATACTACATAGTTTGTTTTGCCTTTCATCGTTCCGTATTTTCTCCTTTGTTGTGCTCTTTCCTGTGCGATTTCCTTGTGACGCCGCACGTCATGTGTGATTCATTTAGTCTCTAAAGCTATTTGCAACAACGTCATGTCAATGAAGCGATGCCGGGCTAAAGTTCGTGTCAAGCCTTTCACGTTCCTCAAATTGCATTACGACATTAAGCATACAACAACCTTTCGTTGAGCGAACGAAACTCGCTCCTTGAGTAAGAGCAAGAGACAATACAATATGATCAAACGTATCTCTTTCGCTTTTGTAGCGTGATCCTTCGTCCTGGTCGATTCACCCCTGCACTGACTCAATGCGTTCTAGCGCAGTACAATTGCAGGAGAGGGTTGCATTCTGGGTGCTGCCTAAAATTGAGTAATGAGAGTTTCTCCTTTGTCTTAGCTCTTGTGGGTGAGAAGCAGGTCAGGCCCACCGTCAATGAGATAATCAGACATGCACTCAACATGAATCAAGAGAGACGCGAGCAGATCACAGCCGCTCTTCGCCAGTATCGTGAAACGGTATTGCAGCACAATTTGTTCTTGCTCTGTACCCTAGTAGAAAAGGTCGAAGCCCAGCCTGCTCCGCCGAATTGTCCAGAATCCGTCGCACAGGAGCTACGAATGCAAGCTATCAATGAACTCATAGAGGTTCCTGAGTCTATCAAATTGCCACGATATGTCCTTGATGAGGGTGTAATCTCTTTATTGATCTCGTCGGCCTCACTGGAAGGTGTGGATGACGACCCAGTCGACCCCTCGCGAAGAAGAGAATACTTCGCCGGCCTCAAGGCAAAGATTGAAGAGAGGGGAGTGGAGGCTGCCGAATTTCCGTCGTCAGATTTGGAGTACCTCTGCACACTTGTTAGTGGTATCACGGGTCCGGGACTTCCATTCCATTGAGATGCATCTCAGTTCGACTTCATCACCCCTCTACGACGCGGAAAGATAAAGGACATGATGGAGGCTGTCGGTGTACCAGTACGGAATGACGCAGGAGAAGTGGAACACAATCAACTCACGTGGCTCTGGGAGGAATGGGAGATTGCCATAGCGTTCAGGATTGGTGGTGGTCCTCGCGGTTGGGGTGGCTCATACGCCCTGTACTGCAAGAATAAGGACAGAGAGCAATGGAAATGGAGATATGGAGTTCATGATGAAGAGTGGTATAGCGATGTCCATGAGAATGTCGAGGGACTTTTCGGCTTCTATGCTCACTTTAATGAGCAAACTGAGGAAGAGCTCGAGGATGACATAACTAGCTTGTCAGCACTCGTATGATGACTGTAGGTGAACAAAGTTCTAGCATTCTAATAAGGACAATACCCTGCTGCCCCTAGAACAAGCTTTCCGCTAAGCAATATAAGCTTTTCACTCCTAATAATGATAAATAACTATACCTATTAGTGACCTGTTAAAGTAGGTAGAATTATATAGCCCTTACCCCCTTGTATATTAAACTGTCCAGTATTACTAAAACCTAACCTTATATTACTTTCTATAGCCCCCTGATTTATTAACTATATCTAAGTCTGAACCTAAAATTATTTTAGGCTTATCTTTAATCGCCTAAGGTTAAAGAGAAAGAAAAAGAAAGCAGTGGTAGGAAGACTATAATAGAGGATGGCCTAGAGCTTACTTGGGAATGCCGCTAAGGATGCACCCCTGTAGTTGAGCTAAAGACGGACCGCTAGCGGATCTATTGGCGAGGCTATTGGCATGGCTTGCAGTTGTCCTCTACCCCACCACCCTGAAATGAATAAAGTTTAGATGACCGTAGCCACTAAGAACGGGTGTGAACCTGAACGGAGATAATTTTAGACTCCCCGCATAACAGCTTTACTAGGCCACGAATTTAGATACCCTCTTCTCGCCCATAAACCTCTGCACATTAGTGGCAATACAACCTATGGACTTCCCGGAGGGGCTAGGAGGGGCTGGCTAAACAGTGGAAAGTTTTAACGCCAAGTTGTCTTTCTTAGCACATTAGGTGTAAGGCACTACTAGACTCGCCAATTTTCGTTAATCTCTCCCCCTCGACACTAAGATCTGACTCCCATATTAAGGCTGGCAACGATCAAGGATCTCAAGCCCCGGTACCAGGTTCAGTCAGGCACAAAGACCAACATTTCTCAAACCGCGATGCCGAGGACTTGATACTTTTACTAAGTGGCTTCTCAGTTGTGGCAAGGCGGCTCAACGTGGTATCACCGGAAAATGTAACGGCTAGTCTCGATTTAGTGCAAGCCATGGTCATTCCCGTGATGATCAGTGCTAGTGGGACGAGAGGCTCTCGACCCTTTGATTGCCGTTCTCGTCTTGGGCGCTGCAAGAACTTCTCACCAAATTTTACCCAACTTGGGTCTACACAGAGAAGAGCCCGCGATCCACAATGCCCGGAGCTCTTCAATGATCTCACAAAAGCATGGGGCAAACGAGAGTCGTTGCAGGTTCAAATAGCCTCTTTTGGATAGCTAGAGTTGACTAAATACTATGTACGACCATCTTCTGTCACATCGGCCAAGCCCATCGTCCCAATCCATCATTCAAAAGGAGTGTGAGAAACGAAAGTAGTTACAGCTAACAAGCGTAGGTACAAGACCCTGGTAGTATGTACAAGACAGTCTCTTACTCCTTGATGGACTTGTAGCTGCTGCGCTTGCCACCCTTTCCGCTCTTGTAGATGTTGATGTTAATGGTGACGGGCGCATTGAAGTTAATTTCACTAATGCACATTTAGAACAAGACAATTGTGAATATAACGCACAAGAGTTGGGTATATGGTACTTACGCTGCTGTTGTTGTTGCAGCAAATGACCTTTGCATTGCAAATCTCCGAGTTGGAGCAGGTTTGAACTGCAGGCTGTTAGGTCAGTAGCAAAGTCAAGGGAGGAACAAGGAATCTTACCGCTGTCAGCGCTGGTAGTGCATCGTGGCGAGATAGTCCGGACTCAGAACCGCTCGCTGAGATGGGTGTTATAAAATATTATAGAAATATGATGCTGGCCGTCTTACATCGCCTAGTATATTAAGCGTTATATATCCTATTTATAGCAAGTTACATAGCATGCTATAGAACCCTAGACTTCAAGAGCTAGTAGTTAAGAACGTTAGGCAGATTCACTGTAGATTGAATAAAAGCTCGAGAAACTTTTTTTATTTCTCATCATTTTCTCATAGAACTAAACATATCCCCTGATAAAGCATAAAAGGAGCGTGGGTGGTTGGGATGAGGTTAGCCTGGCTAGAGCTATCCCCTTACTCGAACCGAAGAAAGAAATAATCCAACTGTCATCCATACCCCTCGTCAATTTGAGAACCCCTCCATTCCATTGGAAATACCCTGAATGCCGGAGTCTGTTAATAATACGCCGCCCACTCTAGTTACAGAGGGCTGCCATTATTCATGTCAGGTTCCAGAGAAGGAGTTTAGACATAGATAACCTTCTGGTCGCCGAAGGCAGAGCATTTCTGCGACTGGTGGTTGTTGTTCTACATCATTCAGTTAGCGTAGTTCTTCTAAGATCAATTGCTCTTCACATACTCCTTGGACATTTTGGGCGCAGCAAACAATGGTACTCTGGACGTTGCAGCTGTTGGTGTTCTTGCTGCACTCGTAGTAGCTGAAAAGGCCTCCCTCACCGTACTCAGGGGAACAGCAGTAAGCAGAACCACCAGTGCAGGTGACGGTCTGCGTGTTGGTGTTGCGGTCACCACGGTTGCCACCACGGTCACCACGGTCACCGCCACGGTTACCAGGAGCAGCAAGAGCACCGGTGGCGGCGACGAGAAGAGCGAGGATGGAGAACTGCATTTTGGTGGTTAAAAAGTGTTGAGATCTCAAAAAGAGAGTATTGAAGAGAATAGTAGATTGAAGTCTGTTTGGCTGAGTTGTGAAGATTGAGTGAGTGATGAGGATAGATGGTTAGAGGGGGAAGAAGGCCCCCTTTATATATCCTTTCCTGCCATATTAGTTCTCACGGGTCTTTGTCATTTTTTCTTAACAACCTAACCACAATATCGCCTCTAGGCGCTTTATTCGGCATCTCAGATGGAAATTGAAGCTATTGAACTCTTTTGAGGCCCTTACGCCATCATGAACACGTACATGATGCTGCCAAAGAGTGAGTTGGTGTCACTGAACTCAATAAACGTCCCAACACTCGCCGAATAGCTAGAAAAGATGACTTGAGGCTGGCTTGAGGCTGGCTTGAGGCTGGCTTGAGGCTGGCTTGAGGCTGGCTTGAGGCTGAATCTAGGCGTGGTCTAGGTGGGTCCAGGCGGGTAGTCTTTGAGGCCGGAAGGATGGACTGTTGCCACGTCTGAGGTGAGAAGCGGGCCCGGTAGTCCTGCTTACCCTCCTGGTGAACACGTTTGTCAAGGTATTAAACTTCGATACAATAGAAACTATCCTGAGCCCGTCCAGTCTATCTTTAGGCCGACCGACAGGCCGAAGAACTTACGGTCATCTGTTACATCTTGGCTCACCGTAGGTTCCTACAAGCAGCTGTAAGCACCAATATAATTGTTATGATAACAATTATAGCCCAGTCTTATGTCCTGTAGCATAATGTTTAGGGGCGACTGTTATATCATAATTTCTGTAAGTGGGCGGAGGTTGATAATTTGAATCCCTTTGGCATAGCTACTCACAAGCCTGCCTTTGGCATGCGCTTAAGCGCAACTGTGAGGCATGCGTTTGAGGTGTGGTAGCTGCAACCGCAGGTACAGGGCTTGGTTATCCTTCTTCCGCAGCAAAGCCACCGGAGGGGGAGCATCGTGTTACGGCTTGGTTCGCCGTAGGTTTCTATCTCCTGAGAGCCCATAATGCTGCAATTCGTACCTGTCCACCTTTTCTCTGCTATTGCTCGTGTTTGTTCTCAATTAGCTGCAACCCCTCCCGGTACTGCATTGTAGCCATACGTGGTCTCCGGAGATAGTCCAATCTTTTGCCCTGTGGTGTGATGGCTGGGTGCCACCATGTTATCTGAGCGTCAAATTCAAGCGGAAGGCAGCGAACAGACTTAGCACGGGCGATGTTCCGACTGACCAAGATCTGAGGGTCATTACCATATCGTTAAGTCACCACGCATGTGCATCTTAGCTGAACATGAAGAATAAGGTTGGTCGCCCATTCACGGGCAACTTCCGGAAATTAAGGGACGTTGATTGGAGAAGAGATAAAAAGTTATAAATAGTAGAAATATTAAGTGCGTAGCTATTTACATTCTGTTGGGAATGAGGAGTGGTTCTAGCTAGCCACATAATTAATTAAAATTATGTCATATATAGTCATATGTGACGGTAGGGAATGCTCAATGTTTCAAGGGGCTGATTTACGTTTTGGGCCGTTGTTGTTAGTCTGCCACCGAGTACCGAATTCGAGGCTAAGGAAAGAGTTCTGCACAAATACCGGCCTCCATCTCCTTTATCCTGTCCACCTTTCAACATCTCGATCACTCTAGATCTCGCCATCCGCTCGTTACAGAAGCACTTTGTCTCGTTCTTTTACCCTCCATTCATCCCTCCACTGCCTCTCTTCACTCCCTTGCGCTAGCGCTACATATCAATCATGCACGCTTCCACTATCCTCTACGGGCTCGTTTTCCTGCAGGGCGCCATGGCGTCTCCGGTTGGTAACGTAGCTGCTGCTGACGTTGAACCTCGGGCCACCGAGCCTGAGGGCCTTGAAACTCGACATATCGAGCGTAGGGCTCCGGCTCTTGGGGACATGCCCTTCCCAGCCTTCCCATCCCTCAAAAAAAGTAAGTCGGGAATGAAAAGATTTGGGTGTTCAGTCTAATGGGAGATCGCGCCTGAAGAAGGCCAGAGCAGTGGTAGCAAAGATTGCTCGTCGAATGACCAGACAGCGGTCTGCTCTTCGGGAAGCGCATACTGCTGTAGCCCTGATGGAAACGGTGGTAGGTAATCCGAATCCCCTTTTTACCACTCGAGGAGTCTTAAATATCCTACAGGTACCAAGTGTGCTATCTCGGACTCTTGCAACACCGATTCAAAGATCATTTGCTGCAACAATAACAGCGGGGTAAGTGGCAGCCTCCCATCCCCAATTCAAGACTTACAAATTACCTAGTATCAAATGTGCATTGGTGAGATCGACTTCAACATGCCCGTCACCATCAATATCAACATCAACGGAGGCGGAAAGGGCAAGAAGGGCGGGAAGTAGAAGCCTTGTTCGTGTTGTCCGGAAGACGATGTCTCAGTATCAAAACGGGTCTGTCGGTGCAACTGGCATAGGCTAGGCTGCCCGCTACTTTCGTTTCTTACATTCTTTTATCTTATTGAAGACGCTGGAGGGTGGAGTCGTTCCTTTCGAATTGTTGTAGTTTATGCAGTAAATGAATACCACCCTCTTCTACCTTGTTTATAAAGCACACTGCCACGATCATGCACGACCAGGTTATCGGACCTGTAGGCGATGACGGAGGCCAACGGATCTCGGCTTGAATCAAGCTAGCGGAACCCGTCATCCAAACCTCTAAAGCTGAAATGTGAGACTCACCTCGAATTGCGGCGTTGCTGGCGAATTGAACGAGAGGTCGGAAGCCCGGCGAGTCACAACTCAACTGCCTCCTTGTAACTGTGACAGTAGCCCCGGCAGACAGGGTAGGGATTCGTGGGGCTGGTGTGCCGTTGCTGTGTCTCGGGAAGCTCCATCCGCACCGTCCCTTCTGGAGTTCTCAGCTGCCGAGTGCCCAATAGGATCGTGGGTTCTGAGGTCTACCAAGAATTGATTGGAGAGTTTCCTGCCACTGGGCGGCTCCATGGTATTGGGAGGAAACCAAGCACTTGGCAGGACCAGATTCTCCGGATAGAGTCCCCAGACCGATGTATGGCTACCTCCAGCACATAGATTATTGAACTTCATGGCGGCTCCCCGTTAAATCTTTGCCTAGGCTGTATCCACGAGTGGCCTATGTCCAGGAACGGGGGGCCAGCTCAACACCTTGGTAGCAGCCCATATCATACTCCAAGGGGTAACCTGTCCAAGGTTTAAACAGGCTTCCCACGAGTCGCAGAGACGGATTTCATAATAGACTTGTTATATGGGAGAATTGGAGTGGTCAGAGATGGCAAGCTCAAGTTGGACCAGCGACAGTACCCAGGCGTGGTGGCGAATATTTGATAGGTCCAAAGTCGACCGCAGAAACAGGGCCTAGCGGCCCTTATTGATTGTTTATTTTCCGTCGGCATTAATGGTGGGCCGGGCCTTCACACCCCTGTATCGGGCCATCGGCATCAACCCTCGGACCGCTGATTCGAGAGCTGAGCAGTTACATTTGGGGCGGCCGCTAAGGGTCTGAGGGCCTACACGCACCTGAGATAGTGGTTATGGGGATTGTCAATGCGTAGATGGATCAGCGCGCTAGTCTCAGATTGATCGTCACGTCTAGACTCTAATAAATATGTATTAGTGATGTTTACTATGTAATCAAGCTGTAATTATTTCCAAAAGGAGCAGAACTCTGTAAAGAATAAGCTATTCCTAAATGTCTAGTTCATTTGAGAAAAGAGCCAAGAAGTGTCGTTGTGGGGGATCTAAAAGTATCTTGAGTGTAGGTTCAACAACGACGTTGACGGTAGTGGAAAGGAACACCCGCTTTTAGTACGCCCAACGGTGATCATTTCGGGTATGATCAGGGCCCAATTTGAAAAAACGGCCAGTAATTCCTCGCCACAGTTTTGGTGGCGGGGGTTGATGCGACAAGGTTTATGCTACTGCAAGCCATGCCAATAGCTCTTTGATAGAGTCAATAGTTTTGTAGCTGACAGTCCCAGAGCCAATGACTTTCGAAATATATATGGGATAGTGGAAATTGATGATGAAGAGAGGGCCAGTGAATTTGATTTCGTCATCGTCTGATCATCAGTTTTTGTGTCTCTTGTTGGATATCAATGCGAAGTTACGGTGGCGAAGAAGATATTTCCGAGGAAGGGGAGTTAAAATGTCGCGTAGGCTTGGGCGTTTGCATTTGTTATTGTAACACCAACCTCGTACAACAAAATGGGCTTACAAGGTGAGTGCCATATTGTCGGATGATCGAGCCAGTAACCCGTTTGTCGTACCGTACGTAGTGAGACGTGGCGATGATCCGATGGTAGCGAATATCCATTGACGACCCTGAATGCATTGCACCACCATGCATACCCAATATTTGCTCGTAACGCCTCGTCGGGACCGTTTCGGCTGGAGACTAAACACCAAGGCTCAACACTCGAAGACCTTGTATCAAATAGAAAACATCAAGACGACACTAGCAATGAGTCAAGCGAGGGGGAGAAATAATTCTCAACTTGACTTCAGAGCTTCAACTCAGGGTCCAAAACTTCGTGATCATACCCCTGTAACTTGAACCACCGACATCCGGTGCTGCTTTACCCCGCAACATGGCTTCGATATCTCACTTGAGTGAGACCATATTTTTACTAATTAGAACTGTGGTATCATCGCATCTTGCATATGATGAAAGCCTAGGCGATGAGGAGGTCGGTCGACTAACCCCGGAAATGCATGTTTCCAGAGCTGAAATGTACACCGAGAGCCCTCGGGCCCATGGCAGTGAAATCACCCCTGTAACTGAAGCCCTAGAGCCTCATCTTGTGAGTTAATCACCGCTTGAATACGGAGGTCTGGATGAGGCCATATCCAGTTTACGTTGATTGAGGCCCAGAAGAGAGAGTATACCCTCGACCTGAGCTCTTGAAAGAGACAGGGCCGGAGCTTCCCGGCCGGGAGTCGGCCCATCCGCCTAACACCTCCCATTCGGAAAAATATGGATACCTATTATGGCCTGCACATGTCAATTGTTTCCCCTCTTCAGCTTTCAGGTGAGGCTGGTCTAAAATCTCACCATGATCGGATAGTTGAGGCGAGTGTGCTTTGAAAAGTCTACTACGCGCGATGGTACCCAATGTGACAGGACTAAAGCGAAAATCTCGTTTAATTTATATAAAGGGTGTGATTCAGTAAACGGGGTGATTTGATGCATGTGATTGTCACTAGTCAGTAAGAGCATCGGAGAATGTCGGTTGAATCGTGATTTGTGAAATGTGGTGCAGGTTTTGAGGTTCAGCATGATGTAGAGGAGATCTGGAACTAGGTCAGTAAGAAGACAAGAGCCATGCCTCACAACTGTGGATGGATAATGCAAATTCAACAATGGTGCTGGTGCAGATATTGAAACGTTCTGGGCGTAGTATGTATCTACTTGTACAGCTGGGGGAGTCTTAATCTAAGTCATAACTTATCTCTGTCGGCTACCCTAGATACTACCAACGAGTCCTTATCGCAGAGCCGCATTATGTCCTTTAAATAATTAAACAACATGTCGTGAGAGATGATATTACATTTTCGGTTTTCCTATACGTAATAATTCATTTAAACTTACAAAATTATCACTTTTTAATTGCCATCTTGTTATTTTATATAATGGTAGGTAAAACCCTGGTAGTATTTACAACGCTGAATTAGCTTGCTGAAGTAATTACGGTTCAGAGAAAAATGCAATCTGATTTATTTTTCGAGTCAATAATCTAAAAGACACAAGTCCAGATGGACTAGTATATAATCCCCTTCTCTCAAATTAATCCAGCTTAACAACCGTATACTCTGTCCAGACATTGCCCTTAGTGGCCCTACTATATGGACAAACCTTCATAGCCTTCTCAACAATAGACTCCAACTGCTCCTGCTCCAGCCCCCTAACCATAATCTTCATATCCACACGAAGCTGCATATCAAGCTCCTTCATGTCACCGACAAGATGCACCGTCGACTCAACGATGCTGTCCTTGGGCGCAGTGGGCATGGTGATGCCGTCCTTGGCGGCCACGGCGTTCATGGCGGACTGGAAGCAGGCGCCGTAGCCAGCGGCGAACAGCTCCTCTGGGTTAGTCTTGCCTGCGTCGCCAGGGCCGCCAAGGGCTTTAGACATGGTGAGATCGACGTTGAGGGACTCTGCTTCGATGTGGCCCTTGCGGGCGCCGACGACTTTGGCGTGGGCGGAGTAGAGGATGGGCAGATCTTTGTTCTGTTGAGGCGTTGATGAGGTGCTTTCGAAGCGGCGGGCTATGATTGGGGATCTGAGGAGGGTTGATGGGTTGGGGCGCAGGGCTGCGCGGCGGAGGGATTGGGAGATGCGAAGAGACATGACGATTAATTTGGATGGTTTCAGTTGTTTGTGAGTTGCTTGAATTATGAAGAGTTCATTGTGTGGTGATGACTTGGTTTTATGACCTTAATAGTCATGAGCATTTGAGTCCAGTCAACCACGTCACCATGAGCCCTTGAGTCGTGTCTCTGTAGCAACTGGCTACGTCATTGATCTGGGCCGTAGTAATGTAAGTCAATAAGCCATTATGAATTTATGAAATGAAAACTATATAACTACAATACTATAACGATGATTGAAAAGATAAAAAGAAGCAAGGATAGAGACAAGATATGCCCCTGTCAGACGAGGTCAGCGCATGTGAAAAGGCTGCTGCGGTACATGTCAACACGATTGGCAGCCAGATCTACTCGCATTTGATTGGTCATCGAATTCAGAATTGTGGACCACGCATACAAACGCGCCTCCAAGGAAAGGCTCGCGACAAGAAATGATACGCTATCTTGATCAAGTCCGAAAGCCGAGTTGTTGACTAAATCGGTTCTACCCAGTTACAGAGTCGGAATTACAAGGCAATCGCCTGTTCTTCTAGAACAATCAGATAATTATTAGATTTAATGCGCCTGTTGGTGATCGTCGCGTCGCGGAGGCGTCGATTGCAAACTCAGCCACAAAAAAGAACAATGTCTAGTGCCGTGACCTCAAGAGGAACAATATCTAGCGTCGCGACGTGAAGCAAACAAATGCTGACTTCACATGAAAATTAAAGAATTAATTGGCATATAACAGACCTGTAACCCAGTACCGTAGAGGCCTGCGTAAAGTTCACTGAGTTATTCAGTTCAATAATTCTATGCGATGGCAAGCAATTTCAATATGAGTGCCAAACTGCCTTTTCAGCTTTCAACAGGCGCAGTGTACAAGCACCCTCAATTCCCGAGTCTTATTGCTGCTGGAGTCGTGGCCTTCACCTCCATCCTCCTGGTCGCTCTGAAATTCTGGAGCTCGAGCGCAACACCCAAGGTCAAGATTCTGCTTCAAGATGAGATCAAAAGTGCGAGACAGCGCGCATTGGAGTATTGTTTCAATCCTCGGGCGGTCATGGCAAAAGGATACGCAAAGGTACGAGAACAACTGTCGCAGATAAGGCCAAATACTAACAACTTAGTTTAAAAATGAGGTCTTTGGTCTTGATACCCAGGATGGTAAGACGCGCGACTGATACCTACCAACTTAGTTGACATGAGAAATGAAAAGGAGTAAAGCTCGTCATTCCGCCAAGCTTCCTCGATGAACTAAAAAGTCATCCCGCCCTCAGTTTCAAAGTCTCAATTGATAATGTCCGCCTCCACCTTGCCCAGCACTCTTCCGGTATTGACTGACTCTTCCAGGACATGCAAATCGAGTATACGCATTTCGGCGGTCCAGCGGAATATGTAATTCACGCTATCAAGGCTAATTTGACCGGGTCGCTTTGTGAGTATCGTCCCTGCTCGCAGCTTCGTATCCAGGCTTGGGCTAATGACGCCAGCCGCCTTCACACCACTGCTGCATCGAATGGTCCAAAAGAATATGCCAGGTGTTCTGGGAAGATACAAAGGTCGGTCTCCGTCATAAAACAACGTTGAATCTTGTTGACTAGCGCCAAGACTGGACTCCAGTCAAAGTACACGACAGAGTCCTCCGCCTCATCGCCACCAACAACGCCCGCGTCTTCCAAGGCACAGCCGCCAGCCTCGACGAAGAATGGCTCGAAGCGTCCACCGGCTACGTCCTAGCCTGCTTCGACTGCATCCGCGCTCTTAAACAATGGCACCCATGGCTCCGGCCCCTCGTCTACAGATTTATCCCCGAACGCGCAGCCATCAAAGACCAGTGGACCAAGGGCCGCAAACGAGTCATGGCTTCTATGCGTGAGAGGCAAGAGAAGGGGGGTAACCTGGAGGACCCACCTACTATGCTGGATCATTTGAGTAATGGGAGGAATGAACATATTGCCGATGATGTTGAGCTGCAGTTGCTGCATCAGATGACCTTGATTGCTGTTGGGACTGTTACGACATTTTCGTCGACGACGCAGGCTATTTATGATCTTGTGGCGCATCCGGAGTATATACGTATTCTTCGGGAGGAGGTTGAGTCTGTGCCTAGGGATTCGAATGGTAACTTCACCAAAGACTCAACGGTGGCTATGAATAAGCTTGACAGCTTTCTCAAAGAGAGTCAACGCTTCAACTCACCTGATCTCAGTATGTCCAATCTCAAGAACTACAAGCTTCGCGAGTCGCTAACAGGCCTTAGCAACATTCCAACGCGCAGCTATTGCAGACATGAAACTCCCAGACGGCACATTCGTCCCCAAAGGCACCAAATTAGAAATCAACACTTGCTCAATTCACAAGGACCACGAGCTGTACGAGAATCCTGAGCAGTTCGATGGTCTTCGCTTCCATAAATGGCGAAAAGCTCCTGGTAAGGAAAAAAGGTACATGTACTCCAGCAGTGGAACAGATGATCTGTCTTGGGGCTTTGGGCGACATGCGTGCCCGGGGAGATATCTGAGTGCTATCAATATCAAGCTCATCATGGCGGAGCTGTTGATGAATTATAATATCAAGCTACCCGATGGACTCAGTCGACCTAAGAATATTGAGTTTGAAGTGCTGGTAAGTCTGATTGCTTGAGTTAATGCCCGGATCTTATGCTAACTTGTGATAGTGCTCTCCGGAACCCGACTTTGAGATCCTTCTTAAGGACAGGGATCATTAGATGACACGGAGTATGTCTAGTCTTTATTGTGGAAACAAGCGAGAGCAAGAGGAATTCGGTAGATAAGCTACGTAATGGTCTCAGTAATTACATTGGTTGTTCAAATTATGGTGGCTCAGATAACAATGCCAAGTTCAGGCACTAGGGTCGTTAGACGTTGAGCCGTACTGATGCCTGATGACAATGCCAAGCCGTGACAAACAGCGTCGTGCGGGTGATCGCCCAGCAGCTCGGAAAATTCCACTTCTTTGATACGGAGTCAGCCTTCGCATCTTCCATGCATGGGTTTGGTCAAACACCCAAAACTCTTAGGAAAAGGCAGCTTGGGCATAATTAAGCGGTATAAAATTTGTTTATACAGCAATTCTCTTTATAGGCACTATCAGAAGCCGTAATCAATATTGTCCAGTAATATTGGCATTTTTATCTATCTCTGTCGGCTAATCTCTTTGCTTCTCAGCCTTTCTATCATGTTGTTTGTTCACATGCTCAACATCCAGATCCTTTCCAACAGCAAGTAAGTCCCTTCTGACGATGGCGCGAATATGGAAAGCCGCGCAGATAAACCATACGATAACCAGTACAACCGTCAAAGCAGATCCAAAAATCTTGATTCCCCTCGATGAAAGAGTGTTTCCAACATTGATAGTCGCAAGAGCGAGACCAACGTTGGGGAAGACGAGTGCCCACCAGGACAGACTAAACTCCATTCTTCGAACGGCTCGGAGGACTGATATCGCCGACAGGGCGGAAAACCAGATCGCCATGAGCCAGATGAATAGTCCTGCTGCAACTGACATTCCGGACCAGAGTTCACCGGCGGGGATGCTAGGGGTGCCGAGGAAGTCTTCTGGAAGAGCGGACTTGGCTTGTGTACCAAGCGCAATCAAACCACCGCACGTAAAGGCTACAACAGTTAGAACAAATAACAGAATAAGGGATGGGGGTAACGTAACCTGTTGGTCCAACAGCGATAAACATGCCAGGCCTCTTGGAAGCATCCGGCAACTTATGCTGAATCAGCCTCGACAGATAAACAGCATAGATGAACAGCGCAAGCATCCATCCAAGTCCCTGGCCCATCAAACCCGCAACAATTATTTGCACAGCACTCCACTGCGGTTGACTCCCCGCCACCTTCGCCGCCAACATCCCCGTCACCAAAAACGGATACGCAGGCAATATCCAGCCAGGCAACGCCTCCGAAATATCAAGCCTCTCCGTCTCAAAGATAATATGGTACTGCGTCACCGCCACAACCATCTCACAAGCATAATAAATCCAGAAAACCACCCGCATAGCCGTAGTGAACCACGGTCCCGTCTCTGGACCACCGTACGATTGTGCGCCCGTGAGGATTAGGGCAATAGATACCCAGAAAGCGCCGAAGAAGAATGATTCAGACGGATGGTGCAGACTCGTTGAGAAGGCGCGGGGTTTCATGGTGAAGCGCGCAATGATGAGGGCTGTGAAGGTTAGGAAGAGGATGATGTTGAGGATGAAGAAGATTTTGCCGATGGTTTTTAACCCGGTGAATGTGTAGGGTTGTTCGTTGAGGAGATTGGCTAAACCGCCTGTTGACATTGTGCAGGGGAACCAACTCCATGTTATCCTGACGACGCGGTCTTTTAGTCGTAAAGGTCGAGGTGCGTTCTTGGGAAAGGCTTTGTCGCGTGCTGTAGATCCAGATTCGAGGTCGACAGGGCGGCCATTCAGGGTTCGTGTATAATCACCTGCATGATAGTCTGGGCTGGTTGGTTGCGACATATTGATCGCTATAATTTTCGTATAGTGAATATGCTCGCGCGATCGGATCTAGAATGATTTGACATCTTTTCTTTATGTATATTAATCCAAGACAATGTCTGCCTTGATTTTTCAATTCTTGGCTTCGTGACGAAAGCCAAGATGTCGTCACTTGGACGGTTGGACCCAATCTCATCGATCAGAGTTTTGAGCTAAAACTCCACTAGAACTCCACTAAAGATTAAGTTGTATGGCGGGCCAAGGCTAAGAACCGGCAATCGGCACGATGCGTTACAGATACTAACGAGTCATGGATCTGCTGTTCTGACTCCTATGCATTTGTATTTCTAATTAATTACTTAGCCTGATGTTACTGCGTTGATAAAGTTAGAACCTTTCCAAGTCGACGCTCTTTAGTGTATTGGTAGCATATATTCCAAGTACACATTCTATTAGCGATAATAAAATACGCATAAGTCACTTTCTAATCTTATATCTAAAGAAATACAATTGCCTTTTCCACAAGAACAAGAGACTCGAGATCCTCGTCTGTTACTTCTGCCAAAGCCTTACTGTAGTTTGCCTTGAAACTTGACTCCTCCTCAACTCCAGTCTCATTGCCTGCCTCAGGAATGGTAAAAAGAGCGGGTAATAGGCAGATCTTAACCTCCTGACCCAAAAGTGCAGTGTCTCCAGCTTGGGATTTAACGACCTCCATTTTCCCCGCGTCGAATAGTGTACCCGGCCTGAAGAAGAGATATTTAAGCCGTTTCACAGACAGCATAAGCTCAATCTTGACATTCAACGCATGATGCAAAGTACTTCTCATGTCACTAATAGTCTCCGTCTCTAGTTCGTTATGAGGTGAACGTTGGGTTATGTCCCGACTTTCCAGGGGCAAAAAGCAGCTTAAATTTTGCAGCATCAAGCTGGAAAGCCTGTTGGACCTTTCTGAAATAATCCCCTTTTTAACATCCTTGTCTGATACGAGGGACTTTATAGATATAACATCGAGCCGTTGGAGTGCGTTCCGTCCACCTGGTCTTGTTAGCTGGGTCTCTAGGCAACAAGCAAGGTTAAGTGTGAAGAGAACGGTATGCTTACTTTGAGTTTCGATATGTTTTCTGTACTGGTCTAGGAGTGGCGAGTCAGCAGCCAGGAAGGCTGGAAATACCTCTTCGAGAACGAGTTCGAAGATGCCTGCCGACAGCAGAGAGGCCAAAATGAATCTCTTCGGGATCTGTTCTGACTCACAGTGGCCGAGAAGAGAGCCTAGGTCGTGTCCGCCTATGCGTCTAGCCCAATTGTTTGCCAGGTGAGCAAAGCCCGTTCGCTGTTCAGGGAGGGTGTCGTCCAAACTCAGATGACAAATCATTGAAGACGTGTCCCGGATGTTTGAGTGCATATTTCCATACTCTGCCCGGAGAGAGGTATTGAGAAATCCAAGCCTGTCTGCTTCCAGTTCCCTGTAGTTCTTCGTAAGAATTTGCTCTCGGTCAAGCTTATTTTTTAAACTAGATATAACCTCTCGAAGCCGAGTTTCCTCCCCATGATTACCCTGGGCTGAGCTAGCAAGGCTAATGCAATGTTCTAAGTCATCGTTTCTTCTTTTGAGCTCAGATATTCGGTTTTCCAGAGTGACAGAATAGCTCTTTTGTTTGAGAAGATCTACCTCTGACTGGCTTAACCTTACATCCATGGAGGAGTTCGACCGTGCGTGCGAGATAACAGTCATAGTATCTTCCTGGGAGTCGGGGATAGCAGGGGCGAGCTGAAGTTCAATATCTAAGAGTTCTGGCGAGGCAATTGTGCTTAGTTCAGATTCGTCCTCGCTTTTAACCCTATCTGTGTTATTGTCTCTAATGAGCTCATCTTCACTAAGGTCGTTGTTTGAGGCCATCCTTGTTGGCCCCAAAGAGGACTTTGCTTTGGTCTATAGATATATTAGTTTAGGTCCACTTTTCCTCAGATCCAGTCTCTAACCTTTTGTCTTGGACGTTCTGGTACCACGTTTGAGTTGCCAGCCTGTGGAGTAGGCACTTGATTTGGTTCTCTGGAGCTGCTGATTGAATAAATTGAACGAGGTGCTGACATAGTACCCGATTGTGCAGCAAGACCCAAAGATCTGCTTCGTGTGCAACGCGCTTCTTGAGCAGGCTTCATGCTGGTGATTATTTTGTTGAAATTCTCCTGCTCCTCGCCTACAAGAGGCCATAGACCTGCTGTACCCAGCTCAAATAGCTCATTGAACTTTTTGCATGTTCCATAAGTTTGCCATTCCTGGTATAACTTTTGTCGGATGCGCTCTTTCGAGAAGTGCTTTCCCGTCACCTTTTCTAGATAACCGGGAGCCGTGACCTCGAACTTTACACAGTATTGCACGCACCAGTTCAGGTATGCTAGAAGTTGAAGTCGATCGTTTGTGCTCCAGAAGATACGCTTTGTCGGCTTGGACCTGGCAGACCGCCTGGATTTTCGATTATTCTTTCTTGCCATGATGCAGTTGCTTGGGGAGAAGCTGGGGGCTTTCGGAGCCGCTCGAGCGAAGAATAAATTCCTAGGTAGAACTCTGATCTTGGTTCGACCCCTGTCGCCTCCTATGCAGGCTGCGCACAGGTGAAACTTTCATTGTTCAATTGCATTGGCTCGACTGTGCCATACTGCATATTCATCGAACCAACAACACGTTGCTATTGGCCAACACGAGATCTACGCGCTCCCATAACAGCTACGTTTCTGCCTTGCTGCCTAGAGAGATGGTTCGCTATCGAATCGTGGGGCTCAGCTGCAGCAATAAGGAGATTAAATACGTGGCTTCCTGGCCTACTATGCGCGAATTGTTCACTTGGCTATCCACGCTTATATCATGTCGTTCTCCAGGTCATCGACTGTGACTCTAGGTCGAGAAAATGCACCCAATCACCAATATCAACTTGAGGAGGACCATGTTAGACTGGAACCAATCAACCTTGACCTGTTAGATGAGGATTGTGGAGATCCCTTCCCAAAACGCCTCATCATTGCGGTAGACTTTGGTACCACTTACTCAGCAGTTTCCTACGTCGACGTACCCCAAGGATGTCCATCAGATTCTGTCGACTCGAGGTCCATTCGTTCGATTGGAAACTACCCCGAGAACTACAACTACCACTATAATGATCCAATGGGTATGGAGGTTCCTACCGAGGTGATATATCCCTTGGACCGACACTTTCGCGACCACTTTAATCTTGATAATCCCGAGGAAGATTTGGAAAACGGTAATAGCGTTGAGGTAGCTGTACCTGATGAAGACGGCGATATCTCCATGCTCTCAGACACGCCAGAGGAATTTCGATGGGGTTACCGAGTACATGAAGTCTGGAATCGTCCATCTACACACTCTAACACCACCAACCAGCCTTTGTCACGATTTAAGCTCTTACTTGATAACAGTGAGATGACCGAGTCGGTAAGGCGAGATGTAAGACAGACTATCAATACACTCAAAAGAAAAAATGTAATCCAAGGGCCCCTTCACGTCATCGCTGATTTTCTTACCTACCTTTTGGAGCATACTCGGTCCCAGTTGCGTCGTCAGGGCTTCGATGACAGTTACGAAAAAGAAATGATACTTTGTGTTCCTGCTATCTGGACGCAGAAAGCATGCCGAGATATGCAGGCATGCCTAGAAGTTGCTATGAAACGAGCCAACTTTACAAGGGCCGATTTGCAGAACAAGAGCATTGACAACCTCTTCATCGTGTCGGAGCCGGAGGCAGCTGCTGCACACATGCTTTCCACTTCGGCTGAAATAAAAGTACAAACTTCTCCCTTGACACTTATCACGATACGCTTCTAATATCATTCACTAGGCTGGCGATTGCTTTGTTCTGCTGGATGCAGGTACGACTTGACCCCAACTGCTCCTCTCCATCTAACAACATGACTAAGGTGGCGGAACTGTCGATGCGAACACATATCGAGTCAGCAGGGAGGAGCCATTGAGGCTAGAGACCGAGATAGTGGCTCCTGGAGGTATGTTGTACGATAGCAATGGGCGGCATCTATAGCTAATTGTTGCTTGAAAAGGTGGCCTGCATGGATCTAGTTATCTGAATGAAGGTTTTCGGGACTATCTCAAAGATCTCCTAGCTGAGGAAACGTACCTCAACGATGGCATCGAGACCATTCATGGAATCATTGAGAGAATAACATTCGAAGAATTCGAAAAGAGGATCAAGCGGGGCTTTGACTATAACCAGCAAACGTCGAGGAAGGAGATTTATATAAGAGGACTTCGTGATAACCCTGCCAAGGGTTTCAGAAATGAATGCATTTACATTCCGAGGTAAGTTCAGTTCAAAAACCCAACGAAGAACTAATTTCTTAACCTGATGGCGATAGACTCAAGATTCGAGACATCTTTTTCAAACATCTACATCCTATAGTTGAGATTGTGAAGAGCCAACTCGACGAAGCAAGGGGCAAAGGATACACCGTTGGGGTAAGTTACTTCTGGTCAAACAGACCGTTCACTCTGACGTAGGATATTGCAGAAAGTTGTTCTCATTGGAGGATTTGGAACCTCAATCTCACTCAGCCAGATGTTACAAGAGTTCTTGGAGGAATACAGTCGGGAACATAGTTGCCGCGTCACATTGATGGAACCTCAGCAAGGGTTTGTTTTCTAAACGCAAGTTCTTTTACGCCACTTACTAATCTCCGATATACAGAACTTCAATCATCAATGCGGTAGCATCAGGAGCTGTCCTCAGAGCTCTGAACAAGGCGAACGGGCCGGAGAGAATAGCTCGTTCAAGTTATGGCATATTGCGAACTGAGCCTTTCGGACAGTACCCTGAGCACGCAGGTCTGAAGCCGTCCTATGACCGTCATGATGGGATGCCATACATTAAGCAAACGATCGATTGGGTTTTGAAGCTAGTAAGTCTTTATCTTGAGACTTTTAATGCCTTAGAGAACTAACTTAAACACAGGGAGAAAGAGTTCCATCAGTATGGCAGTGTGAGCCCTTCACCTGCAGTCATACATTCGACGTCTGGCCTGTCCGCCCCTTTATCTGCAAAGAGATACTCTACGTGTCAGACCGTGCGACAAGATCGCACTATAGAAGAACTCATCCCAATAACCAAGGTCAGCCTGAGAATCTTGATGGAAGACATGTCTAACTGTATCTTGAAAGGTGCGGAGTATGTTGGCGAAATCGAGGTAGACTTCTCTTCTCTTCGAGATCGGTTAGTCCCAATTGAGCCTATTGTTAATAGGAATCAACAAAAGGTTGGGAAAAGACATTACAGGATCGACTTTACGATGGCCATTAAGGTTGTGGATCGCGACTTGGAATGTAAGTTCGACAGATGAGAATTTGTTTCCCTGGCATTTTGAGCATATATGTTCTCAGCTGACACGTTGTAGGTTTTGCGATCCACGACCAGAAGGTAGTTAAAAAATGTCGCATAAATATCGCATCTGGTTTCAGACCTGGAGTTAAATAGGCATAGGTAGTTAGGAACATGTTTCCACGGAGGCTGATGGATTTTAAGGAATGGCGAGTGATCGGCGTCGAGTACCGGTTTATTGTGCGATGACGGATAAGGGAACAAGATCAGGATAACAGAATACCTCCCCGCTTAGAGAACCATTTTGTCATAAGCGGGTAAGTCTACAAAGCAACATTAACGTCCGAAATACAATTGCCTTAGTGTATAGTAGATGGACTCCTGGAACGAGCCGAGGTTTTAGAAGATCAGAGAGAGGACCCCAGGACGTAGCTCAAGGATCTACGTCTTGTCAATGGAGCCTGACCTGCCTGCGGGCGTGGCAGTTTCAAATTACTACAAAGATGCAGGTAATTAGGTACAGTGGTTATTATTGCGGAGATAACTTTGGCTATAAAGATCTAAGGCTCTGCTTTTGCTTCGAATGGAGATGCATACAAACAGAAAGGTTTGCCAGAAAATATAATTCAATTATCAACATCGCTTCCCCCACAAACAGTAGTTGACCTAAGCTCCATTATTTATAGCCAATGACGGCATATAAATACTCTAAATACGGGAATCTCATTATCATTACCGCAGCGGCGCAGTCCAACTCCGAATCCCAGCTCAAAGAAATCTCCGGATTACATAAACGCTTCGCTCGCTGTATATCCATCTCTATCATTGCGTCATCAATCAGATCTTCATTTATTTTCATGGTCGTCAGAAAGGTCTCCAAGTCTGCAAAAATCAGTTATCTGTCTTGCACCATCACTTTCTTACTAAATGGCGTACCTCCGTGGATCCCGAAAATCAGGAATACCCATGAGCACTATCCGATCTCAATAACGCTATCCCCGTCGCCATCATGAGCGCAAAAACTACACAAACAGCGACAATGATTATCACTGCATATTTCGTCCAGTCGTCCCCCTCGAGATGTCGCATGTCTTTGGTCCATTGTGGCATGTCAATCGAACCACCTTGGACCAACCACGCAATGGCGAAAATGGCGATGACGACGACGGTGAAGATGAGTTGTCTGGCATTACGAACACCCTCTATGAACGGTTGAATTCTCGATTTTGTCTTTGCCATGGCTGTTATACTAGGTTTGTTGTAAGTGGGAAAAAAGACGTTGAGGCTAGATGAAAGGTGGAAAAGTGGCATCATTGACAGGTTGGATTAGAGTGAGGCGTCTCCCCGCATATTATAGGTACTTTATTAGATCACAAGACATTCAGCTGATGGACTGCTATTCGCGCGTTGGATTGTTTATGGCGAATCATGTTGGGTTTCGGATGCTTCGGAGCGTTATTCAGCCACCTAGAAACGTATGTTTGACCCCACCTCACTCAGAAACAAGGCAGTCATTCAATCTTGCTGACATGGGATTTGGGTGCCTGAACAAAGACGTTAGCCATGTGAGATATCTTATTCCTCGAGAGTCCGTTAGCGCATGGCACGCGACCTGCATGTCAATCAGATCGGGACATGCTCGCGTATCAGTCTCTGGCCCCGAGACTCATCTCACATTCACCAAACGAGGTGTGAACTGGATACTTTCGCCTCTCTACATCTGCACAAGTTCAATTTGACTCTGGATTAACTTGTAATTCTGTGCCTAATTGCTGTAACCTTCGTCGGCATTTCACCATGCAAGGGAACGATGACTCAAAGCCGGGGCCGCCAATTGTAGATCACGGCACTGGTCTCGGCATCAGCCGGTCTGGATGGATGTAATGTCAAATCTGTAAAGTGATTGAACTTCTTCGTTTGACTCCAACAACGACTCATCATCACGATCGTCCAATCCATTCAAAAAGTGTGACCTAGAGAGTGACCCCGAGAGCCCTGAGCTCAAGTTCTGCATCGCCACTTGAGTCCAAAATGGCCTGACAGCGGTTATCCCAACAACTTACAACCGAGGAGCAAATTCATGGAGCATATTGCCGCGAAATATGGCGCTAAACATTTGATTAGCATCCTTGACATTTTCGTGCCATCTTTCTCTCAATTTGAGCGCTTCGCATTGACCAATCAGTCTATCCCTAATTCTCAAGGATCTTGTTCTATGACTTGGTCAATCAGAGACATGTCATTATTGTAAAGTACTTCGACTTCATTCAGGTGCTTGAGAAGACGTTCATTTAAGCAATTGATCATTTTACTCCCGAGTTAGTGACGTTAGATGTTACTGATCAGTTATAAAACAAGCGAGAGCTACCTAGACCAGGTTAATCAGAGGCTCGACAAGTCGAAGCTAGCCAGAATAAGATAGTTTCTCCAGAACGGTCTTGATCATTGATTAACATGCAAGCCATCCACTTCATGCATTGAGGTGATTGGGTACCAGTGAGGAGCGCCATGGCAAGATCAGATCAGTTTAGAATGCCCTGGCCGTATGCATCACCAAAAGACCCTGCATGAACAAACGCGATACTTCATCCTTCTTCGGAATCCAACTCTCCTCTCCGGCCATGCGCATTATGTGGAGGTTGCGCAACCAGCCATGTTCGAGATACGATGAAATGAAGACTAGGGGTGCTGTTATTCGTTTTATGGACCCATCACATCACAGCCCACTTGACCGAAATGGAACAACTAAAAACAACACATCCACAATTAGCCTGGTGTACCCCGCGTTCTCGACTAGCTTCCCCATAAACCGCGGGACTACGGTGTTAAGATGCCTCGGCATGTTGACCGCTCGCCTAAAGTGCCACAGGTATAAAGAGGCTGCCAATGAAGTAACTCACCATGAAAGCCCCGTCAAGAATACGAACAGCATCACAACCCCGAGGCCATTACACAGCAAAATGACTGAGATTCACGGCACCTGCGACCCCAAATTTCACGGGGTTCGCGATCTTCTCGAGAAGTACATCGAGTCGGGTGAAGAGATTGGTGCGTCAATCACAATTGATATCGACGGCAAAGAAGTGGTGGATATCTGGGGCGGATACGCAGACGAGAAGCGAACCAAGCCATGGGAAGAGAACACTATTGTTAATGTCTTTTCCTGTACAAAGACAATCACCAGTCTTGCAGTTCTCATCTTGGTTGACAGAGGAATGATCGATGTCAATGAGCGCGTCTCACACTACTGGCCCGAATTTGAGCAAAATGGCAAACAAGATGTTCTGGTCAGGCATCTGCTGGGGCATACGTCTGGGGTCTCCGGCTGGGAAGAACCACTGTCGACTGAAGACATGTATGATGTTGAGAAGACGACTGCGATGTTGGCGCGGCAAGCTCCGTGGTGGACTCCCGGAACGGCATCTGGATATCAAGCTTTGTGCTCGGGGCATCTGCTTGGAGAACTCATCAAGCGTGTTTCTGGGAAGTCACTGCGCGAGTTTGTAGACACTGAGATCGCAAGTGTCTTGGATGCAGACTTTCAGATTGGCGCGGCGGAGCAGACCTGGGACCGCATCTCTCCCATCGTTCCCCCGGACTTTACAGGAATTACACCAGAGTTTGAAGAGGGATCCGTCCAAGCCAAGACGTTGCTCAACCCACCACTTGACCCCAATTCTGTGAACACCAGGCCTTGGAGACAAGCTGAACTAGGCGCCGTGAACGGCCACGCCAACTCCCGGTCACTGGCCCGGATTCTCTCCGCCATTACAATGGGTGGCTCAACCCGAGGCAAGAAGCTTCTATCAGAGGAGACAATCAAGTTGATCTTTCAGGAGCAGTTTGCTGGAAAAGATTTGGTCCTTGGGCTACCATTCAGACTTGGCATTGGATATGGAATCACGCCTTCTCCGGCCCTTCCCTGGATTCCAGAGGGCAATATCTGTTTCTGGGGCGGTTGGGGCGGTTCGACTATCATCATGGATCTAGATAGGCGTATGACGATCGCTTATGCCATGAATAAGATGGGTGGAGGACTTGTTAGTAGTGATCGGGCTGAGGCTTATGGGAGAGCTATTTACCGAGCGTTGGGTAAGTAACTACCTAGTACTTTGATGTTTTGTATTTAAGTGCCAGTGCTTGTATAAAATATAATAGCCAGTGAATTTGTGCATGATCTTGGTTCTCATGGTCTAGACCTTTCGGACGAACGCTTGTCACATTCTGTTTCAGAACTAGTGGCAATAGTCGCTAATGGTGTGTCGAGCTGAAAGCTAAAGACCGCTATTGATGAAACTAGAGCCTTTTCCGGCCCGGGCTGTCAATATTAAGCATAATAGGGTATTCTAAGAAATTATCTCGACCGTAGCGCAACCTATAAATTAGCAAGACACTGCCGAACTGAGAAAAATGTTACCACCTTATCTCTTCTCTAAATCAGACTTTCACAACCAAATTTCCAAACTTTCACGTCTCTCTGTCCGACCTTTACCCTTACCGCCTCAGCAATGTCTTTCGTTGCATCTGAGTTCCTCGGCGTTGCCTTGAAATATCTTGGCGAAAAGGCCGGCGATGCTGTAGTTGAACATATCTGCAGTTCCCTTGTTGATAGTCTCTTCGGCGGAGACGACAATAGCGAAGCCAACGCAGATATTCTCGCCAAGCTTAACCAGATCTTAAATGGATTGCAGCAGGTTCAGGATTCGCTTCAGCAGATTGAGGGAGCAATCGCCCAGGTGGATGTCGATATCGATGCCGCTATAATACAGCAGAACGTTTCAAGCATCAATTCACTGCACCATTCCTACTTCGATTGCTTGAAGGGTCTCGCAACTGCAGCTAAAGCGACAGATGCTGCTTCGAAGAATATTTGCGTCCAATTCCGCGCTCGTCTTGTGCAGCTCTCCGTCGAAGCAAAGACCACTGTTCCCGAGGCTCTCGGGACTATCCATGACTTTTTGGCGGGCCAGGGGGCGAGTAGCTACCTTAGCAAAGAAGCAAAGATCAGCATTGCTTCGGCTACGGATATCATCGACTTTTATAGCAAGATGAAGCTACCTTTGATAAAGGTCGTTGTGGCTGAGCTGAAGGGAGTTCATCTGCTTAGATTTGCGTCATCGAATCCCGATCCTGCAGTCAACTTCCCGGATGGCCCAGCTGCCATAGCCCGCGCCCTTAACAACATTGATAAACAAGACCACACTCTCCAGCGGCTGGTTGGCCCTGAGGAGTATAAAGTGGTGTCTTCCATACTCACCGCTTACCCTAAGCCGGCGCCAGTTTCTATCAGCATGGTTCAAGGCCGTGGTCTCATCAATGGGGATGCCATCTCCGGTTCAGTCTGGTATGCAGGACAGACAACACAGTTGTGGTATGTTGAGCCGGCTAATGATTGCCCGATAATTACAGACGGCTCAAAAGCCAACGGCTTTCGGTTGATGAATGCTTCCAACAATGCGTACATCTCCATATCTGTCACACCCATCCTTGATTCATCTTATTACTCACTGGGAGCCACCAATTCTGCCTCTGACTCAGCGATTTGGAACTTGCAATGGTACCCGGATTATTTATTCCATTGGCAGCCACAGGACTACCCTCACAAGGTTTTGAAGCAAGACATCCGCTACACTTCCGACAATCAGGCTCAATTTTACATTTACCTAGCAGACGCGCCACCACCACCGACTCGTGACAGCGCCGAATTCATCGTTCAGCCTTACCAAGGCTCTCTCAGTAATTTCTGGCCTCGTGAACCTGCTCCGATGAGGGTCGGGGAAAGATTGATTCCGGGGGTGTACCTCGAGTCGCCGAGCAAGGCATACCGCCTCACGTTCGAGGGTGAGAACTTTGGGGTCTGGGATGTCAACAACAAATCGTGGAAGTGGGAAGTCATGACCACTCTAGACATGTCGAACAGTCCACAGGCGGCTTTTCATTCCATGGAAGGACTGGTGTTGTACCAGGGCGATCGTACTTTACAGCAATTGGGGTTCCAGCCCAGCTCTCCGGACTACGATGCGACTATTGTCGTAACTGAGCAAGGTGTACTGCAATTCATCAGTGGTGATGGAACTGTCAGTTGGTCTTCGTCTTAACTTGGTGGGTAGCGGAGAGGAACAAATCTTGTATTGTCATTTGCTTTGAGTTTGTATCGGAAAGAGAATTGCGACATTTTTATGAGGCCTGAGTTATTGAAAATGCTTCTGGAACAATTTCCCCTGACTGGACCACGATACGAATCATATAACAAGCCAATCCATCAAGTAGCGCCTAGCGTTCTGGCCCAGGCTTGGTGGCTCAAAAGTATCCAAACAATCCAGCAATCATGACCACAAGCAAAGGAGGAAACACCCAATGCTGCGTCTCCCCACCTCCAATAATAATCCTACTCACAAAACCATCAGTAACCGGCATAGCCAGCGCTGCACTCAAAGCCTTGGCCATCAATGTCTCGTCTCCAGTTGTCCAGATAAGCGAGATCAAGACGCCGACGGTGATGTTGCGAATGCCCCAAATCTTCATGAGCGCGAGACTGAACTTCTTTGCCAGAGGTTCAGTAGGGACGGGGAATTCGAGGCGCTGGAGATGGTCATTTGGGCGAAAGGTGGCGTTGAGACCGAGGCCGACTATCATAAGGCCTAGACCGAGACTGCTGTTGAAGATAATTGGGTGAGTCATTTTGACGATGGGGCTTGGTAGGTGTACTTGGTGTTGTGGAACAAGTTTGGGGTAGTAAGATTAGATGTTAATTGCTAGAGTAGTTGGGATAGTTAACTTATGGTGAATGAGAAGCTTGTATGAGAAGTAGAATCGGATTCCATTATTATCAGAAAGGTTTAGGCAGTACTTATATATTTTGAGACACTAACTGTACTGCCAGCTTCCATATTTTGCTGATTTATAAGTCGGTCTAGGCTAATGCAGGCTCGCGGCAGTGCTCATCATGTTACATGAAGTCAGATCTTAGCTTCGATAAAAGTTGCTTGCTGTGGGTCAAATTCTCCTTCAGTAGTGCGCCAACCAATAATGATGTTCCAGCGCAGTTTCTCCAAATTCCGTGCTGATAAATTTCCGGATTTTCGCCTTTCGGCTTCGGCTCTCGAGGAGAATCTGCTATCCTTAAGTCCATGTCTGCACCTAATGATCTGCGATTGCATACTCATCGTCGTCTTAGGTGAAAGTTTGTCCCATTGTCATGACGAAAAGCATGGCTACTTGCGGACTGCTTGACTAATGGTCTGTTATAACACGGATGACCCTGACGTATCTACAACAAACCTGACAGCACCTCATCAATCGAAGTTAAGATTGGCATACGATGCCCTATTCAGTATAATTGAAACGATACCCCAATACTGTTTTAAATATCCCTATCGCCATGATAATCCTCCAATTGAAATAACATTAAAGGGATATTAGACTACGACAAAGCTATCCTATCACTCTTGAGTAAAGGTTCCTTATTTACTTAATGGTGAAATAGCCTGACCAGTCAGTTTACTCCGCATCAAGACCGGCTAAATTTGCCGATGTGAGATTTCCTGCAGTGGGGTTTTATGCCTTGGTAAACACAGAATCAGCGTGCGCTTTGACTACGGAGTATAGCCTCGTTGATTCCGTGTTCTTGAGGCAGAGATTGTCACCACAGCTGGCAAAGTCTTGATTGCCAGTCAGTGCAAGAATGAGGATCTCTGGTGGGTTATTCGCGGCGGTGGCGGTGGCACGTTTGGTGTCATTACAAAGCTAACTGTCAAGGCTTATCCCGCACCAAATTAGTCATCGGAGGCTTCGACATCAGAGCTAAGACCCATACCTCGGAAGATCAGTTCTACAAAGTCATGGCAAATGCTCATGCGCTGTTCCCTGCGATTCAAGGTGTTGGTGTCCATGGCTACTATACCGTGACAGGTCCTCCTGAAGCTGAGGTGTTGACTTTCAGTGGATCGTTTATGGGATTTGACATTTCTAACAAAACTTAAGATAATGCCCTTGAACTATTCAGAAAATTGTTTGAAGCATCTAATAGTACCGTTACTTGGTCTTTGACTAAGATTCCAGTTAGCACTTGGCAGGAACTGCTCAAGGTTTTGCCAGACATTGGGACGGTCAGCGCAGGCTATGACATTAGGGCTTCTCGATTAATCTCACGACAGACTGTCACGGAAAAGACAGAAGAGTTTGCAGCTGTATATAAGAAGATTGGTCCTACTAAGGAAGCACCATCGGTACAGACATCTTCATGCTCCTGCCCCTTCAAAGCGCTAACAGATCTTTAGAATGGCTTGCCAAACCTCTCTATATCTGGCACCCTCACCATCAGTCCCAAGCCCGTCAACAACGCTTTACATCCTTCCTGGCGAAACGCTACCGTCTATCTAATCACAGGTCAAAGCTGGACTGACTCCACAAACGACACTGCAGTCAGAAATATTATCCACGATGTGACATATAGAAAACTCACATTGCTGAGGGAATTGGATCTTGCCCAAGGAGTCTACTTGAACGAGGTAAGATGGCACTCTATGATCACTCTTGACACGCTTGGCTGACTGTTGGAAATACGGCAAACTCGATCGAGCCTGACTGGCAGTGGTCTTTCTGGGGACCAAACTACGCACGGCTTCGTGATATCAAGGAGAGGTATGATCCTGAAGGCCTCTTGTGGTGTCCTCAGTGTGTTGGTAGTGAGGATTGGGTCCAGCGACAGAATGGTAGACTTTGCCGAGTTTTTACCCCTTGATAAACCCAGCCATCTCTTTTTACACTCTTCTCCTCAGAGTTCCCTCCATGGGGACGCAATCGAGGCGTCATAAAATATGTGTGGCAATACATAGGCACATGGCCATTTACTATATAGTTAAGCAAATATCGTAATTGCACGACTATATTTGCGGCTTACCTACTCCGTCTAATCCATTGGTTGAGACGTGCCCATCGTGTTAAAGATGCTATCATGCATCCAAGTTCCCAGATCAATCTGATTATCCCTAAGTATTGACTCAAAGCTATTCCAAACCTCTAGATGACCTGGGTCGTCTGCCGCAAAGCCAGGCTGAAAACCGTCCCGCGACACATGCAGATTATCCTCAGACCTCAAAAGACCGTTGTTTGTTTCGTCGTCACTTTCTATCGTAGCAGTGATAAGACGATCGAACGGCTTTCGAGCCTGAACGGCTTTCGGCCATCGCTCGGAAATGATGTACAGCATCGTGCTACACGCTCGCACACTGCTGCTGAACTCGGGACTGAATATTGACGAGTCTAGGCAGAAGCAGTAGACCATGACCAAGCCGGCGACAAAGTTGGCATGTAGCGAGAGCAAAGAGAAGGAGATGTACGTCTGCTGGTCATGGAGGCGTTTCGACAGGAAGCAGACTTGTCCGGCAGAGTGGACGATCTCGTGAAAAGTCGGGTTCTGTGGCGTGAGGGTGGGTAAGAAGGAAAGGTTCAAGAGTATGATGGCTTTATGGTATTAGATCATATGGTAATCAGTCGTTAGGTGAGGATGCGGCTTGTTCTCAGGGTCAGTCTGAGGAATTCCAGCCTTCCATTCTTCCAAAGCTTGTCGAAGGCGAGCCACCTTGTGCGGTTTTATCACGGAAACATCCCTATCCACACGACATACCGTATGTGAAATCTTGGAGTCTATCTGTTGTAGCCGGAAGATGCGAATAGCTGGCGTCAGTGCGGTGATCTGAGAAGGGTGTTGGTTTGACTGAGCAATGGCTGCGATAATGGCTTCATCAGTATCCGGTTCATCGTCGATGTTTGCTGGGAGCGGGACGTCAATATCTCTATCGGAAATAGAGTGAGGTCGACCCATGGTCCGAGCGACTGATCTCTCCAACATGTATGCCGTCCAGAAGATCTGTTTTCGTCCCTCATCGAGGGTTGGAGGGAGGTTGGTGGCTTGTCGGTGGAGGCCATTGTCGATACAATACCGCATTGTTGTCTCGATCATCCACCTGATGGCCGTTAGACTGCCGTTATCTATTCTCCTCCAATTGTGCGGTGGTTGCTTACCAGACGCCAGGACCTGTCGGTGACCTTAATTGGTATATCGTGAGCAGAAGCATCATTCATCCGACAGGACCAGTTGCGAGCGCTCTTCTTGCTGCTGCCGAGTGGAGAGGGGGTATCTCAGGGAAGCGGTTCATCACCGCTCTAGTGGCTGGTATAGAAGCCGAATGCAAGGCTGGACTCGCTGTCTGGCCGGAACACTATGATGTTGGCTGGTAAGTGTGCATGCATCCGTAGGTCTATTTTACCGACTTACAACCCTCAATGCATATTACCTCAACCGTCAGATCAATTGGAGCGACAGTTGCCGTTTCAAAGATCCTAGGGCTATCTCCAACAAAGACCACCCATGCAATCGGTCTCGCAGCAACCCAAGTCACCGGCCTTCGAGAGATGTTCGGTTCATACTGCAAATCATTCCACGTCGGTCGCTCTGCTCAAAACGGCCTGCTAGCTGCTGTCATGGCTGAAGGAGGCTACACTAGCAGTCAAGGTGCACTGGAAGCGAAACGTGGCTGGGCTACCGTCGCTGGCACCAACAAGCCAGACGTGCTCCAGAACCTGGATCTTTGGCTCGGTACAGAGAATGAGGATGGCTTAGCTGGTCAAAGTACCGGCCGCTGGGAGATTCTGAGGAATAGCTTCAAACCTTCCCCGTGCGGGATTGTGATCCACCTTGTCATCGACGCTTGCATATAATTGCACGCAGCACTGGCGATGGAGGGACACAGCCCAGCGCAGATCGAGTCTATTGCGGCACAAGTCCACCTCCTTGTCCTAGAACCCGCCGGGAAGAAGACTCCAAAGGATGGCCTGGAGGCAAAGTTCAGCGTCTACCATAGTGGCGCATGCGGTCTCCTCCTCGGCAGAGTCACATCGTCAGATTACGAAGACAATATTGTACTCGAGCCCGCTGTCATTGCCATTCGCGATCGCACCACAGCAAAGATCGATACGAGCATCGCAGCAGACTCGGCAAGGGTCACTGTTGCTCTTGAAGACGGAGAGGTGTTCACAAAGTACGTCGAGCATGCAGTTGGCAGTTGCGCAGATCCTCTTAGCGACGCGAAGCTGTAGGAGAAGTTCATTGATGGATGTAAGAGTGTTTCGATTCGCGACGCTGAAGCAGTGAGCCAAAGGTGCTGGGAGCTGGAGGATGTGGATGATATGCAGCAGTTTATAAAGTATCTGTAGCTGCTTGAAGGAGTGAACACGGAGACGTATTTATGGCCATTGTATTAAATCCATGGCTGTGTCCTCCCCTTCCGGTGCTCTTAACAGCACCTATTTAAGGATTTTACACGCCAAGGTGCCCCTGCTGTTGTCTTGCTAGAGAGTAAGAGAGTTTCACTTTAGGCAGAGTTACATACCTACCCCCACCTACGAGCAGGTTGCAAGTAGCCATGGATTGGGAATTGGAAGCCGTATCCTATACATGGACTGATAAATACTTCCCTTGGCATTAAAAACAGCAGTATTAGTGGCCAGGCATTTGTAATACTATAACTATTCTTATTCCGTTCCTTTAGCAGGATAATTATCGCATGTCTCTGTTATAGCGGTAGGGCAGACTCTTTCATCAATGCCTAAGGGAGCACCAAACCCGTATTCTTTACCGCTAATTGAAGTTGTCACTATACCTTCTGAGTGCAATAATTTCTGTAGGTAATAGAGTTTCGGCATTCTCATTTGGCAGATAGTATATTAAGCAGGGGGGGTCTGGTAATTAATTTCGGTGACGCACGTTTAAAGTTCGGCATTCCGGACTTTCCGTGAAAGTTATGCGCTCAACATATATAATTACTACTTCTTCTACTCTGTAGGCAAGGTCTAAATTTTAAAACGTTATAAACACATCTTGCACCGACACTATACAGTTTTGAAGCGCCGCTGAACAAAATAAGTCATGATGAAGTATAGTTTACTTATCTCCTTGGTTGCCTCCTGGATCTTAACAGCCTCTGCTTCCAAGCACGTAACTTCGAGGTGCCCGCCAATTTCTGGAGATATCCTGTTTCGCAATGAGTTCCAGCTCTATCCATCTTTCTATCGGTGGGATGATCAGCGTTGCGTCCTGTACCTCAGGCATGTTGTCCCACGACGTTTAATGACCGACCCTAGGTTAATCTAACCGTTTTGCATCACAGCTCGATCTACAACGCGAGTATCGTCGTCTGGGACCCCTACAGCTCATCAACCCAGCGGGTTGTTTCTCTCCCCGGAATAAGCCACAGCGGCTTGGAAGCTTCAGATAAAAGACTATCCGGAACTGTTATCGACTCCACTAATGACGTTCTGTCTGCTGTCGTGCAGGCTGACGAATTCTTCCTAAGTGGGGGAAACGACGTGAGCGGCGATAACTTAGTCGTCAAGATCGATCTGAATACTTTTGCAGTCAAGCAGATTAACCTGACGACTACCACCAAGGGCCAGTACGGGGCGTTTATTGACATTGATAATGGCCTTTCTGGAGACCTTTATGTTAATGGTGGTTATCCATCCAGTATCCTTCACATTGACTGCAAGGATAAAGTCTCTCCTCTTTACGTCCGCGAACCAACCACTGCTCCACGCCCTTTTGGGTTTGGAGGAGTGGTGCGCGTCAGCGATAATCTCATCGCCAGCGACAATACCAATCATCAGCTCGTCAGGTTCACTATTCAGAGTGGTCATAGCTCACCGGTTGTTATCCCACAGACAAACTATCACAATTTCTCCGGTGGAGGTTCCCTAAGCCTACCTCATAAGTACGGCGGAAAGGTTTTGCTGATGGCAGAAGACATCCTTGCTAAAAACACAACCGGGGTCTCTGTGTTCAGCTCCATGGATGGCTGGAAAACAGCAAAGTTCGTGGGCTTCATAGAGAGCATTGATAGGAAGTTGGAACCTGCCTCGGTGGCTATTAGTCAGACTTCTGCGCATGAGCTTGGCGATCGCATTTATTCGAGCGTGTTGTTCTACGACAACAAGATTAACCCTTCGATGGCGGGCAACCGAACTGACTTTGCGCTGCGGGATATCACGGATTCAGTTGACTCCCTGCTACAGGCAAATGGATTCTACATGTAGCGGTGTGACCCTTCTTGGATAGTGGGTAGGCAAGGGCTAGACGTCGAATGTAATAGTAGTCCCTCTCTCGTTTGCTTCCCCACTGGCCAACATTGATTGGACTTAGTTGACTTGGTCCTACTCAGTTGCAAAGCCGATGTTTATATACGAAAGCTTTGTCGGCTAGCACGGCCCGCAAAGAGCCGAAGCGGCATTTCAACCCTGTTGTTCAACCATGACCAGCTGTTCCAGGCTACTTGATGTTGTTCCATCATTTGTCTTTCTCTCGTCGTCACTTCGTACTCGGCTCCTGAGTGCCGGGCCATGTAATCTTGGGTAAATCCAATATCACCATAGTTATCCGAGACCATTGATGCCAGTTATCTCCATCTTGTCATTTGGCTCATCACATTCTGATAGCTACCTGCGCCGTAGGGCGATCTCATACTGAACTATTTATAATTCTTTCACCATAATAAACTAACCGGTTGCTATTTGGGTCCACCTAGTTGTTAACTACAAGTCTGGTCCGGAACAACATTCATCGGGATTTCTAAATAGGTAGGGGAGAGCTGTATCAGGTCCAGTCACTGAACAACATAATGCGTTGCCGGATCCTGGGTGGGTCAACGTCGTCCGCGGAGCCGTGAAGGTTACATTGGTGCACCAGCCATCGTTCATACGAGCAGTAAAAAGAGTTCAGCAAAGCGTATCATATAGACAACTAACAACTCAAACATGTCGATCCCCATTGCTGATTGAGGTATATATATCACTCCAGTCACTTTAATCACTACTCGCATCATCTCTTTTAAGTATTGCGCAAGTCTTCCATTCACGTCCACGAGATTCAAACTCTGCCTTCCTCTCTTCCTTTCTCTTCATCTCCGACCAGCAATGCGCTTCTACATTAAGAAGCTAGAGCTAAAACCCTTACTAGGCAGTTATTTATTACTGTCCTTCCGTTTCTGGAAACATATGCAACATCATTCCTTATCACACGGTCTAGATGAATAAGGTCTGATCTTCGGGATGCGCCCTTGAGAAATGGCGTAATGAAAATGTCAGGACTGGTATAAGTGAGAAAGTAGTTTGTATTAGCATAAGGATAGAACTAAAAATTATAATCATTATATATAAATACCGATAGTGCTATATAGCCAGTAAATAAGAAAATGAAGAAACCCATCCAGTATTGATCACTGCCTCCCTCGGATGTCTAGCATACTTCAGCCTGTCAGATAGTAGTCTGACGGCCTTTAACTGGCTACTTAATCTCACCACTACCTCCGGCTATGAAGAAAACTATTTGATATAAAGTGTAGTATTTTCTAACTAGGCTTGCTGCAAACCGGTCTGCGCTGCCGACACCGCTAGGCTCAGGTCAAGAGGTCGAAGCTCCAAAGCCATGGGTAGCTGGTCGAACTGACGGATGACCGGAATAATCTTTCCATACAGCACTTCCAATGAGGTATTGGAAGAAGGCGAGTACAGAATAGGCGTTATTTTCGCATTGACAGCGCCCTTGATATCAGCTTCCACAGAATCACCAATCATGTACGCGCAATGTGGTTGCACCTCCAACTTTTCCAAAGCATACTGGAAGATCCTGACGTCAGGCTTGGGATGGCCAACTTCTTGTGATGTAATGACGCGTTCAACAAGATCGAAGACACCAATGGTTTTAGCCTTTTCTATCTGGCTTTCGGTCGGGCCGTTCGTGATAATAGCAGTACGATATCCATTATCCCGAAGTCTTCTCAGGGTCTGGATGCTTCCTGGCATAGCGCTTCGATTCTTTCTGTATGCCGTTTTGTACACATTCCGAAAATGCTCAATGTGTTGGGAGTCCGGTTCTTCAAGGCCTAGACTCTTGAAAAAGAGCTTGACTTTCTCCGCATCTTGGTCTTGGTGTGCCATCTCATTTCGGAGATATCTGTCGTAAACATGATTAAGTGTTTCGTTGTACTTCTCAGCAAGCACCTTCAACGGGATCTCATGAAGAAGCGGGGATATACGTTGTACGGCGGATATGGCAGAGTAAAGAGAGCGTTGATGATTGAATAACGTGTTGTCAAGATCGAAGAATACCATGGTGGGAGGAGGCTGAGACTCCATCGTGGAGATAGTATCTGAGGATGGGAGCGACTTAACGGCGGGTGCTGCGACTTTCCTGTGTGTGCTGAGCTTGTTGAAACAAAGATCGAACAAATGGCGGAAAGATGACAAAAGAAAAAGTACAAGAGGGTGAACTCAAGTATTTATTCAGAGACTATTAAGGTTGTACTCACAGAAACTCAGAGGATTTTGTTGAATAACCTTTGTGATCTGAAGGTCATCTCCCCAACCTTAACTCTATACAGATACCTGACCTACAAGAAATAGTAATTAAACCAAGTAGAATGGTTATAAGTGTGACGATGAAAGTAGATAATTCAAGGTCCACAAAAACAGAGGTCGTTCAGTACACTACGGACCGGCCCTTTCTGGAAGCTAAGTTCTGTGTGGTGATTATAATTGATTGTGGCTAGTTGAAAAATGAGGGGTTGTTGAAACAGTCCAAACTGGGCTGGCTGAGCGGACCCCTCCGAAACTCATCATACTACTCCTATTGGTCTGTTGGAAAGATGGCGATGATCATCAGTGGTCTAGACCAGACTATTGATCTGCCCGTATTCACTAGCGCCTGGAGCCAAGATTCTGCATAGAGACAAACCCTCGCAAGAGCGGCTACATAGTGTCGTTCGTATGGACAGATGCTGAGACATTGATTGTGATATATGTAATGGAATGTGATATATACGAGTCTTTGTGTAGCTCACGAGGCGGTTAGCGTTGGGCATGCCTGCAGAGCGCTACTCGGCCTACCGAATCATCTATAAAAGCTCATCTTCTAATCGTATTCAATCCAAGGAGCCAGACAAAACAGCTCACTGACATTTCATCTCAATCTAGAATAACATTACAAGCACATCTTTCTCTCAAGCGTTTCGCACTACAGCTAGACACAATGGCCACTGGAAGATCTGGACTACCTCAGCTGACGAAGGAGGAGAAAGAGAGACAGGTTCGTCTCCTCGAGCTTTGCATGGAACAAGTGGGGTTTTTCAGAGGGAAGAAGATCCCAGTTTACACTCCTGGAGATCTCGAGTACGAGAAATCTGTCGCAAACGCGAACCTCCTCTACCGCTTCGACAGACCAGGATGTGTCATTCAACCTGAGCATGAATCCCATGTTCGCATCATCGTTCAGCGAGCTAAGAGGGTAGGCTTACCTATACGAGTCAAGAATGGAGGCCACTCATACGCCGGGTTCTCTTCTATCAATAACGGCATCTCGATTGATCTGGTTAACATGAAACGCGTCGACCTCGACATTGACAACATGACCATCACGATGGATGCAGGCGCACTTTGGGCTCATGCTTATCACGAACTGATCAACGACCATCATGATAAATTGGTCATCAATGGAGGCCGTTGTCCTAGTGTCGGAGTCAGCGGTTTCACTCTGGGTGGAGGTCTCGCGCCCTTTACTCGAAGCTTCGGTTTGGGAAGTGACACACTTCTTGAGGCTCGTATTGTCACTCCAGACCATGGAATCATCCAGGTCAGCCCCGGAGACAGTGAGCCTGAAAAGAAAAGACTCTTCTGGGCCCTTTGTGGTGCTGGCGGCAATAATTTCGGGGTAGTCACCCAGCTCAAGATGAAGGTTCAAAAGCTGCATCACGATTTTGTGGTTGCTGGGGTTTATACCTGGGCACCGTCTCATTGCCCTGAGCGCCAGGTGGCTTTTACAGAAGCGATGATAAAGTTCTATACTGCTGGCTGGACCAACGACATGACGATTGACAGCAGTTGGCTGATGGACCTCAAAGATTCCCGCGAAGATCCTTCTGTCCGATTTTTGGTCTACTATAATGGACTAGAGAAAGACTTTGACAAAGAGGTCGATGAACGTCTCGGAAATTGCGGGAAGGTTGCTGCGGGAGACAAATCGCTAGCAGAACAGCTCAAGGATCGAACTCTGCCGGAGAATTCGACGCTTTTCCTTCACGAGACTCTCGTAGCTCAGTGGTCAGAAGAAACCCAGAAGGCTTTACCTTCGAATGCGATGTTCAGGATCTACACTTCCTTCTCTTTCACAAAGACAAGCGTCAAAGATAATATTTCCGAGATAATTAAGACTCTGAAGGAAAAGCTGGTAGCTTTCAAAGCAGAGTTCAAAGGCGAAGAAGGCTCAATCAGAGTTTCTTGGATTCATTCCGGCGGCAAATCCAGCGAAAAGGGCCCCCACGACTCTGCCTATCCTTGGCGTGGATGCGACTATCACACATATATCATGATCGAGTGGAAGGATAAGTGGTTAGAGACGAGGATGAGACAAGTCCTTGCGGATTTCAATGAGGCGTTGAGGAAATATTCTATGGACGGTCTTGGTGTGTATGTCAACTTCCCAGATGCGACACTCGACAAAGACACATACGAAAAGGCATACTATGGTGTTAATCGAGAGGAATTGCAGAGTATCAAGGCATATTGGGATAAGAACAATATCTTCCAGTGGCCTCACGGAGTCCAGGTTGGACCTCACGTTGACTCTCAGGGCACGGCAATGGGATTTGCAGCTCCGCCTCCACCTCCCAGCAGTGAACCTGCTGTCAAGGGGTTTATAAATCCAGGAGAAGCTGCGGGTGCCTCTGCATTCAAAGCTTGGTATACCTTTGACCCGGCTATTGGTAGCCCTTTAGTTGGTCTAGGTAGCTGAACTAGTGTGAAATTTCTCAGATAATACCATTATCTTTAAGGCAAAACGATAGAAATCATATTGATAATTCCCAACTACAAGTACCTTGGAATAAAATATTAAAATAATTCAAACTAAGGTATCGAGAGCCTGTCAGACCTTCTATACTTATAGGGAGACAGCCAAGCCCCAGCCAACATACGAGAGACCTCGACATTAGGTCTGGAGACAGTGCCTCACTACTTTGAACATAAAAACAAAAGGTATATTACCTATATATATGGATTTATATTCTCTACCTTTGTACTTACTCTAAAGTCTCTTTTAACCGCTTAACCTTATTATAGAACAATAGTCATTCACATTGTCGCCGCTATATGCTCCTATCAATGTCTCTAAAAAAGGTTCCATCCGGTTGAGCTTCAAAAGCTAGCCAGTCTTGTTCGAGGATTGGTTCTGAAAAGCTTAAGCCGGACGCAAGATTGCCAAATTGAATCTCCTCAAAGTTTTGACCTCGGCCCTGGAAGGCGCTGCCCGTGAGGCGAGGATAGTTGAAGAAGCTAAATATTTCAACATAATCTAGTTCATCTGGTGAAGTTTCCCTTGTCCAAGCAGGCTCGAGAGTGCTGGGTCTTGTCGATTCAAACGTAGCCACGACTTCATAGGCACACCTGGATGGCTTGAGGTCAGTCGTAGCATCTTAGCATAGCATCCCAGGATTGGCTTACTGTCTCATCTCCGTGAATGTTTTTCCCCCTGAACAACCACTCTCTTTCACGCGGCCCAGGATGGCGGAATATATCGACGCAACCGGCCAATACTGACCCATCTGTGATAAGGTGGCAATAAAAAAATCGATTTTAGGACTGATCTCGCAGCTCAGAGTTGCTGCATGGAGCATAAGCAACCTCGCCGAAACCCAGAGCGAAAACGCAAAGTGAGGGCCCAGGAGGTAGAGGCCGTCGATGTCAAGTACGTCCTGGGCTATTCTCTGGAGGCTATCCACCGCAGAGAGGCAATTCTGCATGGCACGGTAGGACGGCACAAACAATGCGGATTGGATGATCGGGCAAGCAGCAACAGAGTTGAGTCGGATCGTCGATGTCACGAAAGCGGCATGCAGCATGATCCAGTTGACGACTCTAGCTCCAGGGTCGGAGTGGCATAACAGAGAGATTTTTCCATAGTCTCCTGGGAGGCTGTGAAGCCATGACCATAGCTCCGTCTCGAGGGCTATGAAAGTGTTCTGCCAGCCTTGGACCTGATCCTCTGAGTAGATGTCGATTGGCTGTTTGAGGAATATGTCAATGCGACTAAGAACGCGGAGAACTTCGCAGTGGTAAGAGAAACTTCCAAGGTTCTCTGGACTGTTCATCGCGTACTCGCCATCGTCGCAGCTGATTGATCTAGTTTCGACAGGTGCTCCCGCCAGCCACAAGTCGTACCGGCACGGAAGACACCGCTTCATGTCTTCCTCAGCCATTATGAACTTGCACCCTGTTGCAACGGTAGCATATCGATCCAAGGTATAAATCAACCAACAAAGCCTTCGGCGCCCCTCGTCCTCAAACCAGGATTCAGGCTGAGAGAGTCCAAACTTCCGAGAGGAAGTGATGTGAAGAGAACCTTGCCCAGAGAGGTAGCATTTCTTTTCGACGGAGATGTCCAGAAGAAGTGCGTTTCTTGCTACATGGGCAAGCTGGCTCCATCCACCCAGATCGCTCGATGTCCCCAGGGCATCCAAGGAAAGTAGTGTGAGAGCCTTTAGTGCATAGAGGTTAGTGTTATCAATAGCATATAGCTTGACTGCCTTGCTAGAGATGTTGTGAAACCTCTCCCTGACATGCGGAGTCAGGGCCGAGAATCTGAGTGTTGTGGCGACAATGGCATGGAGAACAACGCGATCACCTTCGCTGACTGAAGTCGAGCCAAAGTAGACCCCAAAGGTTGCCTTTCGGTCAAGCAATGGACACCAAGTGTTGATGTGCTTGAAGAAGAGGTCCACCAGGGTATACAGTAAGTCGGTAGGAGGGAGATCCGGGTCCGAAGCCAAAGTCATGCTTTGCAGGTCTTGTGTATGTCTCATAGCATTGAGATGGCCTGGCGAGGATTCTGAACCCACCATGGAGGGTTCTACATCACTGTTAAGCGGGTAGATTGTAGTATCGGGTGATTCAGAAGGTAGGTCGATATAAGCGGTATTCAAGTAGGAACTCCCCAGCGCTGGGCCTCGCTGGGGGACATCGTGCTCTGTAATGTGGTCTTCAACACGCTGCCAGATATCATGGACGAGTGCATCCAAACGACCCAGCCTGTTCTCAAGGTCAAGGCTCTTCTGTTTATCTTCGCCGCCAGGCCTCCGCCTCTCCCTGTAGAGGCATGGTCGGTTATGGCGAAGACACCAAGAGCAGGAGGGCTTTGCACGATCACATTTCACCTTGCGTATCCTGCACCACTCGCACCTTTGCCCCAATGTTAGCTCCGTCTCTCCAGCAAAGCATCACGCGTCTTACGATGGATTGATCTTGGGTTCGTTTGTCTGCCCAGGCTCTGTGGTTTCGCCCCCAATTGAGAGGTCGTTGCCGGCTATAGGCACGATTGTCTCGTTGTCCATTGCGTCGGTGACAGGGTACTTGATCAGGATACACCGTCGCTACATATCACATCTTCGGAGGTATTTATCATGGTCCTCAGGCTGCTGCCATCAGGTAAGTCTCTCATGCGGGCAAGCTAGCTGAAACAGATATCCCCTGTCGTGTTGGTACTATGGAGGTTCCGGGCGTCAAGCTGCAGGGCGCGCTCAAGGAAGCGGCCTCGATGACGCCAGAGGAGCTTCCCCTTCGGTCTCATCAGACTCTTCTCTATCCGTAAAGCCCGTTACGGCTTATGCAGGAGTGTGCTAGCCAAATATTCAATAATAGATCTGGCTAGACTGAGTTACGACCCAGCGGTGCATAATCTTCAGCGCACGTCCATCAGCGCACGTGGGAGTTGGTCTTGATCCATGGGTTTTTTGGTTCTAGATCCTGTCGAGTGCATGGAATGGTGGGTTCACCATCGATCGACACGTGGCAACCCGTTCCTAGTGTGCACCTCCACGGCGGGGGAGGACGCTATCTGGCGCCAGAAGCTTCTACTGTGGCGCCTTAGCAGTTGCCGATCCCCGCGCTTTAGTGGCATAGTCTAGGCGCAGTCCTGCGGCCTCTGATGGAGGTGTTCAGCCCCTGCCAGCCCACGTGGAAGCCCACCGACTAGCTAGTCACACAGAAGAATTAGAAGCTTGGTCTTGCTGTCATATTGAAGAGTCATCGGAAAGTGGTGTTTGAGTGCACGCTACCCCTTGACGGCAGCCTTAGCGCAGTTCTCTAACGTCTCTCGAGAGAGTCAGATCACACATTGTGGAAGGCATCCTTGCTTTCGAAGGTAGAATTATCACTGGGGATGAGGAGGCTTCATTATACACGCATTAATTGAGCAGATAACTTGCAGCCATGGCTATCCAGTTCATAAACTGACATCGGTATTGAAAGGTGCCTGGCACCCAAGTTGTCGACAAGGTTGGGCTAGAATACCCCAAAGAAAAGAATCAAGGGAAAGGGAGAATCTCTGAAATGCCCATCAGCATTGTCACAAGATTTCTTCCTATCCTGGAATGTGAGAACGACTATGTACAGACACCATCAGTGACGAAATATCCATCTGTACCCCAGTCCATCTGCCAAACTTTCCACAAATTTTGGAGAATTGAGATCGCATCATCTTCTACCTCTCTCAATCCTGGCTGGTCTATCAATCAGACGAGTGATCTGGCGTTGGAGCCCTTCAGCTTGGTGCGCTTGAACAAATGGCCCAGCCCCATGAAGGGAGCATTAATCGGGCTCTGGCCAGTATAAATGAACGCATCATACAGGAAGGCTCCAAAGACGCAGCCCAAGAATGGGGCGACGATTGGAACCTGTTTATACTGTCAGTGGATCTAGCTCATGATGGATTGTTGACTGAGGACTACTGACCCAAAAGTAATAATCACCAGCAGTCCATACCTCAGTTCCATATCCAAGGGCATACGACATCAGCCGTGGGCCAAGGTCCCTGGCCGGGTTAATAGCATAGCCCGTGTTAGAGCCAAAGCACGCGCCAATACCATACACAACAAAGAATAAGCCAAGCGGTGTCAGGTTGCCAGCCCCAATGTTTCCATCATCCAGAAGGGCAAAGAGACAAAATGCAAGAATGCCACTCCCAAGAAACTCATCAAAAAGCTGGCCGGCCTTAGTTAGGAAGGGTGCAGGATAGGTACAGAAGATAGCTGCCGAAGAGGTGTTGAGTCCAACGGTGCGGATGCCGGGACCTCCTTCGAAGACATCGATTGCAGACTTGTAGTTGCCATACACGATAAGTGAGCCGACCATAGCGCCAAGGGCCTGGGCAACAAGGTATGCCGGAAACTTGCGCCATGGAAACTTCCGAAAGATACAGTTGGCGAGCGTGATGGCAGGGTTTAGATGGGCGCCAGACACGCCACCGCAGTAGACGCCAAGCATGACACCTAGTCTTTCAGATAAAGGTTAGCGGCATATGATCGAAATACGGAGAGAGACATACGCCCAACCCCAGTTGATGTTCTGCCAGTCTCCCTTGTTGCCCTCCCCTAGAACCACCTGTGCAACGGAACCGTCACCGAAGAGCACGAGGATCATGACGCCGAAAAACTCGGAGAACGGATCGCGCAGGAGTTTTCGGACTCGAACCCAATATGTAACTGGAGGCAGGGCACCTGGAGAAGCTTCATACTCCTCCATGCTCATGGTTCCGTGCGCCTCGGTCCCTTTGGCATGACAGTCTGTCTTACCCAGACTATGTTTGCTGTGGGTGATTTCAGTAGCCATCTTTAGGTAAATAATGGTAGCCTTGAGAGGGAAAGCTTTGCTTCAAAGATGATTAGTAGGAATGAGGACTTATGGCATAGAGCGATCTTGCCGAGAAAGGGATTTAGCTAGCTTTTAATCCAACGCTGCTAAGGCAACATTACACTCCAATATCATCGGAACCAGAATGGCAAGACTCAAAAACGTAGAATGCATGAGGATGGTCACAATAATCTCGCTGTTTCCCACTCAACCCCGACATTGGGATGCCACGCCGCGTCGCCTACGTTCTGGCCAGCGTCGTGTTCTCGGAGACTCGCTGAAAAATATCCGAGTCATAGACTTCGGAGTCTTTCAGCTGAGACTCTTGAGCCCCTGGTGTGCCATGCCTAGAATAATGATGCTCCCCATGGGGTGTTGCCCCTGGAAATCACTCCGCAAAATCACGCCATGAGGCGATCCTTTGTTGCTCCCCAGAATACGCCACAGCATAACGAGCACGATAGTGAAGCCATAAACGTGCGATATGATAGGGCTGTTGACCAAGCAAGCTAATTGAGGTGGTTCGACTCCATAGTTCGGCAATGGAAGCCCGCGATGACCGAAGGCCTGGACTCTCGGGCTGACAACCGTCAGACTTAACTTTGAATCCTTGCAGCGGTTGATATCCCACCCAGTACCTCTAGCTTTGCAGAAGATGTACGCGTAACGCAATCATGGCATCATAAGGCCGCGGAAGCTTCGGCTAGCCCATAGTGATTACTCCGCATCCTAGGCCTGGCAACGACACTAAAGTATAGCCATCACCGTGGGTATATTGGTGTAGACGGTTTGGAAGAAGCAGTTGTGCGCATCAAGCAGCCGGACCTTGAGACAGAGATACGCAAAAGTTGAAGTTAAAACACCTCACATGTTTATAATTCGTCTTTGTTATAGATACGTGCGCACTTTTAACAGAATTTCAACACCACAGAAGGTCACCCCTTGTCATTGTCTACTTTGCCGATCCCTCATTTCTTCATCTCAGGGTCCACTCCAGCGAGGCCTAGAAAGAAGCAGCACAGTCCCCACGCTCCCGGGTCAGGGACCTCTTGATACCGAGAGCCACCGACGTAGACGGTCCGGCCCAGACTGGCCGTCATACCTTTAGTGCTCTGGGCGCCAACCAGCGCTGCCTCCGCCGCCTGTCTAACATCGCCAGTCTGCTGGAGAACATCAATAAAAGGGTAGAGTGCATCTACTAGTGTCCTATCGCCTGGCCTTGCAGGCGTATACTTAGACATCGCGTCACAGCTTTCTCTCAGCGCTTGAGCCCATCCTTGAGGACGGAGGTCTCCCTGAGGCAATGAACTCAATGCTTGCACGAGAGCATGTAGAAAAATGGAGTATAGAGCACCAGAGGTACCGTCCATTGTCTTGTCAACTATGTGTGCGAGACTTGCAACGTCGATAACTGCATCTCCAGAGAAACCCTTCTGAGAAATGAAAACAAGAATAGCTGCAGCCCGTTAATATAAGCTCTGCAATGATGGGGTATTCTTACCTTCGGCTCCTCGTTTCAATCCAATACCGCAGTCACCGTCGCCGACAACTGTGTCATACATGGTGACATCTGGCTCAGCTATGATGACTCGCTGTAGAGCGTTTTCGAGTGCAGTTCTGGCTGTGATGGGGTCTAGCCTCAGGCTAGTCGCTTTCAAATGATCTTTAGATGACTTCTTGCGCTGCCTGGTTGCTGTATTCTTTGCTTTCCAGGTTTGAGTCGAGACTGGTGCGATCCAGCCAGTAGCCTCACAAGGGTAATCTATAAGGTCGATCATGTTATATCCATCGACATCAACCATCTTAAGCAGCGAGATACTAAAGCCCAGTCCATTTAGGCTCGTCATGTAGGTGCCGCTGAGAATGCGTACCGGACGAATATTGAAGGTTCTCTCCAGCTGCATCACCACCTCTGTGGTAATACCACTCATCTCGAGGACGCTGACTCCGCCCAGGTTGTTCACAAGCAGCACTACCTCGCTGTGTTCGAATTTGAGGAAGTCTCTGTCAGGATCCGCCTGGCTCAGCAGCTGTGCGATCATCAACTCCACCAGTTGCGGCAGATCTGCCCTCTGCTTGCCCGAGCCCGGCTCGTTGTGGATGCCCATACCCACCTCGATTTCGCCAATCTCTAGCCGATGCTGTGGTTCGTCGACTGCGTGGCCGGGAACGTGGACATGCTCCAGACTAGCGCCGATACTGACGAGATTATCTGCGGCGAGGCGCCCCGCGGCATAGACCTTGTCGAGACTTGCTCCCTGCGCGGCGATGGCCCCGGCAATCTTCTGCACCAGCACGGTACCTATGATGCCTCGTCTGCCAACTTTGCCGCTCTTGGTGCGGTCGACGCCGACATCATCAGCCACAACGAGCATTCTGACGTTCAGGCCGGCTGACTTTGCCTGCTCGACGGCTACGCCGAAATTCAGGATATCGCCTGTATAGTTCATGACTATGACGAGAATCCCTTCCTCATGATCGACAAAGCTGGTTAGGGCGTTGCGGACCTGCTCCGAGTTGGGAGATGCAAATATTGTGCCCGAGATGCTGGCGCTCAGTAAGCCGCCCCCGACAAAGGCAGCAAAGGCTGGCTCATGGCCGGCACCGCCACCGCTGACTACAGAGACCTGGCCCTTCATGTCAGGCCCTGGACGGCGATAGATGATCTTGTTTTCGGCGTCGAGTGCCACGGCGGGATTGGCGATGGCAATACCATAGAGAGCATCATTAACTAGCTTGATGGGATCGTTGATGAAGTGCTTCGCTGACATACTGTCGATTTGATGGATAATGTCTCTCGGCAGGTCAGGTTTGTCTCTGCGCGTCAAGACTTGAATAGAATAGAGCAGATGGAATGTGTCTCGTAAGAAGCCAAGGGTTCACTGTTAATCTGTTGTGACTACATGTTTGCTATCTCAATGATTTATTTGTAGCCTCTGTACTGAACCTGGTGAGTGAAGTAACGTCAACTTCATCCTGCTTAGATACTGTCTATCAATCATAGCTTGGGGTTTCGCTGTTGGATGCCCGACGTGCATAACAGACCCTGTCAACACGTGGCGGTGTATGTACAGATGTACAGAGCACCACGCTAAAATGGTTGAACTCTGACCATTCTCACAACATAGAGCTAACAGATCCAAGGGTATGACCTGCAGGCGGAAGACAACGCCGACAGACAACGAGTAAGTGAAGGCCACGGGCCTTCTTTTGTGACAGGTCTTGGCAAGATTAGTTACATCAAAACACATAGATAACGGCTTGTATCATCAGCGCCGCCAAATGGTGCGTGTAAGCTTCTTACATCACTAGCATCGGCCCCTGCCAAGAAACGAAACAAGAGGCAGAAACTCCAACCCAAATTAGTATGGATATGTCCTAAAATCTCACCTAGAACACCCATTCATGGCTTCCCCTGCTATATTCAAGATTCAGCTCAACAGGCTAAAAATGCATAACCAAGGAAAGGAACACGCCCTCAATCTTCAGCCCGTGACATCGCCACGTGGAAGGCCTGTAGAGACGGGAGAGATGAGTCTTTGTTTTGTGCACTAGACCCAGGATGGTACGCGATGGGTGCAGGACACGGCCACCGATGCTAAGATCCTGCTTCGCTACGAGATGGACCTAAGCGTGAACTCACTGGCTGCACCCCGCATTTGGCTGTGGGCGAGTCATGCCGCTGTCTGGGGAATCTGATGCAGGCCCAGCCGGACGGCCCTTACCCCGCAAACCTGGGGTTAGTCTCTTGAGCTGGCTCGGGTTTTTAACTGCGAGAGCTTCCATCCCCAGTCATGGCCAGGTAGCCCAGCCTTCGCAAACATCACTTGCAGTTTCGCAGACGACGGGTGACTCCTTTCTCCCCTCAGTGTGATACCATACTCAGTTTATGTTTCAGTTATCTCCACCATGTCGAATCATGGGTTCCTCGTTCCTGATTCATATGTCTTTCATGTCCCAAACGATGTCGATATGAATCTGTCGAGCATCTTTTGGGGATTCTCTTTTGCTGTTGCATTATTCTCTGCACTCCACGCGGGAAGCCAGTCTCTCCAAACTTGGAGAAGAAAGCACAGCGTGACAGCATACATTGCTATGATCTGGGCCGAATGGGCTGCAAGTATCGTTATCGGCGCCGTTGCATGGTCCTTCCAGCGTCAATACGTCAAACCAAGGTTCGTCAAGGGCCCTCGATTACTTTGAAGAAGAAAACCCACTGATGTATCGTATCTCATAGCTTCCAGTTGTTCTTTATCACAGGTACGAAGGCTCAACAACGCTTTTACCCCCTGTCTTCTGTATGCTCACGATTTTATCATCTAAGCGTGCTTCTGGTCTCTTCAGATCCAGCTTCTCATGCAAATCATTATCAATCGTATCGCATTTCTTATACCCGCCCGCCGTTCAGTGACTCGCTTGAAATGGGGAGTCTTCCTCCTGCTTCTGCTGGTTAATATCAGTGTCTTGATTATCTGGATCCCGGCTCAGCTCCAGATATCACCCCGGTGGATTTTAATTAACGAAATCTGGGATAGATGCGAAAAGGGGATTTTTGCCATTGTTGATCTATCCCTGAACCTGCGCTTCATATTCTTGGTTCGGTCACGTTTGATCAGCTACGGACTCGAGAAATATGTTCCTCTGTTTCGTTTCAACTGTGTGATGATATGCATTTCCATCTCGCTTGATGTAAGTGTTGTTGGCATACATCCGTCTTCCTACTGTCAATTCCCGAGTCATAGCTAATCCCGAGACTAGATTGCTTTAATAGGGCTCATGTCGTTGCCGAGCAAGCTTGTGTACGCCATGAAGATCAGGTACCTACACGTGAACCCTGGCTAATGTGAAATGCAGATATCTTCAATTTCATCCTGTGGCATACTTGATCAAGCTGTTCATCGAGATGAACATGGCCGATCTCATTGCAAAAGTGGCCAGGGAGCCCAACCACAATGCGATCGGGAGGCATAGCCAAGGATACACAGGAAGATACAGGCTATCTATGAATCGGCCGCCTGTGTTTGCGAGACCCAACATGGTTCATGTATCAACTAGAAAGAGTAGTGTGCTTGAAGTGGAGGCGGCCCACGACGTGTATCCTTCAAACGAGGGCATTCATGTTACTGTCGAGACTGCTGTAACTCGAAAGTCACTGGATAAGGGAGACGACAGTACAAGTCAAAGCAGCTTGACTCGAGGCATCTAGAGGGTAGTCAAAGATGTGTCATTTGCAGTTGAGACCTGTGACTGAGAGGTTATAATCACCTCGCAGAATTTTGTGGGTAGTCAATGCTTGAAAGATAAATTCATCATTTTGAGATTATTGGGTTTTATGGCATTGGTCTCTTGAAATTTCTATATCGGGTAGGTAGATATTGAGTTTTTTTATTTCTTCTGTACTGGCCGTCCTCTGATGAAAGACCATACGATCAGTATGGCCCGCTCAATTAACTAGTTCATCTGGATCCTGCAAGGCCCAATAAGAGATGTTGGGCGCAACGCATAGAATAACGGTAGAGTTCCGCAAAGGTATTGAGTGAATTTCGATAAGAAAATGATACTAAAGATCAGGTCGGAGAATGGGTGGCGAACACGCTGTTTCGTAATTGAACCCTGAATAATATTCTAGGCAATGCAATTTTCCAATCCGTCGTCCGGCGGGGCTCTGTGAGGCCCCCATCTGGTATTTCCGGGGTAATTCTTTTGCACTATGGAAACTAAGTTCTACGCAGTGATATAAGCTCTCAGCCACAGGTCTCGGCTTGTCTTGAGATGGAGAGTCACGATTTCGGACACCTGGGCTTGTGTATCAGGAGAGGCTTTCCAACACCTGAAAGGGGTCGGGTGGTGCGCCTGACATGGGGTGAGGACCGGGTGAGCTGTGGCTGTGGCGTGCCTAAGCTATCATTTATAAACCTGGCTACATAGCTAAAGCAGAGATAATATAGGTAAAGTTATAGTTAATTATATCAGTTCCCCAATCCCTTCATAAGTCACACAATCTGACACTAGACCAGCTAGGAGACTATCAACTGTATCTGGTATCCCTACATCTGAGATTTCAGCCATCCACTGAGTGAACCTGCCCGGCATTACATAGCATGGATCCATTGTTGATATCTGCACACCTAACTGCTCACCACCACCGTCTACCATCATCTCCTTAGTACGGGTACAAAGGGCCTCAAAGATGTCTCTGTAGGGAGCGGCGCCCTTGAACCGTTCAGCTATCACTGCTAAAACCATCGTGCAACTTGTGAGGGTGCTGCTCATCTCGTTGAGTGAGGTTCGGTGACGAACGGCAGCCGATGTCCATAGACAATGAAGGTATGTTAGTCCAGCGGAGAAGATGACGTGAAGAGTACCCCAGGTGCAATTTACTGGCTTCGCAACGTATAACCGCCTATTCTTCAAGCAGATGCTCTCGGCGGCACGAGCACATTGCAGGAATAAGTCATCACTGGCACCCCCTAGATGATCAATCAAGCGACCTCGGTAGAGCATGATAATAGTCTCGCTATGACTGAGATCATACCAATCTTGGGTTGCGAGGATTGATAAGGCAGCTCCAGTCCGTGGCGGTAAGGGAGGAGTGGAGGCAAGCCAAGCGTCAATCTCTGCCCGAAATAGAGGAATTCGATCGTCATGGGTTGTATTGTCCATGTTGTACTTGTCCGAATACAAAGACGCGTGGAGACGTGCCCAGATTTTGCGAAGTCGGAAGACATGAAGTGCAGTCGACATGGTTGTAGAAAAAGCACTGTTGGGGCTCCGCGGTTCTACTAGGATATCGGTCTCGGTTATGTTGGAGTCATCGATGTCCAATGGGAACTGGGTGTCCAATCCAAGTCAGTACTTGCCTAGCTTCTACGAGAGACCACCTACCTCGGCATCGACCTCTTGTAGAGGAATGCCTAGAGGGCGCCCTAGGATCGTTGCTGCATAGCAGTCAATTCCAAAAGTACACCAAAAGGCTCTCTTTCGCATTTCAAATCGCAGGGTGCCTGTCTTAGACCCGAAGGGATTGACGCTGCGGTGATATCCAAGTTCAATACATTGACGAAGGGCTATGCCAGACAGTTTCCTGCATCGTTATCAGTTCACCCCATTTCGACTTTTATGTAGGAACCCACCAGATAGATGGACCTCGAGAGCTTCTAAGAGAATACATGCTGTAGCAAAGGATGGCTTGTATGGCTTCTAGGTTGTTGCGTGATAAGATATCGCCGATATAAAACTGTGCTGATGCGTAAAGTTGCTGAAGAAGTATCAGCGGTAATTGCTACATGATTGTAGATTTGAGATACCTGCGGCAGTGATCCTGAGTTGGATACCAGCAAGGCTCCGACAGCGTAAACCTAGAATGCTTAGCCATGACGTCGGGGGTTGGGGTTGAAGGCTTAAGCACCATGTTGACAAAGAACAAGGGGGCGGGATCAAAATCCAGCTCTCCGATGGTGTTGGATGGCCTGACAAGCGTGTCTTCCCAGCGCCTAAACGTGGGCTCATGTAGAAAAGGATAATGAGGATGGATATTCTCAAAGTAAGCGTTGCTCAGAGAGATACCTAGCTCATAGTCAGGTAGAAAACACGGAGATGGTGCTGCTGCTGTATCATCTTGATAGTCATTCAAAGACTCCAAATGGTTTCCCGGGAAAGGTTGACGAAGGGAAGCGTGTATCACATGTGAGAAGGAGAAGATAGATGACGGACCCAAATAGTGCCGTTCTTCTCCATCAGCTGTCATACCCAGGAGGGCGACTTTGCTCGACAATGCGCTAGCGTCGTCGTCGTCATCGTCGTCTTTCGTCTCAGATACCTCGGGTGAAGAGCCACTTGGTGTATCCTCTGTTCTCGAAGCTGCAACTGGCGGAGTAGTGTTTTCCTGGCGTGCTTTTCGTAACAGGTCCTCAAGAAATGCAACCTTGGCTTCTAACGTTTCCACGTAATTGCGCGGTTGGTGTCTTCTTGTCGCTGGGTCTTCGACGAGGCAAGCTGTGACAATATGAGCATGGAAGTAAAGATTTCTTCTGCTTTATGATTTACTAATGTCAAAACGTTGGCAGTTCACACAGGATGGGACCTGGCTATCACACTATGCAGATCAGCATGGCATTCCAAGTTCGTCATGGCTGTTCATACCTTTAGTTTTCGTTCTTTGCAGTTGATGCAAGCCAATTGTGTCCTTGGGCCGGTACGGATCCTTCGGGAGCCGGGCAATGCCTGCCTGTGACCAGCATTCTGCATCTTGATGTCGGCGTCTGAGGAGACAATGATATGGTCTTCCGGTTGTCACCTAACCCTTGTTGGAAAAGAGGTTTTAGCAGCATTTACTTTAGTCAGCTGGGCATACAAGACATCATCAATGTTATCAGGTCCATCTTGCACCAACTGTTGAGCCGGCCGTTTCAGGATAGGGCGTATTTCCCCGCTCTCTACTCTCATTGGATCACCGTATAGTTCCATGGAAAGTTCCGCAGAAAGTTGCCACTAATTATCTTGAAGTCTCCAACCTTTCATTGGCTTCTCGGAACATTACGGTTACCGTAGAAACTTGGCCATTGATCGCAGAATGGGCAGCAATACACGTATACGTTCTGGGTAATCAGTCATGGGCTGAACACCCTGACTCGTGCACTGGCAAACCGCGAATTGCTAGAGTTAGTAACTAATCAAGATACTCTGTCAATATGCCTTAGTTTTCTACTCGTAAAGATAGCACTGGGTCGATAACTCAGCCTCGTGAGATGTAAAAAGGTTGGTCTACATGTAATCGGGGAGGGTCTTTTTCCTTCTTATTTTATCTACTACGGACCATTCAACGGTGACTGAGCCTGAGCTTTGACCTAAATACAAAAGAGAACCACAGGTACTCAGTAGATTGTAGTCTACAAGGATGATTTCAACGGGGTTTCCTCCAACCCCATCTTGGCAACCTCCTGAGCCACGCCCCAGCAGAGTTCGTATCCCGCTCCACCAGCTCCATAAGCATGAATGAGCTTGACTACACGGCGGTGGTTGCTTTCACCGCTTCGCGAAGCTGAAAGATGAAGAGACTCGGAAGACAATCGCAGCCCTCCTTTTCGCTCGGGTCTTCTTCCAACAATGTCTCTAATGACATCAAATTTCGAGTTTCCTTTCAAGATAGCGGGGTAAATCTTGGCCGCTTGGGTTAAGAGATGGTTTCTTGTCTCCAGTGATGCTCTTGCGGACCAGTTGTTGGGTTCCTTCGTGCCTCCGATGATGGTGCCGCCTTCAAGCGGTCGAGGAATGATGAAGGTCCATGAACCGTCTTTGTTCTGCTGTGTGATGGTTCTGTCGCAGGCGTTGCTAACAAGGCAAGTTTGGCCTACATTGATGAATCAGTAACTGCTGGAAGTCAAGACAGGATCAGGGTTACAAAGGTTGACGGCCAGGTGGAATGACGGAACAGCTTAATACTGACCTCTAACAGGGAACACATCAGGATCCCCGAAGCCCACTCCTGAGCAGTTCACGACCACCTGGACGTTTGGCGCAAGGCTTGCGGCCTCAGCTAGGCTAGTGAGCTTCAAACGCATCGTATTTCCACCACGGAGAATAAAGCGGCGGAGCAGAAAGATACAATACACGGGCGGGTTCAGGCACCATGCCTGGTACTTGCTTCCGAACTTGATGTTGGGCTGTAGTTCATGCTCTTGGAGTAGCTGAAACCCCTCGGTTTCGGCGTAGCCACCCTGTAACTTTAGGTACTCTTCAGAAGGGTCTTCCAGATAATCGAAGGCATCCAAGAACTCGATTCCTGCCTCGGGGTAGGTCTTGGACTGTGCGCGGAAAACGTCCCAGGTGACTTGCTCGAGCTTTCGATCGCGGACTTGGCGAGGTGTCGTACAGGGGGCAATTCGAGAGTGAGCTCCTGCCCAAGGAGAGGCATAATTGATACATTCGTCGCCCGGAAACTCCGTGGCAACGATGGTGATGGATCCACGGGGTTTGCTTGCCGCCAACGTTTCCTGAAGTTCTAAGGCCGCCGTGATACCTAGGATTCCCGCTCTACAGCGTCGGCTTAATTAGTCATAGTTCATTGCAGATGGAACAACAGGTCGATAGATGACAGCAGGGAGGTCAATAGCAAGTGAATGTGTAGGTTTAGGGTGAGGTTGAGGCTTATCTCCTTACCCTACAACGACAATCTGACAGGAGTGGTCCATGTTGACAAGCTAGTAGCAAAAAATTCCCTCAGTTTCCGAGGCACTAAGTGAATCTTGGAAACGGCGGCTGATAAAAGGTTTCTTGGTAATTGTAGCTGGAGGGCTGGGTTGTATTATAGTATAGGTACCGAAAGATACGAACCCACTTCTGCCTTGGCCCTGATGCTACCCGAGTCGTGCAGCAACTCACCGGCACTTTCACGTATGTAAAAGAATGCCCAAGTTTGGCCTAGGGACTGACTGAAGATAAAGTACATGTTAGATGCAGAACGTGGGGAAGATTTGATCCCTTCAAGGTGTTAAATGACTATTGGCCGCTCGGATTCTTCCGAAAACGCCATTGAATTCTTGGCTGGGCGAGGAGAGGAACAATGCCCTGGGACCTCGCGGGACTAGACTAGTCACGGCTGAACCTCGTCCCGACCCCACTGCCAATCTTCGTTATCATGATGCATCCATCCCAATAAGTCACCAAACTGACAGATCCATGTATAAGAAGGAACAGGTTTTTCTTACCTATTCTGGCTTCAGATCCTGCCCACAGTCCTTTTTCATCTTGCCTCAAAATCCACAGCAACATGCTTACTTCTCCCCACGCTCAGACAAACCCACCTAGCTCTCATGTCATGAGCAGCGAAGGGACTCAAAACCCTACCGACAAAAAGATCCAGACAGCACCTGCTTCTTCTGCAGATATCCATGCCGGGAGCACCATAATGTTCCCTCCTGGCACCGTTCGCCTGGAGGACCCAGATGCTGTTGCAAGTCGCGAGGGCATTATCCTCCAACCGCGACCGACTGAAGACCCGAATGACCCGTTGAACTGGCCAAACTGGCGCAAATATATAAATTTTGGGCTCGTCAGCTTCTATGTCCTCATGGTTTCCGAGTTTATCAACTCTGCTGGTCCGACCTGGGGTCCCATGCAGAAGGAGCTCGGGTTCAGCGATGAGGCCCTAACTGCGAGCTATGCCATCGGGTGCGCATGTCTCGCCATTGGCGCTGTCATGCTTGTTCCCTTTGCTCTCAAATTCGGTCGCCGACCCCTCTACCTTTTCAGCTCCTTGGTTCAGATTGGCGTGGGCATCTGGTCAGCGAAGATTCAGAATGTTCCTGACCTCCTGCTTGTCAATGCCATCAACAATATCTTCGGGGCGTTAGCCGAGGTCATCGTGCAAATGACAATCGCAGACGTCTTCTTCATTCATCAGCGTGGTACCTTGAACAGCATCTACATCTGGTTCTGGCAAATATCTGTCTCCCTTGGCCCATTCATCGCTGGCTATATCACTACAGGTCAAGGGTGGAGATGGGTCTGGTGGTGGAATGCTATCCTTTTTGGTGCTTTCTTTATCCTTGTTTGTTTCTGTTACGAAGAAACGAAATACTGCACTGAGGGTTCACTCGCACCCGCCCAGCCAGATGTTGAAGATGATTCAAAATCAGCAGCAGATAGACCCTGGCCAGCCTCGGTCGCTGTCGAGGAGGGTTCACAACATAACCCATATGCTGTCAGGGTCAACTACAACATTCCCAAAAAGACGTACTGGCAGCGACTGGCGCTTACAACTACCTCCTCATCTTCTGGTGGCCTCAGAACCCTTCTTAGCCATATGTATCAGCCTATAATTCTTCTCACCACTGTTCCAGCCGTTGCCTATACCGCACTTGCTTACGGCATCTTGGTTGCCACGTCAGATGTTATGTCGACAACACTCTCGCTCTACATGACCAAGCCACCATATACTTTTGCGCCCAATGAAATTGGCCTCATGAATTTATCCAAGTTAGTTGGCAGTACAATCGGCACTCTGATTGTCGGCCCTGTCAGTGATACTTTGATTCTATGGCTTGCCCGTCGGAATGACGGCATCTACGAACCGGAAACGAGATTGTGGAGTCTTGTCCCTTTTCTTCCTTTTATCCCTGCCGGGGCGTTGCTATTTGGACTCGGTCTACAGAATGGCCTGCCATGGCCTATTATTGCTGTTGCTTTGGCATTCTTCAAGCTTGGAATGGCCCCAGTGAATAGTATTACTATCACCTACCTTACCGATTCCTACCAGGATGTAAGTCTACCACTAATCTTTGGCCCTTTTTGAACATGTCGAGACTAAGAGAAGTAGGTCATTGGTGATGCATTAGTTGGCGTCACCATCGTCCGCAATGCCTTTAGCACAGCCTTCATTTTCGCTCTCGATCCATGGATTCATTCTGTGGGTATTCAATGGGTCCTTATAACGATCGTTCTCATCACTACTGTAATTCTCTCCTTGACCGGTGTGTTGATTAAGTATGGTAAGCCATTTCGCGCACACACTGCTGAGAGATACCAGCGTTTCGCTCTCCTTCAGTACAAGGAGAGATAAGCCGCTTCTAGAACGTTAGCATGGAAGCAGCATCAGGGAGCCATGGGCTGGCGCACGTTTTCAAGGTTTTGGCAACTGCTAGTCTTCTCTTGTTTGGTCGGTATGGTGCTTGGTTAGGGTTATGTCAAGGGTGGAAGCCTCGGTATGATCAGATTGAACCTTCTTCTAGTGACTCAATCCATTCATTCGTTGACGTTCTATGAAACTCGGGAAGACGCTTCTCAATCAAGTTAAGACAAGTCTGTCGTCTTACGAACCCTCTATTTGTGCTCCAGCATGTGCCATGAGTTTGACAATGGGCTGTTAAGCTTCAATCTGGCTGAGAGGAAGTAATAGACATGTCGGCGCATCAGGATCTCAGCCCTATTGCAGCAACCAGCCTGATTCTAGATCAACTGGTCGAGATACCTCTGGAGGGACTAATATGAGAATTATATTGAGTATCTAGCTTCTTCTTGTATTATAGTTATTTACTTTCTTCTATATTTGTAAATGAAACCTCAGCTTCCTTAAACCGTCGAGTATGAACCTTTTGCTCAAACAGAATGTCCATCTCAGCAGTAGTCCTGCCCTTAGATTCGGGGACCATGAAGAAGGTAAACACAAACCCGATGATAGAAGCTCCAGCCCAGAAGAAACCAGCAAGAGCACCCCAGTTCCATGCAGTAGGGTTTAGCATATAGGGAGTCATAACGCCGGCGAGAATATTGATGGCTGAGTAGAAGTTCCGCGCAATGACAACTGACTTGCTCCGGAGCAGCGAAGAAGGAATTTCAGATACCAGCACGAAGGTCACTGGTAAGACCAAGAGATTGGCCACGAATCCATCAACTGCGATAAGAGATCCGATGGCCCAGGCCATTGCTGAAGATGACGAGATGTGTAGCTTGACCCCCATACCGCCGATGGCAGTAAAGATAGCAATTGTCAAGGCGCCGCCCCAGAGATACATTGTTCTCCTGCCTGTGTAGGTCATCACAATCCACTATTTATTCGTGTTAGATCACACTTAAGATACCGAAGTCGAGAATAATACTTACCGCGCCGAGGACTCCAAGAACTGAGAGCACCAATGCAACGATTGTCATATTGAATGACTGATCGGTGGGTAGGCCAGCCTGAAGAAAGAAATATGTCATATAACCTCGAAATTGAGAGCCGGTCAGCAGCTGCATAAGATAAACTCCGATGACGATGATTGTTCGACGGAGATTGGTCCCTTTAAAACAGGCAAGATAACTCGTTCCAGATTCAACCTGTCGCTCGTGCTCTGTGGTGTAAACCATCAACGAGATGAGTTTCTGAGTATCAATATCGAGTTCCTCAGAGGTCAATCTGGAAACAGCAGCCTGGGCATCTTCGAGACGGCCCTGGCGTACCAGCCACCAAGGTGACTCTGGTGCTGCATAGACACCACCAATGATCAGGATCGGCCAGAACCACCTATATGTTTGTTAGATTATGCCGTGGAGGCATATGGAGGGAGCGTTACTGGAGAGCAAAAGGGACTCGGTATGTCCATGGGCTAGGAAGAGTCAGGGTACCACGGAAGACAACCGCATTGAGAAGTTGACCAAGAGCCTGAACACGTTAGCTTCCCAGCATACTTTCAAGCATTGTTTTCTCACCCAAGTCAGTGAATAGCAACTAGTCAAGTAAGGTCGAAGTGCGTTAGGCATGATCTCGGTAACATAAACGGTAGTTACAGTTTGGAATATGCCGAGGGGAATGGCTGCGCACTGTTAAACCCATAACTTGAAGCATGCACATAGCTAGATGCTTACCGAAAAGAAAAATAGTAACAGCCAAGACCGCGAGGCTGGGGGCAAAGAAAAAGCCGAAGATGATGGGCGGCATTGAGGTCAGAGTAGTCATCATGGTGATCCGAAAGCCAAATCTCTCAGTAGCCCATCCGCCTAAAAACATGCCTATGATATTGGTGACACCCATAATGGAGCCTAGTCCGCTCTGCCAAGGCGCAGAGATCTGATAGGACCCGTCAGGTAGTTGCTCACCATACGCTTCCCGGAAAGCGGGCACCGCATAGAGCGAACCGAGGATTTTCGTGTCAAAGCCTTCCATGACAAGCGTGAGAGACACAAAGGCGCCGTAGAAAACAGCCTTGGAATATAATTTCATAGCGCGGCTGGGAGTCAGTGAATGTTCCCAGAGCATGGCGGCTTCCGCATCTGCCACGAGGCTGGCCTCCATGGTCTGTGACTTGACGGGGAACTTGTCCATAGTGTTCAGGACTCGGAGGCTGATGTTTGCGTGTGAAGAGATTGGGTTATTCTTTGTCTGCTGGAGGATTGGTATCTAGACTCAAAGATAGCACGCCCAGTCTTATAGCAAGCAGTCGTTAGCTGAGACCTAACTTGGAAGAAGCTAAATAAGGCGATTGACAGGCGAGAAGCAACTCATGGGCCATTGCTCGTTGCAATATGCACCACGAGCGCAAATCCGGGGAAGTGTATGGATGTGCCACTCATGAGAAGGCTATTCCAGGATCCACTACAAGCGAAGGAGAGCCGAACTTTGACAGGCTACCCCACTATAGACGAGCTTTTAGGCTCTTGTAGGTAGAAATCATCTCCACTCTAAGCGAGGATAATCCGCTATAGGCGAGCCACTTGGATTGAGCGCCAATGACGCTGGAACAGGGTAGGGTGGTATCAGTGTGTACTGTGTAGCCTCTCTCTGCACGACAAGGTGATTCACTATAGGTACAGAGTAATCTTGTGTTTGCAATTGGCAACGAGTTGGGCAATGCTGCTCGCAATTGATTTCCAGAGGGAGGTATGGGCAACAACATAAGACTTTCGTATCTAGGCGAAGTTACGAGAAAGCGATGATGATCACAAGGTGAGACGTTTTGATTGAGCCACGACAAGTTCCTCTATATCCGCGGAATCTGTGGATATCTTAGTATCCTTCAATTATTCTGTTCATGGCAGCCAAGAGGGCGTCATGCATTTCTCCTCGAGCAACCACCAATCCCCTGTTCCGGTTCAAATCCCTTCCCGCTCCAAAGTCCATCGCCTTTCCATCCAAATCCGTCACTTTGCCTCCGAGCTCAGTAAAGATGAGTTGGGCGCCCGCGTGATCCCATATGTACATCTTGGATGCTGAACTCGCCGGGACCCAAAACTGCGCATTTCCACCACCGACTATCAGGGCCGCATAGCGTACATGCGAGGACCACACTTCAATGTTGGGGAATTTTGCCTTGAACTCGTCCGCCAGCTCAGCGATTACATCGTGACGGCTGACGTCACTGAGAGCGCAGTCAACGATGTGTAGGTTGTTGTTGTTGTTGCTGCTGTGTGTTTTCATGATACTCAGTGGAAAGGCGTCTTTAAGGCCGCTTGGTGTCATGGTCCGGGCCATGGAGCCTTGGCCTCGGACGGCAGTCAGCATGATGCCCATCCCACTCTTATCAATGTTTTCCTCCGAGATCTGGGTCATACCAGCGCTGATATTGGGATATCCTAAAACGCCAATGACCTCTCTCCCTTGCTCGATAAGAGACAATGCAACGGCGTATTGCTGACCTCTCAGGAATGTGGCGGTCCCATCAACAGGATCCATGACCCAGAACCGTCCCTCGTCTCCTCCTGTGCCGCGTCCGCCGAGGTCAATCAGGCTCAGCATCTCCGCAACAGAGGATGGCTTAGGCAACGGAATACCAGTGTTCGGATCTATCGTGTCTGCTACTGAGGACACCAGCTCAAATACCTTACTGCAGAGTGCTTCATCGGCCCGCAAGGCAGCGGAGTCCTCTTCTCCCAAGAACTTGTCAGATGGGAAGGCATCACGAAGTGCTATAATAAGTAATGCCTGAGCTGCAAAGTCGGCAATCGTCACTGGAGATTCATCGTCTTTGGAGATCTCATGGACTCGAGATTGAACCGATTTGGTAAGGATCGAGGCTCGCAGAACGGCCAGTTGCGCGATATGCAGCTCACGAGCGAACGGAGTCATGGTGAAAGGGAGGAATAGGTGACCAAGATGCCTCGTTATCGGATTCAAGAGGAAAATGGTATGACTCGATCGAGGTATAGAGTTATAGTGCCCGTGATGCCTAAATCAATCTAGAATCATTCTGTTTAGTCTCGGGTCATTAGGTACTCAACCTGAGGCGAATACTTATACAACAGCGGTTCAACTCCTATCAAGACAAAATACCGCATAGTTATTGACTTCTGCTGCAGATTATTATTTCTCGATTTGTCACTTTGGAACCCAAATCCCCCCAGAACGTTTTCATCCTCCTTCGTGTCAGTCTCGGCAAAGGTGGGTCTGTGGTAAGATAAAAGGGCGCTTAGAGATAAGCTGGCCTCGGTTATAGATAAGCACTCTTGGGATCAACATCCGACATACCTTGTGTTGTCTTATAACACCACTTCTCGTCACTTGGTTGAGGCCAAGGCAAAGCGATACTCACAGCAATATGGAAAATCCCCTACGAATGACGGCCGAGACGACCCGGGTCGCAGGGCATCGAGGTTACAGTTCTGCCGCCCCAGAGAACACTCTGAGCGCATTCCGGAAGGCTCGCGAGGTCGGTGGCAGAGGAGTCACCTGTGAAACTGACCTCGCTCTGACTCGGGACGGACAATTGATCCTGATTCATGACGAAACTGTCGACCGCACAACAAACGGTCGTGGCCTTGTGCGAAATATGGACTACGCGGACATCGCCAAACTTGACGCTGGTCTGTGGTTTGACAAGTCGTTTGAGAAAGAACGAGTCCCTCTGCTGAGAGATGCTCTGTTACTCGCCCGTGAGCTCGAAATCATCTACCAACTTGAGCTCAAGATCTATGACCGAAATGACGTGTTATTCCCAAAGCTGAGCGCACTTATCAACGAATTGCAATGCGCCGATCTTTTGCAATTCTCATCGTTTGACTTTGCTCAACTGAGGGCTGCTAAACAGGCCATCCCCGAAGTTCCCACAGTCGCCATCTCTCATTCACGACTTATCAACCCTGCCGCTGTGGCACGAGAAGCACAAGTGGACGCCGTCAACCTCGAGATCCAGCATTTCCCGAGCGGCGAGGCTCATCAACTTCACAAGGAAGGCTTTGCTGTCTTCCTGCATGTGCCAGCCCCTGAGAGGCTTGCAAACTTGAAGTCGTACGGGGTGGATGTGGAGGCCCAGGTTGTTGGATGGGTCCGTGAAGGACTATTAGACCAGCTCATTAGTGACGATGTGGCTCAGGTGGTTCGGATCTTGGAACAGGCTCGTCAGTGATACGATGCTCTTTATCGCCGCTACGGCTGACCTCTGCGAGGCCACTTCACCCTCCCATACTGATACGATTTTAGCTATAATGAACCTAGATGTAAATTTCAAGCCGTACATCAGTCTGTACAAGATATAGATGGTCAACGTCAAGTATTGCATCCACAAGACAAAAGCTATGATCTTTCATTTCTGTCTCATTGTCCTATAATAACCTGATCTGAATATACAGATAGATGCTCGCCAAGTCAGACCTGGTATTACTGACAGGTTGAGAGTCCTAAAGTCGCATTAGAATCTATAGAGGTGTAAGAGTACGTCTGGGGACCCTAGCCCAACCCGAACCCCGGATAGGAAAATTGGCTGAGTATGGGGGAGCATGGGGAACGCCCCGCTCGTTCGTATAGCGGCTAAGCCAATTAGGGATAGGAATGGAATGGAATAGGAATTGTCCGAATTGACCAACCTTGATTAGTAGACTTCACTTTTGTTTCGCCCTACTCACCTCTAGCTTTCACTTCACCGAGCGACGCTCTTCTTCGGCGATACATCCCAGAACCACCCTCAAAAGTACGCGGTCAACATCCACCATCTCTGCACCCTCTACAGTTCCCTTGACAATGTCGTCCCTTCATGCCGATGGAGAGAGAACAACCAGCCCTCAAGACCAACAGGCATCATTGTCCACGGGGCCTCGATACAAAGGTCGTGTGCGAACTGGGTGCCTTGTCTGCAGAGCTCGAAAGATAAAATGCGACGAGCAGCGACCTAAGTGCCAGAAGTGCATCCGGGGTAGCAGGACATGCGTCTACAGGATTGCGAACAGATGGGAGCCGCTTCAAATGCCTGTGGTATCAAATCAAGATTTTGGTGTATTCCAACAGCAACAAGAACCTGTCAGTGCGGATACAATTTCCGCTGGTGAAACGATAGCAACTGGCATTGAGAACTATCATGTTCTTGGGCAGCAGATCCTGCCGGAGAGCGCCATACACTCGAGCCTACCAAGCATATTGACCGTTTCAAATGATGTCGGCCCGACATGCCAAACTACTCGTTCGCCTATTAATATCCAAAAGTCATCTTCCGACCACAGCACCGGTTCTCTCTCCCAAAAGTTACCTAGTACTGAGTCCTCTCCGAGCAGCTTACAAGAAGCTTCTCAGCTTATCTTACTGAGCACCACCATTGATTGGCTAGCAGCTTTTGAAGTGGCTATACCCTCGTCATTTTGCTATTTCATAGAACAGGTGGATTGCCCTTTCCTTTCGCCATTCGACTTTTTGAATTGGAACCGTGTCAAGACACATATCGCACGTCTGGGTCTTCAATATGTCCCAGTATCAAAGGCTCTTCTTGCCATTCAGGCAGTTTATAGAGCCCAGGTAGATCGCCTGTCGATGGTTCACGCCAGGTCAGAATATCAAGCTGCAGTGGACAATTTCGAATCTATATCGAGCGACCAGGGTGTTGATTTTGATGTCATTCTGATCGTTGCATTCCTCCTCTGCTTGTGTATGACAACCCTACCGAATGAGGACAGCTCGTTCGGTGTATTAGATGGAACTTTTACCGAAAGACTGCATGCTTGGTTACAAGGCGGCCACCGAGAGCCTATCTCCTTAAGGATCTGTGCTTGGTTGCAGCTTTTAAACACGGCCACGAAGCGATCGGGAAGTGTCGGCCTATTATCAGAGTATATTGCCAATCTCCTGTATGACCATATAAACGACGTTCCCAGCCTTTCTCTACTTGACGACAATACACCCCCAGAACATTCTTTGTTCGACGCTGTCTCTACGCCTATATTCTCCTTTCATCTCAAGGTTCAAAGAATTTCGAATCGAGTCGCAAACATCACGCATTATCGCAGGTCACGCACTACACCTGAGGATCAAGCGGAGGTGACTGAGCTCGTTGACGTTTTGAAAACCGACCTTGCTTTTCTGTGGGAGAATCGGCCAGCTCCTCTGCGACTACCGCCCGATAAACTTCGAGAACACTTCTCTTCTCAGATATCCGACCCGCTCATCGCGCTCGCTGGAGTATGTAGTGCAGCATTTCATACCGAGAATATTGTAATTGGACGCATACTGGGAGACCAACCTTTTCCGTGCCCAGAAACCAGGCCAGACCGTGAGGGTATTCGCGATATCATCGATGGAAAATGGAATGCCTCACTATGCGGAGCACTTAATCCAGGATATCTTCGCCCACTATTTGTTTATGCACTTGAGAGTGTCGAAGAGCCACAGACGCTGTGGGCCGCTGACTGCTTGAGACGAATTTCACATCCTATTAGTCGGTCTAGCTTTCTTGCGTCTTTTATTGAGGCTCACGGGAAAGCACAGAGAGCTCAAGCAAGAAGGGTCACTATGAAGTACTTTTGCTATCAGACTTTTAGTGTACCACTACCATATATTTAGTTTTCAGTAATGGATATATGATCCTTAAGCCTTATATTTAGTATATCAAAGTATCAGTTTAGTCAACCTCCTCATAACTACGTCGCACCCTCTCTAGCGCTCGTGCAACCACTCTGAGAATCAGGCTCGGGCCGGCAGTTGAAGCTGCGATCGCGAATATTCCCGCTCGGTGATTCAATTCATGTGGATACAACCAGCTCAATATAAGAAGTGCCAGCCCAGCTGTTCACGTTTCCAGTCCATACCACGATGAAAGAATCTCCCGCGATAGCTCCCACACTGAATATTGAGCTCTAACTGGGAGCAATGTGAAATCCGCCACCAGTGCATCCAACGAAGCAAGTGACGAGTCCATATCGATCCCAAATACCATCACGTAGGTCTCCCGTGACTCCGGAAAGTTGCTCCCAAGTCCGGCCCAGAAAAAGCCGACGGGGAGTATAACTTCAAGTGGTGAGACGGGCGATATGCAAGCTGGGATCAAACGACCCAATCTCCAGATCCGGGGCCTGAAGATGATACACCAACAGGAGTGAGAACAGCTTGGAGATGTACGGGAAGAAGACTATGGGTTCAAAAGCTGGTGCACGCGTGAACTCAAAGCACCCAGGATGCCCTTTACACGTAGTCATCACGTCTATCTGGGTGACAAGGTTGCTCAAGATTTCCCAGATGAGCTGGATCAAGTTGATATTCTTCTCTATACACGGGAAGCTGAGAGGCAGGCTATTCAACCCTGGAGACTTGCTCATCCTGGACAAGCGTACCAGGCTCCGCCGTGAAAGAGTGGTCAGCCGAGCACTTCAATGCTTAACCGCATGCCATGGGCCGAGTTCCAAGACTCCCTTGATTTGACGGATTTGACGGACCATACCAATAGGTTTGCGATAGATATGTTGGTTGTGGAGCCCAATGTCAAAGCTTTTACACATCCCAGCCTTCGGTATCGCAGTAGAGGAGAAGCTACAAGATACGAGTTCGGCAACAGGGCCAATACTACTAGCGCTGCTGCAAACCCTCCCTCGGCAGCGGCAAACATACGAAAGCCCACTGGCAGAACTATGTCTCGCGGACAAGGACCACTACCCGGGCATATCCTCATCAGCTCTACTACAATCCTAAGAATTCTCAGCAACATATTCCAGGAGGAAATCTCAACCAACTTCGAGCCAGTCTTGATGCCGAGGCTATCTCGAGGGCTCATCTGGTAGACAGGTGAGATCCGAAAGTGAAGAGATGATCTTGAGAAGAATTTTATAAGGCTCAGATAGAAGCTGAAAAGATCAAAAAAGAGGAAGAAATAATAGAAGGAGATGATGAAGGAAAAGAAACAACAGAAGAAACTGTCGAGGCTAAAGCGGAGGTCGAGTTGTCCGCCAAACAGAAAGAACCAGAGGTTGCTGATGAGAAACTGGAGGGTCAAACCAAAAGACTTAAACCTCCAAAGCACCGTCGAGGATGACGTCAACAGTAGTCTCGCACCGAAAGAAGATGCCAAGAAACCTGAAGAAAGAAAGGACGATAAGGAAGGTGAAACAAAGAGGCGAGGCATTCAAGACACCCAGATTGCAGACGATGATGCTCTCATAAACATCCAGGAAGTACTAGGCGATCTTACCTGCCTTGCCGACTTAACTGATCATGATCTGGAAGATAAACTGGCGTACCTCGCGAGCGAAGAGTGCATAAAGGTGGTCTGGAGTGACATATAGCACCTCTTCAAGCCAGGGGACTCTGTGGTCATCAAGGATGAGAAGCAAACATACCGCGTCATCCAAGTCAAGTACGCAACGCATAGTATAAAGCCTCCAAGTGAAAGAAGCCTTTGGATGCCTGAAGCAAAGGCTAAGCTGAGCGACTCGCCCATCACTATCCAATATGTCTTCCTAGACTTTGATGGAGAACTAATTGGACCTGTTACACAGACGGTTGATATTGATCGATATGAAGCTAAAAGTAGTATTCATTCACTTCCCGTCGGGTCAATACTCGCGACTTGAAGGAGAGTTTTATTAAGGGGAGGCTCCATGTTCATCGAGGCATGCGACCCCTGACGCCGTGGCATTCCAATGCACTACTCCGGCCTTTCCCTAGAAGCACAAGAAGAAATAGACATTCAAGTCGTAATCGACTTCGAAGAAGCACTTGCCACCAACGACATCAGGGGCAAAACCAAGCCCTCGGGCTGGAGGATGGAAAAGCTCGTTCTCGAATGCTTCGTCGGCAGTATAAAGAGTGAGATGCAACTGTATCTCCACGACGTCCAGGCCAACTGGAAGCCTGGACTAAAATACATTGATCTCGGTGGTGACTCTGACACAGACTACATATCTGACTGTTCAGACAGCCGAGGCACTATTCGTAGTAGTCACCGTCGCCGGGCGCAGATGAATTGAACTTGTCTTCCACAGTGTCGTTCTAATGAAAATGTACGATGATGTTTTCGTGGGACATAATCGGAGTAGTGAATTTGTGCGTAGTCAGTTTTAGGAAGACGATTTGAATGAGGGAATGCCGTCTTGAGGCGAGATCATTGTAGGAGGCAATAGAGGAGAAGGATCATATTACTGACGATGATAGGTTGATTACTAGTTATGAGTTTTGGGGTTCATGAGGAGGAGTAGGAGGTGGGATGAGTTTCTTTTGGTTACCTGGTGAAAAAATGCTTGGTCTTACTTACCTCGGAGCCATGAAGGGACAGAACGCTTTCGACTTACTGGCCCTCCCACCTAGGCATCGAGAGATGGTGGAAAGTCTTATGACGTAGCACTTTTTGGAGAAGGCGTCTGCTTATTATGGGACGGATGAGGTTGATGTTGTTCGTGGTAAAGGTATGCCGTCCCAGTCCAGGGTCGTCGATAGCGACTGACATTGAGCGCAGGCAAGGGCTTAATTCTGCTTCTGCTTGGAGCACCTGGAGTAGAACAAATGACTACAACGGGTAAACTCATGAAACTGCTTAGAGATATAGAGAGCGTCGACTGACTTGGACAGAATGCGTTGCACGCTGGAACGGTCGTCAGATCCATAATGCCTGCCAAACCACTCTTGCCCTCGCTGAGTTTGAGTAGTCATGCCAGAGGAGTATAGAAAGAGACCTGCTTCTTTCCGTACAGTTTCTCCTGATGTAGCTGATTAAGCATCCTGTTCAGGAGTAGAGGAAATGTTACTCATAGATTGCTGGTTTTGGAGGACACAGGTGGGCCTTGTGATGGTCGTGTAAGGTACACAGATAAGAAATCCCAGAGTGCTTTAGTTACATGTATGACTCCATGTTATCCTAAGACTATTGTATGAGTAGTCAGTATGCTGCCTGAATTGTGTTTATGAGAGTGTTATTTTGAGTTGATAGACCTGATAGCTGATGCTTGCACACCTTACCTCGACACTTCATGTTGTATAGGTTGAATGGCCTGACGCTGACGCCATTGACGATGAAATACTCTGTGACTATCAGACGATCTTGTGGCCCTTCACATATAAAGTAAGAGCACTTCTGTTTTCATTATTGACATCCTATCAGATCCATATAATTATACTCCTATCCCACCATGGGTATACACCAAACACAGCTCCGGTTCGAACCTGCTCGCGTCATCAACCATTATCATTTTTCATCACCCTTTACTTCTCAGTCATCGCATGCTGAGCATCTTCCTCATGAGCAGCACCAAGCTTGGCCTCGACATCACCCTTCTCGGCCTTGGTAGTAAGATGAGTAGCGACATGAGTCTTCCAAGCTGGAGTACCGATGTACTTGATACCATTAGGATCCTCGAACATATCCGCAGTCTCTTCAAGTGTCTTTCCAGCTGTCTCGGGGAACATGAAGAAAACGTGGATGAACATGGCAACGTTGAAGACACCAAAGATGATGTAGCTCTTCCAGGTGATGTTCTCAAATGCAACAGGTGTGAAGAGTCCGAGGGCAGTGTTGAAAGCCCAGTTGGATGAGGTAGCGAAGGCGACACCCTTTCCTCGAAGACGAAGAGGGAAGAGCTCAGGGGGATATGTCCATGAGGCTGGACCCCATGTTGGTGCGTAAGAAGCGACGAAGAGATATGTGCAGGCGATAAGACCCTTTGCAGCACTTCCACCGACACTCATGGAGACTTGAGGAGAGTCACGCTCATCCTTGGGGATCTCAGTGCCGTGAGCAGCCAAGATACCGGCGTTGGCGAACATCCATGTGCACATGAGAGTAGCACCGATGAGGAATGTTGGGCGCCGTCCCCATTTATCCATCCAGAGAAGGGCGGGGATGGTCATCAAGACGTTGATGATGTACTGGATAGATGAAGCGAGAAGGTTTGCGTTGCCCTTGTATCCTGCCATCGAGAAGACGTAAGATATGTAGTACACTAAAATTGTTAGCATCAAATCTGTAAGGAGGTGAAGAAGACTTACTCATGACGTTCATGCCAGTAAGCTGAGACCAAATCTGAGTAAAGATGCCAATGACAGTCCTGTTGATCATGTTCGGCTTGAACAGATCAAGGTATGTTACATCAGCAATCGACGCTTCAAAAGCGCACATATCCTTGATATCCTGCAACTCCAGCGCTACAAACGGGTGATCAGGATCTCCATGCCCATGCACAAGGGTAAGTACACCATGACACTCGTCCCAACGATCCTTCCTCGCAAGCCAACGAGGAGACTCCGGCAGCAACATCATCATGAAGAAGAGGAACACGCCAGGAACCATCTGAAGACCCCAGGGCACACGGAATGCAGCGGTGGAGTAGTCGGAGGAGTGACGGCCGCCGATCATGGCGCACCCGTAGGAGATGTAGTACATTATCAGGATGCCCCATGTTATGGCCCATTGCTGCATGCCGATGAAGCGGCCGCGCTTGGAGGGGGGTGAGATCTCGGCGATGTAGACGGGGACTTGGGCGGATTCGATGCCGACTGCGAAGCCGTTTATGATGCGGCCGACAACGAGCATGCCGATGTTTTGAGAGGCGCAGGAGATGATAGACCCAATGATCCTACCGATGTTAGTATGTAACCTTTGTGCTACCATTTTGATGACTTACCAGATGATACAGCCAACCATGATAGAGTACTTCCTTCCAAGGCGATCACTGATAATGCCTGATACCAAAGCACCCAGCCACGAACCAGCAGCCATACTCGCCGTTATACCACCCTGATTGAGCGAGGTAGGTCCACTGCAATCCTCATCATCATCAAATGGCGGTCCTTTAGGTCCTTGGTTAAAGTAACATTTATAAGAGTTCTCGCCCAATTGAGCAGAGATAGAGGAAATGTCGAAACCGAAGAGTGCACCGCCTACGACGGAGACACCGGCGATCACGTAAATGTTGCCAATAGGCATATTGGTAGAAGTGTAGTCAATCCAGTCTGTAAGTGATTGAGCTGTAAGACGAACGATGCAACTGGGGCGGGATGCGTTTTATAGTTGTCATGCTCACTGGGGATGGTTACACTTGTTTGAGATGATGGCCTCGGGTTAATGTGTCCCGTTAATGTGGACGCTGAAGGATTCTGCTTTGTCCTAAGGTCGCATACATTTGAGCTCCTGATGCTGGAGATCCTTGCTGTTGGGAGCTTCTCCACTGGGCACGGGGATAACGTTCTGGGGTTGATGGAGGTGGGTAGAACATGGAATTGTTTGTGATATGACGTATTGCTAAATCCTTCGAATTTTTGGATGACAGTCAATTATTGTGCTATCACCAAACGATCCATTGATCATAGTCTCGATTTAAGTTTTCCAACTTCCTAAAGCTTCAGTTGCTGGAGTCCATCACACTCAGATACAATAGATACAGTCAAAGCCTAACTCTATCCCCATATTCTTCATCTCCATACGAAAAACCATCATCCCCAAAGATCACCACTTTTTCAGTGGATCTTCATCCGTGACGTTACATCTTTACCACCGAGTATTTGGCCGTTCTGTTCACTCTCTATTCGGCAACAACCTCGCGGAACATTAACTGGCTAGTGGTGTCATTGTCGATCATGTCACTTGAATCAAGAAAATATCCCGTAAGGCATGCATTTTAAACCCGTATATTACTTAAAACCGGTAAGCTCACAGCGCTTATTACTTAAAAATGCGGGCTGATCATTTCGGATCCGAGAAAGAAAATGGTGTGTTCCCCCGGATCTCCACTGTGGGAATAGGTCCGAATACAAAGGCGATAAGCGCTGCAATGAGACCCAAGAGTTTGGGGGAATGGACTGAGTGCTGGAGTCACATGTTCGGTGTGTTTTGACAGGCGAGGGTTCGTGATACCATGGGTCTTGTGATGGGATGAATCGAGAGATGCGAGAATGGCATTATTTCGATTCTGGCTAAATTGAACCTGATGCTTTTTGTTGCTCTTCTTTCATCCTGGTTATTGTCTTGTGCTTTTGGAAGAGTTTGATGGTCATGTGCATTTAGTGGGCTGGTCCAAACTGCTGGGAGCTGATCAACATCACATCACCAGCGTCTGTAATTGTCAGCAAGTCATTCAATAGTTCAATACAATCTTCGCTTTGTCGGTTGTTCTACAGCTCTGAATTGCAGAGACTCGAAATTCTTACGTTCTCTTGTCAATTGGCCTACCCTACCCTACCGAGATAAATCTGAGTCTCGACGACGGCTTAACCTACACCTGTCAGACGCGCTGCGACCGCGTCGCGTCTTCTTGAGTGAGACGTACCGTTCCCCTCCGCATTCTTGTATCATCATCCGTATTCTCAATTTAATGTTCTGTTATTATTGTCTCTGTGCACTTGGTTCAAATTCCTAGTGCGGAATGTCCTTCCAGCATCCGAAAGCCGCACCAACTTTACTTTGATGCTGGCGCACTGAATCATGCCCTGTAGCTGAGACACAAATTCTGTTACGAGGAGTGCCAGGCCGTCAATGATGAGCTATGGAGCAGGAGCTCGAGTACATCTATTACCAATAGAGGTATTCTAGCAATGTAGTCAATGATCCAAGACAATTTGCGCTTGGCGTGCCGTGCCGCATGACACGCACTGCCGGAGCTAGACACACATGCCGACGCTTCCTCTTTCGAGAATGGTCTTGACTGAGCCTCACCATCACAAACTGTCAACAAATCTCACTCACTTACACCTTATCTTAATCATAGATATCAACTTCGTCATTATAATCATAAGTGCTATCATTATTAGACTCATAAACGAGCACTCATCGCTCGTTCTAATGCATGCAATGCAATGCCTCAACGCCAAACTCCTCGAATGCTTCAAAAATGCTCGATCCCAATTCTCATGCTCGCTATGCCCCAAACTCATCAATCACACTCCTCCCCTCTACAAAGTCATTATCAACCCCCGTATACGGAATCTTCAACCCAAAGCCCTCAGGCCCACCAACCTTCATTCCCTTATCCGTCTTCCACAGCGGATGCGCCGGCAACGCAACAACGTTAACGCGCAATCCGTACCTCAAATCCTGAGATCCAATACCCTCACCGTCTTGACCGAGAATGGAGATTAGATCGGGCACTGTGCATACGACTTGTTGTGAAGCTTCTGAGCCGTCGGCGTCGCTGAGGGCTGCGTAGAGATATTCGTTCTGGAAGGGGATCACCATGTGGCGGTCGCTGGGGGCGTCTTGTTTGTGGGATTCGCGCTCGTCTTCGCTGAGGGGCGCGATCACGACGGAACCCATTGTGTAGCCGCCGCCGATGTAGCGACGGACATCGACGATCTTGCCGGTGAAGAGAAGTTTTCCAGCGCAGACGTCAAACTGACCAATTAGCGGGTACTCAATTATAGCAGCGCCCAATTGGATAGTAGCGATCAATTGGGCGGAGAGGAAAACTTACAATCGCGTCAACGTAGCTGGTCTTCTTGCGACGAGCATTGTGCACTGCGCGGCCGAGATACCACGCTTGAGATACGGTGTTGGGAACGCCGTGAGATTTGATGACGGAGCCGGGGAGGGGATTGGCGCAGACTGCGCAGCCGAGACCGAGTTCGATTACCGTTGTTCTGAGAAGACTCTCGAGACGGATTGGGTTATCGGTGCTCTGTTGCTGTTAGTGAATTGTGAAGAGATTGGTGGGTGGTCATGCTTACCATGACGACACTGGTGTTTCCACGAGCGTCGGAGAGAACGCAGGGTGTGAGGGAGTGGCCGTATACACTGAACGTAGCTATGAAGGTTAGATAGAGGGTCAACTGAATGAGTGTTAGGAAACGTACCGTGATACATGGTGGGATAAGCTCGGCCCATGGCATCGCCATCGACGACAGGGACGTCGAAATGAACAGCTGGCGGGAAAGCGCTCATACCATTTCCACCACCACTGTCTTTGTTAGTACTAATCTCCCAAACACAAGCGTGAACTTGACTTACATCTCGTCAATGTACATGCCATCAAAGGTCTTGTTTCCAACAACCTTGTTCACAGCATTGATGCCAGTCACTATCTCATTCCCGCCCGCGATACGCTCATTAATGACACTCGGACTCCCATACCACGAGCCAAAGCAAATCATAGCATCGTCTTTAAGCGCTTTCGGCGAAATAACCCTCAATCTCCCCTTGGGATTATTTCGTAGCGCATCCAAGCCCTTGAGGTACTCGTGATGTGTTGGTCCTCCGCCGCCTGTGCCGAGAACACCGCATCCTGTCGCGATCATCTCTAGATCAACTTCGGAAAGATACCACGTTCCGTTCTGAACATCAGGGCGATAGGCGTCGAGATCAACGTGGAGAGAGGGCTTGTACGTTGGTGTGAGAGCATCAGGAACGCTGACTTTCTCACCCTCGTCGTCCTCTGTCTCCTGCACGCTTATCACGGGCGGCGAAGGCGGCGGCGTGAGTTCCTCAGGAATAGCGAGATGTCCCACCGCACGAACCTGCAGTCTCATGGCGCCGTTGGACATGTACTGAAGCGGTGTCTTTGTGATCTCCACGATCTTGACGTCGTTCTTCGCTGCGCCTTTGGAGATGGCCATGTCGATTGCTTTCGCGCACGCAGCATCCACAATGGTCTTTTCGGAGCGTCCCTCGGGGATTTCCACGACGTCGATCTCGCCGGATACTTTGGCAATTGCTGCGCCGACGGCGTTGGCGGCGCCTTGGTGGATGGGTACAATGCACTCGTCGACGCCGGCGAGGTCTTCGGTTACGAGCAGGGCACCTCCGCCTACGAGGAGGACGTGCACGGGGGCGGAGGAAACTTTCATTTGCTCGACGACGCCCTCGAGCATTTTCTTGAGCTCTTTGCGGCCGCTTTCGATGATGTGCGCGGGTACGTCTTTGACGAGCTCGGGGTCCCCTAGTTTCGCTTTGCCCAGCGCGACGACGATATCACTCGCCGTTAATGTCTTGCCTCCAAAGACTCTGGCTTCTTGCTGGAGTAAATGTCCGACTGATCCAGGACCGACAGTGACGTTTTGTGTAGGAGGGTCGACTTGCACTTTGCTTCCGCCGCCGAGACCGATTGATACAACCTCTGGCATAGAGAACGCAGTGCGCACGCCGCCGACTTCTACGAAACCAGGTGCTTGTCGTGGAAAACCCGATGGAAGAAGTGCGCAGACATCAGTAGTCGTCCCACCGATATCCACAACCAAAACCTGCGGCTCCTCGTCATCCGCGACATTCTCACGCTTATGATCCAGTCCAGCGAGATACGCAGCACCAGTCATACTATTCGTGGGACCGCTCGCAAAAGTCTTGATGGGAAACTCAGCGGCTGTGTCTGCATCAATAAGCGTGCCGTCGTTCTGCGATAAAAAGAGAGGACACGTGAGTTGCAGCCGATGCATGGCGCGCTTGAAACCCTTCTTCACGCGGTGTCCTGTTCGCAGGATGGAGGCGTTGAGAATGGTGGCATTTTCTCGTTCTAGGAATCCTGTTGGGCCGATGTCGTGGGAGCATACGACCTGGAGGGATGGTGCTTCTTGGAGAAGAATTCGTCTGCATTCTTCTTCGTGTTTGCCGTCGTGGTCGAGGGGTGAGAACACGCCTACCAGAGCGATAACGTTGATTCCCTTTGCGACGACATCACGCGCAGTCTGTCTAATCTGCTCATGGTTCAACGGTTCAATTTCTCGTCCGTCAATCTCAAGGCCTCCATCGAGGTAATAAACTCCTCCGTCGAGAATACTCCTCAATCCAACAGGAAAATCCGAAAACGGCGGTAATTGTCTAGTAAACGGCCCGCACAGCCTCACGACAGCGACACGATCTAATCTTCGCGCATCAGCCTCCACGAGCGCATTGATAAAGTGTGTTGTGCCGATGGTAACGCTAAGAACACCGCTCTGATCAACGCCTGAATCGCGGAGGACTGCTCTTATGGCAGCCTCAATACCGCTGGTGATGTCTCGCGTGGTAGAGGCCTTGTGGGAGGCGAGGACGCCACGGCCAGGGGTTGATGTGGCAGCAGCTCGGATGTCGAGAATGGCCGCGTCCGTGTTGGTACCTCCGACGTCTACTCCAATTCGGTACAGGGACATGTTGGCGGTAGAGAAGTGTGCTGTTGGTTGGGAGGATGATACCCTGGAGGTGCCTGAAAGCATATTACGGTGGGGGCGGCGTAGAAGAGAGGTATCACCAGATCTTTATAAGTGAGAGGTCATCCATAGTGCGTAGTTCTACTGCATTTTATTTTTCAAGAGCTGACATTTTCATTAGTGAGTGGGAAAAATAACTCCTCTCCAATGTTTTCCTCGCTGAGACTGGATCATGCGAGAGGGGGGCGGCGAGAACGGATGGAGCGAGTTGGCCGACGCCAGAGAGAAAAGAGGAGACATTGAACAACTTCCCCGAACTGCACCGGAACCTCTTCTCCTTTCAGCATCGTATCTCCCTGAACTGCCGATCTCCCTATCATTGGACAATGTCTTGTGTCTCTTGGCCGACGCCTCAATCCGGGGTACGTATCTCTCCTCTGATCCCGAATTCCAGTCTGTGGCTCAACTGGACAATCACAAGATAAGGCTGAGGATTAAACTTTTTAGCAGATCGAACGCCAGTCACACCAATGAACTCCCCCCCCCCCCCCCCCCAGCGGACCCTTATAGTTTCTGCTTTCCCCTAAATCTTTCCCACAGTGACAGCAGCCCCCCTCAAGCTACTGTACACACTATCGATCCGGAGGCTTCGGGAAAATCTGAAGCTATTCGCATTTCATCTGTCCAACAATGGCCGTTGCGAATCTTCTCAAGCGCATTGAACTACCGCGTGGTTCGCGCTTCATCGTACGCAACTATTTAACCTCCTCAACACGCGTCACCCCCCTAATTTGCTACTCCGCAGAATGAAGATGTCAGACCTGTTGGGACTGAGCGACGAACATGGACGTTTCTAACGTTCCACAACTTCTGTACGGTTACTTTTCATTCGTTTGTGATTTTATTTTTTGCCGAGATGGGGAGAGTAATCACACTGCATAAGCGCATCTAACCAACGGGCATCTGACAGGGCTGTTGATCAACTGCAACATTGCGACGTATCTGACCGGCAGCGCGCTGATTCCCCTTGGCTTGACGTGGTGGCAGGCCATCATCGCCATCATCCTCGGAAACATCCTCGCGACTGCTGCGCTGATTCTTGCTTCGCTTGCTGGAGCTTATTACCACGGTACGTAAAACTCCACTCCCGAATCCTTCGTCGAGGATCAATTGGCTTACGGATTGCAGTGGGCTTCCCTGTCTTTAGTCGAGCGGTATGGGGAATCTGGGGATCGCAGTTCGTCATCTGGAACCGCATCTTTCTCTCCCTCGGTATGTCACCTCTCCTCCATTTGATGTCTGGGTTGTACTAACGTATCAAAGTCTGGTATGGCTTCCAGTCTTGGGTCGGCGGACAATGCACGTATCTCATGCTTCTGTCATGGGATCCCAACCTCGAGAAACACATCCCCAACACGATCCCCGCGTCGACCGGCATGACATCCGCGCAATTCGTCTCCTACTTCATCTTCTGCATCGTCACGCTCCCGTTCCTATGGATCAAACCGCACCGAATACAAAAGTTCTTCTACTTTGCTAGCTCTGTCACGCTCGTTTTCTTCCTGGTTCTTCTGATCTGGGCGCTGGCGACCATGGGATCGGATGGCTTTGGAGATACTCTTGCTGATAGTACACCTCTTCCGGTCACTGGGGGTCCGCAGAGTGTTACGTGGCTTACGATTTCGGGAATCATGTCGACGATTGGCGGTATTGCGGCGGGTATTCTTAACTAGAACGATTATGCGCGTCTGTCGAAGAAGCCTGGGGACGCTATTTGGGGCCAGACTGTTGCGTTTCCGCTTTACAGTATTGGAGCGTCTGTCATTGGCATTCTCGTCACTGCCGCTACGCAGAAGAGAATGGGCGAGGCTATCTGGAATCCCCCTACCCTCCTCGCCGCTCTCTTGGCCAAGGATCCAACCGCAGGTACCCGCGCTGCTATCTTCTTCGCCGGTCTCGCCCTATCCATTTCTCAGCTCGGCAGCAATCTTCCCGGCAACGCCCTCGCAGGCGGTATCGATCTTGCTTCCGTGTTCCCCAAGTACATCAACATTCGACGAGGTGCCTATCTCATGGCCCTTCTCAGCCCCATCGTCAACCCGTGGCGTCTCGTCAACACCGCTACGGTCTTCCTCACTGTGCTCTCAGGCTACAGTGTCTTCTTGGCGCCCATGACTGGTCTCATGGTGGCTCACTATAACCTGGTGGCGAAGGCCAAGGTCAATGTTGACGATCTTTTTGTGGGTAACAAGGATAGCATTTACTGGTACAACTTTGGTATCAATTGGCGTGCTTTTGTCGCGGTAAGTTCCACACTGTTTTTATTGCGCGGAAAACTCAACTGACTTAATCTTGTTTAGTGGATTGTTGGTGTCGCGCCTACAATGCCAGGCTTCATCGCTGCTGTTAATGTCAATGCTAAGGTCTCAGATGGCGCAAAGAACCTCTACCAGCTGAACTACCTCTTTGGGTTCGTTGTCAGTGCTGCTGTTTACTACGGACTTCACATTGTAGTCCCTGATAAGAGGTTTGACGCCTTCATCAAGGATGGCACAACTGCCAAGGAGGTCCAAGCTGTTTATGATGAACGCTGGGATATGACCTACTCCGAGAGTGAGCCTGGATCAACTGAAGAGCACTCTTTTCAGCGAAACAAGGGACCTAACTCCCTGACCACGTCTGTTTAGTTACGAGATTCATGTTGGCGATGTTTCTTTTCAAGATTGCAAGCCTGTTATCTGCTACTCTACCCATACTGAGACCTTTTTAATTATCATTTACCATATCAAACATAGCGGGGATTCTGGATAAAAATTCATCACTTTATCTTCTGATAGTAGCAACGTTACCTCGGTAGAACCTGATTGAGATCTTCAACCCCTCCACTTTGTTTAATTGTCGCATCTTGAAATCGCGTCATGACAGGCTAAAACGTGAACATGTTCTGAAGCTACGGCACTTGAACACGCTCTTCTTTTAGCTCCCGTGCCCTCTGTAATTTCACACTAATCTCATTTTCCGAGACACTAGTACGTAAGTAGAAGATCCGCCCCCTAAAAAAACTCACTCGGCCAACTCCGTGCTCTGCGCCCAAACCCTCCCTTGTCGGCCAACTTATCTTTCCCGGTGCCCCCCTCCATCACGCGATTTTCGCCGACATCTCTTCGCCTCTTTCTCTCCCTCCTTCGCTCCCGCAGCCTGGCTCGTTTTTACACACTCTCCCTCAAACGCGCGTGGAGCGTATTACCGTTAACGGGTACCTGGCCCGCCTCCTCCGAGTAGCAATCATACCAAGATCAGATGGATCACTCTCAGGCTGAGGCTAGCGATCGGGAACGGGCAACTTCTTCCTCGTCCACTGCTACACCCCGCAAGTTCAGCATTCGCAGTAACTTTGGTAAAGCCCGTCAGCCACGGAGCCGCAAGAACAGACCCTGCGACGCCTGTCGTCGCCGGAAGACTGCTTGTGTCATCACCTCTGAACCCCCTTGTGAGGCGCCCCCCCCCCCCCCCCCCCCCCCCAAGATTCCCACCCACTACCAGTCCAGTGGTTCACACAAACTCCACTTGACGTGACACTTCCCGCTAGTCGATCTGTGAATTGCTTATACTGACCGTTGCATCAACCTGTAATACAGGCCTTTTCTGTAAAAGCAGAGGCTTGGTATGCCAGTCCCTCTCCGATACTGACCCTCTAGCCCACCGGCCTACATCCGGCCCTGGGCCCGAGTCCTCCAGAGGCCAAGATGCACTAAGCCCGGCGTCTGCATCTGCTTCTGTATCTGCATCTGGCACATCGGCCATCTCACCGTCGGCGCCATCTGAAGCTACTCGGCACAGATCCGAGTCCGCAGCCGTTGTACACAACGGTCTCGTGCGCCATCCCGTGCCAGCTCCTGGAGAAGGTTCCCTGGATCGAAGCATCAGCCTAGATCCACCGCGCCTGGAGCCTAATCAAGAAGTCGCCTACGCTCTTGAAGATGTCCCAGGCCGTACGGCGCACGCCATGGCGTTAGGCTCAGAGCAGGACCCTTACTTCCTCGACGCCTTTAGATCCGTGCTTCTCAGTGAGCGCGAGGGCATTGACGCCAACTTTGTGCAGGTCTACCATGGCGGGCCTGATGTGGATGATTACCCGATGCACTTCCTCCTGCTGCTTGACGAGTTCCCCGATCACAAGAACGAGGCTAGGCAGGTGGCGTCCGATGCGATAGAGCGCATCGTCTGGCCCCACGGCCCGGCCCTCGTCCGTCTTTATTTCCGGCACGTTCACGTAGGATTCCCCGTCATCCACAAGACTCGCTTCCTTCGGCAATACGCGACCGCCAAGCTTGACATACCCTCGTCGCTACGGGGCGCCGTTTACGCCTTGGCGTGTGTGTTCTGGAAGCAGGACGCAACGCTTGCGGGAATACCTTGTCCATTCCAGCAGCATGAGCTCACTAACAATGCCCAAGAAGCGTTGAGACGAGAACTTGATGCGCCTAATCTCTCCAGGCTAATGTCAGCCCTGCTGCTGATGCACATGGTACCCCCAGAGATTGACAGCGTTGAGACACCGTATGTATGGGTAATGGCCTGTCAAGCCACAGCAACAGCGCAGATGCTCGGTCTGCACCAAGACCCTGACAAGTGGAACATAGCACCCTGGGAGAAGAGGTTACGCAAAAAGCTCTGGTGGGCAGTCTTTTACACAGACTGCTGGTCAGCTGTAAGCCACGGTAATCCCCCGCATATAAGCTACGAGTCCTTCACGACTCCACCCCCGGACATGGATGATCTGCGGTCTGGCGAGGATATCCCTGACGATCTTCGCTATATGATCGATCCTGAGGATGCCACGTTCCGCGTGTCTGACGGTGCACGCTTTCTTGAAATGATCACTGTGTCTCGGGAGATGCGTGCCATCCTTGACTGCAGCTAGTAAGTAACATAACCATCGGCGTATTGACGACAGTGACTCACATGATCCAGCGGTGTACGATCAACTCAACAGACGCGTACTCAACTGATACCTATCCGAGACACCCTCAAGGAATGGCCCAGCCTCATCCCAAGCTGTTTGGCCGTGAGACCCTACGCCCATAACGGTATGTGACATGCATCTTTAGAATTCGCCGATGTCTAACACGAACCAGGACCCCTTCACATATCCTTCTTCGCTACGCAGGTGCTGCTCTTCCGGGGTCTAATGTTCCCAGCCACAAGAGCCGCAAAGGTCACACCAGGATCTAATCTTCAGCGATGGCTCTCCACCGCACTAGCAGAGTTCGAGCTCTTTACGACATTCATGGCGTACATTACTGAGGAGGAACTAACAAGCTTCTGGGGAAGATGTAAGTTTGCCGATCAAGATGTCGCTCCGAAACAGTAACTAATGCAGTGCAGTTGCCCGAACGCAACTTATCTTGTGCGGAAACTTTCTGATCTATCTCTTCTTGCTGGCGAGTGATCCGCGAGATATCGAGGCTGCTTATCGGTTGTTGGAGAAGTTTCATCAGTCATTGCAGCGACTTGGTGCTACGGAGGATGTAGCTGCAAAGGTTTTCTTGCGACCTGTTATTCTGAGGATTGATTCGTTCTTCATGCAAGCTACAGAGCTGATCAAGCATGGAAGAACGGTTGTTCTGGAACCACCTGTCATGACAGTTCCAAGGGGTGAATCTTGAAAAGTCCAGAGAGTATAATTGGATATTAGAGTGCAGTCTTTTCTATCATAATGAATAATGACCAACTGAATCATACGTAAATTATCCTTTTTTCCCGATGTTGCATCACAGTGATTCCGACCAGGATCCACAGCTATCTCATTAACTGTCAAAAGTGGCTTTTAATAAAACTCGGCAAAGTTTCTTGGTTTTCTCAAACTATCGAAATTTCATGCAAGCCCATGGCATAGAATCTGCACCATCGGCCAACAGTAAGTGCATCACGCAGAACAGAATTTGGTGGCTGATATCCGATCGGCGAGTCGGGGGGATGGTTAGCCTCGGCACTACTCCACCTTTAGCGTTCGCCGATGCTATCGACTAGGATCTTGTGATATGTTTTTCTTCGTTTCGAGGTGATGATCAAGTTCCCCGAATTATCTTACATCAGATTGTTGGTTTGCATGCGAGGTTGGAAACTTGGAAAGTGTTGTTGGTGAAATAACCGACATTTGATGGTGCGGGGTTGGGGAGTTGGTGATATCCTCGGCTTACCGACCTTGCAGCGGGAATTGAACTGATACGACATGATCCTTGTATTGAAAAGCGAGACTCGTCTGATTATACGATAACCGGTATAGGGAATGATACGCGTAATCATGCCTTCAACCACTTCAACACCTCAGCGGTGAACTGCTCAAAACCATCCACAAACGAAACATGGCCAGCATTCTTGATAATCACCAAATCAATCTTGTTGCTCTTACCCGCCGCTTCAAACCCCTCTTGGATCTTATCTCTCATCTCCTTCATAGTCTCCGGTAGATTCGCATCCTTCTCGCCAACGATACAAATCGCATCATCGACACTCGAACCAATCTTAGCAAACTTCGGTCGAAGATCAAAAGTCTCGCTTCTCAGTGCGTTACAACATGCTTCGAAACCATCGATCGTAGTTCCAGACATGACTGTTCGCATACGCTGTGTTTCCTGAGGGTTGTTCTCGAGCCACTCTTTGCCGAACCATCGCTCTAGTGTGCTTTGGATGGTTGAGTCGAGATTACCTGCTTCTCGGGCTGCGGCGACGCGAGGACCAAAGGTATCTTCTGTGCCGGCGTTTATGGGCGATGAAGAGATGGTGTCGCAGATGGCGAGCTTGCTTACAACATTGGGATACTTGGTGGTGAAGTAGACGCCTGCAGACGCACCCATCGAGACACCAATCCATGAGTAGACCTTGTTGATCTCCAGCTTCTTGAGAAGATGATGGACGTCTTCAGCCATAGAGTCAAACGTAGGGCTTAAATCCTTAGGTGCGGATGATCCGCCATGGCCGGGTTGATCATAGCGTAGAGTGCGATAACCATTGCTGTTGAGGACCTTGACGACGTGATCCCATACTGACAGAGGTGCAGTGAGGGAGTTTGACAAGATGATGAGGGGTCCTTCTTTTGGGGAGGAGTCCAAAGCGTAGGCCAACGTTCTGGAATCGGGGAGTGTCAAAGAACTAGCCATTCTGATGTTACTTCTCGCGATAAGACAACTTTTGTGGTATACAAACGACGAATTAATAAGACGACGAAACATGTCAAATGTTTAATGTTATACTGACGGAGAGGTCGTCATGTTGGTCCGACCTCGAGGCGTAGGGTAGCCAGCGGTCTTTAGTTTCTCCATCCCCAAACTTTCAAGGTAACATTCCATTAGCGTCTTATTCCCACGCCATCTACGTATTCCATCGGAAGCATGCATCCGTCCCGCGGGAAAAGGAACCCCAGATCCGGGAAGCATCGATTCGATGAGTCCTTTTCCTCCGTAAAACCATGTCTGAATCTGCAAATGCGAAGCGTCGTCTGCGGCGCATCCCTGACGAATCCCGTAAGAGGAACGCTCAAAGTTGTGATCGTTGTCGAAAGGTGAGTATTTTGCTGTAAAGATGTCTTCTGAGTGATGTTGACTGCTTGTAGAGGAGGTGCAAATGTGTACCTGATCCTTCAGGCGTAGGCTGTGTGAATTGTCTTGAACATAACGTCACTTGCTCGTATACAGCGCCACGAAAGACGCGTTTCTACGGGAGTGTGGATGATTTGAGTGATAGGTTTGCCTCACTTCTCTGGATGTTGTGTAACGTCGTTGACACCATTAGGTATCGATGTCTCGAAGCAATTGTCAGAGGCGCTTTTCCGAATGAAACTCTTGATCATGTTAGTGATCTTGCACAATTGGGTCAGAAGATGGGGTATAAAATGCCTGATGTTTCTGATCCCAACAGAACACATATAAGAGTTGAAGATCTGGTGCAGAATCCTTCTAGTAAAGAACGGACTCCGAGTACAGGCCCGGATATCATCACGGCCGATTCGAGGGCTGATACATCGCCGAGGAGTTCAAAGTCTCATAGTGAAGAACCGCACTCCTCGCTTGTGAAGGATAACTCTGGTCATGAGCACTATATCGGACCTTCAGGGACTCTGAACTTCTGGAATCAACTCCGGAATCTTGTTGACTCTAATAATAGCCCTTATCCATCGCCTGGTCGTGAAGGAGCCACCAAGTTTACGCAGGATAACACAAGTCGACTTTTGGAAACTGATGGACAAGACGAAGATGACCAACCACCACGTACTGCAGCAACACCTCAAGATGGACCATCCCCTGGATCCATCACCTCTGCTATTGCGCGCGACTTTACACGTCTTCCAACAGCAGACATGGATGAAATCCTCGGCCAGTTTCCCTCAAACGAAACCCTTGATCTACTTATCCAGTCATACTTCAAGAATGTTCACGACGACTTTCCTCTATTCCACAGAGCTACCTTTGAGGAAGAGTACGAAAGCTTCATCGTCGAAGCTCGCCGCAGTTCACGTCTTCCTTCGAGACCACTTCGATTACCGGACTGGGGTTGGATAGGCTGCCTTCATATGATTGTGGTATTTGGCTCTATCGCTGATAGGTCAATACCAAACGTTGATCATTCTGCTCTTCGACGAAGATCTATTGCAGTCGCTAGAGGTCTGCTCCCTCAGTTCATCTCGAAGTGCTCACTTACGAATGTTCGAGTTCTGCTCCTTCTTTCATTATTTCTACATAACAATAATGAAAGAAATGCTGCGTGGAACATTGCTGGAACAGCTACTCGAATCTCCTTTGCCCTTGGTCTTCATCGCTCAGACATGAGTGCCTCCTTCAGACCATTAGAGAGAGAAGTTAGAAAATGGGTCTTTTGTACGCTCTACTCCTTTGAGCAATTCCTTGCTTCAAGTCTTGGTCGACCTAGTGGCCTTCAAGAACTCGACGTCGAAGTCGTCCCACCACGAGAAGGCTTTGTCGAAGGAGGTATAGGAACTGATGCAAGACTCGTATCATGGTCTGTCAAACTTCAAGCCATTCTCGCGCGAACAAGACTTCTGCACGTTGACATAAATCGAAGTTCAGGGCCGACGTTGGATGAAATCTTGACTGCGCTGAATGGTTGGAAGAGGGACATTGGAAAAGCGCCTGGTCTCGATGTCTCGTGGATCAAGATGGAGGGGCCGGCCCTGGAATCTATCGATCATGAAGGAGCTGTTGATATGGAAGAATTAAAGATATCGTTGGCGTGGAAAACAAGAGCTCAACTTCGCGCCGTGTTACTTCTGCACATTCACTTTCATTATATCGCCATCGTGGCTACACGTCCACTTCTTCTCCGCGACGTTGCAGCAGCACGGAAAGAAGACGCACCAAAAACTCCGGTTCCTACACATGCAGCTCTATGTGTGAAGCATGCATGTCAACTGAGTTATCTGATGATACTCCTAGATCACTTTGATGTTATCAATGGTCTTTCTGGCCTTGATATCTTTTATGCCTACTGCTCTGCTATGATACTAATCCTGCGGTTATTGCGGTTACGACCTGGCGAAGGTGCAGAGAGTATTGGACCAGATGAAGTAATGCTCCAGAGCAAAGTCCGACGTCTAGTCGCGACCTTACGAAATGTCATCAACCACACGGATAAATGCGGCTCAATGAAGAGATTGGCTCAAGTTGTAGATACATTCTCAGAGTGCGCCAACAATCCGACTGATCCTCCGGGTATAGCGAATTTGCCCCCGCAGGGAATCAACATGAACAATCCGCCGTATCCAGCTGGTTGGTCGGCTGAACAAGTACAAGCACAGCAGGGTCAAGGGATGGCACTTGGATCGATGGAAGGACTGTTGGACTTTTTGCCGTTTCCGGGGTTTGGGATGGCTGAAGGATCTATGGCGCAGTATGTGCCAGGGAGTGAGATGGAGATGACGGGATGGCATGATATGGAGTTTTTGATGGAGGGGTATGGGGATCAGAGTAGGACGAATTATTAGACGACGATATGGTACTTATGATAGATGTAATGATTGATTGAAGGATGTGAATTAGTTATAGGAGAAGATGTTGAACCTGTTGATGTTTGGCGTAGTCAGCTCCAAGCTACAGTAGCCCTTGAGGCCGACGGCGAGCCGTCTTCAATTTAGGAGGGTGTAAACAGGAGTTGAATCGCAATCTTGGCAACAAGAAATAGTTACCCCTAACTATACTATGGAGTAAGTTGACGAATCTTATCTTCGCAAGGGTTGGGTTAGGGAAGACGGAATTCCGTGTCACAGTGAAAAACAGCCGTCTAGCATAAACCTTCACTCACTCTGTATAGTATCTAAATGGAAATAAATGCAGCCCAGAGTTCAGCTTGCGGTGAATATAAGCCGGAGAAAGAGACTTCTCCGGAGGATTATTCCCGTAGGATCAGCGAGATATGCAGCATGGACTGGTTTAGGTAGGTAAGTAATGCATTGAAGCTCCGATATTACCTTAATCGTCAATTAGGAATTGCTTACTACGGAAGAGCCTATTGGGTTTCAGTATCTCAACACCAACTCACCCTCGGGTCAAATGCTTCTGACACTAGACGCGAGCGAAGGATTCACATGCTATAGCAAGCAGTCAGGATCAGAGCTTATTTAACCGAGTGGTAGGATCGCTGTATGACCCCTCTAAGAAAATCACTCACAAAGACATATATTCCCGACGAAGTCCAGCAGTAGGTCAAGTTGCAATCCAGAGAACCTAACTCAGCCAGTCACATATCGCAAAATGACCAAAGCGACCGCAGTTTTGTTGACCCTCCTGGGTATCGCATTCGCTCAAATCGATAGAACATGTATCGACATCGTCTTCAACTCCGAAACAAACACGTTATCGGGTAAATGCCAGCCTCGTGATAACTCGGGCTACATCCCGTCCGAGTTGGACCTCAATGATTGTTTCGGATACGACGGCACCAACATTACAGTAAGTCGTTCTCGCAAAAGTCATTCGATTCATAAAATCTTAACAGTTTGTTAGCCAACTTACCATGGAAACTTTGCTGAGAGTTGTCACGGATGCGAGATGTTTGTAGCGCCTGATCCGTGGTATGGTGGTGCAGAGTACTGGATTAGGTGCACTTGCATGGGACAGAGTGAAAAGGTCGCTGTTCCTCTTGGTAAGTTGATTCTACGGATATGTACAGTGAGAAAGTGACCAACTGAACTTAATAGAAGCCGCTGTTGCACATGAGTACGTGTCTAATAAGGATGGGCACTTGCTTTGTTGATGGAGAGGTTGTGCGAAAGACCAGTATGGGATCTATATTGAGCTCCTTGTTCGATCAAGAAACAGTCCAAATGGGGTATTTGCTCAACGTTTTTGATCGTTGACAGCTTGTTCATGAAGTCCCTAATACAGTGAACAAAGCAATTGTTTGTGTGATTCTTTGTTCATACAGCGAAAACGAATGCTGGAATAAATATTCACATATAAAGGTATCGCAATCAGAACACTACAGATTTAATGTTCAGTCAAGCCAATGTACGGTCAATATATGAGTAGTGATCTATTCGACTCGTAGGTTTAGATTCATCATTTTTAGTAACGTAATCATCTATCAACCACCACAACAAATACCAGCCCACACAACAGAAACCTACAACATGTCTTCTGATCACAACCTTGATCAAAACCCCGACTCCCCATCTTCTGATACGGAGACCTCCCAACAATCCCAACCAGTGACACTGGACCTTCTCCCCACTGAAGTCCTTCTCCAGATTTCAGGTGAACCTGGAAAAGACCAAAGCAAATCTCAGCTCAGGAGTTCAAGGGGCTATGCTTGCTCAGCCCTTCTCTTAACCAACTGTACCTCCCCTTTGACTTTGGGAATAACAATGGCGCTTTCCGTGACGTCATCAGAAGCGCCGATGTTAAGGTAATGGAGCGATGCGCCCAGCTTGGAGCTGCACCCGATATGAGATGGGAGATACCTGAATCTGACGGCTGCAAGTGCCTGTCCGAGTAGCAGCATACCCACCACAGACCTATCGATGAGCTATTGGAGAGTGTCTACTTGGGCGAAGCCCCCATTGGCAAGAGCGTTGACGCTCTGAAGTGGCTTCTAGAAAGGAAGTTTGACATGAAAGAGCAGGGAAATCAGCCCTGGTGTAACGCAAACGACTATTGCGATCATTTCCCTGAATTCCTGATCACTATCTTGAACAAGAGCCCTGATCGTGTCCGCACCGAAGGCATATGCCAAATGATCCAACTATTGCACAGCTATGGTTACTCGCTCCCTTTCCCCATGAACTTTGCGTCATATTTCGGAAGAGGACTGGAAGATATTGGAGTTCCATCTATCCCAGGACCTTTAGACGTCGCTCTACGCTCTCATTGCCCACCTGAACTTCTTGGACTTGTCCTTCGAGATTATTTACGTCCCCTCGTGAAATTTGATGCGACCTCTTTCGCGGGATTTACTCTCATGAAAAGATGGGCAGGAAAATATCGCTTCGCGGAACCTATAGGCTTCTTCGGAGAGCCGAGTATGGAAACAGCCGACCAACCGTGGTGGAAACCCACTAATGTACTGAACACAATCTGGGGACTTTTCCTGGATCTGATGGATAACTCTACGAGCTGGACGGAAGAGTATCGTGGTGAAGCCGCAGACGTGTTCGGGCAGAAGATCAAGGTTCTTATCAAGTATCAAGTGCTCGACCAGCTCGAGGAGAACATGTTAAGAGGCATCGCTGAGTCTATGCGATCAATGACAACTCCTACAAAGGCTAGCAACATTGGCGTAGTCGATGATCGGGATTCTCAGTGCTGCCGGGAAACACTTTACCGTGCGAACCTCCATTTCAAGAGTAATAAACAACATCGGATCTTGGACATCTGGGATCTCATTAATCCAGGCACTGTCTTTTCTATTCGCCGCGAATGCCATCGTTTCAACATTGACCCCGACGGCAATGTTTACAAGATGTAATACGACTATCAGATGCAGAACGACCAGATTAGGCCGACGTTGAAACGTCCATGGGGTAGCGAGGGGGTTGTAAAGAGAGAGAATAGAAAGTGGGGAGATCGCGAATGGAGTCGTTTGTTTGGTACCGACGATGACACAGGCCTTCAAATGATGGGAAGGGTAGGAAGGAGCTTTTCGAGATTAGCCAGCTGGGCTGAGGGATGCAGCTACGCGGATGTTGAGAAGGCTGTATGTGAGCGATGGACGGAACTTGATGCCGAAAAACACCTCCCTTGTGACCTTAGATGAGAGGGACGCAGGATCCTTAGTTATAAGTATGGAATATGCTTGGAAGTTTTATCGATTCAGGTAGGTGAGTTTTTGATCATGCAATGAGAGATTTTTTTTTTTGGTTTCAGCCAAGGCATACTTGATGTAAATAGCGATCAAGGCATTGCTGTAGCGTATTTCCACTTTGATTGTAATTTGTTTTTTTGTGTAACCATCCCTGCAGACTGTGTCTGCCAATTGATAGGCTTGTGTTTGATCACGGCCTGCCAAGCCCCAATGCAGGACTGACGTGGCATGGGAGCCTCGCCGCTGGGCATCTGCGATCTGACATTGAATGAACGAATTACTACATGACATTTCCCTTTCATTCCGATTTCTCATTTTCTGTCTGATCTCTCACTCTCAACCTTTTTAATTGATTTGAGCCAGTTCTATAAAATTTCTTTGCCCGCTGGTCATGGATAAGTCACACTCGAATGATTACCATATCGCCATAGTGGCGCCGTTGCCGGAAGACTACGAGACCGCCAAAGCCTTACTAGACGAAGCCGAGGCAGAATATCATTTGATAAGCTCGGGCGCTGTATGCTCTCTTGGAAAAGCTGGCCCTCACAATGTCGTCCTGGTCGGAAAAGCTGAGGACATGGCCAATGTCTCTGTCTTCGTCAAAGACACTGTCGACGATTTACTTGAAGCTTTCCCGTCTATTCGAGCTGGCTTTTTGATTGGAGTCGACGCTACAGCACCGGATGAGAGCCTTGCCAAACCAGGCGATATCGTCGTGGCATTTCCGCAAGGCTTTCAACCTGGGCAAGTTCAGGTCGACGTGAATGAGACAATTGTTTCGAATCGCATCTCAACGACTTTTGAAATGAGCCACCCGTCCTCCTGTATCAAATCTGTTATCAACGCCATCCAATCCCCGGAGGGTCACCAGCACTGGGGCCAATATCTGCAACATCAATCCTCTCGAGCAGAGCTTGCCTCCACAAAGGATCAACAGCCGCTGGAACGAAATACCGATAAAGCCAACAAAGTTCTACGGGGTAAAGTAGCATCGTATGCTCGTCTACTATCTGATCGTGATTTGGCCAACAGGGTCGGATGCGACAGCAAGATTATGTGCTTCGAACGAGCAGGTGCCAGTATCAAATCAAGATTTCCAATATTGACTATCTGTGGCATACTTAGCTCTACAAGTACCTGTTCTCCAAAATTGAATGAATCTGCGCTACGTCAAATCAAGATGGCCACAGTCATTTATACCATGTTTGTCTCTCATCGAATCAGTACCGCCCAACTGGAAGACGAACATGCCTTTACAGATCGATTTCAATACGAGCCATTTGATTTGGAGAGTGCTGGATATCGATTGGTACTCCTTGAAAAGGGCGTTCAATCTCAATTGCGGTGCCAACTTTGGCAAGCTTACCTCAACGACATAATCCCCTATGAAGCACTGTCATATTCTTGGGGAAGCCAAAGCACACCTCATGAGATCATAGTAGACGAGAAGACATTGTCAATCACAGAAAGCCTGTACGAAGCTCTCTGGCACTTAAGGAGACCTGACGAGGACCGGATGCTCTGGGTTGATGCTCTGTGCATTGACCAGAACAATATCAAGGAGCGCGGCCATCAAGTCAACCGCATGGGTGAGATCTATGGGAAAGCCGACAAAGTGATCATCTGGCTTGGCTATCTGAGTGGCAATGCCGCAAAGCTAAAATCCGCCATCACCCTGTTCGAAGATCGAGTTGAGAATCTACCGGGAATCCCTCGGAAATGGCCGCGCGAAGATCCCCGATGGAAGTCTCGGTGGAAGCAGGTTGAAGCGGACCTCGGACCATCTTGCCATGATGAATTAGTCGATGGCCTCCAAAGTTTCATGGAAAAACCCTGGTTTTCGAGAGTCTGGATTTTGCAGGAAGTGGCCAATGCGAAAAGAACCACCGTGAAGTGTAATCTGGGGGAAATACCTGGCAAGATATTTGCCTTACTTCCTATTGTTATGGACGTTACAGTCACTGAACAGTGTCAAGCTGTCCTGGATATAATGCCTGATCCATCAAAACCCTCGACATCACGAAAACAAGATCGAAACCTCTGCAACTTGCTGTGGAAGTTCAGAGGGTGCAAAGCTACGGATCCAAGGGATAGGATCTATGCATTGATTGGGATGGCATCTGATATAGAAACCGTCGGTATCCAAGCTGATTATTCCAAGGAAGAGAAGGTGGTTATTCGAGAGTTTTGTGAACATCTTCTGGGCCAGGGTTGGGCCGTCAGTCTACCAGCTTCAACCATTGAAGAACTACAGTCGAAACTTCCATCTGTGTCTAAAGAGCTTCTCATGCAGAAACTTGAGAAAGAAAGCTCGGTAGATTCTTTAAAGCAATTTATTCGCCGGCAAGGCCCGATATCGGCTCTCGATATTTCGGCAGTGTTGGAAATCATGCAGTATGGAAGTGAGATCATGAGTCAATTTCTTGATCAGTGTGAAGAGACAGTTTCGGTTCACCCAGAGACTGCATTGAGGTGCCTTCAGAAGTACCCGAATGTCCTCGAGGTACTTCTCCAGAAGCCGGATCTCATCATTGAAGACATGCCGAAGTTTATCGCTCAAGCGATGGAGCACCGCCCAGAATTTCTAGAACGACTCCTCGGATCATCCTCCGAGTCAGATCAGCTAAGGGATGATGCATTAATGGAAGCAATTTCAAGAGGTATGCCTTCATGTCAACCATTTCTCAACCAATGTCGTCATAGTGTCAAAATAACGCAAAAGATGTTGAGGAGGGCTGTATTTGTTAGCTCTCGCCGCCGAGGAGTCCTTGAGCTTCTTCTTGAGGTTGCTGAGTCTCCGGTCCCTTTGTTTGAAAATATCTTTCTCGAAGCGACTCTTGACGAACCTAAAGGAGTTCGATTCGTCAATAAAAAGGGACAGCCTGCCCTGGCAACGAAAGAACTGATTAGTGATGGTATAGACGAGGGAGAGGAAGTTCTTCGGTTCTATCTTGACAACATGAAACAACCAATCGAGCTAGAAGAAAAACTTTTTCTTAAAGCTATCGAGAAAGTCCCGAAACGACTTCAGTCCCTGTTAGAGAGGAGTATTCAGCCTTTCAATGTGACAGAGAAGGTATACGAAGAAGCCTTCAGAGCCGGGAGTAAAGTATTCAAGCTTATTTTCCGTGATTGGGCATCACGTCCAAGAATCACGGAAAGGATCGTAGAGTTGGGAATCTTATGCGGATCGGGTTATATCGAAATCTTTAAGCAAGATTTCCTAGGAAAACTTCAGATTACCGATCAGATAATCAGTGCGGCCAGAGACAAAAAGACTCTGGAGATGCTATTGGAAATACGGAAAGCGGAGGAAGATGTCCGGGAAGATGCCGCAGTAACAGCCATTGAAACTGGACCTAAAGCTTTCGATGCGCTTTATAATCAAGCAGGTACTAACTTTAAAGTCACGGCACAAATCGTCAAGGCAGCGAAGAGACAGGGCTATGCTTTTCACATGTTGATAGAAGGACGCCAAAGTGAAGTTGACGCTGTATTTTTGGCAAAGAAAAAGGACACAGACAGCCCACAGGTACCCTGATACCAGAGAGAAGGATGCAATGGAGGCATAGTGGGATAACAACTAATTCAGTTTCTATGTAATTTGCGGAACGCTTATCCGAAGTACAAATGAGTAATTCATCTGCCTCCCCAACCTGATAACTCCTTATGACAGGCATCCCATCCGCTGAAGTACGGTGATCTGGCCTCACCACCGACCTCAGACCCAGCAGACCTCGCGAGGTATTCCAAGATCATATTACCCCAAAGCCAACTCGCCGCTCCCTTCCCAGGATGCAAACCATCTTGGTACAAATTCCCAAGAAGATGGATCAACTTTGCCCACTCGAACATCTCATGGCCAGCCTGTTCCGCCACAGCCCTTCCCAAACGATCCATCTCCATCATTATAGCATCGCCCATGCCACTCTCCCTATGAACCGTCAAGGCCCTAAACATAATAGGAACATCTTCCCCAAACTCATCATTAAGCCTCTTGGCAATCTTCTTTATTCTCGCGGTCACAAAGCGGACCTCCTCCCAAGCCATCTGCCTGTTTTTCAAGGTCATAGGCTTATCCCCCTCATTGTGCATCGCCGCGCCACCCTCCCAGAAAGCACGCTGATCCCAGAGTCCGTTCTGCCAGAGAATTAAATCAGGGCGACCGGACGGGCCTTGGATAGGGGCTTCGTGGGGTTTCCAGAAGATGTTCCAACGTTCTTCCCATGCGACGTTCTTGAGGTTTTCGATCCACCACCAGTCTGGGCGGTAGGTGAAGGAGCCGACGGAATGGAGATATACTAGGGTGAGATTGAAGGCGGGGACTTCGCAGATGCCTTTGGCTTGGCGGCCTGATTTGTCTTGGATGGGGAGATACATCTTACTGTCGAACTCTTCGCAGAAGAATTGTGTCATATAGCGATCGACAGAGTCTCCGAACATGACAACACGTCGGCCCCAAAGCCAGCCAAGACCGTTGTCGTCTTTCATGTTGACAAAGTCATTGACTGTTGTGTTCCTCGTCGGTGAGACAGTAGCTTCTGCTGCTTTGCGACGGCGTCGACTCTCAACGACAGCCATGCGCATCCATTGTTGAGGGTTTCCCGCAGCATTGAGATACTCTGGTTCAACAGCAGTGTCGTTGAAGACAATCTCATGCTTCGGTGGGTAAGCCGCGTACTCGGGTGGTTCCGAATCAAGGTACTCTTCAGTGAAAGGAATCCATTGTGTATCTCTATAAGCTTTCGGCTCTTTGGGTATATAAAGGTATCCCGGTCGACGATAGGGATCTTCACAATTACGTATAGGTTCTGGTGTAGGTTCAGGAGTGACTGTTGATACCGGTGTAGGTGTTGGTGTAAAAGAAGGAATGCTTCCATCTGTTAGCATGAGATCAATAGGGCAGATGCAAGACACTCACGTCGTTTGCGACGAATCGCAGTACTGTTGTGCCTTTTGATGCGCAAACTCAACAGGCGATCGTACAGTGTCAGAATAAAAAGTAAAAAGAACGACAAAGAAGAAAATACCCAGTGCAGCGAGAATCCCAACTCTCAGCGCAGGGCGCGACGGTACACTTGCCGCGACAGCCATGATCGCGTGAGGAAGGGAAGAAGAACAAGAGAAGTTCACAGTCAATATGCGGGATGATATACTGTCACTTTTAAGGAAAACTGGATAAAGTGGCCCGCAGAAACTCCTGAATATCCATGCCCTGTCATCTCAAAGGATTCGCGGACTGTGTCTATACTGGGCTGTGCTTACGACCTGTTGGTTGAACAGATGTTGATGGAAGCATCCACTGACATTTCAGCTTAAGTATTTCTGGGCTTGGCGAGACCCCTAGTTTTTGGATGCCGGTGTCAGATGCGAAATCCCGGAACCAGCCCTACAGTTACGAATATCCTCCGATAGAGTTTTACTTTGAACCAAGTGGAACACAGTTGTTTTGATTTAGGTACAAACTAGAGAAGGTGATCTTCAGGGCAGATTTGTGCTCGAGAGAAAAGGATCTCCTGACGGCATTGTGGAAATGAAAAGCTTACTGCTGACGACCAACGATGAAGTGATATGTGGAGACAATATGAAAGATGCAACCGTTTCCAGCATGGATGGGTTGCAGATCATCAGGACATTCGTCATGTTGGAGATCCATAAAAAGACTTTTCAAGCTTTTGCCAACGTCTTTGGACAGGGGTAGCCTGGGTGGCAGGGAGATGCTTGGTGATGAGGGGATTTTGGATTGGTCCTTGATTATGATGTGATGTTAGTTGTAGGTTGTCATTCGCAGAGAGCGCTCAGCTTCACACCATCACGTACTTAGAACTCGGGAATGTTTGCTCAAATGGTAACTGTCAGCATCAGCCGAAATACCTAAATGCAGGTTCATGGGCCATACAATCACAATCACAATCCTATCTCGCTTGATTCGAAGGATGCATCCTTTTCGGGACATCCTTCACATCGTCTGTCATCCCATTTCATGATATGACTTTCAGTGTAAATGCATAACTCATTATACATTTCACAGCTTTTTCATAAAACTGTATATATAAGCACAAAACTTCCAAGTTTCACGAGGTGTTTCATCTGAAAACCGGACCGGGAATAGCATTTTTTCTCTCACATCAGATAAGGATGGTGCGTAAGCTTTTTCCTTACCTTAATCTTAAAAAACTGGATTACTGGAGAACTTCTAAAACTGACGACCCACCATTAGAGTAATGCTTCCAAGGAAGGACGACTGCTGAGAAAAGGGCTTCACATCACGGATGTTGCGATTGGCTTTTCTGTCGATTTATTGATTGCGTCGGTGAAGTCATAGCCAGACCCTATTGGAGATGGAAGATGCGCGAGTCAGTTGACCTCGCTTATCTGGACGGCATGACAAAGACCCAACGGCGTTTAGTGTTGGGCTTGCCATATAAAACGGTTGCTTGCTGCTCAGCGTTGGGCAAATAACTCACACCTCGACGGCAAAATTGTCATTCAAAAAATGCTCTGCCTCCACCAGGCATCGATGCGACAGCTGTGATAAGGTTGAGAGTTTAAAAGAGGCTTCAGCTCTAACACAAAGGTAAAGGACACGAATTAACACATAAAGGCAACGTACTCTTTGCCCAGTGCAGTAGCAATTGCCTGTATGTTGCGCAAGCAAATATGGCCTACGGTGATGCAGAGGTTATCACGGCTAATAAGCGGAGGTGGGAAGCGTCCCTTATTATAACTTATAAGCCGCATCTACCAAAGCTTACTCCGTACTTCAAAAGACGATGCCACAGGGTGGGGAGCTATCGATAAGATGCTAAATCTTATACGCGTTTAGAACGTGAAGTGGGACGAATATGAATACCAGCCAAGCCTCAGCTCCCGAAAGCCACCGTCGCTTAGCGATGCCGCCCTAATACTGAAACGCGGGAACACCCAAATAGAGAAGTTCTCCCTGTTTCATAACGGACATTACAAGGCCCAATGTTTCTAATGTTTCCAAGCGCCATGCAATTGACCAATTGCGTCCAACTCCTTGTTACAGGTGTGAATTTTCCCGCTAATAATATTCCGAGTCTTTCATCTCTATTAAGCATATCTAAACGAAACATTGGCGAGTATACGCGGGATGGGTTTTCAAGATAATGGAAGGGAGCTTGGCGTTTGTATTAAAACGAAGTGTATGGTCGTGATCTGTGCCTTATTTCTTGCTTCAACTACACTCGTTCTTTTTCATTCGTTAGACATTGACTGTCACTACATTTCACTTGTACCTTTTTTTTATCTTATCTGATTCTTTTATAATCTGCTAGACGCAAGATGTCTTCCTCCATTCTTTTCGCTGCCGGCCTTCTTGTCGGCGCCGCTCAGGCCTACACCCAAGTCAACGTTGCTTCTCCCTTTATGCTCAAGAACATCGATCCAATTGTCTTCCCCGGCGAGTACAGCAAGTCTCATCTTCATTCGTTCTTCGGCTCCGATGCTGTGACTGTCAACACCAAGACCAGCGCGGAACTGCAGAAGGGCTGCACCAATGCCGAGAACCCCAACGATCTTTCTGTCTACTGGATTCCGACGCCGCTTTACACCGCGGATGGAAAGAACTTCGAACCTATCCCTGTTATGCGCTTCAGTGCGTATTACAACCTTGGCGAAACACCCGCTGAGGTTCCTATTCCTCAGAACTTGAGAATGGTGGCGGGTGATGCCAATGCGCAGACTCAAGCCGATATGCCAGCTGATGCCAAAGTGGAGTGGATGTGCGAAAGCGAGGCTGTTCCTCTCGGCGCCAACGGTTTCCCTACTTCAACCTGCGGCACTCATCTCCAGCAACTCCTCTACTTCCCCCAGTGCGTCAACGAACAAACCCTCGAAACAGCCTACAAGTCCCGCGACTACGGCACTGCCAACTGGTGTCCTGAGGGCAGCAAGTCCATGCCCCAGCTGCGCTTCAGCATCCGCTACGATCTCCGCAAGGTCCTCCCCAACGGTTGGAGCGGCGAGGCGCCGTTCAAGCTTGCGTGTGGAAATGCTTTCTGCTCGCATGGTGATTTCATCAATGGCTGGACTGAGGAGGCGGCCAAGAACATGGTTGCTACTACTGCGGATAAGCGGAAGTTTAGTGCCGTTGAGGGTGCGCTTGGAGATCCTCATGCTGGACCTACTTGTGAGGCTAAGGATGCTGATCCGGAGCATGGCACTAGTGACTACAATGAGAGCGTGGCTGTCATGAACAAGCGGGATGTTTCGGCTTGGGGATGGAAGTCCAAGGCTCGTGTTGTTCGCGCTTAGGTTGATGGTTCGTGGATTGGGCTTATCAAGCTACTAGCTCTGGTCGAGATCTATTGGCCAGAGAAAACGTATCTTTCATAGCTTGTACATAGTTACATGTGAATAAACCTGAGTCTTTTTCAAACAACATTCCGTTCGACACAATGTTGGCTGTTCTCATGCTGCTGGGGTTGATGTTGAGATAACCGTGTTAAGTGGCAGTACTGCAGTTAGAAACACGAGTTTAAGCTGCCATTGGTTATTCTTGAGCACCTGACTTGTTATCTTGCGCTTTAGGCCATTCGTATCGATTCAAACTCGCTTCCCTTTTTGCGTGGCTGCTCGGGATCCCTAGCCGTGTTTAGCATGGGCGTTCTAAAATGGGTAGTTTTCCGCCCCTCGCCCAAATCAGTCGAACCCCTCCAAAAAGACGCCAATTAAGTGCATCATGCTAAAGACTATAGATAAAAGCATGCCAATTGAACTTTCCCTTCATTCTCACTCGGAGATCAATACCTCAATTATACCTCTTCTCACATAATTCACCATGCGGTCAAAACGAGTCATCTCAATCGTCACATGCCACGCAGAAGGCGAAGTCGGCGATGTCATCATCGGCGGCGTCCTCGACGTACCAGCCAAAACAATGCACGATAAGCTCACATACTACATGGCTGAGCGAGATGATCTTCGACAACTACTTCTCCAAGAACCTAGAGGGCGCTTAGAGATGAGCGTTAACTTGGTCGTCCCGCCGTGTCGACCTGATGCAGACGCTGGGTTTCTTATCATGGCGCCGGGAGATTGGGTCCCCATGTCTGGATCGAATTGTGTCTGCACGACGACTGTTCTTCTCGAGACAGGGATCGTACCCATGGTTGAGCCTGTTACTACTGTGAGGTTGGACACAGCTGCGGGATTGGTGGTTGCGACGGCCGAGTGTGAGAATGGGAAGTGCAGATCTGTCTCTTTTGATAACGTCCCGGCGTTTGTTTATGCTCTTGATAAAGAGATTGCGGTCCCTGGGCTCGGAACTCTGGTGGTGGACATTGCGTATGGAGGACAGTGGTATGTGCTTGTCAAAGCAGAAGCTCTGGGTCTCAGAGTGGAAACAGTCAATGCAGATCGTCTCATTGATTTCGGCAAGAGATTGAAACAAGCGGTCTTGGCGAACTGCATGCCCACGCATCCTGAGAACCCGGCTATCTGCGGAATCAACAACGTCATCATCACAGAACCGTTAGAGAACGGACAAGAAGGCAAGACTGTTAAGCATACTGTTGTTGTCACACCCGGAAGATTGGATAGAAGTCCTTGTGGAACGGGGAGTTCATCCCGTCTGGCTATTCTGCATGCGAGGGGCCTTATTGAGGAGGGAGAGTCGGTCAAGTTTAGGAGTATTATTAATACGGAGTTTGTGGGGAGGATTAGAGGGACGACGAAGGTTGGGGAGTTGGATGCGGTGCTTCCGACTGTTAAGGGGAGGGCTTGGATTACGGGGGAGAAGAATGTTCATCTTGATCCGGAGGATCCTTTTCCCACTGGGTTTCTACTCTAGATAGAGAATTATGACAGATACCAATATGCTTTTTGTTCATCAGTGGTTATGTTAATAGAATGAGGGGATAAAAAAAGCGTCGTCTGCAATTTCGGGGTGAGAATCGATCGTTTTTATGAAGTCCTTTGCAGTCTTTAATTGCGATTGGAAATTGGAAGATGTATACTCATACGCATTTCTGAGTTTAATTCATTGAGGCTGAAGCGCAGAGACTTTCATGAGAAATGTAATTGGTTGTAAATAATACGCTGAACAACAGTACTTGAAGTTGACCCTCACAGCTTTGCCCGAGTCTTATCAGTGACCTTGTCAACAAGCTCAACCACTCCCTCCGCGCAACCATAAGACCCCATATATCCCCATCCAGAATGCCCATAATTATGAATAACCCACGTCTCATCATCCAATTTCTCCTCTTCCAGCCTCAATCCCCCCTTTCTATAAGGCCTAAACCCAACACCATGACGGATAACACTTAACCCAGTAATTCCCTTTCCACCAGCGATGTCAGGACAAAGATCTACAATTCTCTGCATGATCCGGTTCGCGGTGTTCGGATCAGGCTGTGTATCCCAATTCCCAATCTGATACGTCCCACCAATAACCGTACCACCGCCAGCTGCTCTCTGCATAGCGTAGATCTCCTCACCGCTTTCATCGAGGGCGCTAGAACACATGAAGAGTGGTAAGTTCTTGGGTGTTTCGTTGCGAACGAGGACGATTTGACCCCGTGCTGGTGCGACGGTTGTGTCTTGCACGCCTCCGAGCTTTAGAGATCCGATACCAGTGGCGTTTACGATGATGTTAGCTTTTTCTCCAGTATGACTGAGATATTTGGCTTCATTGATGTGAGTTAGAATAGCGCGCTTTACGACGACGCCGTATTTGAGGCATTGGCCGAGAAGCCAGGGGAGATAGATGGCTGTGTTGATGCAAACTCCTTGGTATTGGAAGCCAGAGTCGTAGCCTGTTGCGACTTCGGATGGATGGTTGTTTCGGAAGTTGTTGAAGATTTCTTTGAACCATGGGTTATCGGCGTAGAAATGGGCTGAGAATCCAGATTTGGCGGACTCTGTGTCTTTATTCCGACGAAGAACATGCGTTGCTTGCGATGTTAGCCATTATCTGGTCTTTAACAAGTCTCAAGAACTTACTCTGGAAATGAATGCCCGCCTCAGGGGTCTCCTCGACAAGTCTCTTTAAGGCGATCCATGTTCTTCGTTCCCAGCGACTTGCGTCCTTTGGTGATAAGCTTAATAATGTTAGTACGATGGTCTTGAAAGTAATTCAGTGCTTAGCTTACGGAATGACATTGGCTCCGGCCCATGGTGAGGCATACTCGGCATCATAGTCGCCGGGCATATGCTTGCCGACAACGGTGACTTTGTTACCCTCCTTGGCCAGCAACAATGCTGAGGTGAGGCCAATCACACCAGCACTAGATATCGTTAGCTGAAGTTTCCGTGCTATCAATTTGAATATCTTACCCGATAACGACAACGGTATTTGTCATGATGAGAATTATATAATTCTAGAATATTATTTGAGGAAACTATAGAGATTGTGATATTTGAACTATAGCTTAGAGAACGTCGAATTTAAGTGATAGCTATTCATCTGGTTACATTGTAACTGATCACTAGTGATTGGTTACTTCGCGGATGCATGCCTATCTCGACAGAGTGGAGCTAGTGGTATGTGAACTGTTTCCCAAAGAGTATCTGGGGTAGACTTGTTATCTGCAAGCACTAATTCAGTGCGTAGTGAACTCAAAAACAGTTCATTCTCGCGCTGGCTTGCCAAGTTTAACACAGAGAACTGTCGCGTGACTAATGTGAATATCGCATCGTGTTCTAGACCACAGGCCTCAGGGGGAAGGGAAGCTTCTGACCTCGAGGCGAGGTGCCAAAAGACACCTGGTCTAAGGCCCATTATTTCTACACTAAACTGATGCTGAATCAACCTAAGTCTTTTTTTCACTTGAGAATAAATATCATGCGTTATTTTGTCTCCACTCGCCAGGACAAGAGAAGCCTTTCCGAAATACCTAAAGGTAATTCAGTGCAAGACGTCCCGCCAATCAAATGCACCATATCAAACTCCACAGTTCACTGCTCTCCACTCCAACGCCCTTCATCTTTTGGCTAACCTGGCTCATCGTCTTCTGAGATGGCTACAACGCCGAGATACAGAATCGAATCGATCACCACAGGTCTCCGGAGCGTTAATCATGATGCACTCTTCTCCGTCCGCCGGAATGGCAAGGCGTTCTACATCAAGATCTCACCGACAAAGTTCATCAACTCTCCCAACATGACAGAAAAGTACATGGCATACCTTGAAGTCCTCGAGTCAGGTGAAGAGGTCATCGGCGACATATATGATACCGACGTCTACGAATGGGTCATGGCCCCATTTGAGTCTCTCCTGGTCGAGCTCGTAACTCTTCCGGAATGTGATCTAAAAGACATCAAAATCACCCTACACGAGCATCAATTTCCGGAGTTCTTTGTCTTTGAACTAGACATCATTGATGAAAAGTTATGTCCTCGACGTGTTGTAGCGGAGACGTCACCTATGCGTCCGTCTTTTGTAACCTTTGATGATGACTTTTTCGATGACTTGGAGACTTGGACTGCTCTCTACGATCCCGCTGGAATAGTTTTAAGTTTCAAAGATCCTGAGTATGCGCTGTTCAAGCCGCCAAATAAGGTTCTCATCGACGACTGCCGGACTGAGTGTTTCTTTAAGCCGTGCAACTCCGGCGTTCAGATCAGGCGCGAACTTGGGACCTATAAAATGATTCACGCGGCAGGTTTGGACTCACAGTTCAACTTGTGTCACCTTTACGGCATCGTCATGGATGAATATGACTTCACCCTTAGAATTTTGCTAACTCATATTGATAACCGAGGTTGTCCGCTCTCAACCAAAATCGTTCTCAAGGAACATGATGATCCTCCGCCTGAAGTGAGACAACGGTGGATGGACCAGATTGACGCTGCTGTTTCTGGTTTACATGACGCTGGATTAATCTGGGGAGATGTCAATGCAGAGAACGTATTGATAGATCGGGATAGTAACGCGTGGGTTACTGATTTTGGTGGCGGCTGTACTAAGGGCTGGGTTGATAAAGAGGTGGCGGAGACTATGGAAGGGGATAGAATGGGTATGGCGAAGCTAAGAGAGTTTGTCTTTCCAGCTGCATCAAAGAAAGGCGGAACAGTAGTGTAAATTCTCATTAGATCCCAAGGATTGTAGAGGGATATACGACGTCTAGGCAACTTCAATGCTCCGACAAAGAGGCTTACGCGACATTTATATCCGTATCGCCGACTACTGTACCACTCTCAAGGTTCGTGTACAATACCTCAACCCAGAATGATAATTAATTCTTTCTTCATCACCTAGTCAGCTATTGCAGCCTTCCATATCCCTTTCACATAATCCTCCTCAGAGAAGTCCAACGGCCATGCAATATTCAACAACACCCTCCTTGCATCCTCCCACTTCTCCAAACCCATATCTCGACTCTGTTCCTTTATAATCCTCTCGAAAAACGGCTTCAAGCCAGGTTCTCGCTTCATATCCCCTAGTTTCTCATGCAAATAGAGACTCATCAATCCCAGAAACGATTCCCAGAATAACAGCTCTGCGATCTCTGGCGTATTTGGTTTCTGAAGCGCAAAGGAGAGATCACGTTGGAATATCCTCATGCTACAGAGGTATATCTCCTTTGTGAAAGGGCGCCATAGAACAACTACTTGTTCAAGGAATAACTCTGCTGCGATGACCAATCCGCACCATGAAGTCTTTTGCTCAGCGTCTGAAATCGCTTCATGTTCATGATCGGTTGATGAAATGGAGGTTTGGTGCGATTCAAGAACTGCGTCGTAAACTCTAGCAGCTGCACCGGTTCTCCAGAAATCATCGTGTATCTTTTGAACTTCTGTGAGATTATAGAATTCATCGGTGACTTTACGAAGACTGTTCACTACTGACGCACTGTAGACGTCAGAGAGCCTTGCTCCGATGTCAGGCAGTATAAAGAATGTTGAGAAGAGGCGTATGGCTCTTAGCTTGAGACAGTGTAAGTAATGGCCCTCTGACTTGTACCATTTGTGCATGAGACGCATGGGATTGGAGACGGAGAGACTGTTCTTGTGTTGTGTTGAGTCTTCGGCGCGGAGGATGCCATGGAGGACGGTCTGTACGCCGTGGATGAAGGTGGAGGTTCTGGGATGTCAGCTGACGCCAGGATTAGTCTGAGTGATAAATACTCACAATAAAAAATAGCGATCAGACAGCTCTTGGTCACGAGTCTTGCCATTGGTATTCGACGGGTCTGTTATCCGACATGGTAGAGCGTAGATGACATTTAAATGCTTTTCGGCCATTTGCATGTCCCCACTGCAGAACTATCAATGAATTAATACGTCTGAAACAATGAGCGACGTTCATTTGCCATACCTCTGTGTATGCCAGGGTAGCAATCTGTTTGGTGATGGCAGCTGAAAGGGTGAGATCTCCACTGGAAAGCCATTTTTTCACCAATCGCACGGTCTCAATTCTATGAAAGAGGAATGTATGCTCAAATGCTTCGAGGCTGCCGACTTTGAATGTAAAATGAGTGGCTGCCATCAAAATCGCATTGCGGAGGGCTTCGGGATCCGATATGGTATATGGCATGCTATCAAGGTTAACTATTGGTTGGAAAGACAACACGGTTAGACGTACCAATCTTTATGTTGCTCTGTGAGAGATGTGACAAGGGTTTCACCGTAGACAAAAGGGCTGTTAGTAGTGACCTGTCGCTCATGGATGTTGGGACCTACAGTAATTGAAGAGTTCATGCGATTTGAGGGGCATGTCAATGGCCACGCAGTCCAACGTCGTTGCAGAGCTCGACAAAATAAGCTGACGGACCAGAGCCTGGGGGTTAGGCACCTCAGGTCCCTTGGAAGAACTCGGAGCCTCCCAGGGAACATGTTCCCACGGCTGAGTTGCCCCAGCCTTCTCCAACGCCCGTCTCTCCCTCAGTGGTATCTTGACAGGTGGGTATTCACATGTTCTCCTACTATTAACGCAGTTCTCACTGTCAATTTGCACAGTCAGCTTTTCTCCGGGAAACAGCCTGGGTTTTTGCTGGGATCTCACCATGTGGGACGCTGCTCGCCACACCGCACCCTGCGGCTGCGGCACTCTGAGCAGCCAGTGCGGCTTCGTGTGTGGGCGCGCCGCTGTCGGACTTTGCCTTTGCCCTTTGTTTCGTTAGTGGCGTGACCGGCCATGGTTTTGTGTGGTTTAATTGCTTATCCGGACGGGCGGTTTCGGTGAGGAGAGAAGAAGGATGGAGGTGATCCATATTACACCCGTGTTGTAAGCACTAGACAGGGTTGTTGATAGGTGAGGATATTTGGGCCAAGGCATGGTGTTAGGACGCGACTTGGCAGATTCATGCCAGGGTGTTGCTTCAGGGGTATTGTGCGTGGAGAGATACCTCGTCTAAATGTCCAGAAGTGTTGAATGGGGTATTGCAATAACATCAGCCTCGAAAGATGGAGCCTCTTTGGGATAATTTGACGAAACATGCGCATTTTCTGTTGGTGCTGCGCAGGGAGTTTGTTAGAGATATGGAAAAAGCATAGAGGGATACGAGCAATTGCATCTATCAAGGTTGAAGAATTATGGCCATTCTTCCAAATTTAATATCACATTATAAGGCATAAGTATCGCTGTATGGCAAACAAAGTGATGATCTATAAATACAAGCAAGAAATAATTGAACTAATCAGAATACCTCTCGTTTTTTCCTTTCAACCCTATTTTCAGCTTCCCCTAGCCAGCCACTACCCAGCCTGCTGAAACCCGGCTATCATCTCTCCAAGACTCCTCCGAGTACCACGAGACAATATGACAGCAAACCCGACGCTGCCGAACTCTCTATTATATCGTCATTAGAGTTCTTTCTCGTGGCCTGGCGTCTTCATCTCTAACCACAGTCTCTTAACAGCAGCCACAAACTCATTGTAGTTCACCTGGTCCCATTTTGGCAGTGATTTTAGTTCTCGCCAGTAGCAGTGACGTATCTCAGCGCAAACAATCCACTCAGCCTGCAAGATAAAGGAGTGGTGTCGTCTATTCCGTTATGTGTCGGACTTTATCCCTAGTAACAAATGCTTCGTCAAGAAATTCCTATCTTTCAGTTGGTAGCATCGCTCCATTGCTTCCATATCTACACACCTGAGGGTGGAGCGAAAGGCAGCGAAGTTGTCGGCACAATAATATGCTTGGCGTAGCTCGTGAAAGAACACTCTGCACTCTGCAACTTAATGCCAAGCTCTTGAAGTCCTTATGCGATAGGATCTGGGCCTGTTCATCCTCCCAGGCTCACCTGTGATGTTGAGCAGAACTTCAACAGGGAGGAGAGCCAGCTTCCCTATTGTTGAGGCCGCGAAGAATGTATCTCTACAGATGTAGAATGGGAGACTTGTTCGAGATTCCGGCTTGACATGTTTGCGTTATACGATGATGTGTGATTTGTTGTATATCGTCTGTGTTAATTGTGGATTCATAACAAAACTCTTTGGACTCATTGTACTCTATTAGGTTCGATGGAATATGGCCTGAACTTATATTCACGCTAGACCAACTTCATTGAAACCATCAAGTGCTGTTTATGATGCGTCTAGACCGAAAAGCCAAAACAAAGTCGCCCGGCCTAAATCTTTCATGGCTCAACGTAAATGAAAGAGCAGGCATCTGTGCTTGTCTTTCATGAAGCTTTCCTCTTGTTTACTCAGGCCAACAATATCTGCGCAGATGGGTGGAAACAACGGCGAGGCCACTTGTTGGTGGTAAAGGCAACAAAGGACCCGAAGCCCGAGCACATCGCTCTATTTTAGTATTTTGAACAAATCTCGATTGAATATACGGGATGGTCGAGGCCAAGTCTGGCATGCAGTAAAGGCAGATTAGTGTCTTTGTTATCCATGCGAGTCTTAACAAAGCGTCCGTCTAAGCCACAAAAGTAATACTGATCTTCGAGTCGCCTTGAACAGGAGTACTCTAAATAAGCTATCAATAAAATTAATACTGTGAGATATCGTTTTTCATTGCTTGTATTTCAGTGGCCTGAGGCAGGGTTCCAACGTACTGTTTCAGATGCTACCTGCAAACTCATGGTTAAGGTAAGGCTTACAATGAACTTCCAGTCTTGGGCAACAGCCGAAAATAACCTGTCTAGCTCATATCCCAGTTCTTCCATGATTATTCTGGGGCTTGAGCCAGTGTATGGTGTGTATAGCGGTTCATAAGCTTGAATTAATTGAAGTTTTCTGCGTGTTGGCTTGGTACATCCCGTTGAGAGATCATGAGCTTTAATTATCAGTCGACTTCCCGCCAACTTTCCATCTTTTTTACACGTAGATACCAAATCCTCTGCGGATTCCAATCTTTGTCAACCCCCACCCGGTGAGGTCGACGCGTCTTCTCCGGAAATTCAGGCTCGCTCTACTCGTCGTACAAACATGTGCTCATGAGCTCAGTTGTTGTTGCTAGATGTTTAATATCCTTGGATAGCGTGATAAGGCGTTCTTTTCCGTTGGCGTCAATGGTCCGTGGGCTCAGCATGACCATTCTGGCGATTCATCGGAGAGCTTCTAAAGTTCCATAGAATAAGGCTGGCTCAAGCTTGTCTATGGCACCGTAGCGCACGAGAAGGCTCATCTTTTCTTCCCAAATGTCGGCTGCCTGCCCTCTGTGATCCACTCCAACCAGAAGAAGGTTCCATGAGATCAACATAAGGACCTGATAGTACACCTGTGAAGTCTGTCTTGGTGGATCACGGCTCGTCATCTCGATCATCGGGGTGAAAGTTCCTTGAGCATTACATCAATTCTTCAGTGCTGATGGGGGTGCCCAAGTATCCAATCCCAAGTCTGTCATGAAAACACCACGCTTAGTGTACTGTTGAACAAGAACGTGCAAGACAATGGGCGGACAATGCGACCGAAGCTCAATGGCCATAGTAGCTTAGTGCCATGCCATATACGTATTCAAGTCGCCCAGAACAAATTCAGGAGTTAATTCATGTTGCTCCCATCGCTTTGCTGCATATGCTGGGGCTCGTTCAGGATTCATGCGAATCGGGATCGAAATACCCTGACTACTCAGAAATCTAAGCATTTTGCAGACTCTGTTCATTTTCTTTTCGTTTCTTCCCCTCAGCAGAAGTTGAACAAAAGGTTCCGGCATCATGGTGGTCATTGTTGACAGAGGACTAGGATCTTAAGACCAATCATTGATCGGATATCCCTTCCAGCATAGCCACATGCGAGCATTCGGATGGTTCTTTTCCAGTTTCCTTTAATTATGCCAAATAGGGGGATTTTTTAATCGGCCTATGTGTACGGTGCTTCATAAGCGTGTTGCGGCATGGGCATTTCACATGTTTCTTTTCCTAGACCATCAAGACATTCAGATTGCCGAACTCTTGGTTACGCTCCATTCTTGCGACGTCTAGAATCTTGAGTCATTTCCGTAAATCTGTTCAGTCATGCGCTTGGTAATGTAATGCGCGAATAACATTGGGGAATCCAGCTGGAAACAAGGCCAGCGATCGACGGTTGTTGGAGGCGGGCGTATCAATACTCTTGCCTATCAAGACAATCAACTCATCGGGGAGAAGCTCCGATACTCCGGTTTGATTCGGGCGTTTGTTGGAGGGCTGCGCGATGAATGATGAGCATCCTGACTCGAGAGGGAGACATAGACACATGGTGATGGATATCTTTATGGGACGCCAATAGGGCAATCGAAGTCACATATTTGAACTCTGAGTCGAGTAGTGATGTGAATAAGAGAGAGATACAGTGACGTCCTGAGTACACTGTTCCAGTATCGATTTACTACTGTGTAGTGTCGAACTGGGACTGTGTTCATTGTTGTTCTCACGATTCCAGAACAATGTGACTTCTACCGGGAACTTGAAGCCGGGTTCTGATCTCTTTGTCACATTAGGACAGGGACCCTGAAAATGGAAGCAAACGACACTCGGATCAACCGAAGTCAGTGAGAGACGGACTACAAAGACTCAACAGAATTGGTGCGTGAAAGGCTTTCTCATAGTTATAAAAAACGTTCAATTAGCCTTGATTTCGAGATGTCACCAATAACCCCAGCATTCACACTCGTTTCAACATTGCTTCTACAGAATTTCTCAGTTTATCAGCAAAAACGCTGCACATCATTCTTCTACTCTCTTTACCATGAATTCCCATTCCTCCACCCAGACTCAAAGCAAACTCTGCCGCCTCCCTCCAGAGCTCATGCTGGATATTCTGGACGCTACTAGAAAGTACTCAGACAAGATCAGACTTGTCAGCACTTGTTGGAGGCTATACGATCTCCTCATACTATTCGTCTACTCCGAAGCCGGTAGACAGCTTAGATGGTTGCCAATGTTTGACGCCGCAAAGCGTGGCAATTGTCGCACACTTGCCAGATGCATAGAAGCCGGAGCACCTATTGACTACGAGGATTCTGAATTCCCTTTTCGTCCTATTCGTCCTCTTCAAACAGCTATCGCGTTCGCTCGGCCTCTCACCGTCAAGTGGCTTCTTGAACATGGAGCAAATCCGAATTCTACGAGAGACGCCGATAGAGCCTCTTTCTCATGTCCTCTTGCACAGGCTCTTGGTTCTATCCTTAGACCAGGCCTGTCCTTCAAGTCTGTACCTTATCAAATGGAACTTAGATACTGTAAGGTTCCAAGCCGCAAGCATTATGTGCGTAATAATCGCGAGATTATCAAGGCCCTCCGTCAAGCGGGTGCCGACGAGCAGCCCCTTGGATACCTTGAACGAAGCCATCTGGATGCAATTGAAGCCGGGGTTCACTGTTGTTCTCATCACAAACCCCGTCTCTGGTGCCCAGATTGGTAAAGGCACGTCTTGATCCTTGACTTTGTGCGTTAGAACTACGGTACATGGGTAGATTTGTCTTTTTCTTCGATGTTTCTCTTTACGCTTTTCTTCTTTATAGTTTATTGACTTTGGTACTAGTTCATCATCGGTTTCTTTTTATTTTAGAGTTTTCATATAATCTCTTTTGTACAGTTTCAGTCATATTTCTTGCTTTACATTATTACGAAGAATAGTATTACAATTCTTTCTAACTGACTGCCCGAGTTTCAACTTGTAAGACTATAACTTATTAACAGAATACCATAGGTTACTATCACTGTGGGTTTTTTAAATTCCGCTCTACACTTAGGGCCTGACGAAAAGGCAGAATCATACGAACGACAAGGCTGATGTTGTATTGGGGGTTAGCCCAGCTCTCCTGATTGGTCAGAATCAAACCACTGAGCGTCTGGGTAGGTAGCTTAGTGAGTGTCATCCTAGATATAACCTCACTTTTAACCCAAAATATACTACATCACCGTTATTGAAATCTATTAGTTTCTGCATCTCATTAAGCCCGTGTATGAAGATTATTACTTCCAGACTGCTGAATCTCAAAATTATTACAAATGAGGGGGTACGGGCTTACAAGTAGGTAACTAGGCAAAAGAGACTTCCTGCTTGTTCCTTCTATAAGACGCGTATGGAATGTCCGCTTCAACTTGGGACGAATGTTGGAACATCAATCTGAAGACATCATGATCTCAGGTGGGCGGGTAAGGCCCAAAGTCAATGACGTATTGGATCAGCGCCCCTTAATTTCGGCTCTTCGCATCTATCCCGCCTCCAAATGCAGCCAAGCAGTACCCACGTACTGATGCCTAGCCTCCGTACTCCCACGGAGGTTGAGGGTCGCGATTTAGTTGGCCTTAGTAAGCTAGACCTGACACAGTCAATTCAATTGGGCCAATCATGGCACTAACTTAACATCTAAACTCTGGAGATTTGGACACTGTAATCAAGTTAGTGAATAACTAAGTAGTTACATAGAAGAAGCACATGGTATTGGCAGCATAGCCAGGCTTGGCTTGACAAAATGTAGCTGACATTAACTTTGCTTGAAACTCTCCTTTTTGACCAAGTTGGGAAATTATTATGGTGGTACAATTACTCACCATCAATGTGATATATTACAAACCGGGAATCCCGGCACCTCCCATCAATCAACTGGCTGATAAGAACAGGTTTCAGCTCAGGCTGCACATCTAATGCATATTCTTATTCGTATTCATATTTATACTCGTATTCACACACATAGGTCTTTTTGTGAGCATCACAAAAGCATTGCTGAAGGGAGATCCCGATGCACTCAACAGCGACTCGCCTCTCGCGACAAACACTCCAGCATCCTTCACTTTTGTCTCTACTCGTTCGATTCTCGCAACTAGTTAGGAATGATCTCAGCAAACCAGAGAACCTCTACTGCGTCCAATCTGGGTCAGCTTGCACCTGGATATCGCACTATACCAACTCACGGAACTTGGTTGCACCGATCAATACAAGCCACTTCGGTGAGCTGACCAATCACACTCTTGTGTTTACACAACAACTTACGACAAGGCCGCGGGCGCGGGCGCCGCGCCTATGTTGTCTTCGAATGGACCAGAGGTTCATCAAGATGCTCCGCAGCCCGGTTGCTAGTTGTTGGTAACTCCAATATTCTAGCAAGATGTCAGATATTCGTTTTATTATTGTAAAAGCAACTGGTGCTATAGAGCGCTATTGAAACTCACAAGTTGATTTAGTAGTGAACCATGACGCAGGTGTATTATGTGGAAATTGCGGGGAGGCTGTTGATGAAGATGTTGTTCTTGCGCTGAGGCTCTAAGGAGAAACAGGGGTCTTTACCTTTTGCTTTTTTATGTGTTAGCTTGATGTTGCTACCCATGAAACTTGGTGGCGCCTATGGATTCATCCAGGCTTCCCTGCACATATGACCAATGATGCTGTTTACCAAAATCTTGCCCATCTTGATCGCGATCGAACCAATCGGCATTTCGGAACCAGGGCAGTTCGCATGGTAATTTGGGTTCAATAAGCAGCTTATTTGAACAGCAATGAACAATAAGGGGTCTAAACTAGTTCATCCCTCATGTTCTGAAAAGGACTGCCTACCCGCCTTGAGCCAGGGAGTCCATGTGGCAACCCCATATGGTAGTCTTCTAGAAGCGGCGTTGCTGAGATTTCAGCTATTAATCTTTAGCGTGACATCAATTCTTTGTTCTTCTCTTCTCCTGTCTCATAATCCCCTCTAGTTTGATACATTTTTACGACCAATATGTCTATTCTTAACCCTGACAACGTTAGTTCTATTAGGACCCAACTTCTTCATGATGCATCAGGTCACTGGGCCCTGTATTCAGGTATTTTTATACTGCGAAGGTTGACCAACATGGTTATCTCTTCTTCTCATTGGAGCAAGCTACCAGGTTCCCAAGCTATGACTCTGTTGTGGTCAGTGGAAAACTCAGAGAACAGTATGGGACTAGTTTCAATAGGGTTGGCCATCTCTTCGTATGTAAGCTGGGAAGTCTATCATAAATACCAGATCCTTTCCAATATTCTCTGATCCTTCTCTATTTCAAATTTTCAACATTTCCTTATCCCCTTTCACTTCAACACTAACAGCTTGACATCTTTTCGGGTCAAAAGATCAGCTCTATTTGTACATAAATCGTTTGACAGTCCACCAATTCCCTATACCCTATTGCCAATCATGGCCACGACCAATAACACTCCACTCTCGGAGAACGAGCAACTGATGCTTGGTGATATCTGCAACACCTTGAAGAATGCTCGACTTTCCCAGTGCCCCAATTGCTCACTCACAGGCATTTCTGGCAGCACCCATTGCCATGGTTTCAAATGCGGATCCAAGTTGCCCGGCTCAATTTCTGAGGTAAAGGTAATGCATCAATCCCCCGTATCATCTCTATACAGTTGACTAACTATTTCCAGTGGGCTTGTGCAACGCGCATACTCAACATTGTGTGGCTGTACGTGCAACAGCATGGGCCGCTTGACCATGTTCTTGAACTAGTCCTTCTTGAGTTCATTGATCCCACCATTGAGCCGGACTCAGAATGGATTATTGAGCACTTCAACCCAGCATTGATCCTCCTGAAGAACTATCGTGCAGAGATCCTTTGAGGCTAAGCTACGGAGCATCCACCATGGTTTATTGGGGGCCAGATAGCCACGCAAGGAAGACACAATCTTGTAGCCTTTTCACTCGAGACTGGCATCTCGTTTGATGTTGAACCATCGACAAGCACACGCTGGACGGTGCTTCTTGTGTTGGGCTGCTTTCTTACATCAGGTTATTGGGATAGATGAGCTATACTGTCTTTACTGTTTTGGGGTATTTGTTTAGATTGAGTTATCGGGTTTACCATAGACGGCATAACATCATAGCAAGCACAAATTGGAGTTTTTCTTTCTTTCCCCCCAATATCAACTGACACCTCTTCCCCTTCGTGACTGTTGCGCTTCAAGTGTCACTAGTGTTCGCTCTTCAACCTGGACATGCTCTGTTCCCTTGGACAGCTTTCTTCCAAGTTCAATAGCGCTTGCGACCATTATTCACTGTTGCTCCAACTGCGCGAACGGCGTTGGCGGTGGTGCTGCCACTGTCAGCTTCTACTTCCATGTCAACACTCCCGCCAACTCATCTCAACTTCTCCCAACTCTTATCTTCACACTTTTCTTGCTATTATCTTGCAATCTCGTCTCTCATAACTATCACGAGTAGTCTTGACTCAATACCTCAACCCAATATATCACCCGTCACAAACAGTCTTCTCAATATTTCATCCATCAATACATCGCCCGTCATGTCCTCTCCCACCAGCAATCCTCCCAGCCTCACCCCATCTGAAAACACCGCTCCCATCACGATACCTCCCGTCAACGCGGTCGCTATCTCTCCTACCAACCAGCCTGCTATAATCAGCATGGCGCTCAGCCCCTCACCCCTCGAGCGCCTCCCCCAAGAGATTCTTCTTCATATCAACAAGCTCCTCATCTTCTGCCACGCCTCCCGCCTCGCCCGAACTTCAAAGTTCCTTTACCGAATCTTGAACAAGGAGCTATACAAGCTCGCAGGCAAACACGACCACTGGTACCCGCTGTACGTCGCAGCAGCGACCAGCAACATCGCAACTTTCGAGCGCTGTCTCGAGTTCGGCGCAGTGATTGACTCCCACTGGCCACTAAACTCAACCCTGACCTTTAGGCACGGCCAGCGACTCTTTCTCTCGCTGGGCTGGCGCCCGCTGCGCCAGGCAATCTCGTCTCGACAGGTCGAGGCAGTCAAATGGCTCCTTAGGCATGGCGCTGACCCGGACGAGACGTTCGCGGAAGCTGTGCTGTTGGGTCTGCGTGAAGCACCTCTTGCTCTTGCGTTTCGTCGTGGTTACGGTTCGTTGGAGAATGTGATGCCTAGCCGGTCTATTCTTTTCGCCCTCCTTGAGGCCGGTGCTGGTCTGGATTATATCGATGAAGGTCCGGCTGAGGAGATTGAGGCTATGTACAATGACTCCAGCTACATCAGCTTGTACTGGTGGATCTGAGTGGTAACAGTGGCCTTGATTTGTTATTTGTTTGGACTCTGAACATCGCAAGCTGTCGAGACATTCACGTCTTGACGCACTGAACGGCATCTTTTTGCGTTTCGACTTTGCTTTTTCGTTTTGTCTTTCACATGTCGACGCAATTTCCCCTATTCGCCCTCATTCATGAGTATTCCTGGCTTGGAAACGTTGAGTGGTGGATGAAGCGATGTAATGAATTGGCTGAGTACAGGGTAGTGAGATAACTAGGACTCACATGGCGTTGGACATCTAGGCGTATGAAAGGGTGTATTGAGACAACCATGTACTTTTAACTATCATCTCCGCTCAATCGGTAGGCAGTGGGATCGTTTGGTAGGATTTCATGTATGATCGCGAGGATAGATTGTCACTTTGAAGGGAGTTGGTAGACACTGTGAATGAAGTAGACAGAAATCTATTGCTTGTACTGTCTCGCAGAAAACAAATCGCACGCGCTCTCGCAAGTCTAGTCTATGAAATCTAATGCAATCCACTCTCCCCCGTCCTCGCCATGTGCTGCTGGCACTTGATCATGATATCCAGCTGATCACTAACATCCTTCAACCGCCCCAACACCTTTCTGTTACCATCGGTGAAGTTGAGGATCGAGTACGGCACACCAGTGTCGTTGCAGAACTCCCGAATCATGAACTGCACCTTGCGCAGGTTATGGCGCGGCACACGTGGGAACAAGTGGTGAACGGCCTGGAACTGGAGACCGCCATGCACAAAGTCCATCCACGCGGGGCAGTCGACGTCCATAGTGGTGCGGAGCTGGCGCTGGGCGAAGGACTCGGTCTCGCCGAGGTCGACGGTTGACATTCCCCAGTGGGAGAGGGTGATTTGCACGTGGAGCGGCATGGTGATGATGTGGGAGACCAGGACGAAGATCACGCGGGTGGTCCAGTCGGGGAGACCGCGCCAGAGGAGGCAGTAGCCGAAGAGGAACCAGTAGCAGGCCATGAAGGTGATCTCGGTAGGTCGAATCCACCAGGCGCGACTCTTTCCGAGCTGTGAGGACTTCTCGGAGAGGACGTGGAGCCAGGAGAGGAGGTACAGGTTGAAGCGCGCGATGCCCATGACGGGGTAGTAAGTCCAGCGCTGGAAGGGGACGAGGAAATCGGCTGCGGCGTCCCAGACGAAAGTGAAGTTGTAGTAAGTTGAGCGAAGGGACTTGAAGAATGAGGGGCATGTCGCAAAGAGGGGAACGTTCTGGATATCAGGATCATGTTCCTAAGAATGTCAGTATTGAGTAGTGTTTGATGAGGGAAGTGAGTGTCTTACGGGTTGGTTCGTCACGAGATGGTGCACGTTGTGACTGCTCTTCCACCATCCAATCGATAGACCACAGCAGAAATCAGCAATGAACATGCCAATGAGAGTGTCGACGACAAAATTAGACGTAATCGCAAGATGACCAGCATCATGCGCGCTGAACATGATTTGATGCTACTCATGTTAGTCAAAGCTTCACAACCAGACGGAGAGCGACATACCCAGAACAATCCCAAGAACACAGCAGATGTGATGTACCACTGGTTATAAAACAACACACCAAACAGCGTAAACAGCGTCGTGTATCGCATCATCTCCTTCCCATACTCAACGTACGGACACTGATAAAGACCCTCATCGTGAATCCTCTGGTGGAGAAGCTGATACTTTCTCGCAATCTCATCCTGGACACGCGTATCCAGCGACGGGTACGTTTCAAGATCGTTCTGAATCTCCCGCGCAACACCTGCATTCGCCACACGCAGCGTCGCAGTACGCTTTCGCGAGTCAGCCGTCTTTGCTACTGCGCGCTGGCGAAGACCCTTTCCTCCATCTTTGACATCCACGCTGGGCGATGATGACGCGGAACTAACGGCGTCATCGAGACTGGTGTTGTCGTCTGTGTCGGAGGATGTGCTCGAGTCTGAGAGATCGATCTCTTGGGCGTCGAGGCGAAAGACGCCGCCTCTAATTGGTGGTGTGCGGTTCACCCAGGATCCTTGCTTCCGACCAATCCGATAGGCCTTCATGGTTCGTAAGGTCGCTTCCGAGTGATAACTATCCCAAAGGAGAAAAATGTGTTAGTTTAACCTGATCTGATCTGTATCTTGTTGTTTCCCCCGCACAATGCACTGTACATGTCATATTGGCGTGCAGGCCAATGGGGTGTTGTAGTGTAGTGGTGTGTTTCTCATTTTGGTATAGTGTACCCGTGCAACGCTCAACCTCAACACCATAAAAAGCATCGTGACTTACGCTTTCATCTCGTCGGTCGCATCTCTGCCCACCATGTGAAGAACTGCTAATCTTCCACCGGGATGTCTATCCATCCAGCCGTCGAGCTTGAGTACCGAGTCTTCGAAGACGACGATTGTTTGACCAGCTGCGATCATCCTCTCAACCGCCGCAGCGGTCAAGATCTTGTCGCGGTTCATTTCGGGGGTGTTTTAGTCGTGATATGTTTTATAAGGAATGTCGAAATGAAAGGAGAGACAATCGAGAAAAAGAGAAATGGAAGAAGGAGAGGAGCAGTGATCTAGTGTCACTGTAGGAAGAGAGAGTGGATATGAATGAAGAGCAAACAGAGCAGAACGGGAACCACAGCAGCAAACAGCCGAGGCAGCACAACGAGATAAGTACTTGCTCACTCTCTCACATCAGGGGCACAGCCTTCGAAAAGCTATCCATTTATTTCACATCGTACGTACCCCAATGGCGCATATTCGCCCCCCTCATCACCAATAGCCAAAAAAGATAGCGTCGCTGGGGTTAGCTCAAAGGAGATTGAACACATCTCAGGAACCCTGTGTAGCCAAGACTTTTCTCGTCCTTCTCAGGTGCAAGGACCACATATTAAACTGGTCTTGGGGTTTGGGACTAGGCCAAAGTGGAGATGGGCTTGTGAAACAAGAGTCAAGAGGTGCAAGGTGACCTTGGCCCTGGTAGGTCAGTTAAGTTGCGGTGTTGGGGATCTAGACCCGAGGGTGGCTTTGGATGGTGACTGTGACGGGACATGTTCTAGAAAAATAGCTTATTTTCACCCTGCTCTCGCGTGCGTCTGCGAAAGCGACAGATTGTGACGTTTGAGATTGAACCAACAGCTAAAAGGAGATACACGTATCGCATGTTCCGTATTCTCGTCCGTCTGCAATTACGCGTAACAGAAAACTACTCAAAACACTTTCCGTACCCGTACGAACCAGGGGATTTTCACTCTCGTTCTCCTCGTTCTCTCTAACGCGTAATCGGATACCTCCCCCTCTAGGAATAGCTCATCTTTTTTTCTTGCTCCGTCCGAGGATGGATACGAAAATCACTCCTCCACCGTCGGAAAACCACACACAACACGCGTTCTGGGTCCTGCGCCCCCCCTTACCCCACTCCCCCTGTAGCTCGTTGCCCACTTACAGCGGGGGGCGTTACAGTACAGAGACCCTGATTTTTTTTTTTTAGGATCTGGTCCTGTCCCGCGGGTGCCCGTATTGGCATCGGCGGCGGTCCGTACGCGTAAACGAAATAAACGAAACCGATGGGGGGGGGAAAGTCAAAAAGAAAAGGGGCGCGCGCAACAAACGTTCTAGAATAAGGGTCTTTATTTTTGACAATCAAAAAAGTATAATTGCTACAGGGTCTCTCTCGGCATTTCTTGGGTGTTACGTACGCTGTGTTGCACGTGGTAACTCTGTTGGAAGCTTGTCATGTTCTACACGTTGCGTAGCTCAAACCACTTGAGTAAGGTACCTTAGCTTCAAAAGGGGGCAGCACCGCCAATCTTAGTGTACAGTAGGTCGCTACGTGCTGATGACTGCAACATGCCATGAATCGAACCACAAGTATATTAACAAATCTTGGCTAACGCGAAAAAAGAACCTGTTTTTCGTAAACGGCGCAGCAAAAACTACCTCACCTTGCTCACTACCTACCTCACTCAGTAATTAACCTTGCGCGTTTTTCTCTCGCCACACAAGAAAGGGGTTACTGCAGTCTTGGCTTCTAAGGGAGCTAAGCTTTAGATACCCCTGCTTTCCGTGGTGTGAGAGATTACCTGCACTCCGTAGGACTGGGTGTCCAATCCTATGGCGAAAAATTAACGTGTCAAGATTAACTCTATGCAGCTGTGACCCAGATCTTGCTAGCGCCCCACGTTTTATCTTGAGTGTGGTGGGTTGGGCTAATCTTATCTTATCGCCGCTGTCTGGGGCGGTTAAATAAGATGAGACGGGGATGGGATTGGGACTTTGGTTGGATGGTTTAGGGTAATGATGATTTTGCGACGGTATGTTCCGTTAAGAGTTGGTTATCAAACAATTGAACGTGAAGAAGGTTAGGTAGGTATGTTGAAGATGATGTATTGTTCAGTGGCTATTGAATCGTCTGCCGACATCGCATCAGCGAACCCCTCATTGCGTGATCCAACAATTTACCTCGTACCACACTGTACTCACTACTCACTGAGGTATCCATTCATAACTCAACAACCATCATCAAAATGCCCTCCCAAGACTTCACCCAAATCCCCGTAATCGACATCTCATCCCCCACTCCTCAAACGCTTTCTAATCTCCGTACCGCCCTCGCAGAAATCGGCTTCCTCTACATCTCCAATCACTCCGTCCCCACCTCCACAATAACATCCCTCGTCAACATCCTCCCAGAACTCTTTTCCCTCCCCCCAGAAGCAAAACAAGAAATCGCTTTAGAAAACTCCCCGCATTTTCTAGGATACAGCGCTGCCGGGACGGAAACTACAGCTGGGAAAGCTGATCTGAGAGAACAAGTTGAGCTTGCGACGGAACTTGAGAGAGCGCCTGATGGTGCGCCGCTGTATGATGGGTTGAGGGGGCCGAATCAATGGCCATCTGGTCTTCCGGAGCTGAAGGGTGTTGTTACGCGGTATATTGAGGAACTCACACTACTGGGGGAACGATTTCTTCGACTTGTTGCCCAAGCTCTTGATCTTCCGGAAGAGATCTTCTTCTCATACCTTTCTGATCAACATCGGCTTAAATTGGTTCACTACCCAGCTTCAACAACATCATCCCAAGGCGTCGGCCCGCACAAAGATTCATCAGGATGGTGGACCTTCCTTCTCCAAGCATCCCCCCAAGTAAACGGTCTTCAAGTCCTCAACAAATCCGGCTCATGGATCGACGTCCCCGCCATCCCGGACACTTTCGTCGTCAACATCGGCCAAGCGTTTGAAGTCGTGACCAACGGGATATGCAAAGCGACGACGCATCGCGTACTGTCCTCCCCAAAAGAAAGGTTCAGCGTTCCGTTCTTTCAAGGTGTGCGACGCGATTTAACGAGACGTGAGGCAATGACTTCGTTGAAGGAGCATTTTGAGCGGTGGGGAACCGGTGAGGAGGCGGGTGAGGCGGGGAGGGTGGATAATCCGTTTGTGAGGGGGTTGTATGATACTTGGGGGGAGACGCAGTTGAGGACGAAAGTTAGGAGTCATAGGGAGATTGGGAGGAGGTTTTATGGGGAGGTTTATGAGAGGTATATTGAAGATTCGTGAGGGAGAGGTGTGATGACGTGGTGGTGGTGGTGAGGAAGTGTCCGAGAACTTTCCGTGAGGGTATAAAGCTCCGAGACGACATTATCACTCCGTTCGATCGCTTCAATTCCACTCTACATCAATTAATGATTGATAATATATCAATATGGCACTCGAATTGCCCGCGCGACAGAAATTTACAGCTCACAGCGGCAATGTGTACTCATGCATCTTCATCCCTCCAACCGCCCAGTCAACAACCCTTCTCTTTCTTCACGGCTTTCCATCAACCCTCACAGACTGGGTCCATCAAATCCAACACTTCTCATCCGAAGGATACGGCGTCGTCGCTCTGGATCTGCTCGGCTACGGTGAAAGTAGCAAGCCAACAGATGTAAACGCGCACCGTCTCAAGCCGATGAGCGATGAGGTCATTGAGCTGCTCGACCATTTGGACCTGAAGACCGTTGTTGGAATTGGCCATGATTTCGGCGCGACGCTTTTATCGAGAATGGCGGCTTATCATCCCTCGCGCTGGGAAGCTCTTGTATTTCTGGCTGTTGGTCCGCCGAGGCTTGGGACGCCGTTCGATGTCGACATGATCAATACCATGACCAAGCAGTTTCTGGGGTATGAGATGCTCGGATACATCCCATGGCTAGCCGATTACAGGTCGCAGGAAATTCTCGAGAAGAACGCTGAAGCGGCGATGAGTCTGATGTTTTGTCGCGATCGGGAAGAATGGGAGACGTGGTTTCATCCTGTGGGCAAGATGGATGATTTTGTGCGTGAAGATCGCAGACTTCCCATCGCATTGTGGTATACCGAAGATTTGCAGAAAGCACATCTAAAGGCATTCGGCTCGCATGATGGGTATAAAGGCGTGTGTCGATGGTATCGCATGTGGAAAGACAACCTCTTCGCTCCTGACGAACAAGGTTTTGAAGACTTTCACATCTCACAACCCGTTCTCTTCATCGTTCCATCAGAGCCCGAGCAATCCGCTGCCCAACAGCAGCAAATGCTTTCATCATGGACCCCCAATCTCCAAACCGTCAAGCTAAACACCAGTCACTGGATCCATATCCAAGCTCCCTCCGAAACCAACACCACGATCCAGAACTTCCTCACCTCACGCAGAGAGACTTAAATGCTCAGGCCTCAACCAATCAAACGTATCCAAAAGATCAAAATTAAAGTCCAGCTGCGTCGGAATACCCCAATCCAGCGTATCCAGCGCTCCTCCACCTGCAATAGGCGCATTGAGGTTGTGGTCTAGTACACCCTGTATAACAGCTTTGCAGTCTGCGCAGAGATCGGCGTTGGGGGCGGGTGGACGGACCCAATCGAGGAATCCGATCAAAAGACTGAGCTTTTGGATTATGGCGGAGCGGCTTAGTTTGGGGCAGTCGGGATGGGTGCCGCGGAATGTTGGGCGGAGGAGTTCGAGACAGAGGATACCGCCTCCGGGGGCGGCGAAGGCCATGAGCTGGAGCTGTTAGATAGAGAAAAGATGATAGTCAGAGTACATACGAGCCATTCAAAGTCTCGTCTCATGCCGGAGAAGCGATCTTGGTGTGTCCAGAAGAGAAGTGTTAATGTGACCATCTCAAAGCTAATCGGCAGTAAACGGTTCTCATCGATGTGGCCGAGACGAAGCAATAGCCTCTCCACGAAGAAGAGATTCTGCATGTGTTCTAGTCGAATAAGAATCCGTGAGTATACTTTTTGGACATCACAGTCTGGGTCGTCGAGTTCATCGGGTCGATGGATGAGATTTGCTGGGAAGCTCTCATACGTCCTTTCAGCGCGAGCCTTGATCTCACTACCTTTGTTAGTAAAGCACCCAAAAGCATGTTAGTCACGTACGTTAGACTCTCAAAAGTGACCTTGACGCTATTCGCAAGTGCAATCTCAAGGAGCTCATCCTTAATGTAAGCAATCTGCGAACGCGCCCTAACCATAGACGATCCTTTCAGATCACCAACGTGACGAAACCCATTGGCATCTAACTCTTGCACCGCATGTCTTACAGTAGCTTGATCAGACTCGAGGTCCAAGTCTGTCAGGTCCAATGGAAGAGGGGATGAGAAGAAGCGGCGACTGAGGAGCGGCGGACGGCCCGTAAAGGAGACAAGGACTTTGTCGACGTTGAAGACACGGGCGGTGATGCGACGTCTGTGTTCGGAGCAGAGAGAGGGGATGTAGTTTGTGTCTTCTGATCCGACGTGTCGACCAAGGAATGTGAGGAGTGCGACGGTCTCTGCGAAGTAGCGCCAGCATGTTAAACCTATGAATGTTAGCGAGCTTCAACTGATGGGATGAACGACAATTCACCTGCGTCGCCTGAGACGAGAGATTCAGTGGTGACTCGTCGGTAGCAAAGATATAGCATAATGTCATTCCCAGGTGTGAAATGTCGAGCCAGCTCGATGCAATACCCCAAACACTTGACCACAACTGGCGCATCGAAGCTCGGCGAGCCATCCCAGTACGTCCAGATCAACCCAACCGACTCCCATCGGATATTAATCCCCATGAATTGATCAGTCCAAGCCTTTGCACTTGAATGCTCATCGCGAAAAGGGCGTGCCGTGTTATGGCTTATATGACGCGCCACCACATCCAGGTCCGCATCATCTCGCGACGAGAGATACCGTCCCCAGTCTTTGTGGAGCGTGTCTATAATATCCTGAATCGCTCTGAAGATCCATCCGTCTGTGAGACAGTGAAGTCTATGTGCCATAACATCATGTTGAGATTGAGGCAGACACCGAAGAACATAAAGACTCATCTCCCTCAAGTGAGACGGGAGATCAATCACACTTCTACCCCTCGGCGCCCTCGGCTCGACCTCCACCGGGGGCCCGTGGACGAGCGAGAGGCTGTTGCGGGTTTCTTCAAAGACAGCGTTGTGACTGGTGAAGCCGAGATAACCTGGTGCCACGGCGGGTGAAGGCGTCGAGTCAGTGCTCGGTGGTGGAGGTTGATGCTCGGTGCGAACGGGGGACCGAAGCCGTTGCTTCTTAACTGTGGCACCCGAAACGGTGTAAATGCAGGTCTCGTTCCGCTTTCTGCAGCGTGAACAGGTTGGCTGGCCGTGGTCGCAAGCTACTTTCCGCGCTCGACATGGATCGCAGGCTTGAGGGCGACCGTTTAGGCGTAGGAGAAGAGGGGCCGTTGACATGGCGCCATTGACTTGTGATGGGTGTTGCTGATGAATCCGATGATGATAAATCTTAATTCTCGGCTTGGACGTTGCTTCGGCTTGAGATATCGGCCTCAAAATTGTGTGTTGTGTTTGATGTCGGGTTGAAAATAGAGTGTTGAATGTGGGGTTCGGCCTGAAAATAGAGTACTCGGCTTGACTTTAGCGGACTCGGCCTGAGATTCGTGGACTCGGCTTGACAATAAGTGGCTTCGGCTCGAATTCGAGCGACTCGGCTTGGGAATAATGGAGAGTCGGGCTCGGTACCCACTTGGTTCAGCTCGGCTTACAGGGGTTTATACTTCTTTTGGCACGCCGAGTGGTAATGCAGAGTGCGGAATGTGTCACACGGAGTCGAATTGAAGCCTTCAATCATGCAGGGCTGACAAGGTGTGATCCATTTCAAGGGCGCTGAGATGTCATTTTTTAACGTTTGTGACTCAATCGATTGATGGTGTGTAGAATCTATCTCGAGTATAAGTAGAAGCTGTGTCCCCGAGGTTTGAGGCATCAGAATAAGATACATCAGCATCACTACAGTCTACAGTCTACAAGACATTTACACTACACTCAAAGAAGCACTCTACACTACACACTTATATATCAACACACAACAACTTCACAATGTCGAACCCTACATACAAGAACGCCAACGTCTCTGAGACAACTCTCGTTGACACGACAAAGCCTTCAACAAGTACCAAGCCTGGTACGTCTCATTCGCAACCTCTCAATCACCTTCACTAACAAGACAGGTCTTGAAACCACACCATATAAGCCTTCACTCAAGGAAAAGATCCAGAGGAAGCTCGCAGGCTCAGTCGACCCTACAAAAAAGCCAGCCGACCCCTACAAGTCATGGGAAGCTCGATCAGGTCAGCAAGATAATCACTAAGTATAACGGCTAAAGCTAATGCGTTCCTAGTAGCACTGCTCTAAATGGACCGAGATATGACACCGTGAATTTTAGCTAGAGATTCGGACGTATGGGAGCACGCTATGGTTGAACTTGTCTTTTTCTTTTTTGTTGGCTGGAGATATCCCTGTATCAGAATGAACTGATCTGTCGCTTTTGCCTTATGATCTAATAGAACACTTTGGTGCTTATTCCCATTCCTTCGGTCCCAACGTCAGCCCCAACTGTGAAAGTAAGCCATGACTGCCGCGCAATGTCGGCAGATGCGGGCGTATACAAGCTCCAGTAGCGTAATCGGAAGTATCGGGATAAGCGCGCTGATCCGATTCTTACTTCACTGCGAGTCCGAGGCATCCTTTCTCTTCGAGACCTCCCACTCCGCGCGGTTGACCTCGCCCCTTGTATAGATATCGCTCTGATTGGTCCAGAAGTGCACACGGCTTCCAAAATGGTGTCGCGCAATGGAGGCGATCTCCTTTATGCTGTCTAGCGTGCCGGCGTCGAAGACGCTCGAGGTGCGCAGGCTGAGGAACAGATCGCAGTTGTTGGGGTTAGCGGGGATTCGCGGGTTGTTGGTGAGCACGAAGTGGATGAATCGCTTGTCGAGGAAGTTGGGGAAATCGGCGTCGGTGGGGAGAACGAGGAGGCGGGATTCTTGGTCGGTTTTGTAGACGGTGGTTATGTCGTCGAGGAATTCGGCGTAGCGGGTTTTGTTCTCGGGGGTAGGGGGGAGAGAGGGGAAGATGTCGAAGCCGCAGTCGAAAGACATGATAAATGTGTTTATTGAGGCGAAGGTGTGTGTTTATGAGGATGAAGATGGAAGAGATGTTGTGATGGAGAGTTGAGATGGAGTTGAGGGGAGATGGAAGTTGATGGCGAAGTGGTTGAGCAGCATTGCTTCGCGCTCCTGCCTGGCGCTGGCAACTGCGAAGCTGTTTGCTCCAGTATTTATGCACACTTTTCTCTTAGTTTCGAGGCTTAAACAAACGTCTTCTTCATTTGATCAGACTCGCGCCACTCTAATCTACAGATCTTGCTTCAAAGGATGAACCATAAATTAAGCATCGTGAACAAACTTTCGCATCTCCATATGTTGAGGACAAGACCAAGAGACTTGCATGTGTGATTAAGTTGCTATACTAATAGAGATAACCCCCTTTCTACTTCTTTTGCACGCAGGTATTATGTAGTGCTAGTCGTCTGCCTCCCGTTTGTTTGCATTGACGAATGACGACAAATGAAGTTATCACGAAATGTGTGGATCCAAAATCGGGGGCTGCTTGCGAGGTGCACAAACGTATAACCACACATTCGCAAATAAAATGGAGGCAAGATTGATAGAAATGAACGGTGCAGCATTGCTTGAAGCTCTCAGAAGAAGTAGTTCGCTGGGTGCGAACCACAGTTGCATCTCGAACAAAGGCTCTTCATCGTTACAACTTTGCAAGCATATACACCACGACCGAGTCCCGGCTTCCATCCTATGATCAACACATCTAGTATATAGTATTTATTGATCAAGTGGCTAAATGTATGTGAAATTGTGGTATAGAAGGGTTTGACCTACTTCCTCAATGGGCTCAGCCTGCTCCTCTCGTAGAGTTCTTGAGTAAGCTACAACTGGCTCAAGGGATATCCCGCGAAGGACACTTGCGTGAAAACTAGATGGGAAGTCATCGAATGGCTCCAAAGAAGGTGGCATGAAGTGAACAGTAGCGCACAGCTTTGCTGACACCCCAATGCTACCGACCAGCATCCTTCCGGAGCCATGAACCTGGTCAGACCTTTGCGCCCCAAGGGTGACACACACACTGATGATTTCTCGGCTATTTCATGTGAGGAGATGTAGGGTTTGGGCCCGAGTACGTTCCCGAGCAAGGGGTTCATGCCCAGCTGTCCATATCTGCATTTATAGAGATGATCAGCGAAGTGGTGTTCGGAATTGCTGGTGTTAATGTCAAATGCATATTTTGGCTAAATTAGTCGAGTTTGTGTGTGTTGAAAGTCTTGCGTGATCCGATCTCGTGCGCCCCAGGACTTGGGTACCACGTTGTAGAGTACAAGTGTACGGTTTACGCTTCGTCCAACGGGACCGCAAGTCTAAGTTGAGAAAGGCGTCGATGTCAAGAAGAAGCCCGATACTGATGTATCTATACTCTGTTCAATGGCCCAGAGACGAGCCCTTAGACAAAGTGATTACTGACAACGAACTTTAGAACTCTAAGAGCTCTCCGCCAAGAGTTGCAGTCTCCAGTCCCTCGTTCAACAACACAAGGAGAAACATCTTATTACTCTGACAAAATGGCCCTGTCAAATGTAAGATCAAGGACCGCCTGTAGCTTTGCTATCGCAGGAAGAACACTTGACGACTTAACATCGTCTTTCCCAGTGTTGTAAATTGCTGCTTCACTGGGAGACATTCTTAGAGTTGACGGAATTCTGTTCGAAAGTGACCGAGTCATATTTCCTGTTAAGTAAAGATTGCTAGCCAAGCAAAGCCAGAGCTCCAACTTCCACAACGTTCTCTTCCTCCGGCGTTTCCACCACCGTCTCCGTCACCATACTATTCGGAATCATAGCCTTACACAGCTTCCTGACCTCCTCTTCTGCCTCCTCAACAACTGTAGGTGTATAGTACCCATTACGCCTCATCCTATGCATCTCATTCCAACACCTAACCCTCTCCACAAAATACTCCTTCGCAATAAAGAACACTTCCATAATATGGGAAACAGCTACGTCTCGTGGTAAGCCACCGTTTCCGAAGCTGAGGCGGAAACTCAGGAAGTAGTTGCAGTGTTCAGGATTGGCGGGAATTTTAGGATACTTGGGTAACGTGAAGTAGTAGAAGGCGCTGTCGGCATCAGTTATAAGGAGCGGGTTGGAGATGGAGGGATGATTTCGATGGGAGAATGTTGTTCTGAGGCGGGAGAGGAAGAGGGCGTAGTGGAAGTGGTTAGAGGGCGTTGGGGGGAGAGGAGGATAGATGCTGAAGCCGCATTCGAACTCGACGGTCATTTTTGGAGTTGGGCTTGTGCTGTTAGTTATACGGCTGATGAAGAGAATTAGAGCGCTTACGGGGTTTAGTATAGGGGCGATGGTCAACGGCTGGCCTTCAAGCTGCAGATGGAGACTCGATGGCTGACGAGACGGAATAGGGGGTCACTGGCATCACTCAACCTGGCAGGATATCAGGAATTATACAGCAACCTTCGGGGTTACTGTTTTGTCGACATTGTCGTCTGTATAACGTGATATGCCCGTTGTCAGGTTGTTGCAGAGCCATCTCCGCATTCGAGGTTGTTGTCAACCCATGATGGTCTTTGTTCAGACAAGATGAACATGTGACTTCTTTGAGGTCAATTCGACATCTTTTCCGATATAAAATCAGTGTAATTATAAGTATTAGTATAAAGAACTCCGCATTGGGAAAACTAATTGACTTGTTGCGTGATCGTGACAGAGTTCGTGAAGCAAACTTAACACAACAACAGGCTTGTCCACGATATTAATTTTAAGCCCCACGATCGTTCAGCCAATAATGTCATAACTCAAAACGTAAGAAAAACATCTCAGCTCTTCTCCATCCTCTCATGAACCTCTCTCGCTTTTGCAAACTCCGAAGTCTCCGCCAAAAAAAAGCCCCAATCGTCCATCATATGATAGTTACGGAGGATGTCACGAGGTTCCATACGTCAGAGCGAACTTTCCCATTGACTGTTTCCATGGTAATGTCAATGGTTTGGATCGTAAAGATCGGTGTATTTGAGGATCGAATGGGCTCCCGGGGAGAGGAGATAGGATGTGTTGTGAGAGACTGAACTTGATGCTGTGACGATGTGGTGGCCTGCCAGGGAGGTGAGTTGGACATTATGAGCTCCCGGGGCGCCTTACACTCCAGTGATGAGCATTTGTCGCCTAGAACTGTGCTTTGTCCGGGCCGTTGGGCTCTGGACGAACTGCGGGGATGAATAGAGCTTGCCATGCTGTAAGCGCACTAAGAGGAACTGTTACTGTTACACTCAGCCCACGACAACTTCTTCATTTTAAGCGCAGCTTCACTTTCAAGGCTGGCAGCGTGCTGCAACCACCTCACTCCACGCGCAGTTCTCACCATGTCATCCCCTTTTACGTACAGGATTTAACTTGGGCTCCCCTTCGACATGCTCACCACCAGCGAAACCATGCCTCAGAACATACTGCTCTACACGGCATGTCTCAAGCCACGCTCATTCATCGCGTGGAGCAGTCGTAGGATGTACGCTGACAGGACCAGGGTTTATTTCCGGGAAGGGTACATCTTTGTTTAGCGTCAGAGACGACGGTGGAGGCGAAATACCCAGACCTCGGTCTTGGAAGAACTGATACGAATTGTGTGCATTAGATCAGATCAGATGACGTTTAATCTGATAAGATCATCTCGGTGAGCGATTTTCACGGACCCGTTGTTATGAGGAAAGCAGCCAATTAGACATGAAAGTGATGACAGGTTAAAATCAAGGGTCCCCACGAGTTCAGGGCCGGTGCCGGACTTGATGATGCCGAGGTTGTACATGAACAATAATCTCAGACATGAGCATGCTTTGTAATTATATTGTAGTGAAGATCTTTGCAGAGAAAAGATGCTTGAGTAAAGGGCCTATCAGTAAATACCATATCAAACTGCATGCATTGTCTCACAAGGGATCTCGACGACATTGGACGGCTCCTCACCCCACCATCAAGCCCCGAATTTGGTGATAGGCACATCTAGCCCACTTGAGTGGCTCCCGCATGGACGCGGCCCAAATCAAGAGGCCCATGGTTATATAAGTACCTACCTACCCAATGCGCTGCAAAAAAAACCTGTTCTTGCTGATCACCCACCGAATTTCTGCAGTATGACTCTTTTCATCAATGGCAAGATCCTCTCGAGGACTGTCGCCAGTTTGGCCGACGAACCTACCTTTGCTGAGAGCATGTACATAAAAGACGGAATCATTCAGGCCGTCGGTACAAAGGACGATGTGGAGGCGAAAGTCACAGGCGATGTTATCACGCAAGATCTCGGTGGAAAGACGGTTCTGCCGGGTTTTGTAGACGGGCATATGCATCTTTTACTTCTGGGCCAGTCGCTGAGAAAGATTGCGCTGGAGGGTTGTAAGAATCTGGAGGATATTCTTCACGAGCTGCGCACGTACGCAAAAGCGAATCCGGATGTTCCGCGGATCATGGCGAAGGGATGGATGCATTCTATGACTCCCGACGGTGTGACGGCCAAGATTCTTGATGAGATTGACGAGAGGCCAATTTATGTTGATACAAAGGACATGCACTCGACGTGGTGCAATTCAGCGGGCCTGAAGGAGATGAAGGTCGCTGATCTGGAGGATCCGCCGGGTGGCATCATCGAGAGGGATGAGAACGGTAAACCATCTGGTGTTCTCAGCGAAGCGTCCATCTTGTCGATTGTCTGGCCTACGCTTGCGCAGCTTGCGTCGAATGAGGAGCGGATCGAGTGTATGCTCGCTGCGTTTAAAGCGTACCATGCGTCAGGATACACGGGGATTATCGAGATGGCGATGGATGAGTACAGCTGGGAGAGTCTTGTTGAGCTGAAGAGGAGATATCCCGATGTGGCGATGCGTGTTACGGCGTATTGGATCGTTAAGCCTGCTGGTACGGTTGAAGAGCGCACGCGGCAGGTTGACAGGGCGATCGAACTTGCGAAGCAGTATAGTCTGGAGAACTCGCCTGATCTTCGTATCGCGGGTATCAAGATCATCTGCGACGGTATCATCGATGCGTGTACGGCGTATCTCTCAGAGCCATACGCTTCAGTTGCGTCACCGCCGCCGTTTTGGTCAAGAGAGGATCTTGAACCTGTTGTTAAACAGGCAGCTGATGCGGGAATCCAAATAGCGCTTCATGCTATTGGCGATGCGGCGATTCATATGGCGGTTGACATGCTTGAGAAGTACGGCAAGCCAGGTGCGAGACATCGAATCGAACATCTCGAGGTCTCATCTCCCGAAGACGCACAACGTCTCGGCAAACTAGGCCTCACAGCTTCCATCCAGCCCGTCCACGCCGACCCAGCCATTCTGCGCGCATGGCCGCGTCTCATCGGCTCCCGCCGCGACCGCGCCTTCGCATACCGTGAATTCGCTGACTCAGGCGCTCTTCTCGCTCTCGGCAGCGACAGTCCCACGGCACCTTGGAATCCCCTACACAATGTGTATGTAGCTGCTACACGACGCTCAGCGAGAGAGCCAGAGTGTGAGGAGGTAGTGAATGAGCATTTTAAGCTGGGTGTTTGTGAGGCGATTGTTGCGGGCTCGCAGGGCGCGGCGAAGAGTGTTTTTCAGGATGGGAGGGTTGGGTCGTTGGAGGTGGGTAAGTTTGCGGACTTGGTTGTGGCGGATATGGAGTGGGATAGCAGGACGTTGTTGAAGGCGGAGATTAGGGAGACGTGGTTTGCTGGGAAGAGGGTTTGGAGCCTCTGAGGTTGATTGATGGATTGTGAGCGTGGTGTTGGTGGGTGTAGGGGTTGAGGTTTGGGACGGGAGTACAAAATGAGATAGACAATGTAAATGGTGATCTTAAGACTGTTCGGCGAATTGAGTACGGTGAGAGCTGATACTGCAGTTGCTCATCCTTGCCATGTTACATCGACTGTCCCTGAAAATGTTCAATGTTCAACTATGTTCACGTATCTCTTCGTCATCTTCTTCTCCTCAGATCAAACACCACTCCCTCACTCAATCAATCAATGACGCATTCAACCTGTCCCTATCACAACAATCATCTGACCACTTCCTCCTCTATCAGATATACAACATGCCAAGTTTATCTCTCTACCCACGATATCTCCAAACCTAACATCCTATCTCCTCTTTCGCTCCCAATTCTAGCCTCCGCTTTCTCCACCGCCCTCTTTTTCCGCGGGAAAACATCTCCCATCCTAGCCATACCCAACTCCATCAGCTCATTCCCCCGCATCCCAGTTTTTAGTTAACTTACCTATCTCAGAACACCCTAGCTAGCGGTATCTCAATGCCTCCACTCAACTTATCGCAACTGCTCCACTGATACCCCGGATCATGAATCGTATAATCGCCCCCGGGTTCAAAAAGGCCGCTCAGTCGCTGTTGTTTTCACACAGCAGGACGAGAACCATCTCCTCTGAACAACATCTTATAACTTCATCATGGCGGATACAAAGAACGATATCGAGGTGGACAAGAAGATCATCCCTCTTGACCACGACGACGTCGAGGCTGATATCAAGAATGGCACAGTAACTGACCTCGATGAGGCAGAATTGTTCCTCCAGCAACATGGCATTGCTCACTCCCGCCTAAGCGAGCTCATGGCCGATGAAGAAGCCCTCAAGAAACTCCGCAAGAAAGTCGACTGGTCGCTTATGCCGCTTCTCTGCGGAACATATCTTCTTCAATATGTCGATAAACAAGCCCTCGGATACTCAGCCGTATTCGATCTCTTCTCAACAACAGGCATGACTTCAGACGAATACTCGTGGATGGCGTCCATCTTTTACTTTGCATACCTCGTCGCTGAGTGGCCTGCCTCGTACCTCGCACAGCGTTTACCAACCGGCACCATCGTCAGCACATTCGTCATCACCTGGGGCTCTATCCTCTGCCTCACAGCAGCATGCCAGAACTTCGCCGGCCTCGCAGTCTGTCGCTTCCTCCTCGGCGCCTTTGAAGCTGTAATCACACCCGCCTTCATGCTCATCGTCTCGCAATGGTTCCGCCGCGAAACACAGCCTGCGCGCGCAGGTCTGTTCTACTGCTTCAACGGCTTCGGCGCCATGTTTGGCGGCATTCTCTTCTACGGCGTCGGCCAGGCGAAAGGATGGGATGTCTGGCGGACTATCTACGTGCTATGCGGCGGACTGACTATCTGCTGGGGTGTAATCCTGTTCTTCTTCCTGCCCAACAACATCCTCACTGCGAAGCGGTTTAGCGTTGAGGAGCGTGCGATGCTGATTGCGCAGAGCGCGAGGAATAAGACGGGTGTGTTTAATAGGAAGATCAAGTGGAATCAGATCAGGGAGGTCTTTGTGGACTCGCAGATCTGGCTGCTGTTCTTCTTTACGCTGCTGAATGAGGTTATTAACGGAGGTATTGCGAACTTTTCCAAGTTGATCGTTAAGGGGTTCACGCATGATGCGCTGTTGACGACGGCATACGGAATTCCGTACGGTGCTTGCAACGCGATCTTTATGTTTACGGGACCGTATGTTGCGTCCAAGTTCAAGAATGTGAGGACGATTGTTATGTGTGTTTGGCTTTTGCCGACGCTTATTGCTGTTACGCTGTTCTGGCAACTTCCTCGCTCCAACAAGGGCGGTCTTCTTGCTGGGTACTACATGGTATGTCCTCAATTACCCTCGATCTGAACCCTTTCTAACTGTTTAGTGCGCTTCTTTCGTCGGCGCTCTCATCGTCGCTCTTCAAATGCCCGCCTCAAACGTCGGCGGCTACACCAAGCGAACTACCGCCACAGCCTTTGTATTCCTCGCCTACTGCATCGGCAACATCATCGGACCACACGGCTTCATTGGCTCCGAAGCACCAATCTACCAGACTGGCTGCAAGCTTATTATCGGCTGTGTAGCAGGCCAAGTTGTCATTGCGATTGCTCTTCGATTCGTGCTCATCCGTCGAAACCGTCTTCGTGATGCTCAAGGCCCTGTTGTGGAGGATGAGAATGCCGTGTTGCAGGATCTCACTGACTTTGAGAACCCCAACTTCCGATACTCTTACTAGTTATGGGAGATGTTTATGATGTCATGAGTATTGTTTAGTTAGTGTTGGCTATAGTCAATTGAAGCTTTGGTCTTGGACCCTGTATACCCCGGATTCGGTGATGACTCGGGAACCTGTGCGTGAAATCTGGGGTATCCCACTTTGGCGTTACTTTTACGTAAAGGAGTTGACGTAACCAGGTGGTTATGCAGGATGCTAGGCTATTGATCCCGCGGTTTCTTGGCAAGACGGGGTAGACATGGGCTAGTCAAGGCGATGTTTGTTTCTCCGGGCATAATACATATTACTTGGTCTACAGAGTCATGTACTCGAGGTCAACCGTTTAGTTTCATTCAATGTGATCTCTAGTCCTCCCACTTGGACGAAACCCTCCACCAAAACTCACACTGCTCATCTCCCCATGTAAACTCAACCAACTCAGCTGCCTTTCCAACCCCCGTCCCCCCAGCCCTCTCATCATTCCCCCTCCCAAGCAACATCGTCTTTCCCTTCCCATCCTCAAACGGGGTCCACTCCGGTCTATGCGAAAACCTTCCCTTTATAGCATTCGGATTTCCTTTGGTGATGAAACTTGTGCAATACGCGTGGAACTGTCCAGAGACTTCCCTCTGCGCAGGTGAGATCTCCCGAACTTCTCGGTTAAACGTCTGATATCGCATTTGATCGCCGTGATTGGCGCCAAAGAGGGCGGTTTTGTTGAGGGCCCAGTGGTATAGATATGCGGGTTGAGCGTTGGAGTGATATGTGGCCCAGATTACGGTTTGGCGGACGGGGCATGTATATGCGTAGTGGCCGTATGCTGTCTCGAGGCGTTTGTACTGGGATCCTACGCCGGGAATACCACGAGTGTCGAGATGTGGTGAGTCTGGGTTTGTTGAGGGATCAGGATACAGCTTCTCAAGTTCCGCAACTTCAGTGGGTGTAAGATGCGGTAGAAGCTTGCGAAAGAAGCCTGTGAAATCTTCAGGTTTATCGGCTTTTTGGGGGACGTAGAAAGCACCCTCGTTCGCCGCTGAGCCCGTCAAGATAGGAACTCTATGGAACTTGCCAGACTTCCATGCCTCGATAGGTCGTCGTGAAATGACGTCTCCGTCGATGACAGGCTGCCATGCCCAACGAATAGAAGGATCTGAACGTTTAAACACCTCTTTTCCTGCTTTGTCCACAGTTTCTGAAGGGAGTCCTCGGAGACAAGTGAGGATCTTGGGATCTTTGAGGTTCTTGAAGTGTGAGCAGGGTGTCAGGTCGAGAAGTTCCCGGAAGTGCTGGGTGTTGAGAGCAGCGTTTGGGGGGTGGACTGCACGGGCTGTATGAGCTCCTGAGTCCATGATAGCTTTGTGGAAGAGCTTCTTGGGCTGATTGATGTCCATGATGAGATGTCCAATCTGTAGTTGTTAGTAATGGTTTGAGACAAAAAAGGAGGCCACTTACACCATGAGCTGCAGCGCTCAGTCCCATGATGGTAACATCATCAGGATCGCCACCAAAAGCAGCAATGTTCTCTTGAACCCATTCAAGCGCGACATACATATCCTTTAGACCAAGGTTCAACAGACCTTCGTTAGCAGTCAACTCAGTATTCAGTCCACCGAATACACCAATGCGATATTGCATGCTAACAGCGATGTACGGTTCTTCTGAGAAAGCAAGCATGGTATGCGAGTTATGCATCCTTGCAGCACCGCGATTGAACGCCCCTCCTGGAATAAGAACAGCGACGGGAAGTTTCCCCTTGCTTGGTGTATGGCCTTTCTTACGCCAGATGTTGATGGTGAGACAATCCTCTGATTCATAGTCTGGACCGAGGACGGGGTCTTTGAGGAAAGGAACGAGTTGTATGCCAGGACATCTTTAAAGGTCAGTATAAACTTCAACATGATGCTTTGTGAACTCACCTTGGCCCTAGATAGTAAGCTTCGATTGTCTCATTGCTCTCACCCACTAGCTCAGCATGTCTGAACCGTCGTTCACCAACCGGAGGCAAAGCATACGGAATTCCCATGAATCCCTCCAACGGTTCAGGAAACGTCCCGTCATCAACAAACTTGCCAATAATGTTTCCCTGCTTGATCCTCACAGAAGGCAATGCCTCTGGTCCAGAACGCCCAAAGACATCAGGATACGCTGTAAACGCAGCAGCCAAGAGGACAGGCAACGCAGCCAACCACGTCCACGAACTTCCCTTGCGTTCAACCATGTTTGATTATGATAACATCCAATCTTGACCCATACTACCTACACGATCGTGCTATTTAGATGACAGCCATTGACACTTTTCCGTCGGGCGTAACGTTCAAGTTCTCCGGATTAGTTCCCCGAGACTTTCCTATCTGGATGATTTGCAAGGAACCAAGTGGGAACGCCGATGCACAGAGTTTAGAGCTACGGTTGTTAAATTTGAGATCCGTGCTGATCGGCTACTAAGCTTGGGCTCCGAGACGATAAGTTATCAAGAGAGGGGGAAGTTGGCCGCGGGAAACTTGTACCCTAGTCAAATGATAGTGGTGGAGTTTGATCTGAAATCCGGGGTAAGCTGCATGCATGCAGGGAGCTTTGACGAACGGAACAACGGCAGACTAAGGAACGCTATGTATTCAATGATATCAGAAATATGCTGCTATGAGATGAACTAGACCGACCCACGTATGCTGTCTATCCAAAACGCCAAGACGATGAGATGCCGAAATAATAACATGCTAAATCACAATTCCACGCTGCGACCATCCACCTCTACCTTTCCAGGCCCAGATCAATAACCCAACAGCAACCCACACAGTAACAGTCTCAGCCCAATAAGTCGGAGCATAGCACTGTTCACCATAGCAGAATAAATCACCACGTTCTTCACTCCCAGGCGCAGACTTTGAGTTATTCGCGCCGTTCTGATACGTCGCTGAGTAGACGAGTCCCCAGAACGTAGAGCCTGCTGCGGGAAGCATACCGATGATGCCGAAATTCGTAGCAAAGTTCTCTACGCCCCAGATGATTGTGACGATCAAGGGCGTGAGACTGAAGATTGCGCCGTAGCCTGCGCCCACAAGACCTGAGACGAGCCAGAATCGTTCAGCGTGGTTTTGGACGAGGCCGGATGCGAGGATTAATAGACCGATTGAGAGGAGTGTTGCGAAGAATGCCATGAAGGCGACGCGGGAGATGGAGAAGCGGTTGCTCACTGCAGAACGGGCATGCGGTGCTTGAACATGCTGTGTCTGGGGATATGGTGCCAGAAGATCTGTCAGAGTTCCGATGAAGATACGAGAAGCAGTATTGGTGACGCCAAAGATGGACACATGTGTCGCCGCTGAAGTGCGATGGCTTAGGCCTTCCATCTCAGGCGGTGTAAGTGTACCGATGATTGTACCCAAATTATTGATAAAAGCCTCGCCTGGTCCAACGATCAGAAGAAACGCCAGAGCAAATGGCCACATGGTGCGATCAGACAGGAACGAACGCGTTTCAGCGTTGAGGACCCAGTTCTTCTTCCACTTTGCATCGTCTTTCGACGGATCAAGTAGTGCTGAGCCCTCCGTCTCATCACCAGTCGCACCGTAACTCCTCTCGGACCTGCCAAGTAGAGAGCTCCCATCAAGTAATCCGCTCTGCTCCAGCTCCTCAATGGCCTCGTCGATAAGCTCGTCTTCATCCACGACACGTAATGTGAACGTGCCCAGCATACCCATGGAAAAGGTCAGAATGGCAAGGAAGAGGAAGAAGCGGAATACGTCCAAGTCGCCCTTGGACCCGTCTGGTCGCGTCTCAGTGAACAGACGAGTTCCCGCTTGACTCAGCCACATGGGACTCAATCCAAAACAAGTAATGGGCGTAGCGAGCGCCAATCCTCGATAACGACCTTTTCCAAAATTCTTGGCGCAAGCCGACACAGAAGCCATGTAAAGCGAGCACGTCGCGATTCCAATGCACACAAACGCAAACATCAAAAACGGAACGGACCAATCTCCATTGACACGATATCCCGGATGGCTGCGAAACTCCAGATCCAATTTTCGATAAACGCCCGCTGCGATGCCATATCCGCTGCCAAAGAGGATTCCTCCCGCCAGCGCAAGCGGTTTTAGCCCAACGCGATCGCAGATATACCCGATGAGCGAAATAGGAAGGTACAGCGCGACAGAGCCGGCGATAGCGACGGCGTTGACCTGGAATTGGGTGTAGTGTAATCGAGACTGGAGAAGAGGCGCGTAGAGGGAGAATACGACGATGGAGCCGCAGGCGAGGGCTATGATGTTTGCTGCGATGAAGGCGATGAAGCGGAGGGCTTGTTTCTCTTTGTTTCGTTGCGCGCGGGAGGATGAGTCGGAGGATGAGGCGTAGGAGCTGTGGGTGGAGATTTGGTCGGCATGGAGGCGCGTGTCGTCGGGGGTGGGAGACGACATAATGATGCGGTTGAAGGATGTTTGAGGAGGGAGGGTTTAGGGAAGTTTCATGGTTGAAATAGATAGAGTTGGTGAATGTGAATCACGTCAGTTGGGACTGGTCCATCGCGATCCCACGTCATGGGTCATGCTTCGAATCTTACCCCACAATTTTGTGCCGAAGTCGGACAAAATTCCGGATCAGTCAGAGGCAGACACCGTTATCAATCTTATCAAATTTGATAGACTTGATCACGGGCTTCATCAAACTGCCTTGACTTTTGGCTCGTTGAAAACTGATTCATGTATTTCACCGGGTCAGACATGGAGTAAGAAACATCATACACTAAATCACAGCTGATTCACGGGCAGTAAATTTGGAACACATGTCTCAGTTGTGCAGTTTGTGATACAGACTACCCTAGACAGTTACGAACAACAACGGGGCGGACTGTTAAGGGCAAGGCATAGCTGAGACGTGTATGTCTTGTGTCTTTACAGCAACGACTAAGGTGAGCGAAATTAAATTGATCGTCCGTCTGATGAAGACGAACATCTGGACGACACTGAGGAACAGCTGCACATCATGTTCGCTTCAGGTCTTCCATCATCCCTCCTTGCCACATGTAACCAGGAGGATTTCTCCAACGATGAGAAATTGACATGACATGACTGAAGGCGACCAACATTTTCAGTAACGAGCGCATGATCATCAAATCTGGCCAGCTTTTCAGCACCAGTGGAGAGGTATCAGGTTTTCGAAATGGTGTGTCGTATCCTGAATCAACAAAGATGAAACAAGCTCCCTCAATATTTCATAATCGGAAAGCAGGGGCGCTGGCGGAGGAAAAAGGGAGTGATCTTGGGGCGGCGGACCTCTGAGAGCGGCAGGCTTCCGGTAGTCACCACCGTTAATGGCTTTAAATCCTCCCTGCGGTCTTATTTGTGATCGGTGTTGGTGCGGGATCTTTGTTACTTGTTTCGCTGCTCAACTGTTGCTTGTGGCCCGGTTAGTGGGAAGTGAACGAATGGGTACAGTGGGGGGATATGAAGTGTTGAAGTACTTGCGAAGGATCGGGTACTCTTTAAGGTTGGGTTGGAATCGTAGTTATTGGAGATTTAAACACTCCGCCGGGCTTCTTCAGCCGTGGCAGGACGGTCTCGCGGCACATATTATTGCGAGAAGGCTTAAGTGTTCTGTGACCATTCTCTGAGAAGAGTGATGGCAAACTGTGAACGTGGAAGGGGAGCAGTTACCTATCACTGGGTATTCTGCGTCGATGAGGAGCTGCCGGGCATGAGATATGAGGTAGATCCACCGCTCATGTTTGAAGGTGATGATGAACATGTCCTGCATGGAACCATTAGATGTTGTACAACATGAACCTGTGAGGCGCGTACCTTAGCAATAATGCTCTTAAGCCCCTTCCATCGATACAAAAGCCAGGACATTAGGTCCAGTGTTGAGGCCGAGCCGGGATTCCCTATGTTGACGAGCGGCACCGCAATTGGAGGTTCGCGTCGTCTCCGTTCAATCAACGATGAAGTAGGGGTGGTCGCCGGGAGACGTGGCTCAAAGGTGGCCGACGGTATGCAGAAGCGTCTTACATGCTTCCAGCTCGACGCAAATCTGTTTCCGAAGCTGCTGTCGTGTTCATGGATGTAGAGGGCGCTAAAACGGTGGAGTGAAGTGGATGATACTGGAGTGCTGCGGACACTACATGTTAGAACCTTCTCAATGTTTCAGTAGGGTTGAAACATACCTGATGACATAGGAAACACACCGGAAGTGTCGCTGATGCAGAATTAGAATGAAATGAAACGATAGGCGTTGTCACACTCGGAAGGAAGTGTGTAGACTGAGGATGGAATGCACCCTGCAAAACATGTTGGGGTCAATGGACGAGAGTAAGGAAGATAAGAGTTGAGTGTAAATGAATGCTTCTTGTTTATCTACAGGCCGCCTGTTCTCGCTGACCACCGGATACCCTCTTCACACACAGATCCAGTTGTTGTCAACATATATCGATATGGAAATGGCCGTACGCGGCAACCGCTTGCCGAGTTTGCGTTTGGAGCACCCGTCCTCCATTTCCTCATCCTTCGACGGCGCCGTCCTCCATTCCCTCATCCTTGATGTTATTGTCGTTCATCATCATGGTCTTCGACTTCGAGTTTAACATTGTGGCCAGCAAGCACTTCCATATCATCGGCCTTCAATAGCTCCATCCTCCGTTTCTTCATCCTTGACGACGCCTTCCATTTCCTCATCCTTGACAATGGCCTCGCTAAGCTTCGGCAATGAAGTTGACCAGGATCCTGGCAAAGGAATGTCGCCTGCTTGGCCAGTTCAAGAAGATTGAAAGCAGCCGCTTGACCGCGGACTGCCAGAGCATCGGTGAGCTCCTTGAGGTTGTCAAGCCGAGCATTGGTGATTATAAGCTCTCAGCCACAGGTCCCAACTGCAAATAACACATCTCGCCGACCTCCTGCACCCCCAAAAATTGGGAGGGCTGAACTCCGCGCGGGATGTCACCGCCCCCAAGAATGAGGGCAGGAAGATGGTTTGCACCATACACAGAGCGACGTGCAGCCTCCATGACATCGATACCGCGTTCGATTCGATGTTCAGTCCGCTCCGCCGGCCTTTCTCTTCTGCTTGGCTGACTTTACGCTGGCCACGGGCCCACTCGCCGTTCCTGATCAAGCGCGCCCGGGCAGGGCCTATTGGGGTTCAAAGTTAGCTCCTGAACATGCCTCTCTGTGTTATCGACATACCGCTGTTCACCTCAATATGAGGGATGAGTATTGGAGTCAACATACTCAGGAAGCTGGCACAGATAAATGGGGGGTCTCGTAGACCTCTTCGTCGTCAGACGTGGACATGGCAGCGTGCCCTGGGGCGGGATACTGAACCTGGGATGGTCCTGGGCCAATACCCTGAAGGTGAGGGACCAAGATACATCTACACAGGCAACCCAGTACGCTGTCACGACGGAGCGAGAAGTATGGCCCTGGGCCAACACACTGATGGTGAGAGGGGCCCGGATACATCTGAATAGGTTCATGGGACTGTGGATGAGAATGTTGGGGCATGTCCATGTAGGTGAAGCCACAGACGGGCCTGTTAGGATGTCAAGTCAGCTTCCACGAATATGCCTCTCAGTGTTCTCGACTTACCACTTTTCACCTCGCTATGAGGGATGGAAATTGGCCTCAACATCCCTAAGAAGCTGACACAGAGACATGGTCTCGTAGACTTCGACTTCATCGGGCGTGGGTTTGGGAGCGCGCCTTGGTAGGGCCTGTTTGGTGTCAGGTTAGCTTTCACGAACATGCCTCAGTGTTTTCGACGTACCGCTTTTCACCATTACCAGCCGAATGTACTAGCCCTGAAAATGGATGGCACTCAAGCGTCTCATCCATACCTCGCGCTCAAGATAGAAATGAAACCAGGTCCTAGACCTCTCCAACGGCATCCATGCTGGACGGTAGAGCCGCAACGGTTTGAACGGCCTCATTCATGGGCATGAACTTGCCAGTGAGTACTTGCTGTGGCTGGTACTCCTGGCTTGCCATAATCGGGGCGGCCGGTTCGTCGTCGGAACTAGCCTTCTTGGGCTTGGGGCCCCGATTGCGACCTGGATTGAAGGGTTGATTAGTCGACTAGATTATCGCGACCAAAGGGGGAGCATAAGGCTTACCAGATGTAGTCTCCTTGACAAGAGTCGCCGGGGCGCTGCCATCAGCTGCCTGATGCTTCAAAGCCTCGATCTTCTTATTGAAAAAGGTCCACTGGCTCATCCGAGTAGCGTGCCCTAGCAGGGCCTATTGGAGCCTCAAGATTAGCTCCTGCAAACATGCCTTAGTAACTATCACATACCGCTTGTCACCTCATAATGAGGGATGGATATCGGCGTCATCATCCTCCAACAAGTTGAACAGAGACATGTCTCATCCAAGTAGCGTGTCTTGATAAGGCCTGTAAGCGTGTCAAAGTTAGCTCTTATGAACATGCATCTCAGTGTTCACAACATACCGCTTTCACCTCATTACGAGGGATGGATGTTCACACCACCCATACGTGGGGACGGTACCTAACCTGAGAGAGGGCGGAGACTTGATGCAGAGCAGAAGCTCTGGCACCAACTGCGGCATACGATGAAGCCCGTGGTGTTGTCATTCGACTGTTGTTCATGCTTCACCCATGGAGCAGGGGACAGAGGATCACCCCTAGTGGGGGGAAGGTCGAGAGCCGGTGAGATGATGCCAGCGCGTTGATCGAGAATCCAAAGGTTGTTGTGTTTCGCAAATGCAGTGCAAAATACAGCAGGTGAACGGGGAAATAGTAGGGCACCCAGCATGAGGGGAGGAGCGAGATCCGCTTTAGAGGCGGTCTCTATCACCCTCTGCGTGGGTCATACTCCGGAGGTGGCACTCAACATCGCCCCGATTTGAATGGGGTCACGAGCTGTTATAGTCTTGAGGGCTGTCGACAGGGCCTTGACGCTGGCTTCCTCGGAATCAAAGTAGTCTTGATCCTGGAGAGTTGCGGGGTAGTCAAGCGAGCACCCGACGATGGAGAGGCGAGGACAGGATCCGCCTCAGAGGCGGTCTCTATCACCCTCCGACGTGGGTCTCACCCCGCAGCAGACACTCGGCAGTATCACCAAAGTCCGAAAACTTGGGATCGCCTCATCTGTCAAATGTCAGTGTCGAGTCCAACGAAGATGCTCGGGGGGCGTCACTCCCGCGTTGAACCTCTGCTGGGTCCAGTACGCTCTCGACATCCCTTGAAAATCCACGGGTGGAAATAATTCTCACGCCAGGTCGTACTGCATGAGGGGTTAGCATCGATCTTTCTTGCTCCCAAGAGTCATACTTACTTGTGACTGTGAGCGTTGGCTGGCCGAGGTCTCGATGAACCTGGGCAAGGCCGGCCGTTTTACTCCCAGGAGCCATACTCACTTATGGCAGTGAGCGTTGGCCGGCCAAAGTCACACTGGGCCTGAGCGAGGCGGTGCTCATGGTACGAAAGGGACTGGGCGATGAAAAGTCAGTTCAACTCTCGATGTCACCCAAGAGCTGTGGGATATTCCAATGAAAAGCATACCTTGTTGATTGATATTTAAAACATATGATATCTCAACGAGATATATCAAGCCAACACAGTGAAGAGACTTGTGCATTTGGGAAGTGCGGTGCGCAGTGTTAAGAAATATTGTTTGTTGTGAAGGAGGTAATGAATGTTTGGATGAAGGAGAATGGATAAGAAATATTTTTTGTATGTGTTGGAAAATTATTTTGAAATTATTGGGAGCTTTTGTTGTGAGGAAGAAGGCCAGGAGGTCACAGTGCCAGAGAAGTGGATCATGTGACCAGTGCAATATGCAGATGTTGCCCAAGTCAAGTCCTCTACAGGAGGGGAACTTGCCTTGGTAACACTCAAATCTCAACTCCGCAAAACCCGTCCATTTTCACTTTTTTCTTTACCACTCACTAATTCGGATCGGTCTACACGCATAAACGCGTCAAAGACTTGCAGTCATGGACGAAAATGACAAGTCCTTGCTCGCAGCCTCCCGGAAGGATGAGCTTGATACTCTCTTCGCCAGCCTGTCACCCTTTGACATCCTCTACCTCAGAAAGAAAATCTCAGAGACCACAATCGTACTTGCTGGACTAGAGAAGCTACCTCCTGAGATGGTGTGTGAGATACTGAAGTATTTCGACTTTGACGACTACCGTACTTGCCTCGCTGTGAGTAAGAGCTGGAAAGCCAAGTTTGGGCAAAGGGAGACGATGGCTCAAGCACTCCATAACTTCTTCCCTGGCCTCGTGCCCATGAACCCCAAAGATCACCCCCAAAAGCTCTTCTCGCTCGAGCTCAACAAGCACCTCAAGTGGATGCATCCTCACGATAGCCGAACGTGGACTCCGTGGGATCTGTCCACAAACCACTTCTTCTCCCGGCAGAGTGCATCAGTCCATTCCAAAGGTGTTCCGTGGCCCTTCCTGTACAACAAGGGAAGGCTGGTGTGGCAGCTGTCGACGCGGATCATCATCGTTGATGACATACGCAAGGCGAATCGGGAGAGATTCAGCCCTCTTGCTAGTGCCATGAGAGGTGGGCGATTCCAGGCCGCTGCTATAAGCGATCAATTCCTGATCCTTCTCGACTTAGAGGCAGGACTGAACAAAATGTAAGTGACGAGCCAGCATTTCTTGGGATATGATCACTGACGTCTCTAGCCATGTCGCCAAGATGGATACCAGAGACTGGGTTGAGCTTACGCTCCCTACCGGTCTCGATCACGCATATGTAGACTTGAGGAAGATGTTCTTTGTTACTACAAATGGACAAATCTTTAGCTACAGCTGGCGTGAGACTCTTGAAAAAGTAGACCTGTCTGGAATTGGACATGCCTTTGGCCCCCAGCCAGGTTGCTATGGCTTGGCGCAAGTCCTACCTCATCCTCAGCACGATAACGTTTTCTTCGCCGTCTGGGCGCTCTCCCACCCTGCTCGTGGTAAGTTCAACGATCCCCCGCTTCTCAACAATGACTGACGCCAGTAGATCCGAACCTCTGTACTCTGAAAGTGGTGAAGTTCAAGGACGGAAAGATTGTCGCCACCAAGACCAAGTCAATCCCCAACCCGCTGCAAAAACCCCAGCCGGGTTGCAACGAGGTCACCCGAGTGGCCATCACCTTCTCCAGCCGCAAGTCTGACGACCACGGCACTTACACCCTGGCCACCTACCGCTTCCAGGGCATCGAGAAGAGGAAGCTCGAGCTCTGCGACTGCTGTGACCCCAAGACCTTGAAGGGAGATTGGAATGTCATAACCTTCAACCTCTTCACAGAGTCCTTCGCCAACCACGAATTCCTCTCCGCAGACCCGGACCTCCGGTGGAACGGCCCTCGGGCTATGCAGCATCATCGTAACGTCAAGAGACTTGCAGACGCCCATTTCTGGAAGGGAGATCTCGTCCTTGCGTCATCCATCACGTATGATGACCTAGGTCCTCAAAACCAACCGGAGTATTATACAGAAACTCACCTGGAGACTCTCCGACCCCTCGACAGACCGGCAGCGCCCGTGCCCCAATGGAGACCTATGAGACACGCAGACCCTGGACAAGTACTACGAACAAAGGTGTTTCAAGATGACGACTTTCTCATTGTGCCCAGTTTGGGTGGAGTGGCACTCTACAAGCCGGAGAAACAGGCGCCGAACGCAGGGACGCTCTTCGACCACACCCTGCCATCTCAGGAACTGGTGCGGGAAAGTCTCCCGTTGAAGTTCCAGTTCTGGCAGAATGCCAGGTTCATTGAGCTGAAGCATGAGGATGATCCGGTGGAGGATGATGAAGGCGGGGACGATGAAGGCGGGGACGACGGGAATTGAAGAGGGAACATGGTAGCGGCGAGCTGCCCCAGCCAATCATTGCCGTGTGGTGTCAACCGCAGGTCTGTCCCAGGAGGAACGAGAGTTCCTCGAAAACTACCGCCCGAGGATCTGCTTAAGCAAGAGAGGGTGCAGCCCAGGCCGCTACCAATTCAAAAGCTGGCGGTCCCAAGCAGTGGACATGGACTAGATGAGGCCACTCCTGTCCAATCTCCTGAGAAGTATCCTCCTGTTGCCGAGTCTAGTAGCTTGGTTCGGTTTGCCCCTTCGACGAACGCCCCTCTGGCTATCTCTCGAGTTTCACAACTGTCGGCGGTTTTCGCTTTTCTCTTTGTGTTCATCGATAGAGGTTAGATCATCTTTATGTTATTGTTGTTGCTGAGCGTTAGGCTGATCAGGTTGGGGGTAAGTTAAAAAGATTATCTTGCTATTGCCCTCAGAGCTTTGAGTGGATTCCCAATAGAAGGGCCATCAAAGATCGTGAGGATGAGGACGGCGATCCTGGCGTTAACGGAAAGGGATGAACAGGACCCCTAGATAATTGCTACTGGTGTTAGAGATCATGTATGGCATTTGTATTGAGACTTTATTCCACTATTTCTTAATTCGCGATATCCTTACTGTTATGTGAACATGGTAACATCGGAACGAGATAGCGCAAGAAAGTTACGGGATCAATTGATCTAACGGTACTAACGTCGACCCTGTGTAGCCGCAGTCACTTGCGCCCACCAATCATTAATCCCCTCAACATCACACCAGTCCATCTCAATAGGGTTCTCAAACCACCACCGTCCATTCTTGCGATCACTCTCATACTTCTTCAAACTCCCGCCATCAAAACGATGGTTCTTCACACCCACAAGCAACACAGCACTTCCAACACGGGGAGTGAAAGCTTCTGGATCCAAAAAGACTGTGAGGTGGACTTGCTTTGACGTAGACGGGTCTGCGAGGCGTGCTACCCGCTGTCGGTAGGGCGGAAGACTCGAGGGTTCAACTGCGGAGAGTTGGGAGACTATGGCGAGGACGTTGCAGGACCAGTTCTGGGCGTAGGGCAGGTGGGGGATTTGGCGGAGGATGGTGAGCCTGAGGGGGGTTTGGGGATTGTGCCAGTCGCGGGGCAGGGCGATTGCTTGGTGGGATGTTGGTGTCTCTTGTGTTATCTCAGTCTTTTGTGGACCTGGTGGCCTTCGGGATACCTCAGTCTTTTGTGGTGTATCAGGCTTCCGCAATGTCTCCTGCTTTTGTGGTGTTCGTGGTTTCAGTGAATGTTCTGCCTTTTGCGGTGTCTGTGGTTTCTGCAGTGTCTCTGTCTTCTGTGGTGTTCGTGGTTTCCGCCAGAGTTGTGCCTTTGTTGGTGTCTGCGGCTTCGGAAATGTCTCGGACTTTCGTGGAGACTCAATCTTTGGTGGCGGAGGTGCCTTCTGAGGTGTCTTGGGTCTATTGGCATTCATGAGTCTCTCAAAGGCTTCGAAAGCTTCTTCGGCGGCTCCTTCGTCGACATCGTCAAACTCCAGATAATCCTCGAAGGCTGGTTTGGGGGGTCCCTTTGGAAGCTTGGGTTGATCAAGAGCTGGCCTGACCTCTGGCTCAGGTTCTGGTGCTGGCTTGGGCTGAGGTGCTAACTTTGCTTGAAGTGCTGGTGCCGGAATTTGTTGGGGTAGAGGTTCATCCTCCTTCTGAAGTGCTCGATATGTTTCGTTCCAACCGACTGTGATCAGATCCCTCACCAACAGCATCACCATGCTCTGCTCACCAACGTCCTTCCACTTGACATCGAACTTCTCACACCGAACATAAGCCCCAAAGGCGATGTCCCCCGTGGTGACGAAGCGATGCATATCAGGCGCCAATATCGCCTGAATACAGACCTCCCCGTCACCGAGAAGAAGTCGAATGACCTGCCATCTTCCCGATCTTGAGACAGAAATGCGATCAACGCCCTCGACAAGAAAGATACTTCCGGGGACACAGTACCTTGTGCGTAAGATCTCGCTGACAAGGGGTTTGAGTTCGAACGGTTCGCCTAGAAAAGTGTTGGCGGCGGCATTGAGCTTCAGCGATCGTTCAGGCATGTGTAATGATCCATCTGGTGTTGGTGTTGATGAAGATGAGATGAGATGAGTAAGTGCTAAGTTAGCTTACAAGCGTGAATGAGGTCAGTATGCATTTATCCACTATTTACTCAAAGCGGGGTTTGTTCACAGAACGCTCATCATTCCTCAACACAACTCAAAATGAACAGTCCGTACGCGAAAGAACTCACCGTAGCTATTGGCGCTTTGAAAAAAGCTGCTCAATTGAGCCAATCGATTGTTTCTGACAAAGATAAAGGCGCAATTGAGAAGGATGACTTGAGTCCTGTCACTGTTGCCGATTTTGCGGTTCAGGCGCTCCTCACAGCCACGATCAAGAATGCGTTTCCGGAGGACAAAGTTGTTGGGGAGGAGGATGCTTCAGACTTGAGGCAGAATTCTGTGTTGATGGAGAGGGTCTGGCAGCTTTTGGAGGGAATTGCTGAGGATGAGGATACAGTTTCGCTGTGCAAGTTGCCCGAGAGCAGGGAGCAGATGTGTGATCTTATTGATGAGTGCGGAGCTAGTAGCCCGTCTGCCACTGGGAGAACTTGGGTGTTTGATCCAATTGATGGGACGAAGACGTATCTTCTCGGTCAGCTTTATGCTATCAACATGGCTCTGCTTGTGGATGGTGAACAGACTGTTGGGATCGTTGGTGCGCCGAATTTGTCAATTGACGCCCAGGCACCTCTCAAGAACGAAGACATTGATCCTAAAGACGAAGGATGTATCTTCTTCGCTGTCAAAGGTCACGGCGCTTACATCCGCCCCCTACGAACTGATCAACCAAGACGACTCCCTCTTTACACCAATCAGGACACCAGCCTCGTCACCAGCTCAACAGTCGACTCCGCCCTCTCCGGCATTCACGAAATCGTCGCCTCGCGTCTCAACACTCCTTATCCAGGAAACGACCTCCTGCCTTGGGTTCTTCGCTGGGCGGTTCTCGCAATGGGTCTCGGCAACACGACAGTCTGGGTTTACAAGCGTCGAGATCGATACGCTAAAGCCTGGGATCATGCGGGTGCCATGTTGTTGTTTGAAGAGACTGGTGGAAAGATTACGGATGTTCATGGGAAGAAGATTGATTTGACAGCGGGGAGGAAGATTAATGCTAACTTTGGGTTTGTTGGTGCAAGGGAGGGGCATGAGAGGGTTTTGGGAGTTGTGAGGGAGGTGTTGATGGAGCAGGGGAAAGAGGAGTTCTTGAAGTGATGGGGCGCTGAGGGGTGATTGCGTTATGTATGTAGGAATTGGAAAAGTGTATTTCGCGAAGTTGCTTTGGAAGGGTCGTGTCTTGATGTGCAGGAGTTGGTTGCTGTCAAAGGTCATGTCCTCTCGCATGCATCGTGAGATTAAGGGCTCAATTGAAAGGGTGATATAAGTCTGGTTCCAGATCCCAACGCGCACATATAGTTCAGAAAGCCCCTAGATGATATCGCTAAAGTGCTAGAGTGTCAGCATGGGTGATGTTTCTGTGTGGTGGACCTTGAGCGTTTACTTGCGAGAGCGAACACAACACGACACAGATCAATGCCGGTTATTGTTTATGGAGCAAGGCTGGTCAATAAATAAATATGGTTATAAATTGAACTATCGACTTCGTAGCCAAGTAATGAAGCTTCGTGATATTCGAACCTGCTCCCTCCTTCCAGAATACCCCTGTGGGAGGGATTCGACTGTAACTCGAACATTATGACTCGATACCTGGTTCAGCCAGAACCCAGTTAGCTCAGTAATCTCATTATACTGTGTTCTTACTCACTATCTTAAGTGTGATGCTGTCTCAGGAATCTGCCACCGAGAAGGCATTTCCAGGGGAAGGGGACAGGTGATATTGACACTCTCCAATAATGCTGCACTTTACCAACCGAAGCTATCGAAATGGGCGTTGATTGAATCCGATTGCATAAATGAAGCGAACGAAGTAGGTGCTTGCTGGGTTGACGGGTTGGCTGGGGCTGAGAAGGTTGAGGCTGTTTGGCGCCCTGCACACGAAGTTGCTGAAAGCACTGCTGAGGCAGTTGGACAGGTTGTGCAATCGGCTAGTGTTGGTTGCGGGGGAGCTTGCACGGCAGGATTAGACAATTGCCCCTGACATAGCTACTGCGTTGCGCTTCCGATCTTTTCATTGGAAAAATGGGCCGTGCAATGAGTAGATGCCTTCGAAAGGCGATGGACAATGCATCTGTCAGCTTAGCATGCAGTTGAGGGAATGCGCCAGGCCAACACCACGGCGTACTACGCCGGGCGATGGGCCTCAGCGGTTTCTTTAAGCACGCCATGTTCCGTCCCAGAGTCGGCCCTCAACGACCAAGGCGGCATGGGCAGCATTTTCCCTGCGTTGTGCGAGGAGGAAGATCTGATTGGTGCGGCGAGTTGGCACATACACCCAGGACGAAGACTCCGGCAGCTGTGACAATAAAGTCGATGAAATAAACTTCAGGTGTGGCTGGTTGGCTTGACTTGATGTTGTCTCTGGGAATTCGATCTTGATAATTGGAACGGTCGGGGAAAGACATGAGTCTGGCTTTGGAGTTGAAGCAGGAATTCGAGTTTGTGACTTCTTCTTGGGATTGGAAATAATACCTAAAATAAAATTGTAATAAATTAGCTTTTGTGACATCTTGGGATAGAAATGAATGCTGGTACTCACTTTGAGATGCTTTTGAGGCTGTCCTTTGATCAATATCGTGAACACTCGAAGCTGGGTAACGGAACACTCACTTTCCCGTCACTTCACAATCACTCCAAGTCTGTTCTTCGAATCAGTCTGCATTCCCATCTACTCACTTGTTCACGAAAAGCTGTTAAAGTGAACGGCACGTGTAGATAGGTGTTCACCTCGCTGTTCAACAACTTACCAGGGCCCCTTTGCTTGGCTACGATAGCTAGCTTGCTCTGCATGACAGATATTCACTATTGTCTCAGACAGAACTGTAAACGAAAAATATGAAAGTGAATGCTTGGTGAAGAAGACTGAGCCAGCACTGACGGGCAACAGTCACTTCTCCCCGCTGGTCTCCCGCTGGCGCTGGCGCTGCTGCTCGGGAGGGGGTTAAGACTCTGGCAGAAATCCAACTCTCCCCTTGCTTTTCCCTTTCCACAAGACTTCCGAACTTCAGCAATCAAAATATTTGCACAAATTTTAACAAATACCAACGCAACCAGATTTCTCTCTATCTCGTAGCATCCTCTGCTACTCCTCAGAAGTCAAGAAGCCAAAAGTAAGTGAACTGTTTGCTTTATTCGTACCATTCAAATCTCAGAGTCTCATGTCTCTCAACAAGAACGAAAATCCGCTCGACCCAAAATACTCATCTCACGATCCTTCCCTAGAGTATTCGTCGAGATTTGTGAAGACCTTCCACTGACCTGTACGTAGCTCCTACCTACTATCATGTCACCTCCGTCGTTCATGCATCTCCCCCACGAGGTTCACCTCCTGATCGGAAGGCATCTCCAGCCTTCTGAGACTTGTAGCTTTACGTGTGTGCCCTTGTCAAGGACGTGTCGAGTCTTCGACACCTTGAGCGGCTGGGGTTGGCGTTCCCGAGGGCAATCCTCGTGGCTCATCAACCCGGGGTCCCTGGGACTGGCACAGGTATGGACACTGTCGAGCATTATGTTCGGCAGCGAAACAGCCATATCTTTGCCAAGCTCCCTGCCCTAAAGCAGGTGGCCTTCCTTCATGGAACCACTGTATTAAGGGCAGTAAGGGGGGCGGATGCCGCCATTCGTTTCTCTATTGAGAACGAATTGGACAGGCATGCGTTTCCCTTTGGGACTCTGTACTGAGCTTGCTCAGACCAGCCGGCGGCACCAGGGACACAGATCCCACCTCAACAGTAAGTCTTGATGATGCTTCCACGTTGAGAGTAGTTGATAATGTATTTGGGTAGCCATAACACTGCGGCCAGTCAAAGTCTGATACGCGCCCACCGCACCAAGATCTGAAGGGTCTTTTCTTCTTTTCTTCGCCTTTTACCATCTCCTTTTCCCCGCCCCTGTTTACGAGCCACTCCAAGATGTTGTTAAAGAATGCCTAGGAAGTGGGAAGCGTGGAATTCACGGAATAATTGTTTTTATTTTTATTTGAGAAATCGAAGCCTGTTTGTGCATAATTCGTAATAACCAGTACTCTTCTGCTGAGTTGCAGAGAGATAGAGAGAGGCCACAAAAAGACACAATATCATGCATAAGTCCACACAAGTAATATCACTGCTGTCACTTTGAGAATGTATCGTGATCAGAGAACATCAACTGTGTGTTCACGTCGGATGTTCCACTTTCTCAAAGATATCTTCTTGAATGTCAAGATAGGAGTTACAAAAAGTCCAAAGAACATTGGCTTTCATAGGTGTGATTGCTTAACATAAACATACTGTAGTAGGGATGTACATTAAACATGAATTAACCACCGATATCCCATGTTCTCAAGAATCTGTCATACACCAAGACAGTCTTACGGCTTGCAGCCAAAGAAACCAGCTTTTCTATAAGTGCTGGCCCGACATATCTCGCTGAAATTACAAGTTTTAGTAACTAAGATTACCTCTGGCATATTACAATTACTGCTGAAAAAGTCCCCAAGACCTCTGAAAGAATGACAATTAGCACGTTCAGTATGCAGTTGGGAGTGACAGTGGCAGCCATATCCATTCTTCAGCCTGGCCCGCCGCGTTATGCCCGCCGGTTCCTACCACTGGTGTTGAATCTTTCCTATTGTTCGGTTACCCAACGCTCAGAATGCCTTGCGTTCATCTTCTCTGAACCATATTCCCTCCTTCGTCTTCTAGGTAAAGCAACTTCTCTCAACACATCCAATATCACACAGTCATCACCTTTCTCACTCCCGCCAAAGAGCTGCCTTTTTGAGTCTGTTCGCGACCTAAACCGACATTTAAATTTCCTCTTTAGACGAGAACCTCGCGAACAAGCGACTTACCTACTCCCACGCGGCAGAATCACACATACAATACACATCCCCCTACCACGAATTCACAAACAGCACTTACAGCCTTCGAGGGTACCGAGCACCGATTCTCGGTGCTGCTGTCTTCTCTAACATCACTCTTCTCTTCCCTACCATGTCATCCCTCAGCTCGCTCCCCTTGGAGATGTTGGGAGAGATTGGAGGTCATCTGCAGATGCAGGACCTCCATAACTGTTCACTTGCTTGTAAAGTGCTTGATGCTGGGATACAGAGGCACTTGTTCCGCAAGATGGCATTTGCTGGGACTAGGGCAGTAATGGAAGAAGTCCTCTTACGCTTCCTATCAAACAAGAACCAATCACGTACCCGAGCCATGAGCAGTGTATGCAGGTAGGGAGCCCAGAAAACATAATTCGTATGACTTTTACTGACTCGTTTTGCAGTTCCCTTCGGATCGAGGTGTTACCACAGGACGACGATCCTTTCGATGAAGGCAAGGACTTACTTCCTGCGCTGCTCATTTCCACGAAAAAGAATTTGCCCGGCGTGACTTGCTTGTCTCTTTCTCTCCATGGGCTGTCGAGCTCCGAGATTGCCTCACTTCACAGAATGTTGAAGGAGGGTCCCAGGTGGGACGCGGTCAGAGTATTAGTATCAGACTTACGGCCCCTTACTCTATCCACGTTCCTTAGGTACTCCCTGCGCAACGTGGAGAGTATGGATGTTGTTCCTAGCATGGCTCGACACGGGGTGGCCTCCATCAAGGAGGGCTGCCCGGATCTACGCAGACTTCGGGTGAATTTCAAAAACCCGCTGTACGATTTCCACCAGCACCTTAGGGGAGGCTCATGGGCCAAGCTGAACCAGTTTGAGAATATGGAGCAGCTGGTAGTCCAGGAGAAGGGGCCGGCGACTGCCTACCCGATCGGCGGAATATCCCGACCGATAGATATCACGACCCGACTCTGCACAATCGCAGACCAATTGAGAGATTCACCAACTCTCAGGCAGCTCTCAATTGAGTTCCATCCAAGGATTACGACTTGGATCATGCTTCCGGCGCAAAGACTTAATCCCGGACAGCGCCACCGAACCGAACTGGACACTTTTGTCATGACAGGCATAATGGCGATGGGAGCGAGACTCCCACAAGTGGAGGAGATATGTTTGGTAGAGCGCAGCGCTGTATTCAACGGCGTCAACATGATTCACCGGGGTGTTCGCGACCCTGACGGTGAGATGGCCGTCACGATCGAGGCCCCCGGCCATGAGAATACTTTCCCCTTGAACATTTCGGACTAGGGTCTGTCAGATCGACGAGTATGGCGATAGTACAATGAAGTACAAGCGTGCTGTTTCTCTTTTCCCTTCCCCTTTTACTTCTTTTTTGATGGACCTACCAAAGGTAGTGTCCTACGTAGGGTGCAGGGCTTTCGGCAAGGTTTTGATGTATTTGGTTGGAGTTCAGGTTTTTACGAAGATGTCGATGTAGAGCTTCAGGCCTACACTTTACTACATGAATGAATAATGAAGATATATGAGTCTGTAATCTTGATCCCAAAGTCGGGAGTGGTTTATTTCTAAAAGGCATTGTGACTGTCTTAATTAAGGTTTTGCACATGGCTCGTCAGAAACCGCAACCAACGTCCGCCAGAGACAGGGACGGGTATTACATGACCAATTGCGGCATGTTTTTGGGCCTGTTGAATACCTAGACCTTACTACCCGTGTCATGGATGTGTTGTGATATATGCTTTGACGGCTGGGACGTATAGAAGAGGCAGTGGTTTTGGTGAAAGACTGGGTTGGTGAAGTCCTTCAGCGAATACCACGGCTTGACATCCTTAGACGAGAGACCGCGCTTCTGAATGATAGCGATGCTTCAGGGATGGAGATCTTAGGGCGTTCTTAATATTGATCGAAGAGAAAGTTGCTGAAGCTTGGGTAGGTCGTTGACCTCGCAGTGGAAGCCAGCCCCTGAAAATGTGGTTCGTCACATCATATGGAAGTTAGGTGGGGGTGGCTAGGTCGGTACATGGCAAGGGTGACCCGGAGAAACTCGCCCGCTATCAATCTTCCCTTCAGCACCAAAGGCCGACTCCCTTCCCTCCTGAGCCTCTCCTCCGCCTTCGGCCCCAGCACGTCACCGCATCCCATCTCATTCCTCGCGTTTTCATCTCATATTCACAGTTGGACAAAGTCCTTCCATCATCATTTCGCGGTATCCATGTTCATTACCACAACCATTTCCGCCCCCTCTCTCTTCTCATCCAGTGTCCTGTCGGCCACTCTAGCGGTAGGATGGTGTGTTTGACTTGATCTTGTCCAGAAGCAGTCGCTGACCTCGATGTACGAAATTTAGCGGTTCATTGGAAGCTACTTTATTGGGCGGGAGCTCAAAGTCCTCCGTCATCTCTCGCACCAATCGCCGCTGAGTTACGGAATAAATTGTTCTCAGTGTACATCTCTCACCCAGTAAGTTTCACCTCGTTCTGCTTGCTTGAGAATCATGCTGCGCCTCTTCAGACTCGGGTCTTTGGCGTAGCGGTCGACGGAGACGAAGCCACCCTCTCGCCAGCTATTTGGTCACTGCATACGTGACAACCTGAACTGTGCACAACGGAGATGATGGTTGAGTTTCTGATAGCACAAATCCTGTCACTGGTGTCGGATGGAAGAACAACAAAGACAAGCCATGAGGAAGTACGGCTGGCCGGATGAGCGCCAGAGGAAGGGGCTTCGGCATTCCGCAGAACAGGCATGTGGGCGCTTGACGCGCAAGGGTTCAGAGGCTGAGGAGGAATCTGAGCTGGAGATACAGGCAGTGTTGGTCATCAGATGGGCCTCAAGCGAGGGTTGAGCCCGTTGGCGGTTTAGGTAGCGCCTTAAAGGTCCATCCCTTGCACTACATCAGTTCGCAGTCACAATATCAAAGCCTCCGTGGCTGGTCAGGTAATGAAGTTGGGGGGTGCTCATCTCCAGCCCCTTTCTTGCACCGTCTGTTCCACAAACGATTTTGAATTGCGATAGACATCGCCGTGTGCTTCTATGTCACATGTCGTGAAAACCACACTGGCCAGATCCCGGAGAACCTGTCTTCGGCGTGGGCGGGGACAGCCGGGGCGCGGTGTGGTAGAGCGCCTTGTGTTAGCAAAAAAAGGTACAGTCTTTGCCGCTCACAAGAATAAGAGACATTGTTCCTGCAAGGATGTAACTGGTGGTTTTTTGGGTGACGCTCTGACCGCGTTTGCATAAGGATGGTTGTCTAGTGCGGCTGAAGGCCTTAAAGAAACTGAAGCTGAAGAGCCCTAATCCAAATTTGACGTCTGTTTATCAATAGTCGCTGACGCAGAACCATCATCACCTTGAGTGGGCCATTGTACTGAGATCACGAACATGAAGGATCATGGAAGGAGCGTATGAAGTTCATGAATCAAGCTTAGATCAGAAGGTATCCAGAATTTCGGACGGGAGATGTGTTGTTATATCGCGTAGCCTAGAGACAGAACAAGGGCATATTCAAGAACACGTTATCCCTCTATGAATGTACATTCTGTCATCCCCTTATGATGGTACACACCTAGAAAACGCATCCATCGTCATTTCACTTCATGTTTGTCTTGCAGCTGCATGACCCTTTCAATTATGAATATCTACTCATCTTCACTGGTGACATGTAGCTTCGATTGGTGCTTCGTCTATACCAACAAATTTCCACAATCTTCAGTTTCTCTTACGGGTATGTGACCTGACGCGATAATACCACAGCCATTCTTCAAATTCACAAAATGGGTTACACTGAGTCCAAGATGTTTCCTGACGCAAGGGCTCTTCTGAAAAGGCGACCGCTTAGGATGTTGAGCTTCAGACGGCGGGTAAGGAGTTGGATCGCGACTGTCATGCCTCCAGATCATCCTGTTCTTCCAGAAGCCAAAAGCACTTTTCCATCACTCAACGACGCATAAGTAGCCGCCCTCGTTCATCTCTACCACCACCATTCCCTTCGTCCGTCCCACCCTCCTTCAGCTCCGATGGTCAGCCATAAGTCCTTCATCGCTCTCCAGGTTTGGGAGAGTCTGTCCCCAGACAAATTGGGCAAATCCTCGTGAACGAGGGGTGTGATGGCTTTGAGCCATTTCAGGAGGGCGAAGACAAGACCTGGCTGGCCTTGTCTAAAAGGGTTGATAGCAGTAAACTCCTCGACTACAAGATCTCTGATCTTATCCCAATTCGTCAGAGCGTCGAAGATGGCAAGTAAGCTGCCTTCGGCTCTGGGGCCCCGGGATCCACGGAGCTGTCGGGATGTTGGCTTGGTAAATTGCTTAAAAAGCTTCTTGATCGTTTTGTCGACGCCGTGGCGCGTCGCGAAGTCTTTCAACTGGTGGTAGTAGACAAGTGCCTTTACAGTCTCGCAGGCCGCGAAGTGAATCACCTGGTGGTGATGGTAGGTGATCAGAACGGTCTTATAGACAATGTCGACTTTGATACGTTAGGTTGTGAGTGTTTAGAAAGAGGTATGGGACTTACCGAGTGTTTGCTCAAAAATGGTTGGGTTCTCCATGTTTAGGTTTACAGAGTGCGGATGATGAAGAATGGAAGGAGAGAAAACGGCAGTCGATGGAGAAACTTATGGGTGAGGATTCCGCACTAAAGAAGTAAGAGGTGGACTAGTAACCTATTGATAATGGCACTGTCAACGGACCGTCACTTCAATTGATGTGGAGGGGTGCTGGGCCAGGTCTTGTTTCTTACCAGCCAGTGATCCCCCAGTACCCTTGGCAAGTTTACAGTGACCTCGCTACCAATAAGGGACTTGGGGAGGTCTTGAGTGAGCTTGGAAGTACCTGGGTATCTTGTCCTACTTGAGTTTTGTAAGAAGCCCCATGCCGCGAGGAGCATCCCAAGCTGTGATCGAGGCCAGTGGTCTTGCCGCTTTGCGGCCAGGTCAGTCATCTGTAAAATTACTCCCTGCATAAGGTGAATATGGTCAAGCTTCCTTACAATTGATCATGCAACATATCCATGTCTAGGTTTAAAAGGTTTCGTGAATATGGACGTAGTTTTGCTGGACTGTCTCGCACCTGAGTAGAATGTTCGATTGCTCCCGAGAACCGTGGTACTTGCGCTCACTAGCATCACCAATCGCTGAGAACTTTGGTTCTTGGTCTTTTTTCATGATCGCATGAAATTGCTACGTCTTTCTCTTAGATAAATTTGCCTATAGGTTTCAAGAAGTAAACGCGAAACCATCCTTTACGTCATCATTCCCTTGCTCACGCCGACGATATCAACAAACTTCACGTCGCCTTGGAGTCTTGCTCCAGGACTCGATTTCATTCCCTATGATGTCTCCCGCTTCGTCGTTGTCCTCCTTCATCTTTCATCCGAACCTTCAGTTATCTCACGTTCTTTGGCCCGTGGCGACGCGGAATCGTATATTTGTCCTTTTCATTTTCCAGGGAGATATTCATAGCTACCGTCCGACTGAACGCAATTTTCTGACTACTCCGTTGAGCTTGGTCCCTTCTCTCTAAAGAAGGGTTCGACTGTGGCTTACACCGCGCGGCGAAGGCATAGAGACATTTGTAGGTGAATCAGAAATTGTTCAAGCCTGCAACGATTTCTTCGGGGCACATTGCTTCAACATCAAAAGGGGGGGGGGGGCTTACCGCTGAGAGATGATGACAAAATACCGTCGCTCATGTCCATGTTCCGAATGCAGATGAGGATTCCATTGAAGTCATCGGTAGATTGCTTAGCTTTCTCCCAGGCTACCTTCAGTGTTGGACTTTGTTCAAGTTGGAGGTTGGATCATCGAGCGGAAGGGCGGGAATGGAGGGACAGTATGGTCGGCGACGCTGTCGGGATCAGTCGCTTGATAGATTGTGGAGGTCACCATCAGCTTGTCAAGACACAGTTGCAATGTGGGCACGAAAATGGTGAGAGTCGCTAGAGTCGTCATTAAGTCAAGCGAACTTAGGAAAACCTGGGAGCTCACCTTGGTGCGTACTGGGGAAGGCCTCAACGTCCCAGCAGCTGGAGCATTTTGAAGATGTAACATGATCCGCAGCGTAATGTGATGTTCTGGGGGCGGCAAGTCGGCTTATTCGTCCGTCGTGATGTTGTGGCAGAATGTTGGGAGGAGCGTCGGTAGCGAAATGGGCGGGGTCAAAATCGATGATGCATCTGTATAAAAACAGCAATAAACTCAGGATTTTATCCGTGAATTGTGATCAACTGCCAAGTTCAAGTATTTAAATATTCTCATGGCTTATTTGACCGACGATGTAGATGCATTTTGCTTGAGAAGGAGACACATGCTGGGCAATCTCAATCTTTAGGGTAGGTTGACGATGAGCAGAAAGTCATGTATTTGTCGTCCATTTTGCAACAGAATAAATTATTCATGTACAAACCGCTTCTAGACAGTCCATATGAAGTCTCCAAACCTCAAATACTAATGCAAAATGAAAATGCTCCAAGATCTCACCCTGCCTCCTTTTTGTTCGCATTCAACTCTGAAGGTTATCTACGCCGGAATTACAGCTAGGGAATTGTGAAAGTCATGTAACCGCCTCGAAGTGAGATTTCACTGGAATTTGTCTTCATTCATTATTTAGACACTTAAAAAGAGATAGGGTTTCGATCTGTTTCATGAACAAATTGGTTGACAAGAGGACATGTAGTCTGTGGTTCTCTATTCAATTGCCGCCCCTGAACACACGATTGGCCAGAACAGCCGCGCGCATAACTTACAACCTTGTACATGTACTTCATGTCACAAACACTCTCTCATAATTTCTACCCTTCGTATCAAGCCTGGAAATACTATCTGGCCCTTTGCAAGATGTCTGACACTTCACCACCTGAGCGCGTAACCGCTATACATCGTCGAACCCCTTTCCCGTCACACCCGTACCTTCACCCTCTTCCACGGCGCTTATCTTGATGATCCCTGTTTTGGGAAAGGACAGCAGATTGATGGTCTCGCTGACTGGGAGGTAGACATCCGAGAGATCATTGGGGTGAAGGATGTGGAGCCCAAGAACCTCATTCTTGAACGGTTGAGTCAATGCTGTGCCATGTCTCTTGCGGTATTGTTGGCGATGGTGTATTCGATCGGGGGGGTCATCGGGGTGAGCGTTTTAGGGATGTTTTAGGAGGATCTTGACATGACGATTGAGGATGACGATTATGAAGAGGAGGAGCAGAGCAGCCCGATCAAAATGCAGGCTATGCAGCGGGATCTTCTGAACCTCCAGCCCTTGACAACCCATCGGATGATACCAGAGCCTCGCGGGCTCTCATTTTACTTGGCCACGGTGAAGCGGATGAAAGGATGCCGGTAGGGCTGGGATTGGGCGCGGCGCGGGTGATGCGATATGATAGATGCTGGTTACGACCTGGAGTGGAAATACTATGAAGACCAGGGACATTGGTACAATTCCTGATCAGATTGATGACATCGTCAGTTTCACCATACATAAGTTTTGGTGGGAGAGCGCTCTATTAGACTTAGCCAGCCTGATCCTCGTAAAGGTGGATCGATTGTGAAGGGGGATTCTGTGTCGGGATAGGAGACCCCATACCTGACGATCAGTCACCTTCTCATTCCGTCGTGTTTCATTGCTGCTTTTGGTTGACCTGTGCCCTTCTCTTAATGCCAGTTCTCAGTTGTCTGGAACTTGATTTCAATGAGTGACTCCGGTGCTCTAGAAGGCGGTTGTTTGCTAGTGTGCTATGCTCCGATGAGCACAAGTTGGTCGACGCAGCGGCGCTTGACACATTGCTATGTTGGATTGCCGCGTCGATGGCGTCTCCGCTCCTTCAAGCCGTCGCCATGCCTGGAGCAACATGCCAAGCTTCCGTCGTGTGCGTTGGAGTGACACATCGCTAGCCCCCTTTTCGGCATCATCATGGAGGAGGATGGGGAAGATCGAGTATGGAACTGGATTTTTCTCGACGAACTTGCAGTCGTCTCTTGTGTCAATGTCCACCGTTGACCCGTGTTGCAATTCATCAAGGGGGTGATGAGCGTTGATTTCTTGAACGCCTTTCAGATGGGCTTGTTGTCAAGGATCCCTTCCTTCTTGCAGCCGTTCAATCAATCTTTATTGCGCTGTCGGAATTGGGTCTCTTAGCGGGTATGGCGGTATGTAAGCGCTTGTGGTTGGGATGTTGAAGATGTTGCTATGCATGCTGGTCAAAGTGCGGCTTTGTGAAGCTCAACAACTTCCTTCCACCTCCAAGAAGCCGCGGGCTGTTGACGACCGAACCTGTAAAGCTGTACTGAGGGAAGTGTAATGGGATGTCGTAAGATCGAGTACTGAGACGTCGCTCGTCCGACATGATGGTGCTCCAGAGGCGACAGCGCATCTGAGACAGGTTAGCAGAGGGCATGGGGGAAAGTCGTCGCTTGGGCCGTGAGTTGTGATGATGGTAGCCTCGTGTTTCTTCCCAGAGGGAGGAGACGCAGCGGCTACTCTTCAAAAGCTCAATGTCTAAGCAGATGTGACATGTCGGATATCATCCCTTCTGAAAAGCGCCCACAGTCCAGGCCCGAATGAAGTCTAGGGGCCTTGGGCGCCTTTGACCGAGTTGATGGCCATCGTCTTGGGGACTCTGAGCGTACTGGCTCATCTCTGCCGTGGACTAGTTGGCATCCTCGCGTATCTAAACTTCGCGCCAGATAGGGCTGAGATCGTTGTATCGTAGTCGTTTGGGTGTATTGTTCGAAAGTAGTGTCGCTGTCAATCAGGCCGAGTGTTGCTCTGCGCAGAGGGTCAATAAGAATGTGTTTTGAACATGATCCAGAGCTGGCCGCCTACCTGTTTTTGAGGACTTCTGTTGGCAAGAGTCGGAGGTGAAAGATGAGCCACATATGAGGCCCTCCTTCAAGCGCCATATCATGTTCTATGGTGAGCCCCCTTACTGATGGCGGTCGCTGTATATTGGCGGACATGTGCCTCCTTCAAAGGCGACGGCTTGCAGAAATGCGAAAGGAGAATATTAGTAGCGAGTCGGCATGTATTTTCAACTCAAGTCCCTGACCACAGCTGACATTTTAGAGTGATAATGAATGTTCAAGTTTCTTTGACCTTGGTCGCTAAGGGAGACTCGTTGTCGTGATATCACAAGCACCCCCTTTCCGCGCATGTCGCCAAAATCTTGAGTCGAGCAAGAGTTTCATTGAAGAGGGCGTTGGGTTGGACTTCAAGGCGCGAGTGCCTGGAGCGGTATCGGGCTGCCTTCGCAAGGTTGTTTGTTGGGTGGGGTGTTGGTAGTAGACTCGGGCATGACTTGTTAGAAGATGGATGGATGGAGATCGATGAGCCAAAGCAGTCAATGAGAAGAGTTCGAGAAATTCCGCACCACAACATGGATACCTGGTTTTGTATATCGGGGGGAACCTTTTTGCATGCAATTCTTTAACGAGAACACGTGCCTCCCTGTTTACCGGAAGTACCAATTTCTGAACTATCTTCACTCAACACTCAGTTGATCAATTCATTCCACAAATGCTACTTCTACAAGAGGGAGACTAGGACTACCTGAGATCTCCATCGAAGGACCTATAGTGATTGTTGGTGTACTTGTGGGGATGTCGGCGCGTAGTAGCAGCACTCGATAAAATTGCAGAAAAGTCCGCCTTACGGTCCAACTGGGATGGGAACATAACAGCTTCATGAGCTTCCAAGGTACTTGTAGGTTCTTTCAAGAAGCAGTTTACCTTCAGAGACTGCCCGCCTCGGCATCCAAGGGTCATCATCCGCTACTGTCTGCTGCAGGCCAACACCACGGTCCGCCCCAAAGCACAAGACACCGCATGATACAGAGCCTCTCCAGAAAGCTGGAGTTTCCCGGTCTTCGCGAGTACTTGAGATCGTTCATGTATGAGATTGATGTAAGTTGCAGAAATGTCACTTCTGATTCGGAAGCCCTTGGATTCAGGTCAGCATCAGAAACTGGTTTTAAGAAAGCCGCGACTGAGGTAGGAAGCCCTGCGGCTTCGAATTAGTACCAACTAGTACCGCGAGTGAAGTAAATCTTACCAAAGCCTCCGTGTCCAAGTCTTCCATGGAGCTGCGGGCGTGTGATTCTGTGTCCAGCATGATGAAACTGAGCAGCGCTCGACCAACACTGAATCAATTTGATGCAAGATTGAAGGGCTTGTACGCCTTCAGTTGCCTTGATCAGGCGGCCTGATGCCACATATCTTGTAGAGCCGAAGCTGGTCAAGGTCGGAGGGCGATGTGGAAAGGGGGGGAGGCCGCTCTTGTGCCAGCGATGAAATGATATGCCGCGATCTTGCATGGAAGGTGATTAGAGGCGACTGATGGTGCTTTGATGGTGTTTTGCTGCTGTCATTGCCGCTGTTGCTTATCCCTTGGTTGTGGCCAATGTGGTAGGGGAGCTCGCAATAGCCGACAGTGAGATTCATACCTCGATTGAGTTGTTCTTCTTGTTCTTTCGGTGCCTATACTCATGTGAAGTGCAAGCCAGCCCGATTTGGGATGCGTAAACGTCGGCAATTATGTGTGTTGTTTGTCATAAGGGGTACCTCGGTCAGGATGAATTGGGCCGAGGGGCGAATGAGAGGGCATCATCCTGACTTTCAAAATACCACTCCGACACTCTGTGAAGGGCATTCGTCTTGATTGTAAAGGTTCAATGTGTTGAAGTGGTGGCGGTATCTGTTGGTTTGTGGTCAGAATCAGGGAGTGTTCTGGGGTCCAGTGCTTGAACGCGAACAGGGACTTTGTGCAGAGAGTGTTCTTACCTAACGACCTTGGCAACCACATCTATGCACAAAAGGGCCAAGTACAGCACTTTGATAACCAGCTAATAGCTCCGCAAAGCTATGGACAAGGAGTGCAACCATGGATCCCCAAGTGTCGACCTGCCAGTAAATGACATAACGAGGAGAATAGCAAAGTGAACTTATTGTTTAAAGGTCATAATCCCGTGATGCACATTGAGACAACTAAACAATAGAATAGTACAGCATGGGGGGCGTGTTGAGGGGTCTGTTCAGGGCATCAGCTGCCCGCCGGTGACTAGATAGGTGCACGTACGTCTCCCCAGGGGGCAGACAACGTACTAACGGCCACTGAAGCTCCTTTCCGGTTGCACAAGCAGTCTCCTTAGTGAGTTCGAGGGTGATATCATTGTTGTCAGTGGCAGTGAAGCACGGTTGCCAGTGGAAGAGGGCAAAAGCCCTGGTGTTGTGGGCGCAGCTCGGTTGCTGTGGCTATATCTTTCCCCCTCGCATTTCTCCTCCATCTCTTCTTTTCTTCCTCTCTCATCCTCAAACATTTTTATCCCACAACACCAAATATCATTATCCCCAACACACCTCTCCCCTCTCCCCCCTTCTTCTATATATACACATACTATATCGCCAACATCAAGAGACTTCTGGCTCGGGGCCTAGGCTCGCATCCTCAACAAGAAGCAGCAGGCCGAGGACGCTGCCAAGGCCCTGCGCGGCCCCAAACAACGGACAGTGAGTCACGGAATCTTCTTTTCCTCCTCGCGAAAACATTTTGTGCTGCTGTTATTCATCTCCCCAAATCTCCTCCTCTCTTCCCTTGCCCCAAACACACGGTCCTTTACCTTTCATTTCACTCAGTGATTCACTTCCCTCCGACACGCGAGCCCACGTACTCACCACTCATCCAGGCTCTTTGCAATGACTCGCAAGTGTCCCGAGCCAGACACTATTTCGAAGTGATTTCCCGTGCTTCTTGTGGGCTTCGCACCATGGATAGAAGAGTCTAGACTCTTATCTTCTCTCTATGGTGCCGGATAACGTCGTCGCCAAAGTCTCCAGAGACGTCAGAAGAAGAGGATCTTGACTACCGATGCCATCTGCTCGGGCTCAGATGAAGGGGCCAGTGAACTCCGCACCCCAGTAAGTACCTACTTCCCTTCCCTACTTCGCAATCAGTCCTAACCTGACGACAGGTCATGCCTCGAAACATCCCCAACACTGGGTGACTGGCCGCCCCATGAGGGCCGCCCTGTGAGGAGCCACCGCGGCTCCCGAGGCCTCAACAACATCGTTGATACCAACGAGCTCGTTGCCGGACGTGACTACCGAACCACCGTAAGTGCCTATCATCCTGTCTTCCATCACAGTCAGCCTGACCTCTTGGCAGATCACGCTTTACCATCCCCAACACATTGGGTGACAGGCTGCCCCAGTAGGGCCGCACCGTCAAGAGCCACCGTGGCTCTGAGCATTCAACAACATTGTCGACATCAACGAGCTTGTCGCGGGAGGGGATGTTCGCACAACTGTAAGTACCTATCTCCCTGCCTTACATCAGAATCAGCCCTGACCTCTTGACAGATCATGCTCCGAAACATCCCCAACAAGGACGGCCAACCTCCTTCGAGCAAACTGTCGGCGTCTCTCTCGGGAGACCCTATTGTTTGTTTCGACTCAGGTTGGTCGAAATTGTTTGGTAACTTTGGGGTGAGCCGCTTCGACCCCCGTCGCAAAGCGGGTGAGTTACGGCCCTGCATTCCGGGGCCTGAACAAGAAGCGGCAGTCATGAAAGCAGTAAGCTATGGTCTCTCGTTTTTCATCCCCTTTCATTCTAACATGTCATGGTAAGGCACGTCGCACTGTGTATGGCGCTCACATGTTGCCCCAAACAACTGACTTTGGCGTCACTCCTGACGAGGCCCGCGCCCTGCACAAGAAGCAGCATGAGAGCGACTCCAAGATGGTATGTCTCGGTCTTTCCGGTGGTTGCATGATGTTGTCATCTGTCCTTCGGCAGGTATGATTTCATGTAATCGCCGGGAAGGCCGAATACATCATCGACGTAAGTTACCTATCTTCGAAAGAGTCCCCTCGTTCTCGACATGCTAACTCCTAAACAGTTCTTTCAACCCCGTGGCATAAGATCTAAGGGCAAAAATGCCACCGTGCTCTACCCCCAAGGTAGTCCTACGGTCGCTTCTGCTCAATCGCAAGCAGCGGCTGAGGACGCTGCCATCCAGGTGGAAGATGGCATCTTTGATGGCGGCCCTACCAAGGACTTCGGCACCACTGGTAACGACAACCCGGGCAACCTCATCTAAGCTCACCAAACCCAACCTATGATATCGACGATTTTATGATTTTCACGACATGGTCAGGATCAAGAAGGTTCTTGGGGGTCTGCGACACACCAGCCCCTTCAATCATCGAAGTTCTGTGTGGTGATTATAAGCTCTCAGCCACAGGTCTCAACTGCAAATAACACAATTGGCGTACAACCTCGCCCATCATCGATCTCGGCAACTTCATCACCGAAGTTTTCGCTTGCCAGAGCTCACATGTTCCTCGCTGCTAGACTTGTCATCATTCCATTGGTCTCGATCTGAAAAGCTCCGTCAGCTTCTCAAAGAGTACCAGGAAGCCTGTGATGATATCAAAGTCAGCCGATGGGAGACCGACGTCAAGATCACCCACAGTCCCTGTCCGCATCATCAACATCCTTACCTTATATCACCAACATCTTTACCCTCCTTCTCCTATATATACCTTCCACTGCCCGACCAGATCTCAGCATTGAAGCCCCACGGGGCCTGCCCTCTCGGCACTTTATATATATCTTGGCAGCAGAGCAGGGATTCGCTGGTCATCACCGACCCAACTACTAATCAGCCGGTTAGTGGCTTGACTATCGGAGAGCGGACGGAATCCCCATTCGGCTTCCACTGTGACTTGCCGCAACTGCGAGAAGCAAGGTCACTTCAGCAAAGGAAACTCGAGGGAAGCCAACATTAGTTCGGCTCTCTATCCCAGTCTGGACCAGACGATCTCGTCGGAGATCACCAGCAATTGGTAGGTCTCTTTACCTCTCCCTCTGACATTGACCTTGTATTAATATGTCTAGCCTTGGATCGCCATGGTCTCCATTCATCTTATACTACACATGACGTCCAACGGATGAGCGGACATCAGTTCCGCTCTCTATCCAAGTGTGGACCAGGTCGACTTGTCGGACAGCACCAGCAACTGGTAAGTCTTCGCCCTTCTCGGTGACGTTGGCTCATCACTAACTTGTCGTTCAGTGCTTCTTCTGATCATTACTTGGAGCCTCACTTCCCCCTCAAGATTACAACCTACCTCGGTTTACCCTCTTCCTCCCACAGCCCTTCTCGACAGCATCCGCTCAGTTCATGATCTGGTTTGACCACGCTTCATCCCTCCACCGCCCGCTCATCTCTCACTTCGACTCATTTCGACTCTCACACTCATTCTGTCTGACCAGGCAATGCTGGACTCTGCAAGCCATCTTCGTCGGTTATTATTTGTGGTGGACGGGTGGGAATGGTCAGCGCACTTAGCTAGCAAACAACTCATATTCAGGATATCAATTAGAACATACTTCTCCCACCACGAGAGACCTTGCAAATGCCATAATTTGACTGTCCGCCCCGCCTCACTGCCACCACTCACTTCGTCCACTGCGATTATTGAATATCTGTCTCTGCACCAACTCATTCGGCGGACATGCTAGGACCGACCGCCCCGGCGCAACGGAGCATGCATGCATCCGCTGCCAACACAACTTACAGCCCAAGCGATAATAAAAGGGCTCTGTCAACAACATGTCACCTTGCGTCAGATCAACTTTTGCCCACACGCGCAAGAGAAGTACCATTGGTGGTATCGCCGTATTCTTGGACAAGCCTGGCTAACCTTTCTTTCATTTTCCCAGACAATTGATACGCAGCTCTAAACCTCGATCCCACTCTCCTCTTGATCCCCCCACTCTAGGGTAGTGGCTGCTGCGCCACATCGTATGTCATTGCCCCTCCAACGTGGCGCCTCCACAGCTCTGATGAAGTCATTGCAACTCTAGCAGCCCAGCGACCTTGGCAAAAAAGCTAACTCTACAAAGGCTCAAGAACCCGCAAGTCAGGTTCGCAAACGAAGCCATGTCGTCGTACGAAGACCCAGCTATACCGGACATCCCTGGACTTATCAGCTAACATTTCCCTCTCAGAAACATCCTGTCCATCCCCTTTCGCAAGTCGGCCCAGCTCTCGCTTGCTTCGACGATACGGCAGTATATCAACACCAAATATGATCAGCACCCGGATATGTTTAAGCATGACCTCGAGGTCATTGATGCACTTCGGCGCGATGCGGTGAACGTTCGGGAGCCGCATCCGAGCGGCATTAAGAAGCTACAAGCATATGCGGGACAGCTTGTTTGGGTTGGGGGCAAGTTTCCTATAGATGTGAGTGTCACGCGATGCCAGCTAACAGCACAAACTGACAATGATGAAAGATTGGAGCCGAGTTTTCGTGGTATCCTGCCCTTGGATACAATACCGAGCGTCCTATGGTGCGAAACAACCTGAAGTACGAGCTTATGAACATTCTCTACAACCTCGCCTCCCTCTACTCCCAGCTCGCCATCAACACGCCCCGGGGCAACACCGAAGGCCTCAAATCAGCAGCGAACTACTTCTCCCTCGCAGCCGGCGTCTTATCACATATGCAAAAAGAGATCCTTCCCGAACTACGAATGTCCGATCCTCCCGAAGACATGGACCACGATACACTCGAGTCCTTGATCCAACTACTCCTCGCCCAGAGTCAAGAATGCTTCTGGCAAAAAGCCGTTATGGATGGCTACAAGGATGCATCGATCGCCAAGCTCGCCGCTCGAGTGTCCGATCTGTATAACTTTGCTGGCGAAGCTGCTATGAAGAGCGAAGCCATCAGCAGTGCCTGGATCCACCATATGAGCGCCAAGCATCATCACTTTGCTGCTGCCGCGCAATACCGAGCTGCATGCGATTGTCTGGAGAAGCGGAAATATGGAGAGGAGGTTGCGCGACTCAAGGATGCTGTTGCTTGTGCGACGGAGGGCATTAAGGAAGCCCGAAATGGCTATCTTGGCAAGACGGTGGTTGATGACCTCAATGGGCTGAAGCGCAAGGTTGAGGAAGATTTGAAGCGAGCAGAGAAAGATAACGATGTTATCTACCTGAGTATGTGCGCTACGACCCTTACTTGGCAGAGTACTAACATTTTGCAGTTGCTGTACCACCAAAGTCGGAGCTCAAGATTCTCGATCGCGCAAACATGGCTGTAGCTCGGGTGCCACCACAAGTTGCCAACCCCTACGATTACTTTGGCGACCACGCCGAGTTCGGACCAGCTTTGTTCTCTCGACTTGTCCCCTTCTCGGTACACGTTGCCACATCGATTTACGAGGAACGACGCGATCGCATGGTTAGCCAGAATATTATTCCGGAGCTTGAATCGCTCACAGACAAGATTCACGAAATTCTCACATCGCTTGGACTACCTGGATCTTTACAAGCTCTTGAGAAACCTCTGGGTCTACCACCAAGTTTGGTCCAACATGCTGAGGAGATCAGACAAGCAGATGCCATTGGTAGAGTGCAAAAGGGCTTCGCGGATATTGACAAGTTGCGATCTGGAGATATGGCAATCTTTGAAGAGGGGAAAGCGGCTCTGGCTTCGGAAGAAGAGGAAGATCAGCGATTACGGATGAGATACGGAACAGACCGATGGGTGCGACCCGAGAGTCGGCAAGATCCTCAAGGTGGGAAGCTTTGGCAGCACGCTTCTGAGATTGAGAGCTACTTCCAAAGCAGTATTAGTAGCGACGCGGTCGTTAGGGAAAAGTTCGGCGCGATCCAGGATTTGCTTGCTATCCTCTCCGGACCGGACCGAGATCTGATGGACTCCGTGCCGTCCAGCCGACGGGTTGACATACCCGAGACGTTGAAACCTGTCATAGGAAGATTGCGCGGCGCATACAACGACGTTCTTCGTCTTGAGAGCCGTCGTCGTAAGAAGGTTGAAAGTTTGCGAGAAAACGCACGTCGTGATGACATCAAGCCAGACATCCTCAAGGAGGCAGCCCGGTTGGAACGAGCGTACCCTAACACGGCACTAGTCCCGGCTCACTTTGAGGAGTTCTTCGACAAACGACTTGATAAGTTGTATGAGCCCGAGGTTGAAGCGATTGAAAAGGAAGCAAAAGACCAGGAACGTCTCCTGGCCGATGTTCAGCGTATCAATCGTGAGTTTGAGTTGCAGAAGCGACAGATGGGTGAACGCGGCAACCGAGAACGTGAGGTGGCCTTGCAGAAGCTTGATAATGCCTATTTTAAGTATAAGGAGATTATCAACAACCTCGAAGTTGGGCGCAAGTTTTACAATGATCTGAACAAGATTGTTGGACAGGGCTTCCGCGATGTTATTCGTGGCTGGGTTGCTCAGCGCCGCATGGAGGCGCGAGCATTGGAAGAGTACGTCTCTTGCAAACTTTATACGGAACTTTCACTGACCGAAATAATAGGGAAATTAACATGCCGACGTTGTCAAACCTCAATATCTCTCACCAACAACCTCCCGCCCAAAGCCCGATGCCGTCACACCAAGACCCTTCACACTCATATACACCACCACATCAACCTCCTCAACCTGTGCAGAGTCCAGCTCAGGCAAACATACAGTCTTGGGGAGAGACGGTACAGCAGCCAAGACCAGTACAACCAACACCGGTTGGTGCCATGTGGACTCCTGGTATGGGTATCAAGTTTGGTCAATCTTCTGGTGGTTCAGGCCAACCTCCTGCACCTGGGACGTGGAATCCCAACTCTGGAATCAAGTTTGGTTGAGCGTAGTGTTGTATAGATACCCTGACTTTTAGAGGGCTGTTGTTTAGTAGACATAGCATACATGGCGAATACGAGTTTGTTTAGACCCAAGTCTTATCAGTGTCATTTGTCTGTCTTGTCCTGATCCTATCGTGAAGCTATTCGCTGTAACCTCATACTACCCGCCGCCAATCTCTGACCTGCAAATTCATCGCACAGTATAAACTCCATGACTGACTGCATGGTATCCTCTCTTCCCAACCTTCCCCGTCAACTCACTCTTCCACTCCTTGCCCTCCCCAACCAACTCAACAACCTTCTTGAACGTAAACTTCGGCTTCCATTCCAACTCCTCAACCGCCTTACTAGAATCATAAACACGGTCAATCCTCTTCAAGTGACTCCACCCCTTATCCTTGAAAACTTGCACACACTTCGGCGCAACAGTCTCAAACACCTGCTTAGGGTCTCTGTCCAGCATCGCCAGCGTGTCAGCGTCATTAGGAAAAGGCGGCGGTGCGCTGATGATGTACTTCCGAAACTGTATCTCTCGCCCCTTCTTCATCGCGCAGACTGCCGCGCGAACTATGTCTTCAATGTCGCAGCGTCGGTACGCTAGTTCAAGCACTTTGAGGTTGTCGTCTGATAAAGCTGCTCTGCGATCTTCATCGTCATCCTGCTCTGGGAAAAAACGGCTCGTGCGGAGGATTAAGACGGGCATGCCTGTTTGTTTCTGGATGAGGAAGCATAGATCCTCCGCTGCGACTTTTGTAGCGCCGTAGATGTTTTTGGGGATGGGGACGACGGTTTCGTCGATCCACGCAGCGGGTTGACCGGGCTTGGGACTTAGGGCTGCGCCGAATGTGCTTGTTGTGCTGAAGAAGATGAAGCTTTCGATCTGGGCGCCGAGTTTGGAGGCTTCTTCGAGAAGAATGAGGGTGCCGGTGATGTTTGTGTCGATGAAGTCTTGCCTGGAGTGGCTTTCGACATGGGGCTTATGCAACGTCGCAGCATGAAGGACATGCTGGATGGGGTGTTTCTGAAGAAGAGATGTCACAAAGGCGCGGTCAGAGATTGATCCAACATGCGTTGTGTTCTCAGAAGGTAAGATGTCGATCCCAAGAGGTGTGAAGCCGAACGTCGGGAGGGAAAGCATAAGAGCTGTGCCGAGATGGCCGGATGAGCCTGTTACGAGGACGTTATAAGCCATGGTGTTTGGTTTGACGTTAGAGTGGTATTGAAGGATGAAGGGGAGATTTAGAAGCTGTTTCGAGGAGGTGATGGGTGAAGTTGAGGGTTTTGTAGATGAGGTGGGGTTTAGTCGGCGAGTGAGTCAGGCACTAAGACGAAGAGAGGTGAATCACGGACGAGGGCGGAAAAAAGGGATTTGTGGTGAGGATGGACGCTGTGAGAGGGGATACAATAGTTGTGAGATGTTGTTGTGAGATTAGGCAGGGTGAGTTTCACGGCGTGGTGTAAGGCCGAATTGAGGTGTTGACAGGTTCCGTTCCATTGAGGATCGGGTCCTTATTTATGCTTATCTTGAAGAAGCGAGCATTTAGACAAGTATTATGGAGTCTCTAAACGTGTTTCCATCTTTGCTGGTGATAGCCTCAGAGTGTGCTGTCAGCATTCAGTCACTTGTTGGTGAATAGTGAAGACATGGTTCGACTTAACCACTCACTGTATTACATGCCGCGCGCCAATGCACAGAAAAGACCCCGAGATGACACAATGTGTCACTCAGGAATATCGGCTAGAGAAGAATGTTTTGTTCTGCCAAGTTCTACTGTTGAACTTGACGTGTCTCGATAGAATAGGGCAATTACCAGTTTGATGCAGCCAGGAGTGAGGACGCACTTAGGCTTCCGAATCGCATCCGTAATTGAACTTGAGAAAGAGCTGGCTGGTAGGGAATGTTCTCTGACGATATTCATGGTATATTTGCCCAATTGACTATATATATATATACTGTATTCACAATGCCCTCATTCTCAGCCCATGTCCAACAGCACCATCACTGCCGTAACTTGACCTTGACCACCAAGCCCCATCCTGTCTTGCCTTCCCAAATGCCCATCTCATTCTCCCTCCGAAACGTAACTTCCTCAGCCTTGACCGTCATAGTAACCGGTTCTTCCTCCTGTGCCTTTACTACTGGCGCCGGTGGAGTCGATGGTTCGGATTTCTTGAACAAGCCCCATCTTGATGCTTTCTTTGCTTGTTCAACGTGTGCTTTGACAACCTGACGGTCTACTCGTTCTGGGGATATGTACTTTGCTAGACGGACTGCCATGTCGTGGTCTGACCACCAGAGGACGTCGTCTAAAGTGGATTGTTGGGTATCGTCTTCCCATCGACCCCACTCGTCGAAGGCTCTGTTTTTAGGAGGTTCACTTTGCTTAACAGGCTTCTTTTGGTCGGCTACTAGCTTGCGATCTTCTCTAACGCGCACAACTGTTCGGGATTGATCTTCATCGCTAAAGAACCATCCTTCGCCAACTGCTTCTTCTGGCACCATGGTCATTTCGACGACCCGTGGTGGCGGGTCCATGGCTGCTATTGACGAGAGCATATCCTCAATGTGAGGCACCAGCAGGGTGAGTATTTCACTATCCCGTTCATCGCGCGCTGAATTGCGGACTGCCTGAACGGATTGAATGCGTAGTGGAAGGCTGTTCAAATGTGAGGAGAAGATAGTCGTGACTGACTGTCGTGGTTCTGACGAAGGTAGTGATGCTGAAGGGCCGGATTCAGTGTATGGGGGAGGAAGATCCCCGTCATCGAAGGAGTCTTGCTTAGACATGATGTTGCAATGGAGAAGAAGCCAAGTCTGGAGATTCTGCAAGATGTTTAGTCAGTGTCACAACAAATGCCAAACGCCCGATGCATATACATACATAAATTCGATACGCCGTCGCTGAAGACAGAAAGTCAGCCCACGTTCAATAGCGCCTGGCCACTACCAACTCAGCCTTGTATCGCCCCGTCTCAAAGCGTAGTATCAATAGCGTCGAACCAGCAATCGCCGAGATTGCAACAGAGGAGCGGACCCCATCACAGCCTTGGGGCTGCACATTATGTCTGCCTGAAGAAGTGCCTGCGGTGCTAATTGGTTACTCATCGTGGCGCAGCAGAATTGATGGTTGTTCAGTCATGCAATTTGGGGTTTGGCGGTGTTGGGACATTCCAAGTATCATCGAATCATAATTTCTGCACGTGACTTATCGCATTGCGGTCGGGCGTTTAGCCAAGATGCTCGATTCGGATACCGGCAGGAAATGCTTGAGTGATGAATTCCGCGAGTTGCGCGGGAATTAAACATGATCCATTCACGGGGCTGTGTTGATGGTGCTTTGCGGCCAAGCGTAAGTTTGATGAGCAATAGAAAGGACATTATAACAGAAATATTTGAAAGTTAATTTCCAATAAATGCATCAGAAAATGTCATGTGTCAAGAGTGAATCAGCTTACACGAGAGTTCAAAGTTGAAGCTTTGGTGATACTTTAGAGGCGAACCCCCACTGTAGATCACCCGAGAACGCCCAACCAACATGGAGTGGGGCGCGCCTGCCAGACGTGCGGGTGTGTATTTAAACTGAAACTCCTCATCCTCGTTCATTTCAACTTTACATCTACACCACAACATTACCAAGTGCACCAGCCTGCTAGTCATCATTTTGTCTATCGACATCGTACTATCAAAATGATTCCAAGATTCTCTCGTTCAATTTTCACCTTACTTTCTCGACGTTCACAAGCCCCAAAGCGGCTGGCACCACCAAGTCCCTCCGATCCTCAGGCCCAAGAACCCTCCCATGAGGAGATGCAGCGATACCTATACAGGAGAGCTAAGGCTGAAGATGCTGCCAGTAAGTCTTTTCCCTTACTATAGTAAGCCAGTAACTCACTATTTAGTCGCCAATATGCCATGGTATAGAAGAATGTTCCGTCATCCTGCCTAGGAGATACTCCAAAATGTTGGCTCGGCTTATGGTTTCTGGGTAAGTTTCTTGATCTAGACACACCAAAATGATTCTAATAACATTTTAGGCAACTTAGATATCTATTCAGGAACCCGTAGCAGCAAACTTCTCGAAAGTCTGGCAGTTCCTGGTTGGCTTTTTCTAAGTTCATCCAGCATCCCAGGAACACCCTACTCCTCTTATCAGCATTTACTATTAAATACAAGCGCTACTACGACACGCCAGGGTGTCTCTATTACAGTACCAGGGATATACATAGCCTAATACAAGGATAGCGTCTTCACTGAGCGCGAGGCACATTCATGAACCCTTGTGCATGCATGTTTGTGTTCCTGTGTCAGATCGAAGCATATAAGAGAGTGGTTGTCCGCTTTGTGAGACACCTTTCCGATCAAACTATATAAATAATTCTCTAGTAACATTGGTTCTAGAGATATACAACACTCGTTGCAAACAACTACTTACATCTGGTCACATATGTAACAGTTCAATACTTCAATACTCAACTATAACATCCTATTCTTGAACATCCAATCACTTCAACACTTCGATCTCAGCCAAGATGTCTTACAGAATCTCTGCCCCCGACGAGTACCTTGCAATCACTGGCATGGGCATCAAGACCGTCAAGATCACAAAAGCTACATGGGTCTGGCCTCTCCAACGATGCACACGCTTCAGGTATTCTTCCCCCCTTCCCCAACTGGTCAACAGTCACTAACCCCCAATCAGCATCCGCCCCCACGACTATGCCATGGACCTTCAGGCCATGACAAAGGAGAAGTTGCAGTTCTCTCTCCCCGTCGTCTTCACAGTGGGTCCCGATGTCAACCAGCGCGGGGCCAACCGCTCTGATGCCGACAGTGAAGCCGACGGCCTTGATCGCGAGGACCGAGGGGACGCTTTGATGAAGTATGCTATGCTCTTGGCGAACTCTGAGGAGAAGGAGAATGTCACCCAGGGCCAGCATGTTGCCAACATCGTCAAGGGTATCATCGAGGGTGAAACTCGAGTCCTTGTGTCTAGCATGACTATGGAGGAGATCTTCACTGAGCGAGAGGTCTTCAAGAAGAGAATCTTCCGAAACATCCAGAACGAGCTGTCGCAGTTTGGTCTGCTCATCTTCAACGCCAACGTACGTGTCCCCAACCCTAATTACTCACACGATGGCTAACATTTCACAGGTCAAAGAGTTGAAGGATGCCCCTAACTCAGTCTACTTCGCCTCCCTCTCACGCAAAGCCCACGAAGGCGCAACCAACCAAGCCAGAATCGACGTCGCAGAGGCTCAACTCCGCGGTAACGTCGGCGAGGCCCAGCGCAAGGGTGAGCAAGAGCGCGAGATCGCAAAGATCAACGCCGAGACCGCCGTGCAGAAGACAGTCCGCGACATCGAGCGCGCCCAAGCAGAAGCACAGCTCGATACCAAACGCACAGGCCTCACCCGCGACGTCGACATCGCCCGCGTCACAGCCCAGCGCACCCTCGAGTCCAAGGATGAGGATCTCAAGAAGGAGGTTGAGATCAAGCGTGCTGCTGCAGAAATGGAGCGTCTTCGTGCGACAGACGTTGTTAAAGCTACGATTGCGAGGGAGAGTAAGCAACAGGCTGCTGACGCTGCTGCGTATGAAGTTGAGGCGGATGCGCGCGCTCGTCAGGAGGCTAGTCAGCGCAAGGCCGATGCTGCAGCTTACCAGACCAAGCTCTTCGCGGATGCTGATGCAGCTGCTACATACGCCAAGATCACAAGGAACACAGATGCCGGAGCCTACCAGACCCGCAACGAGGCCGAAGCCTACAACTATGCCGCCCAGCAGCGCGCCGAAGCCGAGCTCGTCAGCAAGCTCCGCGAGGCAGAGGGTATCTCCGCCATGGCCGACGCCTACGGCAAGCTCTCCCAAGCCTTCGGTGGTCCCGCTGGACTACTGCAGTACATGATGATCGAGAAGGGCACATACGTCGAACTCGCCAAGGCCAACGCCACAGCCATCCGCGGTCTCGAGCCCAAGATCAGCGTGTGGAACACTGGAAGCCAGGGTGGTGGTCAGGGCGGCGATGCTACTGAGACGATGCGCAACGTGTACCAGATGCTGCCGCCACTGATGAGTACTATCAACGAGCAGACTGGTATTACTCTGCCGGAGTGGCAGTTTGGGAAGTTGAATGCTGGTGTTAATGCTGTTGGCCAGGAGGGTGCTAAGACCAATGGTCATAAGAGCCATTAAGCATTGATGGATGTACAATATGATGGGGGGATTATGATGGACGATCCTTTGATGTGCTTTTGATATCCGGCTTTGCCACAATTCTCTTCTCCTTTGTTTATAGACTTGTTTGATACCACTTTTTTGCTTAAATTGAACACTTTAATGAACACGACTTGCTGGTGAATGTTGAGCTGAGCCTCCCCTGTGACAGTTGAACCGCCTTTCAGTGAAGGATGGGAACAATATCGAAAAAGGCGCTGCCTACCCGAAATTGAGACAGAGAACCAATTGGATAAATAATGAAGATATCGGCGATGTCATTCACGCATTTCATTCTACTTGCTTCTATAAATATCATGTCAAAGATATTCGCGTGGAGTCCAGCAAATCGTGTCCGTGTTCAAATAATGCAATTGCGATTTTGGCTAAAACTACAAGAAAATCATAGCTAGAGACCGATCAAACTATTACCTCCCTCTCGTGGTATCCTATTATTATCCATGATCGTTTCTAACGATACTTCACATCTCCAACTTCAGGTCGGTGAACTCCATCATCGACATATCCCGGAGGCTGTGTCTGTCCCGCATTAGCTCCCGACGCCACCGGCGCCGAAGGTCCGGAGGGTCCGGTGGAAGCGGGGTCCCGATCGGTCGGAGACACGGAGTTGACCTTGAGGGATCCGACCTCAGCACCCTTCAGAGTTTCGAGAAGGTTTCGAGCACCAGCGGGCCACATGCCGCTCTGGCGGGGAACCTCTCCTCGGATGATCTGCTCGACTGAGACACGCTCGCCGTAGAAAGCGGCATTGGCATCCTTGCGCTCAACAACGACGGTGCCGTCGACTTGAATGCCTGCGTAGAAACCGCGAGACTTAACGTAGGAAAAGACAGGCTTGAAAGCGCCGGTGCTAAGGCTGCGGCGTTTCTTTTTCTTGTCGGCATCGGTCTCTGGCTTCAGGCCTTGGCTGTCCTCAGTAGGGCGGGGAGGTTTGGGAGGAGCCTCCTCGTCCTTATGCTCCTTATCCTTCTTCTTTCCATCCATGGCAGCGCCGATCTCCACAGCACCGCCGGCGCCATATGGACCAGCGACAACAGCAAGGTCACTACCCAGGGCAACACGGGTCTTGGCGAAAGCGTTGAGTGCTTCTCGGCTGTTGATGACACAGACACAGTCGTAAATGTCAAGACCGATCATGAAACCAGCGCCAACGGAGTGGACTTGGATACCTGAAGGAGGACCCCATGATCCATCGGGAAGACGAGAGATCAAGATGCCTGAACCAGTGGCACCAGAGAAAGCGTAGCCGGCACGAAGGGTTGTGAAGATAGCGAGACCTTGGGCCTTGGCGATGACCTTGGGAGGGATGTTGACAAGAACTCTCTTCTTGGGCTTCTCTTTGGTGGGATCGATGATCTCGTCATTAGTTTCCTGTGCCTTGGGGTCTGTCGATGTGGGAACCTGGCTAGAGCTAGGATCGGCGTAGACACCGTTTTCTAGAGTATGTTAGCAGACATTCTGGTCAAGCTGTATGGGTTACTTACTGCAGAAGGACTTCAGGATAGAAGCTGCCTTATCACACTCCTTGTCGATAGTCTCGGGGAGGAAACTCTGGCTACCAAACTTGTGCGCCAAGCTGTTAATAGGTGCAGCGGCCTTGATACCAAGCTGGCTGAACTTTTCGCTCCAGCCGGGCTTCTTGTGTGTCTCAGGATGCGCAGAAGTCGAAGCCTGGGTTGCGGTTGTCTCCGGACCATGGCCGAAGCCATGTCCATGGGTAGGAGCTGTAGGACTTGGCGGCGCCTGAGCCTGAGCTGGCTGGTTCGTAGGAGGGGGTGCAAAGGTAGGATGAGCAGGGTCGTACTGCGGGATAGCGTAGTTTTGCTGGGCCTGCTGAGACTGCTGAGCGTCAAAGGGCTGGTGAGTCTCCTGATGCTGTTGAGGCACAGTGACTGGGTTGCCCTGGAGAGGGTTCGGATGGGCAGCGGAAGCTTGGTGTTGGTCTTGCGCAGGAGGAGGACCTGGAGGAGGGGGAGGGAAGTACTGCTGCTCTAGCTTGCGCTTCTCATCTGCAGCACTTGGATATTGCTCGGCTCCGGCAGTGGGTGCAAACTGAGGAGGCTGCTGGCTTTGGGATCCTGCGAACTGGACATGTTGATCAGGATTTTGGGGTGCGCGGGGCTTCTCGTCTCCAGGAAGCTCGGCTGATCCCTGCTCGTACGCAGGAGGCAGAGAAGAGTCTTGGGGTTGGTTTTGCGTAGGGTTGGCGGTAGGAAGCAGACCGCTTCCATGCTGGTCGCCAGCGGAATACTGGGGAGCCTTCTCAGGATTCGACATCGGATTATAAGTATGTAAACTGTAGGTGTTGTAGTTGTAAGGTTAAGGTTGAGAGTCAATGGCGGGGTAGCTTCGTGTTAGGTATAAGAGCTAGGAAGAGGGAAAGAAAGTGGACTGAGTCTTTAGGCTCTGGGTGCAAGATGTCTTTAATAGATGAACAGGTATTTATTAGGACGATTCACTGATATGAGAGGCCTCGTCACTTCTAGACTCATGAGTGGCGTACGAGACAATTCGAAACCGGTTCCATGAACTGCAAGGAACCATTCTGCGACATGCCGCACGGATTGATGTCATCATGGTGGCTTGGCGATAAGGTGATTGCGTGGCTGAATTTCAGGGTCCTGCACAGCCACGATGTCAACCAATGCGAGCTCTTCCACCGTAAAACAGAGGTAAATTGTTGGGGAGCATGTGAAATTGTGGAAATATTGAGATAACGGTGATGGTAACTTATCTACACGTTTTGTAGGTATCATCTCTTTTATGATGCGCTGGTGTACGGAGATCATCGCTGTTTTTCGGAGCCCGAAACGGGTGTCGTTCGGGGAATGCTAGGAAAGCTTACCCGAAGCCTGTTAAGCTGTGATCCTCGGTTTAAGCTTACACAGAGACCGAAACGCTGTCTTGTAAACCGTCATTTCGCAACTGTGATAATCACAGATTCTCTCCAATTCCTGAGAGTGACCTTTGCCACTAGACCTCCAACATGACACAAATACAGACCTCCAGCGATCCAGGGACTCTTCATCTCCCCCGCATTCTCTGCCTTCACGGCGGCGGCGTCAATGCACAAATCTTCGAACTACAATGCCGCGCTCTGATCAGGAGCCTTGCTTCCTCTCTCCGTCTAGTCTTCATGCAAGCACCCTTCATCTCAGCGCCTCACCCCGATATTGTCAGCGTCTACGGTGAATATGGGCCTTTTCGGCGCTGGCTCCGCTGGCAGCCCGATCATCCCGAGATTGAAGCAGAGGCCGCCGCCGAGCTACTTCGGAACCAGGCCCGCAGGGCTATGGACACCGACCCCGGAACCGGAGAGTGGATCGGCATTCTGGGGTTCTCGCAGGGCGCTAAGATTGCGGCGAGTTTATTGTGGACGCAGCAGAAAGTGACGGAGCAGTTTGGTGCGGAAGAGGCGCTGACGCAGTTCAAGTTTGGTGTTCTCATGGCTGGGAGAGCGCCTTTGATTACGCTGGATTCCCGGCTGCAACATCCTCCAGCGGTCGTTGATGCGGCGCTGTTGAGCTCTGAGTTCAAAGACTTCCCTGAGTCGAACGTGGGAGACCATGTCTTGAGCATACCTACACTACATGTCCATGGACTTCGAGATCCTGGACTCGAGCAGCACCAGGTTCTGCTGAAGACATACTGCGCAACTGGCACGACGACTCTAGTTGAGTGGGATGGTGGACATCGTATACCGATCAAGAGCCATGATGTCGACGCTGTGACAACTGAGATCTTGAAGTTGGCAAAGAACGCAGGCGTGAAGCTGCCCAACTGAACATCGCAAACGAATTCATGTCTTTCCAACAATATACAACTTACTAAGAATTTTATGGTTTCTGAGCTGTTTATTCACATAGACTAGACAACGCTATACATATATACATTATTGACAATGCAGCAGCACATCTCACAGTCTCAGATTGAACCTTTGACCCCTCAAGAGTCATGTCTCTGAAGTGTCTACAGGCCTATACTTTATAACAAAAACAGGGCGCATAGGATCAGCTCGATGACTCGGGTGGAGGGCCTCAATTTTGTGCGACCCTGCTGCCCATGATGCTAACCTGCATTATCGGTTCTCACCAACGCGTGGGCAGGATACTTACGCCAAGACCATAGACTGTCCTCACGATTTCTCGCAACACCTGGTTTTCGATCCTTTCATGTCGGCATCATTGGCCCTGCGCAGCTTTAAAATCCGACACGCACATATCCTAAAACGGCTCTTGCTGACCCTGCCACAATGGACACTATCAACTCACAGCATCCATCACCGCCTGTCATAAAATCTTGCAAGATTTGCACTGCTCTCGAGAAGCTCTTCGCCGGTGGTGATGTCCAGATTCAGCTGGAAAGAAATGAAATCTACGATGAATCTTGCACACAACATGACTCATTGTTTTATTGGATCGAGAGAAATTACTGCGGGTATCTTGATCGTTTACAAAAGGCCCGCAGCTACCATATCGTGGCTGATACGAATTAATCCCTCGGCACAATCCTTTTTCTCCGTCTAAGCGGCGGTATCTGGCCAATTTGTGCGGTCATCAGTCATCACAACGCCCATCACGCAGTGGTATAACCATGCGTCTCATGATGGAAGCGGCAGGTAGCCCATACTGCGGTATCTAACAGTCTATAATGAATCCTCGGTAATCTCATACGACACAGAAGTCTGGAGCGTGAAAGGTCTAATGGAAGACGGCTACATACTAAGGAAAGCTGGAGGCAAGTACTTATACAAACACATAAACTTTCCTATAAGGGCCTTTCTGTGGCCTGTTCCGAAAGTGTGCTCAGAAAAACATGGAACAATGTCAAAACTTGGGCACGGTCCCTTCATCTCCTGCTGCACGAAGCACGCATGGTTTGGAGGTCTCCGGGCACACCATCACAGTAAGCCAGTGTGGATGCATACTCAGTTATGCCTTTTTGACAAGCAAAAGAGACTATGCGGTTGGCTCCACTTACCAAAAGACGAAGATTCACTTGGCTTTCCTGGAGCGGATTGCAGAAGGATGTCTCTAGCTGTGAAAGACACTTTTAGGAATCCATTTCCCGAACGCAGTCAGTTACTTGAGTTGGTGGCAATCTGTAGACGCAAGTTCCCAGACAGAAACTTTGGAGAGAAATGAGTGCATTGGGAAAGCTTTCTATGGTGTTCTATGGGTGAAATGGATTGAGGGGGTTGCTTATAGACGAGGCTGTGCATATGTACAGAAGGAGCTTGGGAAAGAGCAACATCTGGAAGACGTTGACCTGATACTTGGCTAGGTATGGCCAATGACCTTATTCACTAGGAACCAAGAGAGTAATAAGTAAGCCACCTTCTAGCGGTTTTGCAAATTAAAAAGAAGCCTCATCGAGGGTAAGGAGGCATTCGTGATTCGGCGTTTAAGGATGATGGATGCTGTAGATCCACTCCATGTGCACGTCAACTTGGATCCTGATAATGTCAATGACCTTGGTATAAGTACTTGGAAAGATTTTGGTGCTGATATATAATAGGAGATTCCTGGCGTTTTGTCAAGCAGTCCGGATGCAATACGATAGGTAGGCGGTAAGGTCAGCGGTTTTAGGGTAGGGCATTTAGACAGATGCGAGGCATGTAGCTTCGGTAGGGCGGTAATGCAGTGTATGGTCTATTTGTGTATTCCTCTCACGCAGTAGTACAATGTAGTCTTGGTGCGTCTAAAACTGGTTGACATCAATTCTCAAGTTGGCCAGTAACTCCTGAAGGCCTCAGTCTCTTCCGCCGCACTAGATCAACTCTTTCCTATTCTGCCTCTTTGCCCTACTTCTCTTCTCTTCAGCTCGAGTCCGTTACGCTATAAGATATGCTTCCTCCCTGTCCCACTTAGCTCCATGACATGCCCACCGGCTTCCCTAAACTTCACCAGCCCGAGCATTGCAAATATCTCCTAACCGCAATGAATCTGGCATGATGCGGAGCAAGCGTATCGACGTATCCATTAGGCAAAGGTTCCTAGCGCTCGAAATATGAGATCACTAGAACCGTGCACGCAACACCCAGCAGTGCTCCATAGCACCTGATCTTATCATCTGACAGACTATAGCATAAGATGTTACTTTAAGTAGCTTAGCAAGCAGATGTTAAATGGATCGGCGCCCCTGCAGGATCGACGACACCGTTACGCCTCGAGTATCGAGCCCACGATAAAGACTAATGGTCGTCTATTGAACTCGAGCGCTATCACGCTGTTTTTTTTTTATATTTTATTTTTCCTCAGCGCGAGGGGTCCCAATGCAGAGTTACTACACATCTTTTCGTATCTGAAGATATCGGCACTTAGTTTCACGATAACTGGCAGAGCCTGGCAACACCATAAAGTGGTGCCAGCTAGCCACAAGCCATTTAAAAGCTTGGAAGCTAGTGACAGCTTTCATACTGCACACAAAGCAAAGTGCCGAAATCAGTTTATCTGTAGAGACTGCTTATCTAAAGTGCTCAGAAGATGTATGGTTAGTTATGGAACCGATTATGGCTTCTGATCTTCTTGCGTTTCCGAAATACTCTCTGCTTTGACTCTACCCCAAAACGCGCCTAAACCTCGCTTTAGCCACTGGAGGTAAGAGCGGAACATTTGGTCCTCCAAAGGCCTGTCAAGTTAAGCATGCGGGGCTAGAAAAAGGTCGATTGCCGAAAAGAATGATGCTCGCTTGGACGATCTGGGTGAACAGTGGGGAGCCTTAGACAGCGTAGTGATTGGCCCTGTTTGTCCCGAGCGTCACACTCGCGGTGGTATCGCTACGGGATTACCGGGTTTGCGCGAGGGTGGAGCCCATCGATACCCACTTTTGCCTTCAATTCATTTTCACTGATATCGCCTAAATACACCGTACATCAGGCTGTAAGACCCTAGCACTAATAACACAAATAAGTTCTGCCTCTCTGCCTCTTCAGGCCTGCCAGTTTTATTGTTTGGTTCGAGGGACGACCTCATTTCAAAACATTTCTCTGAAGCAATCAATGAACGTGGCAAGACAGCGTGCCAATGTGCGCCCTCTCCAACCTCGACGTTAATAAGCTCATTCTCCGTATCGCCAGAATCTATCAGCTCAGCATGATCCTCGTTGTCGGTCAAATGTCTTGGCTTCCTAGTGCGACGCTAAACCTGACTATTTCAGCTTCAGGTGGGCTCTCATGTGTTGGTTGATCCAAATGTACCCGACATGATAGTGGAGGTGTTGTTGGTTCTCTCATCATGCTGAGGAGCCAGGGTTTTATCCTCTGATTGCCCAATCGGTCTGTGGCCATAATTCTCAAACGTTCTTGAGTGAGCTGATGTGGGTGTTAACTCTAACGCCACAGCTCGTCATATCATAGACTTTGACAAACAAGTTGAAAGCTGAACGTCCTAGATCGACCTTCACACACCATCTCAACAAAAGGGACAAAGCCCATTGGACCGCATTCGTCGAAAGGTTGCGACTATGTTCAATTGCAAGGGTCCATTTCGGAATACCAGCTGTCAGGCGATACTGATCTGCTTAGCACTCTCTGTGAAGGAGGTAGGGTTATAACAAAGCGCTAAACAAACATGCCAGGGACCTTGCAACCACGTGCAACCGTTTTTGTTCAACCAGTTCTCCGACGTTAAAATTCCATGTCAAAAAAGTAGAACTTGGTCAGGCTGAGCCATTGCAAGAAGGCAGTTCAGGATCATCTAATAGAAAGGTTTTGTCCTGGAAAACAGGTAAAGAGGCTCGCTGGTTCTATTTGACGGGCATTACAATCACTTCAGCAGACGAGCGTCAAGATAGAGAGCCACAAACCAAAAAGTCAATATTGAGGCTCTTTGGTTGTAGTTTGAGGCTGACTCCTAACTTTGGCTTTATTGAGGGTGTCCACTCTGACGTGTTGTGAATTCTTCTATGTGTGAGACCTTCCCCTCTCATGGCTTTGCAATGCTAGAATACGGATTGTTACATCATTTCCGGAAGAGGAACCAACAGTGATGCGGCTGAACAATGGAAATGAGATGAGTTAACATGTCGCTGGCGCTTTAAAACCAGGGAGCCCGCTTCGTAGTGAAGAAACAAGACGTGTACTTGCCAGCTTATCCTGTATACTGATCAATCCTTTCCTGGTAACTCTTTCACTCTCCCTGATTTCACAGGCGATATGGTTCCTCCAGCCTCTGCCTTGGATCCCACCGGCTATATGCCAATCGAGACAGTCGCAGATGCCCGGGCAGTTGTCACTCAATGTATCGATGGACTTCTAAAGCTGGTTCCTCGCGGTCCAGATGATCGAGAAGCTGCTCAATTCTTAAGGCAGAACGCAACCTTTGTCTTCGAAGTTCTGGACCAAGTGTCCGGCCCACCCGCGCGGTCTGAGGCATCCGAGCCTACATTTTGCATCACAGATATCCCGAGTGACACTCGAGTCGGCCTCAGACGGAAATCTATAACAATCGTGGTTAACGGCCGAAGATATTGTGTAATTGTGATCTGCAGTTCGCAGAACCTTACGAATCCCGATCTGCAGCCTAGACACGACAACCAATACGGGCGTCCTGATTCGCCGTTGTCTTGGCCCTCAGAGTTGATTCTGCCCGAATTCTCTATGTCACTTGAAACATGTAAAACGAACTTAGAGGCATCTCTGGCAGAAATGTGGCGAGACTGCAAGGACAACAAAGGTTCGAAAGTAGAATGAAGACTACACAACAGCATTGAAGATAAGAGGACATTTCCAGCAGTGCTGAGACTTGAGCCAAGGTCAGTCTTTGGCCTCTAAATATCATTTTGGTACGGAGTTTTTAGCTGTTAGTAGCCAGAATCCCAAATTACCCATAAAATTGAATGAACCTCGCAAATCCTGTGGGACGTAGCTGCCAAATCACTCTTACCCAAGACACGCCCCTCCCGTCAATAGCATCTTAGATCGCTAGGCTACATCTTTCCCACTACCCTTCACACAACAATGCCACCGGGTTTCGCCCTCTCGGGGGCAGCTAGAGGAGTGATGCGCAAGAGTGTCTCTTTGGCCATTCCTTCACCGCTGAAGAGTACAGAAGCGTCAAGGCCCACAGCACGCAGTCACCAGACCGAGCATGATTTCGTAAGGCAGTAAGATAGATGAGGGCTCCCGAACGTGCTCAACCGCTGGCTTTATGGCGCTTTTCCTTCAGAAGCTTGTATTCTGGTCGATCACGCGGCAGATTCGTCGTATCCAGTAGTATATCCGTCATGAGAAGAGCTAGGAAACATGGAATATAGCAAACCTGAGCTTGGCGCCACCTTTCGGCCTCAACCTCCCTGGAGAGCGAACACTGACCGTACCGTGATCAAAGCAATTCATGTTGTTGGTACCTTGTAATCCATGTCAACGCCCAATTTTCATGGGACCGACATTGGGGGATAGGAGAAGCAACAGCCGCCAAGTAACCCTTAACACTACCAGCCTAAGAGTTTCTCACATAGGGAACTGGTTAGGTCATTCCACCATGGGCAAAGAAGGCTATAGACCTACTGGAGATATTGCACAGCTACTCAGCATGGCTCGTGTCTGATGAATGCAATGTTAACCCCGACTGTCGCATGGTCATAGTCATCGAGAAGACCCAGAGAAGAGCGGCTCAAGCTATTACCGAGGTTAATTTTATTGATTACTGGAGTTACTGTAGATACAGAACCGTTTTTCTTTCTTCCTGGATGGAATCAACCGGATTGATCTTCGTTTCTGGCCACACTGCGTATCAGACATAGCTCTCGTTATACTGAGTCATGGCCTCCGCTCGCTAGTCGATTGTTAAGGATGCCGCCCCCCTCAACTTGGCGTCACTTATGTTGGAATACAGGTATGTTGTAGAGCTAGATCGCCTTTCAAATCATCGAACATATAAAAGACCTGGCATGGCAGATCTCGTTACATAATGCCATGGTATCGCGGTCTTTCTACTTGTTTTATAGTGTTTGGCACTAGTATCATTTACCGTCTTTCGCTACTTCGAGAGGTCCGAATTCCCCAGTCTTCGTAGAACTGGGCTCTTTACCACACAGAAAGAACTCATCATGGAAGGTGGAGGAGAAGCGCTTTTACGAGGTCTGAGTTACCGCGGTTGTCAAGTTTAGTCCCTTCAATGTAGATAGGATAGTTTAATTCTTATCATTTTCGACTTTGCAGCAATTTGCTTCAACCTTCCTTCGCATCTCTTTAGATACCGGTCGCTACCCTGTATAAGCCTGCTTTCCTGACCAATCTGATGCGTCCACCACTGTCCTCTGCTTAAACTGCCTGTTGATCCCGGTGACTGAACTGGCTTTGCCGTCCTATTCTGTCCAGTTACTGGGGTTTTTGAATGTAAATGTTCATATTCGGTACACACGGGTGGGACATGTTTTGTAGCAGCCTAAAGCTAGGTTACGGACATCACGGGGTATTATATGATCAACAGGATTTATTACCATCTCTCTAAACTCTAAGTAAGAACGCAACAACAATTTCCTCTCGCATCACTTTGCTTCAACATGCCATACGTGAACCCGGAGTGGCAATAAAGATTGACTTGTCCCTTTCTACTTCTTCTCAATTGAGCGAGTAATAACCGCGACAGAACTTCGCTTACTCTTTGTCGTTCCAGAACTAGGAACGTATGTATGCTCGTTACCATCAACATTCAAAGCACCCTCATTATACGAATCATGCACACCTTTATCTTAAAATTTGAGACAGGCTGCATCATTCGAGGTTCCGCACATCATCTCGACTCCGTATCGGGAATCCCAGCGAGCTTCAGCCCGAAGGACACGGTCTTGATAGCCGGGGATCGGAATTGTTACATCAGGAGAGTTACCTTGGGTAGCGGTAAAGAAGCTTTCAGCATCGGTCTCTCTCGCTAGTAATAGACTAGCTTGGTCTATCGTTCTTTTACTGTGCCCTTCAATTATTATATAGGCTTCTATCTCAAGCCTAGATCGTGAAGTGCAGCGAGCTTTGACTTGAAGAACAGTACTTTCGCCTCCAGGCATCTCAAGCATAGCAACACGGAGGCTCTGCCCACCGGTAGCAGCAGCAAGCTCGCGAGGATCATCCTGGACAGGTACTCCAGCGTTGTATTCCATCTCAACATCCGAGTTGGTATCCATCTCGTTTTCCACGTTGATGTTTAAGCTAACCTCCCTCATTTCAGCATGTTCCGCTCCGAGAACCCCCAATGTGGGTGTTGTTTCAACGATTGGTGTAGTCATGATCATGTTTGACTAAGTGCTAAGACTGAATATTGGCATAAAACCTATAGACTATCGACTTGATACTAATTCAATGCGTTCTCAGCATCATGTTAGCACAGACATCTCTACCCACCATCGATGTTTCAAAGTTACCTTGTGTGTACCAGGGACCGCTTTCAAGCGCCTCGTCGCGTTTTTGTGATCACGAAACCCGACTAATCTACACGACTTCACGTACTAACGCTACGCTTGTAACGCAAACACTAACGCTCTTACTTTTGTCTCCAGGTGGTCGTTTTGCTTGCACTCTAGTTCATAAAGATGATAGGGAAAGTTCTGTTGCAGTACAGAGAGATGTCCCTTCTCTTATATGCCTTTCATGTCGCGGTCGCATCGTTATAATTGGTCCTTTGCCGAATTCTCCATATCGCGGACGTTCCCTCTGTGATTGGACTTGCTGGTTAGGAATTGGTCCTTTGCCGAGTTTCCCGTATTACAGCCGTTCCCACTGTGATTGGGCTTGCTAGTTAGCGAGTAGGGCTGGACTTTTCTCAGTCCAGATTACTAACCATTGCTTCAGGGCGGAGCAGGGAGATCTGTAGAACATCTTAGGTTCGGACCGGCCCATGCCGCACCTAGTTATGTCGAAATGAAAGCGTGGTACCTATCACAGTCGGCCAGACTGACAGCAAAGACCCTCAGCAAAGCAGATGGGCCTGGAATAGGATCTGGGTTTTGTAAAAAAAAAATATTGACTCTGCTGGTATATCATCAAGCTTACCGCAAGAGACATCAGCTTCTCATGTCTGTCGAGTATATGTATGGTCTATCGGACGTAGACAGAAGCAAGCGCGCCATGCTTCGAACCGATTTTGAGAATCCAGCATTGTCGACTGGGCGTGAAGTGGCGTTCCGTATGACCACTGAAAATAGGTCCGTGCAGCTAATCGGTAGGCTTTCTAGCGACATGTTACAGACAATGGTTAGGAGCTAGAAGTAAATGCTTATAAGTACGTAACACAGAAACATAGGGATGATGAAACATTCTTAGTCTGCTTTTATCGTTGATAAGCTCGATTATAGGAGCCTTTAAACTCGTCGGGCCCCATCCTGTGGTGAACAAACTACTATATCTCGATTCTTACTTTCCAGCATGAAGTCCTGGGTAAATTTTTGCCATGTGAAACAACCCTCGGAATAAAACACCGGGGCTCGCGGAGGTCTGTGGATAACAAAAATATAGAAAGGCATAATATCACTCCCGAGGATTGGATCTAGACAAGAGCGACGTGATCAAAAGCTAAATGGGAAGAAATGTAAATACATTCGGTCACGGGGGATTGAAAGGACTACCCTAGCAGAGCTGACTAAGAATGGGTTTAGCAGGTTTTCGGAGTACAGTGATAGAGGTTCGTAGTGCAGATCCATTTTCTTCCATCAAACCTACCTAAGTAACTATGTCATATAAGATAGTGACCGCTAACGATGCTTTTGAGATAAGCTTGGTTACCTGCCAGTCGAGGAGCTCCTTTCTAAAACCGGCGCAGCATTCTGATGAAGACCGAAATCCTTCTTTATTCAACATAGGACTCGTATGCGTTACCCCCACGGCATCCTCCAATTATGCCCAGACGTTTGCTCCTCTTCGTTCAAATATGGGGAGTATGACACCTGGCAGACGTGTGAGTGTGCCTCACGAGGAAGATGGTGTACTGTTTTCACAGACCTGCCATCGAATGTCCCAAATTTTCTTGAAATATCACGTATATCAATGACTCGATCTTTCAGCCTATTGCCTACCTCATGATGAAAAGGAAATACATATCAAGCCGGTTCTGCTTGTATCCTTAGCGGTTTCGGCAGCCATTTGAAATGCATTGAATGGCTTCGGCGGGCTCTGTTGTCGAACAGGCTGTGACCAACACAACCAACAGTTCTTCACATATGCACGCATCTATGATGTGACGGGAGGCCCACCAAATGACCAGATTTGGCTATCCAGATTAGCCAAAGATCAAGTTCTCAACAGACCAGGCTGCCGTCGTTTTCCACGCTTCTAATGCCCAATTCTATCCTCCTCCGGTTCCTACATACTCAAGACTAATTGAATGTTCCGGCAACCTACAAACTTTATCCTTAACCATAATGCCGTCGCATAACGAAAAGCGAGTGCAGGGAGTCAAGGACCTGTCGCCTCACCAGGACACGTCAGATGCCATCAACCAATTGGTGACCTTGCTTCACCAGTACTGTTCCGAGGGCGGTTTCGATACCTTGAAGGGAGTCGTCGGAGAGAACGAAGAACTCAAGCGAGACAAAGCAAGGCTCCAAACCGCATACGATACGAACATCGAAGCGCTATCTCGACATCAAACTGAGTTTGAGAGACAGAAAGTCGATTTTGAGAAGCAACTAGGCTCCCAAAAGGCACAGAACGAGGCAATACTCAAAGCAAAACAAGCAGCCGACGAAAGCATCAAGAAACGCCAAGCTGAATTGACGGCGCTGCAAGAGAAGCTCGAGATACAGTCATCATCTGCCAAACAGTTGATGAATGAGATCAAGAAAAAAGAGTCCACGATCAATGCTCTCGAAGCTACTAACGCTTCGCAGCAAGAAAATTTAACGAAAGCAGAGAAAGAGTCGGCAACGTTCCAAAGTGCAAAGGAGTCTATGCAAAAGCGAGTAGATGGTCTAACTACGAGCTTAGACGAAGTGCGCGGAAGATTAACAACGTTTCATTCTTTCGTGGTCAAGCTTGACAACTTTGAAGCCAGAAGAGGTGAAGTGTATGTTAGAGCCAGAGTGCTACTATGACCAATTTCTAATATGCTTGAGTAGTGGAGATGCTTTGGATAGTATATTGAGAAACGCGCTCAGCTTCGTGGAATCGTCCATTGGCATCGCTCTAGACGAAGCATGCCTGACCGACATAGCAGTATGGGGAAGGCTTCGAAATCACGCTTCCATCCAGCGCACCATCCCTCTACCTGCTTCTAATTCTCCAGCCGCTAAGCAAATGAGGGTCGCCGCCGGTCTCAGGATCTACAGCATGGCTCTCGCCGATCATGTCTTCAGATCAACAAATCTCACTCAAAACAGCGATTTCGAAGATGTTCTACGGGATTTGGAGACAGAGGATCCACTGCATGAAGTTTTCACGCGTGCGGTCTTGTTGAAGATCCAGCCAGCAAGGCAAGCTCGAAATAGAGAAGCTCGTGCCAAGATGGCCGCTGATCAAGTTTTTGACGCCATCGCCGACTTGGTCCCTTCTTCGCAGAAAGAAACTTTGAAAGCACGCCTATACCAGGTCTCATTGGAGGCATGCAATGCGTGGTTAGTTATTCAGCAACTACTGGAGCCAGTCCGCCCAGTCTTCTCTGTGCATATGCCTGAGGACTGGGTGCCATTACCATCGTCGGTACCCCAACGCAACAGCAAGGCTGGACCATCCGGCGTCGCTCGGGAACCTTTGGCGACGCGGGTAGAAAACCAGGGTCAACAAATACAACAGCCGAGTGCTGAGTCTCAGCCGATAGAAATTGACGACATCATGCAAGTTGTTTGGCCAGCATTTTATGTTACATCTTCTCAACAGGAGGATGACATTGGTGACCAAGTTCCAGAACTTGTCCACAGAGGGCATGTCATTACACGTTCACAAGGCAGAGAAGCAGAGATCGAAATGTCACGTAGAAATGCGAGAAAGAACGCAAGACAGAACAGTGGATCTAGCCCTACACAGAGAAAGAGACGAGACTCAGCTGTTTTTTTATCCAAAACTTTTCCTGGCGGTATTGGTACCGAAAAGGGCAATTAAAGTAGTTCACAGCTGCTATGTAGCTAAGAACAATCCTATACACACCAGCATAGTCGTCAGGGCCTTTTCCTTCTTACCTTCTCTGTCTCTTTCTTTCTATTCTTCTTTTTCTTTCTTTTCATTTTTCCTTCTTTTATTCTCTCCTTCTCTCTTTCTTTGTTTTCTTCTCTCTCCTGCACAGAGTCTCTTTTAACAGATTGTTTAATATGGTCTCCTATTTCACATTTAGTGGTACTTTTGTATTTAGCAGTAGCCATCACTCATTTGGCTATAATATACAGAAAGACAAGTTATCAAAAACTCAGATTTGAGAAAGAATAATGATTCTCTTCCGGGAAAAGCTAGTGCCGCAATTTAGCTGTTCTGATGACGCTGTCCATATGATACGAGCTTCATGGACGAGATTTGTTGCTAAAGGAGGAATTACAATATCAAAGTCCAGCATAACTTGATATCTACAATTACATATGTTAACGGATACGCTAACAGAACATATATGCCTTGCTGAGTGTATTCCATGTCCGAGCCACAGCAGAAACACCTCAAAGATGGTTATTCGATCTGCAAGCGCTTCTGCGGCTCTCAGAAACTTGGCAGATCGATCTCTGTTCCTCATTGGCTCGATGTGCCCACACTTCCTGCCTGAAGTTAACAATTGTCTGACTTGATGACATGTAAGAGAAGTCAAGTTGCCTCGATCTATTTCGCAGAGTACTCGTCGTCTGAGGACGACCATAAAGTTTTTACATCAAGAGGCAACATATACCTAGTGCTAAGGTATGGGCAGGCGATCCGTTCCGGGTTCTGGGTCTTGGCCATGTAGAACGGGTCAGTGTTGACTGGACTCCTAATAAGACGAAGATAATGCAAAGCCTAAAAGCCTTCTCTTTGACAACCACTAAATCTATTGCTTGCTAGTATGGGCAAATACAGGTGCAGTACAAGAACTACACCTTCGGCAACGCGACACATGGTAGAGGCTGGAAAGTCAGGGTAAAGATATGCAACGTCGAACTCTCTACAAATCCCAAGTTATTTGCGCAGATCGAAGTGTTGCTTGTTCTCTAGGTACTGATATCCGTGGGCTCCTTGCTTCATCTAACCGCCTTTATAGATATACTAGGGTTGCTTCCGGGACTCCCAGCAATTATGACGAAAGATAACTTAAGGCTGTTGTCGCTATATCGTACAGTTCAGGGTATTTTATGTTAAATTACCACCAATGTCGGTCAAAAAGGGATTCTAAATCTTGTAGCATGAAGAACGGAACTCAGGTTCTTTCATATGTGGGATACGCCTGCAGCACAGTTTCCAAAGCTCCAAGGAAGACAAGGCGTTCAAGTACCAATTGGCTTCCTATAACCATGGCCGAAGCTTTGAGATTGGCTCGGCCAGTAACATGACTTCACAGGAAGTCGCAATACGAGAGGGCGATAAGAAGCATAAGAGGTATAGCTCTTCAAGTTGGACTGACTCATATCTTTAGGTGCAGGTCATAATGCCAAGACCGGGGAAAGCCTCCCCCTATAAGGCAAATTAAGCAGGGGTTCAATTCGACACAAAATTATCACAGCATGTCCGACTGGCTATGAGCTGGCATTACAGGAAGCAATCGTCGCTTTTACGGAAAATGTAGAGGAGCCATTCGGCGTCGTTTCCGGGGGTTTGAGGAAGGATACACAAGGTTTGTGGATACTATGAGGCACTAAGTCTGACATTCTCGTCCTTGTAATGAACTCGCCTGTCTCCTCTGCCATCCTTGTCACCGACTTCGTCGGGGCAAATCCTGCCTCCTCAAGTAGGCTTGGAAATGGTAGGGTCGGTCGCGTGAAGTGGGGTAGATCTCAGCACTGAAAGTTGTCGCGAGGGTCATCAAACAAGATTCGGCCGACAAGGCCCGAATTTTGGGAACAGTCCGGCGGCCGAAACGAAGCAACTGGGCTGCAATGCTATCATGTCTTCAAAATGCGAAATCAATACCGGCATCTTCAACATTAATCTCTAGCGGATTATGGCCGGGACCCTCGCTGGATAACAGGTTTGACACAATTGTTATCTGGTGCGAATCCAGACGGTCCAGACACATATGACCTGTAGTCGTTTTTATACACAGCAGGCCCGATCTCTTACTCTAAATTTCGGGTAGTTGCGAATTTAACATATATATTGCCAAATATCACCACTAACTAGGGGTACTCTAAACTTGCGCCTGACCCTGAAATCTATAATGCCTTCAACACTGCTGACCCTAATCTGTATAGTGATTCCACCACCCACGACGGTTCATGCTTGAGTTTAGGTCTATGAGACTCTTTGTATGGGCTTACCATCGTGGTTCCATTGGCTGGCGTGCTAGAGTAGAGAGTTGTCGAGACTCTAGGGTCGGGATGGTGCAATGCCGGGTATGTCTCGTTAATATCCAGGCTGACCATGGGTGCGACCGACATGAGTTTCGACATATCGTCGGTCACCCAAGTCTGTTCAGAGGAGAAGGCCCTTGTATTCACCTTAAACTTTGTAGCGATCGTGGGGTTTGGTTCCTGCTCAGGCTCTGGCGGATCATCTGGTGTCTGGACCTCTTGCTTTTGGCATAGAGGGCTGGGAGCTACCTCAAGTCCCGAAGTGATGAACTCATCCCACTCAAATGAAGTTTCTTGAATACACAGAGGCTCTCGTTTCTCGTGTTTGCTGATGTTATCCAGAGGAGTTGTAAGGGACAGGATTGATGTGATGTCAAGCATCAAATGCACAGTCCGAGAACTCTCTCCTTTGGTCATTGATTGTCTCCGAGTCGGTTCAATCGAGCGATCTGTTGGGCGGTCAAGTAAAGTTTCGTCATCAATATTGGACATGCTCGTTTTCGTGATGGACGACATGATCGCTTTGCTGGCCAAGTTGTACTGACCTACTCCTCGGCGAAGAATTACACCTAGATTTGAGCCCGGGAATCTGCATAAGAGGTCACCTTCTCTAATGCAAGTTGACGAGATACCGAATTCGCCGTCGACAGTAACGAAGAAAAGCGGTTCTTGCCCTTGCCCTGGTCTATCACGGGAGGGACATATCGCCGGGCTGTTTTCGTCGGACATGCATTCCTCTACAACTGCGTATGCTGAAGAAGTCGGCATGGACAAAGTCGTACTGACCGAGTCAAGATACAATAGTTCCTCCTCTATAGCTGTCTTTGGCCCCCGAAAACCTGAATCGTCGAAATGCTCAACTAGAGTACTGATCCAGTCCCGACGTCGTGATTGCATTAAGCTTTTGTCCCCTATCAATTTCTCAATGGGCAGAATAGGGCTACCGAGCATTCTCTTCATGCAGAACCTTTCCGTGAATCCCGATAATAGATTCCTATTAAGAGACAGCGGAGAGGAATCGACATTCGAGCTTTGCGTATCTTTGTGGCTTTTGAGCGATAGTTGCAAAAGCTGGCTAAACCTCACAAGGTTGGGAGAGTTTACGTCCTCGCCATACTTCGAATGATACCATAGAATCGCGTTCCGGTAAACATGCTCCACCGCATCCTGGTATCTGACGTCGAAATCTCCAAACTGAAAACCGCTGGTAATCCCAAGAAGACCGTATACCTTGTCTTTAGGATCGTGACACAAGGAGTTCCTAGTAATATCCACAAGATTGTGTAATGACCAGTATCGTCCGTTTTCCTTTCGTAGTTTGTCCAACCGAAGCGGAAAAGCATGCCTGATCTCCTTTATAGATGCGTTGATAGCTGGACTAAATTGCCAGAAGCTGGGCATCCGCTCCAAGGAGTCTCGGGTTCTAGTGAATAGATCCCAAGATCTGGTAGTCTTGGCGTTGTCTCCGAAACACAAAACCAACTCTTTCGCCAAGAGTACCTCTTGAACTATCCAAAGGCGTCTCCAGTATGGTAAGCGGCAAATTCCTTCTAGGCTGAGCAGATTGATATCTGGAAACCCGAGAGATGTGTCGGTCTGAGTAAAAACAAGATCATGCCACTCCTTGGCTTGCCAAGCTACCATATCCCGCCATAGTTGGATCCATTCAAGCTGAGCGTTGATGGATTCTTCTCGGAACCCGCGCTTGATGTGGTGCTGCCTTTTCATCTCGTATATGCTTGAGCGCCATGTGCCACATTGCTCAAGAACAAACTTGATTCCCCATTTCCTTAGCTCCGTACTTCGCAAGACGAGGTGTTGTTTGAGAAGTTTCTGTTTGCTACTCTTAACTCCATCTGAGATGCGAATTTCCTCTTCGCTTAAAAACGTGTCCACCAACGGTGCACCTGTCCAATGTCCCCCCCGGCTCAATTTCATCTTCTCGAGATCTTGACATTGTCGTTCTATGAAGCTCTGTAATGATTCATATTGCTCAGAGATGAACTTGGGCAGGTCCCCTAAATGTTCGATCTGAACCTTTTGAAGATTTTCCCAATCTTCGACTCGTCGGCCAAATTCCCCGACTTGTGATTGTAGTAGTCGTAGGCCTGCTCCGTATTGTTTGTCTGTTGGTTGTTGCCATGTTTGTAACCGGTCCCGTAACTTGGCAAAGTTGCGGCGCTGATCCATATCCAGTTGTTGCATCTTCTTAAGTCTACAAATCCTCTCTCTGAGCAGTGGTGATGCCGGTTCTCCCTGGAGCTGTTTACGAAGGTCATAAATTGACTGCTGGAAATCTCCCAGATTGGCTAGTATTTCATGGAATAGCCTGTTTGTCTTTCCTTGCTCTTGATCATCTTCGCCAGAAATATGGGCCATGGAACGAGCTTGTTTTCCAAGTTCAGGAGCTACCCCTTGCTGGACTTCCCAAGCTTCTGGCGGCTTTCGAAGGTCTACATTGCTCAATTCTTGGTAGGCTCGCATTTGACTATCTTTAAAGTCTTGTAACAGTCGCTGCTGAGGTGCATGTAGCATGGCGAGTTGCCGAGATTCCGAGAGCCTTAGGTCTTCGAGCAACTCTTGTTGTTTGAGCTCTTCAGCTCCAAGCTCACGTAGTTTCTGTTGCATTTGCGCCAAGAATGGTAGGTCTTTTTGTGTGTCTTCGAGCATAGCGGGGAGTCTTTTCCCTCTCAGTTTGTATCGTGCATGCTCATCCCTCATTTGAGACCATCGTCCACGTTGCTGATCTAGGCGTTCTTGCCATGGTGATGTACTCGACTCGCTTGAAGTTTTCCCATGTTCCTCCCTCTTTTCGTGCCAGTATTGACATTCTTGATCTAGGCATGTTTGCCAATGTGATATGCGAGACTCGGATGGACCTTTCGCATGTTTCTCCTTGTCCTTCCGTTCTTCGATGTCTTGTGGGAAGAGTTTGATCCATTTGGCAAATTGGGATTCGTAATGGGGGTTGGGTTGAGGCGGCGGCGGTGGAAGTTTCGAAGTCGGAGGATTTTCACCAAGTCTCTTTGCCATTTCGAGGGCGCCTGCAACTGATGAGTCCCAGCCAGAGCTAGGTCGTCCAAGCCAGACCAACACTCGCTCTGCTCGACGGAAGATGCCGCCCATCATCCCAACTTGATGATTCCGCTCTGTGGTGTCTTGTTGGTTTATACATAGTGCGTCAACCTAGAGCACGCGAGGCTCCGAGATACGCAGGGCAGCCAAGGCGTAGGCTAGATTAGGCCGTACCAGAAATTCCTTTCCGTTCAAAAGAATGCGAACTGAGGCAGCTTCCTCGCCCTATGTGTATGATAGGGCTTCATAGGGTGGAGCACTGGCTAGATGTACTGTCTCGAAGGTGCATTCGAGGCTGACACATTGATACCATGGTGCTGATGATTGGTGATCTTTGGTTCGCAGAGGTAGTAGGTGGAGTAAGCGAATTTGTGATAGCCATGGCTCCAATTGCCTATAGCCTGAACTTGTCGTCATTGTTTCTTGCACGAAGAAGTGTAGTTTTGAAGAAATAAAGAGAGAGCAGAGAAGTAATCTAACTGTCCGATCTATGTAGAAAGTTTAGGAAACAAGAAAATGTTGTCTGTGTCTTGAGGAAGCCTAAGACAACGCCCAAGGCTGATCGTTATGCATAGCCACAGCCACAATCACATCCAAAACTACATGGCAATCTTTTATTTGCTTATATTCGTGCTAAGTGGTAGGTAGGCACGATACGGCACTTCAAGGCACACCTACGTGCAAGGATCATAGGCGAGAAAGAAGCCTGCGGGTGTCTAGATTTGTGGCAGTTTCATATTTTTTCCAGATTCGTTCGGGCATTCTGTCCCTATAGAGGCAGTCTCGTCGATCTCGTCAAAATGGGAGCAGAACAAGTCGTATCAAGGGGGCAAGGTTAATCTGCCTACCTTTGAGATTCACCTGCTCTGAAACCATTAGCTAACAGACTAAGTGGCGAAGCAAAAGCCAGGAGGTAGATGTCGAGATGATTATCCAGAAGAGTGAGCCCATATTCATATGCTGCAAAGTTGCGAAGTCAACCCCAAGTCATGGATAGAAGTAGAAAGATGAAGATACTTTCGGCGGTAGTGAAATAGGGCAATACTGTAATTTGGCGGCTTATTTCCCCGCGTAAGCATGTGGAACACCGGTAAGCATTTCTGCGTCAAAGGTGTAACCTTACTTACAGGACGAGCCGTTGAGCATTACCATAGCGATGGAAATTGTGGCCATGAAACCGGTACCGGAGCCCCACCGCCGGCGCCGTCTTTGCAAAACGGTACGGAGTGGAATCGGCCTTGGGCGGAGCGATGGTATGGGCAAATGACTGACCGAGTCGTCGGAAGGTCACATGAACGACCCTCCAGCTCGTCACTTGGTCTAATTGCATCATACCCATCGATGATCTTTACGGCACTTTAGAGTAGACTTGATATTGAAAATAAACGTTGATTATATTTCATTTACGGATTAGCTCCTCCAATACTGTTTTTTATTCATTTGGCCATCGATGCAGCTCAATGCAGCTGATCAAAGATATTCACGCTGTTTGTGCTCATATCCTTGGCTTTGATTGGCTAGATGGTTTCTGGCAAGTCTCTAAATCTGGCGACCAATATCTCCGATTTTGAGGGTAGTGGTCGCAGGAAGCGGAGGTCCCTGAGCAGAATGAAAGAACTTGACGGGATCCCTTGTTCTCCACGAGCTATGGTCCTATGTGATAGCCGAAGCACAAACTCAACTCATGACGAAAGACATTGGGTAGAGGGAGGTGTGATGGCTGTGACACTTCTTACCGAAGGCCTGCAGCTCTAGGATGGTTGAACAGGGTGCTTCCACGCCTGATATGCTATCCAGGCTTGATATGAACTCACAGCAAGCGACGCTATTCCCAAAAGCACAGCAAAGATAACTCCGACGAGTGTAGCCATCATTACATGTCTGGCACCACTCTTTCTCTGCATCGACTGCTGGAGCCAACCGCGAGGTCGAGGAGTTTGGAGCTCGTTGTACAAGTCTGCCAGTCGATCGGCTAGATAGACATATGGAACGCTCTCTTCTCCTACACGTCTGACAGAACTGACTTCGAAGTTGAGGATGTCTGGATCGAAAGAGCATTTTGATATGAGTGAGCGGAGAAGCTTCTTAGATCTTGGATCTGAGAGCGGGAACAGAGTTCCTTGTAAGGAGTCCAATACTTCGAGGACTAGTTGGCGTGGTAATACTCCTCTGCGCAACGTTAGTAACCCGAGCCAGTCCTTTTTGCTTGGACTTTACCTCTTGAGTGATGAAGACGGACTGGAGCAATCTCCAACATCCCGAGTCACTCTCAACTGTTCTTTTAGAAAAGAAGTGTAGTGATAAACCTCGAGGTAGTTGTTTTTTCTGTCAAAGTGCAGGTGGTTTCGAATATCTGATGTCGCCTTGATAGTGATTCCTAGTCGCTTCTTCAGGTTGACCGCCTTGAGCTCCTTCTTGACGTCTGCGAACGACTCGCTATTATCGTAACTAAGAATGCTGTGATTGCCAAGTGGAAACGAGTCTTGTATGTATTTGCTGAAAGGCACGTCCTCTTTCCAGTGAATTCGGTATGTCCCTTTCTCAAGTCTGTCAGAAGAATGATGCAGAGCTGAAGGGTCGACCATCAAAAGAGTCTTTACACCAAGTGCCACTGCATCGACTGTTCTCGTTCCATCAGCCGTCTGGGAGCCTGTGCTTTGATCAATCAAACGGCACAGCTCTAACAGAGTGGCGTCTGGATTCGTTTTCAAGATGGAAATGATATGGAAAAGGTCCTCATGCGTTTTTATTCTTCTGGTTGTCGCTGAAGTTGCATCCATGTAAGTCGAGACAATTGCTTTGTAGTACGCAAAATATCGCTGAAGCTGAGGAATGCGACCACCGATACAGCGTTGATGGATACAGGCATGAGGTCGTCGTTCATTGCAGGGCTGAGACAGATCCCATGACCACAAAGCCATCACTATATCCAGATACACATCTTGATTGATGTCACTACTGATCCTCGATGCCATTGTACGTAAACGATTAGAAACTGTGATGAGTTTCAAGGCCTGGAATGGGCTTCGAGTCAGAATGTCAGAGGGCGAAGCCTCGATATTATTGCAACTTTAAAGACAGCCTCATGCAGAGCCTGATTGTAGATCGAGGCTTGAAAATCGACCTCGGATTGGTTGTTGCGTAGTGATTGGCCTGATCTGTGATGCTCATGCAGCTACTTATGCAGTATTGATGCTTAGCCACCGCCTTCGAAGCTGAGCCCCAAGCACACATGTCACGGCTTACATATGCTATGCTGTCACCCTCAACAGCTTGAACATTGAATGTAGTCGGTCGAATCTTCCATCGATGTCAAGAGATTTAATCGTACAAAACTTATGCCGAAATGACGACCGTCGAAAGATGGCAGGGTCAACTGCCGTCCCGTCTTGGAGGTGGGGAGGGAACTGGAAGTTCAACCCAGGTCTCTGCCCAAGGAAGCCATGATGTTGAATGCCCGGAAGGTTTGAGGCACAAGTTGTCAAACTGGCGAACTTCTGTTTCTTTTCGCCCACCTCCGAGCATCACATCGAAATCTGCACAGCAGGTAGATCCCAAGGCACCCCAGTATGACGGGTCTGATTCTGGCATCGGCATTGCTACACCATCTTCACATAGCCAACAAATCGAGCCTGTCGGATTGGACTTGCCCGGAACGGAGTTGAAATCTTTCGATGAACCCATATCCCAACGATTGAAAGCACGGTTCTTCGACATCAAGGTCCTGTACACTCAACCACTGCTTGACTACATTCTCAAGAGGAAAAAAGACCCCGGAGACATTTCCATGAAGCTGAAGTACCTGGGACTCCATTCTCAAAGTATCCAGCTCCATATCGTCATTCAATGCGAAAAGAAAGTCGTCAAGAGAGTGAAGAAGTTCTTCGCCCAGGGCCATGTCGAAGAGGAGCTGTTACCTGACTTTCGGGTCTTTGTGCTGGAGAAGGCACTCTTGCGGCTAACCAATGACGATGCGATAGAGGTTCTAGCGGACTCGGTCCCAATGAGAACATGGTGTGGAACTCCCATCAGATTGATGCGAGGCAATGCGTCTGTTGTAGCGACTTTCGGGGGTATCATTGTGGTTGAAACCTCTCACAAGCGCCTAGTTGGCTTGACGGCTGCCCATTCTCTGAAGAAATTGCATAGTCCTCTATCCAATCAGCTCTTAACGAATGATACAGAAGTCCCCTTCTCGTCCTCTTCTTCAAATGCTTCCGAGAGCGAAAGCGACTCTGATTGCGAGTCCACAATCACGACTGAAAGTTCAGTGCAGCATCTCGAGCACTTGAATGACAAGGGACTGGATACCACTGCATCTCAAAACACCGTGCAAATCGGCACCATCCTTTGCAATACATTCAATGCTCCGATGGCACAGAACTATGACTGGGCTATTATTGATTTGAGCCAACAAGCGACATTACCTAATAGAGTTGTCCTAGATGGACAGCCTGACTCGTCAGATTTTGAGGAAGACAGCGACCTTGAACCCATCCTATTTCCAGTTGGGAATCCCTGTGTATCAGTGTCTAGGCAAGTCCTAGTACTGAAGCAAGGTGCCAAGCCGATTGGAGAGATGTCTCTTGACACTTCCTCTATGCTGATATCCCCCGGATCATCATTTGTTGAGGTCTACGATCTTTCCCTGGAGCATGGCTCTTGTAAGTGAATCTGAGTACTCTAATATAACAAACTGACTAATGGGCTCCCAGCGTTGAGTCCAGGTGACTCCGGCTCCTGGGTAGTCGATGCAAAGACCTCCGTATTATATGGCCATGTTGTTTCGACTGATGCCTTTGGAGAGGCCCAAGTGATGCCTATTCGTTCGACTCTCGACAGTATCAAGGTGCAGATGAATGCCACACGAGTATTCCTGCCCAATAGTGATGAGATCCAACTGTTTAGGGAGACCTCAAGGATCCCTGTGCCTGCCAACCTGGAAGTATCGCCGATCACTGTGGCACCTGAACAGCAGGAGATTACACAGGCAACCCACTCGGAAGATATGACGGGAGACCAATTTTGGCATTCGCCACCTTCTACAGGGGCCTCTGGCAAGTTCTCAGCTGGACGCGCAGTATCTCAACAAGATATTGTCGCCCAAAGCCTTGATATCGCACGTGAGAGCCCTGACGGGGCTTCTTATCCTTCTATTAGACAGATCCTTGAATCGGCACTGGAAGAAATATGGACCAAGGTACAGGATCAGCCCGACTCATATGTTATGACGAGAGATGAGTTTGCCGTGTTCAGTTTCTTCCAGCACCGCTTCACCGGTGACAAAATGGCCGTCGCTGCTAGAAAGAGATACTGGGGATCACTATCAATAGATTCTCTGGAGTCTACCAAGACTGAAAGTGGCGATCTCGGTCAGATTGACGCCATTCGGAAATTGGTTCAAGCCTCGTATCGCCGTATTGGTACATACGGCCCAGATTTCGCCAATGTGGCTACTAAGCTGTACAAACTTGAACTGGCCCTCAGGCGGTTTCGAGATGACGTCGCCCAGGAAGACATTCCTGTGCATCTCGAAGAATATTATTACAGCCACCTTCACTCACTCATTGAGGATTGGGATTTCGCCATGAAGCGAGTCAGTTCTCTAATTGATACGTATAATGACGAAGAAATAAGGTTCGAAGGCGAAGATGCGTCCGTGAGCAGTGAACTGAAACCCATAGAGCCTATCTTAGCCGGCAAAAGGATGGCCATTGAGCTGTTGCTTGACTCAGTCCAGTTACAAAAGCCTCAGATACACTATGGACGCGAGTCTGACCTCGAATATATCAAGGACAAGGTCGACCAAATTGCTGCTCAGCTCTTCGCAAACTGGGATGCTGGGTCCTTCTCGGGAGAAGACGATGACTTATGGAGGCATTTCCAGGAACTTCTTGAGAAAGAGGGGTTTTCATCTCAGGTCTTGAGTAAAAGCAAAGTCAGTTATATACAGTATTCAAGGCCGTGAATTAATGCTGACATGGAACAGGATGTCCTCGTGGTGTATATCAACGAACTCAGACATGTTGCCAATACCATGACAAGCACACTCCCTCGTACTCATATACCATCCGAGCCACCTTTAAAGATTGTACCCAATGAGCAACGGAAACCAGATATTAAACATAAGCTTGATGACGTAAAAATACAATGGGAGCTTATTACGACAGAGGACATAATTGCTCTGGACAGAGAGGGTTCAGCAATGCAGCAGATCCAGCCTTTACTTTCACCAAGGGAAGCAGGACCTCTGCAACAGCCCATTGCATCACAGGATTGGTACACAGAAATCTCTCGCGTGACTGAGGACTTATCTCGTCATGTCTCATCTCAGTCCACATACAGAGGCGATAATGGTCAAGCCGGCTTTGCCCCAAACTCTCGACTTGTGGCTCCAGATCAAGACGGTAGAGCAATTCCTGATGCTGCGCATTGGACGAAAATATCACGCAAACTTGTCAGCGTGGAGGTCCTACAACGAGCAGGCGTACGCTACGAAGCAAGACCAGATTACGTCGCCATCCTTGGTGTTTTGTCCAGAGAAAAAGTGGCAAAGCTAGTTCGTGATAGCGAAGTGACGATAACTTCTCGTCCTCCCCCTCCGTATCGCCGAGCCAGAAGTACTTCCGGACAGGCTCGACTTGTATCCCCAGTCGCCAATGACGACGAGGTATCCTTCATCCCTTCAGTTGATGGCGACAATGTGGGTAGTTCACTTGCTGAATTTCTTTTCAAGAGGCCCAGCAAAGCTCTTGATAACGACGTCACTGCGGGCAGAGAGGAAAGATATCCTTCACGGAGTGTCGGAAAAAAGCAAGAACAGCCCGGGAGTGAACAAGAGACGTTAAACGCAAGGCAATATAATGGGGTTGGAATACGCCTAAGACGTAACCCTCACAGGGAAAGGAATGACTGGGGTGGGCTTCAGCACAGCGTAAGGGCCTATGATAAGGGTGGTCGAGGTGGTGTAGTTGGAATTGGAAGCGCTGCAGTAAGCTTGCTCAGCGTGCTATCTGAGGCTGCGTCAGCTGTTTAGACACCGGATATGTGTTCTTTACTGTTTGGAAGTTTGAATCTTAGGTAGCCGTGTGCAAATCGTGGAGATTGGATATAATAACACGAAATTTAGGCCTCGAAGGTAAAGAAACATAAAACCTCGAGCCTAGATCACAGGGATCCTAGGCTGACTTTACACAAATGCAGCGAAGCGCGTACCGTCTCTCGTTATGATATTTATACACCAGCTTTACTTTCATATTCATTACGATCTACTATTTCATACAAACATTATTAAACCCGCTGGTGGCTCCCAATGCATGGCACTTGAAGCAAATTAGGAAACATAGATCCCGTTGCAACCAATTCTCCTTTATCTTACTTTCCAATACCTCAGATACGGCATACACTCTTCTCCAACTTCTATCGTATTCCAGCTTTCATGTAGGACTCGTCGTCGACTCTTGGGTTCCCGTCCATCTCGTATATATCCGCTCTTTGCAGCTCCTCATGCGCAGGGTAAAAGTAGTATGTATCTGGCAAGCTCATTTAGTATCATCACAACAGCATGAAACTCTGCAATTTACTTACCAGCTTTTCGTTTCCGTTTGATCAAGAAGTAAGTAATTCCCAGCCCTATCAACGCCGCCCCAGCTACAGCACCAACAACAGCGCCACCAATGACCGCACCAGAGAGTGAACCCGAATTCGAACCAATCCCTCTATCTGGTCTCGAACTCTCAGAAGCAGCGCCCGTGTAAGACGCAGAGGGTTGTATAACGCCCGTAGTATTCTCACACTTCTTCCCCGTCTCCTCATCGAATACTCTCACGAGGCTTCTTTCCCGAGTGGCATTCGCCTGCCAGAGCGTGAAAGTCCCAGCATCGTGATTGACCATGAGATACGCCGCTGTGAGGAAATACCTCCCAAGAATTGGTGGTCCGTCGTCGATATCTGTTATGAGAATGTCGCGTTTGGATGTATTGCTGACTCGTGAGCCGTTGGAGGCGATGTCCACGGAGGGGATCATGTATTGGTTGTTTGGGACGCGGATCTTGAGACCGGAGTCGAGATGAAAGGTCAGGTCGGCCAAGAACCTACTACTGTCAGTGATTAAGTCGAAATGGAAACGAAGGGTGGGCATACTGCTTGTCGAGGCCTGTCTGAAGGGCATTCCAGTGCAGTCCACTCGATGAGTAATTCGTCTTCAAACCACTGATAGACTCAAAATTCCGTATATACGGCGTCGGTGCCTCGAGCAGCAAATGATTCGCCGGATCGATACAACACTGCAACGTCGTCCCCTTCGGAAAGATACTAACATTCGTTCCACCGAGATAATTGATCTGGACATCAGTCAAAGTCACCTTCATACCAGTCCAGCACCCATCCGAGCCATCGAAATCTCCATATACAAGCGGCGCAGTGTAATTTTTACCAATGACTTTCTTCTCATCATAACCACCGAGTACTAAAGATCCATCAAGAGGTTCTTTGATCCACATGCGTCCCCAGAATATGGACCATACTCGTGAACCAATCTTTCCAGCTTTACGTAAGGCGTTGAGATATGTTGAATTACGGCCTAAGCCGAGGGGACTCAGAGTACTGTATGTATCGTCCCATTTACTCGTTGGTATACCAAAGGCAAATTTGTCGAGTTCAGCTGAACCTTCGAGGGTGAACTTGTCGATTGCGCCCCTGGCGCTTTTGACGAGGTTGCGAACTCCGTATTGGCCGCCTTTGAAGAATGTCTCGTTTGGTACACCGCCTGCTTTGACGATGTCCCTCGCTCCTGTGAAACTCGTGGACTTTTCTTCGTTAAATATTCCACCTCTTCGAACTTGGCATGATTCGTCATTTGGAATACCTGAGTCCTTGCAGAATGGATCGGTGTATATCCAGGTATTGTTCAAGTCGCTGTCCCTGTTAGTCATAGATAGTGTTGATTGAATCGGTGACATACGTCCAAGGTAAAAGAACGATATTCTGAGGCGGTGTTCCAATTTCGGCTGGAATGCCTTTCATGAAAGTGTCGGAGACATCTGGAAGGACCTGGACGTCTTGGAGGGGGAGAACTAAGGGCTCTGCATCGCAAGATGATGCGAAGGCCATTCGCACGAAGAGAAGCGCCAACAGAAATTGATACATCGCGAATTATGGTATTACAAAAGAAACGAAATCGGAATAATAATTCAGTAAATGGCCTTGACGGGTGCGAGCCGAAAGCGCATATTGTTATTTGTCGTCGAGGAAGACTCAGAGGCTCGTGCCCAAGTCCTAACCAACACCAACACCATTATCATGGCTTTCCAACCACTTACACAAGCCAAATCTACTCAAAGAACACCACCTTCTCACTCCCAATGACCTATTTTCCCATCTTTTCTTAGGACTCGGGCAAGGCGAAAGAAACACTTATACTATGTATAGCATCAAAGCCAGGATTTCCACAAACGGAAATAGTCTCGTTTTAGGCTACCGGACCACCAACCCCATCAAGTAAGAAACCACCTCGCAGGGATTAAGATAGGCTGGCTTATCACTAACTCAATCCGTAAACTGCAACAAAGAAGCCATTTCAGCACAGCTTACACCTTTTTTGTTTTTGTTTTCTTTGTCTCAGCACACCATGTTTCGTCGCCGTGCTTCAAGACGCCTCCCTTCACGCGTCGTGCTAATCGCCGCCTTTCTCACAACACTCTTTCTATGGCGTCAATTATCACATCAGAGCGGTGTGGTGTTTGTAAAGAGCTCGTTTGACTGGTCGACCGTGGGGCTTGTCCATCCGCCGGCGGATATCAAGCCTTTACCTATTGGTCACGCAAAGCGCATGCCGAGAATTCAAGCTGAGAAGGGGAAATTTGTAAAGACGGTTGAGGTTGAGGAGAGGAGAGATGCTGTGAGGAGGGAGTTTAGGAGAGGGTGGGAGGCGTATAGGTTGAAGGCTTGGGGGAGGGATGAGTTGATGCCGCTGACGGGACAAGCGAAAGATCCGTTTGGCGGGTGGGCTGCTACAATGGTTGATGCGCTGGATACCCTTTGGATAATGGATCTCAAAGCGGAATTCAACAAAGCTGCGAGTGCGGCTGCGGCGATAGATTGGGGAAACACACACGAGAAAGCAGTGAATCTCTTCGAAACGACAATTCGACATCTCGGCGGTCTTCTAAGCTCATATGAACTAAGCCGCGAACCAGCATTATTGCAAAAAGCCACGGAACTCGGAGAAATGTTATATATCGCCTTTGACACGCCGAATCGTCTTCCGGGGTTCTGGCTTAATTTCGACGATGCGTTAAAGGGAAAACAAGTCGCTGGTATTCACGACCCATCAGCTTCACCGAGTTCGTTGGTCATGGAGTTTACCAAGCTCTCACAACTAACCAACGATCCCAAATTCTACGACGCGACAGATCGTGTAACGCGGTTTTTACTCAGGATTCAGAATAGCACTCTTTTGCCAGGAATGTGGCCCATGTGTCTTGACTTTCAGAACGAAGCTGTGCACGATAATACGTTTTCGCTTGGTGCGCTGGCAGATTCTCTTTATGAGTATTTACCCAAGATGCATGCTTTGCTAGGTGGTTTGGACGAGAACTACGAAACCATGTATCGCACGGCGGCGGATGTTATCATAAAGCATTTGCTCTACAGGCCTATGCTGCCGAAACAAGAAGATGTGCTGTTTTTGGGTGATGTCAGGGTCGGTGCGAAGATTGAGTTGAGCACAGAGAGCCAACATCTTACCTGTTTCGCAGGAGGAATGTTTGCACTCGCCGGAAAACTCTTCAATATCGAAGAACACGTCAATATCGGAGAAAGACTCGCACGAGGATGTGGTTGGGCGTACAGCGCTTTTCCGACCGGTATAATGCCCGAAATCTTCGACTTGGTAGCCTGTCCGACCCTCGAGGCCTGCGAATGGAACGAAACGCTCTGGAAGCCGCAAAACAACCAGAAACTCCCTCCAGGCTTCCGCCACGCGCGCGATCCGCGATATATCCTCCGACCGGAAGCTATCGAGAGTGTGTTCATCATGTATCGTCTCACAGCGGATGCAAAGTGGCAGGATATGGCGTGGGATATGTTTCAGGCGATTGTGAAGTATACAAGCACTGAGCTTGCGAATGCGGCTGTTGATGACGTTACGAGTACTGAGACGTCGAAGACTGATTCTATGGAGGTAAGTTATTTGTGAAATGGGAGGGTAAGGGAGAGGGGATGTGTGCTAATGAGTGTGTAGAGTTTTTGGTTCTCGGAGACGTTGAAGTATTTCTACTTGATCTTCTCGGAGCCAGATTTGATCAGTTTGGATGAGTTTGTGCTGAATACGGAGGCGCATCCTTTTAGAAGGCTTTTGAGTCAGGATTAAGGAATGGCGAGATCAGGATCCAGCATTACTGTGAGTTTCATCTTGCTGGTCGAGTTGGAACTGTGGGCGGTAGATTGCAACGGCCTTCGCGCTGAGTGGACCGGCGCAGCCCGTATCAGACAGGACATGTCTTTCATGGTTATCTTGACGAAATATCAACACTGATGATGACGTCTTGAAAGAGTACACTCGCTCTTTGAGGGTGTTTCGATGTCGGGCCATCTGTCCCTGTAACATACCTACGTCCCATGACCCAGTCCCTCTTCAATTCGAAAGGACGATATGTAAAGAAGAGATCAGCATTAGGGTCGCCATTTTTTTTTCCCTTTCTAGTGACTTTCAAAATACCTTTGTGGTCGAGTCGTGATGCTCTTTAACCAAGGTCACTTACTGGGCGATGCTGGTGTTTCACCTCTTTGTTCGACACCTCGAAATAGCAACTCGAGGTCACCGCAATAGGGCCTTGGCCCGGTCTGACATATTGGTCAAAGAATTGATACGAATGTGCTCGTTATTGTGAAAATACCCATTGGCATGACCATGGAAGTCTCGGATATCCATTCTCGAGGCCACGAAACAGATATAGGATATAGAGCCCTATAACCACCAATCCCGTTCCCAACCCATGGATCAAAGATCAAACCAAATTATCAAAACTATTACACACTACTGTCAAAATGTTTTCACCCCTCCTCCTTCTAACCCTCACCCTCGACGCAATCGCTACCTCCCCTTCCTCCTCCCTCAACACAACCAACCTCACGCAACATCCCTCCCGCGTCGCACCACGCTTCATATCAGGCGGTTTCTACGACAAATGCAAAGACGTACGCTTCTACCTCGCCAAAGTAGACGATGCACATCCCCGCAAGAACAGCTTCAACGGGTACAAGTCTTCACCGTGGCTTGTAGCGAAATGTCCTGATAAGAATGGAAAGTATCTCTGTACGTGGTTGGCGCTGAGTAAGTGTTTGCTTAACTCGGAGGGGGAGCTATATCGTGGATCAAAGTAAGTATCGTTACTGTGAATGTTATGTTAGGAGTGGTACTGATGATGCTGTGTAGTGGCAATTTTCACGGGTCGTGTACGGCGTGTAAGTTGACTGGCAGTAACTTCAACTGCGGCTGTTGGAGTGGTTTGAAGAAGGGCAAGAATGATTTCGGGAACCGGGTTCATCGAACGAGTATCGATTTGAGTATGTTTTCCCTTCTGGGTCTGGTGGTTTGTTGCTAACTGGTGTGATAGATGTTGCTGTTGGCGCTGTTGATGGGTTTTTGACCTGTCATGGGAATTGGGGAATCCTCGATTATTGCAGTGGAAGGCCATCGCATGATCCTTTTCTCGATTCCAAGTGATAAGCGTGTATGAAGATTTGTTGTTTTTTCGTTAAATTGACACAGGCATTGATGGTTGTTGCTGGCTTTTTCTGTCTCGCGTTCGTTCTGTTTTTATCCTTCTTCACATTCGCTCGTAAAGCTTCGTTTGTATTTTCTCGCAATTAGTTTTCGTATCGCTTCGTTGATTTATTAGACCTGAATATTTAGTTTTGCTTCTCCTCTTTGTTGCCGCCATCGATTTGTTGACTCAACCAACTCAGGACAACCCTTCAGCAACCATCCCCATTTCCTCAGAAATCCCACACTAACCTCCCAACTACTCCCGTCGTGTGCCTCTCCCCAGACAATCAAGTAAGCATCATCCAATCCTTGGCTACTCATGAGTCCCAGTATGTCGATACACAACTCATCTTCATCAAATACACCGCTGGTGTATCCCTTGAGCATGTTATCTCTCAATTGAGGGAATGGTAGTAAATCGACCCAGGGATGATGCTCAATCTCGATTTGTAACCTTGTAGGACGTAGCGATTCGGGACATGCGGATTTCACCAAGGTACCATCTGCGGACGAGGGACCTAGGGCGTTCCAGGGCGATATCACATCGTCGCAGCATAATCCTTGCAGCGGGATACCGATGTGAACTGCATTGCTGGACACGGCATTAACGGCGTTGAGGCGGATGAGTGAAGGTAGAAGTGCCGGACGATGGTTCTTCAGACTATGTTGCATGTGCACCAGCTGCATGAATGCATATGCAACAGCACGTTCTCTGGCAGTGGTGAATATGAGGAGTCCATTCGTGTGAACTTCTTCGGGGGTGACATTTGCATATTCCTCATTCCGGGCCTTCCGTTTGCCTACCAAAGTCAGTTTTGCTTCAATGCACAGTATAGTAGAGTACAGTATAGGGACTGACGATAAGCTCTCTGATTCAGACGGTTCTGCCGTCTCCGTCTATCCCTCGCCTCAGTGATCCCCGTCCAATCATCGTCTGGGTCTTTGAGCTCCGTTAACTGGGGCAGTTGGCCGAGACGTTTCGGAGCCGGCGGTTGAGTAAGCTCTGCCATCGGGATTCTTACGTGAAGAGTGCGAGACTGGACCGGACCCTCTCCGTCCTAGGCGATTGTCCTTTATGTACCTGGCTGACGAGGGATTGTAAACTCCGAGAGGAAAAAAGAAGGAGAAGTTTATCACTGAGCTGCAGAGATAAAGACTACGTAGACCTTGGGCCGTTTATTGCTTACAATTGATGTTTTCTCACTGCTTCTGAACTGTTTGGAAGGTTGACTAGTTGGATCGATTCTTTGATGATGGGCTCTGATTCGTTACGGAGATAGCGTTGATGGCGCTAATGCAACCTGCTGACATCAAGACCCGAGCAGAATTTAGCCATCTCATCCCTGTGAGATAAAACGTGACGGGACGCTGATGTCAGACCTTTAATCCAACCCAACCCAACCCAACCCTCGGATCAAAAGAAACACCGTCGGTTCAAAGATCAATGACATCTCCATAGATAGTAACACTCTCTATTCAGTCTAGTATCTCCATTGAATCACTAACTGCCGATGCATCTCCCTCGTGGCAGACCCGCCTCAATCTGGAGACGTCACCCTCCTTACGGGCCTTTTTTCTCACTTGTCCCGTCAATGCGCACTTGGAATTAGTGGGCTAACGGCGATGGCTTCCTTTTTGCGTCCAGTCCCAAATGGAAAATTTAACTCCGTTTATATCCATATCCATTCCATAGCATTACATCGGTCTCTGATGCTGATAAATTCTCGGGTCTTCGATGACGTTGCGGAGTCCGAACATTTTTTTTTCTTGCCTTGGATGGTTGTAGAATCTTGGAGGTGAAGTGATATATATAGCTTGCACTCACGTAGGTAGATAGATGGCCTGATCAATACAATCTTGTTTGCTTCTCATCTTCAAAGTAACAAAGCAATACACAAAAATGTCTACCGATTACGAATTCAAGGGCTGGCTTGGCCGTGATCCCGACTCCGTCAATGGAAAGATGGAGTGGGATACCTTTGAGCCCAAGAAGTGGGAGGAGAACGACGTCGACATCAAGATCACACACTGCGGTATCTGCGGTTCTGACCTTCACACTCTTCGCTCCGGCTGGGGCGAGACACCTTTCCGTAAGTCCTCACACACTCCAAATGATACACACAGTTACTGATGCACTCGCAGCCTGCTGTGTCGGTCACGAAATCGTCGGCAAGGCAGTCCGCGTCGGCTCCAACGTAACAGACATCAAGGTCGGCGACAGAGTCGGTGTAGGCGCCCAGGCCCGCAGCTGTCTCCGCGACGACTGCTCCGAGTGCTCCGCCGGCCGCCTCAACTACTGCCCCAAGATGGTCAGCACCTACGGCTCCATCTACCCCGACGACATCGGAAAGTCCTACGGTGGATACGCCGACTACAACCGCACTGACTCTCGCTTCGTCGTAAAGATCCCCGAGAGTCTCCCCTCAGAGTACGCTGCGCCCATGCTCTGCGGCGGTGTCACCGTCTACGCTCCCCTCCGTAACAATGGCTGCGGTCCTGGAAAGACTGTTGGTATCGTCGGTGTAGGCGGTCTAGGCCACTTTGGCGTTCTCTTCGCTAAGGCCCTCGGCGCCGATAAGGTCATTGGTATTTCTCGCAAGGCCTCCAAGAAGGAAGAGGTCCTCGCTCTCGGCGCAGACGCCTACATCGCCACTGACGACGATGAGGACTGGGCCAACAAGAACGCCAAGACGATCGATCTCATGATCTGCACTGTATCAAGCAGCAAGATGCCCTACAGCGATTACTTCAAGCTTCTGCGCCACGGCGCCGACTTTGTGCAGGTCGGTGCTCCTGACTCTGGCGAGCTGCCCCCCATCAATGCGTTCAACCTCATCATGGGCCAGTTCAAGCTCAGTGGAAGCTTGATTGGGTCGCCTAAGGATATCGAGGAGATGCTGCAGCTTGCTGTTGAGAAGAATGTCAAGCCGTGGGTTGAGAAGAGGCCGATGGAGGATGCGAACCAGGCTGTTGTTGATATGGAGAATGGAAAGGCGCGATACCGATATGTTTTGGTTAACCAGAAGAACATTGATTAAATTAGCGGGACGTAAATGATAGAGATAGACTGTACATAAGATATGAATGAACAATATAATAATCTTTAACAAGAATCTTGACTGGACTCTGGTGATTGACTGGATAGTGGCATACCCCGCTATTTACATCGCGCCCTTCAGCACCATTCATCGGCACTTCATTCAATGAACTACGACAGCTTCAACCTGCTCATATCCCATTATTCTTCATTGTAACTACTCAAATCATTTGCTTATTCCCCATACACCATCATAATGCCCCGGTCAGACGAAGCACAAGCCTTCTTCCACGCCGTATACTCAGCCGTTCAAGAGATCCCCCACGGCAAAGTCACGACATACGGCCACATCGCCATGCTCGTTGGAACCCGTACCAAACCCTCACACACCCAAAACCTCAGGTCACTAACATGCCACAGCTCAAAGACCTCGTCAAGTCGGTGTCTGTCTAAAACACCTTCCCGCCGATCCGTCTCAGCCCTTCAACCATGAAAACGTTCCATGGCAAAGAGTCATAAACTCCAAAGGCCAAATATCGCCTAGGTAAGCATCAATCTTCACTCGGTCTCCAAGGGACAAAAGCTCACTTTGTAGATCTCAACCTGGAGGATCCCGCTCACAAGCTGATGCCCTCCAAGCAGAAGCCGTACAAGTCGAGACAAACGCAATGGGCGAACACTCAGTAGACTTCTCCAAGTACGGCTGGTTCCCAGAACTACTCCCCTCAGAAGAAAACGATCAAGGCGAATGATTAAGGTCTTTGAAACTAGTATTTACCACTATCGTCTTCGGAAACAAAAAACCACGTTTTTGTTTCCCTGTATGTAATTTGTAATGCGAAACCCAAAATCAATGGGTCCCCCCTCATAAGAATCATCCCATCTTCCGCTTCATTCTTTGAATCAAAGTCCGCCACCCTAAAATCTCCCTTGAAATCAAAGGGAGTCAAATCGAAAAGAAGAAAATTACACATGTACCAAGACAGACACCCAAAATGACATCTTTATGCATCGAGCCGCTCGTTTATGTGATAAATCCCCCCCTTCTTCACAGGGTAGAAAAAGCAAAAAGTAAAAAAAAGAAAAAAAAGAATCCTCCAAACTCCTGGCCAGTGCTTGAAAACTTGGTTGGGATGCCCGACGACGAAAAAGAGCGCCAGACCGACAATAAAACTCGAGGGGGAATATAGTGAACAACATCAAATCAGAAACGTGATGACACATAAAGGCGTTGCAAAAAGAATCCCATCCCAATCAACCCCCCAATGCTGAATGTGTGTCCCGTGATCAAAGACTCCGGGGCGGGCCGCGCAAAAGCCGGCTAGTCACAGCTTCGCCTCTTCTAGAAGCAGTTCAAGCTTCCCTTCTTCTTCTTGCCCTTGTTGATGGCATTCATACGCTCCTCGAGCTGGCGACGGGCAGCCTCGGCAGCCTGTCGCTTCTTGCGCTCCTCCTCCACAGCTTGGAGACTCCATCTGTTGTCCTGAACAGGCTCGGGAGGAGGGCGGTCCTTGAGCTCCTTGACCTCGACCTCTAGCTCACCAGCACGCTTCTTCCAGGCATCACAATCGGCCTTAACTTTATTAGATTGCCTTTCCAGGTCGGTAAGAGCCTCCTCGAGTGTCTGGGTAAGCTGACGCTCCGCATTAAGGTGCTTCTCGATGGTTCGGATACGCGCTTCCTGGTCTTCAGTAATATGAGAGATGTTAATGTTGTCCTTGCTGATAGGACGCCCGTTGGTGGGTGAGCTGGGAGCTCCATTGACGGGAGATCCCGCACCGTTTGGCAGAGGGGGGAGAGGGATAGCTGGTGGGGGTGATGGGAGGGAGACGTGAGATGCGCTCTTGCGAATGGTCGAGTTAGAGTTTGACCGCTGGACGCCAGCCGCCACTTCGTCCATCTTAGTCTAGGAAGTGTTAGTGAAGTCCACAAATTATCATGCAGAGACAAGCTTACCTGGAGAGCTGCATAATCTTCCTTCAAGACCTGCAATTCGGCAGTGAGGCGTGCAGTAGCGGCATTGGCCTCAACCAATTGACTGTTACGTTCCGTCTGCAGGGTGCTCAATCGGTTATTGGTGATTTGAACCTCGTCAAAGTTATTCTGGAGCTGCTCCTCAAGCTCCTCCACAAGTCTGCTGTTCTTCTTGCTTCGGTCATCAAGATCTGTCATCCTCTTCTTGGCGATCTTGATCTGCTCAACTAGAGGACCAGAGCCAGCACCTCCATCAAGCATTTCAGCCAAAGCAACCTTGGCGTCTTCAAGATCCTTCATGATCTTCTCATTAATAGATGTGAGCTCGTTGACATGTGACTCAATCTCGGCCCGCTTGGCCTGCTCCTCGTCAAGAACCTTCTTGCTAGCAGCAAGCTCATCGATACGCTCCACCAACTTCTCTGCATCAGCGTCAAGGCCAAGAGCCATGGCGACATGGGAGGCTGCCTTGTTGAGTTCATCGCGAACCTCTGCAAGCTCAGTCTCCAATCGGAGAGCACTCTCGGCATGCTCGGATAGCAACACTTCAACCTGCTCTTCGTAGCCCTTCTGCTCGGTCGTCTTAAGATCAGCCAGGGCCTTAGCGTGCTCAGCCTTGAGCTCCTCGAGCGATGTCTCGTTACTCTTCGCGCCCTCATCATGGGCTGCGATCTGCCCCTGAAGCTTGGCAATAAGCTCTAGCTGTCGGGAGTTGTCCTCTTGCACAGCGTTGTGAGTCTTGTGGAGCTCATCCAACTCGGCGCGAGCAGCAGCATGAGCCTGCTCCAGTTCAGCAACCTTGGTAGCGTTGCTGTTGATGATCGCCTTGTACTCATCAATCTCGTTGCGAAGGAAGCTGATAAGGTTCTGTTGTCGTTGCTCAGCATCGCTGTTTGGCTCATCCTTATCGCCATTCTGGGATCGAGAGGCAGAGATTTGAGCATGGTTAGAAACAACTCGAGCCTCAAGCTCCTCAATCGTACCCCGCATCTGGGTTTCTGTTGTTGCCATGGAATCAAGCGCCTCCTTGTGCTTCTGCTCCCAGGTGGCCAGCTCAGTCTGGAGCTCGGCAATACGCTGCTCATGCTTGGAGTCAGCATTGTTGGGCTCCTGGAGACTAGACTTGGCAGCAAGTGCTTGTCGCAGTGACTCAAGCTCAGTTGTGAGTGCTTGCTCACGAGCCATGTGAGCGTTCCTCGTATCAGAAAGTTGTCTCTCATTCTGCTCAAGCTGATCCCGCAGTGTTGCCACCATGGACATCTCTACAGGGCTGGCCTTGAGACTGGATCGTTCTCTTGTCAGTCCCGAGATGATGGTCATCTTGGTTTCCATCTCCTTCTTCGCTGCTGCAACGTCTGCTTCTAGTTCCTGAATGCGTTCGCTCCTGACGTGCAGTTCATGGATCGCGGCATTCAAGTTCAGCTCGAAGCTCTGCATGGCCTCGGGCTGAGCGCCGAAGTGCTCAGAAGCAATGTTTCGCAGTGACGAAAATGAGCGCTGGGCACGGTCGACAACGAGCAGGTTCTGACTTGACTTGCGTCGAATAACAGGAGTGCTGGAACGAGGTGATGTAGCTTCCATGACACGGGCACGAGATAGGTCAGTCTTGAGCTCCTCAACAATATCGAGGGTCTCGTTGTGCTTGAACTCAAGCTGAGCATATCTCTCGGCCAATTCTCTTTCAGCAGCTTCACGTTCCTGGGCCATTGACTTGAGTCTTTGGAGCTCTGCAGCAATCTCAACATTATCGTGCTGGGGCAAGTTCTCCGTCGATGCGGCTGCGGGCTTCGTGGTAGCAGTTTCGTCGTCAGACAAGATGTCACCGTTCGATGAAGCGGCAGTGGCAGGAGAATCCATGGCTGAGGATAATTCCGAAGAGAGCGATCGCGTAAAGGATGACCTTGGCCCAGCCTTCAGATCATTTGTTCTAGAGTCAGAAAGGAAAGACTCGGGTCGGGTATGGGTCGGTGTGGCCACAGAAATAACCGACTCGCGCTTGGGGTTGACATGACGGGCCTCATCAACGGCATCCTGCATCTCAGCAATCTTACGCATAGCATCCTCGTACTTGGCGTGGAGAGAGTCATAGTCATGAAGAGTCGACTCATGCTCCACGCGCAAGTCAATAAGCTCCTGGGTAACATTCTCAAGCTTGTCAGCAACAAACTTGGATTGAGCTGGGCTTGGTGGAGGGCCCTCTTCGGTTGGCTTCTCAAGACGCAGAAGATCCTCATCCACTTCCTTGACAGGGCCAATCTTGGTATGAGGGTGGTCTTCCTCGTCACCCTCAGGAATCGGGTCCTCCATTTGGCTATGGCGACTAACGTGGGAAAGGTTTCGAGAGTGTTCGGCCATAGCACGACGAGACGCAACACCGTTGGTTTGCTCAGCAATGTGGTCGGTTCCGTTCTCGGTCCCGGGTTCCTTGCCATCTTGGATCTGGTCAAGCTCTTGGAGAAGCGAGTCGAGCTTACCGAGACTTCTTTGTCGCTCAACCACTTGCTCAAGTCGGTCGATTTCACGTTGCATCAACTCGGCATCTTGGTCCGCCTCAGCAAGACGTTCTTCAAGGGTTGAGATGTAGTCTTCGCATGACGCCTCATTCTCTCGAACACGGGAAATCTCCTTACGAAGTTCCATAATGATCGTGGCGTTCTTCTCTTCGCCGTTGGTATGTCCATCCAACTTGGCTTCAAGATCGTGTAGATAACTCTCAGTGTTATTCTCTCGGTCCATGAGCTTCTGGAGACGGCTCTGGAGCTGTGAGTTGATAGTTTCGACGTAAGCGCATTTCGTCTCCTTCTCGAGAAGATTAGCCTCGGTGTTAGAGAGAGTGCCGCGAGTAGAAGAGAGGGACTGCTCGAGAGACTGAATCGTTTTCTCGTATTCCATAACGACTTGCTCAACAGCTTGCGCAAATGAATTCGATCGGTTGAGGCGGTCATCTGCCGTATCACCCGATTCCTCATGGTGGTCCGCGCCAGATTCGTTTTCACGAGCGCGCGCCAACTCAGCAATTAGTCGAGCATGACGCTGGCTCAAGGCGGTATAGCTCTCTTGAGTGTCCAGTAGTTGGTTCTGGAGCTCAGTCTCGCGTTCGTTTTGACGCTCAGATCGATCAGTAATTCCTTGCGCGTTACGTCGAGGGCTGTTGCCTCCATGTTCGGCACTGCGAATTTGTTCACGGAGGAAGGCAACCTCAGCCTTGAGGCGGTCAATCACAGATTGCTTATCGCCCTCTTCGACTTGCTGAATGCGCGGTTTCGATTGAATCGCTCGAGCTCGTTGGGCATACTGGACGGTGTTCAGGGTCTCGCTCAAGTGGAATTCGGCCGGCGTAACACAGGCAATCATGTAAGTGATGGCATTACCACCGAGCGAATCTTGTAGCAGTCGAGTAAGTCGAGAGTCGCGGTACGAGACGTGGGAGCCAGGGTTTCTTGACGAAAGCTGGCTGATAACTTTACCAAGGGCGGCAAGACCGGCATTAATAGAGATACCCTCCTTTGCTCGATCGCCCTGAGCTCCAGTGTTCTTCAGTCTTTCACTTCCAGCCAAATCCACAAAGTGAAGTTTGCTGTCGGTTGTCACAGTAACATCCTGGCCCGTCATCGCTTCGAGTGGTACGGAGAAGCGCTTCTCGGCGCCCTGGCCGGACGACTTGTTCTTGCGCTGAACTAGGTTAAGTGAGAAAACAGCATGGGATCGCGACGACTTGGCGTTGATAGCCGTGGCATCGGTCTGGCGAATAGAGGAGCCGAAGTTCAGAGCATTCATGAGGTCGTCCACCGAGTTGATGTCGACTTGTCGAAGGCCTGTCAAGATGATGTTTCCCTTTGTGTCTTCGCGAATGGCCACATTGCCGCGCTCGTTCATCGGGGTCGTTTCGGGGACGAGGAGATCGCGAAGCTGTTCGTTGTAAATCTCGACATATGTAGCTTTCAGCGACCACTCGCGGTCACCAAGCGTATTCTGCTGGCTAAATCCTCGTGGGCCTTTGAGATGGGAAAGAGAACTGCGGTTCGCCTTGGCTTTGGACTTTGGGGTCTCGGGAGTATCGAGCTTTTCAAAGAGCGCTATGGCAGCTCTGGGAATGACACCTGGATATTGGTTAGCAAGCGCAGTCGCCGCTTGTTCGCTTCAACGTACCCATCAGCTCTTGGTCATATTGTTCACCTGGGCCTGAAGTACCCATGGTGTATGATTTGCCAGCACCAGACTGGCCATATGCCATTAAGGATACATTGTAACCTTGGGTGAAAGCGCCAATGCAGTCCGACACATAATCCCACACGCCCTCCTGTTGTGTATCTGAGCTGAAGACTCGGTCAAAAACAAACAGTTTGCGACCTTGAGGGGAATCGATTGCAAGGCTGGTATCGGAGGTCGTTTGGACCATAGCTCGTTGAAATCGCTGCGGAATCAGATCGTATCCAGGATCGTTAGGGTTCAACGGCGGTCGTACTCGAACGGCTGACAACGAACAAGCATTAGTAACCCGAAAGTTTGGTGACAACGGTCGACTTACCGACTTTGACCGCCGTCCGACTTTCGTCGTCTGAGGCTCTGCTCCCGCCTCCAGTCTTGCTCGTCATGCTCAACCTGCTACTGCTTCTAGGATGGGCTCTTGCGATGGCGCTCATGGGCCTTTGAGGGATTCCTCCCGGCGAGGCCGGGGGCGAGGTCGCCATGGCTAAGTTGCGAAAGAAATGCGCGGTGTCTCAGTTCTCGTAATCGTCAACGGCGATGTATGTCGCAGAAGCTGTCAAGGCCACAAAGGGCTTCTTTGTATATTGTCTTCCTCGGAGGGAGAAGAGGTCGTCTTTCAGAACGTCATAGATGATTGCAGCGCCACGAGAGTCGTCGGTTGGTGAGGGGATCGCGAAGTGTTCCAGACGGTCTCACGTGCGGCAGTTGACCTTTGGGGGACTCGTAGAAGTTTCAACGAGTGAGCGCGAGGCGGATGTCGATTGTTTATTCAGACCAGGGGTGTAGGGGGAAAATATAATTAAACAAGCGACCACGGACGATCGGGCGACGGAGTTGTCGAGGGCTGGGTCTAGGTCTGGGCTGGCAATTCCTCGTTCCAGTTGTGGAGCGGGACGTAAGTCGCTAGCGGAGGGGCTTTTGTCAGGGTGGAATTGGTAAAAGGTGAGAGAAAAGAGCGGAGGAGAAGGGAAGAGAGAAGAAAGCGGTGGGAGAGGAGGTTGTAGATGATGCAGAGGCAGGAGAAATAACTTCAACGGGCGGGCCGTTGGCTGTTTGATCACTTTTCAGTTCAGGAGTAGAAAAAGCAACAGAAAAAAAGGGACGGGACAGCCTCAAAGTGGAATCAAGCCCACCAGGGGTAAACTGGACAGTTAGGTTCAGACTTCAGTATCTTCCAGCTTCCTTCGATTCATTTAGGGGACTTTGCCAGTGCCAGCCAACACACACTCAGCGGGATGGAGGGCTGTCAAGTCCGCCCCTGGGGGACTAGAGGTACATTAGCGCTGGGCCGGCTCGGGCAACGTTGTCAGGTACCTCGCGTCTGATGGACGTGATTGCCTGACCCCTGAATCTTAGGGATGGGCTAGTGGCGCTTTAGGTTAGGTGATGGCGGAGAGGACGCCTACTGGTTGGACAGCTTCGCTTTAACTGGATCCCCCCCCCCCCGGCGCTGGTAACCTGGTCCGAGCAACCAGGCCCAAGGCCAGTACTTTAGTGGCATGGACCCTCCAAATGGTTTGTATGCTTGGACCCTTTGCATCAGTGCCATAATCTGAATAATATTTGGTGATAGTGTTGGAAGAGACTGATTGGGACTTTACTGGACCAATTAAGCTGTGAGAGTCAGTTCTCATTTCTTTGAAATGTGACATCCAACGTGCTGATTCATGAACCGTATTCCTGAGAAGAAAAAAACTCCATTTGTTCTCGCACTACTTGGCCGATCCCAGCTCGACCCAAGCAACAGGCAACGCATCCTCGTGGATGTTGAGAGTTAAACTGCTTAATCAGGCCTTATTTATGATCGTCTTTGCAAGCAACAAAGTCAAACCAACCACCTTGATTAGTCTCTCGGACCAATTCAAATGCCTCTTCAGCCCGAGGTGATCTTTTCTGTTCTTTCTGTTCAGGGGCTGAATCTAATATCCGACGCGTCCAAACTAACTTAGCGGCACATCGTCGCGTTTGTCGGATGGGTATGGCTGGATGTCATCAAACCAATGCAAGAACGGTAACCGATATACCGGTTTCACGCCAAGTTTCCATAGAAGAAAAGAATACCGTTAGACATTGACTCAACGGTGAATTTGATGTCTTGTGTCGTCGACAGAGTTTTCAACGTCCCCTCTCGATGCGTTGTCAACTTGACCCATATCGAAACTTACCTTGCGGTTATGGCGGTCACGCAGCAAAATACATATGCAAGTACCTTGATATCACGAACATCGACGCGTATCACTCTGCAGACAATGCTACACGGAACGCACCAGCAACCGCCCCATGCACACCATCCCGTTTAACAATTTCGTTGCTTTTGGCGCCCGAGACAACTATCAAGATCCCTCCGATAACTAACCCATCAACCATCTCCTTTAACTTTCGTCCCATCTACTGTTACAGTAAGATCCAGGGTCTAAGACGATCGTCTCCTAAATAATCGGGCAGATAATTAATAACCTGAGACTTTCTCTTCAGCGCTTTACCCATGTCCCTCTGAGCCTAGCCTGGAGCTCACATGGCGCCCCATTTGAAGCGAGGCCTCTTGGTCGATTAGTTACGGAGTATTGAATGGCATCATTTCGCGACATGAGAAGCAAAATGTGGAAACAGTTACTGTGACCGGCATGGTTTCTGTCCGCGTTTGGAGTCGTATTCAACTGCGGAAGCAAATCGCGGGGGTCAAACACACCACGCCCACGGTATGTTTCAGGTCCAAGCCCCCACTCCTAATCCCAATGAAACCTTGATACTTCGAACCTGTTACTATTATTTCTTCTTTTGAACAATCTTACATGACCTGACAAGTGTTCGACGGTGAGCTATCGTAGGTTATGAACTGTTGGTCCTTGTTAGACTCTCTTGTCTGCCTGGCAAGGCCATTGTTACATCAAGATATCAGGCACTGCATGTCTGATTGTCCGAGACACTTCGTCTCACCAAAGGAAAGCCACTTGGTCAATGGAACGCATGCATGTTACCAGCATGAACTACCGGAGACCTCGGCGGTTGAGCCTGTCTTATTCGTCAGCCTTAAGAATTTCGTTCTCGCTTGTTGCTTCATAAAATCGCCAGGGATCTTGGTTGTCACAGTAGCTGTCAATGGTCGGCTTATCCACTATCAAAACAACAGGGCTGGTGCTCAGTCGGTGCCACTGAGAAAATGTCTTCACGAGAAAACGAGTCAAGAATTGAACTCTTGGAGTGGACAGACACCATGGAAACGGATATAAGATGTGGATTGTGTTAACTTCCTATACCTCCACTTCGCTAGTTGGATCTACCAAACACACTGCTGATTACCACGATATAGCTCCAAACACTGCTATATAAACTATATAGCTTGGTAATAGTCCAACTATTCACAAAGCCCTGTGATTAAACATGAAACTTTTGTTATCGCAATGTTACTGTTCCTTTGCAGGATAGACCATCTCTATATTTATCCCTGTCCCTACCCTGAACCGTCCATATTCCATGAATTATAGACACTGACTCTTGCTTCGACTTCCTTTTGACAACCGCCACGATGTTGTGCCTCCTCATTGAGACTTTACAACGTCACGATGTGACGTTGCGCAGCGTGGTTACTGACGCATGTTGTGTTCGCTAAACAGCTTCCCCTGTCGAGGAACGGCACTGAAGGTTGAAGCTTGCATCACGGAGAGAAGATAGTCGGAGAATGAGAGACGAGTCAGTATGTGTATGATGTATCATCAATAAAGCAGCGTGATATAGCACAGGATTCTGACTTACACATAAGCTTCAATCCTCGCCGTTGAGATCGTCATCAAATGGACTTCGCTTCGGAGTATCGTCTATATCTTAGGCTATAATCGACGGTATTATTATATTTTCGACCAAGTCTTATCATTATGCTAAGGAATACGTTTTGTTTTCCTGGGATCAAATACGAGATGATGCCTCCTTTGAGGATTTCTCTTTTCTCCTCCGTGCCTCAAGTGATCGTGGTTTGCGAGGATCACCTGGACTACATGCCTATGGAACTCTGTCACCACTGAGGGAAGGTCGCAGTTATGATTGGAGAACTGATACTTGCATGGAACGTAAACTTGGAGAACAGCGGTGACTATCGTGGATACTGTACTCTGTAGATATTGTGCTAATCCGAAAAATGGCATGAACTTGGCACTGTCCTAATCTTTTTGACCAATTTTATCAAGGAAGCACAAGCCCTCATGCGGAAGCAAGCCGCTGGAAGGTCATATGATGACTGCCAAATTGTGACAAGAAAGTGTATGGAGAAGATAACAAGACGAATAGTTCTTGTCAAGTCTCACGAGAGCTATAGGTTACTCTACATATACGCAGCCGAGATCTGTGATAGACTAAAACAAATTACTACACTGATCAATGACTACCACTCAACAAGGGCATGAAGCCATGCGTAACATGAGTCTATTGTATCTCATATCTCATTTTCACTCGGTAGAGGTGAGTGGCCAGCTCCTTAACAGCTACACGTGACTTTGGCGTTTTTCGTGTGCCATCCAGACCAAGGTCGTCGCGTCACAGCGCGCCCCGCCATTGACCGTAGAGAGCCTCAACTTCAAATTAACGATCATCAATGGTAATCGTCCAAATATCGCAAACAAAATGGCGCCCGATGTGATTGATCTCATCTCATCGAGCCCGCCACCAAGCCAGTCCATTCCACCCTCTGCACAAGTACCCGAGACCAATCACATCGTTGAACCAGAGAAGCGACACCTGCCAAGCATCGACGCAACCCATTCTGTATCACCTGGACTATTTCTCTCCGATGATTTCGATACAACGATAGACCTCGATGAGTCAATATTGGTCGATTCAAACCCGAACAAAAGACGATGTCTTTACCCCCCAGCGCAACCACCTCCGCTCAAGCGCAATTCTCCAGCTCCAGAACCTCAAACAATTCTCCCGCCAGTGCGAACGAATGGGAATGGGCGAGCTTCTGTCGCTTCTGACCCTATAGAACTTACGAGTTCTCCAATATTTGCATCACATAGCCAGCTGGAACCTTCGACATATACTGGCAAACCTTCGACAGATACTATCAGCAAGCCCACTAAACAACCGCTTGACGCTGAAGACTCTGATCCTTTCGCAAGTTCACCACAACCAGTGCGACGATCGCCTCTAAAGCCCAAGCCACTCGCAAGACCTATAGAATCTTCCGACCCTTTCGCAAGTTCACCCCATCAAGCGCCGGTAACGACCAAGGTGCCCGAGGCTATCATAACATCACCGCCTGCGCCTCCGCCGAAACCTGCACCAAAGCCAGCCCCAAAGAAGAATGCCACATGGGATCCAATCTCTAGTTCGGCGCCAGATGTCTTCTCTTTCGATTCATCACCGCCACGGAAGAACAATAACGTTATTAACATTGACGACTCCGATGGCGGGGACGGTTCCGAGGATGAATTGCCAGATATCGCTTCTTTCGATGTTGCCAAGATGCGACGTCGATCGCAACTTCAGCGCTCACAAAGCGATGTTGTATCATCAAGATCTCGAACAAAGCCCGCAGCTTCGAATACAAAGTCAGCAGCAGAGCGAGCACGAGAAAAAGAAGCAAAGGCAGCAGCCAAAGAAGTCGAAAAAGAGACCAAACGACGAGAGAAACAGGAAGCCAAGGAAGCCAAACTTCGCGAGAAGGAACGCGCTGCCGCGTTGGCAGAGGTCAACAAGCTACGTACAGACAAGAAGGTTTCAACGCCAGAAATGATGGTCGATATCCCTTCGAGTCTAAATGCCACAGTCACAACTGAACTTCAGACCATGCTAGAACCTTTTGATGTGCAGTACACAATTTGGAATAGCCCGGTCGACAATGTGATCAAATGGCGAAGAAAGGTTCGCAGTCGATACAACGACGAGATTGGTCTCTGGGAGCCAATTCCTCTTCGCCTTGAGGATGAGAAGCATGCTCTCGTTGTGATGCATGCCGATGAGTTTGTGAAGCTGGCGCAGGACGACCAGATTTCAACTCATGTTGGCAAGATGCAAAGACATTTTGCTGATCATTCTCTCGTCTACTTGATTGAGGGCCTCACACCCTGGATGCGCAAGAACAGAAACCTTCGTAATCGTCAATTTACATCGAACGTTCGCGCTCAAGAGGCTGCGGCTTCTACTGCAGGTCGTCGACGAAACAACCCCCCTCCGGAATACGTATCCGAGGAGTTAATCGAAGATGCGTTGTTGCAATTGCAGGTGATGCATGAGGTCTTGATCCATCACACTATGATACCGATGGAAACAGCCGAGCAGATCCTCACATTCACGCAGCACATCTCGACAATACCATATCGAAAACAACGCGACATTGCGACACTTGGAGCAGGGTTTTGCATGGAGAGCGGACAAGTCAAGACAGGCGAGGACGCCAAAGACACCTACGTTCGTATGTTGCAAGAGATTGTCCGAGTCACGGCCCCCATCGCATATGGAGTCGCGGCGGAATTTGGCACCGTCAGCAGTCTGGTTCGAGGCTTAGAAGAGCGCGGGCCAACCCTTCTCGAAGGCGTGAAGAAGAGCGCAAACAAAGATGGTGCTTTCACAGATCGCATGGTTGGCCAAGCAGTAAGTCGACGCATGTACAAAGTTTTCACGGGAGTGGACGAGACAAGCACAGATGTTTAGAATAGTGTGTATTATGTATTATATGTAATGATTCTATGAAGACCATCGAACATGATACGATGCAGTTCTAATGAGACCTATGAGTTCATCGTTAGCTAGTGTTACCATAGAAATGACAACAAAGATGATTTGTGAACAAGCTGTCAGACAGCGGTTGGACAAAATTGTTTCCACATTGTGTATTTCAGTACAGGTCTGTGTAATTGCTTCTTCATCATAAAGCTTGGGTGTGTTGTGAGTAGAAGAAGAAAATTTTGAACATACCATTTAGCGAGATACGATGTCCTCATCTTCGAGCTTGCGCTTTCGCGATGTTGGCTTGAAGAATGAGTCCATCGTCTTTTGTTTCGCGTCGAACTTGGCGCTGCCAATTCCGCCCCGGGTCTTTCTCAGACCTTTGAGGTGGTCGACGCTGTTGATCTTCACGACGCGCATCTGGAGATGCTTGTCGGAAGAGTCACGCGTGATGAGGGCCTCGATGTAGCCGGTGTTGCTCCATGAAGGGCGCACGAAACCAGATGTCTGACCTTCCAGTTCGGCATCTGGACCAGCAGATGAGGAGGTTCTGTCCCGGAGTGCTTTGTAAAAAGTACCGAGAATGATACCGTGAGCGACGATGCAGACGGTCGAGTCTTCGTGCAATCGAGGTAAATGCTCGTCCAAGAAAACATCAGCCCTCTTCCTCATCACCTGCGGTGTCTCAGAGCCCTCATGCTTCGTCGCAGCCCCAAACTTGGTGCCCTCACCCGTCCCAAAGTCCTTCTCCCTCAGCTCCGGCACCTGAATCAATTTCAGGTCCTTCGCGCGTTTCTGCGCATCGAGGATAGCCTGGGCGGTATGCACCGCGCGGCTGAGGTTCGACGAGAAGATGCGATCAATGGCGACGTGCTCAGAGAGGTGAGATGCTAGCCGTTGAGCTTGCATGACGCCGTGGGCAGTCAAGGCTGAGTCGCGAGACCCGGCATAGAGGTTTGCGACGTTGTCGACTGTCTCTCCATGGCGTATGAGGAAGAGACGCATCGTTACATTGTTCAGGAAGGCCACGCCAGAAGCAAGCTGGGCATGATGATTGTTGATGGTTGAGAGAGCTGGAGGAGAAAAAAGTCAGAAATTTGTAGTGCAGATTTCGTGCTGACTCATCAGGTTTGAGGCTAGACCTTAAGTGAGCTAGCTCCAATTGAGCACTCGGAATTTTCGCTTCATGTCAATGCGCAACATTATTGGCCAACTAAATCGTGAAATTCGTAAAGCTAAACAAGACAAAACTCCGAACTAATCATACAAATTTCCAATCCCAAAATTCCCAAGATATAATTCATTAAGAGATACCCCATTAATCAATCATTAAAAGCTGTTTATTTCTTACCGGTGACTGTGCCGACGACGTCACCAAGACCAAGGCTGCCGAGGATCTTCTTGAGGCCAAGACCTCCGAGAAGACCATCGAGCAGACCACCAAGACCAAGACCGTTAAGCTGAAGACATTGTTAGCAAGATGATCAATTGATTGTGACGACGAATGGTTGAAACATACCAGAGGACCCAGGATGGGACCGAGAAGCTTGCCAACAAGGCCAAGCACACCGCTGAGCAATAGACCAACAGCAGCGACAATCTGGAAGAGAGGCTCGGCAAGGAGACCCCAGAGAGGGTTGATCTCCTTCTTGGCGTGAGGCATACCTTCAAGCTTGCGCTTGCCCTCCTCAATGGTGGTTTGAATCTCAGTAGAGAGCTATTATCTTGTTAGCGAGTGCTTCAGGGTATGGGAACGTGATACTAACCTCCTTGAGCAAGTTGGCAAGGTGAGCCTCCTCGGGAGTGGCCTCACCACCAGCAACCTTCTGCTTAGCGTTGCGAGCGATACGGCCATCGGGGTCAAGACCACGGATGATGCCGTTGGTCTCAGTCAGGATCTTACCACCATCCTCGATGAGAGGCTTGACCTGTCGGACAAGTTCCTCCTCATCACGATCCTCAGGCTTCTGAGCCTCAGCAGCGCTGATCTTGTCGTTGATGGACTTGCAGATGGGTCGGAGCCTCTCAAGGGTTTGCTCAATCTGGTAAGCCAGTTGTTGAGCGAGCTTCTTGTTCTTCTCAGCCTCCTCGGTCTTCTTGGCCTCCTCGGCCTCAGCCTGCTCGCGCTTGAGTCTCTCCTCCTCAGTCTCGCCCTCGGGCTCGGGCTCCTCCTCCTTGGGGATGTCCTCGAGAAGAGAGACGTGACCGATGACGGAACCCTTCTGGTTGAAGACATCGCCGTCCTCATCGATCTCCTTGCCAGCGCAGTCGAGAAGCTCACCGCTGGTAAGCTTGCCGATGATGTTGCCATCAGCGTCAACGACGTTACCCTCGCGGTTCACCTTTCGGCCAGCCAGAGGGTTGTGCTTCTGCTCCTTCTCAGGCTCCTCCCAGCGCTCAGCCTTGCCAATGACATTACCGTTGGAGTCGGTGATCTCACCGTCATCATCAACAGCGCGTCCAGCAAGAGCCTTAGCGTCACCAATGACAAGTCGGCCAACAACCTCACCAGCTCCGTTGACGACCTTACCGTCCTTGCCGACGGTGCAGTTCTTGAGCTGGGCGAAGGGGCCCTCCTTCTTACCACCGCGCTCGCCCTCAGAGACGAGCTCGGCCTTGCCAATGATGTCGCCAGACTCACTTCGGATGTTTCCATCCTTGTCAGACATGCGTCCGACAAGCTTCTGGACATCACCCTCAATGACACGGCCGTAGATCTCGCCAGACTCGCTGACGAGGTTACCGGCCTTGTTGACGCGCTTGCCAGCAAGAGCAGATTTGTCGACGGGCTTCTCCTCCTCAACCTCAGGAGCCTCCCAGCGCTTGGCCTTACCGACAGTGTTGCCACGGCGGTCGAGAATGTCACCATCCTCATCGACCTCGCTGCCCTTGAGCTGCTTGGGATCACCCTCGATGACCTCACCAACCTGCTCGCCCTGGTACATGACACGACCATCAGACTCGACGGTGGCGCCGGGGAAGTGCTCGAAGGGAGCGGATGACTTGTCCTCACGCTCAGAGACAGAGACGGGCTCGGCCTTGCCAATAACCTCGCCAGAGTCGTTCCAGATGTCACCATTCTCGTCGGCGCGCTTGCCAACAAGCTCCTTCAGTTCACCCTCAACAACCTTGCCGACGACAGTACCGTTGGCATCGACGAGCTTGCCGACCTTGTTAACCTTGGAGCCCTTGAGGATGGAGCGATCCTTCTTCTGGACGCGGTCCCACTCAGCGAGGGGCTCAGCCTGGCCGACGACCTTGCCGTCTCTCCAGATCTTGCCATTCTCATCAGCCTTGAGGCCAACGAGCTGTCGGATCTCACCCTCAGTGACCTTGCCGATGGTGTCTCCCTTGTCGTTGGTGAGACCACCCTCCTTGTCGACAACAGCTCCCTTGAGGATGGAGAAGTCCTTTTGCTCACCACGCTCCCATTCGGGAAGAGGCTCAGCCTTACCAACGGCCTTACCGGTCTTGTCCCAGATGGTACCCTGGTCGTCAGAAGCCAAGCCGATGAGTTGCTTGATCTCACCCTCAACGACCTTACCGAAGAGATGACCCTTCTCGTTGACGAGGTTTCCGTTCTTGTCAACAGTGGTGCCCTTTAGGATGCTGTAATCCTTCTGCTCACCACGCTCCCACTCAGGAAGAGGCTCGGCCTTTCCGACCTTCTTGCCAGTCCTGTCCCAAATAGTACCCTGCTCATCAGCAGTGAGGCCAATGAGTTGCTTGATCTCGCCTTCAGTGACCTTGCCGATGAGGTGACCCTTGTCGTTGACGAGGTTACCCTCCTTGTCGACGGTGGTACCCTTGAGGATGGAGAAGTCAAGCTGCTCGCGGTCCCACTCGGGGATGGGCTCAGCCTTGCCAAGCTGCTTGCCGGTCTTGTCCCAGATGACACCTTGGTCGTCACTGCTGAGGCCGATGAGTTGCTTGAGCTCTCCCTCGACAACCTTGCCGAGCTTGTCGCCCTTCTCGTTGACGAGATTGCCCTCCTTGTCGACGGTGGTGCCCTTAAGGATGGAGAAGTCGAGCTCCTTGGCAGCCTCCTCGCCCTCAGCAGCCTTCTCTTCAACGGCCTCTTCACCCTCGGCGGCCTTGTCCTTGGCCTCCTCAGTGGCATCGCCAGTAACTTCCTCGCCCTCGGCAACCTTGCCTTCGGCGGTCTCCTCACCTTCAGCAAGCTTTCCTTCAGCAGCCTCTTCGCCTTCGGCGACCTTGCCTTCAGCAGTCTCTTCACCCTCGGCTGCCTTGCTCTTGGCATCCTCGGGGAGGTCACCAGCAGCTTCCTCGCCCTCGGCAACCTTGCCTTCGGCGGTCTCCTCACCTTCAGCAAGCTTTCCTTCAGCAGCCTCTTCGCCTTCGGCAACCTTGCCTTCAGCAGTCTCTTCACCCTCGGCTGCCTTGCTCTGGGCTTCCTCAGGGAGATCCTTACCGGCTTCCTCGCCTTCGGCGGCCTTGTCCTGGACCTCATCGATGACACCAGCAGCTTCTTCACCAGGAGCCACAGACTTCAGGTCATCACCAGCCTTGGACTTATCACCGTCATCACCAGGGGCCTCGCCGCTGGGGATCTCGTCGGCAGCGTCAGACTTGTCGGGAACCTCAGACTTGGGAACCTCGTCTTGGGCACCCTCAGTCTTCTCCTGGAGCTTCTCCTCGACCTCCTCAGGCTTGGGAACATCCTGCTCGTCGACCTTGGAGGCAACATCCTCCTTGGCCTCCTCAGGGATATCCTTGGCTTGTTCAGGAACACCCTCAGCAGTATCCTCTGCCTTGCCGGTTGCCTCCTTAGCCTCCTCGGACTCTGGGGGGATCTCCTTCAGCTTGTCTCCAGTGTCAGGAGCGTCGCGGTCCTCGAGGCTGATGTCCTTCTGGTCTTGGCCCTCAGAGTTGACATCGGGTGTCTCGTCCTTGACCTCTGGGGCTCCGGGTGTCTCGGCTGGTGTCTTTGTGTCGGTAGCTTGGGAGGTGGCTTCTGACTTGTTGGCAATGCCCTCAGTCGCACCTCCAACGGTGTCTGTGGCGCCCTCTGCGGTGTCGCCAACCGTATCTGTAGCACCCTTCGCTGTATCGCCAACGGTATCCGTAGCTCCCTTTGCTGTGTCGCCAACGGTATCTGTGGCACCCTTCGCTGTGTCGCCAACAGCTCCTGTGGCTCCTCCAACAGCCTTTCCAACGGCACCGGTAACGCTACCGACGGCGCTTCCCAGACCACCAGACTTCTTTTCTTTGGACTGGGTTGTGTATTCGCTCTTCTCCTCGTCGTGGGAGTCCTCTTCCTCTTCAGGCTTGCCTTGTTCTATGGGCAGGGTCTTGCCGAGAACATCGCCTGAAGAGCTGACAACTTCACCGGCTTGATTGACGGTGTTACCAACGAGGTTCTGGAGGTTATCGGTGTCGGCGATCTTGCCAATGGTCTTGCCGGCTTCATCTAGGACTTCTCCGGCATCATTCACGACGCCAGCTCCACTCCTGGGGACTGACTCGAGATTGACTGCAATGGGGACGATAAGCGCCAAACTTGGTGAAGGACTATTGAACGCACCAGGGGATTCCTGCTCTTTGGAAGAGGCAGTATCTTTTGTTGTGTCTTGAACCTGGGAGGAGAGGTCTGCCATGATGTGGTGGTTTTGGACTGGTTCAACTCCTTCAAGATCGAGAAAAGGGTATCTTTCAGATAAGAGAGGATTAATGGGGTATCGTTGTGTTAGTTGGGAATTGTTATTGTTAATGGGATTGTTGTTTTGGGTATCGCTTCGCAAGTTGGCCAAGAATGGAATGAATTGATACTTTTGTCGAAACCGCAACCACCACCACATCTTCAACTACTTATACCGACACACGGCTCATACAAAACAAGTTTTACTGCCAGGCCATTCTCGATTTCGATCACGTCAATTCAAAGTCACAACGTCAGTGTGAGCCTAACTTTCTAGCCATGATACTGCGCCGCACCTTGCTATCGGACGAGAAAGCTGCAACAGCCACACGTCATGATGAAGATCTAAGCGCGGGGAGGGTGTGGCGAGAGCTGTTGGATGACGTTATAGGGAGCTCTCCTAACATGGATATGTTACACAATGAGCAATGGGGCGAAGAGCTCTAGAGTCCAAGGTGCCGTGTAAGTGCCCCAGGCCCAGGATGAGGCTGCTCTACCTTCCCGACGAGAATGTCCAGCGGTTGGAAAACAGGCTTGCGGGGTGGAGGATGCACACCATCTACGAGACGGAGCTGGGTATGGATCGAGATGAGAAACTGGGTCTGTCTAGTGAGGGGATCTGGGAGAAGGGGTTGCGTGTGCAGTAGCCTCAAAAAAAGAGACAACCGGGTTTTTGACAAGAGCCAAACGTCCAACTGGAACTTTGAGATGGCAAATGTGTAGCAAGAGTGAGTGAATGATGAACTAATCTAGCGTGACGGGGAGGGGTTACCCCATGAGGTTTACTTATTCCGAGGTGTGGAGGGGCGTTTATGTGGTGAGCGAGAGCCACTTTCACTCATACGAATGTGATGCATATGCTTGCCTTGGTTGGCTTGGCTTACCCTTACCTTACCTTATTTTGCCTTACATGAGTGTAGTCTGGTTCAATTTTGCATGGGGGTGTTTATGGAGAAGGTCGGATAATTGTGAAACGCACCAAGAAAAAAAATAAGTAGATTATCGATTATCGCTATCTGTTGTCTCAGTCTGACTACCGCTGCTCTTTGTCTCGGTTACAAGGTTCCTATTGAAGACTGTGGGAATCTTGATGATGAGCTGAATACCATCATAGGTGGACTTGACGTCCAGGAACAGCTCGTCAGGCCTTGGAGCACCTGGTGGCTTTGGGTTTGCAGTGTTAGTTGTGCCGGTAGTCCCAGCACCCTGGGCCTGTTCCCTTTCCTTGTCCTTGTTCTCGGAAAGTTTGTCGGTTCCGTCTTGGGACGGCATCGGCTTGTCGAGCTTGCCAATCCTGTTCCCCTGGTCATCATAGATGTTTCCCTCATCATCGACTTTGAGTCCACCTGCTGCAAGTGGCTTGAGAGCAGGCTTGATGTAGTTCTCGCAGACTTGACCAGCCACTTCACCGTCCTCGTCGAGGACCTGTCCATTCGGCATGACTGGTCGTCCTACCATGGACGGGAGATCGCCTTCTACACGACCGAGGACAGTACCGTCCCAGTCTAGAATGTTGCCAAACTCATCGATGTATTTGCCGTCTAGACCAGCAGCCAACCTTTCAGGTGATTGTGATTGTGTTTTTGAGTGTGCATCTGTTTGGTCTGTGCTCTCTGATACTGGCTTTATCCTTGGTATGCGAATCTCAGGGTTTGAGACTTTTGGTTCAGATGTGCGTCCATTGCGGACAGGAACATTGACCTCGTAAGTGCTGTGCGTAGGATCGCCATCAGGGGTGGGTGATGAAGACATTGGGATGAGATCAAATTGTTCCTGAGGCTGATGATCCTCGTGGCGAGGCTGTAGTTTTTCCTGCTGCTGGTGCTGCTGCTGCGGCTGCGGCTGTTGCTGATCCTGGGCCTGTTTTGGGGGTCTGCTGGGTCTCGAGGTGGAAGGCTGGAATATGGAGATGGCAGAGGAGAGTGCTGACCTGATGCCAGCGCCGTGCCAAAAGGGCTGCTTTGATGTTGACGTGTGGCTGGTAGAGCTTGGTTTGTGCGGGGACATGACGACAGGTAGTAGCAGGCTCTGCATGCATGAAACTTGGAACCTCGAATTGGGGCTTGATTTTTTTTTTTTTAGTGCTGTCCGAGTTTATTAGTTGCAGTGAGAGTCACAGTAACAAGAGAAAAGAGCGGGAAACGCCCCCTATTTCTTAGTGTAAAGTATATCTGACTGAACCCCTGTGTCTAACTAGCTGTAACAGATGAGAGCCGCATTTCAGAAGAAGGTGAGATCAAAAAAACAAGATGTAACTCTGGAAATATTCTGGTCGAGTTTCTCTGATCGTCCGCGCTCGTCACGATCGCGGGCCACCCGGGAACAAGAGGCTAGCAGGGATATGAGCAAGATGAGACAAGACAGTTAAAAAGGTGAACCCTGGTTTTTGAGTGAGAAGAGAGAGTTGATTGGTGGGAGCCGCTACAAAACCTAGTCCCTGCTTCCACCTCGGACCAAGCTTTCTCAGAAGCTGGTTCCTGGCTGGAACGGCAGGGCTAGACTCGAAGAGGATGGTGTTGAGGTGGCTTGCGTGGCACTATCGTGTGTGGCTTGCCAGTTGCCAACTACATCCTTGTCATTTGATGTAATCTGACGTTTTGGTTAGTTTCGGGGAATTTCAACTGTCATGTTATTTTCGTCACTCTTTTCTCACTCAGTGTGAGGACTGCAAATATGTACTATTATACGGTGCTTACATAGAGGCAGAGACAGAGTGAGAGTAGAGAGTGAATGCTTTTGGATTCATGTAATATATAATGTTGTAGTGTTGTATTTATCCCTCCCAGAAGCAGCAGTAAACCATCATTAATAAACACCATGTTGCGCCGCCACAGATCGTCGTGCTGTTGTACTAACAGTAACATTACATGGGTACCATCATGACATGAACAGAACAAAGCCAAACATAAACATAACCGAGACAAATAGTGACAATCTCTTCTAGTTTCTGCACAGCGCAAAGCAATTAGCCTCTGCTTGTCAAACACACGGTGGCGTCTATCCCGTTCTGGAGATTTGCAAGCCAAGTAAGATACGACGGCCACAGGGAGGTTAAAGGAAAGATTGGAGGTTATCACGTACAGTAGAGAGAGCTCGAGATCACCGTGGATACGAGCCTTGAGCTGGATCTCAATGTCGAGGTTGAGATCTAGGCGCAGACGCAGCGTGTCCTTGCCAGCATCACCGCCGCCGCCCTGCTGCTGACCGCCCGTGAGACCGCCCAGACCGCCTGTCACGCCGCCTAGGGTGTTGGTCACGCCGTCTGTGACGCCGCCGACTGTGTTGCCCAGGTCTCCGGCGAGAGGCAGCTGGTCGAGAGGTCCTGATCCTCCCTGCTGCTGCTGCTGTTGGGGTGGTGCTTGTTGGCGACGCTTGCTGCCCTTCTTCTTGCTGCGGCGCTCTCGTCGGGGCGCTTCTTCGCTGGACATGGTCTGGTCGTCAGACTCGATGCGGTCCTTTTCCATGGAAGACATGATGATGATGAATTAAAAGAGTCGCTTGCTTAGAGATGAGTTGGCGATGAATGTAGTGTTGATGTTGGTGTAAATGGATTAGTTTCTCACTAAAAAAGTACAGGTTTGAAGAAATTAAATTAACTTAAAGAAACGGACGTGATATAAGTTTGAAACTACGCAAAACCTCATAACAGGATTTAGACCCCCATGAGGTCATGATCGCGATGAGAATCCAGTAAAATACCCTGCTCAACCCAGCCCACTTTATGTGACTTGACCCCTCCACTACAACTTCTGTCTCCCTACCACTACAGTACACCACAGTATGGAGTACTCCAACTTGCATTAACGGCCATTAACGGTCTGCCCCAGACGCTCAACTCACTAGACTACCCCAGTCCCAGTTAAGTCATATCATGCTATTTCTTGACATAACTGCTTTCCATGCCGAGCTGTGGTCTTCTCCTCAGTCTCACTGGCTGACATCTCTCCTCATCGTCAATCTCCTCCTCAATATCACCCTCCGGGTCCCAATATACAGCCCATTTCCCTTCCTCGTCCCGCACCGCCACAAAGGAATCATGATCTCCCTGGAGCGTCAGGAAGCGTTCATCTGCTGTCCAGCCCCAGGGTCCTATGACGTGCCCGATGGTGTCCTTCTTCCCCCCAAAGGTCACCATGTGCGTGTCCTTGTCCACGAATATCCAGTTCAGCGCTGGGGGGTCGTCGGATACCATGCTCACCAGCCCCAGGTGCCCTTCCTCGCTGGGATACTTGAAATACCAGCCTAGAAATCTGTAGCCTTGCACGGGGGCATCTGAGAGGTTGAGATACATCTAATGTTTGTGTGAGTATGTACCTTGTGAGAGAGGAAGGGAACTCACCTTCTTGTCCACGAGAACTCCTTGGCCAACCTCTTCTATCTTTCCATTCTGCTGCAGCATGAATGTGAGGTGGAACTTTTCTTGTTCCTTGCTCATGCTCTCATTCTGTCTCTTCTGTGCACTCACGGCGTTACCCACGCCTGTAACGGTCGGGATAGCCGTGATGGCAAGTAATCCGATAACCATGTTTTCCTGATCTGTTCTTTTGGACTTGTTTTTTTTTTTTTTTTTGCCGCGTATCGTATTGTGAAAGGGTATGTTTGACAGCAGCAAGACTCTCTCACCTTCACTGCATGACGTCCAGTCCACTTTGTAGGATCTTGACCCATACTTTTCCCAACACCAGCCACACGCATATAATCATGATCCCTGCAACCTTCTACACTCCCACCCCGATCACGCGAAGCTAGGGGGAGGGGGGTAACGTCATATGGCCAGGATTGGGGTGCCATTTTTTACGTCACTTTGACCTGTCACGCAGAAATTCGTTTCCAATCCCATCGCAACGATAGAAACCGGTTCTTCAAGGGTTCGAGGTCGGGATGCAATGACACTTATTGCGTCAGTCAAGCATCTTCAACAGGTTTCGGACTCGACACGTATTAATCTCAAAAACCATGCTTGGAACTTTAGTATAGAAAATCTTCAACTTAATTATTACATGTTAGCAGCAAGCAAATAAGCCATTGTTTTTTGAAGCCCATTGTTCATTCAGCGAACTAAATACCAGCATACACAACCATGTCTTCTCCATCTCAGCAGGTAAGCTGTACTACGAGTTTGTATCTTCCGATCGGGAATTAAATTCCTCTAGGACTCGCAGAAACGAGACGAATCTCAGGCTCCTCAGTCTCCTGGCCAAGGCCAGAACCAGCAGGAGCAGGGCAACGACAGCAACCCTTTCAACCAGAACCAGAACGAGGGCCAGCAAGAGGAGCAGAACCAGAACCAGGGCCAGGGACAAGAGGCTCAACAGCAACAGCCAGGTCAAGAGTCTGAGTCCAAGCCCGAAGATGCTAAGGACGAGTCTAAGCCCGACACCGAGAATGCAAAGGCTGAGACGCCTGGCGATAAGGAGGATAAGCCTGAGCAACCTGGTCAGGCCAGGCCCGAAGAGCCCAAGGCTGAAGAGTCAAAGCCCGATGAGTCCAAGCCAGAGGAATCTAAGCTCGAGGACTCAAAGCCTGAAGAGGCCAAGGCAGACGACAAGAAGCCCGAGGAAGTAAAGAAAGAGGAGGACGAAGCCGAATCTAAGCCAGAGCAAGCAAAGTCCGAGACCCAAAAGACCGCCCAGGAGGCCAAGCCCAAGCAGAAGCGCCAGCCCGTCAAGGAAGAAAGCGAGGACGAGGACGACTCTGAAGACGACGACGATGACTTTGACTCTGAAGATGATTCCGAAGAAGACTCCGAGGAAGATTCCGAAGACGACGAGTCTGAGTCTGAGTCCGAAGAGGAGAACGAGCCCGCTACACCTCCCCAACAGGCTGAGCCAGGCCGCAAGGGCGGAAGACGTGGAAACGCAAAGGCCGCCGATGTAAGACGTCGACGCCCCGCATGGCTCGACGAAGAATCTGACGATGAGGGCCGCAAACAGTTTTCGAGGCAAGACCAGCAATTGCAGCAGCAGCGTCAACAGCAGCAAATGCAACAGCAGCAGCAACAACAACAGCAACAGCAACAGATGCAACAGCAGCAGGGAGGCGGCGGTAAGAGCGACGCCCTCAGTCTGCATCTCGAGCTTAACCTCGAGATCGAAATCGAGCTCAAGGCTAGAATCCACGGTGATCTCACACTGGCACTACTGTAAGTTTGACTTATACCCCCCATGCTGCGGACCCTTTCTATCTTTTGTCCGCCTTTCTCATCTGACAAGTGCATAGCCAATAGTGACATGTAATTTTGCAGGGAAGGAGCATAAGTATAAAAACTCTAAGAATGCTATTATTAATTCGGAGACGACGACGACGAACGACGAACGATGTTTTTCTCACGTCTTATATTATATCTAGCGGCGTTTTGGGGCATGAAGTTTACGACTTCGTTCATTTTTGTTTATATGTACTCTGTATAGTAGGAGTAAATAAAGAGTTGAATTTGGGTTTATCTTGTTACATGTTTCTCAGAATTGTGTGATACGTGACACTTGCGGGTGAGGACATGATCCGGTTCTACAGATCACATCTCAGTAATCGCTGTCAATAGTTGTTGTCGGTAATACGTAGTTCATGTCTCGGTTATAAGCCACAAGCTAAATTCTTAGATCGATCGTGATAAGATCTCAACGGTTTTTTTGTCGATAGTGTCGTTGCAAGCGGGAGATCTACCGCAAGCGATGATGTCGATGAGGCTGAGGCTGGTGATGAGGCTCGGGTCGTGGTCTGTGGCACACACGGGAACGGATCCAAGCTTTTGGGTCGGGTTCGTGCTTTTTGAAGTGAACCAACGGATCTCGTGATGGAGTGATAAGATCGTCGTTATCATATGGTGACACTCGTACGAGAGGTCATCTCGGGGCCGGGTGATTTAGGGTAACTAACTGACGTGACGTGATGTATGATCTTGAGATGCAAATACGGAATCAGTGATCTAATGGAATACGGTGTTGGCTTGAGTGATTTTATTGGTCTTGTTACCCATTGGCATTGGAATGACTACAGTGGTTGTTATTGTGCTGCAGAACCTTAGAGACATTTCCGCTCATTACCAATTGAGGCATCCCACAATCATGGGCAATCAGAACCATCGCCACACTTAATCTCTTTCCAATGCTTTAATAAACTCAATTCTAATTATTTAAAACCGGACTTATCGGTACTCGCCAAGAATTCCATACTCACTATTTCCGATCTCATAATCATCACTGTAAATTCTTCAGTGCCTTCGGTCTGCTTAGAGGTGGCGTCCAGGCAGTGCAAGTGACGTATTACAAAGCAGACGCCGAAAGTCCCCGAACACGATAGCATCACTCAATCTACGCGACAAAAAGAATCGCCCTCTTGCTTACCAACTCTACACCTATAAAACAAATATCTCCCCATATCATCTTATCGTTTACCATCACGTCATTTTACATACAATCGCAAACCCAAACTCAAAACCCACACTTAGATACTTCTTTCAACAACCGTGACAATAACGTCTCCAACGAATCCATCGCCACTTCGCTGCTGTACAAACATGGCAGACTCTCCCATGTCCGACAGCGAGCAGTCCTGGCTCACACTATCAATCACACACCGAAAAGTTACTTACGAACTCTCATTCCCCGAAGATGCGACGATTACAGACCTTTTCAACGAGATTGAAGCGAGTCTCGATATTCCCGTCGCAAACCAAAAGATCATCGCCCCAAAGACTCCTCTCCTCAAAGCGCCCTTCAAGAACCCCGATATGCCCCTCCTCGACCTCAAGGGCAAGCATCTGACCCTCATGGGCTCTGGCGCTGCGGAGATTCAGCAGGTGCAGGATATGGCCGAGCGCGTTGCGAAGCGCAATGCTGCGAGGATGGCGCAGAGGAGTAAAGCACGTCATGCGACGACGACGCGCCGAAATCCACAAGACTCGCAATATACATTTCTTCAAGTCCGACCACTCCAAGGCCTGCCGAACCCAGACCGCAGCCAGAAACTTCTTCTGCGACTGAAGGAAGACCCTGGTATTCGCGCTGCCATGACGAAACACAAATTCGCTGTTGGTCTCCTTACAGAGATGGAACCTCTTTCGCATACGCAAACAACACATGAGGGAACAAGTCGCATTCTGGGATTGAATCGCAATCAAGGCGAGGTCATCGAACTACGATTACGAACAGATGCGCACGATGGATATCGCGATTACAAAACCATTCGCAAGACATTGTGCCACGAACTGGCGCATAATGTTCATGGTCCGCATGACAGGAACTTCTGGGACTTGTGTCATCAGATCGAGAGAGAAGTTGACGCTGCGGATTGGAAATCAGGCGGACATACGATTGGCGAAACATCGCGATATACTGTTTCTGGACGTGATGAGGAAGAGGAGGATTATCCTGAGGACTTTGGTGGTTGGACTGGTGGTGAATTTGTGTTGGGAGGAGTTAAGAACAATTCTACTGCTGGGATGAGTAGACGAGAGGTACTCGCCCAAGCAGCGCTTGAAAGGCAGAGAAAGGAGGTTGATTCCGAGCGGAAGGTTTTGGAGGAGCAAAGACAACGAACACCACCAGGTGATGAATCCAAGTAACTAAATGACATTTCGGACAGCGAGGCGTAGGAATACCCATAGAAGGCATGGCACAGCATAGCATAAGCAGGCGTTAGCATTACAATCTGATACACTATTTCCATACAATCGTGGCTCAATAAGGAAGAGGATCCAAGTTCAACCCCTCAACACTAAACTTGAACGCATCGTTTCGCGAATAACTCCCCGCAGCATCAAGATCAAGACGGCCCCTGATACAATCACGGAAATCAACATCCGCAAAGATCAACCCATCAGGATCCTCCCACTGCGGTCCAGCAATGACATCTCCAAACGGCGAAACAATCGATGAACCTCCACGCGAAAGAAACCCCGCTTTTCCAGAAGAAACAGCGCTCTTCGCAGGAGGAGGTTGAGTGTTCGTACCATCATCATCACACCCCAACACAATCTCATTCCCATCCTCATCAAACACCGACTTACGTCTTCTTCGACTCGGCGATTTCGGCAGCGCAATCTCAAATCCCTCCTCTGTCATACACGACCCACGACGCTGTCTCACACCGTTTGTTTCAGAGGAAGTGGTGCTCTTGGGAACGCACATGTTGCTGCTGACGACGAAACAGCGTCCTTCAACACCGACTGTTCGCATGAGACCGAGCCATGCGTCGCGGTTATCGGCTGTAGGCGCGAGGTAGAGATTGATGTTTTGAGCGTAGAGGCTTTGGCGCAGAAGGGGCATGTAGTTCTCCCAGCAGATTGCGGCGGCGAGGTTGATGCGTATGCCGCGGATGGTGGTTGTTACGGCTTGGAGCGTGCTGGGGGAGCCTTGAGCCCAGATGAGGCGTTCAGAGCCAGTCTACAACCGTTAGTTCACCTCATATCATAATAGAGTAGAGGGGGGTTCTTACAGGAAGGACTTTGCGACGCTTTCCAAGCATACCGCCCTTGGGACAAACATAAACAACAGAGCAATACAAGCTCCCACCAGCTTTCTCAATACAACCCACCACGATAAAAACACCTGTATCCTTCGCAATGCGCTCTAGTTCCTCCCGTGAGCCATCACCACGGACTTCATCCTCCTCACCAAGCTGTCTCTTCGCCCACTTGATCCCCGCACCACCACCGCCAGGTCCAACGGTATCGCCGAGATCAATGGCTGAATCGAAGTAACGAGCGAATTCATCGCGTCCTTCTGCACTGCGATTACCAATCTCACAGCCGAAGGAGCTGCCGCGGGGATACCCGCCGATGAAGGCCTCGGGGAGGAGGAGGATGTCGATGTGGGATGAGGATGCGCGCTGGGCGAGGGTGTCGATGAGGGCGATGGTAGCGGAGGTGGAGGATTGGGTGCCTGGGGAGGCGGTTCCAAGACGGATATGACCAGCTGCAGCCATTTTGTATCACTTAAAACATAAACACAGACACAGACACAGAAATATGCAGTTGGGGTAGAGGAGTAGTTATATAAGGTAGATCAGGTGAGGATGGCATGCTCAGCAACGAGCGGGGCAACTAAACCAAGCCAGTCCATTTCTACACAGTATTAAATGTTTCAATGTTTAACCCAGCGGATGCCTCGGCGCCTCTTTTTCAGCATTGGTCTGTAAGATAAACAGTCAGAGTTCGTTGAAAGCTGAGTGAGAAGTTGGGAGCTAGACCATCTTTGAAGCTACCCCGCATAGACATGGAGATATGCGGCCCGCTGCGGCATCATGGCTTCGGGCTTCGGATCCGAAGCGGGAGGCGATGTCGGATGAGATATGATACAAGATATGTCTTGTGAAGAGTGGATAGAACTTATTGTGATGAGTCTAATTGATAATGGGAACAGGAGTTAGTCACTCGTCTCGCCGACATCGAACCTAACGCTCATCAAGGCACTCTTACAGTGATGAGAACCGTTGTGGGAGACATTGGTCAAGCACAAGCGATATACACTGGGGCCTCGAGTGAAACTTTGTAAATGCCATCAAGGTGAGGATCGTCATCTTGGAAGACGGTTGTTGCCCGGTGGATATCGCATGCCTTGTAAGTCCTTATCAAACCATGCAGAATAGTCTATAACAAGTTTCGTTCTCTGTAGCTGTGACAGTTTGCTCAATTCATCATAACTCTTTATACTTTTCTTACATGCCCAGGGTATTCTTCCACACAGCTCTATCTCCTCCTCGTACTTCGTGTCGTCGCAGGCGCCGGCTCAAACGCATCATCATCCGAAATCTCATCATCGCTAATCTCAACAGCCTTACTCTGCGTACCGCCCTTCTGCGACTGTGAAAAGTTCAACTTTGTCTGCCGTGTATTCTTACCCGCTCCTCGAGTCGCCGGTGTCTTGGCGGTGCTCTTCGCAGCGGTTCGTCGCGTCTTTGGTGGAGGAGGTGCGGGTTCTTCTTCTGATTCCATAATCACGTCTTCTTCCTCGTCTTCACTGTCTTCAAATGCCTTGCGGCCTCGTCCCTTTGCCGGGGCCTTTTTGGCTGGTGCTGCTTTTGTGGCGCGTGTTGCTCGTTTGGCTGCTGGTTTCTTCGCAGGTGCAGGGAGCGGCTCATTGTCGTCCATCAAGTCCATGTCATCGTCTTGCTGTGTTGCCTTGGCTCGTCCACGTGCAGTCTTGCGTGCTGGCGCAGGTGCGGGTGCAGATGCGCGTGAAGAGGTCTCGGCCTGTTCATCCTCATATGTCCAGGCATCTGGCTCATTCTCCCAGCTACCATCAAAGTCACTGTCCCAGGTCGCTGGCTTTGGCTTGAGAACTCGCTTCCTCTCCGCTCGTGCTGTCTGCATGCCGCTAGCTTGCTGCTGCTCGATCCTTGTTCGGTAGATATCCATGGCACTGTTGAGGTCTTCGTCGTCCGACTCCAAGCCCAGCATGGATCGGACTTGTCCCGTTAGGTGCTCTGAAACAAACAGCTCCATCGCGTGCTTGTCATCCTTTGTCACGAATTGAGTTACAGCATCACCAAAAGGTCCTTGAGGAAGGACCTTGAGTGATTGCGCTGATAGAAAGTCTTGCACTAGATTCTCCACCTTGACCATGTCATCAGCACCATCGAGTGCCTCAAGAGCGTCTGTTGGGTTGGCAGCATTCGCCTTGCCTGGACGTTGTCAGTAAATTGTCTACCGAGCTGCGACAGTAACCTACGCTGTGACGTCTTTTTGCGGTAAAAGTAGACAACATCATTCGTGTTGGCCACCTTACCAACAAATCGATTTGAGAACCTCTGGGGATTCTCAACCTCAAACTGGCCACCTTCCGTGGCTGTGTACTCCACTTTCAGACGAATTAGCGGAAGAGGTCGTTCTTCTAGAGCCTCTTCGTCTGTCTGGATGGCCTCCCAATCCGCATTGGCCTCCTCGATCATCTCCTCAACCACCTCCATCAGTCTTCGTGTGACTTCCTGGCGATTATCCTTCTTCTTGTCAAGTCCTTTGAAGCGCTTGTCCTGCGCAAGGATGACTTCCCGTGTGACAAAGGGACGCACACTCTTGAGAGGAAGCTTGTCGACCTTGAAGTCTTTGCCGGTCACGCTCACAATAGCAACGTGCTTCTGAACCGCCTCACCGGGCACCAGTGAAGTTGCGACAGATGAGCCGGGCTGCATGACGTGAAAGCCTGTTTCGGGGTTCTGTGTAGGGTCGATCAAACACTCGTGCTCGTGACCCCAGACTACAAGATCCAACCAGTCAGGCAAGACATTCTCGGGGAGGTAGGATGTGGCTGTATGGGCATGGTGATTTTGGTGAACAGCCAACAAGTTGAACCAGTCAGCCATCTGGGTTTCAGGCCGAAACCACTTGACTTTATGATCCCGGAAGGTACGGAACATGCGCTCATCTCGAACATTGCTCAACCCAAACAGGGCAAGCTTTGTAAGACCCTTCTGTAGCAGAATCGGCTTGGCCTCGATGTTGTCTGCCTCGGGGACACGGCCGTAGTAATTGAGTAGCCCGCTCGCTTGTAAAAGATCAAGCGAACAGTAGTTACCTTCACCGGAAGGATCATCATGATTGCCATGGATCGAAAAGACAGGAATGGAAATGTTGATGTCGGGATCTTCGTAGTTGACATGCGTGAATGCACCTTCAAAGACAGATGCAGCATCGGAGAGGAATTCGAGAGGACAAGGTTTCATGCCCAGGCAGTTTTGTCGGAGTGTACGCATGACTTGGTACAGGGACTTTCGGGAGGGTTTGTTGTCGTGAAAGAGATCGCCAGCGAGGAGAACCATATCGACCTATTCATGTTAGAAGTCATGATTGATATCAAGGGCGATGGGTCGTACATCTTCAGTCCGGGCGAGGTTCAAAATCTCATCGAAAGTTCTCCAACTATCATCCCTACGAATCGGGTCTCGCTCTTCATAACCGACATGATTGTCGGTCGCAACGAGGATACGAATGGTATCCGCCTCTACGGTTGTTAGTAAGAGCAGCAGAAATACCAGGTTCAAAGAAAGACTCACCGGTGAACTCGGGCATCTTGTACAGCTTACAATTTGTGTGACACAATCGAGCTGTGACGTGTGGCCTAATTAGGTGTGGATGAATGTGCTTTACGCGGGCTGTTTCAGTGAGACGCGAGCAGTAGCTGGGAAGGTGACGCGCCCCAATGCGAGGTCACGTGCACCTCAGCTTTACACCTCCACAGCCTAACAATGGCCCTGATCCCAAAAGTGATTGCTCATCTTTTTCCGAGCTGTCAGAATAATATCGAGTCCTTCCAGAAAAGCAAAAGCAGCAAAGGGCGGGTTCTAAACTCTGACGCCAGCCGTTGAATGGCAGCGGGATCTTGCAGCAGGTGTCAACCCCGAGTCAGTGATTGATTGATTGATTGCGCAGGTAAAAGACTATTTGATCAACATCAGACCACGTTTCGACCCATCATCTCAGCGCTAATAAGGTCTCGGTCTCGTTCCGCACTAGACTCGGTTCCTGTTCCTGAAGTTTCCCACAGGCGATGTTACCATTGCACGTTTAGTTTAATGCATGGAGAAAAACGGACGTTGGGTTCACTGTAACATTGTGTTTCTGCACCTCGATACGCGAATCAGCAAAACCTCCACTCTCATGTCCCTATATCGTGAGGGATATTGATAGGATGAATTACGAGATGCACGGTTGTAAATTGAAAAAGCTTGGCTGATCAAGAATGAGGCCATTATCATCAGCGGGATGTGGAGATTTTGGTCCACCTGCTGCGCGTGCGTCCTGAGACTCGCGATCTCGACCTTGTAAAGTTGATCCCAACAACGTGGCACAGCCATCTCTCCTTTCGTTTCTTTTTCTTTCGTAGTAGTATTCACAATGCAAGGGGATATCGATGTGTATTTGCTTTTTATATGTTTCAGTCCTCGGTGGCTGTTTATTTTCTCTCACATAATTCTCCTTCCGTTTTCATCTTTCTTCAACTTGTTAACACAGACCATGCTCTGCCCCGACCAACATCATCAGATGCTTCATTTGGCTTGTCCCGTATGCCCGAAACTACTACCTTCCTGGTCGACTCACATACAGTAAGCAAGAACAAAAAAGAGCTCAAACCACCTTTACTTGTCATGATCCTAGCTGTCCAATCCCTGGAAAAACATGCAGCTCACGGACCCGTGGGTGCTGGATGAGTGATTGCGACACAAGATACGATTGGCTTGGACTTTAGCTTCGATCCTTTTACAAGACGCCAATTGCGATTTAGTAATTCAGCAGCTCCAAGGCTGGTCCTTGACGACGCCATCGTAAGATCCATTATACCTTGTTGATGCTCCCGCGATCACACCTCCGCTTTCAATATCCGCATCTAAGCAACCAACTCCTATTCCAATCACTCGACCCCTTCTCCGCTTGAGGGGGCGAGTAGTACTTATCTACATACGTTGTTCATGATTCCACGTTTCAAGGCCTCTGCTGTTCTTATATCACTGTCCAACTTTCGCTGTTCAAATCCTTCTTGTCCAGCTTGTACAGCAACCATCCCTACACTCGCCTTATACCCACGTCCCTGGACTTACAGCCTAACTTGATCATCATATCATACCATGCATCTCGTTGCCAGGATGGACCGGGATGTCCTCCACGGAGGGAATATCTGGTCTCCCAGCCCAATCTTCCAGACGGAGGTTCCTTTCTTTTGGCGGAAGCGACGGCAGCTTTCCATTGGCGATCTTCCCGTCGAGATCTTTACCGCCATATGTCGCAATCTCTGTGTGCATTGCCAGCATGCACATGTCGTCGATCTCCCGCCAGATGAGATCGACCACGCCATTGAGGCTCAGCAGGCATTATCTCGCTTGAGCCGCACGTGTCGACGTTTTCGAAATACGGCTCAGCCTATCTTGTACCACTGTTATCACTCAGGACGACAGTCGGATTCTTCGAGTAGTCCTGAGTGGTGGGGTGATACTGATGCAAGGAGACGAGAAGTTGAGACTCTCGAGGGGTTTCTTCGTACTCTTCTTGAGAGACCTGACTTGGCTAAACATGTTCGTGCTTTGGCATTCTTTGCGTTGAGAGAAGTGACTGCTCGTCAGATCTCTGAAGAAACGCAGGCTCTCTTTCGACAAGCTGGTGAGCGCGCTGGTTTTCGTGCTCTGCCGTCTTATGAACATGTTGATTCAAAGTGGTTGCAAGAAGCTTCCATTATGGCTGCGCCTTTCGTGGAGCAACTACTTATTTACCGATCATCACAAGAAGGGCTACAGTACATAAGAGACTCCCCTTTCTACTTACCAAATCTCAAGTATCTAGTATTGCCAGGCCAGGGCAAGAATCCTGACGAATGCTGCCACATTCAACAAATGCAGGATGTCCTAGCCAAAGCACAGAATCTTGAAGTGTTGGCAGCCAGCGATGCAGACTGCGGGACAGACATCCCCCTTCGTGAACGCTTCCGCTCAGAACCATGGGACACTGCCCTCGCAAGTCTCCGCCGCCTATCACTACACGGCCTAGACCCCGATAATCTCGCCAAAATCCTTCGCCGAAGTCCAGTTCTCGAAGACCTCGAATACTTCTGCGATATGGATAAATATACTGTTCTCCAACATCACCACCTCACCCCCGTTAGTCAATCATTACGGCGATTATGCTACACCAGCACAACGTGGGAGCACACATCCGGCGGCGCACAAGATATCATCGAACAAGTATCTATGTTCCTCCGCTGGGACTCATCACTCCGCGGCGACGCCAGCTTCGTCGACTTTCCCCGTCTTGAGATCCTCGAGATTGAACAACTTCTCCTTTACGGTCCTGTTTTCGACGATGAAGAAGAGCGAGAGCAAAGATTCGAAGCGATGAAAGATATTGGACCTGAGATTTTCATGGCGAGTCTCCCTTCATCATTGCAGATTCTTCATATAGGAATGGTGTTGGCTTGGCCAGAAATGCACCGAGACCTACTTGGCATGGCGAAGAAGGTATATCGGTTTCAGAACTTGAGTGTCGTCGCTGTAGATCCTTATGAAGTCCCGCCAAAAGAAGAGATCAAAGAACTTGAAGATGCTTTTGCATCAAAAGGCATTGTTTTTAGAATAGGGCAGACGACACAAGTTCCCTTTGGGAGGGGCATGTTGGGTGTCAGACCAGGACACCCTGAGAGATCGAGTGAAGGAGATCTCAAGTTTCCGTTGAATCATAGAAATCCGTCATATCTGGACTTTTTGGACTTTTAGATAATAAATATGTCTACGAGTTAAGAACATGCAATGAGATTACTCGGTGAAATTACGTTGCTGATGGATGGAGTAATGGCCTGATGTCGCTATCTCATGATGCGATTTCGGCTCATTTAACGACTATATGATACTATCATCTCCTCCATAGCCGTGAGTTTGGCATGTGGCTTCTAGTGACGATAAACTACCGGGACACTCTCTAGCCACACATGTGAGGTCGAAATATCGATGTCTACAAGTGATAAGAATTGGATGACTCTTGGGGAAGTTGGTTGGCAATATCGACATGTTCGCCAAGACTTATGACAACCGACACTGACAAAACGACTAAAGAGTCAGATTGACTTTCATCTGTTCTCTCAGGTACTATCAGTCGAGCTCTTTGCCTGTGGGCTGGCGAGAGTGACTCTACAATCCAGCGATAGGTTCGCCGGTGTACGCTTTAACTAGGTATACGGGTGGTGTTGAGACTTCTATGCATCTCGCGGACTTTGGCCTCCTCGGGGAGTGCCTTCTAATTGAAGTCGTCCACAACTTGAGTTCAATTGACTCGAGTGAAGATACACCGAAATGGTACAATTGTCGAACGTCATTTTAGCACACGTTGGGAGTTAACTTTTAGGTTGGAAACATGGTTCATGAATTGTTGAATGTGGAAGATAATATTCATCTTGACTACATACGCTCATTATCCGCGAACGGGCATCTTCATATACACTGTAAACATCCGATAAAGGACGCATCTAGAACAACCAAGAGACGAAGGTCTTGTAGAACCATCCTCCACGGTTGGGACCCTCGGCCTCACGCTTAGCGGCCTGAGCAGCCAAGAACTCCTCCTCCTCACGATCAATAACATCCTTTCCAGTGTAGAAGTCGGCCTCATGGGGCTTGACACCGCGAGACTTAGTGATGAACTTGTGGCCAAAGATGAGGATCAGGTACACGGGAATACCAAGGTAACCAGTGATGAAAGTCTTGTACTTCTCACCACCAAAGATCTTGCCAGTCTCTTGATCCCTGACGAAAACGTCGTAGTTCTTGGTGAGGGCGATGAGAATGCACATGGAGAGAGCAGCGATGGATCCCCACATGCCGAAGGGGGCGACGTAGGGAAGAGCTTCGTTGGCGAGGCCTTGGGCCTTCTTGGCGCGGCACCACCAGATGTGAGTTGTGAGGATAGAGATCCAGGACATGAGACCGAAGATGGTGGTGAGGTTGACGAAGTAACCGAAAACCTTGGTCGAGTCGTCTGCAACGTTCATGAAAGCCAGGAGACAGAACGAAGCAGACATGGCAAGGGCGTAGATGGGAACACCGTGCTTGTCAGTCTTCTTGAAGATAGCAGGGGCTGAACCGTCGGAAGCAAGACCGTAAAGAGTACGGCTAGCAATGTACAGATCAGAGTTGGAGGCGGAGAAGACGAAGACGCAGATACAAGCGTTGACGATGTGAGGGAGGACCTTGACACCAGCGATATCGGCAGCGACGACGAAGGGAGAGGCAGAAGCACCGGTCTTGGCCTTGTTGGCAAAGGCAAGCTCCTCGGAGTTGTAGGGGACAATCATTCCGACGAGGAGGACGGAGAGACAGTAGAAGAAGAGGATTCGGTAAAAGGTCAGCTTGATGGCGCGAGGGACGGTCTTGCGGGGGTTCTGAGCCTCAGCGACTGTTACACCGACGAGCTCAGTTCCGAGGTAGGCAAAGGTAGCATTGACCATGCAGGACCAGAAGCCGAGGAATCGTCCAGCGTCGCCAGTCATGATATAAGGCTTGAAGGCGCTGTTTTCGTTAGCAAGGCTCAGAGAGAAAGAGTAAAGAGTTGGGGAACATACCCAGGGTTGCTCCAGTATCGGAAACCCTTTCGGTCATGGTCAGGACCACCGCCAAGAGCGAGAACCAGAGAGAAGAGGATGATTCCAATGATGACGATGACCTTGAACGAAGAAAGCCAGAACTCGAGTTCACCGAAGAATCGAATGCCGAAATAGTTGATGACGCAGATGGTGACTAAAAAGATGGCGATAAAGACACCTGGATTGACTGTGTCTCGATCAACCCAATATTGAATGACCAACGCAGCAGCAGTGAGTTGATTAGGCGTGACGATGATGTATTTGAACCAGTAACTGAACCTGTTAGCTCGCGTGACCTCTAAGATGTCAGAAATACAATACTCACGTCCAACCAAGCGCAAAGCCAAGCGAAGGATCACAGAATCGAGAAGCATAACCAGTGAAACCAGCAGACATGGGGAGCCAAGCAGCCATCTCACCAAGCGCAGCCATGACGAGGAAGACGACAAAACCAACGAGCGTATAACAGATGAAGACAGAACCAGGACCAGCTTGAGCCAAAGCCTTGCCAGTGCCGACAATAAGACCAGTACCGATCGCACCACCGATAGCAATCATGGTGATGTGACGGGCCTTGAGACCACGGTGCAGCGACGTCTCAGCGCTGGTCTCGAGACCGCGAATGTGACGATCCTCACCGACCCCGAGGTCTTTGGTGGGAGCTGCAGAGGCATCGTAGCCGAGATCCGTCTTCTCGACGTCGTTTCCCTTTTCGACGCCGCTCATTGTGATGATTGGTTAAGCCAAGAGGATTGAGATAAAGGGCCAAGCTGCCAAGTGTAAAAGGCCAAGCTGCCAAAGAAGAACCAAGCTTTGGGGATCTTAAAGCCAAGGACCTTGGCGATATTGTGTGTTAGATTCCCCAACGTTGCACGAAAAAAAGATGGCGGGACAAGAAGAGGAGAGAAGGAGAGGGATGAGCACAGCTATATACCGAATACGTCTCACTCTTACTCTGATTCAACCACACACGAATAACCAGGCTGCTATCAAATTTTATCATTGTAGAAAATGCCAAGACGACCCGATGCTCAAAGTGGCAGCCCATGTAATGCTCTCGATGGAACCCTAGACGGACAGACAGAGTCAGACATACGCACGCCCGTCCTGTGAAGATCAATCACGTAACCGGGGGTGTTTGTCTGTGAGTGGGAACTTGGAAACCGGGGGTGCTTTAGTGTTGGCTTTAATCCAGAGATCATCGGTCCAACAGTTCTCTCAATGGGGTCAGATCCTATCTCTGCATGTAACATTGTGGCGAGTTGGTGTGCAGTGTGTGCCTCCTCGCCCCAGTTGTGCATTTGTACTGTAATTCTCTGCAGCTGTTGCACAGCACAGCATCTAGAATTGAGATCACTCGTTGACTGTGAGTTGATCGGGCGCAGGGCAGATTTGAAGGCTTTTTTTGGCCGTTGGTTTTGTCTCATCACTCTAGTTACGCCAACCTCGTACTAGCAAAGATCGGCCCGGCACTTGATTATGGCGCCGAGGCTGAAGGGAGAGAGAAAACAAGTGAGAGAAAAAAAGGCGCAGGTCAAGGCTCACTGTAGTGTAGTTTCTAGAAGCTCGGGAAGAGATAAGCTTAGGCACTTTGCTCCGAGGCCTGATCCTGTACGACATCTCCAATGGCTGCCTGTGTGCGTCCTAGTACCATATTACGGGAGTGTCACAGTGAGGATCTTGTTAATGAGATTCCTATTGTATCCACTGCTATCAAACCAAGCCACTCCCCTTAAGGAAGGTCAATAAAGTTCTCGTGTGCTCTTCTCTTCAAAGATAGGCTCTTCCTCTTTCCATTCCTCCAAACCACCCCGGTCTTACTGCGGTCTTGGCTCCAATGTTTATCTACCAGTATCTGCCGTCTGTTTCTCTGCGGGGAAAACACAATGGGGACAAGGGCGAGAAGAGATAGCCAGGGATGGCTCTGATCACTCTGCGCTGTGATTGAGTGACTTGTTCTCTCAGTGGGTACTTTTGGTGTCCACCCCTTGAATAATACCATCACGTTCACATGATCTTTATCTCGTACCGGGCAGGGATACAGATTTGGTCATTCTCCGCACACAGAGATACCAGTAGAGGTTAGTTTAGCAGGTTTTAGTCAGTGTTTTTAGTTAGACCTAACGAGAACTCCAAGACAGAAAAACAACTCTAAACTGCATGCTTAAATGAGAAAAACAATATCTTTTACCTTATTATTAGCTAATTCCCCAACTCGACCCCCCAGTTCAGAGTGCGGAGAGCCCGTCGTCAGCGGGAATCACTTTCCTATTGTGGCCGTCAGGGATTCTCTCCGCACTTTTTCTGAACGGTCCAGACGTTTTGCTTGGCAGGGAATAGATAGTAAGCACAGATGATGATGATGATAATGCTGCACAGATGATTTGGGGAAAGACATTCATGAGGCTTTTCGGGAGCATCGACATGACTAGTTAGCTCGGCGAGGACCAACATTCTATTACAAACTTTTATTCAGCCTCGGAAGAGGCTGAGACATTTACAGTGAGTTTCATCACACGAGGGCTGATTGAGAGGTGAAAAATCGTGCCTTGGTGTACGCCTCGATGCACTGTCGATCCGGAACGTGAAGCCAGCCTCGGGCGCTCAATCACACCCACTTTGCTCTGTCAAAAGCTGACAAGCTTAGGCTGAATCCCGCACATATTGAAGGTTTATCATAAGCATAGATAAGGACTTGACACCTGCTGAAGTGATCGTAAGGCGTAGGATAGGCAGTCTGCTAATCGGGCAACAAGTGGCTGAACACAACATTATTCAGAGTAAACGTCTACGCTGGCACCATTCCCTTTGCCCCCAGAGGTGCCACAGTCGCTTATTCAACGTCAATCAAATCGGATCCGAACATCCTTGCAGCTATCGTCAATCTTGAACGCCTTGCGGGTCACCTTACAGCATTCAGAGGCCAGATCCCGCAGCCTACGACTCCTCGTTAGGATTATCGTACGTTAAACAGACAAATAACTAACCCTTAAGACAATAACTATACTAAACTCATCAAAAGATGCCTTACTATGACTAACATTTTGACCTTGCCGCCCAGTTTATATGTCTCAAAACTCCAAGCGAAGGTCAACTAGTGCACATCCTTGTCCACACCGAGAGATATCAAGGTGAATACTTGCGCGTCTCCTCAACACTACTGCATACCAAATTAAAAGAATCTACTGTAACGATGCTCCAATACCCCTCAAAAGCCAAGACTTGGGCTGAAATCCGGGGCCCCAGTTGATCCTGGGGAAGTATTACGTTATAGCCGTCTGGGGAGATCCACGGATCATGCATTCGTTGCTACGCTAGAGAATTTATCGTAAGTTGGGATTGAGGGCGGTAAATGATAAATGCTTGCGTGGTCTATGCTTTGAGGGAGGATAAATCATGATGTATTGTGTAGTGGCGAATGAGGAGTTGTGAAGAGCCCGTGAGTGCCGAAAGTCGGGTTGAGTAAAACGACGGTTCAGGAGAATGTCTTGGCAGTGAAGGTAAGAGAACAAGGGGATGATCGTAGGACTCACCGCAGCAAGATGAAGGGGTCTAGAAAGAATGCTATCGGGTGGCCATGACTCACACGGAGTTCAGCAAGGTAAGGTCAGGTTCACGGCAACGCTTCGAGGCTCTACAACGGGGTATCCAAGGTACGAAGAGGCTGGATGAACAGTACCTAAGCATTTGAGATAGACATCTTACGAGACTGGTAACTCCTCGTCCAATCATCTTGTATGCCTCTGAGGAACATTCTCGTTCTATTTGCTTGAGACATCTCACTCACATAAGCTACGAAGTTGATGGACGAGAGTCTCCCTTTAACGGCCGAGGCATCAACAACTTCGTTCCACAGTCTCTGCATGGCTAGAGATGATCCGAGACTCGATCGATTCTTCGTCTACGTGGAGGGTAGAATACTGGCTTGACAATAAGGGAGACTTGGAGGTGGTACGCTCTCTCGTCGATAGGATTCCCCCTTATATCACCATCGTATCTTGAGTGGTTCTCATGCTCCAAACGGGCGAGCAGCCGTGAATGAAGGGATCGGTGATGAAAACTATTTGTAAGTCAAACATCACACAATCAAGGCATGATCGAGCAATTAACTTATGATTCAGCTAGATACAATCCTCCTAGTCGGTTCACTCCACACCACGCGCCTTCATAAAATCCACCATATCGAAGAAACTCTTCTTATACCTCCTCTCCTGCGTCGTCCTATTAACAGTCTGTATTCCAAAATGCTGATCATAATCCCCAAACTCCCAATTATCCGCAAAGCTCCACGCATACGCTCCAACAACCTCGACACCATCCTCCCAAATCGCCTTGAGCGTCTCAGACAAGAAACTCAAGTAGTAAATACTCCTTGGCGTATCAAACAGTTGGTCAGACAGATCCTTTTCAGCTTCGCCGTAGACGGGGAAACCAAACTCTGTGAGAGCGACGGGGGTCTTCCATGTGTTGTGCAGGTAGTTGAGATAGCTGCGCAGGTAGGTTGGTGTTATGTACACGTAGCTTTGGGAGCGGTAGCCGATGTTCCACCCGTTGACGGTTGTGGTGGTTTGGTTGACGCAGTAAGGACGGAAGGTTGAGGATGAGTTTGAGGCGCATTCGAGGATACTGTCCTTTTCGTTTGGGATGGGTGGCGCGATGACTGTAGCAGTGTATGGATCAATACCCAGGAAATCTGCGGTACCGCCAATGTACTTGAGATCATCCTCACTTAGGGGCACGTAATCATCGAAAGTCTTCTTGAATGACTCGGGATAGTCCTCGCCCAGGTAAATCGGATTGCAGAAAGATCCCAGTTGAATAGAGTTGAAATGATCCGCAGCGTAGACATCAGCTTCGCTCTTGGGATCTCGGGGTACACCAAAGTTGTTGTTGAACTTGAGCGCAATCTTTCCCTTTCCACCAAGCTCCTCCTTGTACCAGTGATAAACTCGCGCATGGGCCTTGACAACATTGTTGATGGACAGAGCATTGTATGAGTAGAGTAGAGGCTCGTTGAAGGTGAACCAGACAGGTACACGATCAGCATAGTGCGCCATAGCAACCTTTGCGTAGTGAACAAAGGCATCTTGAAAAGTCTCATTCTGATAACCACCATTGACGTATCCAATCTCAGGTCGATCAGCAGCTTTGGTGAGATTGCTGCCAAAGAACTGAAGGGGCGTATCGAAGTGAAGCAGCGTAACCTCAGGAGTCATGCCCTTCTCGAGGATAAAATTGATCACATCGTTGTAATGGTCAATGCCCTCCTGATTAACAGGCGTTCCAGGCAGAGCAAAAGGCAGGATTCGTGTCCACGCAATACTGAACGAGAAATGCTTAGCGCCCATCGCAGCAACGCGCTCAATGTCTTGCTTGTAGTAGTAATAGTGCTCATTCGTGACATAATCCTTGACACGACCATCTTGGACGAGAATATCCATGAGAGAAGGCGCCTTGCCCTCTTCTGCAGTAGCGCCCTCGATTTGACTCGCAGAACTGGCTACTCCGAAGCTGAAGTTCTTGGGGAAGTTGTAGCAATCCGATGGACCAAAGTAATCCCGAGGAGGGAGGACTAGTTCACTACTGGGAATGGGAGTGGGAGATACAGTTGTGCTGAAGATTCCCGTCTCAGTGAAGTTGGGAGGGTTTGCATGTTCCCAGAGAGCAGTCCATGCGGCTCGTCCATAAGGATCATCTATATCAGAGGCCTTTGTGGTAGCATTTGGATCCCATTTTCCCCAGGTTGTGAATGACAGTGAGGGCACGAGAGAGATGAGGGACTCTGGTGGATTGGCGTATGTAGTTGTTGTAGTAGGAGATGGCACCGAAGTAGCGTATCTCACAGTCTCAGAGAGGGTATAGCTAAACGGTGTATGTGTATATTTCGGCTCATGTGTCTTTGTAGCCTTGCATTGAGGACGCTCAGTAGGACCCTTGGCATCAAGATATATCTGCTGGCCGACAGCCAGAGACGCAAAGAGGAATTGTATCACAGCGTGTGAGGGTGTCATGATGGGCGACTGAGACACAGAACTAACGAGCAAAACAGCCCGCGCGATCCCACGATATATATGCTCATACTACCTACTTCCACAACATCATGATCCGTCCTTGCCGTGAAAATTCAACATCTATTCCGAAACGAAAGCACTGAAATTCCGCGTGTTAGTCGATCCCCAGACTTTTCGGACCGATTCAAACCTGTTCTTTATAAGAAATCGCGGGGAAGATGTGGGGATGTAACGGTCATGCTCTCTCAGTAAAAAGCCACGGATACTCCGATTTACACGGGAAATCATATGTGTTCGCGGTACCGATTGCCACTTACAGACATTTCTCTCATGTGTGGGGTTCGAAGCGGTGACGGCATCGTGCTATTAGATTTCCCCGGACCAAGATTATGGTGCTGACCTTGTCGATCTTTGCGGGTTATGGCCCAGGGATCCGGTTTACCCCAGAGTTGTGGTCCAATGGAAGGAAGGGATGAAAAACTTAATGGGAGCCGATGGTGAGAACCGATTCTGTATTTCGCCGAAGTCGATCGATTAACATAATATTTCGGGGCTTCGGGGTATCTCGAGAGGGAAAGGTTAGGAAGCTAACCATGGGAAATCCACCGCAAACCATAGGAGAGCTACCAATTCACGCCAAAGCTGTCAATCTAGTGATACCACTGAGGGCACAATTGAAGTTTAGCTTATTAAGTTGGCAAAGAGAGGAATCCACCAGAAAACCCACCATACTGTACATTTCCTGGTGGCTCTGCTTCGGTTCATTTTTCGTTGTTTGTAAGCACTCGGACACATGCTCAACGCCAACAGACTAGCTAGTTGATTGATAAGATCAGGGAACTTTGTAATATCAACAGGCTAATTACCAGTTCAGTAGTACTAGCACACTTGCCTTTAATATTGGCATTCTGGGCAATCCCATTACGGTCTTCATAGTCCACCATGTCTACTATACCGAGCGACACGGCCGACTGCCGTTCAAGATTATCTAAAAGAATGGCTATCAAGGAATATTCACTATAAACTCCCGGAATAAATATATTTTAAGAGCCAAGAAGATAGAAGACCTCTTACGAGGTTGGAAATAAGATCAAAGAAGTTCGACTGCTGCAAAGAACCGCACTTTATATTTTAGTTACACCCAGACAAACAGATGATCCATTATGCTGAACCTTCACCCTTTACTATCCAGTCGACCTCTTCATTGAGTTTACTGGCAGCGAGCTCCTTTGATCGTATGAGACGCTATAGAATTTGTGCTCTCAAGTTCCTTCGCGATGTCGAGACTATAAGCCCATTTCATAGTAATTACAACCATTTCCTCCCAAAATAAAAACCCTTTTAGCATTGCTCTCTTATTTTATCCTTCCATAAATTCCCGTACAAACACACTAGGATACATCATTCCCGGGGCCTCTGTGCCGTGATACTCGTGATCAATTCCTGGTGTCTCAAATTGAACAATGGCAACTGGTTTTTTGTTAAGCCAGTTAAACTGGGTAAGTTGTGTGGAAGATGTGAGTAGTGCTGCGTTCTTGCAGTCCATCTGGTCGGGTAGGAAGAGTTTTCCAACCATAGTCCACTCACCTTTTGCCGGCGTAGGCAAGACCGCCTGTTGGAGCAGACAAGGCGGGTTGTGAATGTCGCGATGTGGTCCATAATTCAATCCTCGTCTCCTATTCTATTCTCTTCTACACCTTAGCGTGACTTGTCCTAAGCTTAGGGTAAATTATGCATAAACTTAGGAAATATTATAAATCTTAGGACACTATGATCATAAGTTATGCCTAAACTTAGGCTAACCTCTATAGAAATGGTTAATACTTGAGCACTTTTAGTGCCTTGCGGCCTGCTTGAAGCAGGCGGATCGCGATAAGTTGGTCGCATATGACTCAATTGCAACATGTCTCGGGTTGATGCCGTCTCCAGTTGCAGCGGTGGGAGACCTCTGTTTCACAAGTGAGGATCCCTTGACGTTGATCCCGGCTTAGGTGAATGGGGATATAAAACCGTTTGCGTTGTTGCCGAGGGAGGGTATCCTGGAAGATTGAGAAGTTGATTTCATACATATGGAATAGTGCCCAAGCTTGTCGTTTCTCTGCATTTAGCTAGCATAAGCTGCATAACCTGGGTAAGGTTTTCAGAGGGAAAGATCTGGGTAAATGTCGAGAAACAATTCCCCGAGGCTAGAATTGGTTGCAGCTGGTTCAGGTATTGTTGTTGGGTGGTGCTGAACTTTAAGCAGAACTGACCATAGGCTTGGTCGATTTTTTTATGGAATTCGCTGGCTAAGGTATTGAAAACATTTTCTAAAAGTCGGCAAAGCTGATGGCGTGTACGCATTGTTCCATATCGGACTGATGGGTAAATGGTGGTACTGGCCAGGGCATCGGTACTCGCCGAGGGACTGGGGTTGGCCAGGGCATTAGTACTGGCAGCGGGAGCGGTATAGACAGCGGGAGCAGTGTGGATAGCGGGAGTAGTATCTTCGAGTTTGATAATATCTAAATTGTTAGTGAAATGAGCTGGAGGGTTGCTGACATCAGGGGTCACACTTGGTTCGTCGTCAATGACAATTGGGTTAAACCACATGCCTTTCGTCATTTTGCCGGCCATGTTGACGATGGAGATGATGGAGGGGAAAAAAAAGAAAACAACGGACAGTCAAAGAGATATCCATGGTTATAAGTCTGGGAACGAGTGGCAGGCTGTTTTCCCAGGGAAAGACCAAGCAAAGGAAGGAGGTAACATCTCCTGGATTAATTAGCATGGCAGGAGTCATAACTAAATGCAGCAAAACAATATCACAGGGAAGGCAAAGGAGGACTTGGACAAATAACCTCAGGAAATATCAGGGTGGTCCAGAGACGTCACTTATTTATTAGGAAAACAACATAGCGGTAAATTAATTAAGGGCGGGCTGGTAGTATTAGTCCTGCTAATATTGCTGGTATTGGTATAGAGACTACCTATGGTTACTAGCTTATCCTCCAAAGTGAAGGAAGCGACCTAAGTAATAAACTAACAGACAACGTGACCAAAGAAGTGTAGAAAAGTATAACCAGCTGGTTTTAATCCTCCTAGCTACGCTGGCGGACATCTTCAGCTGAAATGGCCTGGGGCTAGTTACGTCCTTGCTTGGTGATAAGCGGCTTCCAAGACTGACCTAGGTGGGTTAGCTTGTCTGCGATAACTTGCATCGGGAAGAAGCCCTCTCCAGGTGTAATAATTCGGTTATACTGCACGGCTAGCCCAGCAGAGGGCTGCCAGTCCTGGGACTTCATGAAATTAGCTGTCTCTCGTGTAAGTGTGCGGGCGTCTGCTAAGTTGTTGAAGACCCTCATGTCGGCGATAGAGCTGATATAGGAGGCGAGGGCGGTTGAGTCTGGATTCGGAAGATGTAGCGGCATATCGAAGACCGGGACAAGAGACTTGCTGATGCCTGCCATGCGGGTAGCTGCTGAAAGTGGAAGAGATTGCGATACCTTATTGCGAAGGATAAGGAGAAGATGGCCAAATATCTGGGCGGTATCTTCGGACAGGAAGACCATAAGCTCATCTGCAGCGATGAGAGAATAGATAGCCCGACGGCCATTGCCGATGGCAGTGGAGTCTGCGATAATATACGGCATCGCAGGCCAAGGTCGTGCAACGGTAAGAGCGTTCTGAGGCTGATCTGCCGGCTCGTCAAACTGCGCGAGAAGGTCTTCGTCAGAGTCGGGCTCGGTGGTTTCAGTCGCGCGTCTCTTGCGCGCAGACGGGAAGTTGATGATATCGGTAGGAGTGGGGGAGTCGTTAAACAACTCAGATGTGCCTCTGGCACTTCCACTTCCACCAGAGTCATGGATGACCCGAACAGCCGATCCAAACTGGTCAGACGCCGGCTCAGGAGCCTGCTCGGCTACGATTGCAGCCACGCTCATGGTGAGACCCTGGATACCTCCCATGGTTTTGAGAATGGTCTCGGCTTTCTGGCGCAGGTCTGGGGTGATGTCTGTGTCGAGGAACTTCATCACACCCTGCCAAGAGGAGCACATGCTCAGCTACGCCGATCGCGTTTTACACAGTCTGCTCTGTCTTGACTTTGATATTGCCCGTGTGATAGGAAAATGCATTGTGATTCCACGACTCGAAGGTCTGGCGTTGGGGGCTATGCGGAAAACTGTATTCGGGATTGGGCAGTATATGTTGTTAAAGGCGTCTGAAGGTCCACCGCTCAAAGAGCCGTTGAACCAGTGGACTACGTTTCTGGTACTGCCGCCAGAGCGATGGATGACCCGAAGGGCCGATCCCAAGTGGTTGGAAGGCAAAGGCACCTGTTCAGCTTTCATCGCCGTGACGCTGGCGGTGAGACCCTTGATGTCTCCCATGGTTGTAAGAATAGATTTAGCCTCTTGGGAAGGTTCAGTGGTGATTTCATTGTCAAAAAGCTTCTTGACAAGCTCTGCCAAACGCAGAACATTCTCGGCAGCACCAAGGGCATTACGGGCACTCTGCCCAATCTTCACCTTGACCTTGCCGGTGTGGTAAGAAAAGGCATCATCGGATGCCGCGAAGCGACCACTGGTGTCGCGAGATCGTCTCCCGGGCGCCATGGTGTCTCTGTCAGAACAGTCTTCGGGGCTTGTCGCTTGACGTTGATGTTGGGGGGTATGGGGAAAAATCAGCTCTGTGTTGGATTGTGCTTGTTGCGATGGTCCGCCTAGCGGAAGGTTTGGGAAAATTTGTGCCGGTAAAGGCGTTTGATGAGCTGCCACTTGTAGTCGTCTTGGATTGCCTGGTCTTGGTATCTCTTGTGTAGCTCTGGGTTTCGAGCTACCCATCTATCGTATCGATGGACCTTGTGGCTATTAATGAGCTGGTCTTCGCGGCCATATAACTCAAGTGCGCGTAGGTATCCCTCGTAGGAGATAGTGCCACCGGGTTTTGTGAGTGGCTCGGAGAATAAACGTCGGTAGTCAATATCCTTACTCGGATGGCTTGGATGTGAGCATGGAGTAAATCGGATGCTTGACATGGGTTGAAAAACAATGTAGAACGCAACGCTTGTTGCAGAGGTGAGGCCGAGATATGGAGCAGCGGGGAAACCTGATGGCGCGCAATAGCAGGCAAAGCGATTATCGCACAAGGGCGGGAAATTGTGATATCGTGACGGCGAGAGCGATATGGCGCGAGAGCTAATAACAGCGCGACAGCACGAGAATGAGAATATGATAGCACAAGAACGTAATAGCCTAAAATGGTGATTATAGTGAGAAGAACATAGTCGTGCAAAAGAACAATAGCGCAAGAATGTTAAGGCATGAGAATGTGATGTTAAGGGGGAGGACACAAAGGTGCGAAGGATGCGACCTTGACGTTTGAGCTGCGTCCCTAGGGAGAAATATCATGGTTTCGTACGCATCAGTCAAGGAGAAGATGGCCTTGATGCCTTCAGTCATGATGATAGAGTCAGAGATAATATACGGTGTTTAGCCCGGGCCGAGTTGTGGTCGGAGTGAATTCCAGGGACCACTTGCCCAATGTATGAAGAAGTGAAAAGAGGTCTTCATCGGACTTTGCTTTAGTAATCTCAGTGGCGCATCTCTTGCGGCCTCTTGGATCCCGAGTTGGTCGGTTGGAATAGCTGCATGTAAAATGACGGATGAGCTGCCACTGCAACGGAGTGCAAGGCTCGAGGCGACTCACCACGCCGAAATCGGAGAACAAACCACATAATTCGATTTTTGGATTCAAACTCATAGCTGTTTCATCAGATTATTATTTGGAGCAAAGATCTAATAGTATTAAAGAGAGTCTAAGAATAAATCTAACGGTAAACCCGCACCACCTCCAATACCAAAACACTCCATTAATTCAAGTCCAAACTCATTCCAAACATAAAACATTAAACATTTCTCTCGTTGAGAATCGTAAGTCGTTCATAAGAACAGTTATGCGCGTTGTGCCATCGTGTACTGTCCCAGTTCCAACACCCCTTTCATCACCATGTCAATTTCAGTTTTGAGCTTAGAAGAGGGAGTTGATGAACTCCTTGGCACGCTTGTAAGTGCCGTAAGAGCTGTATTTCTTGTAGTTGTAAGATCCTGTGAGTGTCAGTTGAGTGTTGTTGCAATGTGAAGGAGGTTGGCTCACCATAATTGGTATATTTCTTAGGGTACGAGCCATATTTGGAGTAGGTCTCTGGCTCAGCTTCAGCCTCAGGAGCAGCTTCGGGCTCAGCTTCACGCTTATAATGTCCGTAAGATGAGTACTTCTTATAGTTGTAGCTTCCTGGGGGGGCAGTCAGTATGAGAATCTCAGGGGTGGAGGTGGACAACGAACCGTAATTTGTGTACTTCTTAGGAGCCGGAGCAGGCTTGGGCTTAGGCTTTGGCTTTGCACCATAGCTTCCGTAACTTGGATAAGATGGGAGGTTTTCACCGGCGCCCTTATAATCTCCATAAGTAGTATATCCAGGAGCGGCTTCAGCTTCAGGGGCAGCTTCGGGAGCAGCTTCGGGAGCAGCCTCAGGTTCGGCCTCACGCTTGTAATGGCCATAGCTTGAGTATTTCTTATAATTGTAGCTTCCTGGAAGAAAGTCAGTGTGCGAACTGCAGCTTACATGAAGGACCTCTCACCATAATTGGTATATTTCTTAGGAGCCGGAGCAGGCTTGGGCTTAGGCTTTGGCTTTGCACCATAGCTTCCGTAGCTAGGATAAGATGGAAGGTTTTCACCTGCTCCCTTATAATCGCCGTAGGTAGTATATCCTGGTGCTGCTTCTGGAGCTGCTTCAGCAACCGGGGCCGCCATGGCACCCGCAGCCAGAGTGAGGAGTGTAACAGCGGTGAACTTCATTTTGATGTCTGAAGAAAGACAGAAATATGGCAGTGTCAATGAGCGGAGAAGAGGGTGGGTGCTGGGTAGTTAAGGCTGAGGAGAAGGGTAAGAAGGGTGGTGAGGAAACACTTCAGCTCGGGATGGGACCTCCGGCTTTATGGACAAGGATGGACGCCTCTTAGATGTACAGAAAAGTATCTCATGATCATCTTGATCAAAAACCTTAGCTTGCAGAATCACACTGGAAGCTCTCGATTCCGAAAGTCTACCTCTCCAGATCCCGACTCGTCCGCCAAGCGAAACTCGACGATGGCGTCGGATCCTACGGCATGAGACAGCTCATCAGCTTGCTTAGACTAACACCTGTGAAGTCTAAGCTAGAAAAGCAAAACCTCGTATCAGTCTCACAGCTAACTCAAGCTTGCAAGTGGAGGGGATCACCATCCGGACGAGCTCTCCATTGGACCACGCCAAGGCTGAACACTCTCTGTCTTCCCTCTCACGGTAATGATCGCGTAGTTTCTGAGAAGCTTTGCATCATTGAGTCCTACCTTAGCTTAGCAATCGTGATGCCTTGTTAGCTTGATGATGAGCGTGGCTGCAGACATACCCGGGAAGCCCTCGTGTAAGCCTCGTGGAGCTCTAGAACGAGGCTTGCAGCCAGCTCAAAAATCAGCAGAATTTCCCCATCTGGGAAAGCAGCCACGATCTGGGCAACTAGCACGATGATCAAGGTGTCTTAGTGAACGAGCTAATGCACGTTGGATAAGAGTCTAGAGATGGACAGTCTTTCCAAGACACACTGTAAATAGCACAAGAAAGTTTATATGTCGTGTCAGACGTGCATGAGATCAATCTTCGGTTGCCCATTTTGGGATGTCATGATGTAGTTAGTGGGCGGAAATGTCTCGGATTGATCTAAACCCTTGCTATACGATATGATCTACCCGTCCCAATTGCAAATCATGGGGTTCGATGTCGTCAATTAAAAAAAACTTCGGCAGTACGGAATAGAAGCGATCTGCTTCGTATAGCTAAACCACCAAGACCAACGTTCTGCCCAACCCCCACAAGCCTCATTCCCATCACGTCTTAGTCAAAACCAACAATTACACCCTTAACTACCAAAGCCATCTTTTTTTTAAAAGTGTCGCCAAAGTGTCACAGTAGTGATTGTGGCTTTCTGCAGGGAGGATTGTTGGTCAGATTCACCTCAGCCTCACGGTTGTGGGAAGTTAATCGCCCTCTGCGGCGGGATACTTCCAACAGTTTCTGATCCGTTTGTCACGGAGTGTAAGCTTCTCTGGTCTTGGTACATTAGCGCGATACCAAGTCGGATGCGGAGGCGGGATCCAGCCCTGCCTGAACACATCTCAGCCTTTCTTCACGAGGTGCGCTATGTCGATGTAGGTATGATCGCTTCTTATCTGGATGTCAGTGATTGGTGCCCGCCTCGTTTGTCGTGTAAGTTGGTTCTATCAAGTATCTCACTCTGCGTATCTCACTGCTCTAGCTCGAAAGCCTTCTCTTCCGAAGCCCATGTCTAGAACCTTTGTGAGGGCTGTGATAACCACGGATTGCCTTATCTGGGAGCATGAGAGTTTGCTAGACTGCGCCGGCTGAATCGGCAGTGTGAATTGGGTTGGCACTATGGGTGTCAGCCGCTCAATATCGTCATGTTAAGGGTCTCGAGAGTTCCCGTTCTAATTTTTATCAGAACCTCGAGAGCTTTGGGTTACGTCCTTCTTCTCATTTCTGACTCTATTCTTGTCTTCCTCAGATTCATCTTCACTTTTAAACACAAGTTCTTCATCAATTGGTTCTCTCTCCATTTTCACATCTCGTAATTATTGTAAAATATGGCTCCCAAACAAGAACAAGAATCTGCCCTCTTGAACCCTCTCGTCGATGGTCAAGATACAGATGAAGACTCAGAATCCTACCATTATGTCCCTCCTCGAAGGCGGCGTTGCTCTGCATGCAGATGCGTCGGATGGATCTTCGCTTTACTCTCAATTATCTTTATCTCAGCTCTCTCAGGTGCTTGGATCTCAATGGCATATCTAAACATTGACCAGACATGTGCTGCACACACAACATCATGGTGTAAGTCCTCAACTCAATGACCCCAGCTAAAATCATCAATTGACCTCTCGATTGCAGCACCGGTTCTGAAGGACGTTTCGATAAAATACCACGAACAACCATTTGATGGAAACTTTATGGAGGAGAATGACTTCCGAAAGAACGGCTCTGCTAAAGTCGATGAAGCGTGGGAATCACTTGGTGTTGACTGTATGTGTTTACCGCTTAAACAGCATTGCTGATTTTTTGGCTAACATTGATTAGATCGACCTGGTGTCATCTCATATGAAGACGGAATTGCCAGCGGTCTCACTGATGCCCATGTCCAAGTTAGTCCTGAGCATGGTGGCGGTTTCATTGTTAATGTTGAGGGCATGCATCACCTTCACTGTCTGGTATGAACTCAATTACAAGCGGAAGCGCGACAATCACTTACTTATTTACAGAACCTCGTCCGCAAGTCTCTCTACTTCAATTACGACCACTACAAGGCCCTGGGTGGACATGCCTTCAAGAACGAAGGCGAAGTCTTCCGCCTGCACGTCAGTAAGTTACACTATCACCCTTCCTCGATACCAGTCAAAGCTAATTGCTACAGCACACTGTCTCGATACAATTCGTCAAGTTCTCATGTGCAACGTTGATACTGGTGTTCTTGGACAAGTCTGGTATGATAGGAAGAACCCCAGCGCGTTTCCCGACTTCAACACCAAGCACACTTGCAAGAACTACGACGATATCAAGAAGTGGTCAGAGAAGCTTCAGGTGAGCATCTTCTGATTTGAGCCCTGCCCAGAATGCTAATGAACCTTGATTCAGGCTCCTCCTCCTGGTACACTGCCCCCAGACTTCCTCGCCAACCCGCACCCAGAGCACGTTCTTGAGTTTACACCATAATGGCACACATTCCCTCCACGATATAAATTTTATGAGTTTCGAAGACGATAATGCAACTTCTTTAAATGTTTCTTGGGTCACATGTAGATAGGCATCGTGCATATACACCAAGCAGGCTTCAACGCCACCAATATTATAATACCTTCCTTTCATACATATACTCAGAAATCTCTCTGTGAAAGCTCTCTAAGAAACTCTCACTGTGTCTTTCAAGATTTAAATATACCGGCCTTATCATGTCAGCCTTTAAGATCGAGTGGCTTCCGGGTGCTCGGTCAGCATGTCTCAGTTCGTATAGGGCTGTAGTAAACTTCACTCATTCTACATCCGGATAGAAGTTTCAACATGGAAATCTCAGCCGCACGAAAGAAATGCGCTTACAGAGATGCATATTTTAGGAAACGGCTAATCCAGCCGCCCAGCCGTTTGGCCGGAAACGGTTCATCAACGTGGCAGTCAACATTCCAGTCCAAGGCCAGCATCGTCACGGGATAACAGACTTCGCGTAAATGGACTAAAAATACGAGAGTAAGTTTACTTGATATTGGTGTGGCAGAGCCTGCTAAACGAGTGACCTTGTAGCTTCCTCCAGACCATAAGAGAGTGTATCAGATATGTATCTGTACTAGGTCAAACCATGTTCCTTCGTATCATCCCGAGCTTCATTTAAGCCTTGACCTCAGCCTGAAGACGGTGGAAGCCACCAGAAGCAGCAACGTCCTTCTGAAGCTGAGCAATACGCTTCTGGTCCCCAGTAGGGTCACTAGACTCTCCAGAAAGAGTCCACTCGAGGTACGAGTTGGTGTAGTTGGGCTCAAAGCTCTCGTCCAGAACACCAAGACGCTTGCCGTACTTGGTGACCTTCTCCCAATCACGCTTGACGTTCTTGAGGTCCTTGCTGAAGTAGGCAAAGCTGCGCTCAAAGATCTTGCGGTTGAGCGCGGTGCCCATGACGGGCTTGAAGTCGACGTACTCAGCCCAGGCCTTCTCGGGCTCGGCGAGGACAAAGTCGGTGGCCTTCTTCACGGCACGAAGGAATGAGCGGACCTTCTCGGGGTTCTCGGCGAGGAATTTCTCGTTACCGATGTAGAGGATGGTGCAGAAGCAGCAGCAGCCAAGCTCTGCGAGCTCATCGATGCGAAGCATCTGAACATCATCCTTGGGACGGCCCTGGGCAGAGAGCCACTCCTCGAGCTCAACCATCTGGACGTTCTCCAGACCAATACCGGCATCGATCTCGCCCTTGATGATGGCCTTGGAGACATTCATACCACAGCGCACGGCAGTATAGTCATCAGGAGTCATGCCGTAGTGCGAGGTAAGCTCGTCAATCTGGATCTTACCAAATTCACCAACATAGCCGATGCGCTTGCCCTTGAGGGTGCGGAAGTCGGTGGTGATGCCAGAGTCCTTGAGGTAGACGACGCCAGTGAATGGCTCGTCGAGAAGACTACCGATGGACTGGACGGGGAAGTTTCGAGCCTTGGCAGCCAGAGTGTGAATCATGGCCTTGAAGCCAAGGTCGACCTTGCCAGTACCAATGATCTCAGTGACATCCTGGGAGGCCATCAGCGTCTTGATCGCCATCCATCATAGAACAAGCACTTACACTAGGATCGTTGGGCTCAAGAAGAGCAACCTTGATTCCCTCCTCCTTAAAGTATCCCTTGGCCTGGGCTAGGTACAGCGGCGCATGATAAGGCGTAGCGTGCCTAACAACAGTCAACACAAGTTCGTTTTCTAAAGCAAGTCAGTTGTACCAGTTGGTGAGGAAAGTGATCTTATCAGTCGACATGATGAAAGATCAAGTGGTGTACTGCTAGGGTTAGTTTCCCGGTCACCCGGAGCAAGGGGGGGGATGTCAAGAAGCATGTCCTTTCGCTGGTATTATCCAGATCAAGTTCGCCGGTATTTCTCAGATCAACTGCCCTGCTCTGCCCGTCCTCAATCACCATGTGAAGTCATCGCCATTGAAGGTGAATGAGACATGCTGTGAGATGAGGGGAGGTACAGAGCATAGAGGCAATTGAACACCCGGATGCGTTCTTTTAAACGTTACCTTGATACATGGTAATAATTGCGAAGAGAGCCATTGCTCCTTAGTCGTGCGTTGTCACATCGTACCGAAAGTTATGTGAGTAGTGTTCGAAACAAAGTTACTAAATTGAGACAAGATAACGGTCAAAGAATTAAGTTGAAGGACAAGAGTTGAGAATGGCAGAGGATGCGTATTAATATATGAATGCCTCATCAACCCCTCAGCGGGGTTGATGCATCCTACTTGAGCTCAACGTCATTGTAATGTGGGCATATGTACGGAAATGAAAGTCTTATTGGCTATCGGTTATCAATGGTGAGTAGTAACGTAACAACAAATGGCTCAGTTTTGATGATAAAGACTTCAGGAGCCCTTCACGGCTCGGCTTAACATGTCAAGTCGTGGGGCTCGTTGCAGTAGGGTCAACTCTATGCAGATTGTCAACATGATATGATACCAAAACATGAATTGAGATGCAAATATCAGCCACTGCCTTGGTCTGGCAATTGCAAATAGTCACTTGATAGATCATGTTACATATTCAATGGTTTTGCGTTCTTGATCTTGAGAACATCAACGTGATGCTTCAGTTCAGGGTAGCCTCATCAAGGTCCACAACTTCAATCTCACGACACTTTCACTCGATCGTGATGCAATTAGACCGAGACCGGAAGCTCGGTTCGACGGACAACAGGTTGCATATGTACCAAGATATCGGTTAGAGAACTGCCAATAGCTTTGCAGATGATCTGACGATATCTTGGGATATGTGCCAACTCAATAGAACCTGTCATTTCGATAGCATGATGCTCATTATAGCCGCCGGCAATTTCGGTGTGCTTCGAGAAACTGCCGTCTACTATACGCGGCGCATAAGATACTTGCCGATGGATGATTGAGTGAAGGTCTTCGGTAAAACATGTTTCCGGGTTAGAAGTGTCGATGGTGATTTCGCATGTGAAACAGTTGTGATGAGCTTCTTTCAACTTGCGTCCACCCAATGTCTTGGGTACATGCTCGATTGAGGAGACACGGAGCTGCGTGACAATGCCTGAACAGTAGCATTGAGCAATTTGAACATATCAACTGACAATAACATAACATCAAGGAGAAAAGCTGTCCGATTCAATTCACTCGAATTCTTCATTTCCTACGACCAACCCCATTGGCCCTCTTCAAAGCTTACAGCTCCGTGCCCTCGGCCGGGCGCCCGCATGTTCCACTGCCGTCGACAGGGCTGAAGAGCCTCTCACAAAATTCTCAAGACATCAAAAATTCTAGATGCAATAGCTTGTCACAAACTCCATCTTCCTAATTGGCTCGGGGATCTAGACCCGGAGCTGGGGCAGAGCTCTCCCCTGAGAACGAGCTGAGACCGTGGGATCTCGGTGTCCCGAATAGGAAACACAAGGATCCCAATATTGCGGGTGCTTGGCCCGTTGCATCTTCGGTGTCGAAAAAGCGCAGGTCTTCACGTGGGACCTTGTCCTATTGTTTTGACGCCCAACATGTTTGAGACAGATCTGAGGTCGGTTGCTCCTAAAATAGACGACCGAGATGCGTGTCTCTCACCGAGAGCTGTATGTACGTAAGAAAGTTCCTGCAAAAGCTTCATCCCGCGCAGTGTAAGACATTGAATTTGACTTAAACTTCCTCGGACAGGGAAGAGCCTGGTATACTGAGGCCTGCTCTGATCTAGGATGATGCCGTATCCGTGTCAGTTTATTGATACGGGCACACGAGCACTTTCCAGTCTTTGAACCTTGGATGCGATGCGAAACATTTCAAGCTGTTCACGGACCATGAGTTAAAGTTACGCCCAGGTCAACCGTGAACTTGATTGGTGGCAGGGGATTATTTGCAAACGGCATGTCGCGTGTAAGCAGGCGATGCACATTCTACGGCAGCATACCATTGAATAATCTCAAAGCATCCAGATATAGCAACAAAGTGAAGAATGCAATGACTATGGCTGTTAGGTGAGGCTGATATTGAGGCTGGAGTGAGACGAAACCAGTCTCGTAAGCAGCAATGACGTCGATCAGACTTTCAAAGGGTGCGTTGCAGGAAAGGAAAATCCCGTGACGATCGGGAATAGCGGACGATGGAGATATGAATTGGTAATATCCACGGAGCATAAGATCGGTTTAGAATCTTGCGATATTCCGTTACTGACACAGAAAAACAAGAACTATTTGACGCCGGTATCTTAAGAGCGACGCCGGGAGACATCCGATACAGCCGTAATTACGGCCAGGTCGGCGGTTCGGTCGAGTCCGGCCGTCATGCTTCCGCCACTTACAACCAGGCCATTTCAGTTCAGCTCACTCAGCTAGAAAATATTTCAAAAATTTGTGTGAAGCACCAAAGCTTATGAGGCCCAAGCAAAATGCAACTCAATAAAGCCTGTAGCAAAAAGACGTCAGGCAATATTAACATCTCTGTATTATTAAATCATGCACATTTGCCCATAGCCATGCAGGGCAAAAAAGAAGGATGCGATGATGCAGAATGGATCATCATTTCAGGGACTTGTACATGCACAAGGCCCCCCGACTGTGCCGAATCCGCCAAGCTACAATGATGATCACTGTGGCGGCATTGGTTCAGGGCTGGGTCGGTACAAGTGTTGAGCAAGGTGGACAAAATAAACAACTCAGTACCTCATTGGAGGGCCAAGTTCTACCAAAAACAGCTCTAACTTAAGCTGTGCATCATTGGTTGCACTCCGTGGGGAAACCCAAAAGCTACAGCTTGACGTTTGTCTCTTTGCGACGTCTGGATTCTGGTTTCAAGACGTTTCATAAGGTGAAGATCTGAATATCAGGTGCGGTAGCTTAGTTATGCATATTGAATATACGTATACGTATTTGTGCTACGTGGAGGTTTGACCTCGAGCATGACAGATCGACGCCGTGTCTCACCTCCAAAGACTGACATCACTTGGAGACCTTAAACGCCATAACCACGCACAACACAGTTTCTTTTTTTATAATATCACAAAGTTTCAAAACACAGCGCGTCTTTGTTACAGGTAAATCACAAGCCAAAAAAAAAGCTGCGTTGTCGTTACCCCTCAATAGCTGATGCATCGCTCAAGCGATCAACACACCAACCTAGTTTTTAGCTGGCATCAAACGAGCACCGGCGTGTTCAGATCCAAGGTGAGCGGCGGTCTGTGTTTAAAAAGGGTCCAGGATACTACAAGCTTATTGGTATCCATATGAGCTTTTGTCAGAAGACATCCACTCGTTAGCAACAGCAGCACACCCTTTATTGATCTACAGCAAAAATGTGCCTTGCGCGGTAGCCCACGAATATCCTTACATTTTGAGGCAGGAAACTCTAAGTTGATCTTCGTTGCTCCGGACTTCCGCTGCGTGGATGATCCTGGGGTAAAACAAACAAAGAAAGAGGCGATATCTTTGCGTATTGCTGTATAACGCATAAAATAATGAAGTCGGTTAACGTTAATTGATGCTGTCATCATATTTTGAGCTGTTGCTGTCGCGTCTGGAGAGGCGCCCCGACCAGGGGGATACCTTGCACAAAGGACGTGCGTCTCCGTCATCGTCTTTACCAGAAGAGGGTGAGATTGGTTGAGAGAGTGGGTGTGGCTTGGAGACACCATGTGGCTCGAGGGCTTCGAGGTGCGCGACCAGAGGTTCTAGGCCTCTTGTGTACATACAGCCTATTTTCACGATGGTTTCTGCTTTTTCATTTGAGCATGCGACATCAACCTATTGCAAATGCATCGTGATGGGGACGTGGGATGTGTAAACCTTGGATGTAAGCTACGTGCCGACGGCCGAGAAACCAGCCCGCTTCGGCAAATCTCCCAAACTCGTGTGGACGGTAGCTAGCCAAAGGTTGCTAATGGCATAAACTTTTGTATTAAACAACCGAGAGAAACACACAGAGAGAGCCACAAAAGAAGCATGCCATGTGAAATGACACGACAGAGTTGGATAGAGTTTCTGGTAACGCGGGGAGACTGACAACCTTGAAACGCAAACGTGTCGAGTGCGAGAAATGCATGCTGTGCTCTATGGAGATTGATATGCGATATTCACTTTGAGACTCGTGCAGCTACGTCTGCGATGTAACCAAGACCCGGGTTTGGTCTAGTCTTCCAAGTGGGAAAATGTCTCTGATCAAAGGATGATCGTTGAGTTGTCACGACTAGTCGATTGTTAATCAATGGATCTTGGAACAACTGTACAGTCAGCATTTACTCTAGTGAAGCCAGTGTATCTCCGAGCGGACTTTTCACTCTCGCTTCCATCTCAGTGAGTGTCAGTGGAGTGTAGTTTGTGATGGAGGCTCCAGAGCCCTGAACTCGCTGCTCCGTGTCGGTCGCGGGCCACCATAAATTACCCCCGACACACCTGGTCCTCTAAGCTCAGCCGATAGAGTTTCCCTTTGGGGCATAGTCCGCACCAAGAGAACCAATCACACATATCGTCATCGTCCCAGTATCTCTTTCTCACACCCCCATCAACCTTTGGTTGTTATTCTGTCGCCCCCATCTTGACCAGGTCACTCCTACTTAACCATCATCACCACCACCAGATTTTTCCCACTGACAATCCTTGCTTACTGTCGTGTGTTGGTCGACTACGGTCACTCCTCGCCCTTTTTCGCTTTTTCATCAGTGAGAGCAGTCCTCTCCGCTCCGCCCGGCAGCACCACCAGCAGATTACAGTAATCCCAGTCCCAGTCAGATCCAGTCCCTGGCATCGTCGGGATTTTACTGCATATCCATCCGTTGGTGGACCCTTGTTCGAGACAAGACAAGACTAGAATCCACGGCAGCCTTGCCTTGTCTTTCAAAGCAAGCAAGACAAGCCAGCATCTTTTTTTGGCCTCTCTCGCCTCGCCCCATTCTTCCTTTCATCACCACCTTTCTCCTTCTCCTTGACCGAGCTCCTGTCAAAGACCCAAGCTAAATTATCTGGGACCTGCTTTAGAGCAAGGATTCCCCCCACGCTTGAATACTTGATCTCGTGCCTCCCACCCCATATCCAGACTCGAATGAAGTTGCTTGTTCAGCTCATTGTCGCCAAAATGAATTCCACAATCTTGTAGCCGATACTTGCAACGCGCGAGCACTTGCATCTACATAGGTTGCATATTCGACCTACCGTTGCAACTTGAAACTTCCGATTTTAAAAGCCTATCCCGCCTTCAAACATCAACTCGCCTTCCCCCACGATAATCTCACTCTTCAACCTACCTACCTACTTCCTTCTTCTGATCTATCGGCCATCTATATCACGGTATTGTCACAGCGACATCACCAAGTCATCCGAATTAGTCCTAGAGCATCAGAACAAGACTGTATGACCCTAGACAATATGACTTCGAAACGCAGTTCACGACTCTTCGTGGACGAACCCACGCATACCAGAGAAGGCCAACAAACACCCAACGGCACGCAATTCCGTTCAAGACAGGGCTCTCGAAGCTCTACAAGAGAGGAAACGATGCAAGAAGTAGAGGAAGCCCTCTTCAATGGCCGCGATGCCACAAATGTCAGCCGATCTGGAAGCCTTTCCGCCGTCAACATGGAAGCATCCCTATCGACATCTTCAAGAACAAGTAATTCGAGTGGTAAGTTGCACTAGATAATCTGGTCCCAATGAACTATCTCTAACCCAAGTTAAGCCTCCTCAACATCGGCATATCAATCACAATCAACCGACTACACAGCGCCTTTCAATGGCCGACCTCACAATTTTGGTGTTGTCATTCCAGGCGTTTACCGAAGTAGCTTTCCTAGGTCTCACGACTTCGAGTACCTCAAGGGTCTGGGCCTCAAGACCATTGTGTTAGTGCCTCCATTATGATGCGTTTTTGGCATCGCCGCTAACCTGTTGTAGCACGCTTGTCAGGAAAGATGAACTTGATCACGATCTCGAGACATTCGTCCAGCGTGAAGGTATTCGACAAGTAGTCTTCAACATGAAGGGCACCAAGAAGGAGGCCATTCCTCTGGGCACAATGAAAGCTATCCTCAGCATCGTCCTCGACAAGTCAAATTACCCTCTCTTGATTCACTGCAATCACGGAAAGCACCGAACTGGATGCGTTGTCGGAGTTGTCCGAAAGATCGCCGGCTGGGACGCCGAGAGCGTCGTGGCAGAGTACAAGAGCTACGCCGAGCCAAAGGCCCGTGAATGCGATGTCAACTATCTTGATGACTTCCAGGTCTCAAGTTTGGGAATTTCGAATCCAATTCCCAACGTGACAAAAGACGTCTACAAAAATCGCAGTCGGTTTCAACCGCGCACATTTTTTCGAGCCGTCTTCCTCACAACTTTTGTCTTGCTGTTGTTCTTCATGTCAGGATCAAAACTGAGCACAGCGACAAGACCCGATCATCTACTTCTCTGACCTTGGCCAGTCGGCGACGGTCGATAACGACATCCCAACAAAACTTTGATCATCTCACCCCCCGAAAAGTTCAATCGAACACGAAAAAGCTCTTTTCACAAACTACACATGTACAACCGATACTTTCCCTTTTACTTATAACAACCTCGATTCGGCAGACAGCGACGACGTGTCTGAGCCACCAAGAGAAGGATTTCATATTTACCACTCGAAAACCAGATGTGTCGAGGTTTTTTCTACTCATGACTTACTATGCATTTGACGGCAAGGGCCGTATGGGTTTTGGGAGACGAATCAAGGGCTGAGAATGTCTTCCGGACTGGCGTTTTATTCTAAAGAGATGGAGAGGCACTGAATGCTAGACTTTGGGCTGGAGATTTCCCTTTTCGACAGAGGCATGTGTTTGCTTGTTGATGTGATGGGAGAAGCAAAAGGCGCATTGGAATACAGTATTTGAACTGTATTAATAGATACCTACTGATGATACCTGGATAGCAGGGCGTTGGGTAAAATAGCAGAAGAAAAAAGTGCTATCACTTATGAGTTCCAACACATGCGATGCTGGCAATGCTCCCGTGATTAGAGCTATAAGCTTAAGTTTATGCCTTGGGCTAAAAGATGGAGGTCTCACTCATCGTAATGATAAAGGAAGCCCAAGTTATCTTTCTCAAGTCCCATATGCGATAGCAAAGCATCGCAACCCCTTCAATATATATCCATCTGACTCATCTGATCCTCTGGACAGCATGACTAACACACTTGGGTAGGATTGAGGCTGGTGATGCTATATTTGGGTGTCACTGCAACATGTGTCAGCCACAACAGCAACATGGGAATAGAGTCAATTACCACTCCAGCTTATAAAGGAACATTCTGCATGTTCTAGATGACGGGCTCATCATGTATGTCAGGGTCGCTTCGGTTTATGTAAATCTGCCTCGCCGTCTCGTATTGCGAACAATTGTTGGTGGTAAGCTCGTTCCCGATGCCTGTCGAGATTCGTGTTGCTTTATGATCTGACCCTGTCTTGAAGCATTGCAACTTCATGACTGGCAGTTTCTACTATGAGAAGATGTTACGCAGAAATTTGCTTTGTCTCAGATATACGGGAGATGACTTGTGAGTCACTGCGAAGGGTTACAGTATTGTGAGGTTTGCTGGCGCTAGTTTGTTATCCTGGCCATGTGAAATTGATAGACAAATGTTCATTGTCGTGACGCATATGCATCTTCATTCATAATCGACACACCCAACTGCCGGACCAACGGCTCCTAAAGTCTCAATCCACGCTCCCATACATCAAACATATCGTACAACATCTATCATACAGCCAACACAACGCTAATCCTAGTTCCCCCATCGGTTCCTGTCTACTCTAGCCTTCTCATCCTTCTCAAAATCACCATTAGCATAGACCCAACCACCAGCAACGCAGTTCGCGGCCCCCAATCCAATAGCCGTGCCACGCACGACCCCTCGGACCGAGAACCGACCACGGAAAGGCTGACGTCGTCGCAGAGCCAACAGCACGTAGAGTCCCGACCAGGCAGCGGTTAGACCAGCACTGCCGGTTGGATAGCCGGACAGGTTGAGGTAGGACGAGAACAGCAGCGGAGGTGTGAAGATGAAGAGGGGCAGGGATGGGGGCCGCGCGTGTAGAGCGGTGATGAGGGTTGCTAGAAGAGATGGAGGGAGAGATGCAGCTGTTTTGTTGTCAGTATATAACTTGTTTTCTTGAGTCACAAGGGCATTTTCAATGATACTGGAAGTGTGAATGGTACGTGTGAAGGAGTGAGTGACTTACTGCCCCAATCGTTGAGATAGTCAAAAACAGACTTTGATTTAACCGCCGCTACTGGATCTTCATTCGCCATTTTTGCGAATTATATGTAAGTGAGAAATGTAACAGTTGCAATTGGCGCTTAGCGATGAGCTTAGAGTCGTGATGCAAAAGATTTGGAGCTCTTCTGCTACCCCGGTCAATTTGTGACGTCGTGCATGATGACTAAGGCACCTCAACTCCAACTTCTACCTAGAATGCAAGGTCACATGTCTCCTCCAACAGCAACGACACGAGGAGAGTCAGCATGCAATGCAGTGGACAAGTCATCTTTTCCCCGTACCAACAGACGCATAAACGTTAATTCCGGCTCGTGATTTCTATTATTATTCTTATTTCCTTAGCTCTGGGGCCGAAACGTTTCGGTTTGGGCTCTAGCTCTTGCGCTCCGCCACAGTATCATCACCCGAAACAGGTAGGTCATATCGTACATCAGAGATCAAAACATTCGATATTCATAGCTTGTGTACGCCTTGCCATCAGAAGGAATGATGGTCCGTCCAAGCGTTGTGTTCTATGTAAGTGTAATAAACATGAAATTGGGTTGCTAAACAATGCCTCTAACAAAAGAAAGAAAAGGAACAGTATTAAAACGGGGTATAATGAGAAGTGAAAAAAGTTTAATCATACACTTTCCGTCATGATGTCGTTAAGATATTCCCGAGTCAGCCTTACCCCAGGACTAGCGTCCGCTGTGATAGTATCGCGGATCATGGGTGTAAGCGCTCTGGTCATACTCGCCGCCCCAGGCTTCATTGGAGTAGCCCTGCGAGTATCCTGATGCATCCCACTGTTGGTAGTTTGTGTCATAGGCTTGCATGTTGTACTGGTCTCCCGAGGGTCCAGCCGTGGCATAGCCTCCAGCGCTCTGATCAGCGCTCGAGAGCAAGTTGAGATCGAAGCCATCTTCAGGGCTGAGCTGTGAGAAGTCGAACTGGCTCAGAACACCCCCTGCTTCCTCTCCTGAGGTGACTATTCGAGACGAGTGTCCGTGATGCTTGCTAGAGCGCTTGGAAGAGCTGCCCCCTCGTCGGGAGCTTGAGCTCGATGGACTGTCGCCGTCGTTGGACTTGCGAGGACTACTCTTCTTCTTGGAAGACTTGGAGCCGGAGCGTGTGTACTCGCAGCGGAGACCATTGCTCCGACATCGTTCGCAGCCATTCTTGTCTCCACTGCACTTGAGCTATACAGGATATTGTCAGCAAATAAGCTCTAAGCGAAAAGGGCGAGCAAAGATCTTGGCGTTAGAAAGCCTTGTTAGGCTAGCCAATGCTTCTGCAGACGTACCTTCTTCTCATGACAGCGATCGCATGCCTGGTGGGAACTGGAGCGGGCCGTGACAGGGTCGAAGCCATTGCGAACGCTCTGGACCTCATCCGTCTCAGGATCGTACTTCCAAGTACCAAACATGGCTATTGCTATTTCTGATAACGGACAAGTATAAGTGAGTGAGTCCTAGGTTGCCCATAGAACGATTGGCGAGAAGGGAAAAGAGAGGTGGTAATAGGCAACTGAATTTTGCAACTGATTGATATCGGCTCAAGTGTAGATATGCTTGGATGGAACTTGTTGTGTCTTGATCTTTATTTTCTGCCTGAATGGAAAGCATCTCGTGGCGTTTTTAAACCCCGAGGCATCTGGTATAAGAACGTCCGCGGACAAGGTAGAGGTCTTATAGGCAACAACGGACTCGATCCAATCCAATCCAACAGAGTGTTGTAGTGAGCGAGCCCATTATCGCGGACCCCATTTTCCACTGTGGGCATGAGGTATCGTGCCGAGCCGCACTGCCAGGCTCCCGTCCATGGGATGTGATACCTTTTGGGTCGGTTTGGTTTAGGTAAAGGGCAGTTGGTCGAGCGCACCCCTGTCTCCGATCTATATGATGCTCCGGGTCTCCGTCTAAGTGGTGTCCCTTGCACGACACACACCGCACTAGTCATGCCGGCTCCTTCAGGAGCAGTTTTTGCATAGGTGACGTATTTTTTGAGTGCGTTGATTACGTTGTTCCTCTATTTTAGAATCTAGGCTGCCTGATTTTACTGAGTTGTTTAGTTCCGTAGCGTTCTTTTGGTGGTTTATCTCTCGTGTAAGGTTATGTAATGCAGGGAGTCTAAGTGACCCGGTCTACCTTAGTTGAGTTCAGGTGGACACTCGTGAGATCCCTGCGATATGAGTGGTCCAACTCCACCTGTGCCTGGAGGAGGAGGCTAAGAAGGCTGGAGTAATTCCTACGAGCATATCCGTCGAATAAGAGAAACATGTGTGCGACGATGTTCAAACTCTGTGTGGCTGTGTCTGCGTCTGCCCTGGAAACAAGAGTTCTAGAGTCCAGCCTGTATATATTGATAGTATGAATAGTGTAGCACTGCATGCAAGGCCCCCAATTCCTCCATTGGGCGCTTATCGATTGCCACGTTCAAGGCTATGTATCCTCTTTTCCCACAATCCAATGCCAGTAAGAATCCCATTTTGCTGTCTGCCGGGTGCCTTGCATCCTTTGATCTACAACATATGATGTAAAACAGCTACAGTTGCTCCAACTGAGCAATTGTCTGTTGGTTGTTGGTTGTTGGTTGCTAATCCCGGCCGTGGGGAAAGGCAACGCCGCAATTTTAGGCAAAAGCCTCCACAGTCGGCAGCGAACCGACAAGCGAACCCTTGAACGTCATAACATTAACCCCAATCGAGACTACAATATGGTATTATCATGCCATAAAGACACCGAGGCTTGACTCACTGCCCCTCTAGCCGGACTTTTTATCAGGTGCATCACAAGGTTATTTAGACATAACGACGAAATTACAACAAAATACGGTTTAAAGTGGTTGCATGAGGTTTTCAGGGAGGGCACGGTGAGTCGATGTCAACGGTGATGGGGGTGGCAGAGCTACGTACTGTACTGGACAGCAGTTGTGAGTGATAATATAGAAGATTGATATGATACTCCAGTATCAGCCTTGTACGGCACGGCATGTTACATGAGTGGTGGGTTTTACGTGGGATGGTTCGAATTTAGGCAGACTGTGGAGGCTGAGGCTGTCATTCTTGGAATCCCCTCATCACTGCAGTATCATGGGACTTGACGATGCAGGCCTCAGAGTATATTTTCTCGTATATTTGTGTTTTTCTATCCAAAACTACTCTTACACTCGCCGATATCGTCATATTCATCCGTGTCTTACTGCTCACCCTTCAACCATCAATCTCCACAAAATGTCTCCTCTACCACCTTCAATCTTCACATCTGGCGCCCGCGCCAGTTGTGAGGTTGCCCACTTCACCCGATCTACATCCTTCTTGACATCATGATACGCCGGTAGTCAAGCTACCCAGCGCACCTGCTTTACCTCCCTGATCTCGAGATATTCTGCGTATTCTAGAAGATCACCCATCGGAACATTGCTGTCGAGCTTCTGCACCGTCCCGTTATTCCAGTGCACTAGAACCTTGGCATACCGCTTGTCGGGTGCCAAGAAGGCCACGATGCGATCACATGATGCTCGGGGGTTAACTGAAATGGTGAACGAAAAACTGTTTTCGCATCGCATTCCATTCCTTGTGTTGTCATATACCTCAAAGATAGGCCTGCCCTTGCGGTTATATCTGTGGGGCGGATGCGAACGGCTTCGACTGGTAGCATGCACGTCGGACATATGTCCATAGTTATCGTGGCTATGGGAGATACCTGTCGGATGGGGGCAACATCTGCAAGTACATTTCGTGGGGTCCGAAGTTTGATACTGTCCTCGCATGTCGAGGGGCATGATGTAAGTACCATAGGTTGAACCTCGCTTGATTTTTGGTGCCCGACCACTGTTGAGCATTGTGTTGATCTCCTCCTGTGGCGAACGATCCCGCCCTCTGTCAGAGCGAGGGCGTCGTCGGTCATTGCTCGCACGGCGCTCTCTGTTCAAATGAGAGTAATCGTCCAATACTGGGCAAGAAGCTGAGCCCCTTCTCGGGCGCAGGTTCTGATCTCTCCTGGGATGATGATGTTGTTGTTCCCACCTCATATGGTAAGGCATTTTGAAATCGCCAGACCTGCGTGAGTACGAGTCAGAAGTTCGACTACTTGAGAACCTGCTGTTGCGACGCCGGTCATAGTCACTGTAAGCACCATGGTTCGAACAGACGGAGTTTCGCTTCCTAGCTGCCGCAGCGTCAAGATCGTAACGCTGTGATGAGTACGACATGTTGGGCTTTGATTCGGTATACAGACCTGATTTAAGTCACGGTTTGGTTTGGGGTGAATTGGCTCTGTGATTTGCGTGGAAGACTGAGTCTGTGAGTGTAGAAAAGGTTCGTGAAAGTACCTTATTTAAAGAAATATGTAGTCGATTGACGAGTCCATCATGGCGACCTTGAAGGTCGGCCCATAGGGTCAACCTTGGAAGTGAACATAGCTTCGACTGAACAATAATCGAGAACATCGACTCTTCTTTGTGCAATTCGTAATGAGAACATCGAGTACTCTTTGTCCATCGTCTCCCGTCTTTCAACATAATGTTCACTCGAACAATGTTCAAAGATATGCTTATGGTTGTTCAGGAGAACTCGTCGAGTCGTTCCGCTTTCATCAAAGAAACCAGTCAAAGGGTTCAGTTACACAACTTCCGGGCTTCCGCAAGGTCATATGTGCTGAGGCTGTTCAGGCCTGGGCAACTAGGCCTTTTGAGAGAAAATAGAAACGGGTCTTTCACATTTACGCGGGTCCCAAGATGGCAGGTCGATTTTGTTTGATTAAACCAAATCCTAAATGGAAGCAATGGGAAGTCGGAAGAATGAATGGCGCAATGAGGCTCGGGGACGCAACGGAGGCCGACTTATGAAAATTAGGGGCACAACCTGAGATAAAGTCCCCTAAAATTCGAGATAAGCCAATGGTCTTGTCTCATGTCGTTTGCGGGCAGCTTCCCCACAGTGGCCAAAGGGGGCTAAGGGTGCGGCAAAAGCCACAAGGTGGAGGCCACTCTCCAAAAGGCCAGCAAAGACATGTTCATTCCATTTCATCCCGCACTCTAATCTTTGCAACCATCTTCATCCTCTATTCTCATCAACCTCCAAATCCTTTGGCCTTGCCATTTTCTCTTTCCTTACTTCTTCTCTTCAATCCTTACCGGTGTTTTCAGCTCATTAATCAAGATGGCTCTCTCTCCTCAGATGTAAGTGGTCCTCCACGCGACAGCTTGTCGCGCAGATTATCTGGTGGCGCAAAGAAGAGAATGCTGACATTTGCGATAGCACCAACCTGATCATCATCCTGGGCATGATGCAGGTGTCGAAGCGCGTCCCCTTCGATGATCCCTTCGTGCTCAACGTTGTTCGCGCCGTCTACCTCGCCAGCAACGTCATCATTGCTGCTCTCTACTTCTACACCCAGCTGAAGATCAACAAGAAGAAGGGTACGATAACCTCTCTCCTGAGGCAATTTGAAGCATCGCAATGCTAACATGAGCTTTTATAGACCTCACAACTCTCAAGTATGTCGAGCCCGCCCCTATGGGCTCCACTGAGGAGGGCAAGCTCGTGACTACCACCATCCACGCCTACGATAACCAGCAGATCCGCACCGCTTTCCGTGGCCAGGCTATGGGTATCGCCATGATGGCCTTCATGCACATCTACATGAAGTACACCAACCCTCTCCTCATCCAGAGCATCATCCCCCTCAAGAGCGCCTTCGAGAACAACATGGTCAAGATCCACATCTTTGGCCAGCCTGCCGCCGGTGACCTCAAGCGTCCTTTCAAGCAGCCCCAGGGTTTCATGAGCGCCATGCAGGGTGGCCCTGCCCAGAGCGACAAGAAGGCCGTCGAGGCTGCTGAGCGCGCTGGCCGTGGTGGTGCCAAGGAGGAGTAAGCTAGGACTTCTGAAACGAATTCCAGCTTTAGAGGATAGCGTGGACCGTAAGCTAGGGTTGTGATAGACCTTGGTTGTACTATAATACAGGTGTCATGGCTCGCAAAAGTATTTGCTTGTGGCGAATGTCAGATTCAAGGAACTGGGACATATTGAGCAATTTCTTGAAATGATATCTAATGTAGAAAATCATGAAGATTATTACGAGGACTTGAGGGTTATAACCTCAAAAGCCATGTACATTTGGTGACTGTTGAAAGTTTGCGTAGGCTGCAGTCACGTTTTCTCGTGTAAATTGGTGCCATAATTCAGATTTCTAGATCGCGACAATCCGCCCCTCCGCCACCCATTGCCGTCATCGAGGTCCCTGAGTCAAACTTCTCTCTTGACGACTGCAATCGCCCTTTTCTCTCTAACTTCTTCTTTTTCACTTGTATTGTGATTTCGTGGCGAAGCCAGCTGTCTTTCTCTTCGCATTGTTCTTTTGGTATTTGATCTCCACTCCGATCGCTCATCATGGAACGGCCATCTACACCACCTCGGGCAACAAAGCCTGCACCCACAATCACTCCGCCGACCCCAGAAGTTACGAAGCGCATAGTATGTAAAGTTCTGGAGTAAATATGTCTATTCTCTAGAGATACTGACCTGTATCTAGGAAGAGAACCGACTCCGCGCAAAGGCGATCCGAGACCAGCGTGAAGCCGAACAACGAGCGACCGGCACCGCACCCGAAATCCCCAAGAGCTCTGGAGGCTTTGTACCAACAGAAGACGTTTACATCTCGAAAACTGCCGACGGAAAGCGACCGTACAGCTCTATCTCTACAGCAGATGCTTCTAAGGGAACAAATCGAGATGGGCGTAACAAAGGCGATGAGGAGGCGTTGCGGCCGGCGCGCAAGTTCACAAAGTTCGTCGATTACAACATGAGCGCCATGACAGATACGAAGGGTGGTTTCTTATCGACGGAAGATGATCCGCATAACTATGCTCTGGGCGGCAAGAAGCCTGGACAATCTGAGGATGACCAGCGACCGAAGCACATGAGCGTTCAAGAGTGGGAGAGATTGCAGCTGATACGGAACTTGAAGAGGCTCAAGGCAGGTCCTTTCGAGCCTGGGCTGAGTGTGCTTGCGGACGACGAGACACGAAAGAAGTGCCAGGATTGCAAGAGCTTGGAGATCGACTTTGTCTGGGAAGAGGTCTTCCATATCTGCGTTTGCAACAAGTGCAAGGAGAAATATCCAGAGAAGTACTCGTTGTTGACCAAGACTGAGTGCAAGGAGGATTATCTGCTTACAGACCGTGAGTTGTTCCACTCAAGTTTTCGGACTGTCATCGCTAACATGAAATAGCCGAGCTACGAGACCCTGAGTTATTACCACATCTCTCAAAACCAAACCCTCACAAATCCCATTGGCACGACATGATGCTCTTCCTTCGATGCCAAGTAGAAGAATACGCGATCAAGACGAAGTGGGGGTCATCAGAGGCTTTAGACGCAGAGTATGAGCGACGAGAGACACAAAAGAAAGCTCGCAAGGAAGCCAAGTTCAAAGAGAAGCTACTTGATCTGAAGAAAAAGACACGAACGGATGCTTTTCGCAGACAGGCTGGCAATTTGAGCAAGTCGGGTGCGAGCAAGTTTGGTGATGCAATAGGAGGTGGGCGGCATGTCCATGAATGGGGAAGAACAGTTGAGAATGAGGATGGGATGACGGTCAAGACATGTGTTGATTGTGGTATGGAGGTTGAAGAGCTAGAATTTTGATGCCATCATATTATTGTTTGAGCCTTGGGTTTGGAGTTGGGAGTTATGACGATGCGAGCACCTTGGTAGGCCTAACCAGGCTCAAGGATCATCAGGCATAGAATCAACTTAACTTTGCTGTGATTGGTATATCAAACAAGAGCTTGATTCAGGAGTATACTGGTGTTGGGTAACCAATTCAATCTTCGTCACAATGTTCCACCGTCCTGCATCCAATTAAGGGCTCCTTAGGATTAACTTTACAAAAACCAGCGCTAAAATAAGACACAAACAAGGGCATTGTTTGCCATCAAATTTTGCTTTTGATAGGAGCTGAAATTCCCTGTTGATTATCGGACCCTGTATCGGTGATCCGCACCCTTAGCCAGGGGTTCCAAGTTGATGCCTGACAGCCTCACATCCATTTCCAAAGTCAAGCTTGTTCAACGCTGATTGGCCAAAATCTCAGCGGCAAAGCGTCAATACAGAGGATAGCACCAACTAGCAGCGTGGAGGTACAGGGCACCACACAGGACAGCACAACAGACAGACACACCCGACCTCAAAGTACCCGACCAAGACTGGCAAGCTTGGTTTCTTAGCAGCACACGACCCGACGCTCAATTTTTTGACTTTCTATCGACAGAAAGCAAACCACGATATCCCGATTCGACGTCTATTCAGATAATCCAGAACCGAATCTTGACCGAGACGACAACACGTGCCAAGGCTCGTTGTATCTTTCGCGCAGGAGCTTCCAAGTTCCAACATCTGGCCTCGTCACATCACATCACACTCCATCAACCGCACCGAGCTTGTCCGACTTCGAAACCGGCACTCGCTCGCCTCCATCGCCATATCTCCCAAACCGACTCGAATCTCCATGCACCCGCCCAATTGAGAGAGGCGCGCCGCGATGGGCCCTAATGCTGGCAACGGCGTGGGCGGCCTGGAGATGGGACCTATGATGCAGGGCAATGGCTCCAACATCCCCCAGGCCACCGAGTACACCCTCCAGGGCGTCATGCGATTCCTGCAGACAGAATGGCACAGACATGAGCGCGATAGGAACTCGTGGGAGATTGAGAAGCAGGAGATGAAGGGCCGCATCGCCAACCTTGAGGGTCAGGCGCGGAGGGCGGATGCCACTCAACGCGTGCTGAGGAAATATGTGACTATGCTGGAGCGAAAGGTCAAGGAGCAGACGGCTCAGCTTCAGGGGCAGGAAGCCGTTGATGCAGAGACGGCGGCTAAGAATGATCGGGCTGCTAAGATACAAGAGAAGCTGAGATGTGAGCAATGCCCCTTTTTGTCGACTTTTTTCATACTAACATTGTTCCAGCTACTTTGGAGGATATGCCCGTACCCGGTGTCGATGGCGTTAACTATGAGAAGCTCGACAGAGGTGACGAGGAAGCTCAACGACAAGATCTCAAGACGTTCCTTGACCAATGCCAATCCGAATTTATGTACCTTATGATTACCCCCGCGAACCCGCAGCCACCTCGAGAATCCCCCCCGCTACCGATCATGGAGGATCTGCGGGAAGTCGAGGCGTTTGGCATGCCAGCTCCCCAGCAGCAGTTCCAGCTACCAACACGAAATGCTCAGAATCACGCTCAAGAAATGAACTCGAGGGTATCTCAGCAGAATCATGCGCCTCATGGTCAAAACCAGCAGCAGCACTTTGGCCAGAAGCAAGAACACCAGCCTCAGCCAATGGTGCGGTCCGAGCATCCACCCGTCATGTATCAAAACTCTAATGACTGGTCTGCACCTGTGTCAGTAACATCCCGACCGGTTGAAGATCACATGTCACAAGCAAACCATGCGGCAGAAGTGCTAGGCGGAATGGATGATTCCGCTGAACTTAGAGAGAAACACTCTGCACAACCTGAGAACGATGGATGGGAGTTCCCTGAGGGCACATTCCCTGAACCCGGAAACTCCCAGCCCAATTCTCAACCTAACCGCCCTGATACCGATGCTTTCCCTACCGCTGATAACCTCCCTAAGTCGCCGAGCAGACGAGATAGCTCCCACCGACGAAAAGGCTCTATGTCTAGAAGACGAAGTGCCGATCATGAGCTAGCTTTGGCTGCCCAAAAAGCTGAGAGTGGTAATTTCAAGCTCAGATTTGGACTCCGAGGTCATCTCGACACTGTTCGCACAATAATTTTCTCTGGAGGCGGTAGCCCAGGCGAGCCAGAAATCTGTACTGGAGGAGATGACGGTATGATCAAGCGCTTCCACATTCCTCGATTAGACGGTCACCCTGGTGGTCTTGCGCACACAGCGTCAGACCTTGATGTTACAGCCAACTTTACGCACCGTGGTCACTCAGGAGCAATTCTGTGTTTGACATCGTGGTCACCCTCGCCGAATTTCTCAACTGGAGGTCGCGCACAAGGCGACGGCTGGATATTCTCCGGTGGCCAAGATGCGACCATTCGAGTTTGGGAGCGTGGAAGAGTCGATCCTAAGGCGACTCTTGAAGGACACACTGATGCTGTCTGGGCTATCTGTGTTCTGCCAGCAACTCTTGGTCAAATATTCGGAAGCTCAAGTCCTTACGGTAGTACGGATCGTATCTTGGTTGTTTCGGGTGCTGCAGACGGCAGTGTTCGTTTGTGGTCAGTGAGCGCGCCTCCTCAGCTGAGCTCACCACAACCTGGAACGAACCGAGCCATGACCGGTCGCGGAGGTAGAGTCCGTGGTAACTCGATGAGCTCCGGCAGTGGATTCTCCAATACCCCCCAACCTACTATCGCCTCCAACTCACCCTTCAACCATACACTTGTACACAACATCTCGAGGTCTGACGGCTCCACCGCCAGTCCGACGTGCATCACACCTCTGGGTACCACTGGAGAGTCGTTCGTTGTCTCGTACTCAGATGCCGCCATTATCGTTTATGATACCCGAACCGGTGAACAAATCGGCAACATGGACAGCCTTGAAACATATGATCAGTCTAACAAGACCAGTGTCAACGCTGTTGTGGCGACGACAATCGGTCTTGATCAGGCTAATCAGAACCACAGTGGTAGTATAGGTGAGGAAGATGCTAGCGCAGGTGCTACTGGAGGTGGACGATCAATGGCTGGCTCAGGTGTTGAGGGGACTATCATTTCTGGCCACGAAGACCGCTTCATCCGGTTCTTCGATGCCAACAGCGGTAAGTTTCTTATCTTACGAGTAATGACAAATACTAACAATCTCTCAGGTCAATGTACATATAACATGATTGCTCACCCCGATGCCATCTCCAGCCTTTCCCTCAGCCCCGACGGTCGTGAACTCGTCAGCGCCGGTCATGACGCCTCACTCCGCTTCTGGAGTCTTGAGAAGCGTACCTGCACGCAAGAAGTAACAAGCCACCGCGTGATGCGGGGCGAAGGCATCTGCGCCTGTGTATGGAGTCAAGATGGTAAATGGGTAGTCAGCGCTGGCGGCGACGGCGTGGTAAAGGTGTTTGCACGATAATGGTGATAGATGCTTTACATGTATGTATGTCATGATATGGAGGAGCTTCTTTTTTAACGGTACGGATGGTGCATTGTTGCTTGGTGGACCATGATATTGTAGCAGTTGAATTGGGGAGCTCAGCAACGAGACGGGAAACCCAAGTGTCATAGTATCTGTATGTGTTGGTCCTGGAGGAGGGTGATTTCGCTTATTTATACTACTCGTCGATACCCGGCATTTAGTGGTGGCTTATCTTTACTTCTAGTATCATCACGGAGTGTATTCATAGTAAGATATTCTTGATAGCAAAAAGATCGGGTAGCTAACTGGTTAGTGATCTAACGTAATGAATGGGTGATGAGAAAAATGCAAAAAAGAAGACCTGCGTATCGCAGGTGGCTGGATCTCTCCCGCCGGGAATTGAACCCGGGTCTCAAGCGTGACAAGCTTGCATACTGACCACTATACTACGGAAGACACTTTCCTAAACAGGCTTAGCCTGCTGTAGTGAGAGGGGGTTATACTGAGGACGACGATGATAGAGTATATCAAGTCAACTTCCAATTAGACAGTGACCCATGCCTGTATTGATGAGTCGTTGAACCTGTGCTGCCAGTATTTTAGACGCTCAGAGCTATCTGAGGCAGGCAAATACTACAGTGGGGTGTCTTTTTTACTTTACATACCTTCGATTTTGTAAACGTCGTGCTGATTGTTACTTTCGACCTGACGATCTAGGGTATGCAGTCTCCGTCGAGCATGATAGCTTATGCCATGAGCTGTAACCATTAACTTGTAAATTTTTGACGAGGTACCAATGAGCCTTTGGTTTCAGTTGACTTCTGGTGGGAATTGAGTTTAGTAAATTTCATCCAAAGGCAGGGTTTCCGCAATCAAGCGAGTAGCAACAAGGATACGCAATCGCTCGATGACTCTTAGAGACAAGGGCCGTGCATCAAACGTCATTCACAAGTAATTAAGAACTCTGTTTATTTGCTATTGGGCATTAAGAGCTTGTCCATGTTATCTGTGTGAGTTACATTGAGATCAGCCTGAGAACATTGAAGCCAACTCTATTCTTCCCTTCTGCCACTGAGACTTGGTGAAACTTCCCAATCAGGAAAGTATTCAAACATTGACCAGGTTCCCCGGATCATGGATCACCTGACGTCAAAGCCGATGGACCTCGGCATCTTCATTGAACTCATACAGTAGCTTCCAAATTGCTGACATTCAGAAATGGGAACTCTAGACCCATAAACATTTTCAAAATGCCGACATATGAAACAGCCCAAGATCAGTTCATCACTGTAGATGGCATCAAGTTCGCCTACAGGCGCTTCGGCGCGAAACAAGGCGTACCCCTCACATTGTGTATGCACTTTAGGTGAGTTCTCTTCAATTCTGAGCTACGGGCAGAAACTGACGATACTAGGGGAACAATGGACCATTGGGATCCAGCTCTTATAAACCCTATCGCGGCCAAACGCCCCATCATCACCATTGACAACGCAGGCGTAGGGCGCTCTGAGGGCGAAGTCCCCAAGCAATACAAGCAATGGGCACAATACTACATCAACGTCCTCCGTGCACTCGGCGTCAACAAGACTGATGTGATGGGATTCTCCATGGGCGGCTGTGTCGCTCAGCTCGTCGCCCTCAACGGAAAGGATTTTGTCCGCCGTCTCATCCTCTGCGGAACTATGCCCAGCACAGGCGAAGGTGTAGTACCAGCGCCTTCTCTGAAAGCATTCAATGCCCTCAATGCTGCCAAGACAGAGGAAGAGCACAAGGAAGCTTTCTTGATGAGCATGTTCAATACTTCCGATAAGAGCAGAGCCGCGGGTGAGGCTGCTTGGAAGAGAATCACGAATGCACGAAAGGATAGAACTGATCATGTTGATCCTGCGAATGCTCGTCGGCAGGGAATTGCTTTTGCAAAGTTTATGGATCCGAAGCAGGCTAAGGATGCGTCTTATGATCGGTTGGAGGAGCTCCGTATCCCTGTTCTGATTGCAAATGGTAAGTCGAGTGGGTGTCAAAGTTGCAAAGCACTAACACAAGAGTAGGAAGCGAGGACCTTCTGCTGCCTACAGAGAACAGCATTGTGATATGGAAGAAGTTGAAGAATGCCCAAGCGCAACTACACTTGTACCCTGATTCTGGGCATGGATTCCTGTATCAATATGCGGATGACTTTTCCAAGCTGATCAATATCTTTTTGGACGATGAGCCCAAGCTATCAAGCCGGCTTTAGACAAACAGACACATATGTACGATTACCCGCGGCGGGCGTGAATAGAAGTTTGAATGAGAATATGTTTTTTGTATGTAAAGATTGTGTATATGCATCAACGCCTATCTAAGTTCACCCATAACCAAGCCTAAATAAAGAAACTAACGCCTTTTCCTCTATCCCAGACCAGCTATACTACAAACATCCCTAAGTTTATTTCTTGCACTTGCACTTAGGATCAAACACTACAGGGCAATCACAGCAGACATCATCCTTGGACCAAGTGATATGAGCACCCCAGTTGTAGACCTGGTTGAGGGTGTTGTACTCAGAGTACGCCTTTTTGACCTTCCCAGTCTCAGGGTTCAAGAAAACCATGTCGATACCGTTGCCGCGACCACGACGAGTTCCCTTGGGAACCTCGAAGTCGCCCTTCCAGTAGAAGGTGAAGGAGTTGCAGCCGTAGGCGATGGGTCCTTTGATGAAGGCGCTAGGGTCGTTGGTCTTTTCAGTGTTGCCTTCGATGAGTTCCTTGCGATTCTTATAGATGGGAGGAAAGTCATCGTTCTGAAGCTGTTAGTCTGATGGATGCGATAGAAAGGTGAGGATATGTTTACCTTGGCGTACTTGTTGATCTTGGAGGATGATGAAGTCCACCAGATGGACTGGGAGTAAAACTTGACGTCCTCCTCGAAAATGGTCTTGGCCAACGCTCCACCATCGGTGATACCAGAGAAAGTCGAGACGTATTTGTTGACTATAGACTCAAGCTTGCTCTTCGAAATGCACTTTGTACTCTGCGTAGTCGCCTTCTTGCCTCCGGTATTGGTAGCACCAGAGCTGGAAGCCTGCTTCTGCCCAACAGGCTGATACTTGTTCGTCTCAGGATGGTCATAATTTCCTCCGTAAGCGTTATATCCACCCTTGGGAATACCAGCGGCAGGAAGAAAACCGTCAGCCCTGCGGTGGATGTTTTTAGCTGTAGTTGAGATGGCGCAAGCCAGGATAGAGAGAGCGAGATAAGCCTTCATTTTGAATGATGAACCACAGTTTTTGTTTTAAAGAGAGTGGAATTGATCTAAAAAGATCAGGAGTTTCAAGTTTGTGGAGTGGTGGTTAAAGAGAGACTGAGACATGGCATCCGCAAACGGGAGGACCTCGTCATCTTATACCCTTGTGACCGTCAAGTCGATCACTCGTGGGAAACTCAAATCATATTGAGGATCGACTTGTAAGTTTGAGCTATTGTTGCTCTAGATTTGCGTGCCTTTGATGGTGGCCGTGGCAAAATTCCAGTTGTCCCTGGACTAGACTCGATGCAGCGGATGTGGAATTGAACTTAAGGGGCCAGTTGAAGATACTGAAGATCATATAGAGTAGAAAGGAAGCAATATATATGATGTAATTAGAAGGAGTTTGTGTAGCTGCGTTCGTAGACTGAATTGTGCTGTGTTGTAGAATGTCTCACCTCCCTCACAAGTGGTTCATCTGAGACTATTCCCGTATCTTCAACATCTGAGACCAAGACTTGACACAACCAAAGGCGTTCCTGTGGCGCAACCTAACCACAAGCCATTCGAATACTTACACACCAAGAGACTGGTGATCTGTGTAAGTGTACGCCTACAATAGTTGGCCCAGGAACTTCGGAATGTTGTCTCCTATCGCCAACCCCGACCCCAGCACGTATCCGGCAAATGATACGACGTCTGTGGCCCTTCCATTTCTTCTAGTCTCAGTGCTCACTGTTTTCCCTACAATTGCTTGAGTCGTCTATTGTGTTTCGAGATCTTGATCGTCACTGGGCGTGTTTCCTCGTTCCGAACACCTGGGCGACTGTGGAAGCGCGCACAATAGTGGTGTCGTTTGGCGCCAAGGATTTCAAATAATGCTTTTATGTGGATAGTCTGGTGGTGACTTACTTCATGTGGCGGAAGAGGCTATCCTGTTGATGTCATATTAAGGGCTTCAGCAAAATAGCCACGGCGTTGGCCAACCGTCTCTCATCAGCTTTCCTTAATTGCTTCATGGCTCCACGGATGTCTTCTTAATCAGGCATGTCATGTGAGGTCATGAAATGTTATTACAATACCCTGAAGACCAGCACACGCTGCTTCCACTGTACTAAGCATCCTGGGGTTTCAGTTGAGAGCACAAGTTTGGTACCAATTACAATCTTGATTTTCTCATCATAGAATTGTACAACACTGAAGTCTTGAAAATCCTTCAAGACGAAACTTGGTATGAGTCAGTGGGAAATATCCCTCGTCTAGTGAGCAAATCTGAAGTCCAAACGCTGCTGACCCTCATCCGTAGTGTTGAGGATATAATCCTGCTGTTGCTCCTTTGTCAAAGCATTCCATCTCGCATCGCGGACCTTGTTCCTCCAGACATAGAACGCCTTGACGATATAGAATAAGACGATATTTGCAGATGTGATGCCAAGAATGACCCTGTTACCTCGTCTGTACAGGGGCTGATCGTCTTCGCGGAAGATGTTAGATGCAGCAATGTTACCAGTCTGGACGAACATGTTGTACAGGGCAGCGCTGATAGCCCTCGTGCGCACACTATTACTGTTCTTGGCGTTCCAACCGACGAGAATAGCATGGCAGTACGGGTAACTCAGAAGACCTGTGATGAGAGCGTATCGAACCCAAGGGGATATATCACCAGGAAGGACGACGAGGGCGAGAACCCATGGGAAGATCCAGATGTTGGAGAGGGATGATAGCATGCCTCGTTCTTTGACCCGCTCGGAAAGCCAGGTGATGATGAGTAAGTTGACAGCGTAGAGGAATTGAGATGGAATAGCCAGAAGATTGGCTTCGAAGACGGAAAAGCCGATTTGACGCAGGATAAAGGAGAGATAGGTGTTGAAGGGAGCGGGAGGGATGTACACCATGAGGCCGATGATGTAGAGCGGCCACTGCTCCCAGTCCTTGACGGCTTTCCAGAGCTTGGAGAGATTGACAGCTTCTCTGTGAAAGGTGTTAGTCCATGAGCATAGTTGGTGCCTCGGAGGTAGCGTACCTGTTGTTCATATCACCCTTGCTAGGATCATCACGAAGGAGTCGGTTCACCATGATGTACTCTTCACGTTCATTGAACCAACCATTCTTACCACGGAACCAACTCTTGGTCTGGCAGGGACCGGGAGGCATGAGAACCCAAGAGAAGAGACCGATGATGAAAGTGCCAATAGCTTCAAGGAGGAATCTAAGAGCCATGTGAGCTTGAGATTCCCAAGTTGACAAGCATTAGTACTTACAGCCATCGCCAACCGCCCCAACCGAGGACGCCTCGCATCTGAAGGATACCAGCTGCGAGAAGAGAGCCTAGAATGTTGCTAGTGCTCAGGGCAGTCCAGAAGAAAGCCAGTCTGATGGGTAGCTCATTGGACTTGTAGAAGTAAGTGAGCCAAAGAACAATATCACTATCTCTGTCAGTCGCTATTATCATGCCAGGGTGCAGATGACTTACGGAATGAATCCACCCATCAAAAGACCCAGAAGAGCCTTGATAGCAAAATAAGCACCCCTACTCTGCAGCGCAGCTTGTGAACCCGCAACAAGTGACCAACTGCAGATGAGAAACGGGATCCATCTATCAGCACCAAGTTTCTTGCTAATTAAGCCACTTGGCAGCTCAGCTGAGAGGAAGGACACAAGGAAGATCTAAATGGTCAGTCGAAGGACCGGGCCGAGCAGGGGTAGACCTACAGTTTGGCCGTAGTTGAAATCGTTAGTGTTCATGCCTACTTCAGGCAACTAGAAGAAACTATTAGTCAAGATTTCACACCAGATGCATCGGAGAATTAACTTACCATGTTATCGGAAATAGCACGGTTGATGTTTCGTCGGTGGAAGTCTAGAGAGAGGAACATGACCCATGCCCAGAGACAGATGCGGAAGTCAATCTAGAGACAAGCGCATGTTAGTCAACTGGCTTCCAGAAGGCCATATAGTGATAGTAGTATAAGTCTCTTGCGGAAGAGCAAAGTACCTTTCTAACAAGCTTCTTCTCTTCCTGAGCAGTCCAAGTAAAACTTGGATCAAACCGATGTCGATTCTCATATTGCGCATTCTCATACACTTTTCTCCAACGATCCGCGATCTCTGGATCCGAGAAGGGGTGCTCGATTGACGAATTGGCAGTCTCATCACCACTGTCAAAACGACCTTGATCCTCAGAGTCAGTCTTGCCGATGACCCCCTTGGAGTCTCCAACGGCAGCCATTTTGGATCTTAGTGGGAAGCACTAGTAACAACTGAGAGCAAGTAAGTCCTCGGAGAAAGAGAATAAGAGGTAGGGCCGCGGAGATGTCGAACATGATGTGATGTTGTGTGGTGCAGGGCTGGACTTATAAAGGCTGGCATCTCCCCTACCAAGACCAATTCTTTTGGACATTGATCTAACACTCTACAGTACTGCCCCCATGCTGCCTGGGATGCCTCTATGAGAAGACACGGGGGTTATCAATGTCGCGATGGACTACGGAAATCACCTCAGGACTCGGCGAACGTGTGTTTTCTGGGCATGACCAGCCGGTTCAGGGTTAATCGACGCCTCTAGGATAAACTACGACGCTGGGATTCTGAACCGAGTCAGCCAAGGTATCAAGATACAGCAGCTCTTGTTGAACCTGGGGGTCCGGTCCAGACCATGAGCCACAACCAAAGAACCAATAAAGACCTCTCGATAAGTCAAGAGATTTAAGCTTACAATTAGTACAAGAGATGGGGTGCTTTGGAACTAGTGATGGTCGAGTTCGGAGGTTTGTCCTATCTTATGAGAATAGAGGCATGACGTGCTCGCGATAGGGACCAATCACTGGGTGATCCGACCGAGATGCCGTGAAACGAGAATGCTTAGGCTACTTTATGGAGAAATACTCAGACTTGGCATGGTTCGGTAGTTGGAAGTGTTACGGGGCATTTGTACGGATAGTTGATATCGAGTTGCTGGGGTAGACTATTATATAGCCATTTCCCGACGATAGAGATATTTGAGACAACTGCAACTCTCAAATTTTGAGCCACATATAATTATAATACCTACACAACTTATTCCATAGGCCTTTAGAACTTCTAAAGAGTTATGGCCGATATCCGAGACATCGATACTCCGTGTCGATAACCCCGAGTGATAGTCATATTGCGTGACCCATCCCCAGGAATTGCGCCAACTCAATACCACCCCCAAGGCCTCAACCACGAGATCCGACATTGCGCAATACCATGCTATAACGCCGTGATAAATACTCGCAGATCGCCAAGTTACTCTGCATTGTCGTGTTACACTCTCCGTCCCTCTCGGCCGTTGCGTGATTTGATTCGCGTCTCACTGATCAACGCAATAGATCCGATGCTTGCGCGATGCTTTTGGATGATGACAATGGTTGACAATTACTGTTCGTCATTGCGAGTTCTGTATTGCGGATGCATACTTCCCCGCGCTGTGAATTGTATTGGAATGGTATTTGTCAGATGAGGAGTGAGTGGTGTATATAAAGGTCGTAGAGCTCCAAGTGAACTACACATTTGACGTTAAACCCGTACCAAAGACTTAAACAATATTTGATAGCAACCATACACAATGGCTCCCTCAGCTGTTGAGACTCAGGCTCCTACAGCCGATGCACAGAAAGTAAAGCTCTACCCCGGCCATGTCGAGGGCGTTTACAAGGAGCTGTCCCCCGTCGCCTACCGTCGTGAAGCCGAAGAGAAGGGTATTGACGGCCACGCTGCTGCAAAGGTATATCACCTCCTCTCTCACATATACTCCGTATACTAACCCTCATATCTCAGTACCCAAACTATCTCCCAACATGGAACAAAGACCAAGTCTACCCTCCCCTCGAGCCCTTCGAGCACTACGAACACGGCAAAGACGCAGACCCAACATTCCCCAACCTCCTCAAGTCCACCACAAAGATCTCCCACCTCACCCCCACAATCGGCACTGAGATCGAAGGCGTCCAACTAAGCAGTCTCTCCGACGCCGGCAAAGACGAACTAGCTCGCTACGTCGCCGAGCGCAAAGTCGTCGCCTTCCGCAACCAAGACTTCGCCGACCTCCCCATCTCCGAAGCTTTAAAGTTCGGTGGTTACTTCGGCCGCCATCACATTCATCCCACGTCTGGTTCGCCAGAGGGTCATCCTGAGATCCATCTCGTGCATAGAAGCGCGGGTGATAAGTCGTACGAGGAGTTCTTCAAGACGCGCGTGAGCTCTGTGGCGTGGCATTCTGATATTACGTATGAGCAGCAGCCGCCTGGAACGACGTTTCTTTATGTCCTTGATAACCCCGACACTGGTGGCGATACTCTTTTTGCGAATACTGTCGAGGCGTATAACAGATTGTCGCCGACGTTTCAGAAGTTGTTGCATGGACTCAAGGCGACTCATTCTGGGATTGAGCAGGTCAATGCTAGTGTGAAGAAGGGAAGTATTAAGAGACGTGAACCAGTTGTTAATGAGCATCCTATTGTGCGAACACACCCTGTTACCGGGGAGAAGTCGCTCTTTGTCAACCCTCAGTGTAAGTCATCTCATGCAAGACTTGGAGAAACAAGCTAACGGCTACAAGTCACACGAAGCATCGTTGGTCTCAAGAAGGAAGAGTCTGATGCTATTCTCAACTTCTTGTATGAGCACATCGCATGGGGCGCTGACTTCCATGCTCGTGTGAGATGGCAGGAGAAGACTGTTGTTGTTTGGGATAATAGATCAGTTCAGCATACTGCTATTCTTGACTGGCACTCTGGTCAGCGACGACATCTTGCTCGCATCACACCACAGGCTGAGAGGCCTTATGAGACCCCTTTTGAGGGTTAGGACTAAGATTGGATAACAGAGAAATAACACGTGAGATAGTGTCTCCAGGGCAAAGATCCCAGAAGACGAGCCAAGAATACAAGTCATAACTGCATATCCAACCAAGCTTCATTATCATACTTGTCACACGAGCAACTTTGCGTGTCAATAGTTTCATTGATATTCCAACATGACTCATCTGGTAACTTATTCTAACCAGCCACCATGTTCATAAAATACTTCGTTTCTCATCCAACGCCGCACATGATATTCCCAAGCAACACAAACCGCCCTCTCTATCTATGCATAAACCTCAATTCATAGTACTCCAAACCTGATGCCCAAGCATTGTCGTCAATAGCCCAATTCCGTACTTGCCAGCGCCTTCGTTCTCCTGAAAAACCTCCAGTCCAAGCCAGCAGACCGCTGCCAGCTCGACTACATTCAGCACAGAGCTGATGTATGTCGCTGTGGTAGGGAGTCTTGTTTGTCGGCTTGTTTCGCCTGTTTCTCGCAATGCAATGATGCCTACTGCTGATAGCAATGCGAGCTGGACTTCTCGTCCAAAAGGCATGGAAACTGCTACAGTGAGACCCCAGAAAACGAGCATCACAGCCAGAGCGGTGAATTCAACACCAAGGTTGTCGAACTGAGGTGTACCAGTAGACGTGCGAGTTTCTGAACCCCGTCTGAGTGCGGAGCCTCCTGAAGACCCATCAGGATAGCTTTGTTCCTTTCCCAAGGTAAAGCTCTGACTCAGGAGGTCAGCCAACCCATTAGCCTCGTCATTACTGTGTTGAGGCGCAAAGAAACTGGGCGGCTTGAACGAAACTTCACGTTCGTCATCTTCATTCTCATCCCTCTTCTTAGCCGCGCCTCGAAAGAAAATACTCTCCTGCTGTGCCGGCTTGGTTCTGATAATTGGCGCGTTAGGAGGGTTTCGTATACGCTGGGATGGATTCGTCGGTGCAGGAGGGACCTTGTACCAAAACGGGCTTGTTTCGGCGCTCACGGGTGCCTCTCCGAACGACTTTCGGGGTCCATTGGAGGAGGGCGTATCCTGGAAAGCTCGGTATGGCGACTGAGATTGAGTCTGAGATTCGGTTGGTGTCCAATCCATCTCGTCCGAGTATCCAAGGTCTTGTGTCTTTCGAGGTGTGATGTTGAGAGCGTTGAATTGAGTACGAGTGCTTCCAGGGGCTTTAAAAGAACTACCAGGGGGCAGTGGTGGTGGTGAAAATGTCCTGATAGGTGACGGATTGAACCGATCTGGCTGGGGTGTTGCCGCAGGGGAGTCTAAAGCTTCATTCAACAATTCGGAGAAGGTCTTTGGTTCCTCTCTCTTTTCTCGAGTAATCTTAGGTTGCTTCGGGGGTGAAAACGTCGTGTTTGAGGTGCCAAAAAGGGGTGTGGTATCGACTTTGATAGACCTTTTTGCGGCAGAATATATCTGAACATATTAGCACCGTTTTTTAAGGTGTAACTTCCTCGGACAACTTACCATGACCATAACAACTGACATAACCACGTGCGCGCTAAGTTGGGCGTTCCGTGATTGAGCCTGTCCTCCGTCCATCTCCAGCACCCGGCGGAATAGGAAGCGAAAAAAGACGATCAGCCCCTGAAAAGCATACCACTGCGTGAAACCCAGGAGATGTCTTGTGAAGCCTCGGCTGACTTGCACGAACTGAGGATTCCACCATGCCGATAGTATACTCGCAACAACGGCGCTGTTGATGAGAGTATCTGCTGAAGGAAGAAATGCCACAGCCAAGCCCAGACCCTTCACAGCCAGCGTCGACCAACTCATATCGTCCGGATCGTACATTCCCACATCTTCATGTTCCAACGCCAAAGTGACTGCTCTGAGATGCCACAGCATCTGCATCGCCAATCCTCCCCACCACAACCCTTTGCCTAGGCTATCAACCCAGTCTAGAGCGCCCTTCTTTTCTGGTGAAATCTTTCTCCCTCTGCTCTTCTCCATCATCCGTCGAAGATGGTCCGTTTTAGCCGTATATCCCGCCCTTCGTATCTGACCATCGACCCTGTCGGCGCATTCGTCACAAACTTGAGGATATCGTTCCTCCAACCCCTTTCGGAATCTGTAGTAATTTCGCTCGAGCTCGGGGTAGTCGGGGTGATTCGTATCGTCGGGCAGGTACTGCGCTAGAGATGACGTAAATAGCCGCTGATTTTTCAGACATGTTGCGCAAAAGATGCTATCTTTTGGGGAGGATGGAGATGAATGTCGAGGAACAGCGTATTGGGTTGCGGGAGCTTCACGCTCGGTGGCTACTGGAGGATCCGTAATCTCTCCATTCTAATCTTCATTAGTAACTGCATTAAAACATGGACGTGATCATCATACTTCATCGAGGTAGTTTGTCGCATCGCATGATAGGCATAGGAACTGCCGTGTGATGCCGTCATATTTTGTATTGGACCTCTTCCCGCAATAAAAGCAGGTCAAATATCTGGTCCCTCGCAGGCGCGGCATAGTCCCAAGACCATCTCCCTACGAAAAACAGGAAGGGGATGAGAACAATGGTGATGTGGAAAAACGTTCTAACGAGCGTGTTGTTGATCAACGTAAAAACAAAATCAAGGATGATGACGGTTGTTTGGGGAGTTTCTGCCGGGCGGTCGGGAGATTTTTAGAGGCTCAGGAACCCTTGCAGCGGGGCTGCAGTTACAGACCCCTGCCCTACGATGGGAGCTACTGGTCTGGAACCTACCTTACCTCAAGCAGGTCTCTTTCACATGAATAGTAAGGTGCGTCTATTGTAAGCATTGAGATAAAAAGAGAATGGGAGTCTTGCTCTAAATGTTCTCGATCTTAGCATTTAATATTGATATTTTGAAGAGAATAAAGAGGCAAGCTTCAGCATGTGACTTCTGCATCAACCCTGTAAAGCATCCTTCTAGAAGGTCGGCAAGTGGAGGTCACGTCACCAATACCACCCAGCTTCACTCAACTTCAGCTTTATTTGCTCCTGTTACACACATTGTAGCATCAACAGCACAACTTCATTCTTATAGTCTCACTCCGTCTGTCAGCTTCTGTCACAATTTCATCTCTAACTCCCAAACAATGCCCTCATCATGACCTCTCAGGCTTCATCATCACACCCTATCCCTCCTCCCCTCCATCTCACAATCCGCTTCACCACATCACAACCAGATCTCGAACTCGACATCCCCTCACCCCAAACAACAACCGTTCTCGCTCTCAAGCACCTCCTCCGCACACGATTATCATCCAAAAGTCGATTACGCCTCATTCACCAAGGTCATCTGCTCCCCGATGCTTCAGCGCTAAGCTCTGTCCTCAAACCACATCCTGCGCCGCCGCGCACCAACGATGATCCGAAGGGGAAAGGCAAGGCTGTTGAGGGTGCGAATGTGTCGCGGATCTATGTTAATTGCTCCATTGGTGATGAATTGACGAGCGACGAGTTGAAGAAGGAAGAGGAGGAGGCGCTTAAGCCACCGAAGGAAGCGACTGGTGATGGTTCGAAACCTACGACTTCAACAAGGCCGCGACCACGGGGGTTTGATCGATTGCTACAGTCTGGCTTTTCGCCTTCAGAAATCGCAACCTTGAGGACACAGTTTACATCTATTCATACATCGCGCTTTACACCAGACGCTATGCCATCACCTGACACCCTGCGCAACATGGAAGACGCATGGATCGACAACAACGCCGAAGGAATCCCGTCCGGGTCTAATCCACTCGAGGACGAAAACTCCGGCATGGCTTCCGTGCTGGAAATACTATTGAAAGCCATGATGGTCGGCTTTTTCTTCCCACTAGGAAGTCTAGCATGGTTGATGCGCCAAGAAGGTATCTGGAGTAAGAGATGGCAGATATTCGTTGGCTTCGGTGTTGTCTTTAGTCTCGTTATTGGTTTCATCATGGAGCTGTCAGGAGACCGGCCTTAGTAGAGCCTTGAAACAGTCCTGATGGTGCTCAGTGCTTCAACGGCGGTAGCATGCTTGGCTTGGGGCTATCGAGTGTTCAGGCGTTAACTTTGGGCGCTGAGGTCATGCCAAAGCAAGGATGGCGTTATGGCTTTACAGGCATTCTATAGACTGCTCCTCAAGGCAGGACAAACAGACAGAATATACCACAGGGATCCAATCCACACGTCTTATTACCATAGTCTTAAGCCTTTATCATTTAAAAAAAATTAAAAAAATTAAAAAAATTGTACGAATTCTTGTAGATTCTGAGATCACTTACAAACTCAACCTAAGCTCAAGTATGCATTATAAAAAGCATTGCAATTTCTGTAAACTTTCATACCGCACTCCTCGTAGCCTCCAAAACAGCTCTATTAGTTTAGATATCACTTTGACTAAGGTTCGCATAGGTTTATTCCTAATCCCTCGAGCTCAAGGTATACTACATCTCTTTTTCCATACCCGACACGCCAGACTCCCAAGCCGGTGAAAAGTATAGAAAAAACACATTACATGATATTTCCCCCGTTTTATAGGTACAAGCTCTGCGCGGCCACAATATCTCTGCGAATCTTGGATAAACTGTCCTCGAACTTCTTCGTTAGATCGTCGTTGCCCATGACCTTGGCGGCCTGGCCCATCTGGCGAAGTAGCTCTTCCAGACGACGGAAGAGACGGATCAAAGAGCCTTCGTAGACCTTTGTCATTTTGCTGAAATGTGTTAGCAGGTGTCTTACTGAGAATTATAGAAGGAAATAGGGACGTACCAAATCTCAATGAAAGGACGTCCTTGGGCCCATGCGTAGACCGTCTCCATCAGCTGCCACTTGAGCTTCTGGACATATTCCTCCTCGTTGACCTCAAGCTTGCATTCCTGGCTGACCTTTGCAATAATGCGAGCCTTGGCCTGAATCTCACGATAAGGTTTCGACAATTCCTCCTTGAGCTGGGTTGTTTCAATCTTTTCGTCAAAAATAAAGCAACTCATGACAGCAGCACACATCTCAGGAGTGAGCTCATTGAAGAAGCGGTCAAAGAGCAATTCGGAGAGAAGCAGCTCGTGACCTTCGGTGGAGGAAATCTCACAGGCAACGCGAGCCTTAAGCTGGACGACTTCGGAATCGTTAATAAAGCCGAGACGTCGCAACACGCGCTTGCGAGACTTGAGTTCGTCCATCTGGGCGATGCTGTACGCTTTGGCGATGGCCTTCTTGGTCTCCTTGACCTTCTCGGTAAGCTTGACCTTGGTGTGGTACTGGTCCCAAAGAGCGGGAAGAAGGGGTGAGAGGTGAAGAGGGTTGGCCAGAAGTCGGGACTCAAGGACTTCGATCTTGCGAAGAAGCTTCTTGAATGAATCATCGGTGATTTCCATGTTCTCGATGGGGTCCAGAACAGGCAGACCATCGGGGAAGCGGCGCTTGACCTCCATGAGGGACTTTGTGAGCGTCTCCTTTTCTGATTCAGACTTGAGGCCTTCCTTGGGTAGGAAAAGCCTAATTTGACTAATAGCCTTGATGCAGGTGAGAAGGCAAGGGACGATCGCAAACTTGATGTCGTCATCGTCGCCGAAAGGTTTGAGGCCAACGGGCATAGGGGTATCTTCGACGGGCTGAGTGGGGTAGAAATCCGCGCTTGATCGGGAGATGGGAAGAAGCACGTCAATAACATAGGATTCCTGAGGGGCATATTCGGGTTCGCCCATCTTGGGTGCGCGGCGAGGGGTCTGGTTGACGATGACGCCCCAGCCAAAGTCGGTTCCGGTTCCAGCAATGGTCTCGTTCTCGTCCTTGGGGTTGTAAATCTGCACCAAGCGACCTGGCTGCAGGTAAGAAATACAGTAGTTGGGATGCTGGATAACAGTGCGCATATCCTTAGTATAGGCGCTGAGCTGCTGTCGAATCTGGTAGTAGTCCTTGACCGTGGACTCGTCGGCGATGCTGGTGTTGTCGCGCTCCTGTTGTAATGACATCAACTCCTTCTCCAAAGAGGGGACGCTAGCCGCGTTCTGGAATTGATGGAAGCATCGTTCGAGCATGAATTCGGGTGAGATAGCTTCGATACGTAGCAAGTTGAGAATCATGTTGTAACCGAGGTAGAAAGCAGAGTTGAGTCGATCTTGATGGCCGGTGACAATCTCCTTGGCGGTATCAGGCTCGAGTTTGTCGTCAATCATCATGATAACAATACCTCGAGCATCAAGACCACGACGACCAGCACGTCCAGCCATCTGAATGTACTCGGATGAAGTGAGAGGGCGTCTCTTGACACCATCCCACTTGGTGACTTGGGTGAAAACAACAGTCTTGGCGGGCATGTTGAGACCAATGGAGAAGGTTTCAGTCGCGAAGAGAACCTTGATGAGAGACTCCTGGAAGAGAATCTCAATAGTTTCCTTGAGAATGGGCAGAAGACCAGAGTGATGGACACCAATACCTCGCTCCAAAAGAGGTAGCAAGTTAATAATCTGAGGAAGCTCTCGATCTCCCTCTGACAAACTCTCAATAGCACTGTTGAAAACCTTGCGAACCATGGCCTTCTCGGAATCGTCGTTGAAGCTGAGCGACGAAATGTTCATGGCCAGGTTCTCACACTCTCGCTTGCTAAAGTTGAAAACAATAACGGGGTTGAACTTCTTCTTGATAGTCATTCGAATAATCTTGGAGATATCCGAGCCACTGTCAGCGCCACCTTTGTTGGTCTTCTTGTTCTTGCCCTTTCCTTTCTGACGAGCATTAGGATCATTGGGGTCAGCGCCCTTCTTTTCCTCAACCTCTTGCATGACCTTGTTGAAATTCTGCTCATTGAAGTTGCTCTTCTCATCAACGATGAGACGAGCGCCAGTACCACCTGAGGGGAAGAAGTAGTTCTGTAGAGGAGTAGGTCGGAAATCGGTATACACAACGTGACAAGCTTGATGATGGATCTTGGCAATCCATTCGGCGAATTGGAAAGCGTTGGGAATGGTGGCAGAGAGGAAGACATATCGGACCTTGTCGGGAAGCATGATGATGGTCTCTTCCCAAACAACACCTCTTATCTTGTCTCTCATGTAATGAATCTCATCAAAGACAACCCAAGCGACTTCTCGCATAATCTCAGAACCGCGATATAACATAGATCGCAAAATCTCAGTCGTCATGACCAGACAACTAGCTGTGGGATTGATAGTAACATCACCAGTCATGAGACCAACATCTCCAAAGATGGCCTCGAAATCTCGGTACTTTTGGTTACTTAGAGCCTTGATGGGACTTGTGTAGATGACTCTTTGGTTGCGCTTCAAACACTGCGCGACAGCATACTCAGCCACAACAGTCTTTCCCGCAGAAGTGTGCGCGGAAACAAGAACACTCTCCTCTCTCTCAATAGACGCCACGGAAAGACTCTGGAAAGGATCGAGCTTGAAGTTCCATGTTCGCGCGGGTTGCTCGGGGGCCTTGTGCTCGGAGAGGGGAACGTATTCGTAGTCTAGATCCGGAGGCAGGGCAACCTGATGCTGGATGTTGTGCGACAAAACAAGCGATGAGTCCTGCTCTGTGAAAGTAGCTGCGCCAGCAACTTCTCTCGACTCGGCCGTCTGGAAAGTATCTGTCATGACAGGACCAACACCATCCTCCTTCTTCCTTCGCTTGGACTCCTGTTGACTAGCGCTCTCCGAAGATTCCTCATCGTCAGAAGAGTCTCCGACTTTTGACGACTCGGTCTTGGCGTCCATGTCAACATCCTCAGTTTTCGCAGCATTGCCGTTCTCGCCATTTATCGCGTTTGCCTTTCTCTTTTTCGTGTCACCCTTGCGATTCGGCACATTCTCATCTTCGCTCGCGCTCGGGGCGTCCACCTTGCCCTCGAACACATCAAACATCTCATCCATGCTGGGCGGTGTTTTACCGCGATCGGCTTCCGATCGCTGCCTGCAAGAAAAAGTGATCGAGATCGGTTGGCTGATTCGAGTCGAATTCTAGTCCTTCGTGGAAATTTTTGGTTATGTGAAAATTGGAATGTTGCCTTTTCGTGTACGCAAGGCAAAAAAGCTCGTCGAAAAAATAGGCGTGAGCTTGTCGTCCAGTACAACACGAGCGAGGGATCGATCGATCGTCCCAATTCGTGGTACACGGGCCTAGGCGATTAAAAAAAAGTTGGTTGATGGGAAGTGGGTTGGTTGCGGCAGAAAAAAAATCCCCCTGGACGAGCTGAGGGCGGTGAATGTCTACAGCATGGACCGGGAATAGATAGGTTAAGTCGACAGAAACTAAGCCAAATTTTTATTTTTATAAGCAAAGATGGACTGTTTATCAAAACGTTGTATTGTCTCAGTGATCTTATAGTATGTCTTCTAGTAAATTAGGCAGACAGGTCATATAATATTTTAAAGAAATGCTCACAGTTAGGAATAACCTTTACCTGCCGAGTCCGCTGCGGTTAGAGCCGACGTCACGTCTCCAAACCTACGATCCAATCACAGCCGATTGGAGATTCCATGTCAGCAAAGTACAAAGTATCTCCGCACGTGACCTGCTAGCGTTTTACTCTCCAAACCTCAGACCACCATCTCTGACCTCGGATGCTATCATCACTGACACATCCCCAAGCTTCCATCTCGCAATCTCCACTCCTCAACGTCAAGGTACGTCGACCTCCGAGTCATTGACCAGCTCACAACTACTCTCCCAACCATCGCGAACCGAATTGACCCTTTACTCGCCGCTACAGATGCTCTCCCGCGCCGCCGCCCGTACCACGACCTCTCTGGTCACCAAGCGAGGTTTCCAGACCACCCGCGCCCGCATGTCCTCGCCCTACCACTACCCCGAGGGCGCCTACAGCAACATCCCCTTCAACCCCCGAAGCAAGTGGTTCGGCCTCGGATACTGGACCTTCATGGCCACCGGCTTCTTCGCTCCCTTCGGCATTGCTGGTGCGTGGTTTCCATCCCGATGTTCTCCGGTCCGAGATGCTAACGAGCTGCGCAGTCTACCAGACCTACAAGCCCCAGTAAATTATTCGTCTGCGGATTGGATTTGCTGTTTGGTTGAAAGACTGGGAAGCCTGGAGGTGGAATGTGGTGTAAATAATCGAAATAGACGTCAGTCATTCTCGACTCTTGATTCGAAATTTCATTTGTTCGACAATCAGCTATATCGAACCATACGTGATATTGCGATTATGATAATCGCTAGCTATGCAATTCCCAGTCAACCGGATCTTTATACACAGAACACTAGAGCCCCAGGGTATTATTCTAAGTTAAAGTACATGGTGGTACAAAATCTACTGTTACATCATAATCTCGTTCCATCTTTTTTATATCTTCGATACGACGGGCCTTCCCATTGACCCGTCGACGACTTCATGTCTGCGCCGTCAAGAATGGTCTGAAGTATGGACTCGATGAACGGCTGTCGGTCCACCGGAATATCCCAGCGCTTCTCCATCTCATCGTAAACTTCGATAACGGTCTCGTTTGAGCTGCACTTCTTGGCAGCTCGCAAGGCCCAGATGACCAACCATCTATCGATGGTAAACCCTCTTATGCTTTCGTCTCTTGCTTGGTACATTGCCTTCAACACCCCCTCGAGTCGCTGCTCACTCCATTCAGAGCCAGTAAAGCCGCCATGGGAGTAGAATCCTTTGAATAAGGACAAGAAGATCGTGGCGTGAATGGGAATCTTGAGAAACTTCATCTCATCAAGAAACTGTGCCACCTTGGCCAAGTCTCCAACTTTGACCGAGTAGTGCTCGACGAAAAGCTTGTATGTATGAAGGTTTGGCGAGAGCTGCATTTGCTTCTGCAACGGCTTTTGAAGCTCGGGGTGCTTTTTGCCAATTCTCGTAAACATCATCAACACCTTAGTAATGACCCGACCCATCCCGTAGTCCCTATCCGGGATATTGGGCGCCATTTCGTGGCCGGACTTCATCCTCTCATATGTCAATTCAGCCGCCGACTCCTCACCACATCGCAACAGGCCCGATATTACACAATTGAGCACAACAGTGTCAATCATTTCACCAGCCTCAACCATGTCTTTGTAGGCAGCCCGAATTCCATTCGAGTCCATCTTGAGTCCAAAATAGTGTATCAGACTGACATGATGGTATCGGTTGTACTCATAACCTCGGCATTCCATCTCCTTGTAAATCATGTCCGCAAGAGCAAAATTTCCGGTTTTTGAGGCAACATCGAAAAGAATGTTAAACGTAACTTCGTTTCCTTTGACATTGGGTGATCGCTCCATCTCTTGCCACAACCTCAGAGCAGTATCCATCTCGGTTGGCGTCACGCGAGCTGTATATTTTGTTGCAAAAGCCAAAGCATAGTTCCAATGCGTCCGTCGCAGCGTCAATCCTGCGGTTTTGACATCAGCGATCAGCGCAAAGTAGCGCAGCATCGATTCTGAGTTTCGCTTTGGAGGCAAACCCATAATCTTCAATAACCTATTTCGCCATGGCCAGGTGAGATACAACATCCTTGGTTCTGGAAGCTGAAGGTACAAGTCGTATATAGGTTCGAGGGTTGCTCGGTATGGGTGGCGGAGCTTGTACGATATGGCATGGCATAATTTTGCGATCAACTTTTTCGTCTCGTCATCGGTCTTGAAGGTTTCATCCGCCGTAGGATATTCAACATCCCTTTTGTTTTCCGACACTTGTACTCTCTGACCATCTGCGTGGGCATATCCTCTTCGGTAAGGATCCCGATAGTACTCCAAGTGCTCTTCAACCGTTCCCGCATCTTCCTGTGGCACAAGAGCCATGAGGTGTCGAGGGTCGTGACCATACTGAGTATGGAATCTCTGATGTATCGGAGGTATCGGTGCGGCGGCGGCGGAAGCGGTGCTATAATGATTCAAAACATGTCGGGAGCGACGGCAAGGCAAGGCACGTCGAGCCTCGGTGGCGGGCGAAAAGGTCGAGAGAAGCCATAACGAGCTTTTCGAACAAGAGGGCGGGGATCTCGAGTTCAATTTTTTTCTCTGTGTCTCTGTTCCAGCCTCTCTCACAGTGCAGAGACTCCTCCTTGTGGTAGTAACCCCAAAACTGGCCGACGGTCGGTTCGAAAGCACCGCACAGAGGGAGCCGTCTAATCGACTAGAGACTTTCATGAGCTCCTCCTCATGGTGCTGCGACTTCTGATTCGTAGCCGGAGCGATATTTTGTCTCGGATGTTGTATAAAAGAGCCTAGACAAGAAAAATGGCGCTGAGAAAGAAATCAGATCGGCAATCTCTCTCAGGAAGAGCTAATGCCAACGGAAGTTGAGATGGGAGGCTTGTAGGTTCTTGTAAGTGGGACCTTTTTTTCGAGATGGTTTTTTGCTACACTGTCATTCGCGCCGAGCTATGGGGAGGTACCCCAGATGGTGGGTGAAAATAAAAGCCGCACGCACTGCATTATACAAAATGGAAGAGATAAGGCAAAGAAAGGTGAGAGACTTCTTCAATGTCTAAAATAAAAAATTAATCTTGTATAGTATCACATCTTAGTTTGTTATCGATTGACGCATACAATGTTGAATGTTCTGTCTGAAAAGTAATATTGAAATTTTTGAGTATATACTTGTGGTTCTATGCTGAATTCAGTGTCTGACCTTTATTGTCAACATCCCACGCCGGTGTTAAGATTTACCGATGCATCTCCAAAATTTCCACTCACCACCACGACATTGAGGCTCAAACCAGGTCCCGTGTGACATTACTCCCAATCAGAGCGTCACTTGATACCGTAAGACCGCCTCTATTTATATCGTCATACTCAATTGAAGCTCTGCTAACCCCGTCGCAGAATAGACCATGGGAGGCAGACAGATCCGACCCGCAAGGGTCCTACAAACAGTCACGGAAGAGCTCAACCACAACGTCCTCGGCGGCAAATCCATCCCCACGCCGCCATGGTATAACATCATGCAATCCGTCCCTCCCGCCGAGACACTCGTTCGAACCGTCACCCCCCGACACAGAGCGCCCAACCCAGAAGCTACCAAGCCAAAGAACATGTACCGACCTCAAAAGATATTTTATATTGAGGATAAGCTGCGAACAACGTTCTATAAAGATCATCCCTGGGAGTTGGCGAGACCTCGTGTTATTCTTGAGTCGGACGGAAAGGACTACCAGCACTGCGATTGGAGCAAGGGCTTGAGACAGCCTAATATTCCCTTAACGGGTGAATGGCAAGTTTCTCTGGATCGGTGGTCTGATGGGATTAAGCTAACATTTTATAGTGTTGTTCAACGACAATTGTGGTTGATGAAGAACGAGAAGCTCAGAATGCACAAGGCATACGATATCACACGCCGCGAATTCTACCGTCTACGTCAAGAGGAAGAGATCGAGAGGCGAGTAGCCCTCGAGGAAGCCAAGCACGTAGGTGCTTACTTTGGCAAGTCCCGCATTGATGTTTCGCACACTCTCGAGGACCGAGAATTCGAGAACTGGAAGATCTGGGCTGGAAAGGAGACGGAGCGGCAAGAGGCGAGTCGCAACTCGGAGATTGAGGACTTTGGTCTTGAGGACGTGGAGGAGGATGTCGCAGAAGATGCAGAGCCTGAGGGAAAGGCCGAGGCTGCTGAGGGCAAGAAATCACCTTGATATAATAATATCATCAAGGAGGGCGGATGATACCCGTCATGTACACAAACTATGTAACCTTTATTGTCTATGTATCAAAAAGCAGAAACGCATATTCCAAGAGATTCTTGGATTGGGATCTCATCCCATCATCTTATCATCTGTCAATGAAATATCAGGTCGTCGAGCGTTGAAGACCATCTCTCCACAGTTCTCGAGTCCATACTTTTCAGCAACTTCTTTGTGCTGTACCAAAACGTCCGCAATGCCGGTGTAGTAGAAGAGCTTGCCTGTGAGGCTCAAGGTGCTGATACGTGCCCAGGACTCGATGTAGATGAAGTGCATCGAGTTCTCGGGTATCTTGCCCAAGATCTTGAGAAGGTGCACGGCCAGGCCAACAAAGAAGCCAGTCGCGGGTCCGTTGGAGTAGATACAAGTAGGATACACGAGCTCGACACCATCGATTTTGGGTGGCGGAGTCAACAGAGCCGGGAATATGCTGACCATGCTGAGAAAGGCTGTGTATGGAGTAGTCAGAAGTGATTGGTGAACACGGCGCGCACGAGTGACGGTGAAAACGTCGTGTGCTCCTGGGTTGGTGCCCTCAGCAGCACACAGTGTCTTCAGGTCTGCTTCGTAATCTTCAAGATGATCCTCCGACATGGTATCACCAGAAGAAATCAAATATCGTCGGTGAAAACCATCAAAGTTGCTGAAGCCATCATCCATCATCATGAGCATCTCCTTGGTGTGACCTCCGGAGCCGAGGACGAAGATACGGTAATCATACGGGGTGCGACGTTGATTGAGAGAAGACACTTCTCTGTTTACTGTTCTGCGGCGACGCCTGACGACTCGGATATGAAGAGCCTTGATTTTGTCAGTATTGGAGTGTAAGATTCGGTTTCGGTTGTGAGATTTGACTTACAGTGAATACAATGAGCAGGGTAACGATGTAGAGGAACATAGTGGTGAGAAAGGCCACGAGCGGTCGGCGCGAGGCAAGGGCGCCTATCGCAAGCCCTACGCCTGCGGCGGCGATCACCATCACCATGTTTGCGTTGAGCACTCTTGATGGTAGATCAATGCACCCGTGCTCGTACTGTGAAGTGAGTGAGGTTGAGGTTGATCTTGACAGGTGGACCTTTTATTTTCACGCTCTGAGTCCAAACCACTTGGTGATCGAATCAAGAGACCTAAACAAAATGTGTCAAAAAGCGACAGAACTATATCCACCTTGAGTCGAGGAAGTGATTCAATGAGGACTTTGTGTTATTTTCCAGTCTGTTGTACAAGTATTCATCTGCACCTTTCGAAGCGAGGAAGTTGAAAGTGGAGGTCTGGTACTGGCAGCAGAGACCCGACTATTCATTTCACTGGAAGTCAAGCTCACAACACTTAGGTGCGTATTCTTCGAAGTGCATACAGTCGCCCCAAACAAAAATAACCATATTGAGTCCAATATCAACCATGCACATCTTTACATGACCTCAGAATTAAATCTATAACCGTCACTACTATAAAGACTGGGCTTATGAACTTATTGAACGGCTTACATCAATGAATTGAACTACCCTGGATCAGTCATTGAGGTTTCGATATCCTTGAACTACATCCCTTCATCATCATACAGGCCATTGTTCTCTCAAAGCGTATCTGTGACAGAAACTTTGGGAACTGTTTCTTCCAAGTTCCAGCCCAAATTCCCATGAGTCCAAATATGCGTTTCACATTATAACGCCTCCCTCAATGCAAGCCTCATTCAGCAATCAAACAAGCAAGAGTTCTAATGTCACTTGACAGTTGAACCACGTCCCAGTATTCAGACACTTCAGAAGAAACGACGTTTCTTCTTGGGAACAGCCTCCTCCTCAGGCACTTGCCCTCCAACAAGTCTTCTCATCGCCTCTCTTCCAGAGTCATCGATGACCTCCTTCATCCCTTCGCCAGTCGCAGCCGAGCATTCGATGTATTTGTGTGCTCCAATTCGAGTGGCCTGCCAGTTCGCCTATAAAAGTCAGGAACCACACTCGAATCCTCAAGCACGTTTGAGAACTCACCTCTGAAGAGCAAATGCAGCAAGTCGGATACGCCAACAGTACAGAAGATGAGAACGCAGAGCCAGTTTGATGATCTTCCAAAAAGCACTGGTCGCGAAGATCCTTCTTCAAGCCGACGAGGTACAGCAATGGTTCAAAACTAGCAGATTTGGTGAAGCCTTGGTTCGAAGCGTGATGCCACTACTTAGTTAGTTTTGTTTCGTAGACGGTGGAATGCTTAGCTTACCCATTGGATGATTGTGTACATGGATATCTTATCCGAGATGTCGAAACAGAGAAACACTGCGTCCCATTCGATGTAGGTCAACTTTTCAACCACGTTCAGGTCTGGTACGCCAGAGGTGTCCTACAGCTCCATGCGAACAGGCTGGTTGTGGTAGATACGCTCGTTGACGTAGGTCTCATATAGAGGACGAGAAAAGGCATTTGACTGTTGAATGTCAGCATAAAATCACTCGTGTCGATGCTGAACTCACATCAGGAAAGTAACCATAGCGAGATCGACTGTTCAATTTTAGTACATATGCCGACACCAGTTTTTGGGAAACTCACAATAGCAACGATGTCTGACCAGCGGCTTTACTCCCAACAAACAAAAAGTTCAGGCGAACAGGATCTCGCGGGATCTCCTCCGGCTCCTTTCTCTTCCTCTTGCGACCAAGCAAGCTCAGCAAACTCCTTCGCTTCCCCTCCGCACGTCGTTGCATCATGCTTGAAGCAGGTCGAGGAGAAGAAGGTGTTGAACTACGCCCAAAGAGAGGCGTAGCAGCGCGGAAGAAGCCCAGGCGCGTAGGAGGGCGAACTTCAGGGGGAGAAACACTGCGAAAGGTCTGCGACATGGTTAGTGTTGCAGGGAGGAAGGCTGTCAGGGGAGATATACGAGGCGTGTGGGGGGGCGTTCGTCGAAGTGGTCTCCTTCGAAGGGATCGTCGCGATCCATACGGCTTGGAACGCGTTGACGCCACGATTCAATCCGTTCTTCGGGCATCATGTTGAGGAGTGACATTGGAATGAGGAGGAATGGGGTTGCTATGGTTTGGTCGCCAAAAAGGGCAGAGTTGCAACGCTTGGAAAAAGGTGAGTGTGAAGGTGAAGAGAAAGAAACGAAAGAAAGAGACCGAATGAATCAAGGAAGAAGTGCGCTGATAACAAGTGTAATTATACCGATTACACGTGAGATGAAAGTGGTGATGCATGAAGCCTTAGCTTGCACTGGCAGACAGCCGTCAACGCTTCACTCCCCAACATCCCCCATCATAGACCATAATCTCTCAGCTGAACCAGTAAAACATCCATATCTCATTGCTTCACTGCAACACTGAAGTCAACTACTCGAAAAAGTCCGCCGCATTAGCAATATAAGCCCTCCTCAACCTCTCCTTATCAACCCCCAGCAGATCCCCCGGAAACCACTCCTCCAACCGTCCCCCCGGCCTCCCAACACCCTCTCCCAGCTTCTCCCCCTCCTTACCAAGCACCATAACCGCCAACGCCGTCCCACAAAGCCAGGCATATACCATCCCCTCGCCACAGAACCCAGCAGCCATCCACTCCCCTGACCCTTTCGACCCAGGGGCTCGTCCAACAAGAGGCATCAAATCACCTGTGAAGCCGATGATTCCCGTCCAGGCTTTTATAAGACTGCTTCCGGAGGCCCAGTTTGGTTCGTAGATGGAGGGCATCACGCCGCGGATGTGCATTAGGGGAAGGGCGTGGTTCTTACTATCGTCCCAGATTCCGACTTGGTCGAGACCGTCTTCGCGGCTGCGGAAGAAGCCTCCTCCTATCATAAGATCACCTGCTGTTCCATCTGGTCGATCTGGGCGTTGGGTGATGTAATCGAAGCCTGGGCTGTAGATTACAGACCATGAGCGGTTTCCGTGGGTTGGGGGGAATGAAGATCCTGGTCGTTGAGCGCTCATGTGTGCGATGGCACCGACGACACAGCCCCTTACTGGAGGGAGAAGTTGTACGGCATGAGCATTCGTTGTGTGAATAACATGCTTCGCCTTGATGACTCCACGCGGTGTCGTAACTGTATAAGAGCCATCTGAGTTATGAGATACCTTCTCAACCGGTGTATGAGTGTTGATGCTCAACCCCGAGAACCGCTCGAGTAAATCATTCCAAACACTCGTGACAAGACGATATGGCCAGAGTGCACCAGCCGTATAAGTTACAGCTCCCACAGCAAGCTCATTCATACCAAACTGTCCTCATTAGTGCCTCAGTTGTCACCTAAGACGTGGAAACTCACCTCCTTTCTCGCCTCCTCCGCCTCCCAAACCCGATGCTTTTCCTCAGGCATCCACTCCCTAACATCTTCAACCTGCTTCTTCGCCTTCTCAAAATCCTCCCTCTCAACAAAAACATCTACCGTCTCGACCTCTCTGACCTCAGCCACCTCAATGCCCTTCCCTAGCTGCTTTATCATCTCTAAATGCCTTCTCTTAAACCTCACTATCCTCCTCGCATCTTCCGGTCCCAGCTTTGACTTGAACATGGCGAATTCATCATATGGTGCACTTTTAATATGTCCGCCATTTCTACCCGTTGCACCGCTACATAGCTGTCTTGCTTCACAGACTACAACTCGTAGATTGGAGTCGGAGAGTTCTAGCAAGGATTTTGTTACGGCTGCGCCTGTGATGCCGCTGCCGATGATGACGATGTCTACTTCTGAGGGAAGCTTGTCATCTTGGATCTCGCATAGTGCTGGGAATGGCGGGTCGTCGAGCCAGTATGACTTTGTGGGCTCTGGCACGGGAAATCCTGGTTCTGAGGACGCGCGTTCAAGAAGAGACGAGAATTGCTTGTGAAGCGTCAGAACAGTCTTCAAGCCATATGATATGGCCGATGCCGTTGATTTAAGCGTCGATATAACGGAACCCATGTTTATCGGCGAGCTTTATGGTCAAGTGAACATGCTGGGTTATTATGGAGAGAATATGTAGCTGTCACACAGGAACAATCGGCATGAATAGTAGCATTTTACGATGCATCCAACCACAAATGATAGGTTGGACAGGGTTGTTGTTAGCTAACAGTTATCTCGCAGGAACCAGTTGCGACGCTAAGCTAGTCTTGCAGATATTGTGTTCACTTAGATACGAGACCAAACCATCAGACCTCAGTATACGGAGTATGAACCAACGACCTTTGAGCTTGCATTTTCTCTAACGTCTAAGAGCTACCTTGCCTAAACCACCAGGATATGCCTGTTTCACTGCCGTCAAGGTACAAGCAGATCGCTAAACAAAAAATACCATCATCATTCTGGTTTTCGTTCCCCATCCCCAACACCGAGGAACTGCACATCAAGAAATTCCAGAAAAAAGCACTTCCCGCAGCGAAGCCAGAGCCGCTGCCTTTCCTTCCCCCTCAATCCATCACTCGCTTCCAGCCCAAGTGAAGCAAAGAGTTGACAATAAAAACGGACTTTTCAAACTCCAGCTCCGGCCCCCCCTTTCCTGTTTGCTGTTGCGCCATAACCGATGCAGGGTATGTTTTGAGTTGAATTCAACATGTCATAAGACATAAGTCCTGTTCCTTCTACCCTTCGGGTTTTGTTCCAGTTCCATACCGCCATGGTGATAATTCCTGTGAACTCCAGGGTCCCTCCGTGGGAGAGAAGTTGGCCATGAAAGAGAAAAGGGCCAAGAAAAACAAACCAAACTCCAGCAAAAGCAAAAATCCATTTGTAAAACCGTCCAAATTGAAATGAAGTAATGGGTATCAGACACTTCGTCTCAAAACGTACACCACCGTCCTTATCTAAGGTCATCTAAAGACTGACCATCCCGTTCTCGGCATCAAGATCTCCGGCATAATCCGTGTGATGCGAGAATCGACCATAAGGATCAAGCCCCAGCTCCTGTCTCACGTCCCTTTGAATCTGGAGGAAATATCTCCTCAGACTACGTAAGCCTTTGAGAAATCCACCGTCAGGTTGATCAGGGTGTTGCGGAGGGCAAGGCTTGTCGTCAATCTTATCAAAGGGAGTGACACTGTTGGCGAAATCCGCAATCTTGAAATCAATCTCCCTCTTGTTCTTCGTCTTCTTTCGCGAGGTCTCCTCTGTATCTGTTGCACAGTCGGTGGTAGACTCGTACATCGTTTCGTTGTCCGCATCCTCGGACGTATCGCCGTCGTAAAACATGAGCAAGCTCGCAGCGTAAAAACGGTAACCGTTCAGCTTGCTCACAATTTGTTCGAGTTGCCCAAGCTTCTTGAGCACAACTGGAATATGTCGCAGAATACTATGCAGATCGACACCGTTGTATAGAAACTTTTGCAATGCGCCTTGGAACTCGTCTCCAGCTTTCAGTTTGCGGCCATAGTATTTATCCTGAAAGTCATATGTTTCCTTCGCAGCGTTCCACACTTGCAATCCGCAAATTCGAACACCTAGCTCAGCTGATGTTGTGTTTCGACACTTTTCAGTTTGCGACTTTTGTTTCTTTGGAGTAGCCTCCACGCCATATTGTCGAGTTCCCATCTTCAAATCCATCATACAAGGTCTCTTCATCCCTGAGGTAAGGTCCTCTAGGAGCAAGAAGTATTCGACTCGATCCTTTTGAGTCTTTGCCTCTTTCGGGTTGACTGGCCTAGGAATCTTGGTGAACTCATGGGCAGTCTCTTCCATGGCCGGGGTGGGCTCAGTCGATTCAATGGCAAACTCGTCTTCAGGACGTAGATGCTCTAGGTACTGTGAGTGATGGTGGGCATCATTTGTGTCAGGATGATGGTGTCCATTCGTAGAATGTGTCTTTGAGTGTCGCTTGGGCTTATCTTCGTTGTCTCCCTTATACCCAGCATCATCAGCCTCCTCAAAGTACTTCAAGTCTCCCCTGGATTCTCTAACATCCTCAGGTTTCCGTCGAAGACCGCCAGCAGAATACCTGCGCTTCTTCTTCGCTGCGAGAGGGTTTTCCTTCAGAGTTTCCGGCTCTGGAGCGCTTGTTCCAGTCACATCCTTGACTTCTTCGGGAGCCTGCTCAGGCTCAGACTGAACGTATTCATTCATGCCAGGTCCGAGATCACTGTGTGAGTAGTGATGCGCAATCTTTCGTTCTTGAGGATAGCCGCTTGCTTCATCGTGACCGTTGATGAACGGGGAGTTACTTTTGATCAAAGCAGGGTCGGAATTCGTGGATCGTAGGAGACGTTGCAAAGTAGGACGTGGAATTGATCGTTGGTGTGGTCGGCGATGTCGATGAATCTTGACAGGTTCCTTCAGGAATGCGTCGTTGAAAACCTCGTTTCTCAACCTCTTGTTGACCATGGTTGCGCCCCAACTGTTGGGTCGCTCATCCAGAGGCGGTCTACTCGATGTTCCAGAAGATGGCACGGAGGGATTTGATACAGTAGAAGTTGAGATACTTTGTCGTCGGTATTCTCTTGGCAAAGGCATCGGCTGGAGAAGGTTTCGGGGCAGAATGTGCCTGTTGTCGTCGAAAGTTACCGTCGGAACAGGGATGTTGCTATTGGCGAGAGACTGGCTAACAACTCGGCCTGTCGGTTTCTCAACTTTAATGGCTTCCTGACCCTCGTTCTGTTCCAGTTCGTTTCTACTAGACTCAAGCTTTTCCTGTGCCTTCTTGCGCTCGGCTGCTGCCGCCTCGTCTTTCTTGGACGTGCTCTTTCGGCGAGCCTGTTTCTGGAAGGTGACATTCAATACACCGATATAGCTGTCAAAATTAGCATTTCAGCACGATCTCAATAATACAGACGCAAAGGGTCGCAAAACACAATTCGATCAGACGTACCGAGGAAGGAAAGGCAACAGATCACGGTGGTATCTCTCTATAGTCTCGTAAAACTCATTTTCCCTATTGTTGAGTTGCTTACAGACAGCCCTTCGAGAGAATCTCCAGAGGGTGGTGTGTCCACCAACTTGATGTTTATACGGAATGAGCTCGATCGCCTCCAGAGGCTCTTGAGGGTCATGCTGATGATCATGGACATGGTCTTCATACTGGCTCACGATTTGCGGTTGTTTATGAGAGTCAGTTGTCACTGTGATTTCCTCCTCAATAACGGCACCCTCTTCACCTTGTTGAGGGATGAGGTCACCGCGTTTCAAGGTAAGCTTCTCACGAGAAGGGTGACGGGAAATTCCATAAGGAGATTCATCCTTCTCATGAATGGCTTCTGACTCTGGCTCATCGGCCTTCACAAGCCACGGGCGTTGATTACTTTGCGATAAAGACCGCACGCGGATACTACGGGCCGCAATGCGGTCCTGTGGTTCACTTACACAAGGATCTTGGAGCTCTTGGTGGGGCAAAAAGACGGCAGATGAGATCTTTTCTTCCCCAGATTCTTCGGCTTCTCCATCATCGCGAGATCCGACATCAGTATGAGCACTGCCCGCCGAGTCCCGTCTGGACTCCACAAATTCGGCTTCACGGGCGGCCTCGGCATTGGAGACCGGAGTCGGCCCCACAACTTTGGCCGACTCCACCTGTTCGTTTCCGTCTTTGGCCTGGGACAATGGCTGCTGCACTCGCAACGGCGCCTTGTCTTCAGATTTGATGGAGCCATTGACTGGAATGGAAAAATAATCCTCGCTAGGAGATGTGCTCAGAACAGGCTGTTCATCGAGCGAATCTGATGTGAAAAAAGAACCTTTTCGGTCTTCCTGGCGAGTGCGAATGGCTGTCGGCTCTTTGTCAGAGGTTGTCGGTTGGGAAGCTTCGCGCAAGGCATGTTGATGATCCTCCTCGAGAGGTGTCAATTTTTCTTTCGCCGTTTGTTTTGTATCCTTGCGACGTGGCTTATCCTCTGGTGGCAGACCTTCTTTGAAGAATCGTAGGCTGTAGCTAGACTTGCGGCTACGAGCATTATGCTCCAGGCCAGCCATTGCCTCAGTCACAGACTTCTCAACTAAGCCATCCTCTTCTTGTCCTTCCACAGAACCAATGGACCATATCTTTTCGGTTTTTTCAGCGCCATTGCCAGTCCAATGGGGCAGCATCTTTGCCCATTGTATCGGCCTCTGTTGAACGGGGTTCGCATCCTCCTTTCGCGTCGCCAAAGGTGGTGTCTTGGTTCCTGAGCGAGTATCGAGGGGGACGGGTCGGTCAATAAGGGCTGCTGTGTAGCTTGTGGTTTGAGGTTGGTAATAGTCAACAGATTGTCTATCGAGATCCAGAGATGTCGAGGCCTTGCCACGGGCCATGTCAATCGGTTCACGATGATCAAGAGCACCTCGAAGTGTAGTAGCAAGAGTTGAATGGCTAAAAGTCGATGGGACGCTCGCCGCCTCTCGAGGGACGAGCGACGTCATCGTTGTAACAGTAGTAGACGCTCCCATATTGATAGATTCGGAAGTGGCTCTAGCTAACGGCCTAGGAGCGGTGCGCTGAGCTGGAACATTGTGATAAGAAGATTCGAAGGGGTTTAAGGCGCTATCGCGATCGTATTGGGAAGCGAGGTTCGCTGGAGCGGTTGGTGGCCCTGTCAACGAGCAAAGACTCGACTGCGCAGTGGGAGTAGTAGGAGTCGAGATAGTCGCAGAGGATGGGACGGTCTTGTCTAGGTTAGACTGTCGAGCGGCAGTAGATGTATTTGTAATAGTTGCAGGAGAGGGCGAAGTTATAGGAGGAGTAGATGTAGGAGAGAAGGATTTGGGAGATTTGACATTGGTGATACCTCTCGCGGAAGCCAAGGCTTGGGTCAGTAGGGAAGGACCGGTCTGCCTCGGTAGGGGACCGGGGCCACGGGCCTTCTTATTACTGGAAGTAGAGGCAGAGACAGGGCCAAGAGCAGCGCCGATGGGGAGGGTATCGGCTTGGTCTGGAGTGTCCCTGGCATTGGCATCACCACGGGGCAAGTAATCAGAATCAGGAACAGAATCAGGCACGTTGTTGGGCACCTTGTCTGCAGAGGGTGGCGGTAGGAAGGGAGAGACGGAAGAGGGAGTGGGAGTAGTGTTGTCGGCTGCGGGATCAGCAGCGACATCAGCAGCGAGGGCGACGGCGGGGGATTGGTCAAGGTGCCCTTGATGGGTATCATCAACATCATCATAATCATGATTAGGGCCAGCGACACTGCTATCTTCGCCCGCGCCCGCGCCTACGCCTATGGCTATGCCTGCACCAGCGCCATGGCCTGTCGCAGAAGTATCTGGCAGGGCCTCAAGGACAGGCGCAGAACTGGAACAGGTACGGATACATTGCTCTGGCTCGCTCACCTGAACGGCGTGTGCGGCATTTTCGGACAGACGATGCGGACTGGACATGAGGAGGAGGACATCTGGCGCGACACGCTTTGCTTGGTTTGTTAGGAGAGAGGAAGAAGGAGAGAGTTGCGAGTTGTGAGTTGAGATTGTGAGGATGAATGTGGATGGGAGAAGATGTGGGCGTGGAGGAATGATTCGTAGATACGGGGCCGGGGGGGCTTGCCTTTGGCTTTAGGTTGGCTTTTTTCGGGGGGCGGTAAGGCAAGTCAAAGTGCTATCTGAGACCGAGGGAGGGGCACTTCATGGCCCGGGCGGGGCATTGCCAGTGCAGTCCCATCAGTAAAACCCAGCAGAGCGTTCATTGCTCACCCAGTCACTCACTGTAAGGGGGGGGGCTAGGGAGGGTGCCCTAGAACATCAAGCCATCAAAAAAATATGTATCTTTTTGACTGCCAAGTACCTGACCCAGCACCCAGTCCGGCATTTGGCAGCGACTAGGGGTTGCCTCTCTGGCGGGGTGACTTGATCAAGGTCAAGGTGACTCGGATACTTTTCAGGTCAAACCAGACATCAATGCAATCCAGTCCATTCCCAGCCCATCTCTGTGCCATTTCGCGGGGTTCCGGGCTCTTAGTGGCCGTATTCAATTAACTTCCGGAGGCCGAGTTTTTTTATTGCCAAGTTCCGGGCCTGGCTTCATCGTTCCCCGGTATGTCTCTACCTACACCGCAACTAAAACATCGTATGGATGAAGGGATTGCTGGTCGAGCAGCAGCAGCAGATCAGCCCTAGTAACCAATACCGTATACGCACACACCGGGAAACTCAGCCCAAGTCTGTGCTCGTCGCAGGAACCCAATTCCCAAGCTGCTGGATAAGCCCAGTCAGCGGTCGCCCCAGTGGATACTAATTAACGTGTTGCGGCACCGGGAGAGCTATCCGTGGTGCCCATGTGAAAGAGAGGTTGGATAGAAAGTGATTATAGTGTTGGGAGGCTCAAACACTGGTTATTGTTATCTAAGACGGTCAAAGCAAGGGATTTAAAGCCAAGGTGTTAATGAAACTGCAACACAGCAGATGTTGAGGAGGGGAGTGTTGAGAGACTGATAAGGTTTTTCAGTTGTGATTGTGATTGTGATGAGAGGGAATGAGATGGGAATGAAGGGGGTGTGGCTTGCTAAACCCTTCCTATTGATCCCTATCGCTACCATGTGGATGGATTGCGAGATAACCGGGCTTCTCGAAGGTGAAATTCTAGGGGACCTTGATGTCAGTCAGCCTCAAAATAGACATTGCCAGCTGTTTACTCTGATCAGACTTGTGGAACGACATTCGTTCATTGCATTAATTCAGTCAGCTTGAATCACTCAAACTCTCAGTCTGATCAACTGCAAATCATTACCTCTCCCTCTGCTTATCAGATCTGCATTGCCCAGTATTATCTGCATATGTTTCCTGCCACTTCAGTAAGTCACACTTACACTCGCAGTTTGCAATTGAAGTTACAATGTGCCTGGAAGAGTATCATAGTTGGTCCCGCTATAAAAGGACGCTCCGCAGATATGCGTGAAGCGTCAGATCCCCCATGCATGTCCTTATCATTATGGATCCAGTTTGAATAACTATTGGGTAGGCTCATGATGCTTTAGGCAATTATTTAGAAGCCCCGCTGCGCCGTTGCTGCCAGAAAGTGGAGGTTTTCATCTAACCCTGCCGCTTGAGGGTGAGGAAATAAAACTGCATCATGCCTATGACTTTTGAGGAAGCTGTGCTGTCTGGTAGAAGTCAATGGCTGATAAGACGCCTATTCGACGATTCCTAATGCTATATCTTGAGAATGTATGTCTCTCAACGTCTTAATTGTTTGTCCTCGAGTTCAAAGTTAGAGTTGCAAACTTTGAGCCAAGGCTGACGTATTTTGTCGGCCGCTTGGCGGAACCTATGCTGCGTTTCACAGGGATCATCAATGGGTCATTCTTGGGTCATTTCTTGGATTTTTCTTTCGCCTTGGTCACGTTCACCCTTTCATTCTCGGCTATGCAAACCGCAAGGGAGACCCACGTTTAGTTCGTGACATTTGATGGTTTCTGTTAGCAATTGGCTTTCATGATTGGATGCTTCATCTCTCTTTTGATGCGGCTGCTGAATGGTTTGGTTCCCCAACGAGGCTACACTGAAGAGACTAGGTTATCCCTTGGCAGCAAAAGGTGAAGAGAACAATGATCGAGGTTGAGATAGAGAGAAGTGGCGTGGCTAAGGTTTTGGAATCTTTTGGTTTGGTCGAACATGGCATATGCAGGTCCTTGTTGGTTGGCTAGGTTGGGTTCTCTCCTATGCTGATATGGTGAAGGTTGTAAGTCAAAGGCGGGTTACAGTTTCTAAGAATTAATCGAGCAACTCTCATTGCATGTAAATCACATATCGCAGGCAAAGAACTGCCCATCAACAACAAATCTCGTCATACTCTCCCATCATCGCACACGAATCGTTCACCCTCCATCAATGCATCTATCAAATGGTGTCTCTTAGTGCGGGGCTCTCTTTGGTGGGAATCCAAAAGGGTGTCATGTGATGCTTCGAGACTGGCCAAGATCATGACATCTTCGCAATGCATCCATGATGGGTGTTATTGATATCAGGTCAGGTCAGTTGCGCCGACAGTGCGATTTCATTTATGCGCTGATCATAACCCCAGATTCTCTAAGCTGAGACCCCAGTGCACACAAGACAAGACATTGACATCTGGATGGTTTGGTATTGGTTCAGACGACAGACACGGTCTATGGCTTACAATTTACATTTTTATTATCCATTACACAACATGTTGGCTTTGGCCAGTAGATGGAGAGTCTGGTGTCGTCTTGCCACGTCCGGTCTTTTCAGTCGCTAACCCCAGAGCACAGAGCTTCCTCATTCCATCATCATCATAGCCAGCTCATCAATCTCCGATGACACAATGAAACCCCCGAGACACGTTTTCTCAGCAACTCTGTTGAATGGCTCCAGCCCTGCCGTCCGTACCCCCTTTGGCGTGTTATGAGTTTTCTTTTTTTGCTTTGAGCTCGATCATATTCCCCTGAAATTGCTTTCATGGAAACGTGAACAAGCTACCATGGATCGCTTCATTTTCGAGTCCCATACCGAATGCCCATTGCAGAGTAGGGTATATCGCACGAGACGCTATTTCTTTCTTCTATTGTCACAATTGTGCGCTTAGCTTATATCCTTGGGGTGTGTTGTTAGACGTTGGATCGTTGTCGAGATATCCCCGCTAATAATATGCATCAGCCGCAAGAAAGACAGAAGAGCCGAGTTTACATATGACTGCGGCCGCCAACGGTGCGAATACTTGCATGAAGCCATGGATGTTTGGTCTGCAACGTTTAATCGGTGGAATTTGTTTCGAGCCCTTGATCCGAAAGAGGCGTGCACTGAAACATCCATGGTTAGACCTTACCCTATATCGCTCCGGGTAAAAGATACTGTTGTTATCAAACCTCCCCTGTGCCCCGGACAAATTTACCATTTCTCAAAACGCATGAATGATGAAAGGTTTTGTTCAACTGATTGAGGGAGACGTTGTGCCTGGTCGTATCATCTTGTTGAGCTACTGTAGCTTACACGATGGCGGCACGTCCCATCCCGCCGAAGTGGCTCTTGGGTCTCTTACACCAACACCAACACCAATTATCAAGACATGAATACATGGAACAAGCCCTGCCCTGACCATCCTACCTCGATTGTCCAATCATCAAAGTCGCTGATATACCCCATCTTTTAGCTAGACTCTTTTTTGTCTCGCCAAAGTCAATGCCACAGAGATGTGTATATCACTCTTCAGCCAATAGTTGTCCGTCTCTCAACAACGTGCCTCGACTTCACGTTCCATGACGTTCGAAAACCTCAACCTTCAACACGACCCGGCCTCATTGTCACCCCCGGCTTCAAATCTTGAGTGGCATGGACTATCTCGAGTGAGACATGTCCTACGGCGTTGGCTCAGCGCCAATTCAGGGGAAGGGGAAGCGAGAAGCACCGTGGAAGGAGAACCGGCCGATCCTTTGGATATGTCGTGTGCTTCTCTGTCACTCTCACCGAAGACAGTGACTGAAGGGTGGTTATCAATGCAGGCCCTTCTTTAGCCGCTTCAACCGGGTTAAAGACCCGGTCGATTGTTATCTGCTTCGTAGTAGGGCTCAACTCGGCCTTGCTCTGCATCAAGATCCCCCGCCTCTTGGTATTTTCCACGAAAGACCTTGGATTCATGTTCTTAGATATCTGCCAGTATATGGATACAAATCCACAAATCCACAAACCCACAGACTTCGTGGTCATCTGACTCTTGCAAATGGGTCTTCTCACCAAGCGCAACGTGCAGCTGGAGACAAGAGACGACAGCCCTAGCAAGGCAAGACCGGAATTACATCAAGGTATTGCGTGGATCTATACCTCAGGTCCGACTAATAAGCTTCCTCCTCCAGAGCATGCATATTACCGTTCCCGGGACCGGACTGGGCGGAAAACTGCTCCACCCCCGATCCCGCTGTGTTACTGAGATATCCAAGCGGCCCTGGCATCGAATCCTCAATTTCTCAACACGGACGACAAGTATTCCCCCTGAGAGATCATCTCCAGAATACGATTCCGGCATCTTGACACACGTTCCGTCGCTGCTTCTAGTCTACACCGAAACTTCCACTGGCCAAAGCTTTCAACACACTGAATCGTCGATCTAGCTCAACCCATCCACAAACAGCTCCCCTCGCAACCATGTGCCGCCAGGGGGCGTGTAATCAGGGCGAGAAAGTACTTCGTTGTACTACTTGGCATAATCCTTACATGCTGCCATTAAAAACATCAAAACGTAAGTTAAGTTAAGTTCAATTAGAGATTTGTGAGGCGCACTTTGGTTCCTGGCGAATCAGCTCCGTAACCGCGGGCTCATGGGCGATGAAAGGGAGACAGCATTACATGCCTTGCATCATGCACGTTTCTTTTTGAATAGGCGAAGGAAAAGAGTTTTTATGCGTCTTCGTCATGATTTGCATTTGTAAGAAGCGGTGTCAGAATCGAATGCTACGAGGTACAGCTTGAGAAAGCTTGTCACCTCGTTTCCAGGGCCCCGGAATGTTGGGCTTGCACGTGGCTGGAACAATAGGGACTTACTTGACTGAGTGTACAATACGTAGTCGATGCTTTGTAGCTCTAAGCTGGTCCTGTTCTCCATTGACGCGTGCCGTAAATTCAATTTCGAGTTTGATAGTGTTGCCTCTGTAGCAGAGCCTGCGTGTCTCGTCTTTGCTACTCCGTCACTGACAATTATGATTCTGAGTATATGTAATATAATTTCAATTCGCGTTGAATCTACTTGAGATATCTACCCGTTGTACGCCTGAGTGGTATGTGAACCTCTATATATGACTCCCGTAGTAGGACTGTCGTGTCTTTCATTCCCTGTTCATCCTTAAACTCCCGACACGCTCGAGGTCCACGACGCTCGGCATGAATGCTGACGCATGAAAAACAAAAGCCTTTTTTGTGAAAGTAGTATATCTATCCATAGGGGCAAAGCCCGTAATGAAATCCTCGAATAGTTGTAAACAATCCTGGTGATCCTTTCACCATGGACTTTGCTGGCCCTGAGTCTTCTGAGGTGATGAGTCGGTTCCACTAAGATTCCATTCGAAAACGTGGTCCATCTCGCGGAAAACATCCTCGGCCATTTCCATAGGGTCCTGCGACTCATCGGACTCGCGATCGCTCTTAGTCGGATCCGCAGGAGGAGTCGATTGACGCAGCTGGTCTGCCGAAAGGAAAGCCTCTGCCATAGCGTCTGGCATTGGACTGCCAACTGTACGCTGTGATTCTGATGGAAGCAAACGCTGTTTGTGACGGATAATAGGTCCCCGCGCCACGGCATCAAAGTGCTTATGGAACTTGTCATCTCCTGACGTAGGAAGTTCAGACATAGGAGTATCAGGTGGTGGTGAGCCTTGACGTCTCTTAGACGTAGATGGGCAGGGTGTTGTTGGGTTACTCGAATATCCCTTGGTCTCATGGGGTAGCGGTGCGAATGAGACTCGACGTTCAGAGCTCCTGACCACCCAAGGATTCTTAGTTGCGGAAGCCAGAATACCTTGCGTGCTTGGCATACGAGCTCCCGATCCCCTCCAAACAGCGCGCCTGCTTCTACGAGAACTATGTGCTGGGGAAGTTGATCTGAAGGATGCAAATGACTTGACCGAGAATTGGGGCTCAGGTGTTGATTCTATGACTGTTGTGGCTGCCGCAGAGGCATCCTGTAGTGGCGTATCAACTTGAGATGCAACGGCTGATGTGTTTGGCTCTTCGACTGCTGTGCGATCCTCTATTTCGACAACAGGCGTCAGGGCCAGGGGTATTGTCGGCAGTTCGGCCATCTCGTTTGTCCATGGTGTTTGCTCCACAGGGCTGGATTCAGCCACGATAGTGCCCGTTTCCTTTGACTCTGACATAGGGTTGTCTGTAGATATCTGGCCCAGGCAAAGCTTATTATCAACCCATGGGGTCTGCTGTGAGAAGGAAATACGTGTGTCCTTTGGTGAGTTGGGCTGGCGCTGTTGCTCCAGCTGTTGCTCCTTGGCTGGACTATCGACAACGGTTGGCCTCACGTTCTGTAACGAAGGCTGAGGAAGACTCAAAGCTCGGCGTGGATTCGTCTTCTTGGGAGTAGATTGAACCGATGCTGTCTTTCGTCGACCACTGGGAGAGTTGGAGGCCTGCTTCGATGGGAGAGATGCTCTTCTTTGGGGCAAGCTTTGATAAGACGGACTTCCAGTCAATTTTGCCAACTTTTCCCATGAGCTTTCAGGAATGAATCTCTTCTTGATTGAAGTTCTGAGAAGATACTCAGCATGAGAAGGTGTTGAGCTGTCATTGCCAAGTTTCGATGTTGTGGATTTTGATGGCGTCGTCTCAGCCTCGCGACGTCCTGTTAAGGGTTGTGGCGTCCTATTATTGATTGTTGTTGGGGATACGACTTCAGTGGCTTTCGCTTTGCCAACCTCTTCCTCTTCTTCGTTAGATTCACCCACAGAAGCAGTGACGCTGCCCTCGTGGTTTTCAGTTACAGCCAGGCTGCTGGTGACATCGGCTGTCCCACCCATGTCCTCGTCTTCTGACTCTGTGTTTTGTTGACATTCGCTGGGCATTTCTTCAGCAACGAGCACTATTACTTCTTCCGCTGACTCTTGACTAGGATAACTTGTGAGTTTCGAATCAGATGGCGTGGTGTCAATCATCGAAGAACCACTGGCGCTATCCGGTCGGCTGTGAGGTTCCTCAGAAATGCCGAATCCACGAAACTCTTTGCTTGAAATAGATGACAGAGGACTTGTCATAGCTATTTGGTCAATTTCCATCGCTGATTCTGAGTCTCGTAGGCTGCGCCCCTCCTCTGCTGGTGTACTTTCTTGTGGATCGGATATGGTGCTGGCCATATCATTATTAGGCGATGACAGACCAGACCAAGTGTCCTCATCTCTGGACATGCAGACATCTTGGTCTGATGCAGCCCCAACATCCTGATTGAGCTTTGGTCGCATTTTGAAACAGAAACTGGCATCTTCTTGGGTCTCAAAAGCTGGGCGAGGTGTTGGATCGCTGGCAGCTTCACCTTGAGCTCCCAAATCAGCTGTTCCGGGTACAGAGCCTCGTTGAGGAACCGAGACTTTGCTTGGTGTTTGTTGCTCGGTGCTGTCTTGTGATGATATATTCGCATGTGAGTCCAGGACTGGAGTGTACTGTAGACATGATAAAAGTGACGACGAAGGCGCAGAGGCTCGATCCAACGTAACCTTATCGCAGGATAGTTCGTCCTCTGAAGTGGGTTGCTCATGTTGCGGCGTTGAGAAGAATCTCTTTGTCGCAATAGCGGAAGATGGCAAGCGATCGGGGACACTTGAAAAGGATGTGTTGAACGCCTTCGTAGCTGAGAGCGAAGGTTGATTTCGAGACGGGACTGGAGTATCAATGGAACCCGTTTCCATGACATCTGTTCGTCGTCGTTTATTCGCCAAATGTTTCAGCCATGAAGATCCCTTCGCTTTTCGCTTTCTCTCAGACAATGACCCTTGTGGTGTCGATGCCCAAAACTCGTCCTTCGGTTTCTTCTCAGCGTCCACGGCATCTCTCCATTCTCGGACCTTGGCCAGTTCATCTTCTTCCAGGTAAGGGTGTATTTCGGTCTCAGAAGTTTGGTTAAGGCTTTCGGGGCTCGGGAGGTGACATTCCAGACTATCACTAGCCGGCTGAACTGTCTCTGGTATAGATACGCTGCGTCTAACATTGGCGGACCTTTTCAATTTCCCAGGCGACGTCCTTATTATTCTTGCATTTCCAGCCGTTCGGTGCTTTGAACGCCAAGGGTTAACCCAGTTCGAGGACTTCGCATCAAACGGGCCTCGAAGCAATGCGGTCAAGAGGACTGGAGGTTTTCCGTCGAGAAATCGTTGACCTGCTGCTTCGATACGTAGCTTTCGTGATATGGGGTTGTCATAGTTTTCGTCGTCTGAACCTTCGTACAAGACATCTTCGGGGTCGCAAGTCGCTCCGCAGTAAATCGTGTCTTCACCCCATCCCAGAGCGAGCTCGTCCGCTAGAGGATCAGCGGTCTGGGCGGCCATGTTGATAGTATTGGAGGCTTGCGCCGTCCAGGTGGAAAATCGTTGTCTTTAAAAGCATATATAGCGTTGACCGACTGTTTGGGTGATTAGTCGTTCTATTGATTCACGATCCCTGTCTAAAGAAATGGAATGCACGGTCTATCACCAGGGAGACGCGCCCCGCGTCGTGTCACGTGGTGTCGCGTAAAGTGCTTTACTGTACGTCATGACAGTGACACAGAGCGAGGGAAGTCCATTCACAGTGGACATTCTTCTTCTTGATGAGCGGAATCGAATAAGAAACAATATAGAAAGTGTTTGTATTCATCCTTTTGTTTATAATTGAAATCTGAAGACCATCTTCATTAATAAGGTGACAAAAGGCTTCCTGAAGACCCATGATTGCGCCAAACCAGGCCTTTCGTCCCATGATACTACTCCGTTTGCAGATTTGCAACTTAGAATGGGCATCAAGCTCATAACCCCAAAACTTTTTGTGATTTCAAGGGAGAATTCGATCCATTTACAGATGCTTTACCTTATCACCATGTCTAAGATCGTTCCAGATGATGGCTAGCGCACGTGATCCCGGCAGAGCCCCACCGTTGACAGAGCAACAGCTCTAACCGTATCAAGGACCCTGGTCTTGTTTATCTCGATTCTCCAAAGTCCAAAGCTCAAGGATACGCGCAAACAACGTCGTCTCGATCTGTATTTCGCATGTGCTTGTTTGTTTAAATATTTTGTCGAGACCCCATGTCTTAGTTCAACAGCCCTACTTCTCGCCTGTGGTTTAATGCATCTTCACCTCAGCATTCTCATTCCTCCCTCCTCTACGACTTTGTCTTTGAGTACCTTAAACACTTGCAACATAAACACATCACCTCGCGACCCCACCAACCGCCGCCTATGATTTTTGTTTAGTTCATGGCTTCGCATTGACATTTTTACACTTTGATTTGCCCTTCCAGTGTGACACCATGGAGCACGCTTGGTTGGACTCATTGTCCGAGGATTGGGTTTCTCAGCCCAGATCTGATTCCTCCGCCGTTCAACTCCCCCCTCTGAAAGATACTGAAGAACCCAAGACAAAACCCAGGGAGACGCCGAGTAGGATACCGCGTAGAACGTTGGGCTCACGACCCCAATTGTCATCAGCTGCTCGCGATTCGAGCTTCAATATACTTAGCGAGCGCACTGCGAATGATATCAACATTTCGAGCCAGCGCATCGTTAGACCATCATCACAAGGCTCCAAATTCCCACCTGGAAGGTTTGCCAGTCGATCTGTGTCTGCCTCCACGACCGCATCAGTTGTTCATAACACTATTCAACACAAATCGTCACCTGGAAGGCAACAGGATACACCGGAGTGGAAGAGACGACTGGTGTACGGCGACGTTCAGTATGGCGAACAGCGCGACCTGTTTTGCTCAGCTGCGACCGGATTACAAGACATGTTCAGACCGCCCGACGCTTCAGGCGACGATGGAGACGAAGAGGGACGCCTGGAGTCATCTATGATGCCGTCTAGCCCACCATCATACCCCCAGCGCGTCGCCAGCCACGACCTCGAACCCGATCTGAGTCAACTCGACGAACTCGATGAACTCGAGGACCAAGAGCCATTGTATCCAAACGATGTTACACCGAGCCCGAGCCCCCGACGGGCACAAAGAGAGATAAAATACAAGCTCAATGTGGAAGATTCTATGGTGTCCAGTATACCTAGCCCCCGAGATGAAACCCCCTCAAGACATCGAGATGAGTCTTATCGCGATGAAAGCTGTTTAAGCGCTCCTTCTGAGACGAACGGTAGCGTTCGAAAGATCAGCGGCCAAAGCGTGATTCGCAACGAAGATTTCAGTCCCATTCTTATCGGCAAGCAGAGCGACAAGGACGGCAATATGGACTTTGCGCCCATTGAGCTGCCAGCAGACAGATTGAAGCAGAAACTCGAAGCCTTGCGCATTAATCAGATGCTTCTCGATCCTGCAGTTGACCCTAAGACGGGATTTGATGAGCCTAATCAGGAAACTTCTGCTACTCCTGAGGATACTGAAGAATATGCAACAAAAGGTGGATTCTTGAATCTTCAACGAGGAGGTCGCTCAGGCGATGGTTCATTTCGCTATCGTGATCTCAGCCCTGGCTTGGGTGTTGACACAAGTGGAATGCTTCCAGAGGAGTCCCTGCAGGCCAGCACTCCCAAACAGTTTCCTTCCATACGAACGGAAGTTACCAACCCATATCAAAACGACTACTTCAACATCAGTCCGTCCTTGCCGCGAGCCCCTTTCCCCAGTCCAGACAAGAAGCAGATTAATCCAGGCAGAAGCGCGCCATCTGCTGGAAGTCCTCTCAAGCTTTTTGGCCCTTATGATACCTTTACCAACCAAACACTCCTTCGACGTATCAGTCAATTCGAGGAAGGCATGTCGGGTACGCCTTCCCGGCAATCCTCAGGATCTCAAGCTCCTCATGATCAGTCCGATATGCCCGCTCACGAATACGGAGACTCCATGTCTAGTCCTGCTTTACCGACAACGAGTCATAGACCCATCAGTGGGAGATCTTTCAGTCGTTTTGGCCTTGGAGATCTCGAAGGATACGAGTTTAGTGAGGAAGTTTCTTATGTCTCTCAAGGAGATCCAGTCTATTCCGACAAGGAAAATGATGCCCCTCAATCACCAGATATTCCACCAGTTGAGTCAGTTCTTCAACATCCAGAGCAGGTAGCGTCTCCTAGTCCTGACGCCCAGTTACTTGTACGCAGACGTCGGGGCAAGTCCACATCATCATCTGGCAGCAAGCATCATAGGACAATCTCAGGTTCTAGTCACATCCACAGCAAATCTCTGAGTCCAGCAAAGGGTGCTCCAGGCAATGTCAATACCCCCAAACGCGATAGCGGATCAGAGGGTAAGAGACCTCGAACGTCTCCGTCCAAGGATCCAACGCCAAAGCGTCGCCGTACGCTACATCGTTCTGACATTGCCTTTGGCCGCGAGGATCGATTAGAAGGGGTAGAATCCGCCAGCCGTGACATGCAGTCGATTATGGGAAAGAAACGCAAGGATGCACGACCTAGTGAGTTCCAACTTGCGAACCCCAACGTGCTTGCAATGAGAAACATTCTCCGCCCACGCAGTCCTACGCCAAGCCGGGGATCGTCACAGCGTAGTGAGCCGAACGAGACCATGCACTCGGAGGATGATATGACCCACGAAAAGCCGAAGAAGACTCTTATCCGGGCATTGCAGGAGGAGACTCTAGGATATTCTACGGAAGGCCATAGTGAGGTAGACCGTAAACCGTCTATTAGGACTCAGGACTTTGTCGACCAGGCTGCACAGATCATGGCCATGATCCGCAACCAAGTGAGACCACCAGGTCTCTCAAGTGTTGAAGAATCGGAGGCTGAGCATGGCACACCCGAAGGGGATGACCTCGATGATTCTTATCAGGAGTCAACGAATGAGCCCTTGTCTCGTCCTCCAAGCCGCGAAGGAAACCCCATGCCCAGACCACCCAAGCATCAGGAGGATCCAGAGCTGATCAAGCGGTTGAGGAAGTACCAGGAGTTCAGCGATATGGGAGACATCATTACCTTGTCTATGCGATCCATGGGCCTAGTCAAGGAAGCAATTCTTGCCGATCAAGAAGTTGAGCGGGAAATTGAGAAGGCGCCTCGCCAGCGATCAGAGCTGTCATACAACACTGAAGATGAAGTCATCAGCGATCCACCCAACATTCGATTGTCAGCTGGCCCTGCTCATGATGCGCCGCCATCGAGCCCCTCACGCGACTATCACTCGCAGTCATCGGGGGTTTCGACAAACAGAACCTATCCTACAACGTCCTCGCATGGCTCTGAGACCCGAAGAACTATCATGCCCGAAAGTGTGTCACATCTTATCCCGGATCGAGTGGGCAGTATGTATCTCGATAAGCAAAACAATATCTGGATCAAGAAGAAGGAGACACCTACGCGGCGGCCCATGAATATTCTTCCATCAGACAGTGAGGATGATCCTTTCGCCAGCATCCCAGATTTGTCTGTGGATTTGACGAGAGAGATGCAGAATCTCCATCTCACCACCGCCAAGAAGAGCAACGCGGCCAGCAGTCCAAGCCAGGCGAGGTCGCCCACCAGCCCATCCAAATTTGCAAAGTTCCAATCTGCTAGAGGCTTTACGACATTGTCACCTGATGGGCAACTGAGCCCGGAGATGAATAGCCTTGTCGGAGAAGAGTTCGAGAAGTTGGATGCCCGGGTAATGGAGGATTCCGAGCTATATCTTGAAGAATCTTGTCAAGATGAGAGCAGCTTCCACGACGACAAGGCTAGCAGTACTCCCTCGACGACCACCAAGAAACGTAACCTCACCATCACGTTCTCTTCGCCGGTTGCATCCATCATACAAGATGTGGTGGTGGCAGAGGATTTGGACAACCTTGAAGATGATCCGGAGCTTCCCAATGGCCATTTCAACAACAGCTCATCACCTAGGAAGTCACCAGGCCATGCCAGTATTGGAAAATCAGCGTTGAAGAGCGGCGGTAATGGACAGGGCTGGAGTAACCGTATCCCCTCACGAAATGGCCCAGCATTTGTTCCTCGACCTGTTTCGCGGATTGACGAGCAAGACGAGGATAGTACAATCGAGCTTCCTATTGATGACCAGCGCCAAGTCAGCATCATTGGGGACACAAGCGTCGTCAGTCACAAAACACCCGACGGCCGACGCACCAGTCTGAGCTTCGTTGTAAACCCAACACCAAACAACAACTTCTACCCGACTCCTGCAGACGACAGTGTCATGATTGGCCAGAATGTCGGAAAACTTTCCCTTAGCCCTTTGTCTGAATTTACTATCAATAATACGGATCAGTCGTTCGGCTTCGAGGTCAGCTATGTCATGGGTCGACGGCATGCAGCCACTGGAGATGGATCCAAGAAGGTCATGTCCATGACGATACGGGAACTTGTGGACAAGCTTAGTGAGGTTGAGCCGTACGAGCCTTACTGGGAAGACATCACAGAACTAGATCTTCACGAGAAACGTCTGGGAAGCCTGCACATGCTAGACCAGTTCTGCGGCAAGCTGGTGACACTGGACGCTTCCAAGAATGCACTGGGACATTTGGACGGTGTGCCGCCTAGTGTTCGGCAGCTAAAGGTATCCCAGAATATGCTGACCGAGTTGACATCTTGGGATCACTTGATGAACCTTCAGTACGTGGATATATCTGGTAACGAGGTCAAGAGCCTTTCTGCTCTCAAGGGTTTGGTACATCTGCGAAGCATCAGGGCCGACAACAACCAACTGACGAGCCTTGATGGCCTCGATACCCATGATGGACTGCTGTCTCTTCGAGCCCGAGACAACTTAATCGAGGAAGTTGATTTTGCAAGAGTTAAGATGGAGCGCCTCACTGAACTCGATTTGGGAGGCAACCGAGTTTCATCGATCCGGAACTTGGAGTTGGCTCCCGCTCTGTCACGCTTGAGGTTGTCCAAGAACAAGCTTACAAGCTTTGTGGCGCCATCGTGTATCAAGACACTCCGTCAGTTGGAACTGAGCGATAACCAACTTACCTGCTTGGACGTCAGTAATTTGCCCAACTTACACTCAGTACATGCTGATCGCAACCGCATTACTGAGTTGAGTGGCTTCAGCCGAGCTCGAAAGCTTGATAGCCTGAGTCTCAGGGAGCAGCGGGCAGATAAGGCTCTCGACCTCGGCTTCCTTTCTTCAGCTTGCGAAGTCCGCAAGCTTTTCCTTTCTGGCAACTACCTGGGCACCTTTGAGCCCACAGTGGACTTTCTCAACTTGCAACTCCTTGAGCTCGCCAACTGTGGGATTCAGGCGTTGCCAGACAACCTTGGTCAGCTGATGCCTAACCTCCGAACGTTGAACATTAACTTCAACGCGATCCGAGATTTGGAACCGCTCCGGTTCATTCCACGACTCAAGAAGCTCCTTGTGGCAGGCAACCGACTGGCTGATTCTACCATGGTGACGGAGTTGCTCATCGAGTTTCCACATCTCACTCAGCTTGATCTGAGGGACAATCCTATCACGATTGGTTTCTATGCTCCAACGCAGATGTTGGTTCCTGCGGATCGCGAGGGCTACATTGACCCGTTTATGCTGCCTGACACAGATGTCGAGCGAGATCAGCTATTCTCTAGTCGACTAGACGAGATGACCAAGTTACGGCGACGACTACACCAAATTGTGTTTGTGGCAAGTTGCAAGAGGCTACGAAAGTTGGATGGGCTCGGCATCGACCGAGAGACGGTCCTAGCCAAAGACGCCGTGTTTCAGACACTGGTTGCTGAGGGCCTGTTGCCGGATGAGACACTCGTGGGTGAAAACTCTTCACCTTGCAAAGATGTAACGGTGGAAAATGAGACAATGGGGACGATGCGAAGCAGCCGTTGGAATGCAGAGGACAGCTTTGCCTAAGGGGCATTACAAAAGTGTATAATTCAAGAGGCGAGAAGGGGGGGTTGAGCTGTGCATATTTGAATGAGGCGTTTGTGGAATGTTTAAATTGGTTTGATTTCTTTTTTTTTTTTTTTCTCAGATCAAGGGAGCGAGAGGCTAGGGAATGGCCCTTAAAGGGGTAGGAAAACGGATTATGAATGAACATGGCATTGCCAGGCTGGATTTTGGCATTGGTAGGAGTTCATGGGTTGACTATTACGAGTAATTATCTTACATAGCTTATGGGGACATGAGCTGTATGAATACATACATGGTATGAGAAGTCATGGATATTGAAGCTGCACTGAAGATTAAGCATTGCAACAGAAGTGAAAAGCAGTGAAGTGTCGAACAATTAATACGAGACGCATTGACAAGGGAGGTCTTAGCCTGGTCTGTCATGCGGATGATGCTGTAGCCCAAACGCGTCCACTCGGTAAAGTATCAGTTACAAAACGGTAATCTTCAAGGGTACCTTGTAACAGAATATTATTTGGCTGCAGGATGAAGTCACGCTGATCATGGTGCAGCCTCATCGACGTCAGAGATACGCACCCCATTTTGGGAGCTTCACTAATAAAGTTACGAAGCTTCTATCAAGGTTGTTCAGGCTCTCAAAGCTGGGCAATGGTCGCGTGATACAAGGCACGGCAAACATTTCTGACTCTTTTCTTTCCTTCCAGTAGAAACAAGCCACATTATATGTGTTTTACTGACGAGTCAGACATCAGCATCCTTGCTGGGCTGGGATAAGAAATGTTCTGGAATTGTCCAGGGTGCGGGAATCTTCGGGCTGTTGGCCAGGCGTAGTCTAGCTGGGATGGCCCTGGAGATGAAATCTATCTCATGTGCACGAGCTTATAAGTGATCATGTCTGAGCTCAGCTTTTTGCGCTGGCGGTTTTGTAGTTAAATAACAAGCTTTTTTTCGTTGGTGGCGGTGCCCCTTGGGCTTGAAGAAAAGGGAAAGGAAACCCAACCGTGGAGACGAGCGTCAGGTACCCTGTTGATATGAGAGGTTGATAGGAAAATAGTGTATTTGTTAAAACAAAGGAGTTATCTTGGCGTGGTTGTAAATTAGGGAAATCATTTGTCTATCAACGTCCTTTCATCTTGACGTTGGGTTTATCGCTTCTTTTCGGTTCGGTATCATCCATCAATGCCTGCTAGAAATTCAGGGCGGGTTGGTGCGGTAGGGCGACTTGGGCTCCCTAAAGATGATAGATGATGCCCTGGAAGCCAATCAGTTTTGCGGAGGAGCAACAAGCCCGGACGACCTAAAAGGGCATAAAGCATCTGGACTTAACCCAAGTGCTGGGGTTACAGGTACAGATACTTTGAAGAGGCGTAGCCTGGTTGCTCTGACTCTTTCTTCATAGGGGGTAATTTTAAGACATTATTCAATGGTTGCAAAGACAACAGAATGTTTTTTAATGATTTGCTTTGACTGTTTCTCTGATTCAAAGCTGCTTCCAGCTTCTTCATCGCAATTCTGTGAATATTGTGATATCTTACCTAATATCATATCGACAGCTTCCATTCATCCCCATGCAAAAGCACATGTACCCAGTACAAACCCCTCGGTTGCCTTTTCGATCGCACACCCTCCCTCGTCTGTGCAACCCACACCCTTCATTATTGATTGATTGATCGATTGATCGATTGCTTGCTCTCTCTTTCTCTCATTCTCCTCCTCTTCATCTTTTCTCCCAGCATTTTACCTGTCTTGTCCCTAGACAAGCATAAACCCCAATACGATTCGATCCCTTCAGCTATGGCGACGGCCATGGAAGCGGCCGACCCTATGTCGTCACTCCAAAGGTCCGTCTCCCAGCACAGCAGCGCCTCATATGCGTCACACGCCTCTCACGTATCCCACACCTCGAACCGAAGCTCCAGAAGCAACCGAAGCGCAACTGTCAGAGGCCCTCGCGGTCGAAAACGTCCCAGTCAGCCTGTTAGCTCTGCGAGCAGTATTGCTGCTAGCGACAAGAGTCTCACGAGCTTTCCTAGCTTCTCACCTGAAAGCCCAGGCAATGATCCTCTCAGCGGACAAGACGATGCACCCGACGACACTCCCGTTCCTCCGGTTGTGGCCCCGGATGTTGGGCGCAGTTCGATAGTTGATCTGACTGGAAGCTCAGATGCGCGAAGTGCCTTGTTCGAAGAGGATCACCCGGTGCGCAAGGTTCCGGGCTCGTTACATAACGCCGATGACGAACATCTTCAACGCTTGATATCGCGGCACGGCGCCATTGGACTGGTCAGACAAATATCCGAAGACCTCGCACAACGAGATGCCCAGATCGCCAATATGCGCCGCCGCGCTGATGAACGAGAACGGGCCTTGCGCAAAATCATTCGAGAATGCGGCCTCTCTAACCTGGATCTTGAAACTCGCCTACGGACTGTTGAGGCTGAGCTACGCGCGGCCAACAAGGGACTCCGGAGAGAGGATACTGGATTAAGCGACCTCATGAGTGATGCAATGCAAGACACCGTAGTGGCTACTGCGTACGGCGAGACAGTCGCTAAGGGCTCTACCATCCGCGCAAGCAGCCAGTCTTTCAGCAACCCTAGCGAGAACGGCAGCGGCAAGGGCACGTTAAAGGGGTGGAAAGATTATCTCTGGGGCTCTGGAACCGCAAAACGAGGTAGCCGTACGAACAGCATGAACGGCGAAGGAGTGAACCCTGCGACTGTGATTCGATCGCACTCTAGTATGGACCGACGACCAACGCTGCAGGAGGATCTCTTCAACCCTCCAGACACGCAATCTACTCGAAGTCCAAGCCGTGCGTCAAGTATTCAATCAGGCGCAACCGGCGAGCGCAAAGCATCGTCATCGCTTGCAAGCATGGCCCTTCGTTTAGTGGCGGGCGGAGCTATAAGTACACGCGAGGCTGAATCTCGAGGCCGTGCTACGAGCACTACTTCCAACAAGGGTGGTTCTCTCCGAGCTGTTTCGACTACAAGCAGCCGCGCGGGTCAGTCCCGAGCAGTATCGATTGCTGGTGGTCCTAAGGCTTTGATGGCGATGCGTAAAGCGACTCCAGGACCATCTGCTCAAGGGTCAGGAAGATCACAAGGGCAAGAAGCGTGGGATAGCATGCGAGGCAGTCCTCCGGATAACTTATCATCTCGACAAGAGAGCTATGGGCCTGTGGAGATGGATGCCATTCGATCGCCAGAGTCACAGCCACCGACATTAACACATATTTATAACAACTTTCCGAACAGCGAATATCTGACGGACCGGTTTGGATTCATATACGACCAGCGACGTAAGAAACGACAACGCGAGGCGGCGCAGGTGGCTCGACATATTCGTAAGGGCAGTCGAACAGAGATGCTTGCAAACGGCCGAGGTGGCATCTCACCTAATGCATTAGAGGACCTTCCCAGCCCCAAGGGAAGTGTGTCGAGCGAGGGACGTCCTGAGAGCCTGAACAGCATGGAGGAGCGTAACGCGGAAGAGGGCAAAGCTAAGAGATGGACGGATTATCTCAAAATCGCAACGTTTCCCACCGAACTCCTCAGTCACACACCAAGCATCGCGATACCATCAATCGAGGTTATGGAGGGAGCTCAAACACCTGAGCCAGAGCTGTGCCCCACCGAGCCTGTCAAGCCAGTAATTGTTTCAACCAACTCTGGTCTTATTCCATCAGCTAGCACAACTACTGCAGTAGACAGTGAGACCTCACAGCCCTCTCAGTCTGAATCATCCATCGCACTCACCAAGGACGATACCGAACCTGTCAAGTTGCTCCTGCAGCAACTGAGCGATGTCCACGATGCTCTTCAGCGTGAAAAGACAGTTCGATGGAATGACTTTCTTCGAAAGGTTCGCGCGGAACGCAAGCGGGAGGGCGAAGCCGCTATTGCTGCTGCCAAGTCAGCTGCTGATGCTCGCTACGAACAACCTGCCATGATCCTTCCTGAAACCCGAGTTGCCGATGGTGAGATGATTGGAGTTTCAGGACTTGGCGTCAAAGGAAAGGTTGGACGAGCTAAATGGAACGAATTCAAAACCCTGGTTTTGGGCGGTATTCCTGTCACCTATCGCGCCAAGGTGTGGTCAGAGTGTTCAGGAGCTGCAGCCCTTCGTGTCCCTGGATATTATGAAGACTTGGTTGCTCAGACCGGCGAGGACGACGATGCTGTTGTTGTTAGTCAGATTCAGATGGACATCAACAGAACTTTGACGGACAACATCTTCTTCCGTAAGGGACCTGGTGTCAAGAAGCTGAACGAAGTCTTGTTGGCGTACTCCAGACGCAACAAGGACGTGGGGTACTGCCAGGGAATGAATTTGATTGCTGCCAACTTGTTGCTCATGATGCCCTCTGCTGAGGACGCATTTTGGATTCTTACTTCAATCATCGAGAATATCCTTCCTCATGGTTACTACGACCACTCACTCATGGCCTCCCGCGCAGATCAACAGGTGCTGCGACAGTATGTTTCAGCAATTCTTCCCAAGCTCTCAGCACATCTCGACTCTCTATCCATTGAGCTCGAGGCCTTGACTTTCCAGTGGTTCCTCTCCGTCTTCACCGACTGTCTAAGCGCCGAGGCTCTCTTCCGCGTCTGGGATGTCGTCCTCTGCACCAACGACGGCAGCACATTTCTCTTCCAAGTCGCCCTGGCCCTTCTCAAGCTCAACGAAGGAAACCTCCTGCAATGCAACACGCCTGCCGGAATCTACACATACATCAGCCATCAAATGACAGAGCACGCCATCAGCATCGACGGTCTTCTCCAAGCAAGCGAGGGCCTACGAAAGGTAATTCGTCGAGAAGACGTTGAACAACGAAGAGAAAAGGCTATTCAAGCCGAAAAGGATATGCTGATGGCTCGAGATGGAGACTCAGCTCGAAGCAAGCCCACAGCCGAGACGGAGAGCGAAACAGCTGCAACTCAATCAGGAGAAGAGTAAAAAAAGAGCCAGCATTAAAAAGTACGAGATAAGATAGAAGGTGTGATTGGATCAAGGATCTTTTTTCCTTTGGAGTTTTCTTTTTGTGTCTCAGAAAGGCCATGATACCCACACCCCTGAACCCCCAAGCATAGACGTGGTTATTGTTCAGGGGGGAGTTGATGCATTACGACGTTGGGATATTATCGAATTAGAAGGGTTGCGAGGCATTGGCTTGTTCATATATGAGGGGTACAAGAATAAATACGAAAAGAATTATCATTACTATTTTCACATGTGTCCTATGATGATGTGGCACTTTCGAGGAAAACAGAATATCCCATCTATCTTCCTTCTACTCATCTGTCTCTGAATTCACCCAAGGCTACAAAGAACTTGTAAACAACTTTCGGGATGGTCATTCACGAACGTCAAGAGCATTATTGTAAGGATTACTCAAGCCTTCGGATTGAAAAGCTAAACATAAGTTAAGAATAGTCTAAAGTCGTCGTCCCTCATGTCAATAAAAGTCCCATCTCATACTCTCCGTTTTGGTATCTAATGCACTGCGATCCTCTCGTTTTCCTTGCCATGGTCCTCGTCGTTGTCCTTGCCATTCGCGCTACCATTGCCATTCTATGGTTTAATTGTAGACATCTTTCTCGCATTCTGTTGCATGAGAGCATCTGCCACCATAATCGCCGCCATTCCCTCGACGATAGGGACAGCGCGAGGCACAACGCAGGGGTCGTGTCTTCCCTTAGCAGCGAGAACACCCTCGCCCGAGCCATCGTAAAGTGCTGTGATCTGGTCCTGGCTGATGGTGGCAGGAGGCTTGAAAGCGACTCTGAAGAAGATGGGCATGCCGTTGCTGATACCACCCTGGATACCGCCGGAATGATTCGTCTTCGTTTGGAGTCTGGAGCGAGGAATGCCTGTCCTCTGGGTGGCGGCGTCGAGGGCAGGTGCTGGCACGAAAGGATCGTTATGCTTGCTGCCAGTCATCTCAGCACCATGGAAACCGGAACCATACTCGAAACCCTTGACAGCTGGAATGGACATCACACCGTGGGCAAGGCTAGCCTGGAGCTTGTCGAAGCAGGGCTCGCCAAGACCAGAGGGCACATTGCGGATAATGCAGGTGACTGTTCCACCAGTGCTGTCGTGCTCGTCGCGCAGCTCTGCAATGCGAGCCTCCATGGCTCGGCCAATGGCGTCATCAGGGCATCGGACTGGGAGGTGTTCATCAACCTGTTCGCGGGTGAGAGTCTCGGCGAGACTGAGGAAGGCAGGATCGGTGCTCATGGCTTCTGTATCAGCGAAAAGCTTGATGGTTCCGACAGAGCTGACAAAGGCAACAATCTCAATGTTGTAGGCCTCCTTGAGCCACTTCTCGGCAACAGCACCAGCGGCCACTCGAGCAATAGTCTCGCGTGCAGAGCTGCGACCACCACCTGACGAGGCCTTAACCCCGTACTTTTCGAGGTAGGTCCAGTCTGCGTGGCTGGGACGGGGGTACATGTCGATGGTCTTATCACCGTAGTCCCTTGGTCGCTGATCCTCATTGGGGACGGTCAATAGAATCGGTGTTCCGAGAGTGACGCCATTTTCGGTGCCAGAGTTAATGGTGACGCGGTCCTTCTCGTTACGAGGCGTGGTGATGGCCGATTGACCTGGTCGACGACGGTTCAGCTGAGGCTGGATATCGGCCTCTGTGAGGTCCAGGCCGGGAGGGCAGCCATCGATGATACACGAGATAGCCCTTCCATGTGACTCGCCAGCACTGTAAGACAAAGAGATGATTGTTAGCTGGACGGTTTGTCGATGGTGGGGTAGAGCCATGGACGGGGGGGAAGAAATAGAAACTTACGTCGTCACGCGGAAGATTTGCCCAATGCTGGACATGATGATTGTAATGTGTTGATGATAGGGAAAGATAGAGTATTGGTTGATGAGTTGTTTGTTTGGACAAAGGAAGAAGAAAGATGGCGGCCGTTGGAGAATGGAAAGATGTGAGTGAGGCTGTTCTTGGTGGAGGGGGACTTCGTTCCTGCCGATTTCGGTCCAAATTTTTGTGCGTTTGGAAAGCGCGGGGGAGGGGCAACACGGTAGATGTTTTGTTAGAGATCTGATTGGCCAGCCAAGATAGCCTCAGTTGATGGCTTCAGAGGATCCCTAAGAATTATCAACTCTTGTAGAACAGACGCTAAGTTGTCAGATAAAAAACATTGAGCTATTAGATAACTTAGAAAGACCGTATTATATACCTGTCATTAAGCGACATCGGGGCGCTGTTGCTGTGACTCAATTGATGTTCATCCATGCATCTGGTCTGATTCCAAAAAGTCTGGATAATCGCTCTTCCGCTGTAAAGTCAGAGCCAATAGCTGTAGCTTCAGGGGCATACCACTAAAGCCAGATACCCAGATCCAAATACCTCAGTGAACATTCTCCATCTCAACGGATACAAAACGTCATGTCAAAACACATCTCGATCCAGATTATCAATCAAGACCTTTCTTCACTCGGTACTTTCCTTTTTCTGCAAGGCACAACAATCTCACTAGTTTGGATGTTTCCCGAACCCGCACCCGCTACCGTCCGTTGCGGAACTGAAACTGCCCCTAAAATTTACAGGGCTTTCAGCGCCCTATTTCCGGTGCGCGGCGGGGTCAACTTCAGTTGGAGTTTTCCGTCTCCGAGGCTGAGAACAACCGAACGGTTGTTTTCTCAACTCTTTTGCTCATTGGATACAGTAGCTTCAACGACGAATCTCATCCATTGCCTTGGATAATACCGTATTTCCGGTCCAATTGCATGTCTATCCGTGACTTTATCTTATTAATTCCCAAATTCTATTCCGATATTGGCTCTTGCCATCATGATGCGGCCCAATCGCTCGTTTCTGGGCTCAACGCCTCGAAACATATCACGACATTTCCTCTCATTATCAACCATATCAAGACGCCAATTCACCGATGCAGCATCTCATTCATCCAATAAGATCCAAGTATACACTTCAACTTCTCGTGATCCCTTCCTGAACCTCTCTGTTGAGCACCATCTTCTCCAGAAGACGCCCCCAGAGTCGACCATACTCTTCCTCTACACCAATGACCCCTGTATTGTCTTTGGCCGAAACCAAAATCCATGGATGGAAGTGAATCTTCGAAGACTGGCCCAGTTCCGTAATGATCCTGCCAGCGTAGGTTGGACTGGTGGACCAGTGCAGCTCGTCCGTCGTCGTTCAGGGGGGGGCGCTGTTTTTCACGATGAAGGAAATGTCAACTTTAGCGTCATTTGCCCTCCTGCAGTCTTTGATCGGAACAAGCACGCCGAGATGGTCGTAAGAGCTCTCTCATCTCTTGGAAGGCCAAATACGCGTGTCAATGAGCGACACGACATCGTTATAGATATCCCTGATGATCCAATCGGCACCTACAAGATCTCAGGGTCCGCGTATAAACTCACTCGTCTTCGATCTCTCCACCACGGAACATGTCTCCTCCGCAGTCCAAACCTGACCAATATCTCAGGCATGTTGCGTTCACCCGCTGAGCCATACATCAAGACTCGTGGCGTTGACAGTGTCCGCAGCCCTGTCCGGAATGTCGGGATCGAGAATGCTGCTTTCGAGGCTGCCGTTGTGGAACAGTTTGCAAGCATGTACGGCAACTTCGATGTCCGGGAGGTCATCAGTGACAAGGTACTTGAGACGGATAGCATCAGCAAAGGGTACGAGGAACTACAGTCGCGAGACTGGATCTATGGCCAGACACCAAAATTCACCTTCTCAACTTTCCCGTACGAGGAGGACCCTCGAGAGCGTCCTCAACTAGACTTTGACGTGGGTGACACATAGCTTGGCAGAGGCATATGACAAAGCAACTAACGAGAACATAGACCAAGCTTCGTTTCGAAGCTAGACACGGTGTCGTAGACAAATTCACAGCCGAAGGTCCATCGTCTCCCGCTTCAGAAGATGGTCTGTCAGCACTCACATCATCATCCATCTACAAAGTCTCCAGCTGGGGCGCACAGCTTTCCCAAGCTGGCATGGCTGATGGCGATGCGGCAAAGGTCGGGCCATGGATGGACGACATCTTGGGAGTCGACTTCACGAAACCCCAACAGTAATGCCGCCGTTCTCTGAATAGGCTGCAACATGATACACGAAATGTCAGAGAGGTCAATACGAGCAATCTCTTCCGTGCTGTCCGTCTCTTTCCTACACCACTTCATGCTCCGAGCATTCCATTATTTTGCCCGGTTCTCATGTCATGTCTCACTCAGAACGCGAAGGCGAATCCGAATAGATCCGGTGACTGCCTAGCCTATTGGTTATAAGTAGCATATGAACTTGACACACCATAATGGGAATGCCCACACACCTTTCGGAGCAGAAGACAGCAAGGCTGGCTGAGCCTCGCACGCGTCGCGTTCAATCAAAAAGTACGCGTTGCACTTTCTTCGCCGCTTCACGGTCTGGGCCATACCTGGAACTAATATTGCTGGAAGCGAGCAACAGATTCCGGTGCCCAGCTGGTGGGAAGCTTGGGGGCAGCTAAGAGCATCACATGGCTTGTCAGCCGACATAGGGTCCAGCCCATCCATCACGCATCAAAAATTCCCAACATACGCAGCCTCTCGACAGTGCAGTCTGTGCTCAGCACCACCTCCCTCAGCCTCCCGCTGCTTGATAGGTGACAATCTTCATCCTGCCTTGCTTCCATATCCGGCGCACTGTCTAGATTTCATGATATGACTGGCTGGGTGGTTTTGACAAAGATCATTGTGTGGCTGCTAATAAAGCAGCTGCTTCTACGGTGGGGATTGTGAGACACTTGGCAAAGGTATTGGAATCAGATCACGGACTGCCGTGGCTGCCACGTACGAAGTGGAGGAAAGGGGGCAAGACCCCGAAAGATGTATGGGGTTGCAATCTTGAGCATCAGCTTGCTCGATAGCAGGTTTTTCGACACAAAGATCGACAGCCTTACGAAACAGCCGGCAAAAGGAGGCACAGGGTGTAAGAAATCTCCGGTATTAAGCTCTCTTTGCACTTCCACGAGACGTGACCAGTTTTTGGACAAAAAGAGCTGAGGAGACGTGGTGAAAGCGTTGGTCTTGTTGTGGACTTGTGAAATCCTATGGCGATATCCTTTAGAGTTTGTTTTGTATATTAGCCTTGCTCTACAAAAATGTCCGGATTCTTGTTGCAACCCCTTCGGGAGTCTCTTGAGATCTTGAGATGGAGTGTACTAATCCACTCATAGTCCAAGAACATGGGCTCCGAGACATGCATTGATGATCTCGCGTGGTGATTGCGACTCTATCGATTTCGTGCGCAGCGCTTAGGTTGTTCCGTTTTAGTGTCCTCACCAGAAAGGCGGTGTCAGGAGTTAACGCTGTGGTGATTGTAAGATAGAGTCCATCTCTTACGGGCGCAAAGTTGTGATGAGAGCTGAGTGGCTTCCGCTCTCCTGGGACCCTGGACCCAGACTTTGAGTTAGGGCTGATCTGATGTAAGTCGTGTACAGCAGATAAGGCAGGGCTATTGTAATATTAGATATTCGTGTTTTTGACTTGATTCAAGATTCTGAACTTACCCTGTTCATTCGGATGTCTTACCATGGTCATGTTGACCTAAATACGGGTATCGTCGACATTAATCAATACAACCCTGAGTTGACTTGGGTGATATCCGGATTCGTATCAACGCAACCCTCATGAGACAGGAGACTATTCCTAAAACTCTTGAGCAAATCGATAGTTGATCTGGGGTACGGTAGCCTGTGAGTAATCGATCAAATCAATCAGTCATTAACCCTCCAACATTGCTCACCAAAAACGACATCATATTGACGTTGGACGAAGACATGCCTTGATTCCCCACACCACCAATACACATGAATGGATGGATGGGTACATGTCCCCATTTCTATCACCTTCTGGGATCCGCAAAAGCGAGCATGTTGTGCATGAGCATGAGCCTACCCCGGCCCCAAGCTCACTCGCCCAACAGATAGCCTATGGAATTGTCTCTCGACAAGCTGCCCATTCCCGCCCGTGGCGTTCAAGGATGTCTGTTTGTCTCGAATCCAAAGGCACGGACACATGTGAAGGCTCAAAAGAAGACTGTTGACAGTCTCAACAACCAGATTTGGCCAAGACTGCACCCACCATGTCTATCACTAGGCTTTGGAGGAGTAACCTCAACGCCGGCTCATGTCGTGTCGTTGATGGTATGATGCTGTGTTTATGGCCTAGTGAATGTCAGGGGTGTTAGATCCTCGTCCGTATCTCTCACTCAACCTGGGGCGATTTCCATGCGAAGTCCTCGGGTAGGTAGTGGAACTGTTTTGCTTGCTTTTTCTTCGACAACCCTGTTCCTGGTGTGATGATAATCACTCACACTCGCACCAACAAACCCGGTGAACGTAACAACTCCGCGCGTGTTTCATTTCAACCATTGATAGCAGCAATGCTCTATCTTACTATTCAGATACCAGCCAGAGGAACTCATATCATAACCTAGAAGCTGTGTGCGAACGAGTCCAGCAATCCGATCTCATGAAGGATTGCGTAGCAATGTGGCTCAACTACCAACAGCCTCAGAAGTGCTTGGGCGATCACCGAGGCTGACGAATCAATCTAAGCATCATCACCAACTACTACTTGCCTTGATCAGTGGTGACAAGGGTTTATGTGAACCTAGAGTTGCAATAAAACAGCCAAGTCTATCGTGTTCTGTCCCCAGGGTGCAAGAAAACTTGAGGCCTTAATAACAGATGTCAAAATAAACGCATCAAATAGTCCCGCAAGTTTGGAATAGTTTACCTAAGTCTTTTCGTCATCTGTGATGAAGATCCTAAGTTTTCTTTCCTCCCTCAGTCCATTTGGCTTATGGAGCACCATCTCCGGGAATTAGTGCATCTTTCATTTTGGCTGCCGTGTTCTGCTGGATCTGAAGATCTATTTGCAGTTCTGGTCAGCCAGTTTCTGTCCGGGGGAGGGGTACTAAGGTTTCTTAGCCATCAATCAGTCTGTGCCCTCATACAGGGGTAAGGCTGGTATCTGCGAGCAATCCCACGAGATACCTTGGGGCCAAGTCCTTTCACAGTGCACTTTGTTCACTGCCTTGGCACACAAGCATGTCAGGAGTTAGCTGCCAGAAGAGTCAGCCGAAATGGCTTAGACCAGAGAATACAGTGTGCCTCTCGATTGTGGCCTTGACCCTGAATTTATGACGAATCATTTTTTGTGATATCAAGAAAAGAGTCATTGGGTGATTGGGGAAAGGCGTTGTGTATGTACTGTACGACGGTAGACCAAGACCTGCAGCGTATTACTGATGACTATCATTTCTAGAGACAGGCAGTAAGGCGTGTGCAATTTCCCAGAAGGAGGGCAGCAACAGAGTAAATCACCAGTACTTGATAGTAGGACGAGCGTTATATGTAGTCTGGTGTGACAGCAGTTGTTGACGAAAGGCGTTGATCAACGCTGACGGGCATTGTGATAGTACGGACTGAAATTTGGCCTTATCAGATATGACAGGGCGAAATATCCCGAATTGGAAATAAGAATATCACCCTGTACTCCGTTGAGAACAGCCAAAGTGCGTGAGATTGTAGTTGATCGTTCAAGATGGGCAGTGACCACGAATTGTCTTCCTTCAGCGACTCTCCCCATGAATATTATTCGTCAGCCTATGGCTGAAGTTCCCGCCCTTACCATTTTTGGCATATTCGACTCGGCAATGCAACGCCCCGGAACGCCTTTCAAGAACATGACGAAACAGGTGCAGCGCCTCATTCGCCGGAATTGTGGAAGACACCATCCTGCTCTACCGTCGCTTACGGCGGGATCAACGTTTCCAGGTACGGTACAGAGTAGCTGGCCAAGGTTCTTCAAGACCAAGGACAATCAGCGGGCATCCAACCTTCCTTTTTCCGTCACATAGAAGTGGTCTTGATAATCACATCTGACTCTGGTAGTATACCCGGCATGTCTGTCATGGTAGGAACCATAGGGCGTTCTTCGATCCATACAAATAACAAACATTTCTATGATACTCGAGTTGATATAGTTTGATATGCCACAATTCGAGTTATGGCCCAGCAAAATATCTGGGAAATCACCGTAGCACCCCCTGTCGCTTGTTGTGCATTGTGCCCATGCAATGCAGTCAGGGTCAGGGTCAACTTGGAGCGGGATCATTCGTCTGCCGGTTGTGTGCTGGTTTTGCGATGGCCACGTTCAGATCAGTTAACATCCGCCACGTTAGATGCAGGAACTCGAAGCGCCGTGGTGCATTCTCTTGATTGCACGGTATGACATAGCGGACATGTCTTGAATAGGGAATACCACAGAAAGACATGTATTACCGCTCAGATGTCACCTTATTGGTGGATCAAGATCTCTCTGAAGTTTGATGGTAGCAAAGAAGTATATATCTGGAGACCAGGCTTGCATGAATCTGCGGCACACTTAGCTCTCTTTTCTCCCTGCGCCGTTGCTAGAGATCGAATGAGGTTAATAACAACAATCGCAACGAGAGTGAACAGAAGCTGGTCCGTGGCCTCGGCTCTTATTATGGGACGGAACGACAAATGCACGGTTGTCAGGCAGGGATAACTGGTGTAGGTTGGGGCCATCGTCAAAGCGGGAACCACCCCACCACTATCGACAACCCATCGCGCGCTAATAAGTGAGTTGCTATTGTGTGCTATTCCATCAAGCCTCTGATGGTCAATAATATCTTTTTTTTGATGTCACGGGAAGCGTGTCGAAGAGACATACTCGTCAGCTAATATCTTATTCTGCCTCGACGCCAATTGCACTTGGTGTGGATTATGGCGGTGTCAGGCGGGCCGAAATCGGCCAGAAAGAGTGTGATGACAATGCCTTTGGGAGTTCAAAGTCATCCAGGCCGGATCTATACAGAGATCGTAGGAGCATAGCGTCGTATCTCTGCATGCGCCTCTTTCAATTCGAACCCTGGTCTACTAATGCAACGGGTAGTCCAACTGAATCGAGACCGAAGCAGGCGCCTGCAGACTGCAATATTGTCTCCCAGGGTTGTGACATGCGAGCAACGCAACAACATCCCGACCAGCGCCGACAAGCAGCGTAAAGGAAGAACGGCAGTCAGGCCACTAAGCAAAAAGCCTCCCAATAAGGTTTTGGGCTTCTTGAACGACCCAACCACGAGGCACGGGGCCAGCCATTGTTGTGCAACTGCGGCGTTGTTGAGGGGACAAGAGGTAAGGCGCCGCGCTGACAGTTTCTTGGTCCCTTCAGGGTGACGATGATATCGAAAATCGAGAATGGAGGTTGTCTATGTAGGCTATCCTGCTTCGCCTCCCCTGTCAAGCTGGCTACCAGCCCCTGACGGTGCTCCATTACCCAGCGACTTCCCCAAAGGACGGGCCCGCTCGGTGCTCCGCTCATCGTCCGAGCCGGCCCGGTGTTGAGACGCTCTGGTGGTTGTGAGGTGGTTTCTAAAGGTCGGAGCCACAAAACCCCCTCAACCTGAATGCAATGAGGACCCTGTCTTTGTTCCATGAAGCGGTTTGCGTTTCCTTCTTGCAGGGAAAACTACCCAATTAACAAAATTGCCGGGGAGCTGAATGGGGCCATCTCAGTATGATAGAAAGGCAGAAATTAGCAACAAGTGGTTCCATAGTTGAAATTGAGCATCCCAAGATCAATACAAGGTCTCGCGATCTCTGCACAGATAGCCTGACAATAGACGCGTTAATGGGTTTTTGCAGCAGGCTCTGCTCAGATTACCGGGTGGGAGATTTCTATCGAGCCTTGCTTGAAGGAGTGTCAACTCCGCCTGAGAGTACGAAGAATGCAAAAATAGCCCAAGAAATCCATGAACGAAGTAATTTGCCTATTAAGACCCCTGCTTCTTGATGGCGTTCTGAGACATGAGAAATGCAGGCTCGCTCAGGTAAAATCAGGTTCGCTGAGGTGCATCTGTGAAAGCCACTCAGATGCTGGATTGTCATTTGCCATTGGAGACAATCCTTATCGTTGTTTCAGCTAGCTTCGAATTTCTTGTCATCAAAGAGCTTGGGCTAGATCCATTCGATGTCTTGTTTGTTGGTTGTGTATCCTCATCACAGGTGCTAGTGGTGGTTAAACTACCAGCTAGACTAGCTCGTAGTCTTGATCAAGTGATATTGAACGTGACTGCCGCTATTGTCTCCTCAAAATATCGGGGGGTGCGGGTGTGTCCTTCTTAGTGGCTAAGCTGTGATCTGGCGAGTGATTGCTGGGCTCTGTCGGGCCTTTGGGCGGTATCGTGAAGATGCCTGACGGTCGAGATTTGGAGGTTAAGCTTGAACAAGAAGAAACAGTTCCATCTTGGGATGACGAGGATCAGAGAGTGGATGCAGACTTCCGTAGTGTGGCGGGGAAGATGCAGCTACCCAAGTTGGTCAGGTACGCAGTCGAAGCAGGAGAGGAGAGGAAGGTAGGATGGAACGGGCGGACATCAACTGCCTGCCTGCCGGGACGGGAGTCAATTGCTGGATGCTACCCTAAAGTGCCCACCAAATTTAGGCCTGCGATGGCATCGCTTTATGATGATGAACCATTCAAGAACGCTATAGTAGCATAGTCACTACACTGATAATCTTTAACCACATCTATCTTCTGGGGCTAGGATCAATGGAAGGAACGTCCGCCAAACACGGAGCAACGACCGACGGGGGCCGGATGCCGGTCTTGTGCAGCTGCATGCATATACCTACAACACAGCCAGTCTGTACAGCAAAGTGCAGACAAAAAGAATCGAGACGCTAAAGTACGGCAACAGGGCACGGTACAGCGTGTTGGTACGGGAGTGAACCCGATAAATGGAGTAGCCATCGTGGCGAGCCATTTACCAATAGTTTCAACAATAGAGCCTCAAACAAAAACATGAACTCATCATGTCGAGTATGAATGAACGATCTATTATGCGTTCTTCACCGAGAGATGCGCATGGAATGCATGTGATTCAGACATACGAGGCGTAGCTGGCCAAGCCAAGCATGAATCAAACGACGGACCCCAAGCCCGGAGGTTGGAAATAAAAAAGGGGCAGCGAAGAATTGCCGACTCTGATCGACACAGCGGACTGGCTAGTTCGTCATGGTGCAAGGGTGCAAGACGCTCTAAGTGAAGTCTATCTCCGGCCATACTGTTGATCTTGGCAACCACATGTCATTGAACTGCTGTGCAACGTATCACAATTATGCACAGCAATCCATATCTATCGACTCGTAATGAGGACGTATTTGTGACTCGCTTGAGAAGCTGAGTCTCACAATACATTGAACCGTTCAGGGTCGCGGCGTTTCAAGGCTGACCGTTTGCAACTGAGACTTGAACTGGCACGCGAGCACCACCCGTTTTCGTAGAACCTCACCTTGGAAGCACTGGACATCCATGTATGAACGGTATGAACAAAAAAAATATTATCAGGACCAGACGCCGTATCCTTGCAGGCAGAGGGACCTGAATCAGATTAACTTCGGCCCTGCAGCCATGACGCAGACAGCGGCGTTTAGGGCGGCGTAGAAAGACCGCCAGTGCGCTTTTGATGCGGCATGGACAACTTCCGTTGAATCTCTGAAACGAGGCTTTTTGAATTCCAATCTGTTGTTTAGTAGAGTAGACGGCAAGACATGACTAAGCCAGGATGCCCCAAGTATGATCTCAGGCACGCCAGAGACAAAAAGCAAAGAAACAATGAGCGAAAAAAAAAAAAAAAAAAAAAAAAAAACCTGCATTCAGAGACGCGGATCTTATCGGGCTGGGACAGGGGAGCAAAACTAATGCCCCAGCGAAATGGGTCCAGCCAAAGACATCGCAAGGCCTAGCCAAGCCACCAAACCCCAACGCGAACGAGTTGGGAAATCGCAGACACATGGAAGTTGAAAATGGTAAACTACCATTGGCTCGATGACAATTGCATATCCTGTCGTCCATTCGTTGTGCCTGACGTTATCTTATCACTTTCTTCGCCTGAAGCTGAGTAAATTGAGTTTGAGACTGCGCTTCAGGGGCTCGTAATGATCCAGATCCAATCGTTGATGAGCTGTACAAGTAAAGCAATCACAGCAGCCCCAGTGATGTGCTCGAGGAATCTCCTGGAAATTCCCACAGAATCATGGATCTTTCCAAGGCTCTGACAGCTGGAGTGATGCATCATGACCTGGGAAGGTAAGGTACCGTAACCTTAAGTTCCCGTCCCCAGCGAAACGCTGCCCCACTGACAGCAGCAATACTTTCTCAGATACGGTTTGAGGGCAGTGTCTGTACAGTATGCTTGGGCACCGTCTGTGATGTTTTCGGGCTCTGAAGACGCCCGCAGTGTCCTCAATGGCACAGTCTTACAGTACGAATCAGAAGCCTGCGATATGGGTAGCTCAGGTATCTCTTAGTGCCACTTCTCCTCCAGCATCACCGCCTCCCGCACTTTGACCCGCAATCGCTTCGCTTGAGCCTTGCTTGTCTTGTCTGTTCGAGTTCCCTGGCTGTCTCCATTGCGTCAGCTACGTAAGACAGTTCAGGACCTCCAAGGTTGAGCTTTGCTCTCGTCCAATGCGTGTAAATTTCCACGAGATGTAATCATAGAGCCTTACAGGCTCCAATCAAATCTTTTTGAGTTGTAAGCCAATTGCCCAGTCTCCAGATAACCATGCAGTCAGTTAGAAATCACAAGCCATACACCTCACGTATTCTTAGGACGTGGTGAGCTTAGCACAACAATGAATTGACTTCGACCATAGAAGGCTTGTCCGAGGGAATTATCGCACTTTGGTAGAATGCCTCCGTCCAGTCAGATGGCGCCAGGGCCTCCCTCCATTGAGCAAACCGGGTATTTTTTAACCAATGTCAAGCACCCATCGGTGTTACTCTTTCTGCAGCGCTGCAGAGGACACTGTAAATCGTCAAGCCCAAAGCCATCCTGGCCAGCCCAAGCGTTGCCAAGACATTTCGGACAAGGCCAGGAAATACTCAGTGCTGGCTCGCTTGAGAGAACCCTCGTCTGGCATGCCTAGGGAAAGCCTCGCTTCTGACTTGTGGTGGCTTTATGTTGAGAAATTGCATCGAATGATGAGCCAAGCCAAGATGCGTTTCGAGATAACCTCATCTATACTTTTGTCGAGAGAGATGACCACGCCAGCGGCGACGGCGACGGCAACAGACGACGTGTGCTAGAGAGCGAGGAACGGAGCGGATGGAGGAGCGAGCAGGGGCCGAATCCTTGAAGGCGGCCGGTCCACTCCGTAGTCCAGCAGAAACAGACATCGCCGTCACAGAAAGAGTGAAAAAGGCGGCGCTCAGGGGAGTGTAGATAAAGAAGCCACACACCCCCTCTGTATCTGGATGGCTTGGCTTGTCGAGAAGAGATGGTGATATCTACTACGTAGGCCATAGATACCTAACTTGGTAGGCAGGTACCTGACGGCATTAGGTATTCAGTTGCAACGCAAATTTGAGATAACTGCGCGGTTTATTGACTTGTTGTGCTGGCAATGAATGAGTCGTCTTTTCTGCTGGGGACAACGAAACCTCGGCGGGCTGAGCGAAAACGGAACAGATTTGTGTGTGTTGTATTTTGGTGACACTGGACGGTGGACGGTGGCCGCTATTGACTGGAGATTTTGGACGAGGTGGAGTGGATAAGGTTGAGGGGTGAAGCTGCAGTGTTTGAGGGCAGTGGACCTAACAGCGTATCTTTGAATTTGGCCCAGGGTTGATCTGAAGGAGGGCATGGCGCCATGGGTCGAAGCACAGACCAGAAGATTTCCTCGGAACTCGCACAGTAGAGACTTACCAGATTGGTACCGCTATCAGATCGAACTCAGCTGCGACAACCACTGGCCCTTCTTTTCCGCGGTCGCCACTACGAACCACACACCATTCAGAGTTGCAGTGAGAGATGGGCCTAGTAAAAGAGACGGACACTGTGCCTTCCCACTCACAGGCAGTTCCATACCCACCTCCATCATCACCAACTCCACTGGGTCCAGTCCAACACCAACACCACTAAAATATCCACACCCCCAAACACACAAGACCTGTTCTCTTATTGCACTGCTCCACTTGCTCTACTCTTTTGTCCAGCCTATTTTACCAACTACTCTAGTCACCATCTCAACCTCTCCTCTCACCAAATCTCTCGTTCCTCAACTTCAACGTCTTCGACGTTTTCGATCCTCACTCCGCTTCGATACACGCTTCTCTTTACACGCGACAATGGTACTATAGATCGATTCCTCGTCACATCCCGTTGTGACTTCAACAACTCGCGGCCCGCCTGTGCGAGCCTTCTGCACTCCCCTTCAGCATGTCGAGGCGACAACAGCCGCTCCAACAATCTCGCCCATCATGGATCCCTCACAGTACTACCAGCACCATCATCACCACTCCCACCGTCACCACCACAAATCTCTTTCGCAGCAACAGTCGTCCGCCTCCCTCTCGTCGACGGCTCGCGGTGCCCCGCCGCTGCATACTCATCTCCCCTCCTCTTCCTCCATGCCTTTGAGGACCGCCAACAGTACTCCGATGTCTTCGCCAGGACTTTTCAGTCCTTCGCCTTCCAGGCAAAATCTCGTCACCTCCGTATCCGAGAACAATACACCTCCCAATTACACCCAAAGTCCTCTCCTGCACCCTTTGCAGATGCACAAAGTTAGAGAGTAAGCATTTCAAACTGCGGTGGGAATATCGTATCGCAGTTATCTGCCCTTTTTCGCTTGTTCCGCCTCCAATCGGCTTTGCTCGCCTATGGTGGGGGAGATGGCCAGGGAGCCTGGCATGCACCGACCGTTTCACTTATCAGACACTAACGCATTTGTCAATCATAGGACACACAAGGCCCTCATTGACTCAGATACCGCCACAGGCCGCAAGCTCATTAACCAATATGAAGTGATTGAAGAAATTGGACGTGGAATGCATGGTAAAGTCAAGCTGGCTCGCAACCTCGAAACAGGCGAAAATGTGGCTATCAAAATCATCCCACGTTTCTCCAAGAAGCGTCGCCTTGGAAAGGTTACAGCAAAGTCTCCCCAAGACAAGACGAAGAAGGAAATCGCCATCTTGAAGAAGATCCGTCACCCGAATGTCGTCGCCCTTCTCGAAGTCATTGACGACCCTGAGCTCAAGAAGATCTACATGGTTCTTGAGCATGTGGAACTCGGTGAAGTTGTGTGGCGCAAGAAGGGTCTCCCTCACATCTGTCTATTCGAACGACGACGCATAGAACGAGAAATGCGAGGCGAGCTCCCAACTCCCGAAGAGGATCGCTACGAACAACTACTTGAACACCGCCAGGCTATAAAGCAAATGAAACGAGCCAAGATGGCACAGAATTACCCGGGCCAGATGAACTGGAGTTTCGAGAATGGAGGAGCCGACGAGCCTAGTAGCAGCCTAGGAAGTCAGTCTCGTATATCCTCTATGCAAGACTTTGCCATCAGTGACGGATCACCGTCGAGACCTACTTCACGACAAACTTTCCGCGATGAACCAAGGGCACATTCACGATCACGATCTGTTGTTTCGTCAACTCGGGCCGTTGAAGATCCCGACGAGTTCATCAATTGGGAAGACGATATGGAAACCCCCAGCGCTCTCCGATCAAATCCCACTTCGAGTACTGCGTTGGATGGCACCATGTATGGCCCGTACGTCGACGAAGGCTTCCGAGGACGTTCTCCCAGCATGGCTGATTCGATCATCTCACACATGTCCTCTCTTGATTTCAACCCTCAACAACATGACCCCTTCTCAGACGACTTCTCCTACGTTCCATGCTTCACCTTTGACCAAGCTCGATCAACTTTCAGAGATACTGTTCTAGGTCTTGAATACTTGCATTATCAAGGTGTCGTCCACCGCGATATCAAGCCAGCCAACCTCTTGTGGAGTAAAGATCATCGCGTCAAGATTTCCGACTTTGGCGTCTCGTACTTTGGTCGACCTATTCGTGATGGCGAATATGACGACACAGTATCCGAATCTGAGGCCAAGGATTTCGACGATGATCTTGAACTTGCCAAGACAGTCGGTACACCTGCGTTCTTTGCTCCCGAGTTGTGCTACACCGACTTGGACACAGAACAACCCAAGGTTTCGGAACAAATCGACGTTTGGTCTCTTGGTGTGACACTTTACTGCCTGATCTACGCTCGAATCCCCTTCCTCGCCGAAGATGAATTTCAGATGTTCAGAAAGATCGCAACAGAGGAAGTCTACATCCCCAAGCGCCGCTTAATGCCCGTTCACCCCTCAACCTCGCCAGCCGCCACCTCCCTCTACAAGCGCCAGAATATGCACCCATACCGTGACGATAACGACTTGGTCTATGAAGAAGTCGACAACCTTCTTATTGACCTGCTACGACAAATGCTCACTAAGAACCCCGAAAAGCGAATTCGACTTCGAGACATCAAGCGTCACCCATGGGTCGTCCAGGATATCATGAATCCTATCGGATGGCTCGACGATACTGACCCTGCTCGCCCTTCTTCTGGTCGAAAGATCCAAGTCGACGAAAGGGACATGTCGTCCGCTGTTGTGCCTCTTACCTTTCTCGAGCGTGCTCGCTCTGTGGTTAAGAAGGCTGTTGGCAAGGTAATGCATCCCCTGGTGGAACGAAGTGATAGCAAAACGCGACATCGGGCCAACAGTAGTGCTGCTAGCTCCACCGGCGACAACGTAAGCATGTACAATAACGGGCCTCCGACTCCTCACGGACAGTTCCGCGAGAACCGACGCAAGAGTCTCCGCCCTGACGACTACTTTGCGAGTGCCATGCGAGATGCTGCCGCGGCGCCTGAACATCCTCTGTCAGTCAGCCAATCAGTCAGCCCACAGCCCGAATCAGTCATCTATGACCCGTTGGCGACTGTTCTCCCCGAAGCCGGCGTTTACCGAGGCCATCATCATGCTCATAGCGAGAGCGAGTCGATACGCGAACCCGAGAAGTCATCATCGGCAGCCTCTCTATGGCCCTTCCATCGTCACGCTCATAGCCACGGACATACCAAAACCACTCAACACTGGCTCCATCTTGGTTCCCCCATGCCCATCTCCCAAACCACTCCTACTACCCCTTACTTCTCCAGCCCAGTCGGCGGACCAGATGACTCGGGTGCCGAGACAGTCCGAAAGACTCGTGACTTGGACATGACGGATTCGATGGATGAAAGCTCCCGGTCCAAGTCGGTCGACCGTGGCCTCTTTTCAAGTTCAGATAAGCGCGCTGAACCTAAGGTGGGCGTCAATACCACCGTTGCCCCAGGCAGTGTCCAAGCACCACCTCGTCATGGAAGACGACCTGTCAAGTCCGTTGACTTGGGCAAGGCTTCGCACCATAGACGCTTGGAAGCTTCCATACTCTCTTCATCTCTTGCTGCCGCCACCGGGCAGCAGTATAGCCACGCGGGTTCAACCCATCCTGCTGAACCTTGCAACAAGACCAGACCCCGATCTCTCCAGAGAATGGATAGTGCTCCCATCACAAGAACGTCACCACCTCGTCACTCGGAAGATCTCTGCATGCGACGATGTGATCGACAGGCTGAACACATCAGTTACTCTTGCCCGCCCTCGCCTATCCAGGAGGAATGGACTCGAGATGAACCCCTCCCACGCGCAGATACCATGCCCACTACTAAATCGTCAAGTGTCGATTCAATGGAAGCTTTGGCCACCCCATCGACTAGCCCAAGTGTTACCAGCCCTGTCTCGGCACTCCCTTCTACAGCCAGCACATCGGAGCGGATGTTGGCATTCCAGTCCGATCCCTCTCTGCCAGCCTTGCTCAGTGGTGCCAGCTCTGTTTCAGCCGACATGGAAGCCGAGCTGCTGTGCAAGCCAGGCATCGTTAGCGCTCACCCACAACTACTCGAAACCACCGACAGTCTGACGCCACCGGCTTTTGACAAGGAACCCAATGGCTTCCCCATCGATCACGTGTACGGCAATTCTCCTGCTATGGACAGCGGTTCTCTTGCTGTCCACCTCGAAGGTGGTGCGCGGGACTCGGTGACAAGCACTCCCGTTGCCCGGCCTGTTGACGATGATTTCGACGACGATGGCAGTGATGACGGCATCTTGCTCATGGCCAAGTCAAAAAAGAAGCCAGCGCAGACTACGCCACGACCTCCAGTCTTCAACCCTCGAAGACGTGACACCAACATTAGCATTGCGAGCACCGAAACTGCCAAGAAGGTGCCGACCTCTGCATATGGTGACGAGGGGACGTCACCCTATGAAACATGATACCCCTTCCCCGTTTCGTGGCATATTTATTAAGTTAATTTATTTCTCTTATCACATACTTTGTCAGAGGCCAGACAAGCATTGAGAGTCTTTTTCATTATGGGTTGAGTTGCATCTTCAGTTGCCTGAAGAAATGTTTTGGAGCATGAGGCCTTCGCTTTGTACGGTGCTTGGCATCACATGGGGTGTTTTCTTGTTATTAGATCGTTGCTCACATCCCGGAGAGGGATTGTTACTACATTGCTATTTATGGCATATCATGGGTGGTTCCGCTGCTATAAAGATTTATCCTGTGTTGTTTTTGGGATGGTTAGTAGTTCGTGGGCAGGATGTATGGATGAGGAAATGAGAATAATGACGGGTTTATGAGCCGGAATGAATGACGGAGGAGGACAAGGATGAATATATATCGGATCGAAGGCAGAGAGGCCCAGAACGTCACCGCTTCGTCGGAAGCCAGTCCTATGTTGACGGACGCATTGTTTATATATATGATGAGGAGGAATAAGAATGAATCCCTTGCATTTTTTCATGCTGGGCTATACATGGCGGCAACAGAGCAGCCTGCCCTGGGGAAATAGGGAGGCTTGCGTGCATTTGCATAGATAGGGTGGGGATTTGTTGCTTTCTTTCGTTGGATGTCATTCCATCTATTGAAGATTTGTGTCGGTGCTGTGCATCTGACATCGACAATAATAGCCCCTTGAAACTGCAGAATTCTGAGCCTAATACAAGAATTTATATGTACTGGGAGTGAAGTGAAATTCGATAGTGTATTAAACAACTATGCATCCGCTCAAAGATGCGCTTCAATCGCGATGTCTATATGAACCTTGTTAGACTGCAAATTCCGATACTACTTCTTCCTTTTTGCTAGCAAGAAGCGCTGATACCACCAATCCCAGAACACAAACCACCAAGACCCCAGCGGCGTTGACGACTGTTCGCATGGCAGATACAGGGGGCTTCTTGCTGACGATATCAACCAGGATCTCATCAAATCGCTTAGCCATCTGCTCTCTCCCAAACAACTCCTTCACTCTCGCAGCACCCTTGTCGCCCATCTTCTGCACCTCAGCATCGCTAAGTGTCAGCGCACTGCGCACGACATCGGCCCAAGCATCTACGTCCTTCGGCGATCGCAGCCATCCCGTGTCGCCGTCGACGATTGTTTCCACGGGACCACCTGAATCAGCGGCTAGTACTGGTGTACGGGCAAGCATGGCTTCTAGGGGAACGATTCCAAAGTGCTCGTTGGCGGGTGTGTAAAGCAGAATGCGAGCGGAGCGGAGGAGCGATGCTTTGAGGGAGTTGGGGATCGAGAGGAGGAAGAGCACGGGAACGGTTGGAGGCGCAGATAGAGCAGTAATAAGGGTCTTTGTGGTGAGGTGTTCGAGACCGTGGGAAGAGGCGAGAGCTTCGAGTTCGGAGTGATATTGTACGTTTTCAGCGACGCGAGGATCGTAGCCGCCTAATGATGAGTTAGCATTACTTTCGGGTCAAAGGCTCATGTATGCCCTACCTGCAAGAATGAGTCTGCACTCGTTGCGCTCAGCTTCAGGAATGGCAGCAAAGGCCTTAATTGCAAGACCAATATCCTTCTTCCTCTCAAAACGGTTGATACTCAAGATGATCTTCTCGCCCTTGAACGGAACATCACCATCACTGCCAACGTCCTCTTTCTCCTTGACTTCCGTATCCACACAAGGATACACCACCTTCGTTTCCGTGCGCTTCTTCAAATTCGGCCACGTATTGTTAACCACGCCCTTTGTGAAACCAGAGTTCACAGCCACAGCGCTCGCAAAACCCATAGTCCATTCCTCAAGCCAGTCAAACGGACGTCGGTACAAGCGCTTGAGGGCAGATTCGCGGCCTTGCGCGAGGAGAAGATCGGGGAAGTGGCAGTAGAAGAGGATTGGCGAGGATGGAGCGATGTAGCGCATGAAAGGTAGGCCAGCGGAGAGTTGATCGACGATAAAGGCGCGGGGTCGTAGGGCTTGTAGTTCGCCGGTGAGAGCAATGTGGATGAGAAGATGAACATGTCGAAGGATGGCGCAGAGGATTGTGAGGCGCGAGAGGATGGACATTGGGATCAGCCAGTGGCCGCGAACACGAACATCGAGGGTTCCTAGTCCTGTCAGCCATCTCACATACAACAGACTTAGAGTCATTACCATCACGGCACTCATCAAAGCAATGCTTCGGATCACAGTGATTCGTAAATATCACCACCCGATGTCCCCTCTCCTGCAAACCGACCGCAGCATCGACAACAAGGCGCTCGGCACCTCCAATGCCAAGATCAGGGTGGAAGAAGACGATGGAGCCTTTATCTTTGGCGTCTGAAGCCATGATTGCGGTCTTCTCTTTTGTGGTGGTTATGAGAGGCTACGGTGTTTGGTTAGTGGGGGTTTTTGGAGTTGGAGGAAATGAAAGCTCCAGTGGGGCTTGAAGAGAAGGTCTGCTGATTGGCTGGTGATAATTGGGGTGCGTGGCCGTCATGGGAAGTGGGACCGTATCATCATGAGCGGTACGTATCTTTTTACCCCAGAATCTTTAAATTGTTCACATGCAAGACGTTGAAGGCATCATAAACAACAATGAATACATATTCATAATAATATTTAGACTCATATATAAATATCGGCATATTACTCTTCAATATATTAGTACCGTAACACTTCTTATATCATGTGATCTCATATGCCGAGATGCCCATCTCAGATTCATCATGTACTTACCCCAGGCATATCCACAAGCCGAGGTGTTTTCCTTAGCCGGCCTTCAACTCCACGCTCTTATACCAACCTCTTATACCACCCAACAACGCTCACTCTCCCTCACATTCTCTCATCTCACTCACAGCACAAAATGTCTACTCTCTTCACACTCCCCATCGCAAAATGCGGCGCCCATCCCGGCGGAACTCTCACATGCACAGAACCCTCACCGAGAGTCTACCTTCTCACCCTCCTCTCACCACCCGACAACCGTCTTACAACACCCGTTCTCAAAGCTTTTCTCAACGCCCTTGATATCATCGAGTTTGGTTATCCTCACGGTGTTGTAGCGACTACTTCTGGAATTCCAAAGTTTTATAGTAATGGTCTTGATCTGGAACATGCTGTTGCGACAGACGGTTTCTGGCCTTTGCTCTATGATGTTTGGGCTCGTTTCTTGACGTACGTTTAGGATAATACTGAGTACCTATGAGTGGTGTGCTGACTGTTTTAGATACCCTATGCCTACAGTGGCCCTCATGAACGGTCATGCCTTTGCAGGCGGTCTCATGCTCGCCACAGCGCAAGACTACCGTCTCGCGCCCACCCCACGAGGCTTCCTCTGTCTCAACGAGCTTGTCTTCGGCGCACCCCTCAAGCCCGCCATGTCAGCTCTCTTCCGTATCAAGTACTCCCACTCCACCTATCGAAGTCTCGTCCTCGAAGCCAAGCGCTTCACAGGCGAGGACGCCTTGGCAGCTGGTATCGCCGACGGTCTTGCGCCCAAGGGCCTCGAAGACCTACTCAACTTTATCAAGGAGAAGGAACTCATTGACAAGAGCAAGTCTGGTGTTTACGGCGTGTTGAAAATGGAGATGTATGCGGGCTTGGTGGAGTTTATGAGAGGGCCTGCTATGGAGGCGCATGAGCAGAGATTTGAGGAGGCGCAGAGTAGGGAGGGTGAGAGGAAGGAGTTTGGAAAGGTTTGGTATGAGCAGTGGTTGAAGGATACCAAGGCCAAGTTGTAGGTGCTTGTTCTTGTAAGATATATGTGTGAGCATATCTGTCGCGACTTGCAGAGTATTTGATGTCCTGACCTACCCTCATATACCAAAATATCGACCTCCCTGTGTGGGACCTACCTTTACATCCTAAAACAACTCTATATGTCTTTGACGAAGAGTGGTGTAGTGGTGTCTACCTATAACCTATAAACCCTCTAAAATCCGAACCTAAAATCCTAAAACTCTCTTCCCTGCACCACTCTTCGTTTTTACAGTTCGTGTGTTCGAATTCAGGGTGAACCAGACGACTCTGCAGAAATTGTGATCCTGTGATGCTTTTTTGTCGTGTTGAAGGGCTAATAGCTACAGCTTACAGACTTCTAAATATACGCTCATGTTTACCTTGTATTTACGTCTTCATGAGTCACGGCTGTTCAATATCAAGTATAGTCCACTACCGCATTCCAAGAGCCACGGGCGAATACTATCAGATATACAGGTACCAAGTAACATATCATTAAAAGCCAAGCCTATATCCATACACCTACTGCGCCAAGCTCAAACTTAGGAAACTTGGTATAACATATTATCCCTATTTTATTGCTCCCACCAAACGCCATATATGCGTACCAAATACGCCTCATAAATATACCGAGCCATCCCTCGTGGGTATATGCGATTTGATATGCTCAGATCTATTATATAAGTCCGCCGAATTAATGACCGCCCTGACCCATGTGCGGATGCTGGTGCTCAAATAGGCTCAACACATCTGAAGGTATATAGTCTAACCAAGGCCCCATCATGTCTGATTGCTGCAGCCCCAAAGCAGCAATGTCTATATCCTGGCTGTCGAAGGTGATGCCGTCCATGCTACCCATATTTCCCCAGGGCATCGCATATGGGAAACTCGTTTGGCCAAAATACATGGCGTTTGCCCCTGAAAGAGTCGTGGTGGGGTTCACACCATTGTCAGCCATCGCTGTTGGTGGCGAGACACTGTATGTATCAAAAGCAGTAGAAGGTGGATTTGTCGGTGTAAACCTCGACCCAGTGGTGTAAATGTCATTGGCCTCACAGTCCTCAGGCAACCCGTCGAACTGAACAGTAGGACGAGTTTGCGTACTCGTCGCTGAAAGGTTCGAAGTTCGACGAGGCACAATTGGGCGGGACGATTGCCGCACAGCTGAAACATTGGGCTGGGGATAAGTTGGCGCAAGCATGCCCGCTGAGTCTGGTAAACTCTGTCGAATAGGGTCAAATATCATATTGCCAGGTGGTGTACTAGGAGCTCGTGTCGGCTGTGAAGTTTGAGCTCCAGTTCCTGGCGTCGAGTCTCGGTTCTGATACATGAGTGTCAGGCTCGAGTTTGGAGAGTTGGCAGTTCCTGCCAGAGTCCATGCTATAGGCGGACCTGACATCCTTGGTGATGCCTTGTTCTCAAATTTGGGGAACGGATTGTTCAATGCACCACTGCTACTCTTGCGTCCAGCTTTAGTGCTCTCATACTCTTCTGCTGTGTACGTTTCGCAATCCCATATTCCCTTGGCCCTCTGGTCCAATGCAGTGATGATGTAGGTAGCTCCACCCCAGTACATTTGCACTTGTTGCAGAGAATTAAAGCACTTTTGGTAGTTCTGGTTTGCTGCCGAAGCCAATAGGGAGTGTCTTGATGATTTGGCCTCTCGAGGTTTATTGCTTCCTGAAGCGTCCGGATGCTGTGCACCTGGGGGTGAGTTGGCCCGTGAAGGCGAGCTCGATGCGTTTGCGCTTGACTCCATCACGAAGGCGCAAGCTGCAATGTAGATTGGCTGACTGACAAAAGGATTTCCAATGAAGCTCTTGGAGTCTATCAAGTCTGCAAAAGACAAAATGTCGCAAATCGTTTTTGCGCTGCTCATGCTGAGCTCGCGACTGTCTGGTAGGAGTTGCAACTCACTGCGGAGTTCAGCAAAGGGTGTAAGGAGAGTCGGCTGGTGAAGGATGATGAAGAGAGCATGAAACCAGAAGTGCAGCAGGATGAATGTGGTGCCCTGGCCTGCTCCCAAATACGCTTTGAAGTTGTTTACATTGAACTGTAGCCGCCAGTCCCAACTCTTGTAGAGCCTGGTCAGCTCATGCTCCATCTCACCAAGCTTGTCCCATGTGTCCTTGGTGAGATCCTGCGCATTGCGAATCTTGTTGAGGACGTCGCATACACGCCCGTAGAGGTGGATTATTTGGAGAAAGATCGGATAGGGAGCTGGCCAACCAGTCGCTGGGTCGATGAAAGGCTCTGGGAATGAAAGCTCCAAGTCATCATCTCGAAATGTGACAGGTCGTCCCGTCCCTGATGAGATGACACGGTCAAGGATAAAAACTGCCCAAAACGTATCCATCCTTTCTTGTACGAGCTCTTTTTGCTCTTGAGCACTCAGCTGACTCGATTCACCTCCTTTCGCCTCGGAGCTTCCTTCGTCAATCGGATGGCGGCCCCAGTTCTGAGAATACAAAGCATCCTTCTCACCGTGATACTGAACTCCCACCTCTTTTTGCAACCCCAGGTCGACGGCCATACGGATAGCAAGCCCAAGATACATCCACAGAGCACTGTCCTGGCTCGCTCCGAAACCCTCATAAGCCATGAGAAGACAAGCTTGCACAGCACCAACAGTCGGACATGGGAACGTATCAACAGTGGCCTGCCTGGCTCTTTGCGCAAAGACTGCACCCCTTTCCATCCTTGGCATTTTGTCGTTTCCGTTTGTAAGAATTGGTGAGTCGGAGAATCTGGCGGCCAAGGCGCATATTGAGTCAACCAGAATCGGTTCAACCCTCTTTTCTTTCACCATCCGTAAGAACTTTGATTGTCGAAGGAATGGGTAACTGGAGCCCATTTGCACGAAGAAGGTGTTGATGAGACTAATTATCAATGGGTGAACTGGAGCAGGATCGTTGGGATCATAGGTAGGTAGTTCCTCGCTGACCACATCGCTCCCAACAGCTGAACTGCTTCCTTGCGGTCCGCTATGCGTTGATATCGGCGATGTCCCAGCCAGTGAACCAGCAGTCGAGCGCCGGCGATCGCGCACAGAAACAACCATTTGTTTAAAACCAGGTACGATAGCAGTTGGGCCGAAATATCGGAAATAGGGTACGCGGTGACTTTCGGAGCGTCGCACAGCAGTAGGAGAGGTTGGTAGAGTGGAAGGGTGGTGGCCATTTTGCGCAGTCGCATTCGGGGTTTCGCGGTCTTCAACCTTTGGATCGATCATGTTCGCGAGCGACATTGTCGTCCCTGCAGCTGCATGTGAATTTGGGGTTTCAGGCGCGTGCTGTGCTGACACAGACGCCTTCTCGATCTTGATATTCTCATCATGGTAGTGGCGGGGCTCGTGCTCGTCTCGTTCGTGGGCCTGCTTATCCAACGGCGATGGTTTCTCACAATCCTCCCTCTTGATTTCCTCAGGGTATCCTAGACATTGATGGCCGTTCTTGGTACAGGTAGAGCAAACAGGTCGTTCGCCAGCGCATCTCGTCTTTCGTTTTCGACAGGTCAAACACCTGAGCCGCAAAGGGGTTAGCACCTGGCAATTGGGTCGAGGAAGAGTCGGGGATTGGGTAACAGGAAGTAGAGACCAGAAGACGATATATTGTGGAAGCCAGAGAGTCATGCGACTAGTTCTGTGTCACGATGTTATGGTGGTACGACCGGAGTATACTTACGCAGCGTTGATTCTGCGCCGCTTAGAAGGCGGTTGTCCTTGATTATGTACAAAACGAATCGGACGCGGTGGCGGCGGAACCGAATCCGATGTATTTGTCTGGGTGCTCATGACTAGAACATGGTGATGCTTCTCCTGGGGGTTGTGTAGTTAGGCGCAGAAGCGGACGTTCGTTGGGAGCAGAAGAAGCCCGGCGCAATATGGAGCCAGGCGAGTTTAAGCGATCCGAGTATGATGACGAGTGACAAGCTGACCGGCGGGGTTCGACGTCTTTCAGGGCGTGTTGCAGAAAACTGTGGCTGTTGATGTTGGGCAAATATGCAACAGGTGGCGAGGCAATGCAACCCTGGAGAAGGAGGACGCAAGGGATGTGAATGCGACAGGAGATTTGTTGCGATGTTTCGTAGGTACTAGGAGAGGGAGTTAAAATGGTGGCATTCCCATATATGAGACAAAAGCCTTAAAGCTGGGCAAGGTCACATCAATGACTGAGTAGCATGTTCTGGATTGGGTTTGGGTAAACAATCAGGAACATGAAACTAATAAGCGACGGCACAGAATGAAGCTCGTGAGGTAGGCCAGGGGTTTGAGATTAGGCGATGAGAGAGGAGTTCATGAAGGCTTTAGTGTTGAGTTGTGCCGTGACGTAAGAGGATACGGGTATAGTTGAGCAATAATTAAGACGGAATTATTAAGAAAATGTGACTAGAAAAAAGGATGAGAGGGAACAAGATGCAATGACACAACGAATATGATTGCGAAAGTGGACGACAGGGAATTGAGTCTGGTCTGGGGACGGGGATGGTGTTTAGGCAGGTGGGGTAATTGCTCATGTGGAGAGAAAGAACTGCAAAGCTCAAGCCTCAAGTGATCAGAGACATACGCAATTCTCAAGGTATGACTTACAAGCTAATATCCTCCTATTTCGTCGACAACAGGTCTAAGTTGTAGGAGTGAAAAGAGAGATATCACTGAAGAAAAAGTAAGGAGCCAATGCAACACAACACAACAAAACTGGGCATCAAAAAAACCAACATCGTCACATCAGTGGCAATAAATACCATTAGCCTTGATCCCTCTCTTACAGTCTCTCCTCTTTTCCCTCAATCCCACTCCCATTCATTCTCAGCCCTTTCCCATGGATTCATCTCATCCAATCCTCCTCCTCCAACTCCTCTTTCTTCGGTTCCTTTTTCCCCTTTCCTAGCCGTCGCCCCCAACCTTATTAGTTAGAACCAACGTAACGGCCCGCTTGCCGCCTTGTTCAGCCCCCTCCAAGGATTAACTGCAAAGACCACGATGATGCTCTTCTGCTTCGCATATTGTGTCTCACCTATGCATTCTTGCAGATGGGGGTTTGTCTTTCTACCTAGTTACATGCATCGCATAATTGGATTCCTCTTATACAGACCATTCTCTTCTAAATTCGGCCTGCTCTCTAAGCGAATTGACTGCAGGTTGGTGACGGACGATCTAATTGTTTCATCTTGAGGGTTGAGAGTTCACCCCACGCCGCTAGACAGTTGTCAATCCCATGATCCGACAGCCATCCCGAATAAGTCGTTACATGGATAAAGCCAAGAAACCGGAGTTATTAATTAACTTTGGTTCCAGAGTGCGGGGAAGCCATTTGCAATCGTGGTTTGTCAGTTTCCAGTGCGCAGTTGTACTCGTACCCTACTACGTAGAGACTCAAACACCGCTCCTCAGCCTTTTGGAACCTCTTGATGAATCGTCACGGCCTTCCAACGCCAATGCCAAGCTCATGCAGATCATTATGCACTGCCCGCAGCATCATAGCCCGATGAAACAGAGCTCCCAAATCTGTTGAACAAGTGGCGAATGATATCGAGGTCCACTAAACAGGCATATCATCCATGGTGCTCTAGGACGTCAAGTGGGTAAGTAAACAGGTAGCTGTCAATATCCACATATTCTCTTCATGTTTCATTATAAAATACATCTCATCGCGTTCATATATGCCATACAGGTACAATCACCGTATAGTGCCGCCTCAACAAATCCAAGTGCTCCCAACCATCCCAAATATGTATATATGTCACTACGCTTCCCATTCCTTTTCAACTCCAATAATATCCAGCTGTGAATGATTGCTGAACGGGTATCGCCAGTTCGCTGTCGTCGCTATCATATGACTCGTCCGTATTTTCCTTTCCTTTCTTATCCAAAAACGATGGTTACGCCCATATCTGCACTCACTCTTCTCCAGAGATCACCACCACTCCTGACGCCCATCATCATCGCCTCTTCTTGCTGCTGCAGCATATCGGCCTTGTCCGCACGTCGCCAGACTTCTTGTGCAATAGTCCATGCACGGTCAATATTTGTCATGCCTTGCCGGCGGTTGATAGCAATGAATGCCTGGCGGGCAAGTTCGCGATCAGCGAGTGTAATGGCCTCGCAAGCAGCAACAAACAGTGGCCAGAGAAGAGCACTCATAGGACCAGTATTACTGACTGTTCCGACACAATGGGTCAGACTGATATGGGCATGGCGCTGTACGAGTGGGTGTCTCCTTGGGTAGCTGTAAATGGTCCGGTAAAGGTAGACGAAAGCAGAGTGACGATAAGACAAAGCGTTGCTAAGAATACTCTGGAGTCGGCTCCTTTCTGCAGTTTGCTCAGGGCTCAATTCCTCGGGATTTTGATTCAGAACAGAGTTTTCGGGGACGGCAGGATGCCAGTCCTCCAACGCCGCCTCGATAGCCGTTGCCGAGGTTTCGAATTCCGTTCGGAGAACAGCAACCTTGGAAACCTCTTCGTTTGCAACAGCAACATCAAGCTGATCCTTGAGTGCCAAGAGGTTGGAAAGTCGATGGATGATTGGCCACAAGGAAGTGGCCATGCCCAGCAGAGTGTCGACACTGCCCAAGGGAGAGGTGGCGCCACAAGAATCGAGAGGAGGGAAAGGTGTAAGATAATTCGTGCCTGGAGCACTAGAGAGAGGAGCAGTACCAAATGACAGTGCCGCAATAACATCATAGAAACGGAATGCCTGGAAAATCGTCAGAAAGTTGCTCATTGATCCAGTCGAATACAACTTACCCGCTCCAGGAAAACGCCAGTTGGATCAGTGGCAGTTCCATTATTGCTCATGATGGTCATGGCGCCTTTGAGATGGCCATCCACGATATTGGATCGACCCTTTTGTACCAGCTACAAGGCGTCAGTTACATGGGCCAGAGATTCAAATTGATCGATCAACTTACCACTTCATAATACACTAATAGCATGATAGCAGCCAGCAACTCGTTTCGGTTTGCGCCTGAGCCCTTCTGAATCAACCGCGCCAGACCCTGAATAGCTCTGTTGTGGAAATAGACACTCTTCTCGTCATTGTCAACCCCACGGTATTCGAGATGAGCACTCGCTAAAGCATAAACCGCGTTGGTGACAGCAGGGCTCTCATGGCACAGGGGAAGAACAAGCTGCTGGAAAGGATTGCCACTCTCTTCACGGAAGACGATGAGATGCGACAAAACATTGCAGAAATGGTCGACAAGTGCACGTCGGTTGGTACGTTCGGAGAACTCTGTGAATACCGGAGCGCAGAACTCAAGTCGAGGAGATTGTGTAGGAATAGGCGCGATCATAGCCAGTGAAGGGCTAGGGGTGGCGTATGCGGCTGCGTATGTGCTGGCATACGTTGTTGTTGGAATATTGATGGTGATGGACTCCCGGCGAACTATCTCTTCGATATCCTCCTCTCCGTTCTCGATGTGTTGAACGACATACTTGGAATCATCGAATGGGGGCAATTGAAAATCGACCGAGTCGAGAGGTGAAATTATTGGAAGGTCCGTGGCCGCCCAGTCAGTAGGGTCATTTGTGGATATGCTGGCAGTACGATTGACGAGAGAAGTGTTGAGTATTGGTGCTTGAGTCGTAACAGGAGTGTCGTCGAGTGAGTCTTCGTCAGCTGATCTATCATGCGCATCGTCGTTCCATTCGGAGGTGGCATGGATATCCAAAACATGAGTTGCCCGGTCCGAGCTCGAGGAAGAGTTTGTGTCAAATGGCGAGCAGGGAACAGTTGCTTCACGTTTGCGCCTCTGACGAGGTCGGACAGGTTCGTAATTGCACTCCTGGCCACGTTCTTGGCATCGGGCGCATGCAGGTCGAATCTCGTCACATTTCTTCTTCTGTAGCAGCTAGTCAGTATCATATCAACTGCACATGTAGAGTGAGCTGTGTACCTTTTCTTTACTATATAAATCGTTAGTTAATTGCTAATACAAAAAGAAGAAAATAGCAAGGACTTACCAGTAACTGCATCCTGTGCGACGACAAAAACGTCCGAGTTAGCAAGTCCGTCTAGCTAGAATGGGGAGTATTGTTTGTGTAACAGAATGCTTCCAGAATAATTCACATACCTGCGCGCGAACGCTTCTTAGGGACCTTGGGTGGTGCAAGTCTGGTGTACAGCAACATCGTGGCCGTTATGTGGTGGCGAATATAGATGATCGGAGGATCACAAAGTCAATCATGCGGTTTCCATCCAGGAATTGAGATGGTGGCGCATGGGCTATGCGGGTATTGGTGAGAGACGTTTCGAGCTCTACAGTCTCAGCACAAACCAGTTGCTGAATGCTATATTGAAGCAAAAGAAGTCGTCGACTGAATATTTTGAATTGAATAACTGATCTGCGTGTGGGGGAAGTAAGAGGGGGAAATAAAGTCCACAAGAAGCCGAGGATCTGGGGAGAAATTGGAGCGGAGGCGGGAGATCGGTAGTGATATTTAATAAGTAATCCAAGGAGTTGGACACGAACGTTGGCTAGGGCGAAATATGACGATATAATCAAACAAGAGACAATAGTCAAAGTTTAAAAGTCAAGATTGAGGCCAGGAGCAGGATTATGAGCAGGACCGAGACGTGAGGGGGGGAAGAAGAAGGGGAAAAAGAAGAAATGGAAGGGATCAAAATTGATGCCTCGTGCGTCTCTGGGGCGTCATGGTTCGGTCTACCGTCTAACATAAGGTCCCTCCTTGCCAGTCTTGTCACTCACTACACACCATCGTGATCTTTCAGCATCCACGACAATCATGGATCCCTGGCCCTGGCTACGACACTTGCCCGAGTCTGGGCAAAGCTACCTTTTGTTAGCTTGCGGGGTTACGGGCGCTGGTCTGCAAGTGCACTGAGAGCATCAGAAATGTGCCCTGAAGAATTTTGTACCGTTGCTCCTTGCTCTGCGGAGAGCTGGAGATTTGGGGGATGAGAATGGGACCATGGGATGAATTTGCAGGGGGTAACTGAGAGCTTTTGCGGTGGGATGGAGAATCGGGGTATGAAACCCGATGAATTTATACTGTGTTTTCCACCTCAATACACATGGCACGCACAGTGCTCAGACAGTATAAGTTCCTTTCCACGTTAGGTGCAGAACAGATGCAAATCCACGCCCCCGCTCGTCTACAGCAGGTGACTTTTCTTCACATGAAAAGCGACCCCCTCTCATCCAACGCCACCCAAAGACAGAGTTCTAGAATTGACAGGAGGAACTGAATGTTATCAATGTAACCCTCTCCAGCTCCCCAAGGCTCAATCAAGTATTCGGAGTCAAGCACCGACCTCGCCTGCAGCCACCAAATAGCATACTCAAAAGCGGCAAACCACGACCCAAAACCACATGGCCCTGGCATTCTTTTCCCCGGCGGGCTGGAAAATCCGGGGTAATGAGACTGCCAATTCAGCACCATCCGGCTGCCACTCGGCCGCTTTTGGTCCAGATGGTGATGGGCAACTCGCTCTGACAGGCGCGGCAAACCAGAAACCTGGCTAATTGCCAGGCCAAGCAAGCCACTGAGAGCATCAGCGCCATACCCTTCCCGCCCCCGCGTGCTTTGCCGGACGCCGCAACCCTTCCCGTTTAAATGCTGCATCAGTCTGAGATCTACGCTCTTCAGGACAATGGGAATCCTCAGGAAGATCACAACAAGGGGTGATCACTTCCCCCGCGCGAGTCTGACGGGAGGTTCTGGGGCGATTATGGCCGGTTCGCTTGCGCAGGAACAGCAAGAATCATTCGTCCGCGAAATAAAGTTCATGGACCCTTAATTCCGCCCTTTGATCGGCAATGCTCTAAATTCAGCATCAGTGGAGGTGAATTCAGCAACACGAGCTACGACGTTGACGATGTTGACCAGCGTTGGTGTACCTGCCAATTCTAGAAGCTATCGGCGAGTTATTGCCAAATGTCTGAGCGTAGAGTGCCAAGCAAATCGGAGGCTTATGGGCAAGATTTATCAACGGCAGCCACCGATCGTGAAGCTCGAGTGCATCTTGGCCACGGGGCCACGATAGCTCTCGTCCGGTCTAGAAAGTGGCACCTGGTGAAGCACCAGCATGCAGCTAACGTTGCAGGACCCTTGAGAGGCCTAACGATTCTTGGCAGCGGGCAGCGGCCGGGTACTTTCTACTGCCTTGTATGGATACCCAACTGTCGAGCATCCATGCGATATTCGGGAGGTCCAACTTCATGATATGAACGCCAGACCTAGGGAGGTTTGGTTTGGCCCTGAACAAGCATTTGCGAAGTGGAGAAGGGTCAAGAATTACACAATCTGGGCTGATGATTGATAATGCTACTCTCCGAGTACCTTACTCCATCCTTCAATCTTATGATTGTAATGGGTGGTCAACTTAGGCTCCAAGCCATCTGCAGCCGCTACTACTCTGTTTAGTCTTGGACTACTCACCAGGAATTCACTTCGAAGGTTGCTATTTCTTGCGCATTGACAGAAATGACGTTCTTTAGTTATTAAGGTTAACGAAAATGCCTCTTCTCTGATCATTTCCACAGAAAGCCTAGGTCCGCAACATCTTGGGCGTCCTGCTGATGAACACCGGCTCCAATTACGTCTCCACCTACCACCAACGTCCAGCCTGTTCGTGCTCACTAAAAGACTCTATTTTAGGATAAACCGCCGCTACCTCACGATGTCAACAGCCATCTCAAACCAGGCATCAAATTTTAGCAGATGCCCCTTCTGACCGCCAAGCTAATTTTGCTTGATAAAAGTCTGTTGCTTTAGTTGATGATCGTAAGGCTACCAGAGGCTGACCGCTCAGAAACGGTCATCGGCCAACCTGGCCAGCATATTGCTCTCACGACAAGGAAGTTTTTAACGAGGACAGCCGAAGTGCGTCGCTTGTCGGAACTTTTCAAATGGGCCTATGATCGCCCAACTGGGTCTTTGTCTGCACAATACATGATCCATTGAAGAATCCCATTCAAATTCGCAATACTCAACTGTATCAGCAAAGGTCGCCTGTCTTCAAAGCAGCTTGACCTCATCGGCAACTCTCAACTGACTTCCATTATTCTCCATTACTATTATATGCTTGTATGCCTCCGCCCCCGAAGTTCTCGGCCCCCAGTCCCCAGTGATTTGGATGAACTTCTGTCGTTATGGACAGGGTTCCCTTCTCCATAAGACACTTGATTCGTGGCCTTGTCTACTTGTCAGACGGACAAGACCGCTGAATGGCTGCCACGGTAGCAACGCCAATGCACTTGAGCGCACCATATGCTCCCAAACAATGCACTCTCCGTTCACAGTCGGCCACTAAGAGCTTGAGAAATCCGTCGCCGACCAATCGTGAGATGAGAGGCACTGCATTGTCTTGAGGGATGGTATAGAAATAGAGCATCGAGGGGGCTTCGCTGTTGAGCTACCATGGTGTTGTTCCCAGCGAATCCCATGAGCTGCACCACAGCCTCAGCTGCGACTGAGCGATGGTATTGGTGAAGATGACGAGCAAAATGCAATACCGCCACATATGGGTGCTCTCTCGCAGCTCTGTCACCGATCGATCGCCTTGAAGCTCTTGGCCTATGGTGTTCTGTTCGGTTTCAGCTCGAGCAGCCCCCGCGAGAGAAAATGAGCCGCGTGTCGAGCCCATTATTGCTTATCCGTAGGATATTGCTCATCGCCGTGCAACTTCTCACCGTTTTCATTCCACCTGCTTTCATAGTCTCCACGCTGGGCCCACGATTATTATTGCCTTAAGAGGAGCTATATTTCTTGCAATCTCACCAGTGCTGCGCTTTTGGGTTGACCGCCCAACCACAACGAACCGTGCAGTCGGTTTCAGTGGGCTTTTCGCTCAGCCCTACAGATCGGCTGGCACGAGTGAAGCATTTACTGCTCACTCGTGGCGTAGCATCTTCAGACCCCGGTTATTGACAAGCCTCTAAGGCCTCCATTGCTGACATTAGGAACATTCCTATTTTGTCTGACGCATTTCTCCTTTTCTCCTTCTCATCATTGCTTTTGGCTATTTTGTTGCGAAACGGTTGAATATCCGACACCATCCTCACGGCGATCTTGTATCGAATCGATCTGTGACCGTTGTAAACCCGCGATTATCAATCAAATTATATCCGTTGATTTGCGACAACCACCAGCCTGAAGAGGCTGCATTTATCCGAGTTACATTTTGCTCATGATCGGCGCCCCTCACGGCTGAACGAAACCACCCTCGATTCGCTGTCGCATTTCCCCTCAGTTCCATGTTCGCACAAGATGAGGAACTGGGGGTGTAGCTTTTGCCTCACCTCGGTCGTTGGTGCATTTTGGGCTTTGGGTGTCGAGGCGGCCGACTACAGAAGACATGATGGCGTTCATCGTATTGAGAAGGAGGCGCAAATCACACAGGCAGCGGGTCTTGGTCGACGAGCCGAAGCGCAATGTGCGACGAGTATGAAATTATGCCCTTCGAGTTTGGACGGAGGATGTTGCCCAGAAAACTATGATTGCGCCAAAGAGAGCTGTCAAGCGACAACGAAGGGACCCTCGACGTGTGGAACAAAAATAGGCTGGCATGTTTGCGCTCCGGTCTATGGAGGTTCGTATTCTGTGAATGTAAAGCGTTTGCGAACACGGCTCACATATAGTAGGAGGCTGTTGTCCTGACGGTTACCTTTGCGAGACAGCCGACAACTGTGTACCACCCTCTGGGTCAGCATATACATACGATTGTCCAGCTAGCCAGTATTTATGTCCGTCATCGCTGAGCTACGGCTGCTGTCCGAATGGAATGGCATGCGGCGTGAACCAGTGTTACTCTTCCGATCCTGTAACTGTCACAAGTACTATGGTCATTACAACGACAATAAGGGGGGAGCGAACAACTTATAGGACAACAGCTGTGACCGTCGAAACACCAACAGCTCCTACGGCTCTCCCGACGGTAAATGCTGGCGAAGATAACGACCAGGCAGTTCTAAAATACTTCCCTTCGTCGATCCCCAAAGTCAGCCCAACGAGCTCATCTGACGATGATAACGGCGACAAAGGAGGCCTTTCAACTGGCGCATTGGCTGGTATTATTGCCGGCTCTGTGGCTTTCTTAATTATCGTATTAGTGGCGGCATTTATCATCATCCGCCATCTGAACAAGGTTGTTGCCGCTGTCGCCACACCAAAAACATCAGACAGATCCAACGGCTCAAATAGCCAATCTCGACAGACCCGACAGTACAAGACAGCAGACTCGGCCGTTGATGAACTAAGCATCGATCCATTGATACATCCGTCACTGATACCTCCACGACCGCAAAACCCTGGCCCTGATTCTGCAGCAACTTCACCATTCGGCCTCGCCAGCGCAGATCACAGTTCTAATGAGCCTACGCCAGGAGGGAACGGTTACCACGCGGTACCGGGAAGCGGCAACACCAGCAGACATGCTAGTTTCGATGCAATGGGTAACAGGGACGATTACTTCAGCGCCGTAGCTGCAGGCGAACAACATCGAATGAGCCATATCTCTAGACTTACTGGATCGACGAGGAACCGTTCAAGTACAGATTCACACGGGACGTACACCCATGTTCGGAACTACAGTAATGCTTCTGAAGGATCCGATGGTTCCCCTGGAGTGATGGCAGGTGCTCATCCTACGGCAGAGCTAGAAGCAACACCGTACGTACCAGAACTGCCGAGTTCTCCATCGTCTGTGGTGTTCCCAAGAGATGAAAGGCGAAGGTCATCAGGCAGTATTGCCAGTGTCCCGAGCCGACCTCCTGTAGCTCAGCGTCAGTCGGGTGGACCACGAATACGAAGTGATTCTCTGGGTCAGAGTAATCTCAGTATTGTGAACGAAGAAATGCATGGATTCTATGGGCCAAGCGAGCACCTCGTTGGTCAAACGGACAGCCACCGGCCAGGAACTCGAGGCTCGGGTAACAGGCAACCAAATGCACCTATGGAACATCCACGACCTGTGGCTGAAGAGCCTTGATCACATTTGGCTTGTTGTCTCTTTTCACATCTATGGACGCCCAGGGACGTTCAACCTGGGCATGATTTGGCTAGGTGGATGGGGTTGGGATATGGAAATTTGACATAGCGTAGCATGGCGTTCTCTGACGGGTTCTAAAGCTTTGGGCTGGGGGTGACCAAACAGGTCTATCTAAAGAATACACGAGTATACGGAGTACTTGGGTTTATTTATGTCTATTACTTTCGTTGGTGCAATCGAAGGCTTCCCAGCGAACTTTCCGAAGCTTTATAAAATCGAACATTTTACTTTCCCATGATCGCTGCTATTTCACCCAGTGATGAACCCTTGAGCCCTTGAACTTTGCTTTTTATTGGAAGCTTTCCAGATGCAAGTAGATCATTTTTCATTTATGCTTAATTTATAGACCCAGAGCATCGGGTCGCTAGAGTGCAGCTGCAGGGATAGGGATTTATGTCGGTAACATGACAGCTTCTTGAGTGGCGGCTGGGATTTAAATTACTTGCAGAACATTTTACATAGATCCCTCGACGAGTGGCTTATTTTGAAACTGTTCTTGTTTGAAACGTAACGTAGTAATTGATTATCTGCAGGATAATGTTGACTCGAGACTGGAACAACACGTGTAAGCGTAAGTAGTACTTTCGATGGAGTGGACTCAGTCTGTAAAAGTTATCACTGAATATGATAGATATCATTTCAATGAGACGCTATTTTGTTCTTGGCTTGTGGTTGTTGATTGGCTCTTCCTCATAAGAGATCGGTGCGATGTTGGGCCGCTTACAGCTTCGATTCTTCGTCCTGCTGCATTTCAGCCGCAAACCTAAACTTCACCTCTGTTTTATCGCGATATTGATGGGTGAACCCAAAAATTCATGATGGTCTCCAGCATCATCCACCATTTGTATACTTGGCTTCGGCCCAGTCTGGTGGCGATCTTCTATCGCAATATACCGTGGGCCTTGCGCTGGCGGTTGCTAGTATTTCAACCAGCTGCTCTCCTAACATACTCCATTGCCACGATACCTTGTCTTTTGTATCGCTCTTACACTGTTGAATATCTCCATATTTCGCCGGATCGTTATGTTCGAGCATTGATCTTCAAGGCTGCTGGTGTTGGGAAGGGGAGAGCTCTCAGGCCACTTCATGTGAACTTTCACTCAGGTGCATTCATGGGTGGCTTGCCGGAGGGCCATGCATATTTCGATCAGCTGGTATCAGAACAGACAGGGGCCGTTGTTGTTGATGTTGACTATCGTGTGGCGCCAGAACATGTTTTCCCTGCGGCTATTGACGATGCTAATGCAACGATCAAGTGGTTACAAGAGAACGCCGAAGAACGCTGGGGCGCAGATCCAACTTTAATGACCACGAGTGGTTTTTCAGCAGGAGGAAACTTAGCTTTTGCAGTCACTCAGCAGAGAAGCTGTCAGGCACCATCCCCTACTGCTATAAAGGCCATCGCAACTTTCTACGCTGTTATTGACTTCCGTCTAAGTCCCTGGGAGAAACCGCATGCAGACAACATGCCCAAGAATGACCCTGCGAAAATATTTCTGCCCCTTTTCGACGCATACGCAGCACCTGCTAGATCAAAACACTTTGGAGACCCAAGACTTAGTCCTGTGCTTTCAGAAAAGGAAACGTTGCCAGAACGGATTCTCCTTGTCGTTCCTGGTATCGATATTCTCGTTACAGAACAGACAGAGTTCGCAGAGCGAATCAATAAAGAGGATGGCGAAAAAGAAGTTCAAAGAGTGGAAATTTGGTATGAGAAAGATCTATTCCATGGATACTTGGAAGGTGAGTCACCAAATTCTCTCGCGAATTTAAGTATTAAACTTTCTAGTTCCTGATATCGTGGTTAAGCGGGATGTTAAGCATCGTGCTTACGACAAAGCTATTCAAGTCCTCCGGGAGACTCATGAGAAGTATAACTGGACTTGGAACGTCTAGCTTTCATCATACAAATATTTCAGGAACGTGTCTGAATGACTTGACACCGTTTACTCAACTTTGCCGTTCCCGTATAGTTGATGTGTTAAACTTTATTACACACTCAACCTTAACTCCCTCTTCACTGGATCTCATACCAAATTTTGTTACATACTTTCTTTTTCAAGCTACAAGTGCACGGCACAAAATTAAGAATACATGGCGCTGCCATTTCCTTTTCTAAATCTTCACTTCTACTCATATATGCCCAATGAAGGAACACACACACGAAAGCTTTTGACTTCAACCTCAAGCCGTGTCCTCATCTTTCACGATGGCTCAAATTCAGGATATGTCATACCGTTGGATATACGGCGGCGGGTCTTACTCCTCAACAAATAGGAAGTTGGATTCCCTGTTGCTCAAACTCCCCGTCGATATCTTGCTCATCATCCACTCATTCCTCCCCACGGGCAGTCAGCTGTGTCTTCTAACCACCTGCCACGGTATTAAAAGATTATTAGAGTATACCAGCGTCCCATTCTCTCAGCTTCCAGTTGCGAAAAAGCGAGAGTACAAGATGCTTGTCGTCCGACAATTTCCTAATGCCTGGCTTACTGGCCGAACACTACGTTTCCGAGAGTTTCACGCGAAAGACCTCTGCCCGCAACTAAAAGGCCCTCCGTACAAAGACCAACCAGGATGGAATAAAGACACGCTCAGGCAATTCGAGGAAGGAGCCTTGTTGATAAAACATAGGCATGTTCAGATGAGCCTCAAATATGACCGCTTGGAAAAGAAACCCCATCAACAGAAGTCGTTCCTCAAGACCCTCCTGGAGCCATATCACACTGATTTCTCACCGGGTTTAGAAATGCACCCGTTGGACAAGTTTGGAGCAGTAGGCCACTTTGAGTCTCATTCGAAACTCATCTCTAATCGATATCTTCTTTTCAACCAATGGACCTTCACCAACCCCTGGAAAGACAGAACGATCGTACTTGGCGAACTCGGACGCTTTGGAGCTTGCGAACATCAGCGGTGTGGAGGGACCTTGGGACTGAAGACTCGCATTGGACTACGGTTTGGCGAACACAAGTAGGAGGTATTGATGCTGAGGGTCTGCCCAAGGGTGATGATTGCCTTGAAATTGGTTCTCGTTATGGTGAAACGGGTGTAGAGGGGCAATAGTTGATGAGCAAGTAATTCTTATGATGTTTTTGGGGGTTTATCAAGGAGGCATCTTTTGGCTAGTGTTTATTCATAGACATGGTATTGATTGCTTTACGTCAATGCGCTGTGTCGACTTCGTATCACATTCTTCGGTACAGTTTCCGAACAGCGCGACTTTAGCGATTATTCAATTTATACATTAGAGGAACACAAGAACATGCTGTGTTTATTCTGGTGATCGAGGAATGCGGCAATCTATGTAAGTGAAACACACCTAGACACGACGGGCCGTTCCTGAGAGTGGAGGTTACCCTAAACTTGGTGTTGGCAGCGACACTTGCTGAAAAAGGCTCGGGTCACGAGAGGGAGAGCAGAGCAGAGTAGTAAAATGCAAGTATCACCTAATCGTGGCCTGACGTGATAAATGTTGCAGATAAACCCCAACTGCAAGGGTTTGTTCGTTGCTGGGCATCTCAGTAGTAGATCAGAATGGATCCCAGTGTGGTCCAATGGAATGACATCACCTCTGTTTGTCCACTAACTAACAGGGAGAGCTAAGAGCTATGGATTGCTCTCACAAGGGATAAAATACCAGCGAAATGGAACTACAATTCAATTATCAAAGACAAAGGAAACTAGAGAAATTAAACACAATCATCATTTACCGTCTCAATCATGAAAATCAGCCACTTTCCGTTTGCGAATCTGACCGTTGTCTCGACATCACGCCCAGGGATCAACGCCCACAGATGCTGTCGACCCAGCAACAAATGTAAACAATGACCGGGGCCAGTCCCAACGTCCTCGACCAACCATCCGCTGCCACACAAGCCCAGCGTCTGGGGATACAGTTACCTCCCGGACTAATATCTGCACGATTCCAGGAAGACCCCTTGACCTCTCTTTTCTTCCTTTCCTCGCTTCAATATCCCCTTTTCTTTTTATCGTGTGTGTGTCACTGCGAAATACTCGAGGCACACATACGAAAAGGCACAAACCACTGACCGCTTTCACCCTCAGATGCCCCGACGTAACAGGGCTGAGGACCTCGATTTCGAGATTCACGTTGATCCATCTTGCTTGAGCGATCCTATGGACGATAACGATACAAGGGCCCCCGAGGAGCCAAAGGTGGAAGTGGAAACAGATCACGATTCAAAGAACGACTCTGCCAAAGAGCTTGATAACGATATTGATACGACAAACCACGCCGACCTACCTACTGAAGCAAAGGCCGAACCTACGATCGAAGCTAAAGAAGAACGTAAAGAAGAAGATCAATCTACTATAACACCAAAAGAGACCAAGGAGGAGGCACAACCCGATCAAGAGGCATCAGACTCAGAGGCCGACTCAGAAGTCGAATCAGAGCCTGAAGCTGAACCAAAAGAGGAAGCCAAAGCTCAAGTCGACACTGAAGATAAGCCAGAGGAGTCAATTGAGGAGCCAGCAACAGAGTCAGAAGAAGTCGAAGCTGTACCAGCTACTTCTGAAGCTGAGGCCGACACAAGAGCTACAGAGCCCTCATTAGACGATACAAAAGATAACGACGAGGATTCTACCCCTGTCGAAGACGTCACTACCACTGAGGACACGCCTGCGGATACTCCAACCGAGGACACCCCTTCCATAGATATCCCCACAGACAACATTCCTGCCGAAGACTCCACCGCTCAGGAACCCAAAAAGGACGAACCTATCGAAGAGGACAAGGCCAAATCTGCTGAAGCTGAGGTCGAAACCTCTGCAGAGGGCAACGAAGAGAGGCACTTTTCAGAGACCGAGTCAGACCGCTCAGGCTCTCGACGTGAGTCCTCTGGCTCTTCGGGATCTGAATACTCAAGCCGTCGACACTCTGGTCGCTCCGAAGCTATTAACGGAGTTGCTCGTGACATTGCTTCACAAATCGATAACCACGAGAAGCGCGAGTCTTTGAACAGCTACTCTGGAACAGACGATACTGGCTATATCTCTCATTCAGAGTCGGTTAGTACTCGCACAGGCCCAAAAATGTCGACCGCTGGTATGAGAGGCGGTGTGGACGAGGCCGCCGAGAATAGCTCCCACCATGAGCACGAAGACGACGTTTTTAGTGATCGAAGTCCTCGCAGCTCAATGGGATCCGTCTCGGAGACTGATAACAGAAAGGCTCAGGATGCTATGTCGCGGATGACCAGGTCGCCTCGTGTCTCAGGTGTATCAGGTATTTCCGGTTTCTCAGAGTATGACAGGGAAGAGGAAGACTTTATCCCTACTATCCGAGGCAACCCTCGTCCTGTCTTCCGATCACCTTCTTCTGTCAAGGCAATGCAAATGTCATCGCCTCCAGGCTCAACAATTGGCTCTCCTCGATCAAGCCGCAGAGCACCTCTCTCTGCATCTCGACTTGGCTCTCCTCGCTTTTCAGAACAGTACTCGCCTAAGAAGACACCACCTCGTTTTAAGCGATCTACACCACCCCTTGTCCTTCTTCACGTTACTTTGCTTCCGCTCCGGTGGCCGTGGGGTGACGTGCTCGAGAATGCAGATGCCGATGATCTTAGCAAGGAGTGCAAGGCCATACGAGATGCTTGGCGACTATTGCAAGATCGCATGGCAGATACCACTGTCGAGCGTGGTATCCTCCTACCTCACCCCCAGAGCGACTACGAGGTTCTTGAGGAGAGGCTGCTAGAGGCTCTTGACCTTCCCATGAGGCGTCGTGCTCGTATCCTAGAGTGTGGTCATTATCTTGGTCCCTCCAACGAGATGACAATAGAGGATTCGGAGGAGGAGGAGAGTGAGGAGGATGAATATCAACAACAAGAGGAAGAGGAGCGCCGATCAAGTCGTCGCTCTCAGGCACAGCCTACACACTGGTGCAAGACATGCAAGTCGGACATTAACTATGAGTCGCTCGGTCGTGCCAAGGTCTTCCGTGTCAAGGTGTATGCCAGCAACGGTCTGATCCGCGGCGGTGCCTGGGAAGCTTGTTGGAAGGAGATGGAGCGGGTTGATGTTGAGATAGAGCCTCTTGTCGACGCTGTGTCGCAACATGAGCTCGTGTCTCTGGAAGCTGACCAGGAGAGGGAGTTGGCGATGAGAGAAGCTGAAGAGGAGGAACGGTACATCAGGCTGGATGAGGAGCATCGGGAGTTTGAGGAGAGGGAACGAGGACGTCTGTCTAGACGACGGGGAGAGTCTCGTAACCACGTTGAGGATATGAGCCATGTGAGTGAAGGAAAGTCACGTATGGAGAATCATGATACTTCTCGTCATGATGCATCCCATCATGAGGACTCTCGTTACGATAAGTCGCTGCATGCGGAATCCGTTCGTGATAAGTCGGCGTACGATGAGTCACTTCACGAGCCGTCTCACCACGAACCCTCTTACCATGAGCCTTCTCATCATGAAGAGTCTCTCCATGATGTTTCAGAGGCTCGTGAAGCATCTGTCCACGATACTACCAAAGATCACGACCAAAGCCACCTCGCGAACGATACTCAGCCTGCGGAGGAGCACTCCGCTGATGTCACCAAGGAGTCCATCAAGGAACCCACCGATGATGTCGAGGAGTCTTTTGCTGAGGATCAAGATGCTGAAAGGAGCCGATCCTTTGAGGAACTTGAGAAGGATATTGATGACCATCTTCAGGAAGAGCGTGAGAGAAGTCTGGCAGAGGAAGCACGAAGTGCCGAACCTACACCGGAGCCTTCTCACCTTGAAAATACCAATCTGGAGGCCGAAGAGTCATCTATCGCTCCCGAAGACCCCGCTGACTCGAAGGATGATGAGGCAGAGCGTCTCAGGAGAGACGAGGAGAGGTATAGGGAAATCTATGGCGATACACCTGCTTCCAAGGAACATTATCAGGAATCCCAGCGATCCTTCCACGAACAACAGCCACAACACCACGATCAGCAATACGCTGAGCGCAGTCGCTCTTCTGCCGGCAACCGTGCCCCCGATTATGCGCATGCCGCCCCTCGAGTACCCACCGCTGAGGAACGTCGCCAGGCGATGAAGAGCGCTACTCTTCCCGAGCTACTGGCCGAATCAGCTCGTGTAGCCATGCAAGATAAGAAGAACATCCTGATCGGCTTGCTGAGTGTTCTTATTCTTCTCTTGGCTATCCGTGGAAACACTACACCTCAACAGGAGCCTAGGAACTTCCAGACTGTTGTTATGAATCGGGAAGTGCCTACTGTGACAGTGACACAGGCTATCAGCATCCAAGCGACCGAGGCAGCTCCTCAGATTGCTGCTTCTGCGGATCCTGTCGTTGAGGAGGAGCGCAATGTTGAGGCTTATCATCCTGAGGAGAGCATTGTTGTCGAGGACACCACTGCTGAGAACCATATCGTTCAGGATGAGCAGCTCAACAACAACCAGATTGCTATCGGTAACTCTTATCCTAGCCACGATGGTTCTTCGACTGGATCCGTCGACCCGTGTGCTTCTTGCTCAGCTCCTTCTCAAGGATATCACGGAGTTGAGGCGCCCCGAGAACTGGACGCTGGTCCTGCTGCCGAGTCACATGAGAGTGAGAAGCAACCCACCTGTGAGGAGCGCATTGTTCGTATCGTCGAGACAGTAACAGCTGTTGAGACTGCTACAGTCAAGATCACTGAGTATGCGACCGACGTTCCATCTCAAGAGACGCAGGCTGCTGAGGCTGTTGAGGAGAGTGTTGCCCCTGAGGCAGAGGACACCATTTTGGCCGCGGAAGCCCCCGTCGATGGTGAGGCGTCTGTGGAGGAGACACTACCCACAGAGGAGACCGTCCTTCCATCTGACGAGGCCGAGTCCGTGAAGGAAGAGGAGGACCCTGCTCAGGAGACTGTGTCGCCTGATGAAAAGGACCTTAATGAAGTCGAGCAGGAGGCTGAAGATGCGGAACCCAGCATCGAGGTCGAGGCCACTTCTGAGTCCGCCGCCCCGGAGGCTTTGGGCTCTGACGAGGAAACCACCGAACAGGCTGCGGAGCACTCGGAGGAGGCTGATGAGCTTTAGGGATTTGCAAGCGAAGCCATGCTTTATATGCCTTGATGTAAGTTGCTACGAAGGATATACCTAGGACGCATTCGTTTTTTGATGAAAGAAAATGAGGGATACACATGTGGTTTTTGGTGCGATGATAGTTTGAATGATGCATGAAGGGTACATAATTAGGAACTTTTTACGGGGACTATTTTAGTCAATATGATGAGAATAGACACTTTATGCTTATAGGACTCTTTGGCCGATGTGGTTTGTTTGTGAACTCGATGCGATGTAACGCTGAAATATGTTATGCTCACATAGGGTCTATCAAGTACTTGAATACTTGGCATGGCCTGGAATATACATCTCATTAGGCCACATATAATCAATTCCCCTCTCGGTCTCGCGAGGCTATTCATAGCCTAATATAGATATCCATACAATCGATCCTCCACTCCCTCTTCCCCAGTAAATTTCTAAGCCACTCGATCCCTAAGCCCGACCACTCGGCCCTCCTGACAGCTAGATCATCACTAGCAGATTTTATAATGGCCGCGACCGTAGTGTTGGCCATATCGAGGACAGTCGAGTTGAACGCGAGGTCCCCTGATGGTGAGGTAAAAGGGACATCCTCAGACGGTATTGTCGGACGCGGGAGGAACCAGTTACTGCCAAGGTCGAAGAAACATCGGTCGGACCAGTTGCACGAGGTCAGGAAGAGAATAAGGAGGAGGATGGAGCAGTACACGCATGGTCGATTGAGGAAGTACGTGCAGATAAAGAAGAGGAATATGAAAGCGGGCGAAGCGTTGGTCGGGATGAATAGGAGTGGAAGCCAACTGCACATAGTTAGTTTTTGTGTTTGAAAGAGTGATTGTGAAGGGGTCGAGTATTAATTACCTGCGAAGACAAAACATGCTGGGCGATAATTATGCGATGAATAGAGGTATCATGTGGCGTTGATCGCCTAGGAGACAGAATGTTTAATCGTGGTATATTGCGCGCGGGCGCATGAGGGTTTGTTGAAGGCTGGACTGGAGACTCGGGGAGAGGATTTGGTGGCGGTTTAAAGGTGTTACGTCGTTTTGGAGGGCGATGAATGGGGGTGATGCTGTATTGGGTTTAGTGTGTTGTTGAGGCTCTGGGTTAGGTATTGATATCATGGGATTGGCTGGACTATAGTGAAGACTAAGATATTTGATGCTATTTTGGTGTTTGCTCTTGTATGTTGTTTTTGGGTATTGAAGTGTAAGGTGGATGATAGAGTTGTATTTGTTTCCTTCCTTCCCATCCTAGATTGAGTTGTTTGTGGCTGGGCCGTTATTCACAGCACCTCCTAGGCCATATAAGGGCATTCAACACTGAAGTAGCATTTAATACTCACTGCACTGTAGTATTTGCTTGACTTTCAAACCTCACCAGAAGATAAAGAACGAAATGTTTATAATATGGTTAGCTTTGTGCCTGTTGCTCAATGCAGTCGTCGCGATCCGGGATATGCAAATCGTTGGAGGTCTTGATTAAGTTTCTGAGATACAAAACCTAAGCGCCTAGTGGGAATAACCACAATTTGTCCCTGAATGACCATTAAACTCGGGGATCATTTACATTTCTGGAACTGGCAAGTCGAGGCATCGAAGATCTCAAGGATGTCGTCTCGGAAAGGAAAAGAAAGGCTGGTCTCAGAAATTCTTCAACAATGTTGGGACTCAGACAGCAGCAGCAACAGCAACAAATTGGCCCGCAGCTGCATATGCAAAAGCCAGGATCTCAAGTTCTTTCAGGCTCGAACCGAATCTCGGGCTGCTTTACTTGCTTATGAGTCACCAATGATGTACATGTCTCTGAGATCTGGATTCATCGCCTTGGCCAATAGAACTTGAAGAGGCGGTGACTTTGACAGCTGGCAGTCTGGGCGCTACCTTGCCGAACTGGTTCACTGATATCCATGTATGTCCTGTATGTATCACAGCTGAGAGCTTTACATTGCATTAGCCACTTTGAGATTCGATGCCATTGAGGGAAGCATGTTTAATACTCGATAAAAAGGACAAACTTTATTATTTTTGCTTCTCTGTGTTTTCGGTGGATGATACATTTCAACGGCATCATCCGATATCATACTCACAGTTTGAGGTACCAGCAAATACAACACAGAGGACAAGCCAACCAGCCCCAGTCAACCACGTCACTCCTTCACTCCCTCCAGGTACCTTAGCTCTGTGCGTTACCTTGCAATCGGGGAATAGTGAGGCAGAAACATCCACCCCATTCCCTCCCGTCACCTCAACATAAGGTACCTTACCTTGGCTTGCCTTAGATTGGATTGCACTGCTTGTAGCATTGGGCAACGTGGGCTGCTGCACTGGCAACAGACAACAAGCAGCTTGGGCTCCAGCAGCTAATCAGCTGGTTATCAATTTCATTGTCAATCGATCAAAACATATTGCGCAAAGCTGTTTCCTGAGGCCGCCCCAAACACTAGCAGACGTGCACAGATAATTGCTTGGGGTCACCTTGGTTGCTTTCACACACAAACTCCAACTCTCCCAGGCTTTTTAGCTCATCAGCTTAAAGTGAGGTACCGTACCACTGCGGCACTGCCGTTACCGCTACTGCTACTGCCACCGCTACCAGCCACTGATTTGCTCTGCTCTGCTCTACTTTTGCATTGCCTTGCCTTACTTCACCGTCATCATCATCGGTTTCGCGACTTTTGTTTTTTCCCCCCCACGTCAACCACCTTTTTTATCTTCATCCTCATCTCATCATTGAAAAAGATTAAAAGATAGAATCGCATCTACTCATTTCCATTCTATCATCTTGATCTCTTTTTATTCTTTTTCTCTCCCTCGTCGTCCCCTTTCGTCCTTCCTCTTGGCGTCCTCTCGGAATCTGTTCGGCCCGTTTGCTTTTGCTTTCGTCCCGCTCTCCGCTTCCATTTGGTCGCCATTTCTTGTCGTCTCTGAATCATCCACATTCAGAAAAAACCCAACAATAATAACGCGGTAGCTCTTTTCGAGTCCGCAACCGCACCCGCTACCCTAGGCTTGTCGCTATGGACAATCTCGACATGCCTCCGGCGCCTACGCCGCCTGTCAACAACATGAGCATGCCTTCCAATAACTCGGATCGCACCGCTAATCTGCTGAACTTGCTCAAGTTCAGCGGTTCAGGTGGCTCGCAGTTGCAGAGTCAAGCTGCTCACAATCGGGCCCAGGCTCATATCCAGCAGCAGACCCAGCAGCCTCAAGAGCAGCCGCAGGAACCTGGTTCTCCTCAGCAGATGCACCAGCAGTTGTCGGACCATCAGCTCCATCAATTCAACCAATTCCAGCAGCATGCTCAGCAAGGTCGAGGTATCATTCAGAGCCCTCTCCCTGCTCAGATTCACCAGCCTGCTCCTTCTTCTGCTGACCCGACTGGTCTCTTGGCCGCCCTTATGCGCGGCGCCCACGAGCCGGAAGAGCCCAAGCAGCCTCAGCAGCCGCACCCTCAGCAAGCATTTGGCAACGGTTCTCCCCCGGCCGATACGCGCTCGTATCTGCTCAACCTGTTGAACCGCCCCAAGCCTAGCCAGGGCGACCAGCAGCAATCGGCTCTGACTGAGACCACGCGTTCTAACAACCTTACGCCTCAGTCTCCCGACCTTGCTCCTGCCGAACCTGCTCGCTACTCTGGCAGTTATCAGCAGCAGTACCCTCAGCAGCATGGCAATCAGTTCTCGAATCAGCAGCACCGCCCGGTCGATTCCTACGCAGGATCGCACGCGCCCTCGAATGCTTCCGACTCCTTCCACCATGTCTCGCAGGATCAGACTGACACCTCGGCTCTTTTCCAGCAACTGTTGGGAAACCTTGCTCAGTCGTCTCCTCATAGTCAGAGCCAGAGCCATATTGCTCAGTCGCCACCAGCTCTTCCTTTCCAGATTCTTAAGAAGGACTCACCAGCTGCTTCCCAGCATTCTCACCACTCCCATCACTCCCACCGCCACGACCACTCGGTCGGCGCTGGCAGTGACCGAGCTGCTTTCCCTACCTCTCCTCACCAGATCCGTCGCAAGGCAACCCGAACCGCGTCTCTGCAGTCTCACCCTTCGGTGAAGCAGGGTACTCCTCCGACCTCCGAATTCGACAACTACAATTCGACCGCCAAGGAGACCGTCGCAGAGGCCATCGAGGACATTGCCGAGCAGGCTGATCATGAAGCCCGGGAGGCGCTTGAGCGCGCGGAGCACGAACGGGCCCAGGCTGAAATCGCCGGGGACCTTGACGATATGCTCAACGCCAAGTCTGAGAAGGAATTCGAGGACAGTGCTCACATTGCCGCCCAGGCTATCCAAGCTGAGCTTGACCGCAGCGAGAATGAGGGACTTCTCGAGGACACCCTCCCACACGACGTCGCCGAGACTGTTCGCGAGATTGTTGACGAGGCTGCTCAGGGTGTTGCTGAGAGCTGGGAGAGCGCTGACCAGGACGAGATCGTCGTTATTGAAGAGAAGGAGACCCCACCTGTCAAGGTGTTTAACTTCCCCATGAAGCCGTGGATCTCTATTACTCTTCAGGAAGAGGGCACCGAGCCACGACCCTTGTTCCGCGATGAGACTATCATGGATATTGCTCGACTCAAGAAGGAGTTTGATCAGATTGATCGCAACCTCTACACCGCTACCGAGAACTACATGGCCTACGGCATGTCCAAGCAGGGTGGTCTGCGTGTTATTCGACAGGAGGATGGCAAGGATGCCAAGATTTTTACCGACACCAAGGACCGTATCTTCAATGTCGCCATGTCTGTTACGCCTACTGACCACGACGGCGCTCACCGTGAGGCCATCATCGGTACTGGCATTAGCGGCACCGTCTACTGGGTTCAGATTCGTGATGGCGACAAGGATCACATTGAAGATGCTCATATGGAGCAGTATGGCTTTGCCCTACCACCCATGAGCTCCCAGGAGGGTGATGCCCCTGGTGGTGTTCTCAAGACCCGTGCCCGCACCTCGACAATTCACCCCGAGTACTTTGCCGTCGGTCGCGGCAAGTCCATCAACCTCATTTGGCCTTCATACATCCTTCAGAACAACCTGTTCAAGCCTGGCCACGACCGCGTTGTCGACACCGAAACCCTTGCCAAGCAGTGCTCCCTGAAGATCAACACTGGTAAGGCCGGCAAGGACTTCACCTTTAGTCAGGACGACTCTGTTATCGTCTCTCTTGATAAGTCTGGTCGGGTCAAGTTCTGGGATGTTCGAGACCTGACCGCTGTCAAGGAGGGCTCCGACCCGCGTGCTCCCATGCCCGCTGAAACCAACCTCGAGGTCAAGGAGCCCCTGATGACACTTGCCACCACACCTGAAGGTGAGAAGGCTTGGCCCACTTCAGTTCTTCTTCTCGACAAGCAGCGACCTTACCAGAAGCGATGCGCCCTGCGATATATGATTGTTGGAATGAAGCAGAACCACACTCTGCAGCTTTGGGATCTTGCTCTCGGCAAGCCCGTGCAGGAGTTCAACCTCCCTCACAGCAAGGAGTCGGATGCTGTCTGTAGTGTCATGTACCACTCAGCTACTGGCATGATTGTCATTGGCCACCCCACGCGCAACTCGATCTACTTTGCGCACTTGTCCGCACCCAAGTACAACCTCAAGAGTGTATCTCAGGCCGAGTATATCCAGCGACTCATTGCTCAGGACTCTTCCATCCCCCAGCCGGATAGTACCGCTGTCATTAGTGGTGTTCGTGAGTACTCGTTTGCTAACCGGGGAATTCTGCGAAGTCTTGACATTCTTGGTACTCCTGCCATGGTTCAAGATGCCGACGAACCCACTCTCTTTGAGCTGTACGCCATGCACTCAAAGGGTGTTGCTTGCCTCCTTGTCAAGCAGACTGAGCTTGGATGGTCCAAGGACAACAAGGTCCTCGACGGTGTTGATGCCGTTGCCCAGGGTGTAGTCACTGTTTCGAAGCTCAAGGCTCCTCAGCCCGCCGAGGCACCTACCCCAGCCAGCAACGGAGACGCCGTTGTCCGTGTCGTTAACCGCGGCACGAACAAGGAGAACGTCCAGCCCACCCCAGGAGCCCAAGCCGAGTCTAGCCAGCGTGGACCTGAATCGGCTACTCCAGCCAAGGCCAAGAGTGAGCCGAAGGAGGCTGAAACGCCTGTCCAATCCGCCAAGGAGTCTCAGTCGGAGAAGCCTGAGCGAAAGTCCCGAAAGAAGAAGAATGCTGCCAACCAGGGTGATACAGCCACTAACGGCGCTGCACCTCGCGCTGGCAATAAGGATGCGAAGACCGCGAACAACGCCTCCACACCTGCTGTCTCTAGTGAGGCTTTGGATGCCGCCATTTCTGGACTCGAGTCTCGTCTCACCGTGAGTGTTGGCGAGACCCTCAAGTCATCGTTCAAGAACCTTCACGGCAAGATTGACGATGACATCCGCGTCCGTGACGAGAACTTCAATCAGCACCAGCTTAAACTCCTTGATATGGTTTCGGAGGTGCTGAACGAAAACACTCAGAAGGTCCTGGAGGCTCTGATCCACCACCAGTTCACTGAGCTCGTCATTCCTGCCATTGGCGACAAGGCTGGCGCCGCAGTTACCGATCTTCTCGACAACAAGCTGCAGCCTCATCTTACTTCTACCGTGCAGAAGGAGATCCAGAGCTCTCTTCCTCATGCTCTCAACCGATCCCTACGCTCTGGCGATTTCATCAAGGCTATCTCTGACCGCGTTGGAAACTCGGTTGCTACGAGCGTGCAGCAGGAAGTTCTGGCGACATTGACTCAGCGACTCACCCCGACTTTCACTAACATTGCAACTCAGGCGTCGCAGCGTGTCGCAGGCGAGCTTCACCAGCAATATCATGACCAGTTTGAGTACATGAAGGCCCAGCATGCTTCTGATACCGCCAAGATTGACCAGCTCCTGTCTCACGTCACTCGTCTATCGGAGATGGTCACAACCATGTCCGCCTCTCAGGCGGCGCTCCAGGCCGACTTCCTCAAGTTCAAACAGCAGCCTGTCCATGAACTTCCCGGAATCCCCCAGAACGTCGGCCACGGTCAGAACATTCCCCATCACGGCTATGCCAGCTCCAACCAGCACCATCCCCAGGCCAGCCACGCTGGTAGCTACCACCCAAGTCAAGCTCCTAGCCAGGCCGCCAGCCAGGCCCAGCAGTATATGGGTAGCCCCCAGTACCTCCGTGGCTCTCAACAAGTGAACAGCCCTCAAGCGTCGCAACAGGCTTCCGATTATGTCGCTCCTGCCTCCAGCGTCAGTGCTCTTGCTGGTGCCTACGCCAGCCAGCGTAACCAGACAGAGCCTGAGGCTGATCACGACTTGATGCAGCGCATCAGAATTGTTGAGCAGGCCATCCAGGAGGGCCGTTACCAGGACGCCATGATCCAGTGGATCCAGAGTGGACGTGAGGAAGAGATCTTCCGCCGTTGCCTCAGTCGCTTCCCTCCTGCCAAGTTCGAGAATCTTCCACCCTTAATGTTGCTTGTTGTTATTGCCACAATCTCCAAGGATCTGAAGCCCAACGCTCGTCTCAAGGAGGAAGTCGAATGGATTGAAATGGCTCTCCGAGCCTTTGCCGAAAACCTTCCTGCCTTTGTAAGTCCGCACTGTATCATGAATGATGAGCCTCAACTAACGTATTACAGGAATGGGAACAACAGGGTGCTCGCGATGTGATCAAGAGTACGACTCAGACCATGCAGCTCCTAATTGGACGTATCCAGCCCCTCATCGGCGGCATCCAAGATGGCTTCCCCACGGATCCTTTCCTGGCCAACCTCGAGAGACCCAAGCTTGAATGGATTATTCGAACATCCGAGCATGTGCTTGACACGTTCGGTGCCCCTCGACGCTACGAGTAATTGAGGGCTGTTTGTGTACAGCATAGAATTGTGGAGGAATGTGGTAGCCGATAACCATTCGGCAATCAACCTTTCGACTTGTCTAACGAAGTGGTCTGCGGAAACGTAGACCTTTGACGTGGGCTAGAAGTTGCAACAGCAACGGTGTACATGACGCTGGGAAGGGAGCATTTCGGAAGCATTCACGCTTTGTGAATACGACAAAAAAGACATAAGATACATGTGCATTATCAGGAAGTTACAGATGTTTACGGCCTCGGGTCATGGTAATGTTTTTGCCGGCCTGGATTTGGGATCATGTTGCGGGCGTGCGAAACCTTTTAATGTGCATTGGAGGTAATCGGCTACTTTTGGTGCTTTGACTCGTTTTTTTCTTCTCTTTCTTCACTTTTACTTTAGTTCATTTCAAATCATTTCACTTCTTATTTGGGATGGAAATGCTATGATACCCCGGAGAAAGGGGGGAGGGACAGGATGGTGCGATGGCGGAGGAATGACGAAATGGGGGAGAGGATAAGGAAAACGATGTCTTGTTCTTCTTCCTCTTTGGTCTAGTTTTGATAATTTAATGTTTGAGTTGATACGGATACTGTCATGATTTGTGTCTAATTGAGTGAGATTTGACTTGATCGACTGTGTTTACTGGATCTCATGATGTATCGAGGCGGTTTCGGCGTGAGCCTATCAATGGCAAAGCAGATATATATGATCGAGACACTTGTCAATATACAATCTCTGTTTCTGACGCAGCCATAAGGAGAAGTATGACCACTACATCGACATTAATCGATGAACGAGAACGAGAACGAAGAACGAAGAATGACTAGCAATCCCTAATATGGACGGATAGAGGTGATGATCCTTGTGGACACCGGAACCTACGGATATTAATAGTGATGGCAAACTGCATGCTCTCGCCTCTCGGCAGACAACTGGCGCCGTCAATTAAGCCTTTAAGGTCAGACAAGCTTTTTTAAACGTGTATCGGATCAGCCCTAGAAAAAGGGGTAACTCGGCGCCGGATCCGTGGTTCGATGTGATGCTACAGGTACAAGGCATCTGATCCTAGCTGCCACTTGGCTCACTTGTACTCCGTACCATGGTCGAAATAATACTAAGCTACATGGGATCTATGCTTACCGGTAAACTTGAGAAAGTTTCCGTTGAATAGTGGTGAGCCTCACTGTCTATATCTTGGAGAATAGCATGTTGGTGATGAGATCATAGCCCTCCATGCGTGTTAGTCGTGCCATATCAGATCATACCAAGCTCCCAGTCTCCATCTACCAAGGTTTCCAACCACAACCCCCCAATTTCGTTGACTCCGATGAGAGGAAGTGAAGCTCCGGTCCAAAACCTCCGCGCATTCCGGATTTCGGACACGGAAAGCGTTGAGAATCTCGGGGTGGTAGTCAAGGCCGAACCGCCGGGATTTATCTCAAACGGAGAAGATTCGACAACAACCCAAAAAGGAAACCATTTCGATCATAATGGTATATACTTGACGTCAAAAATAGGAAATTGGAGGGGAGAGAAAACAAGCTTTTTTTTTTCACAACGTCTATTCAACGATAATTGCAATATCACTGCGGCAGATAATTTGTCTTTTTAACCAATTACTTATCGCCATGTTGGGTTCTCAGCCGCAGGTGTAACCCTTCTGTGTGTTGATGAAGATGATCGCGTGCACATTCACACTTGGCAACACGTCACGCTGGGAGAAACGTGCCGCTGTAGTCACTCAACGGCTAAGATTGGTGTTTGAATACATTAAGCTTCGAGAGGTAATATACAGGGAATAGGATACAGTTATGTTGGTTAAGCTTATTGCACTGTACTCTATGTAACCCTTTTATTGGGCATGGATGCTGAGGTGAGCTTATGTGTCGAGGTCTCAGCCACTGCAACACGTTGACAAGACGTGTCTATGAGATTATTGTAAGGCTTGAAGTATTGATATTGACTTTCTGGTCGAATTAGATGTGGTAAAGTCCGACGGCATCCGCGGAGGCGTCAGGACTTAGACGATAGTATCCACAGATTCACAAGACAGGGGGTTCTTCATCGGATGTTTATTTTACTGTGAGAGCAGGGATATCTCATGCATGTGAGGTCTTGAGACGTCCATAGAATACAGAGCCTTGAACCCTCAAATGGTCAAGCGCCGGGTGTGATTAGAGTAGGATCGGTATTCCTGTCCCTATTCTCCGATGGCAGTGACATGCAATATTGCTGTGTTGTGCTGTGTCTTGTGCTTTGTTCCCTGTTTGGTGCTCCCCCAATAAGTTTCCTTGTTCGTGCAACTTGTCTATCCTTGGCTTGCAGATTTGATTATTTTATTATCTACCTACCTTATATCTAGGACTTTACTTTATCTTTGTTTCTGTCACTTGTCCTTAAATTCTTCGTCCCTTCTTTCTTTCCCTGTTTTGGATAGATTCTCGACGAACAGTTTATATCACCCTCTTTTATAGACATGATATTTGTTTGTCCTTATCATATATAATCGGGTTTAATATCTTCTTTTTTTCTCTTTGGATTCTGTTACTTTTGTTCGTTGCAATCATGGTTGTAGCTTCAAAGAACGTGGTCGAACCAGTGTGTAAGTCAACGTCACACCCTAAGCTTCATCTCACTGACAGCTTCAAGTCATCGTCCTCGCTTTCACTGTAGGATGTCTTATCAACAGACGACGAGATACTCAAGTCACGTACAACGAATCACTGGACGATGTTGAAGGCCAACGATACGTCGACTCGCCTCCTTTGAAGCCCACTCTCCTCCAACAGATCGAACGTCCAGCTCGCAAGGCTCCAAACATCTTCTTCGTTCTGTTATCTCGCTTCTTCAATGCGTTTCCGTTCTTGATAGAGATTTGGTACTGGAACTTGACATATTGGTATGTTCATTATGGTGTTGACTAGTAGATATATGCTGATGGTTGCAGGATCTACCAGGGCCTTCGAGCCGTATCAGCCAGAGCAATCGCAGGCAACGAGCCAATCTTCAGCCGCGCCCGAGACCACGCCATTCAAATACTCACTCTAGAATCCTTCTTCGGCCTCGATATCGAACAATGCTTCCAATCATACATAATGAACCAACAGCCATGGCTCATGCCCATCCTCGCAAAGATATACTACTCCCACATCAGCATTGGCATCCTCTTCCTCATCTACATCTACACATATCTCCCATCACCAACCTTTCAACGCATCCGTCGTACAATCGCCGTCGATAACGCTATTGCTTTCGTCATTGTAACGCTCTGGCGCTGCTCTCCTCCACGATTACTACCGCAGGAATATGGCTTCGTTGATGTTCTGCATAGTAAAGCTGGAGGTGCTAATGTCTGGAACAATAATCGGTTTCAGTTGACTATTGCTGCGATGCCGAGTTTGCACTTTGGAACATCACTTTTCTTCGCAGTTTGTATGTGTCGATTCTCTCCGCATCGACTTATGCGCATCCTCGCTCCTCTTTGGCCGACCGCTATGCTTATTACTATTGTCGCTACTGCGAACCACTTTCTCACGGATGCATTTATCGGGGCTCTGGTTCCGTTGCTTGGGTGGCGCATCAACCGTGTTGTTCTTGTTCTTAAGCCGATTCAGGATTATATCTTTGCGCCGTTGATCAACAGGCTGGACCTGATCGATTCCGATGTGCGAGTTGTTCCAAAGACTTTGTAATTACCATATAGAACAAAAGCACTTGCTTTTATATGCACGAATCAGGAGAATCAGGTGCTGGGTTTGTACATTACAAGGAGGGTCCTCACTTCTGGGTTCATGGGGGCTTCATCAGGGCAATACAATGATAATTATAATGAAACCTTAACACAGGCCTTTAACCACAACGCTTGATCGTGTGTATGCCTTCGGGTTTAAACTACACCCATGGATCATCTTGGTGTTACACCAGACGATAACCAAGGCCAAAGACATACGAACACGATATCAGCGTGACGTAACACAAATGACACTCACTCTTATATCAGCATCTATTCATCTCATAACCCGTGTAGATCTATCTCTTCTATTCCTTCTTCGAAACCCTCACAACAACCTTTCCAAAATGCTGTCCACTGCTCAAAAACTCCAACGCCTTATTCGCCTCCTCAAACCCAAACACCTTGCTCACAACAGGGTGAATAGAATGCTTCTCATAAAACGCCACCATCTCCTCAAACCGATCCTTCGGCCCGTTCAGAATCCCCTTGAGCGTGACATTCCTTCTCAGAGCGAGGACATTCACACCAACCTTTCCGCCAGTGTCCTGCTCTTCTTCCTTGCCGGAGAGATAGCCGACACAGTTGATCAGTCCGCCAAACGCAACAGAGTCAAACGACTTGCGCAGGGTTCGTGCACCGCCTGTCTCGAAGATGATGTCCGCGCCGTGGTTCTGCGTCGCCTTCATAACGGGCTCTTGCCACTCCCAGTGCGTGCGGTAGTTGATACCCGTGTCAGCGCCGAGATCCTTCTTCGCGCGGTCGAGCTTATCGTCGGATGAAGAAGTGATGATGACGTTTAACCCAGCTGCTTTGGCGATCTGCAGCCCCGCAATCGCTACGCCACCCGTGCCCTGAAGAAGAACAGTTTCCTTCTTCTTGCTTCCATCAGCAGGTTGGCCAAGCGGTCGCATGCCGTTGATGCACATCCAAGCTGTTACAGCTGCGATGGGGAGACACGCTGCTTCTTCGTCGGAGAGATAATCGGGGACGGGGACGAGAGTATCAGCTGAGAAGCAGCGATATTCTGTTAGTACGCCTGGAAGAGGGAGACCAAGACCGGAGGCCATGTCTTTCTCGGTGACTTGTCCTGTGAGATGGGTCTGGTTAAAGATGGACATGACGCGAGCGCCGACTTTGAGTTTTGGCGACGAGCTCTGGATGACGGTGCCGCACATATCGGAGCAAGGCACGAGAGCGTCTGTGTCTTGAATAGAGGCATGGTGGTTGTAATCACCGTTGATAACTTCCAACAGTCAGTATCACCTCCTTTTTCCATATCATAGAACAACATGCCTTCAGTATCACGATAATTCAACCCAACAGCAAGAACCTTAACCAAAACCTCTCCCTCCTTCGGCTTGGGAACTTCACCCTCCCCAAAAGCGAGCTTATCAAGGCCATCCTGGCCCGTGGTCCACTGTCTATTCTTCTCAGGCGCCGGCATATTTTCGTCCTTGGATTTCCCAAACGGTAGGTATGAAGAGATAAAGCTCACCATGATGAAGAAAAAAGAACAAGAGAGGATATAAATACGATGGACAAAAGACGTCAACTATCAGTCAATGCTCTCTTACAAGTGGAGATGACGTCGCTTTTGGTGGATGAGGTTTCAAAGTGGTCGCCCTATCAGAGGAAAGGACTAGATCGTTTCAGGTATCAACGCCCGTCACGTAGAAATGTCTTAATAATCAGGTCTTGTTGATGCTCGGCGAAACGTTATGAGTTGCATCATACGAGTTGACTTCTTCGATAAGCATTGAGTAAGAGTTGAACATGAGCAGATACTCTTAAAGCTATAAATATGTGGGTCTTGATGATGCGTTGCTGAGAGGTAACTCTCATCATGCACTGTTAAAACAATGGGTGATATACACGCAGCAAAACATCTATTCAAACAACAGCCAAAGCACAGCCCATCACTACTTAATCAGTACACTTATTCGCAAGGCATATCTCATCTCTCTTTGGCTCTCTCTGCTCGTTCTCTTATTCGTGTTTACGACTTCCTCAACTTCTCCATTCAGTGATAGCCAAATAGCCCACACGCACATCCCATCCCAACACCCATCTCTAACTCTCCTTGAGTCACCGCGACCAGGCAGATCAAGAATTAATCAAGTGAGATCAGAATAATACCACTCCCATCCATCCGTACATAAATAAAATAAATAAAAAAGGATAAACAGAAACTGTAACAGAACCATGAACCAAGACAATTCAACTGTAATGCAGATAACCAGATATTGTAACTTTTTTCTTTTCCTTCCAACGGGGCCGGGCCTTCGACTCAAAAAACACCCATATCGCACTCGTCCATCGGCCCCTTTCAGTGCCCCTTGGTCCAAAAGCCGGACTCGGGCGTCTCCAAATGTGTCGTCTTCATCGTCGCGGTCATGCCAGGAACAGCGCCTAGACAGAAATTATTTGATTTGGTGGGTATAGTAGTAGGTTGTAAGTCGCCGAGGCAACCCCTCCCATTGCTGACGCTGAACAGCCTGATGAGGAGAAGCCGGTATAGCTGTCTAGACGTAACGTCGTAAAAGCGTCATAATCGTCAAGTGGTGGTGGTGATAGTGGTCGTAGGTCTTGTCGGGGTACGTGCTGAGGGTATTCCAGGTTATGCGTGCATGCGTGCTGCCAAGTGCTTCTGTAGTTTGTGACCTTGTACATCTTTGGTTGCCCAGTTGTGTCGAAAACATTTGTGTATCCAGATATCCTATCCCATGCTCTCTCTCATCGGTAACTGTCATCAAGTCGGCCACACGCACACATCTTTAGGCCACTGTCGTCTCCCCCACAATCTTCAAAAGTCATAAACCGTTCCCACGTAAACTATATGCAATGGGGTTCAACAAGACAAGTGAAATTCCTGCCATCACTTCCCCAGGTATGTCGGTATTACAAGTCATAAAAGCAAATGCGATGCAAAATATCAATGCGTCGTGGTCATTGTCGTTAATCCGTAATGATACGCGCAGTTATAGTCGGCGCCTGACACACAGGTCGTCGAAAGCCTAACCCTTCAAGGGGTGGCCGTTGAATCACGTTCAGTGATATCGCGAAGCGTTGGTCGAGCTTGAGCCGACGCGTGCCCCATTGTCAGACGAGTCTATCTTGAGTTAGCCAACGTTCAGTTGTTCCATGTGTCGGTTGACTTACCACCACTACCGCGCGTGGCGTGGCCGTTAGCACGTCGCCCAGCAAATCCGGCGTTGGTCTCCCACTCAGGTCCGCGAGGCTGTCGCTCAGGAGCTCCCTTAGAGCTGTTACCGGGGCGCTGGCTGCCAATAGCGCCAGGAGTGCTTCGGGCCTGGTTCTGCATGGAGCCAGAGTCATAGCCCAAGTTCAGGCTGTTGAGGCTACTCAGAAGAGCAGAATCATTCTTGGGTCCAGGAGTACCAGAGTTGCCGGGGTGGCCAGAAGGTGACATGGCACCTCCCATGTAGTCACCGAAGCGAGCAGCAGTCGAGCTACCACCCATGTTGTTCATTCCCGAAGGGGCGAGGTAGCTGGAAGAAGCCTGCGAAGGGCTGGGGGTGAAGGATCGCAGATCAGCAAAGCTCTTGGCGGCTCGGAGGTTGTTGGGGATGCCGTTGCCTTCAGGGCTTCCAGGAAGCTCGATAGTGGGACCCTGTCGACCCATCATGTGGGAATAATTGCTGCTGGCAGCTCGTGTCTCACGGTCAGCAGCAAAGTCAAATGTAGCAGCACGGCTGAGGCCACGCTTATGCATGTCAAGGTTGGTGCCTGGCTGACTGTGGATGTGGGCGGTGGGTGACGGCTGTTGTCGCTTCAGCACCGTAAGCTGGCGCGATTCGCCATCGCCCACAGACTGATGCTCAAGGCCCATGTTGTGTGCGAGAATGTGGATGGATCGTCGATGCTCGGGAGCGATACCAGCAGGGAAGACCAGAACCTCTCGGGCTTCGTCACGACGGAACATGACCAATTCGGTGTAGAACTCGAGAGTCTGGGGGTCGTTCAGATCAACATCGCCTGGCATGGTCAGTGCGGGAGACTGAACACGAGATGCCTCGAGCATGCCGAGGTGCGATGGTCCCCTAGCTTGAGACTGTGAAAGACTGCCAAGTGACTGGATAGAGCTTTGCTGGTGAAGCATGGGGGCACGGTGCTGCTCCTCAAGTTGGCCTCGTCGCTCTCGCTTCTCGCGTTCAATCCTCTCCCTCTCAGCCTCAGGGAGCATCTTCTTGTACTCGACGCGCAATTTACGGCCATGGACATCCATGCCGTTCATCGCCTCAATGACCATGCGTGTATCCTCGGCAGACTGGAAATTCGCGAAAGCCAAACCTCGGAAGACGCCATTGTCGAAGTGGTAGTTGAAGGCATATGGCTGAGGGAGGTGCATCTCAAGCATGATAGAAGCCAGAGTCTCTTTTCGAACGGCAAAAGGGATGTTCTTAATAACAATAGCTGTAGGGATAAGCTGGTCGGCGTCTGAGGTGTTTGATCGAAGATCAGTGGGGGAACCGTGAGATCCGGGGTGCTCAACACGGAGACCACCATTTGACATGGGGTTGTTGTTCATGCCTCCTTGGTAGGGCTGAAGACCTCCATGGTTGCCATGAATACCAAGAGCGCTGTGATCGGTCCAGTTCTATTTCTGATCAGACATAGTCCTATAAATTCTCTACATTTACGTACCTGAGGAAGAGCGGCTCGTCGGTTCACGTTTCGTTGTCGTCCAGGGCCATTCACGGCACCGTTAACTGTAGCGACTCCAGTTGTGTTGTAGTTCCAAGCTTGACCATTGTCCAGCATGTAGCCCTGCATACCAGCCATATTCTCCATACCACGGTGGTTGTACCCACTTCCGATCCTGTCGGCAGGGTAGAGGGCAGATGAACCTAGAGGAGCATCAAAAGGGCGTTGGGACTGGCGAGGTAGCGAGAGGCCAGCGAAACCACCGGCTGTAGCATAGTTCTGTCTCGAGTTCGGGGAGCGATTGGTTGATGTACCATAGTCAAGGTAACCCATATCGTGCGGTTGCTGCGACATTGTGATGACGGGATCCAGCTTGGCAAATAGCTGCTGTTTTTACCCAGCAGTCGACTTCACCTGCTTTTCTTGAGGTTTTATATTAAGCTGACACGTACAGAATGTGCAGTGTGTCAGGAATGCGGATGCGAGGGGGTATCGGGGATGCGTAACAAGCAGTTAAAAATGCGGCATCAAATCGTTGGCTCGTGGGTCTCGGTCGTGAAAGCGGTGTAGCTAAGTAAAGTTGAGGGTACCAAGCGCAGAAGAAACTGTCTATAAAGTGCTCAAGAAGAGTCGGGTGAAACAAGGTTCGGGGGTTCCGCCTCAGGGTCAATGACCACAAAAGTTTGTTCCGTTAGGTGTAGCGAGATGCCTAAAACAAGATTGAGGCCTTGGGCAAACAAATCTGCGAAGCTTAAAACGAAGACACTGCGAGATCCTGGGTGGCGATAAAGGTGCACAAATACAGCCAGCACAACGAAGGAGGCCGAATGAACCAAATTCCTATATTCAAAGATTTGGCAGGAAATGGCGGAGTAACCTCAAGAGCGTTACTTAATGGTCGCAGTTCGATATTTCTAGGAGCCAAGGTGATAGGTGGATGATCCTGGAAACCAGCGACGTCTCAAAAGTAGCTAATAAAAAGACTACTAATGAACAAGAAATAGTCGCGCGAAAGGGGGAATTGGATTCGCGCGATGGCCTCGTCTTCTCGTTGGTGCAAAAAAGGTCGAATAGAGATTTCGTCGACGTAAGGGTTGTTGGGTTTGGACGAACCAAATTGCGAATGACGGAGGAGTAGGTAGCTAAGTAATCAAGGGAGGGAGACGAGAGGGGGAAGAAGGAAGAGAAGAAGAGGTCGACTAAAAATCGGGGGAGGAGAGGGGAAGGAGGAGGAGGATAAATGATGAGGTTTAAGAGAGAGGTTAGAGGAAGAGGTAGAAAAGGGGACGGGGAGGGAAGGAGAGGAAAAAAGATGGAACAAGTCCCAGTTAGCAAAATGTCCGGGACGTTCTCAGTGATGGATGATCTGGAACGGGAAAACGGCGGACGGGAGACGGGAGACGGGGGTGTTGTAACCAAAGAAAGAGAGAGGATTGATGAGAAGGGGATTAATTAGGTGTGGATGTGGTTGGGGAGGTGACAGCGGACGGCGAATGGTTTCCCGTCAAGTTTCCCTTCAGGTTCCTTTAGGTTTCCTCTCAGTCCTGACTCTTTAGCAGTCACAGCAGCACCGTGGAGGCCCTTATTTTTTCTTGCCCTTCTGGGGATCCATGGATCCATGACCTCCAATATGAACGAGGTGGGATGGGGCGTCGTTAGGACAGTGTCCACACTGTGATGAGCCACCTGAGAAGAACACCCCAAGCCCGGCGCAAATTGGTGGGGTTTTCAGCGCAGTTCAATTATTCTCCAGCTGTCAGAAGTCCACTGTGGAACCCCAGTATGCCCATCCCCTGAGATGCTCATCAAGGGGTTGTTCTGGGACCCCATGGATGCATGGCCCTTGAGATTTACCATTCCATTGTTCAAGATCCATCCAATCCATTCATTGTCGGGTATCATTCAAGGACTCGAACTTATTTAGTATCTAATTCGCTAGCAATACCGGTTAACTTAACCGTTAATGAAGCCTTGCTACTTTTAACAGTACCGTGTCTAATATTAGCCTTTCTTTTCTCCCCTACTACACTTACTCTTAGTTAGATCGAAATGCACTTCTAAATTCTTAGCTCATGGTGGGGGCTTTGTGAAAAAAAAATATTCAGTGATGAGCCCGGGACGAGGGGAGGCTGGCCGGCTTTCTTCAAGCCACCACTTTAACTGGGTTGGCATTGATTTGAGAAGGCAGTCAGCCTCTTGAAAGGCTGAGGGCACAAGAGGCTGACGGTATTGGATGTTTGATGCTGATGCTTCCCTGGAAAGGCTGCAGAATGACACCTCGTGATGGTTGTAGAGAAGCAAATCAGATGCTCTATCCCTGGAGGCCAACTGTGACAGATGTTCCAACAGTGCGAGCAACGTCATCCCGGCACCGGTATCTTAGCTCAGGCTCAGTGGACCGCCTGTTATTGGACACGCCCAATTGTGATGGGAGTTTGCTTTGTGTTTGTGGACATCGACAAGAGACGACGTATGGATATGGATGTTTATGTCTAGCAAAAATGTTGGAGCGACTTTATGTTGTGCATACCGCTATGCATTCAGATCTGGTATTACGTGCATCGCCAGGTAACACCAGCTAATTCTTTAGAGGTATACTACTGCACGTATAGGTTACAGTTCAAGCCTGCGTGCCGCATTTTTACCAGTTGGGTAGGAAATGACTCTCAGTCAAGACCTGACTCGATGTGATGCATGAGCCTGCAATTGACTCAGTTGGGGTCACAGTTCAGCATAGAACAGGATATAATGTACGGATAAGGTAGCCCGTGAAGCACAACCTCTGGTCCTTTCAGCTTGTTGGGTAGCACTGTTCCAATACTTTCATTACCCAAGGGAAATAGGGGATGCAATGGTGTGAGAAAAGAGTCGAGATGAGATTGTCATTGAGGCATCCGATTGTAACACTCACAGAGACAGTCCCGCAGATCGATAGTCATTACCGGCGGAAAATCTTGGCTGGGTATCGTATCTAACTGGCGTCTCATCTTGTAATGATTCTGCTCCATCCTCCATCTCGCATCGTATCTTTAGCTCCCCTTTATGACACACCCGGCTTGCTCAGTGAAGCTCCCCGGATGATGCTAACGTTAGCTACCTAGCTCATGCAGCGTAATCACCTCCCTCACACAGTCAAGTCATTCTCCATCACACAAGAGACAGACAAGACAAGAGACAAAGACGAGGTGACATGGCATGTCTCTCTCCCTCTCTCGACTTGCACCGTGTTTCCAGGGGTTGCCAAGGAGATTTGAGATGCCTCAATTAGAATGGCATGTTAATGCGGAAATTCGACTACTCTATTCTAAGTTTTTCCTCATCGTCAAAGCCACGTGCAATGATGCTGCTGCGGCTCTTTTCTTGACCCTGTCTACTGCCCTGCTTTTTCTTAGTAGGCGCTATCGTCTACCGCTTGTTTATTGACAGACACTTTGGCCATCAAATGTCCATAATTCTTTACCTTTTATCCGAGCGTAAGCATAACAGCACCTGACTTATCTCTACTGCAGCCAAACTGCTTTTTTTTTTTGTTTTTTTTTTTACGTTCACATTAGTAGGACTCTTTCTCCTCGTCTATGGCGGTACATGCGAGCGGCCCGTCGGACGGGAAGCCAATCAAGTGGTGGAGACCAAAAAGCATGTAAGACTTTCTAATGAATAAACTTCGACAAAAACAAAAAGAGGAGAGGGAGGAAAAAGAAAATATGCATCACCTGGGAGACGCCAATCCTCACAATTCCATATTATACACGTCATTGCCCGCAAGACACAAGCCCATTCTTTCATGATGAAAAGAGGTGATAATATTTCCTGAACCCCCTTTTACTTCTACAGTGCTTCTTTTTTCCAAACTCTGCCCCTCTTTGTTCGTTCCCAATGCCCATGACGAAGCCAGGGTCATCCTAACCCGCCCACCTGGGCCGATATCAGGGGCCCAACCTGATCTCAGGGGACTCCCCAGTCTTTGGGTCGCCGTTCGTGTCCCATGTCCGTAAGCCCTGGTACGGCACAGGAGAGACGAGCGAGGGGACCCGGGTCCCTGGAAATTGAGCGTTGATTAGCTGGAGGGGCTGAGTCTCTGACGAAGAGCAAGAGGAGCTTGTTCTCAGACCTTTTCCAGTTGAGTTTGCCTTCTGTATTGGTCTATTCAGTTGTTTATATCGAACTCGGGTGGATCACACTTCAAATGAAGCTCGTGTATGTCGCAGACCTACCTCATCTTCAAGCATTGAGTGGTCAACAAAGCATGTCACTACGGGCGGTATTCATTGCTTGGCCCCTCATCTCCTTTCTCTCTTGTTCGCCTGTCAAATTCGGGAAGCCTACTAGCGCATCCTATTTCGCCTCGCCGCTGTCCCCTACACAAAAAACAGAGGGTCTTTTCTTCCCTAGGCATCCCAGCTTAGCCTCATCTCGCCGTCGCTCGGTTGTCCATTCCCCCGGAGATGGCGGCTCATAGATCACGCGGCCGACAGTCGACACCCCTGAACTCTCTCTTTTTAAGATGAACGAACCCTCGTGAAAATGCTCTAGAAGCTCCGGCAGACGGATCTCCTCCCCGGGTCTGTTCTCTGTTGGTCTGTCCGCGTAAACACGCGGCGGCATCCTTTGTGAACCGATCTAAGCATATATGATATCCATGTGGCATAAGATGTGCAATAATTTTGTAGATGAAGCTTGATTCTTGCCTACCCTGGTTTGAAGTCATGATTTTGGTTGTCTAATCTTTTTGTTGCCCACCACTTTGTAAGAGCACGTGTCTCATTCAAACATGATGCACAAGAGTAAATACGGTCATGAGACGTCTCTGGCTACACCCACAGATTGCAAGTTGGCCCAGTTACGATGTTGTGATGTCTCATGCCCCGAGACCTCCAGCAGATTCAGGATTGATTGATGTCTTGATCCCATGTTTACAGTCACCAACCAGAAGTGAATGTTTCATCATTCAAGCCTAGTGGGGGATCGGCGTCAGCCGCTGCAACGCCCCATTTTCCTTTTCGCCTTGAGCCTCACGGCTTTCTTCCATGATATCGCCACAATGACACTTGCCACCGCCTCATCGCGAATAGGCAGAGCAAGTCTAAGGACATGGTGAACGATGAGGCAAGGTCAGGCACCAACGCGACACAGGATCTGACGCTAGATCTACAGTACCGTGGAAATCATTCCCAAAGTACCATTCTATCGGCATCCAATATGCAGGCCTCCGCCCTCGCCTCTTGCCCGCAGCTACGGCTGCAGCTGCAGCATGCAGCTCGACTCGGCTACTCACCACTGACCACTGGCCACTGACCATTCAGCTCTCAACTCGCCTCTTTTCGCTGATACTACGGAGCTATTCCCGGACCTCGTCAAGCGACGCTGTCCAGGGGGACAAGAAAACTTAGGGTCCTTTATCCTAAAGGACAAAAACGCTTAGGTAAATTTAGGAAATTTTAGATCAATTTAGTATAAGTTAGTAGACTTTTAGACTAGTTATTTTTGGCACCTAAGCTTAGGGTCAGAAGCTTTCTTGCTTCTTGAGGACTTCGTGTTGACAATCACTCACCCTCATCCTCACTGTCACCCCTAATCAGGCCGTCAACGTTTATATTCTTATAATGAGCTTTAGGACGAACAACGAGGTGCTTGTTGCCTTGCCTTCCCAGTTTCTTTCGTTCGCTTCTTCTTGTTCTCTCGTTGTGCATCGCGGAATTTGTCACTGAAGGACCAGCGTTAGATAATATTAATAACAGCCGCAGCTATTTAGTGCAGTAACTTTAGACTTCCTTCTCCTCTTCCTAGAATCTTAAACTATGTATTAGTTAAATTACCTATCTCTTCTCTTCTTCCCTCTACACAATATCACCCCGACACTAGGATTGAGGTTATTCTTCTTTATCCATCATCACCTGGCGACATCTCACCCTGTAGTCCTAATTCTACCACCGAGTATCTAACTTGAGTTCAATGCCGCCAGTGACTCCTGGACGATATCCAACCCGTCCAAAGACGGGGCCGGGCCGAGCAGACCCTACAAGAACATCCGATATGAGAACGTCGCAGCCAGCTCATCCATGGCAGATAGAGAACCCAAGCGGCCAGGTGTTCACCCAAAAGGAAGTATGACGAGTTCTTCAATGCATTCCCTCAACCCCATCGACCAACAAGATTTCGTATTCCCACGACTCCTGCCATCCACAAGTTCATCACTGAGCTCGAACTTATCAAGAAAGATAAGATCCCTACAAGTGAATGGGCATATCCTGATGAGATCTTTGAGGCTGCCATGACGGGCATCAGGAACTGGGACGAACATAGATACTACACCATCCAGGCTAAGTGGATTAAGAAACATTCATGGACATTCTAACATGATTTGATCATCAAATCTTCTATTTCCAGTGAATCACATATATTCAAAGAACCCTAAACTTAGGATGATGATATAGAGAAAATATCCATTCTTCTTTTTCTTCACTTTTCCGCCTTTATTCTCCCTCTTTTCATCCCCCATCTGTCATCCTTCTTCAACAACCAGCATTCAATATTTGAGTTCCGTTCACCTTCTGCATTTCGCCTTAATAAGGTAAATTGATTCTCTTATAGCGCTCATCATACCACCCTCTGAGTCGCACGACATCCAACATGGAGTCATCGTCGGAAGTAAGGACTCTTCTCAAGTAATCCTCAAGACTTGTTAGGGGAGTCTTACAAATTAGAACTAAGACAATACATGTGTCTCTTGAAAGCTACGGTTGAATTCGCGATCACTGGGAAACAATTGGCCAAATCCCTTGAACGACAGAGTGACAATTTGACGAACTATGAGGAAGGAAACCTCATCAATCATGGACGTCTTACCGTTCGCTCGCTGAGAGTCATACAAAGGCGACCCCCTGAGGACCCTAATCATCCGGAAGAAGAGTAAACGGCGCGCTGGTGAGGGCTAATACTGAATTTAAGACACTTGAGATGACAACAGAAACTTACCTGTTAGTTCAATAGATGAGTTCCGTCTGATTGGAACCGACAATCGCACAGAGATATGAACAATTGGGGGGACGGGTCTGTTATTTATTCGCACGTGAATTGGATGGGGGCACATATAGTTTCGCCGCTCGACAACAAGGAAAACTTGACTAACGGTTTAATAGATCAGGTCCGTCAGTTGGCATTTCCTAGTATATAGGCTGAATGGACACATATCACAGGATGAAAATTTTGGGAGCAATTCTGTGTTATATCAAAAGGATCTTTCACTGTAACTGCAAAAATGCCCACTGGTGCTTTAGTTCAATATGTAATAAAACATTTGCTCGTCAAGCGACGCTGCATGTTCGGATCCAGCTAACACTGGTCCAACCACGAATATCGGAGGCTTCAAATTCAGGCAATAGAAGCCTGCTTCTGAATACAAGCAATCTGTCAAGGTCATCCAAGATTCGGGTGCTCATCCTTTCCCCGGGGTGGTTGGGCCGCCTCAGGGATATTTCTTGCTTTCTGGCTACAGACACTCTGAAGTCCTCATAATGAAATAGATAGCTAAGTTTAGTGCTGCCTTCAAGACATCATGGAAAAAGGCCAATATGATTATCATTATATTGCCCTCGTTTGCCTTTTTGCGCCAGAGCGCAATGCAGACAGTGCCTAAGTCTGTTCCTTATATTCCCCTCCCACCTTCACTACACTCGTTCCTCCATAGGGTAGCTTCATTTACACCCTGTAGACTGAACTTCTAAGATCCCGACCTTCACTCAAACAGATTGATCAATCGCAGCAGCTCGGGCTTCACTAGGTGCTATGAGTAATTGCATTATACGGTCATTGCGAATCATCGTGTGAACCAGCGTTCTGCTTCAAGTCTTGCTATCAACATTGCTAACATATTTGCAAATTCACATCAGTCTACACTAAATATGTGATGAAACTTTCGAGCTGATATCCTCTAGCAAAGATACGTGTCCCTAGTACTGTTGAGATGTTTTCCCCCATAAAATCAAGCTTGGTCGTTACCGTGACATACTTCCTGAGTTCAACTTGAATTGAGATGATTGATTGATAGATGAGGTGTAATCGAAGCGCAATTCACAATCAGTGTAGTTCCGGCTCGGGGGTATTCAATATATTCTCTGGGCTTGTTCTCTTTTCCCGACCTCTGTCTTTGTACACGCCTTGGCATGCGCTGGCCAGTTTCTTCCATTACTAAAGATGAGTCAGTGACAACATAAACCAATGACATAACAGGTCCCCTACTTGACTTTCTGCTTGGCCCACAATGATATTCTCGTAACCATGTTGCTGGAATTCATCAAACTCGTCAATAGACTCAAACAGACGTTCTAAGAAAGATAGCTCCCGCCATGTAAGCAACGGGCGAAGTATGCGGTCCAGGTATTCCTTTGTGCCATGGAACCACATCTTCGGGGTCAATCTCAGTTTTTCAGCGACTATATGCTGCATTTTGTTCCTGTTGGACAACATAGAAAGTAGCACGACAACCTGGATCTCCGCCCACTTGTTCATGTTGCGGAGTTCCGAGCGAAATCAGTCGTCAGGGCGAGCCATCCTATAAAAAGGTCTGGTCCAAGTGTATGCAGTGAAAAGGCTGGCAAGCCGCAGTTGAGAAAATTTTATGAAGTATTTTGTTGATAATGGGGGAAGGTGAAAATATTACGTAGGAAAGAAGGCTGTCCTTCCCTCGTCTCTTGAATGTGGAAAGCGCGTTCATGGTGAAGGCTAAGGTATTTGCAGACTAAGAAGGGAAGCGACGAGAATCGACGGCGATTGTTGCAATTCGAGGCCAATAAGAGAAAAGGATTAGATATTGTGGTCAAAACTCAATTGCCTATGTTGGATAATCATTTCCGTCATGAATCACTGCGTGCATAAGGAAAATGTTGCAGAAGCCGAAGGGACAAAAAGACTCGAGGCCTTTGACAGGTGCGAAAGAGCTGGTCAGATGAGATGGAGGGGCTCTATCCATATCACCATGAAATAAACCTATCTGAGTAAGGTGATTCTCCTAAGTCGACTTCCAGATTTATTGAAAAATAATGTCAACTTCCATTATTAAAGTATTTCCAGGTAAGGACGATATGGCATTTGCAGTTCGGTGGTTGTAAGTCAGGTAAATGCTCGGCTAACGGGACCCAGAACAGCCACACTTCAGCCACAGCGGGACATGATCAACTCCAAACCGAGCCTGGGTTTCAACTGTTCAATACACAACGACATTTCATCAAGTGTCTAACAAGATGCCCTGACTTGCCAGAAACCGACAAGATACCGCCTCTGTACCAGTAGTCATACCAGTACATGCTTTATTATCTTTACGGCATTCAACAATCTCCGGGTGAGACACAGCTGTGAATATGCGGCAACCCGTTCCAAGCATGACAGCAAACAAAGATGAGATGAGCCGGGTAAGTATCAACACAGCTCCTCCGCCAACGCCTCTAGGAGCATGAAAGAAGTCTTTCTTGACAATGTCACCTTTTCTTTATCTACATTTACCCTTTTTGAGGACTTTGCAGCACCAAAAGCCATGTTTTGGTGATCCCTAACAAAGGTCCTCTTCTCACACAGCCTTTGCTGGCCCAGCTTGATGCCCGGGTTTATCTCGGGTCACTCAGCCAATGAGAAGCGCTTCTCCATCGGCAAGTGCAGTGAGCAATTAAGCTTCCAGCAGCAGAAGCTACCTGAGGCATGTACCTCCGTACCATCCAATCCCGCACCGCATCTCACGCAAGCTCGCCCTTCGCCAGAGCCTGCCTGAAGAAACAACATCAGCACCGCACCGCAGCCCGCTAAATTTCTGCCACTACGAACTCTCGATCCCGCGTTTTTCACATCAACAACATCAATCGCCATTTCGACCGATCGGCTACCGCGTTCGAACCCGTATTGATTCATCCCCAAATTTTTGATACTTTTATCTTACGACTTTTTTTACGCGATCAGATCGACAATGCCTGGTGGAAAGGGAAAGTCTTCTGGCGGAAAGAGCTCCGGCGGCAAGACGAGCGCTGCTGAGGGCACCAAGAAGCAGCAGAGTCACTCTGCTCGTGCTGGTCTTCAGGTGAGTCTCAACTTGAGAGGTAGAAGAGGAGGATAGACTTGCTTTATCGACCGATTTGCGCACATTCCATGTCCCGCATCCCACATATTTCAAGTTTCACGATCCGTTCCCGACGCGTCGAGCATCTCCGCACGACGAGAAAATCTTTTCAAATTGACATCGCATCCTCCATTTGGCCCTTGTCGCGCGTTTGAGCTGATGCGACGGTTCGGCAACTGGTCACCGATATTCTGGGGCAGCTGTCGACGATGTTTGTATGCATGTTGAGTTGGAACGGGACATGAGGGAATGCGCAAACAAAGACGGCTCGGGAAACATTTCTATCAAGGATTGCCGGTTTCGTTTAAACTCGCACTAACGTGGTATTTCACAGTTCCCTTGCGGTCGTGTCAAGCGTTTCCTCAAGCAGAACACCCAGCAGAAGATGCGTGTGGGAGCCAAGGCTGCCGTGTATGTTACAGCTGTTCTGGAGTACCTGACTGCCGAAGTCCTCGAGTTGGCAGGCGTAAGTTCATGAGTCATTGTTGCTGCCTGATATTGACGCTGACATTTCATCACAGAACGCTGCAAAGGATCTCAAGGTGAAGCGTATCACGCCCCGCCACCTCCAGCTTGCCATTCGTGGTGACGAAGAGCTCGACACTCTGATCCGTGCGACAATCGCCTACGGTGGTGTCCTGCCACACATCAACCGCGCCCTGCTGCTCAAGGTTGAGCAGAAGAAGAAGGCCAAGGCACTTGAAGGCTAGAGACGTATTGTTTAAGGCTCTATTTTGCTTTTATTCTTTGGGACTTGCGGTAAACCGGTATATGGGATGGTAATGCAGAAATTCTTGAATTCGAATTCGATGGGGGCGTCGCGTCGAGATATGAGCGGACGTCCGCACGACCACAGCTTGGATAGCTGAGGGCGCCTGCGCTTTCAAAGGGTACACGACGAGCTCTCGGGTCGGCTCTAGAAGCCGATACCCGATGACGAGAGGGTTCACGTTATGACGAAATGCCCTGTGCTAATTGGACTTGCGCGAGCTGTGTACAACAGTTGTGTTTTCACCTTGGTGTCTGGTCTGGTATGAGATGCGACACGGAACCGCTGTGCTGATGGACTGGATTAGGTAGACACGGAAATACGAGTTCCTGTTTAGTCATCGAAAGTCCAATGTTAAAACGAGTGTGGTTTGTTATGATCTGTTGTTTGTCTTAGGAATGTGGATTAATGAAGTTATCATGTTTGCTCAAATGATGTTTATCTAGTAAGATCCGCTCACTCAAAACATTTCCCTATTGCATGATCTTTGCTATCATTTCCATTATCTCATATTCCCTGAATATCTGTCCCATACCAGCCCTCGCCGTCAATCACTTCTCTTCTATTCATCACCCCTCAATGTTTTCCTTGCTATTTAGCTAGACTCGCCAGAGTTGAAGCATACCAAGCATCAACATCCCTCTTGTACGCCGCGAATATCACATCCTCATCGTCAACGTCTTCGGGACTTGTTATCTCCTGATCGAATCCTGGTAAAAGCTCACAAAGGGGCATCTTACCTGCATTTCCCTTATCATCGCCATACCGTGGGGGGTGCACCTTGCCTCCTGTGGCTTTCCGGGATCCCTTCCTAGATGCTTCATAACGCTCTGTTTGACACTGACTGGGATAATCACAGTCTAGTTCACAGTTATGCTTCCTTTTAAGCATGCGCTCCAGCCTTTCCTCCGTGAAATAAGTGCGTGTTTCGACCTCAAACTTATATCTCTCCGCTCGGCGCGGTGCACTACCCTTGCCGTCAAAATTGCGTTTGATGCGGCTCTCCCATCTCTCAGGCCTAGCTTCATACTCTGAGCCAAAGCGTTTCCAGTCGTTGTATTGACCCCAGAACTCGTAGTCGTAGTTATAAACTGACGGGGATGGTCGTTTTGAGTATGTACGGTTTGTGGGAGACTTTCTAGTCTTTGTAGCAGATTTGTCATCTGGACTACTGCCTGAGAGGGGAGACTTTCGATACTTTCTAGTAGGTTCGCCGTCTGGGCTATTGCCCGAGAGGTACATGTAAGGGGGTTTAGCGTTGTATGAAGGACACCTAATACAGCGGCTTGTGACGGAGATCTTGTACTTCCGCCCGCATTCGTGACATCGCCATACACAGGGTTCGGGTGTTCCTGGAGGGGGATCCTTGGGGGGAATACAGTTGCGGGTAAACATTCGAGTGGGTTGCTTATCCAAGAGGTTAATTATTGTTTCCATGTCTGGATGCAAGACGTGCGGATTTGAAGGCATATTGTCGAAGTTTATTGTGAACGGCTTCGATACTATGCTTTTGAGTTGTAGTGAGCGAGAATTCTTGATCTCTTGATGCTTGGGATGACACCCAACTTATCTGCAGCATGTCGCATTTATGGTTCACATGAAGTTTGGGGATGAACATTAGGCTTGATTGCTGATCAAACAATGAGTACCCAAGGCATCAGTAGATGTTCGTACAATCGAGTTCAAAGGGAGCCGAACATATAGATCTCGACAAAGCTGCCTGGGGGAAGATTGCCTTTGTCTTTGTTCGGCAAATGGGACCAGAGCGGTCGTGAAAGAGACCTATGTGAACAGCAGCCATTCCTTGGACACCCGAACAACAGGTACAATAGGATATCAAAGATCACGAATTTTCCACAGTGTGCTTTTATTCGTGTTGTTCGATTTGTGGTGTCTTGGTTCCTGTGTCAATCTTAAGAGGACTTCCGGAGCTGTTGCAATGACACAGAGACACTTGATTCAAATATGAAGCATTCGAGGGCTACATGATATGATATAATACTTCAAACTAGTATTTGGAAACGAGATTGATTGTAGTCGAGGCTCTCATTGACATGTCTGAAGGTTGCCCTGATGGTCAAGGGAAAACATCACTTCAAGCATAAGACACGGTAATCGATTAATTCATTAAAACCACTTCTATTGGCTCAATCTCTGGGTTGGTTTCTTTCATAGTCAGCAATGCGACGACATCTGTCTTGCTTTAATCAACCAGCCAATGCCTCAGAGCTGCACCCCTTGAATCCATCACTGAGACTTGATACTCCGTATTATCTCAATCACACGGTTCACAATTGAAGCAATGTTAGTTACCAGTGTTTTCAGTGCATCTAACAAACGCTACAGTCTTGGGATAAGTCGCATATTACTGATTATAAGCGATTGCCTCCTCGGGAGTTGTCCGTAGCAACCGATCTACTAAGCTTTATCAGTGATAGGGTATCTCGCGGCACCAGCTTGAATTACCTCAAGCCATTTTACTTAGTATAATCATGGACCGATTACTCATTGAGAACCATGAAGCTTTGGAGATTTCTATGCTGCCATGATAGACTGACCATCTTGGCTCTGGCTTCTTGACGTGGCCAAGCCTGTGACGCCTCCATGACTCTAGCACGCCATCAAGGCGTTAATATGCCCATGACTTGATCTTTTTGTTTCTCTTGGGTTCTCAAGTGGTCATAACCTCTTTCCATGTACGGCAGCTCTTCTGGCCGAGTGGCAACATCATATCCTGCGGCTCCGGTTGCGCCTCATGCATATATGTGTACAATTTTGGAGGGGTAGTGTTATGGCATGATCACATCTCGTGGTCATTTTGAGAACTTGGCTTACTACTAATACACGTTTCTGGATTGTTCTGGGAAAATGATGTTATAGTGAGTCTTTTCGAAACGCAAGACGTTACCTTCAAGGCTTTATATATGTGCGGGGTGTATAAATAGACTTCGATACTTTGATAGGTATAAGCATCATCTACTGGCTCAAAAGACAAACTTTCGTACTCCGGACTCGATCTCACTTTTGTATAACCGAGCTCTTTAGCATCAAGATTGTATAAATCAAAGCAAGTGGAATGAGAAGAGGGTAACACAGGAACCATACTACTCTACTATGGCACTTAACCATAGCTTCGTTCGTTCTGTCTCGATGTAGCTTGTTTTATATAAAGTCACTCCTCAAAGTGACAGAAAAGTCTTCAAAGCTTCTATGATACGACATTCCGATTTCGGTTCATATGTGCCTTTTTAAGACAATAAAAAAGCTTATTGCCATCAGAAGCAATTAGTACAACAGACATGGCTTTTATTACGAACCTGGATGGCGTACATAGGTTGCCATCAAACTTTACTCTGACGACTTTGTTGTAGAAGCCTGAGAGTGCATAGACTTTCACGAACTCTTTATTTCCTAATTGGTCATGCTTTCTCGGTGTAAGTCATTGACACTCAGATTGCGTGACTACCTCGAAACTCACAATACCAACTCCAACCTCATAATCGTGTTCAGGCACGTAAACTGAAGGGGCTCTGCCCTGGATTTGAGTTGAGGAGAACATCTCTTCGTGTATATAAGGACGAGATCCTCCCACTTGGAACGTGACTCTTTTCTCTTCCTCATGCATGTTTTGATGTCGTGTTTGTTATCGACTTTTTTCCCTTCTTTTATTCATTAAATTCTGTACACTCATTCACTTATACATTTGTTTATCATATATGCCAGTTGCTACACATACAGTACGCAAACTACGGCTATAATTTATTCGTTACACTCATCATGAGATCCGGGTTATCTATCTTGGCACATTTATATATGCCGTTTACCTTTTGAGATGACGAGACTGTATCATGTTTTTTCGGGGAAGCTTTTCTGCTTCGGCTATGTCATATCGACGGAGTACAGTATCCCAGTGGATTGAGGTACCGCGCCAGCAAACGACGAATCGTACGGTACACGGACAGCGTCAATTAATCATCCTCCCTCTTATTAGTCCACTTGCCGAGGTTGCGGATGTGAATCTGTCTTTGATTTTATGCGGCATCATGGATCATGATATGCAATCAACAGAAAGTAAAAGAGACGCCGGCAAAGAGAGAAAATGAAAAATAGAAAGAAAAGAAAGAAAAACAGAAAAAAAAGAAGAAAAGAGAAGAAAAAAGCGATAAGCCAATCTTCTATTGTTCTGTCAGGAGAATTGCTCTTGGCACAAACAAAAGTCACGCAGCTCAAACCAACACAGGGATGACCTCGTCTCTCTGCCTTCTTACATGCTCGGAGCATGTATCGCTTGCCGGGGGCGTTTTCGTCGGAGTTCTCGTCGAGGGCATTTCGGCACAGTCGCCAGAACTCATGAGTGGCAGGTCGGGACTCGACAAGGCAGAACATGAAGAAGGTTTTCCATCTCGCCATAAAGAAGCTGAACGTCGTTTGAGTGTCTCCCACCAGATGTTTGAAGCCTGTGGAGAGACGACGACGGCTGAAAGTCGACGTGCCGGGCACTGCTTGTTGCTTTGCTACAACTGATACTTCGACTCTTGCCGAGACTCACAGTGCGGTCAATGCCATCTGCTGGGTTCCGCGTCGCTGCTCAGGGCTGCGGGAGCGGGAGACCGATCGGCCATCGTACGATGATATTCTGACTTTTTTGATTTGTCAGATGTCTTTGGGATCTCCGCAAGGGGTTTGAGACCTGACGGGATGGTACGGCTGCTGAGCGCTTGATGCATTGTCACGACCGACACTCCGACTGCGACTAAGAAGATTGGCGGGGAATATCATCAGGAGACTCGAACGAGTTGAGATTTGGCTTACTTGATAGCCAACTCTCTTAAGAGGATCCCGGTGTTGTTTCAACAGTTACGAAAAAAAAGAAAAAAGCACAATAACCCCCAGGGGTACCAAAAAAAAACAACACGAAAAACGGTTTGGTGGCAAATCGGTGTCATCAGTTCTTATATTTCTTTTTGATACCCCTGGACTGGCTGTCACAACCGGTGAAGCTATTTCATCACAGTTCTATGGATCTGTGTCACTTTCAGGGAGTGACCCAAGGCTTGTGAGCTGTGAGTGAGTCCCTATGTCTTTGGTCATGAACATTTCATACGGCCATTCATGTTGGGTAATACAAGACCTGGTTCCGACGAGTTGTTACGGCATGCTATGCATCGCGCGTAGCACCATCTTGAACTGGTCTTTTACTTGAGCCTCTCTTCAAAGTTATCTTTGGCGCTTGAGGAGGATTTTACAGCTCCCTCTAGGGGCCACCCAAAGCAGAGTGCAGCACAATCTGTCGTCCTTCAAACATCCCAGGTACCTCCCTGAGGTTTGTTGACGCTTCAGATACCTCCTCTCGCTTGGTAACTTGAAGTGGTTCGAGAAAGAAAAGACTGAATGAATCTTAATAAAAGATTTTTTTTTTAAAAAAAAAAAAAAAAAAAAAAAAGGCTGCCAATTGACCTTGCCCAGTGGGCCTTAGGCCTAGAGAAACATGCCTTTGGGGGGAATAGGGTTACAAGACTCTGTCCTGACTGCGTATGGTCTTTGATGCTCCTTACGGCGAGGTCTGCCGGAGAAGTATCTTCGGCCTGTGAAAGCTGGAATTTGGACATGATGATCATTATAGAGTCAGGGTTATGTTATGATGGAGCTCATGTTTTCTGCCTCCATCCCGAACACTACGCAGCTGCAATTACTGGTTGCAGTTGAGGGCGATGAGGGAAGTGCATGGTTCGCCGTTGGTGATTTGCTTTGCATGCAGATGAATTATCGAGATTGTACGAACCTGATTTACATGTTTGGGATACAAGGACTGTCTGTGCCTAGGAACGGATGTATCATTGTTTTACTACCATTCGTCAGGCATATTTGGTGGATTTACTTTGCTTGGATGGCGAACGGCACCTCCGCCCTCGATCATCTTGCGTGTTATGCAACGTTATAAAATAACACAAAAAGCCTGCGGTTAGTCTAGTAAATATACTGCAACCGTACATAAAAACAAGCGAAGCCATCGTGATGAGATATCTGTGCTTGAAACAGTTGGTATTTGTTTAGGGCTTTAATTCGCAAAATGATGTCCCTGGCGTAAGGAATGGCCTTGGAGGGAAGATTCAAGCCTGTTTCGTGTGAAGCTATTCACCTAACCCATAGTTCACGCTGCATAATCGTGTTCACTATCCTCTGATATAGGTAACTGATTCAGTGTTGGTAAGGTCATGGGGCCATAACGGATCATTCTACGGCAGATTGTGATGTTTCGCGGTATGATATATTTGCTAAACCTCAGCTCTATGGCTTGTAAGTTATCATCAGAATGTTAAGCCCTATGATGATAATTGGCAGAACATGTACTTGGTGTGCTTGTGTAGGTACAGCTTCATCATATGAGTGGCTGTTGGCAAACCTTAGTGGTAGACTTCACCACAAACCCACCAAATAGATTCAGAAAAATTCGAATGGCCGAGAATTTTGTTCCAATATTCCCATATTACATGACAGAAACCTCCGTTGTCCCTTTCCATAACCTTGCTTACAACTTCGTGATAACAGCCACAAACCCCTGAACTGTGGCTAGAATACTGTGGCGCTCAACCTGACACATGCGAGACATTACGTAGCTGGATGGCCCAATGAGCTTGCAATCGCGTCGTGTCCTTTTTCAGCCAAAGCTCAGTTTCAAGATTCATGATTCTCCCAAGCTCCCTTGTCAATCCCTCGAGCCATCACCATCCAACATTCGTCCCGAACGATCCTCAATTGTATCCGTACTCACCCGCCCTCGACAGGTTGTCGCTCGCTTCCCACTCGCTGCGCTTCTAGCAGCTATATTGCAACTTCTTCAAACTTCTTATCTTAGCTTTGCGACAACACCACAACTACCGCAATCATGCCTTTGAACGTTTTCCGAGTCGCTGGTACGTTTTCGACAATGCGGAATCGACGGGTTTTTGAGCTATTTGCTGACCTGTAGCACAGCGGATTTCTCGCATCTCGGTTCCATTTTCATCTTGCTTCACAAGATGGTGCAGCTTAACGTTGGTCCTCCCTTGTCAGACACTATGGATCAACTATACTAACCGACCTCAGAGCTGCTCGGGTATCTCCTTCAAGTCGCAGACACTCTACATGCTTGTCTACATCACCCGCTATCTTGGTACGACTCCCGTCAATAGAACCTAGCAGCGCATTCTAACCTACTCAAGATCTCTTCAAAACCGATAGCATCTACAACTTCATCTTCAAGATCATGTTCCTTGGCTCCCAAGGTTACATCATCTACCTCATGACCAACGCCTACAAGCCTACCAACGATCCCAATGTCGACACCTTCCGAGTACAGTACCTCCTCGCTGGAGCTGCTGTCCTCGCCATCGTCTTCCCCTATCACTACACCATCTCCGAGATTCTGTGGGCCTTCTCCATCTGGCTCGAGTCTGTAGCTATTCTTCCTCAGCTCTTCATGCTCCAGCGCACCGGCGAGGCCGAGACCATCACCACCCATTATCTCTTCGCTCTCGGCAGCTACCGCGCTCTGTACATCCCCAACTGGATCTACCGATACTTCGCCGAGACTAACCACAAGGTCGACACCATCGCTATCGTTGCTGGTATCGTCCAGACCGTTCTGTACAGCGACTTCTTCTACATCTACTACACCAAGGTCATGAAGGGCAAGAAGTTCAAGCTCCCCGTCTAAGCGATCAACAAGACACAGAGATACCTGTACGAAGAGAGTACCAAGCTCTCAAAACACGTCTTATACGCTTTGACACTGTAACGATGAAGTAGCCAATAGGCAAGACAAGACAAGACCATAGTTTTGGTCACGACAACTCCGGCTTCTGGAGATGCATGCACGGCGTTGGTTTGGGAGGTCAACAAAGGCGGTAATTACAATGGCGTCGCCGTTTGGCTTGGAGATTTTGGGGAAAAGGGATCTGTTGATTTCACTGCTGTACCAAGTCAAAATAGAGTGTAGTCTATTTGCGTTGAATGCTGTTATTTCTGTCATTTGTAATGAGCTTAAGGCACTATACACAATGAGGAATGAAAGGGGCAAATGAATAATTAGGCAGGGAAATACAACATGAGAAACTGCGAATGCCGGTTTATGCTTATTTGATTGTGCCTGGTTGGCTTTCTTTAGTCCCTTTAAGCTTCTTGGCATTTTGCGGCTCATGCAAGCTGAACAATTAGACCATGACATCGAATCACGTGACAGCACCTCTTAACGCGTCGAGTATCAGTCGCTTTGACTTCAACTTCAACATCTTAATCCACATCGCATCATCAAATCCTTCAATATGGCTAGTGATGCGCCCGAAAAGCCAGAGCAGACCCCTCCTGCGCCAGAGGCACCCGCTGATGAAGCGCCCGCTCCAGCGATCCCCGATCCTAGATTACCAAGCCGCAAGGATGTCTCGCTACGAGAGTTCCTGAACAAGATGGACGACTATGCACCGATTGTACGCACCCTAGACTCCTAATTCAACTCATCTAACACTCTCTAGATTCCCGATGCAGTCACACACTACTACATGACCAAAGCCGGTCTTCCACCACCTCCCCAGACCGATCCACGCCTCGCGCGACTCCTCGCCCTAGCAACCCAGAAGTTCATCGCGGACATTGCCGCAGATGCATACCAGTACAGCAGAATCCGCGCATCATCAAACACCAACAATCCTATGGGGTCTCTTGGTGCAGCCGCCGGATTCCCTATTCCTGGTCAGCCAACTGGTCAGCCCGGAAGCAAGGACCAGGCCAAGGGCGCACCACTGGGTATCCAGCGACCGGGCTACGGAGGTGGTGGACAAGGCGGTAGCCAGAACAGGACTGTTCTGACCATGGAGGATCTCGGTATGGCTGTTGGAGAGTACGGTGTCAACGTGAAGCGTAGCGAGTTCTACCGCTGAGTACGTATTTGGTTACATGACTGCAAGGCGTTACGGTTCGGCGTTTACGGAAGGATATGGGTCCGTACATGATATCAAACATGAAAACCAGGAAACTCTTAGCTGGTTACAATAGATCGCCTGAATATGCGAATGGGTCCCTTTGTTGAAATCATTGCTCTAGTGATGTTACATGTAGTCTTTTGTACATGGGTATACCCAGATTCCAGTCCCTATTTGATATTCTACCTCTTGTCCCAGATATTTGGCTTTCGTGTTCTATAACCCATCAGTGAACCATTCATGTGTCGGCTTAGACCGAGACTTACGGTGAGAATTCGCCAAGTTTGTGTCCAACCATATCTTCTGTAATGGTCACCTCATGGTAATCCTTTCCATTGTGCACCTCGAACTTGAGACCAACAAAGTTGGGCAGAATCGTAGCTGATCGAGCCTGTGTTCGCACAGGAGGCACCTTATCGCTGGATGACTTGGGCCATACAATGGGTAGGCTATCGCATGTTAGAAAGGTCAGGGTAATCGAATCGATCGTCGGCTTACGGTACCAAGTGCGGCCCTATCAGCAAAATTAGCACCCAACAATATCACAGCATCGAAATTGACGTACCCTTCCACACTGATCGCTTAAGAAGAACCCGTGTCGCGTGCATTATCGCTGGCACATGTCGTTCCCTCGAAATTTCAGGCCGGCATCACCAAGCTTCATGCGACGGATCTAACCGGGGGTTGTTTTTTCCGATCGGTTAGTCCGAGACTTCCAGCACGTGACTACCCCAGCACAGAACGGCTACCGGCACCTGTGTGCTTCTCTCACCTGAGGTTTAATATGGCGTTGTAAACGGAGAAAGAATCCCACCAACGAGATAAAAATGCTTGTTTCAACAAGAGATGATCATTTTAATAATTGTACGACAAGTTGTGTCATTGATGCGTTCTACTCCTTATTAGGAGAACTACAAGGAAAAGAAGTCTTTTTCAGAAACTAGTCAAGTGGCCCTGATAGAGGATGAAAGTTGCTGTCATTAGTCTTGAAATGTCAGCCAAGAGATACTATGCAACTCTACTCCACGAATATCCTCTCAACTTTTCTTGCTTCGATATGTTCAGTGCCGGCAACGCGGCGTGTTAGTGAAATATCAGGGGCCCTAGCTCCTGTTTCAGCCAAACAAACAGGGAACACCGGCAAATCAGTTACCACCAAACTGGGTCATGTTCTACACTTCATCTGGAGAAACTATTGAAACGTGCAAATCGACCGAGTCTATTCCTATATGGGCACACGGAGGATCAATAGTCAGTCTGGGTTGGCCATCGCGGCCCTTGTCACATCCCGACTTAATGAACATGCTACGAAGGAAGCTATGCGTAGCACCGCAATTTGGGCCCAGACTGAATGTGTATATATACTCGCCATGTTTCCTGTATTTCTTGGCTCTGCATGGCTCGTTGATCGATCCTCTTACAATCATTTGAAACAAGAAACGAATATCCACTCCTTCTAGCAAGCATGCGGTTCACCGATTTCCTTCTCGCAAGTGCTGGCGCTTCCCTTGCTCTGGCTGCTCCTCATACTACGAGGGCCAAGGGCAAGTTCCTCTTCACTGGTTCCAATGAATCTGGTGGTGAGTTTGGTGAGGGTAACCTCCCTGGAACGCTCAACAAGGACTACATCTGGCCTACCACGAGCTCCATTGATGTAAGTATCTTGACTTATAACTTGTTCGTGTTGCTGACTATGGCAGACCCTCGCTAGCACTGGTATGAACACCTTCCGTGTGGGTTTCCGCATGGAGCGAGTGACTCCCAGTGGTATCACCGGTGCCATTGATGAGGCCTACTTCAAGGGTCTCCAGGACACTGTCAACCACATCACCAGCAAGTCAGTAACTACCTTTCCCATCTCGACATTACTCCACTGACACACTCAGGGGCCACTATGCCGTTATTGACCCTCACAACTACGGCCGCTTCAACGGTAACATCATCAAGAGCTCTGACTTTAGCGTCTGGTGGCAAAAGGTAGCCAAGCGCTTCGCCAACAACAAGCTCGTCATCTTTGACACCAACAACGAGTACCACGACATGGACAACTCTGTCGTCGCTGCTCTCAACCAAGCCGCCGTCGACGCCATCCGCAAGGCCGGCGCAACCTCCCAGTACATCTTCGTCGAGGGTAACGCCTATACCGGAGCCTGGAGCTGGGTTTCCAGCGGCAACGGCGCTGCTATGAAGGACCTCAAGGACCCCCAGAACAAGATCATCTACGAGATGCACCAGTACCTCGACTCCGACTCCTCTGGTACCTCTGAGACTTGCGTTAGCTCTACCATTGGTGCTGAGCGCCTTAAGGCTGCTACCCAGTGGCTCAAGGCTAACAAGAAGAAGGGTATTCTTGGTGAGACTGCTGGCGGAGCTAATGCCCAATGCATTGCTGCGCTTAAGGGCGAGTTGCAGCACTTGCTCGACAACTCTGATGTCTGGACTGGTTGGTTGTACTGGGCTGCTGGCCCTTGGTGGGGTGACTACATGTTCAGCATGGAGCCCACTACTGGTACTGCTTACAAGAAGGTTCTTCCTCAGATCAAGCAGTTCATTGGTGCTTAAGCGATGTCGTCGGCATGGCTTGAGCCAGGAATAAGGAAGGGAACGAGTTGACCCGTGGGGGTCTGATTATTGTAAATACTTACTCGACGTAAATAGTTTCTTGAGTATAAATCAATGTTTCTTGTTTTAAATATGGCTCCTAAGACTGTGTTGCAAAAATCTCTATGGTGCTGATAAAGCATGAAAACACATTCACATCACTGTGCCTATAAGGCACTCAAAATTAGCACCTATATCCATACAATACTTTTAACTAGCCATATGTTCTTCAAAATAGAATGGTTGACTGTTTGGCTGCCTGATTTACCTTCGTACCCAAACCCAAAGCTGTAGGTGCTTTAATACCCTAAGGCGACCTTATGGAAGCATTGTTAACGCTGGGAGGGCCATTGAATTTAATTGAGATACAAAAGAAGATGTAACCGCCCCGATAGACCTTTCAGATTGCATCAAGATGTCGTAGGTAAATTGAACAACTGGCTGACAGTTCGTGTAAGTGATACAGGGTAAGCTGATTGGTAACAATGACATTAAGTGGTGGGGTATCACGTGGAGTCGAGACCTTGAGTCGGACTCAATGGTGAGAGTGGGCGTCCCCCAAAGACCAACTAGGGATTGCCCGATCGGAAAACACCAGATTTCTGGCATCCCCTTTGCATCACCACATCAACCACGTTTCGATTGCTTCATATTCCTCATGCGATTCGGTTACAAATAGCACAAACCCGACCAATACGGCGTTCGCCTCTTCGACGACGCCCTTTTTTGTGCCATTGTTCTCTCCCAAAGAAGCCACTTTCCCTCTTCCCGCATTCTCGACGGCCAAACTTAAAACCTATTTAATCTTCAACCCTCGACGTACGACCAACGAATCGTACCTCGCAACTTCTACAGACATCTAGCGACCTCAGAACAACCAAAAATTTCGATGCCCAGCGCAACGGCTTCCGGAGCTGATACGGGTGGCTCGGCTCGATCTCGCGATCATAAGCAGGGTAACCAGGGACGATCTTTCACCCCAGACCAAGAGGCAGCAGTCATTCGTATCCGAAGATGCGAGGCCACTGCGTTTTATGACATCCTAAATCTTTCGAGCGTCAAGGACACATGTACCGAGGCTGAAATCAAGAAGGCTTATCGGAAGCTGTCGCTTCTGACCCACCCTGACAAGAATGGACACCCTCATGCGGACGAGGCCTTCAAGATGGTCAGCCGAGCTTTTGGAATTCTAGGCGATAAAGAGAAGAGGGAAAAGTTTGATAAGTTCGGCACAGATCCTGATAGTCGATTCGCCAGCGCCCAGGCGAACAACCCTTTCTTCAATCAACGAGCCGGTGGCGGTGGTATGGGTAGAGGTGGCCCGATGTTCCAGGATGACTTGACTCCGGAGGAGATGTTCGCCCGTTTCTTCGGTGGAGGCGGCTTTGGTGGTGGTCCATTCGGAGGTGAGCAGAAGTGACAAGCAAGATGAGACTCGTACTAATGTTACAGCCTTTGACACAGGTCCTCAATTTGTTTTCAACTTTGGAGGAGGTCCTGGAATCAGAGTTCATCAGTTTGGCGGAGCGAGGCCGAGAACGCGACCCCGAGAGGCCGATCGCGGTCGACAGAACGAAGGCAACGCTTTCCAAACATTCCTGGGTCTACTACCCATCATCTTGTTCTTTATCCTGCCCATCATCACATCCTTCTTCTCTGGTGAGACTTCGACAACATCGGCATCAGGACCTCGCATGGTCTACGACAACCCCCTACATCCGTACACCGAGCAGCGCACGACACCGAATCTGAACGTTAACTACTACGTTAACCCCGACGAAGTTGCCCAATATTCTGAAAAGAAGCTCAACAAGCTCGACCGTACAGCTGAACACCAGCTCTTGAGACACCTCAAGAATGAGTGTGAGAACGAGTTGATATACCAACGGAGATTGAGGGATGCTGCACAGGGCTGGTTCTACCAGGACCCCGACAAGATGGCACTCGCACAGACATACACAATGCCGTCTTGCGAGCGGCTGCAAAATCTTGGAGTGAAAGTCTAACGACGTACATGCACAGATGGCGCTGTGAGCAGGTGGATATTATATACTTTTCTTGTATAGGAGTTGGCGTTGTGGCATTTCTGGGACTGCATGGCGACGAAGGAACTCGGACCTGACAAGCAAGCAAGCAAGCAAAGCAAGGGGAGGACGACGCCCATAATCGAGTTATGTATCATTCAGCAGCGTTTAATGCTTAAGGATGTATTTTCCTAGGGGAGGTTTAAAGAAGGTCCAATTCGAGGTAGATTTGTTGTACTGCGTTTAGAATGCACACCAATCGCTTCTTTTGACTGCCAGCCACCGCAAGATATTCTCTGGATGACTATTGGACCCTTGGTCTGAGCGTTGGACGACCGTTGAGTCTAAGACATTGGTGGATCATGAGGAACTGAGTGCTTACTCCGTCTATTAAGACATTACTAACTCGATAAAGATCTCATGTCCTCATAAGAAATGAGTAAAAAAAAAAAAAAAAAATATCGAAATAGATGTTCCAGTATGAATATATATACAAGATTATCATGCTCACTCAGTTAATCGCGGTGTAAGTCGGCATGTCTCAGATCGTCAGTGCTAGCTTAAGCGACTTCATCTTTCTCAGCCAATCTTGACCAAAATAAACAGGACAAGCGAGGACCAGGTTTAGAATCATGAATTGTACATGCTGCCTATCTAAGCGGTGAGGCAATAAGAGGAATGGTATATATTCTTCAGCCTGCTCGATACTTGAATCGACAGGCCCACGTCATCGTTCGCGGCCCGTGGCTGTGGTAAGCAAGTGGCGGGGCAGACTTGACGCCCGCGGTCTACGTACCTCAGGTACATACAGGCACCACCACCCGCCCAGCTTTTTCAGCTCAGCGCATGCTGAACTTTCTTCATTAGTCGCGTTCCAACCAAGACAAACTCGCATTGAACTCAGAGTCTCCAGTCATTTTGCTTCTTGTGTGATAGTAGCTTCTCCTCTCAGCGAATTGCACAGTTTCACGTTGCACCGGCACGTACAGAGCGGGACCCAGTGACGACACATCTCCCCACACGAGCTATTGCTGTTGCGATCGAGAGGAGCTTCAAGAGCTGGATATTGACGTATACAAGCGAAGAAACACTTCTATACGACGTTTGATACAGAGATCTGGTCGCTAAGTTTCTCGATCTCATGCATACAACTCACAGCGCTTCGAGAACTACTTCGAATCACTTCCCCGCAGTCTCCCGCGTGTGGTAGCAGCGCATCAGCTACAAGGACCAAACGGAACACTGAAACCTTCTATTTGACATGTTACTTTGACACTCGAAGTTTCCAAGTTTAAACTTACTTCAAATACAAACAACGTTAAAGCGATGTCGAATAATCCTTGGGCTGAAGGAGGGAACGAACCTGGATGGGAAGATGTAGGACCCCGCCGCGACGGACAAGCATCTTCAATGGATAGACCGAACCCGCAAGCTGTTCCTCCGGCCCTCAGACCCGGAATCGCTTTCGATAACCAAGATGAGCAACAGGCGTGGGGAGAAGCGAGGACACAGCCAAATAACCCGCAACAATCACAAGAGACGCCTGCGCTGTTGAAACCAGGCGGAGACAGACCGGAAACGAACCCTTTTCTACGAAAGAAAGTTCCTTCAAGACAAGAAACACCACCGACAGAATCATTCTCGAAACTTGGTATCGAAGAACCTAATACGAACCCATGGCAACCAGCGATAGAGGTGCAGAACGCACCATCAGCCCCACAACCGATTCCAAACCTCATGGATGATGTCCCTCCTAGAGGCGCATGGACACCTACACCAGAGCCACTTCCTGCTGGATCACCTGGTATGGTATCTCTACCCTCTGGTCGTGAGTCACCTGCTTGGGATGAGGATCCTCTGGGAAGAAATGACAAACCTCCTGCGCCACCTATGAAACTCTCCGCGGAACTTACTGGGGACACAAATATCTGGGACGATATAGGTGGCGCCGACAAGGGGAAGGCCAAGGCCACCGGAGAAGCCAGGCCAGCATCACCCGATGATTGGAATCTGATAGATTCAGAGCCATCGCCGAGCCCTATGAAGGAACCTGAAGAGGAGAAGCCACCTTTGCCACCCAGGCAACCAACACTACAAACTCAACCGTCAAGTTGGAGAGCATCCAGAGACCCGATCGACGGAAAGACGGAGACCTATCAGATTAAGAATATACAATGGCACGACTCGACCTCGTCAAAGAACCCACGAATATCCCCAATCTTGATTCAGAATGCAAACGGGCCTTGTCCTCTTGTTGCTCTGGTCAACGCACTAACCATGACAACACCTGCCGATGTCGAAGATACTGCACTTGTGCAAACCCTTCGCTCAAGAGAACAAGTCAGTCTGAATTTGCTCCTGGACGCTGTTTTTGACGAACTCATGTCACCCCGAAGAACCAGTTCTGAAGATGCATTGCCAGATGTTGGAGATTTGTATGCCTTCTTGCAAAGTTTACATACCGGCATGAACGTCAACCCGCGATTTGTCCCTACAGAGAGTATGATAAATGCTTACAAGCGTACATCGTTGACACATTTACATCCTGCTGAGCGAGGAGACTTGATCCCAGGAACCTTTGAGAATACGGCTGAAATGGGGTTATATGCCACGTTCTCGATTCCGTTGATTCATGGATGGCTACCACCAAAGAACGAACATGCATATGAAGCGCTGGAACGACAAGCCGCATCATATGAGGACGCACAGAATCTCCTTTTTCGAGAAGAAGAGCTCGAACAGAAGTTGTCTGACCCTGAAGGTGGACTCACAGAGGATGAGCAGCAACTTTACCAAGATATTGTCATAATCAAGGAATTTTTAGATAATTCCGCGACCCAACTTACGCCTTGGGGCATTGAAGTTATCGGTAAAGCCATTCGGCCTGGTACGTTTGCCATTCTTTTCCGAAATGATCATTTCAGTACGCTGTACTGTCATCCGCAGTCGATGCAGCTCGTCACGCTTGTGACAGACGCGGGATTCAAGTCTCATGATGAAATCGTATGGGAGACACTATCAGATGTCAATGGTGGCAACACCGAATATCTTTCAGGAGACTTCCGGGTTGTGGGATCTGGCGGTCTTGCTCCTTCGACAAGTGCAGGAAACTATTCCAATAACGATGGCGGAGAATGGACGACAGTACAGAATCGAAGGGGAAAGGGGCGACATGAGGATGAACCCCCAATGAGCCCCAATGCTGAACAGGAAGATAGAGATTTGGCCCTCGCATTGCAATTACAAGAGGAGGAAGAGGAACGACATAGAGCAGAGGAGGCACGAAGACGAAGAGAGAGCATGCTTTCAGAGCAATTTATCGAGCAACAAGCCTTTCAACCAGGAAATGCAACACGTGGCAACCATGGAGGTAGAGGAGGAAGAGGCGGACAACCTGCAAGAGGAGCCCCACGAGGTGGAGGCGTCACCAGAGGAGCCACTGGACTTGTTCCAGGACGCAACAGCTCCGTCAGCGCACCCACCACAAACACAACCAACGCACAGCCCAGAATACCCGCCCAAAGAGTGCGATCTCTCATACCAGCTCAACCACCGAGACCACCTGTGTCACGACCAGCGGATGAAGCAGCAGACGATGCGCCGCCTTCTTACGAGCAGTCAGCGCACGACAGAACGTATCAGCCGCCGGTCGGACACCCGAGTCACCCGAACAGCAGCCCTACGATATCGAGGCAGACTACTGCTGCGAGCGTGAATTCGTCAATGCCAGTGGGGCAGAGACCTTTTGGGCAGTCTGCGGGCAGACGGCCTTCGGGCCCGGGGGTAGGGGTAAGTGGCGGTGGGCAGAGGGAGAGGGACTGCATTGTGATGTGATTTTTCATGAGCATATGAGAGACGGAGTCTTGACTTGGGAATTGGTAGTTAGGAGTTTAACGGTGTTTGTAGCATGGACGGGTGTAGCTGAATACATTTCATCTATTCGTAGTATGTTATAACTCCTGTCGATGTGTGCGTGAGGGGAATCTGTATCCAGCTGGATCTGTCCTCAGGGAGCAACAAAGCTTCTGATCTCAAGGCAAGGTGCCAAAAATATGTAGTCTAAGATCTATTAAATCTCTATGAAGTCTATAATAAATACACTGGAGTCTTTTTATAATTTAGCATAGACATCTCAAGTTTTCTTGCCTCCCCTACCCTGTGTATATGCAGCTTGCTCAGCACCACAGTTTGTGATAAGCTACCAGAATAACTTTGTGAACTTTTTTCATGTGATAACTCATTGCTCTCAATCGCTCCTTGTTACAAGGGACCTCGGAAGACGGGCAGATATCTGATATTTGAGTTTGGAGAGGACGGCAGTTGATTGAGATCGACTGAGTGAACTTGAATGTTGCTGTATACACCCTTCCGTAAGACTAATCATGTTCCCTTTAAGAGAATCTACTGTGAATATTTTGTTTTACAGTACTATCGCAACCGAATTCAGAGCAACGGAAGCTGTTTCTACATCCTGATAGTTGCATCATTGCGCTCGTGTGACACACCAGGGGTAGATGTACTAAATATCCGACTGTTATGGCCAATTATACAGGCGGTGGAGAGTGTCAAAATGGCCGTTGCGCAGCTACAAGTACCCGCTTCAACCTTATTGACATCATGGAAACACATGTTTAATTTCATCATTGAACAATTCCTTCACAAACATCTGAATCTATCTTGTCAGTGAAATATTAACACCGAACCCTTCATTCTGCTGTGTTGTTGAGGCGCAGACGCTGTCATCATGGCTATTATCGAAGGGTGGTTACCACCCACTCGGGAGAACTACGACCTGATCCTCAAAGTCTGGCAGATATCTTACCCAATTGTAAGCATTATAAAAAGAGCACGTGAAATAATACATGTTCTAATACTCTCAGATTGGTTCGATACAATGGCTTACCAGTTGGTACGGCATGGGCAAAACCTCAGTCACAAGCCGTCTTAACCTCCCCGGCCGTATTGGCTGGTTGACAATGGAGGCACCTGGTTTTCTGACACTGCTGTACCTGATGAAAGCTCTTCCTGAACAGCATGGAATCGACGATCTTCCGTGGCAGAATAAAGTGCTTGCGGGTCTGTTTGTAAGTAAAATTCCCCAATTCGTTATGCTCCCGTGCGTATTGCCGTTGAGGGGGAGGCTTGACTACCTACCCGAGGTAGCGTCATGAGGAGTAAGTAAGTAAGTAAGTAATGGAGGCTAACGTTGGATGGCATGTAGGTGATTCACTATTCTTACCGCGCTGTTATGTTCCCCTATCTTCAGCCTTCCATGTCACCGGTGCACATTGCGGTGTGGCTGCTTGGCTTCAGTTTTCAGATTTGCAACGCAACTTGCCTTGGATCATGGCTCGCAGCATATGGGCCTACCACTGAGGCAGCATGGTCATCACAATCGTCCATCTTACAATTCTCATCAGGCATTCTAATCTTCTATCTCGGCCTATCCGGCAACTTCTTCCACGACGAGGAACTACGCGACATCCGCCGGCGCGAAGCCCAGCGGCAAGAGCGCGCGAAACTGGAGCAGCAGAACGGCCACGCGAGCAAGGGCGTGGAGAAGCACTACCAGATTCCGCAGGCGGGACTGTTCCGGTACGTGCTGTACCCTCACTACCTGTGCGAGTGGATAGAGTGGGCTGGGTTCTGGATGGCGGCGGGTTGGGGATGCGCGCCTGCGAGGGCGTTTCTGGTGAACGAGATGTTCGCCATGTTTCCGAGGGCTGTCAGGGGACGGAGATGGTACTTGGAGAGATTTGGAGAGGACAAGGTTGGAAGGAGGTGGGCTGTTATCCCGGGGGTTTGGTGAAGCTAAAGAGGGAATGGTATGATGGACGGATGGACGGGTTTAGTTATGCTTATGCTAGATAGACGACGTTAGTTGATGTTAAGCTATGGTCATTCATGGTTGTGGCTATGGGTATAACGAGGAAATGGTTATGATAGAGCACAGAGCATGTAAGTGTGTTGACTGTAACAAGAACCGAGTATAATAGCCGAGATATACTACATATGTATGCTAATCAAGTGGGATACAAGTATGTGGGATAGAGTTTTAAATTGCCACTCAGTGATTGAATGCATCGTAATTATTGTTGAATTATGGATACACTCACTCTTACACTGTGAATATGATGAGTCTCTCTCCGTCTCTGTCTCTTGGTGTCTCCAATTTCTAGTTGCCGACTCCAATTGCCGACCATTTCTTGGTCCGTGCCAAGAACGATCCTCATCCCTCCACCTCCGCATCGAGACCTCGCATCGACCATTCAAACCAAGGAAAATCTACCCCAGAAATCCGGGGAAAAAGATCTCACTCTTACGATTGCTAGGTAATGAGCGTTGGTTTTGTGGAATTGAAGAGAGAATCTGGGGAAGCAGCGGGATAATCGTAAGATGAGATTCGAAAAACCTGGGGAAGCCTGCATAAGCTATCAAACAACATGTATAGCTACATTTACAAAAAGTATGCATACGGCAAAGTTGGAGAATATGTGGATGCCGTATGTATTGTCCTCTCCACGTGGTGGTAATGAGAATACGTACCTGGTTGTTCTCACTCTCTAGGTCATGATCTTCACCTCATCCATCTCCAACACAACACAACAAAACACACTCCCTAGCAGTAAAATCCGTGAAATTTCCCCGCACCCGAAACTACTTCCCGAAATCTAGACTTATTCACTAGCTCTGTCTAGTTTATCTCAAGTAAACCTTTAAGCTTAGTATGACTCTGAACTTCGGCGAATCTTGTCCGAGAACTGTCCGTTTGCTTGACACAATGCCTTGACATTGACATTGACGCTCCAACATTTTAGCCGAGTCAACCTATCATCGTAGCTGCATATCAATAGACCAGGGGTTGTTTCTGCGGCGGATGAAAGCATACCCAGAAATAAGATATCACATTTTGCGGGGGGTAACCCACCCCTTGTCCCCAAGCTAAACCGCTCCTAGGGCATTATGGCAAAAATCCTCAGACACACTGACACACACACTCCAAAGAAAATTGGTTGCATGCAACACCGTCTCGGTACTATTAGCTTCGTGAGGGGAAATCCAATCTAGACACCTTAAACTGGGGGGGGTTTGCTTGTCCCGACACGGTAGCCCGAGGTGTTATCCATCCTTGGCTTTTACTATATCAAGACCCTGCTCCTATCCTTTTTTTTATGTTTTGGTCTTCTGCATCTCAAGCATCAGTACGCAGAAGCTTGAAGACCTATCAACTTCTCTTCTTTTCTTTTCTTCAAGTGTGGTCTTTTCTGTAAGATCTGCCCGTCATGGCTATATCTGATAGGGATCAGGAGAAGGGGTTTGATGAGCGCTCTGAGATGAAGGGAGGTGTCATTAATGATTATCATGATGCTGCTGGTCACGGTCACACTGCTACCGATGCGTGAGTATCTCACTTGCTTATGATACAGACTCATACTGATACTTTACAGCTACGGTAACTCTCTTGTCCAGTTCGACCCAGCTGCTGAGCGACGACTACGATGGAAACTCGACTTGTACACTGTCCCAACCGTCGCAGTTCTGTATCTCTTCTGCTTCATCGATCGCGCCAACATCGGTGAGTCACTTCTCACTCTCAGCACATCAACCTTCACTAACACACACCCTCAGGTAATGCCCGTATTGCTGGTTTGACAGAAGATCTCAACCTCGTAGGATACGACTACAACAAGATCCTCTCCGTATTCTACATCTCATACATCATCTTTGAGATCCCCGCCACCGTCTGCTGTAAATGGATGGGCCCCGGCTGGTTCCTCCCTGCTACCTCTCTCGCCTTCGGCATCGTCAGTGTCGCTACCGCCTTCGTCCACAGCCAAGCCGCCATCTGCGGTGTTCGTTTCCTCCTTGGTATCTTCGAGGCTGGTATGCTTCCCGGAATCGCATACTATCTCTCCCGTTGGTATAAGCGCTCTGAGTTGACTTTCCGTCTGTCTCTCTACATGGTCATGGCTCCTCTTGCTGGTGCTTTCGGTGGTCTCTTGGCCAGTGCTATCCTCAAGCTCCCCCACTTCGGTAGCCTTCACCACTGGCGCATGATCTTCGCTATTGAGGGTATCATCACCATCGGTCTTAGCCTCATCGCTTTCGTTACCCTCACAGATCGACCCGAGACTGCTCGATGGCTCACTCAGGAGGAGAAGGATCTCTGCATCGCCCGTGTCAAGTCCGAGCGTCTCGCCCAAACCGAAGTCATTGACGGTATCGATCGAGTCAAGCTCTGGCGCGGTATCTCCAACCCCGTCACTCTCCAGATCGCCTTTATCTTCCTCTTCAACAACATCACCGTCCAGGGTCTTGCTTTCTTCCTCCCTACCATCGTCGGAGCCATCTACCCCGAGTACAGCACCGTCCAGAAGCAGCTTCACAGTGTCCCTCCCTACGCCGTTGGAGCCGTCTTTGCTGTTGCCTTCCCTGCTCTCAGTTGGTACCTCGACAGGCGACAGATCTTCATCATCCTCTCCGCTCCCACCGTCATCATCGGATATGCTATGTTCTTGGCCTCTGAGACTCCCAGTGTTCGATATGGTGCTTGTTTCCTGATTGCCAGCACCTGTATGGTTCTGGGTACCATGACCAACGCCCATATCAGCGCCAACGTCGTCAGTGATACCGCACGAAGCAGTGCCATCGGCATGAACGTAAGTCTCTCTCCCATCAACCACATTAACCCTTCTCTGACACTTGACAGGTCATGTTTGGCAACATCGGTGGTCTCATCGCGACCTGGTCCTACCTCGTCAAGGACGCCCCCAACTTCCCTATCGGTAATGGCCTCAACTGTGCTACTGGTAGCATGATCTTCATCCTCAGCATTTCTGGCTACTTCTGGATGAAGTGGGACAACAACCGACGGGACAAGAAGAACGTCGAGCAGGAGCTTGCAGGCCTCTCGCCCGAGGAGGTTGCCAACCTGGACTGGAAGCACCCCGGCCATAGGTGGCGATTCTAAGATGTGACATGGTTTTTGGATATGAGCATGCTACGATTGGGTATTAGCGATGGGTCTTTTGAATGGATAAGGTACTTACCAGGCCATTTTGGATATTAGCGAGTCATCATTATCTTATCCCAAGAATGAACATGATTCTACAACTTGCATTTCTGATTTACGTTTCTCCTTAGGTACCTTATGTTGTCCATGGATGGTAAGGTACCTACTCAAAGCACCCAAAAATGTGCCTTCCTCGAATGCTTTAAGACCTATGTGTTAGCGAGGGAAGGTATGGTGTATGTCTGGTTGCACCTCCCATCACCAGTCCTTCCCTGTTGATGAGGTGTCTACTACTCACTTTATTCTTCAACCTCCTGACTACTAAGACATTCTTCTTCCAATACCATCATCATCCCTGTCTTTGGTACATTTCTTTCATCGTCGTCATTCTCATCGCCAATACACTTCTTCAGTCTCCATCTCAGCAAAGTGACACAACTTGTTAGCTACAATGACTGGGAACGAAGTATACCACCTCCGCTTCCCTCGTCCATCTGTCCCGGCCCTCCCAGCCCCAGGAGGATAGGAGCCTTACAGCTCGTCTGACACTGGTGCAATTGACTTATACAATTTCTTGGTAATTGAATGGAAGGAGTGGGCTGAAGAAGACACGAACGAGGACAGAAATAACTGGGCACGCCTAGCCAAGTGCGTACAGACCTGGGGGGATAATGAGACTGGTCGCAAACAACATTTGGGCAACGAGGTTAGCAGAATTATTAGACAGAAGGCTTTCAACGAAGTATGCTGGGGATATATTGTCATCGCTACTCACCTTTACTCGTGTTTGACGAAACTCGGACGGTTGAAGAGCAACCAAACACTGAGCGCATTGCAACGATGGTACCCAAAATCTAATATTTTCGGCGCTCGTTATAATAGAAATGGTCGCGCATTCAAACCATCTTTACACAAGAATCTACGGCGTATCCCACGCAAGGTACAGCAGGGCAATAACAACGGGAGCAATGGTCAACAGCAGTACAACACTCCTCAGCAGCACAATACTCCTCAGCAGTACAATACTCCTCAGCAGTACAATACTCCTCAGCAGTACAATACTCAGCAGAGCAATACCCCTCAGGGAAACAATTAATCAGCACCTTGATACCGAACATCAGTCAGAGAATTATGGTTATTGGAGAATGAGCTAGTTGGCGAAAGAAGCTGCCTTTAGCTAGACTCAAAATCAAAACGTTGCTTGCCCGTCGTTCTCCTATAATGCAAAACAGTGAACTGAAAGCTCAAGTCAAGTAATTTTATCAACACCAAAAAGAGAATCTGCGTATCGCAGACGGCTGGATCTCTCCCGCCGGGAATTGAACCCGGGTCTCAAGCGTGACAAGCTTGCATACTGACCACTATACTACGGAAGAATAGCAGGTTATCACCTGTTGTAGTGAGGGCTGTGGGAAAACCGTCGCGTATGGGATCCTATACATTAATGGTATCCTAACCAGAGTCTTTTATTACAGAATATGCTATGTGAGATCCTCGGTAGGGGTGAGGAAAACAACGTTCTCACAGACTACTGCGAAAATTCAAGGAAGGATGGAAGGAAGATCGGCACCAAGTGCTTCGAGCTGAGGCAAATGAATATGGTTTTATTCAGGGTATTCTGGAGAACAATATTTGCCTTGCTAAAAATACTCTTCAACAGAATAGGGGCAAGGTTCGGACCGTTGCTTTAAGCGTTGGCACGTCGGATTAAAAACGACCTTTCCTTTGCAGTAGGATAACAAGAGGGCGATGACGGAGGCGAGACTGTGTATAACAGTGCTTGAAATTCCGAAGGGAAAGAAGAAATAAAATCTCGATATTCGGCAGGGTTTGCACCGAGAAGCGAATTCTCGTTCATGGGTTGCCGGGTATTGTCTCGAAGCTCACGCCTCACTGGACGACCCCAGGCCATAAGTGGTGGTTTACCGATGGATGGTCCAGTAAGTGCATCGATATGGAATTGACGGTTCTCGGGCCTAAGCTGCTCTACAAGCTTCGGCGACCGCATATCGAAACAGTACGCGTGTAGATAGACCAGCTGCAGGCCTAGTCTTCCTTCTATTCAGCTTTCAGGTGGGACGTTGAGAACACCTGATATCAAACCATCGACAAGGAAGTGCAAAGGCGGGAGAGAGTTGCCGTCATGTAGTGAACCTGATGAAAAAGGTTCGATGGACATATTGCAGTCCATGGCAGAGAGCAGAACTGTCCTGGTGGGTGGCGGGGGGCCTCTGGGGATCGGTGGTAATTGTCCTGGGACAAGCTCGTGACGCTCTTCCACGGCGGTAGGATCGAGGCAGAGATACTGAATGGTATTTGAATGGACAAAGGGACAGCGCTCAAGGTCTGTCTCAATATCTGTCTTGACATCAATCCATCCATCGCGGCGCAGACTTCTGGCTGCGTCCTCAGGGTCGGACCAAAAGGAAAAGGTCGAAGATAGCCGTGGGAACGTTGAAATTGGCAATGAAATCTTCTAGCCACAGTAAGGAGGCCACGCTATCTCTTTGTGAGACCTCGCAAGGCCCATACTGGGTGGACGTCAACATCGTGAGATCCACTGGAGAGGGAGCCGTCGGCATAAGGGGACTACAGGATCCTATGACATCGAACTCCGCTACAGTGGCTGCTCAATAGTCATCATCTCCCGTAGTATAGTAGTCAGTATGCAAGCTTACAATGCTTGAACCTAGGTTTAATTCCTGGCAGGAGAGATCTAGCAATCTGCATTATACAGACCCTCTTTTTAGTATTATTAGTACTTTATAGCATCAGTCAGATCACTCCTGTTTGGCACTTAAACAGAACGGCCAGGAGAAAATATTAGGCTTCAGTTAGGGGTAAAGGCTTTAATTCTTCATCGATAGCTAAAACCAAACTCTGTAACAATTTGAAGGGCATCCGTCACATCAAATCCCCTTCAAAGACCCTTAGTTGAGTTACTGGAGGGCTCATGTGTTTGCGGTTGTACAGGTGTCAAATCTCTGGAATCCCAGGAGTCGACGGAGGGTCCTTCTTCATTATACCGGCCAATGCCGGTGATACGAGACCTTGGGTACCATCCCTGTAGTGCGCGTGCTGCGGGACTACTCTGTGGTTGTTTGATTCCAAAGATGTTCATGAGAATGACAAGGCCCTAACATACTTTCTTATAGCGTTTTCGTTCACTCAACTCGGAACTCGCTCCCTGAGAGACGGTACGGAAAAACCAAGTCTATCTGTTTTGAGAGTTGACGTAAAGCAGGGCTTCTCTCCACTTCTCTTCGTCCTCGTACGGGTCTTGGGAGGCCCAGGCCGTCCATTCGTTCACGAAGGTTTATACGCTCTGATCCCTTCATTATCTTCTCTAAGGCAAGGAGCCCATCCAACTGGACGGTCGAGGGGCCTGAGGAGCTCGACGGACGGCTGAGGTTGTGAATTTTCCACGTGCGAGGAGTCCATTATTAATTACTGAACTAACAAGATGTGCCGGGCTGAGATACCTTAGATACTGGAGAAGCGTGTTGGAGATGAGAAAAACAGTGACGATGGAGGAATAAGGTAACATAAGGTAGGTAAGTACCTGCAGGCCGTACCTATCAGAGGAAATATCAGAGGAAATAGAATCTGCTGGTCGTGGCAGGTGCAACCAGAGGGATTTGCTGGCGCGAATTCAGAAGCTGGCTATTGACCAAATATACCTTAACTGTTTGCTCTTTTACATACCGGATGTAAAGGGCTACACAGAGTAAGAAAACTAAACCTTTCTTAACATTGCAAACTCTGGCTGGTGGTTTCGCTGCATACCATCCTGATATACCTAGACTTTGATGAATGAGATACTATTAGAACCTTCACAATGCGGTCAGCTCATCGAGACTGACGCCAGTAAGATCTCAGAGATCACAAATCTATCTCGATCTTCGCGGAATATCTGGTAGCCTCAGGTTGAGCTGAGTCAAAAAGGGGTAATGCAAGTGCCTACCGGAGGTAGTCGAGAGGCCAATAAAATCGTACCTACCTAGATAATAGAACCAGCAAAATGGAAGGGATAGGAGTCCGGTAGTTAAGGTAGGAGGAAAGACAGAATTACAAACCTGCCACATCTCTCTTCACCCAGAGATCAACTTCCTATCTCATCAATCAGAGTCATCTTCCAGGCAAGAATCACTCTCCATCGTGAGAAGTTACAGAAAGTGCAATCCCTACAGCGTTCGACAACGCATCCAGCTCTGTTCTCGTCTTCTCCATCTTCTTCCATCCACTTCATCTTCTTCATCTTGTCTACCCGTCCCCAAAACACCAGTCGTCTTCCTCTTCCTGCTATTCCCTTCGCTCTTCAGATCATCCTTCAACTCTATCTTTCCAGCCCTGCTCCGCCATGTTTCTTATCCTCCCTTCATTGCCGTTATACCTACGTTCTGTCATTCCGTCTTATTGGTATCATCTCAGAAGACTGATTAACGCTGTTGCTTCATCGCCAAGCCTTAGCTCGGTTCAACATACACAGCTGTGTCTCATCACTGATGAATTTCCTATCCAAGGTACGAACTTCCTCAGTGAACCGGGTGGATCTTCAGTGAAGATACCGCTAATCTACTGAGCACGCGCCTTATTCTCTTTTGCGTGTGCGGTGGTGAACAAGTGTCATCCTTCTGAGACATGATGCTTTGGGGAGAGGAAGTCGGGTACTTTTTTTTTCCCTTTTGGGTTTTCCTTGTCACCGCATCTACTTAGCCGACCCGTGACATACACGTGGGGCTAACAAAAGGAAAAATGGTTTTTTAGGTTTCGATCCTCCGCCGCCGACTCTTTCACTTCTGACTCCTTTGCTGCCGACTACGATGACTTCAGAACTTCAGCTCAGGGAATGGGACCAGGCACTTGTTGGAGAATGGTTCTTCTCAGAAGAAGTGGCAGCGAGAGCGGGAGCGATCGGTTGGTTTGGATCTTGGCGGTGGATAGAATGGTGCAATGGGGAACTGTACTCTAGAGTAGACTTCATTCAACACCCTGTTTGACTTCACCCACAACAGATAAGCGATCATCCATTTCAGTTTTTTTTGCTACATCTTATTCCATTGCCTTGACTTGCTTCGAAAGCCAAGTTGGATATTTTCATAGAAATGCATTCACTGCCACATGCCACTATTGTGTCGTAGATCTCCGCCTCCTTCTGTAACTAGGCCTTAGCTCCATCATGTTTCATCGCATCAAGTATTTCCATCTGCTACGAGCTACGGTGAGGAGGTAAAGTTTTCGGCCCAAAGTAACACAAACGCAAAAAATACATATAAACACATATCAGCAAGATAGCGCCCTTATTGTTCCTGGTGCCTAATACGAAGGTTCAGACTGAGAACCTAGATATTATGATGACCGTAAGACCTGCAGTGTCTGCCACGAGAAAGGCAGCCTCTCCATCTCAACCAGCTATTTCAGCCTCATCCGGGCCATCGGCGCCTTTGTGCTCACGTGTCGTATGATCCGTGACGTCGAGAGGATCTCACCTGCGCTTGACTCTTGCCGGACTATGTTCAGGGGTATCCAAGAGGGCGCTGCGGACGTGACAATACCTCAATCATCCGCAAAGTCAAGAGTTGCATCGCGGAGTCCTAGAATGTCCTGGACTATGAATGGACATGATGGCATGGAGATGATGCATTTCACGGGGTCCATGAATTGGCGCTGCGACTCGCCTCGGACATGTTCAATTTGTATGTAACGGTCATCTATAATACCCTATGGGATAAGACTGATCTAATTCTCTAGTATCAGGACTCCGCAGAGATACAAAAACTAATGCAACTGAGATTCGAAACAATATGTCCCATTAACGGCAACGTGCCTCAGATTCTCCAAGAGCTCATCAAGCTGCAAACCCGACTATCCAAACAGCATCACAATTTTGGAGGATGGCGCAGAATGGGGACTCTAAAGCGCCAAAACTTATGTAAACTACTGTCACTATATAGTATGTAATAGGGTGTACTGCTTGCTACCTTCGGCATCTTGGGCGCTTTGCCACCCAGTGTAGTGATGAGGTACTTGGTTGCACTGATGGTATTAAGAAAGATCCAATGTAAACTGCTACGCCGTTGATAGGATTTATCAAGATACAAAAAGGTTCTTAAAATCGCGGCATTGTGAACTGATCTAGCCTTGAGCGGCAGAATTCGAGTTTCTATGTATAAAGAAGTTCGTATAGAGTCCCAGCAAATGATTCAGTTTTTATTGCACGAAAGGATCATCAAGTATTTAGCATCATCTAACCAAGAGACTTTCGATATATCGCATAATTGCTTTGCACCTTTCCGCCCCACGATAAATTTCCGTTCAACCTATGCTCCAAGAAACGTCATGCTTGCGTTACCAGTCAGAGACATCCCTTTGCGATAGCAGATCTCGACTGACGTACCTCGTCAACTGAACCCAAAGTGAGTTCTCTGTTATTGCCCTGAGCGACCTGACGCTTGTCGCAACCGCCATCATCGCACGCTTCAATCTCCCTCGGACTGCATGCAGAGGATCCTGGACGGGTCGCTCGAAGAGTACTGGGATTCTGCGAACGTGCCAGGACGCATGATCGGTGAGCTAGTCACACTCGTTGCTGGTCAAACTAGTCCTTCAAGCATGGCATGCAACTGCTTCCTGGTGACCACATACCCAACCATGGCTATGAGTAGGGGTCTATACTTTTCTGGAAAGGAGGAGGGCAACTGTCATCTCACAACTCTATCCGTAGGAGTAAGATATTCTAATAGATACCAACAGGTAAAAAGAGCAACTACTGGAATCACGAACCTACCTCATCTCTTTTCACTAAGAGCTCTACTTACTTATCTTATCAACCAGCGCCAGTCCCCAGGCAAGAATCACTCTCCACTGGGAGAAAACAAACAGAAAATGCAATCATCATCTCAGAAGACTATACGCTGTTACTTCGTCGCCAAGCCTCAGCCCAGTTCGACATACACAGCTGCGTCTCATCACTGATGAAAGAACTTCCTTAGTAAACCGGGGGATCTTCAGTGAAGATACTGCTAATCTACTGAGCGCGCGCCTTACTTCTCTTATCCTTCTGAGAGGTGAAGCTTTGGGGAGGCAGCTCTTTATACTGCAGGTCTTATGGCCCTCATGATATCTAAGTTTTCAGTCTGAACCTTCATTTTAGGCAGCAGGAATAGTAAAGATGCTATATTGGCGAATATGTGTTTATATATACGTTCTTTGCGTTTGTGTTACTTTAAGCCAGAAACTCTGCTCTCATCACAATAGAAGCTTTGGAGAGATGGAGTCAGATAGTTTTCTTTTAACTTTGGTCGCCTTGCAGAAACTTCTATTCACTACCTATTCAGTGTATGATGAATAAAGCTGTGCAGTAGAAAGTTTCCGATATATATCTCCTTGGGCAGCGTCGTCGTAACAAACCCGCTACAGCAGGCTTTAGCCTGTTTCGTCTTCCGTAGTATAGTGGTCAGTATGCAAGCTTGTCACGCTTGAGACCCGGGTTCAATTCCCGGCGGGAGAGTCGCCTCACGAGAACTACTCGTGATATCAATTTTTGGTGTTTTGGCCTCTTTTTGCTTGCCATGTGTTGTGTCGTTGGGGTCTCGTAGGGTTCTGAATACATAAGGTTGCATGCCTTAGTAATTGACTCAAACCTTGAGTAAATCTTAATTAAATGGAAAGCATTAGACTCTGCAGTGTCAATTGTGGTCCAGTTTTTTAAATGTCAAGTCTAAAAGAATTCTCTCAGAATAGAGGTCAGACCCTTGCTATGCAATACCCGGCGCTTCGGGGCGTGCTAAATCCGGATCGGAAAGATGATGACGACGCATCAAGATCTTGACCATGCCAGATGGGGCCACCGATAAAGTCTCGTTCGGTCCGCAGTTTAAGTGAAGGGCTGATATTCAATCTATCTTTAATACTGTGGCTGCAGTCTCGAAGCTTTTCGTTTATTAGTCACAAAGAATAAATGCCGTATTTCCGTTTCATCACAAACTCCCCATCAATGCATTCATTCATTGTTGAGTTGTTTCAAAAACTTGATTTTACAGTTGGATTTAGCACGTCTTGGCCTCATTTCGCTGATGCTTGGCAAAGCCCATCATGATGATCAACAGCACACGACTTCTTTCCTGTGCGGGGCCTAGCGCAACCGACACAATGTCCACTCTCCAGTGTCCGCGTATTCCTAGTCGTTGTGAGAATTCGGTGTAAACATTGGCATTTCTCGGCGTAGGCGCATTATTACACAGCCAAGATGTTTTGTGTCGTTACGTGCGACGAATACACACAGTTTTCTCGGATGCTGGTTGCCGTGCAGCTGACGTATATCTTGTCCAAAACGGATAGAGTCGAGTTTTAGGCGTTTAATTGAGGCTCTAATTTTGATGAGAGGAATGGAAATGACACTGAAGGCGTTGGGGGGAGATAAACTTTAACAGTCGATCAAATCCATAAAGTCAAGTATCGGATGATGATTTCAGATCTGATATGGATTTCATGAATATGGCACTCGTGTCTTACAATTGGATGTCACTATCACACTTGCACTGATACATTTTCTTACACTCAATCAGCTTTTCCCGCTCTAGGCAAGGAGGCGCGTGCCCCGCGCCCCCTGGAAACAGTCGCGGCGCCGCCCACCTGCCGGTCTTCCTTGCACATGCACTTGCGCCTTGCACTTGCACTTGCGTCTTTCTTATTCTCTTCCCCTGCTCGGGTCGTTCCTTCCGCTGGGGATAAGGGAACCCACATCTTCCGTCATTCATTTCAAGGAAAGAGATCCTCATCACTGTCTCTTCTTTCCATTCCCTTATCTCTGTGCTTCCTCTTCTCGTCTCTCCTAATAACAAACATGTGTTGTTGACATTGTCTGTGATACTTCATACGTATTCCTCTCCTTATCACGACACTCTCTCCTTTTTCTCTTGGATCAAAAAGTATTGCTACTTCTTCTCCCTTACTTCTTTTTTTTATCGAGAGTTCAACTTTGTGACGATCCGATCCGCCCACCTCCCGTTGCATGACATTCCTCCCTCTACAAATCAAGCGCATCGCCTCCGCATACGTTTCCTTCGACTGCCAACCTCTCCTCCGTCTTCCTTCATACCAATCAGCATAATCCAACGGGACAGCAGCAAGCATGCGTTCAGTAAAGTCGCTGCTCCTCTGGGGCTTCGCTTCCTTCTCTTCAACAACCGCCGCTCTCGCATTTCCTCCACTATTCCACAAAACTCGAGAGGCTGAAGCTTCGTCGTCGATTGCCAAACGTGCAGATGAAAAGACACCAAAATACTTCGTCGAAGCCGGTCGAAACATAGAGCTTGGTCATTACGATAACCGTTATTTCCAATCGAAGGTCTCGTATGAAGAACACCGTCTCGTTCTCCGAGATCTGATTCGAAGCTATTTGTTCCATATGAACAGTTACGGCGTGGAAACATGGATTGCTCATGGAACCCTTCTTGGTTGGTGGTGGAACGGCCAGATCATGCCTTGGGACTATGATCTTGATGTTCAGGTGTCAAACAATACCCTTCAATGGATCGGCGACAACCTCAACCGTACCGAGCATAGTTGGAATTATACCGAAACTGCAACAGGGGAGTTCATCTCCAAGAAATACCTTCTAGATATCAACCCCCACCACGTTGATATCGACCGTTCTGACGGAAGGAATATTATTGATGGCCGTTGGATTGACATGCAGAACGGCATGTACGTTGATATTACTGGCCTCCGTGAGCGCGAGGCAGATCGCCCAGGTGTCTGGAGCTGCAAAAACAAGCATCGGTATAAGAGCCAGGACTTATGGCCTATGCGTATCACCGAGTTCGAGGGCGTCAAAGCTCGCGTTCCGTTCAACTTCAATAAGATCTTGGTTGACGAGTATGATACAAAGAGTTTGGTCACCGAGAGTTGGGCAGGGTATGTTGCCACCATAGCCGTTTCGCCATCATACCGTTGGCGGGGCGTCCCCTCAAACCTTCACTTGCTAACATAGGTTACAGACACCGTTGGGATCATGACAACAAGATTTGGATCAAGGAGACCGAAGAGGAAGCGAAGCAGCGACAGCTCGGCGCCGTTGATCGCCATTTGGCCGAGGCAGCCGCAAATCCGCAGACTGAGGAGCCGCAGGAAGCCGCAGCGCCCTAAACGCTCACCGCTTATACTCATCCTTTTGAGTAACTCACTATTTCTGATTTACATTCGATCTCGCATATGAGCTGCGAATCAACGAAATGAGCCACGACCTAAATTTCACAAATCATACCCTTTCTCTTTACGATGGGTCATACAAAGGTAGCCAGGCCTTTGTTGCACATGAGGAGTTGGATCTATATTACGGCGTTGGAGGAGAGCGGATTTTAGCATATCGCTGGTCAGTATGGCTTGCTATTGAGGCGTCGATGATAGAGATGATTGCTGTTTTCATCTCTGGGATCTTTGTTCGAGTTCATCAAATGCCTGTAAACCTAGAAAGATATCCCTAGTTGCTTGCATGTTTGCTTCACACAAGCGGTTCAACGAAACTTTGCTTTGGGCGCACGAAAGTCTATACTCATGCTGAAATGTAAAACCATGATCTATGTAACAAGGGTATCAAGAAATTCCCACAACCCATCATGACTCCTTTATCCAGCTCTTCCACGAAACCGTCTTCTGCCGTTTTGATTCTTGCCAACCGCCAAACTTGCCCCCGTTTCCAAGATCAATCAAGGGTGCCATACTGGGTCGACCATGCGCACACTGAAAAGGAAATGCGCAACGTGACAGGCGAGAGATGAGCTCCTCACATTGCTTTACCGACAAAACATCGTTGAACATGATTGCACCTAGCACAAAGTCAGTGAAAGAGGAGCAAATAATAGGCAACAAACATACTTCGACAGGCTCTGGAGTGTAGCAATTCCAGAATACCCCTTGGACACCCGTTGAAACGTGATATCAAAGGTTTGTCAGGGGCAGTAGTTGATGGTCGCACGAGTGGAACACTACTGTCCACGCTTCGCCAAACTTCTGTTCGCAAAAGTTCAATGAGAAGTCGCGGTTCTAGTCGGCACCTCTCAATGATGCTTGGAGGGAGGCCTGTTACTAGGATTTTGTTTTGTGAGGAGACGGGTGTTTGGTATGTGATACCCCAAGCAGCAAAGTATTCTTGATGTTGTTCTAGAAGAGACCATTCCTCCTTTGAGATTTCGAAGATTATGGGTCGGTCGAGAGGTTCTATGACGGGCGACGTTTGATTCACCAAGGAGTCGTGGGTGAAATAATTTGCCATGAGATCTTCAAGCTGACATCGTTCATCAACTGCATGTTGATCGAGCATGACCAACGCAGAACTCTGTTTTTCGTGCGCCAAAGTCCCAGATGTCGAACTTTCTAGTGGTAACTTGACCAAGATGAATTTGCGGTCGACCTGTGCTATCACGGTAGCGCGAGCAAGCGCGTGACGTGAGATTCGCCCATTGAGGCTCATGGTCCCTGCTTCAAACCCAACATGACCGCTTCCATGTCCACACGCATGCAGCTGATCTTGTGCTGAGCTATCGATACACGGCACAGACGGTTCTACAGGTTGAAAACTGGGATTCTCCCATGATCTGATGACACCCTGGAGCCATTTGCTAGGATGTTTGTCTCGCTTCTGTGCACCTTGACAGGTAACACTGCTGCTTGTGTCACCGCCACCTGATGCGCCGTCAACAGTACATGCGCCCGAGTTCACACCACTGTTTGCAGACGAGCCTGTTTTCTCGTCTTCCGGTTCAGGGGATGGCTCATCAAACGGTTTGCGCAACAGTTTCCCGCCTTCTCCAACAAGACGTCCCAGCGGTGACTCCTCTCGCATCTTTGTACGAACATCTGCCGCTTTCGAGGTGGCGCTGAGTGGCGTAGCTCTCCCAACTTTGATTCGGTGCCAACCCTCAAAGGGGCTGTCTGCTCGTGCTTCAAGTGAACCAGATCTGGAGATGGGAGTGACAGAGCTAGCTCTCGAGCTATTCGATGATGAGGGCGGTTGCTTTTTAGGCTTTTTCGACCGGCCCAACGTTCTTGCTGTCGAGAATAACGATTCCTCAGGGGTTAGGCGAACTTTTTGTGGACGAAAATGATGCTTTTTGAGAAATCCGTAACATGTTGCCTTCAAAAGATCAATGATCGCAGACAGCGTCCGGCCCTGACTGTCAAGTCGATCTGGGCTATCGAGCCCCTCTAACCCAGTAGCGGTGATTTTGAGATAGAACATGGGCCACCGTTCGATCCCCTTTCGACTTCTCAAGTCTCTTCCCGTGAACTCATCAAGCTTCCGCGAGTCACCGTTTTGGTCTTCATCAGCGTCAATCACACCAAAGCTAGAGTTTCCAAAGGTCTTGTTGATTTCTTCATAAAGAACATCAGTGCCAAATTCGTTGTTGATTGGCCTAATCCCAAGACTAATAAATTGAGAGCGCCTTGTCGCAACAGGATTCGTGGAGATGGCGCCTTTGACGGAAATCGACCCGCATGATGCTGATATGGGCACCCAGGAACCTGCATCGTCCGAGTTGGCAAGGCCAGCTTGTGTAAGAAGTCGAGAGGTTTTAGACATGATGTCTGCTTTTTCTGCTGGCCGGAACCGTAACTCACGCTGGCTTGCTGCGTTCTTGAGTGAAACGGATACACCTAATGGCCAAGCAAGAAACAGGCCTACGACAGCTCGAACCAACCTCGACCATTCTTTGTCAAGAGCAGACCTTTCAGCTAACGTGGCTCTCTGTTTGACCCTAACTGGCATATTGCCGAAAAGATCTCGAACCGTCGAACGAGTGCCATGATCAAAGTTGACAAGCCGTGATTCGGGGGGCGAAGGCAATTGTCTAGCCAGTATTCGAGAATTGTGAAACGAGATAGAATTGTGTGAAATATGCCCTTGGTGGTGAGATGTGATGGTCAGAAGGGAAAAGGTAGCAAGGGATGCTAGGAAATCGCCATGTTTCCCATGAACAGAAGACCTTGAAGGGAACTTGGATGTATCTGAGAAGGCGTAAGTACAAATAGCTTCACGTAACCAATATCGTTTCACTCACGGTGGAGCTTCCCGAGGCCCCCGCCATCTTTAAATTCTTCGGGTGGAATTCCGGACCCGTTATCTTCAACGGTACAATTTCCCCTGCTGTAGTCGATCGAGACGTTGACCTTGGATGCGCCAGCGTCTAAAGAGTTTGTAATAAGACCGCAGACAACGCCGTTCAGAGAAGTGATATTGACTGATGATTTAATCTTGTCGACGACATCTTGAGGAAGTTGCCTGATGACCATACTCTACAGCAGATCATGCTTGTTTGTGTAGAGTTGGTCTTTGGCTGTGATGTTGAAAGTTTCAAAGTTCAAGTTGGGAAATGACGTCGAAGCGAGCTGAAACTGAGGTGAGCTGCACCTAGCTAGGGGGCACCTGGTTTTAGGGCGATCTAATTAAGGCACAGTGGGTAACCGTCCCCGAATCCAGGGTCCGCCTGGTGGAGGTGGCGCCAAGAAAAGATGTGCCTTGAGCTTATAGCCAGCTCAGTCCAGACTCGAAGCCACGGGAGATTCAACGAGTACCTGCGGGAGAAATAAGGGATAAGGGGGACTTCACACGTTGGTAAGTGTCTACATTTGAGTCAGAGATAGGTCATGAACGAATAGAAAGGATCGTCGTCTTCTGGTCCGTGTAGTTTATGTAGTTGTCTCGTCATACAATAGATCCATCACGTGATCTTGATCCCGACCTTCGTACCATCATGCTTCGCCGCTTTCAGCCTTTGTACTGTTACATGCCATGCCACACACTTTGATCTGCTGACGACGTCTCTTCTAGCTTCATCCCTTAGTTTTCGCCTTTCATTGTTCTGTCTTCCATCCACCATTAACACATCATTTTCGTTTCTTTTCTCCTCCGAGCGAGCCTCTCTTCTATTTACTTTGTTCATTGCCTCCCCGCCTCCACCCGCTACCCAACGACGTTGTTCTGGTAGCTTCGACGTAACGTTTCGTTTCAATTCAACGGCTTCTTCTCAATTTGATGGCGACGACCGACGCGATACCTCCAGAGCATGGTGAGTGTTGAAGCATTGTTCATGTTTATGGAATTTACCATCACGCGATATCGCCACCTTGCGATAGCCTCACAATACAATGCCTGATGCTAACATTTCAGACCGTCAAGGTCAACGCAGGAGACCGTTTTCGACATGGGTTAAGAAACTCACCAACTTTAAATCATCCGATGGTGAACGCCAAAAGAGACACAAGAAACGCAGTCACAAGAAGAACAACCCTTACCCGGAATCTGGACAGGTCGGCAACGGTGTAACCAACGGAACGAGTGCATGCACTTTCACCACTACACAGACGGGTACAAGCAATACCAGTGTGGACCGATCCGCCCGGACATCTCGAGAAGATCAGGGACCGCCAACGATCGGGCGTGGAAGTGTGGCCGGTACGGTGTTGACAGATCATGAGGCCTCCCATTCCCTCATGGCACCCAGCCATAGGGCAAGTTCTGTCGCCGGGACGAGCCGTACCGTTGGTGGAGGAGTTGAATCTAGGAGGGGGGGAGACAGTACTTTTTCAAGTCCAGCACCATCTGTGAGGTCTTTGACGACGACCTTGACTACGATACAGTCAATGGCGCCTAACGGGCCTGGGCAAGCTCAGCATCATGCTTCACAGCACCATGGCAACACGCAGTCTATTCAATTCACCCAACCGTTCCCCACTACAGGGACGCCAGCATCGGCCATCCCGCCCCATTTGGCGCCAACTGGCAACCCAACGACTTACACGTCTGCAACCGCCAATAATTTACTTACAGATAACGCATCTATCCTGACTTTGGCGTCATCAAGTAAGCGACGACGAAGGCGTTCTCTCGATACCGATGCATCTGTGCGTGCTCTTGCACCTTCATCACTTTGGGGTGGCAGTCGTGAAAGTTTACCACTTAGTGTTCTGAGTGCGAACATCGACCCGATGGGTATGCCTACTACTCCCGGTATTCACGGCAACCCTCGAATGGGAACAGAACGCACGAGCATTTACTCTGCAACAGGTGTTGGGCCTGCGATTTCTGGTGATCGAAACAGCTACTATGCCAAACAAGGGGACGCTGCAAGTGTTCGAAGTGGGTTGCTTGGCCATGGACGCGCTGAGAGCGTGAGCGGGAGCATTGGTGGTCTGAGCAGTCCTCTAATTACACCACGAGAGGTATTCAACGAGAAGAGCGAGAATGAGAAAGAAGATACCCCTGTGGCTTCTAGAACTAAGGAGGCATGAGCGTGTTGGTTTTTATTGCGAATGATTGATGCTTTGTTTTGCTTTATGGTATTGGGTTGGTTGGGTCTGGCGGGTTTGGCAGGAATGAGAGCGTATCTGGTGTTTTGCTTGATTTATATAGAATTCTGGTTCGGTACTTACTATACGCAGTCGAGGGAAAGTTGTCCCTTAATATACCATACATGATACCCTGACAATTGTTATGATGAGCGCCAAACGAGCGAGCTTTTGATTAGCTTTACGTGATAATTTAATGTTCTACAGTGATGGGTCGGGTGCTGTGGAGTAGCAGCCACTGTGGCGCTAGGCAAGCTCCTGTAGCTCCCCAGCTCAGCGTCCCACCATCGTCATCGCACCGCGGCTCATCTTCTCCAATTCAAGACATTCCCGAATGCTTCAAGATGGCCATCTCAGTAAGGACCACCCTGTTATCATGCGCGCATAGGCTTTGCCCGTCCATGCGCACTTCGAGACTTATCATACTGACAATGAATTGCAGTGGAAGTCGTTTGACTTCTTCGACGTCGTCCAAATAAACATCGCCGACGACGAAACCCGACAGCTCTTCGAGGGCAGCGAGATCTCGAGCGTTTGCGCAGGCTCCGATAGCCTTTTCCTTGGATCGTTCGATGGATATGTCAGCATAATAAACAAGTCATGGAAGATTGTCAAGCGCTTCCAGGCTTACGAGGCTGGGAGCATCACGCATATGCGCCAGGTCGAAGGAACAAGTCTTTTGTTGACAGTTGCGGTACGGCCTGTTGAAACTTAGATAACGAATTGGCGAACTGACGGCGTTGGTAGGAAGATATGAGCAGTGAGCCTGTTCTTAAGGTGTGGGCGCTCGATAAGCTTGTTAAGAAGACCAACACACCGACATGTCTGAGCACGGTCATGATCAATAATAACCGACGGCAATTTCCCGTGAGTCTTGGTGGGAGTCTGATACGACATTGGAAACTGACTGATTGAAGATATCTGCGTTTGCGGCTACGGACGATCTTACACAAATCGCCGTAGGATTCACTAACGGCGCAGTTACCGTAATTCGAGGTGAATTGGTCCACGATCTTGGTACGAAGCAACGAATTGTTTTCGAATCAGAAGAGCCTATCACCGGTGTTGAGCTCGCATGGGATGCGGTACAAAAGCTCACCACTTTGTTTGTTTCCACGACCTCACGAATACTGAAGCTCGGTTTATCCAAAAAGGGCCATGGATTACCGCCCAAGACCATCGAAGATGCCGGATGCGCAGTGGGCTGCATGACGCGTGACCCAAATACAGACGGTGTCATTGTTGCGCGCGACGATGCTATCTACACATACACGTTAGACGGTCGAGGGCCACCCAAGGCGTATGAATCGCCAAAGAGCAAGATTGATGTTTACAATGAATATGTTGCGCTTGCGTGCCCGCCAGCAAGCAGCACTGCGAAAGATTCTGAGGCAATGAGGCGACGCTTTGGTAACACTACTACTAATTCTCTATTCAATGCGTCGTCTTTTGTGTTGCTGGATATGGATCTTCGAGTTATCGGTCATACAGAGACTTTGATGTCGCCTGTGGGACACTTTGTTGACATCTGGGGCGATTTCTTCACAGTTCTCCAAGATGGCAAGGTAAGTTCCGTCTGCCGATACGAGATCCCGTTTATTAACTTCGTCAGGTTTACCGGTATCATGAGAAAAGTTTGCAGCAACGACTAGAAATGCTGTATCAGAGGAACATGTTTCCTTTGGCTATCGAGCTGGCGCAAAAGTCTGGGATGGATAATGAGCAGCAAAGCCTTATTTACCGTCGATTCGGCGATCACCTATACCAAAAAGCCGACTATGACGGCGCCATGGTTCAGTATATTCGAGCAATTGATACGACTGAGCCATCACAGGTCATTCGCAAGGTGAGTAGCTCTCTGTATGAAGGAACAAGACTAATGTTTCTAGTACCTCGATACACAACGCATTCATAACCTAATCCAATATCTGGAACAACTCCACGAACATCGAAAAGCCACTGCGGACCACACAACCCTTCTCCTCAACTGCTATGCAAAGCTCAAAGACATCAACAAGCTTGAAAAGTTCATCAAGTCTCCGGGCGACCTCAAGTTTGATCTTGATACAGCAATTGCAATGTGCCGACAAGGCGGATACTACGAGCAGGCTGCATACCTTGCCAAGAAGCACGGCGAGACTGATCTTGTGGTGGATATCTTGATAGAGGACTCCAAGAACTATGTCGAAGCGCTCGACTATGTTTGGCGTCAGGATCCTGATATCGTAAGTTGTATCGCGTCCTGGATTGAACCATTGCTAACACGTTCAGGCATACCCTTGTCTACAGAAATACGCCCGAGTGCTCATTGAGAATTGTCCTCAAGATGCTACCAAGTTATTCGTGGACTACTATACAGGAAATTACCGACCTCGGCGCACTATAACGGTGCATAACGAGATTGATACGCCCACCAGCGGCGGCTTTGCAGCTGGAGCAGCCAGCGCTGTTCAGAACTTGTCCAATCTGCTGCCTCTACCTTATATGAATACATCTTCGGTCGCATCTCCAGGAACAGTCGGAAACACAAGGGCTGTGGTTAGCGACGGAAACATTATTGTGGATAACGACGATATACCTGCACCAAAGTATACCCCTCCTCCCCCAAGAACCGCATTCTCATCGTTCATCGATCACCCCGACGAGTTTATCGTCTTCCTCGAAGCATGTCTCGAAGAAAAGGAGCTCAAGTCGAGCGATCGAACAGATCTTTACACTACCCTCTTTGAGATGTACTTGTACAAGGCAAGCGAAAAGAAAGGACAGGATCACAAGGAGGAATGGGAGGCCAAGGCGAAGAAGCTCATTCAGGGTGAGCACGTGCCAATGGAGAGCTCGAATGTTCTACTTCTCTCGCATCTTGCGGATTTCCAAGATGGAACTATCCTTGTCAAGGAACAGGCAGGACTCCGTTTTGACATTTTTAGATCTTACACATCGGCTAAGGACACACGAGGCGCCATGAAGGCACTCAGAAAGTACGGTCCTGAGGAACCGCAGTTGTATCCAGCTGCCCTGGCATATCTCACTTCTGACCAAAGGGTACTAGAGGAAGCCGGCCCTGATGAGTTGGCCAACGTGCTAAACAAGATCGACAAAGATGGACTCATGGCTCCTTTGCAGGTTATCCAAACACTTGTAGGTCAATCTTCAGGCGGCGGCGTAGCTACCATGGGCATGATCAAACCATACCTTCACGAGACAATCACAAGAGAGCGCAAAGAAATTGCTACCAACCGCAACCGCATCAACAATCTTCGTGGCGATACAGAAAAGCGCCGCGAAGAGCTTGCAGACCTAGGCTCCAAACCAGCTGTTTTCCAAGCAACCTGGTGCTCAGACTGCAGCCAGCGCCTTGACCTTCCAGCCGTCCACTTCCTCTGCAAACACAGCTTCCACCAACGCTGCGTTCGAAACGGCGGCAACGACGGTGATGCGGAATGTCCCAAATGCGCACCCGAAAACGACATGATCCGCAAGATGCGCGAGGGACAGAAGGAGCGGGCGGGCAAGCATGATCTTTTCAAGATGGACTTGGAGAACAGCGAGGATAGGTTTAGTACGCTTGCGGAGTGGTTCTCTGGAGGTGTTATGGATGGGCAGAGTGCTGAGTGAATGTTACGAAATGAGGTGATGGCGAGATGCATGGAGTCTAAAGGAGTTTTGGGTTCTTATTTGGTCTTTGCCTTGTTTTTATGAGGCTTTGACAATTATACAATCAAGATTTAGGCAGAATGGTCTTATTTGGTGAATATTGTTGTGGACGCTCGTACGTTTGCTGGTGAGTTGGTGACAAAGAGCTTTCAAGATGCGTCGCTGCCTACGTAAGAAGAGCTTGGACAACTTAAGGATAAACTTAAGCAATCTTATGATACGTTTAGAGGCCCTCCTGGTATGCCACATGACAAACTTGCTGGTGATCCTGTCTTTAGCGGTTTACCCCTTTTCCAATCTTTCTCTGTAGAAACACAAATATGCTCGGTGATATCAGAGTTCCTAACAATCTTGTGATATAGTTGCTCATCATTTCGAGTTCTGGCCTTGTTTAGTGTCTCCGAACTGGGCCCTTTGCTTATCCTTTGCCGAAAGTTGTTGCTAGAATCATTCGACATTATGCTTGGTGTTTGAAACAAGCTGACTTTACCCAACAAACGCTCAGCATTTCTTTTTAGAATATCGAAATCACATGTTGCGTTTTATTTGGTGCTTCAGAAAAGCTAGTGGCTTTTGTGCTAAAAGGTATTTTTGGTGATTTGTTCCGTTTGGCAAGCAGTGGTCAAACTGACGCCTGGTCGTCAATGATATACAAACTAGGCTGCAATTGCAATTAGAAAAGATTTTGTCCATGTGAATTCTCTCAGATCCTGAGATTCTGGGTATAAATACCCCGGGTCTGTCTTCTTTTTTCCTTCTTCTTCCATTCTCATTAAACCACTTGATACTATAGTACTATCCAAGAATGGGACAGTTGTGAAAGCTCTTTATCGCCAATGAGAAGTTCAACACCAATGGCATTTTCCTCATCCTCTCTTGGACCCCAGCCAACATCATGACATCTCTTCGTAAAAAGTTTTCAACCGTCTATCACCGCGCCAGCAAGCATGGTGGACAGTTTCAAGCCCGAGGCAAAGGATATATATATATGAGTACTGTCTCCTTCTACTCGTTGACTTGTGACACTAACTCTCATCTAGACTTTCACTGCTTTATGAGGGCACTGATCATCAGACCACCTTTCGATTAGTAGGATTACATATGTTTCCCCACCAACTGCTGTCTTCTCACCTTCTTCTATTCTTCTTCATCCTCTCTCTCAAAGCACAAACATGGCGAACTCCGCCATATCAGATCATGCCCTCGGTAAGTCTGTAGCATACACCGACCGATGCTTATAAGCAACCGACTCTGTGTCATCGTAGACCATCTGAGAGACTTGAAAACTCTCAGACAGATCTCAATCAGCTCCCATCCAAGAGTGATGACTTGGCTAGTATATTGCCCATATGTATCTAGCTGTGCTCTTTGCCTTGTACGTACAGAGTTTCTCTCCTTCCTGGCTGCGAGGAATGCAGAATTTGTCCGAACCCCTCGACAAGAGAATCAAAGCCATTTCCTAGACTGGCAGACAAGCTCGAGGAACCTTACCTTGAGTCATCCCCTATACATCTAACTATATCTGAGATGTCAGCTTTACTCCTGAAAGGGCTTCAAAGTGAAAGCTTTTACTGACCCTTTAATAGTACTGATCACTGTTATAAAGCCATCTGCAGTCTGTCTACTCAAGAAGTGAGCCTTAAAAGAGAAGTGAGACACAGATCGGTCCCTCGTGATGATGAGGCGTTCCTATACAGCTTTCAGTAACTTCTTCCTTATTACTATATATACTTGTATCATTTCCTTCGTGTCCTTATCGAGGGCATGTCCACCATCGGACACCTCGAACGGCTGGGATTTGGACAGGCATGCGTTTCCCATTGGGACTCTGTACTAAGCTTGCTCAGAACAGCCGGCGTAACAAGGGCTGACAACAGTTAGTCTTCGCAGAGATTTCACTCTAGAACCAGTCGCTGACGTATTTATATAGACAACCCTGACAAACTATCTAAAGCTCACCGCGAATCTCCACCAGATATAACAGAGGCAACCCAAGCCCACCCCGAAGAAGGCCTGCAAGACACAGGGCGCAGAAGATGCACCACCTGCAAAGAAGGTATAGATCTTATAAAGTTCTCGCCTAATATATGCCCAAAATTCAAGCATACAACTCCTGACCAGCACCCGCGTGCATGACCTGTACCCGCCGGCCAAGCTCCCACCACACACTGGCACTGACCGCAGTGGTATGATAGAGGAGAACAACGACCACGATAACCCCGATCACCATATCAAGCACGGCAGCAAGGCCAATAGCGAGCACGGTGGCGATTCCAAGGCCGATACTGAACAAGATACTGAAGACAACAGCCCAACGGATTGAAATATTGAGGACAATTCTTGGGGACTGGTAGGGGTGTAGACGCTGTCGAGCATCACGTTCGGCAGCTCACAGTCTATATCTTTGCCAAGCCCACAGGGGAGTGATCCTTTCCTGTAATTATATCTTCGGGGCTTCTTGCTTCGACGAGACCGTCCGGTACTGCCTTAAGACCAACACCAAGATCCGTTGCCCAACTCGCCCACTTACGTTCATCCACCCCACGACATGGCAGCATACCTACCCCCCCTCAGGTGGCAATCCAGCGAACTCACATGACGACCCACGCCGGGTGTCTACGACTACCTGCTGGGTCTGTATGATCCCTTCTATAACCCTTTCAAGGCAAAGAACTCCTTCCTAAGCGGGGTCACCTACAGCTTTTTCACTGCAAGTATACTCCAGCGAAACTCTCAGCTCCACTAACTCAGACTTGTATATATCGCGGGGGTCAGTAGGCTATAAATGCTGAGCGATATTTCATTCGTCTAGGTCAGCGCAAACCTGCGATAGGACATAAGGGTGTCCTCGTTCATCACTAGACATATGTGGATGCTATTTGTGATCAAGAGCTCAATGCCAACCGATATGAGTTGATCAAATTTAAATCATTCCTCTATCTAAGTCTCCTTCCCTTCTCCTTACTTGGCGACAATAGAGTCGCATACCTCAACGACTCTCTTACTATTTCCACTGTCTTCGCCGAGGGCTATGCTTATGTAGAGCCTGGAGTGAGGCAGAACATCTCTGAGGATGACTATAGTTAGGGTTGGGATTCGTGCCGACTCTATCTGTAAACCTTCTCCGGTGTTATATGCTCGACGTCAACTGCTGGCAATGCTCTCGTACAGGCCTTTACCAACCCATCTTTTGTTATATATATTGATATCACTGGAGATACGGACACTCGCAAACATTCGCTTGGTGTTGAACATGATCTAGGGTCAGGCGAAAGTGCATCAAACCCCTTCGCTGCACAAGTGCAGACGTCTCTTGTTGCACGAAGCGTTGAGCTCTCACAAGCTTGGATCACAAAAGTGAGCACCATGTCGGTTGAACTTCACACAAACAACCCAGAGGCAGACTACATGAATAGCTCTCACAGTCATGCCACCCGCCGACTTTGTCGATCTCCCCCGCGAGGTTCACCTCCTGATCGGAAGGCACCTCCAGCCTTCCGAGATAGAGGGCCTCATTACCGCCTCAAGCCAAATACGCAGGTCTTACGCCAGGGCCTCCTATCACACCATCGCTTTCCGGGTAATTTGTTCTCTCTTTGGAACCGATGCGAAGTGCATGCTCTCGATCATTTTTCTTCTACCTGTTCAGAAGCCGTTGTAAACATGTCCTTATTGATCGGGGCAGTATCAAAGCTGCCATTACCAAGAATAGGTTCCCACCACTGGATCGCTATATCAGATGATTTGCCGGCAAATCGAATACTGTATGGACCATAGCAAATGATGCAATCCGCTCAGAGTAAAGTCACACACGATACGTCAAAACTCTCGATTTATAGCACGAGTGTGCGGCTCGACCTCGCCGGGGTCCTCACAGTACAGATCGCTGCCCTATCAACGAGGTAGGATCCGACAAGTCATCGACGTGGCCTGGCTGTCTCAGAACTACGTAAGCCAATTAAGGACCGAAAGGAAGAGTGGAAGCCTGAGAACATCAGGAACCCTTCTGCAGGTTCTATATTCAACTATTTTCCGGTGGCGAAACAGAAGAAGCAGCAATCAGACGATGTTCCTAGCAAGTTGAAGGGGGATGATAGGAGTAACCAAAGACTAGAAGCGTATTGTCACTGCGAAACTTTCCCCCGAGGACCTACACCTTCACTTTTGCTTCCTCGCCATATATATATAGACTGGCAAAGTAGAGAGGACATGGGGCAACAGGGTTTCCACGGGAGCAGTCCCTAGCTCTCGAGTCTCCCATTGACGCCGTTGATGAACCTCCTGCGTTCTCTCCAACTGAAGAGGTCCCCAAGTACGTCATACGTGAACCATGAGAATCTGCCCTCCGATCCAACCCCTTCTGTCAGGGACCTCTGTCCATGATGCATTACAAATATTTTAGGAGACTGCCCAACCCCTTCGCCACTTCTTCCCTGGCTTCGATTTCCCTCCCTTTAGAGATCTTAGGAGAGATCGGAGGTCACCTACAGGTGCAGGACCTCGAGAACTGCTCACTCGCTTGCAGAATTCTTAATAACAGCATGCGGACTCACCTGTTCAGAGCGATAGCATTTACCGGCCATAGAGAAGCAGTTACTAGATATTTGTTAGCCTAACTGTCCCAGGACTTGCCGAACACTCATTTTGCCGTGGAGAGGTGGACCTCGACACCTTGCAAAAACAGTACGGGACTGCACCTCAGGAGAGAAGCAGCACTATTCGCATTATGGGCGGTCAGTTCCGAATTATTGGTAGGTTAGACCAGGTCCTACCACAAGAATTCAATTCCGAACAACTTTACAGTCAAAGGGGAAAATCGTCAAGTACTGCGGAAGTCCGCTCAACCGATGTGCTCAGGCCATTCTTATATAGATGGCAGGCTCATTCAAGGAAGTTTTATTCACTGAAGCTCATCAAGCATCTCAAGTGGAGGAGTCCTGACGGTAATCGAACCTAGACTCCGTGGGATTTGTCCACGAGTCATTTTTTCTCCGCCAAACTGAACTCGCAGATTCGACATTCATACCCAGCTTCTCCACGGGAGCAATTTCGGAAACCGCAATAATAGTCGACAAAGAGCACCATTCAAAGTCCCTCGCAAGACATCTGTCAAGGTTAGCGCATTGTACATGGTTTTGATACACTTCCTACGAAACTGGATATGGTTCCATCTCTGGCATGAATATCAATTCTTGCATTTCATGACGCCGTGCCCAGATCGCCAGCATGATGATAAGTGAAATCCCGTGGAGTGCTCTTAAGACGAAGAAGGAAGCTGCCGCTGTTAGAGAACTCGAAGGAGTTACGGAAACATAGAGTCCACGGTACATTTGTTTATTTGTTTGAGAAAACTACAACTGTCTTGTGGATGATTAGGAGTAAATAAGACTCTTCTCCTAAAATTGTTATCGTTGATAGTGAGAGAGGTGTTGGCGATGCAAGCAACGAGCCAAATCTGAACAACTCGCTTTCTGGGGAATATGCGTTGCATGAGGTGATGGCTAATCTGAAACGCATTTCATCCTCTTCCAAGTCTGCGGTCGATCTTGGGAAACGAGCTACGTCTGACCAGCATTGGGCCACTCTATCAATGATGTTACCATCAATCCTGGGTCATCGTGGCCTCGGCATGGACAAGATTGCGGCTGGTCGTGGTCAAACTTCCCAAAGCCTGCGGTCCTGGCATCCTCTTGAACTAGTTTTCCAGTCCATATATCAACGTGCGACGTCCATTCTAGTTAACTCAGACAGGCAAGATTAGAACGTGGAGAAGGACTATCAGCGATCTCGGCGACTACTCATATATATAAAGTCCCCGACAACTTCCCATCGGGCCATGCAGCGAGGTCATGGGAGACCAGCACCTCCCTCCGCCATTTACATATGGCTATCCCAGTCAGCCAGCTAATGTCGAGGAAATGAAGGCCCTTGTCGATCAGAATTCAGGCCGAGATGCACTGGACAACATCGGCCCTGTTTCACTGCAGAAGACGAGGAAGCCGCTTGGCCACCCACCCACGCAACTTGGACAAGTTAAATCCCAGCCACGATCTCGTACAGATCCTGTTGCGCCTCCTTGAATGGGACCACAACAAGCGAATCACCGCTTCTGAGCTAGCATCGTAGCTAAGGTGATTAGGATAGCTCTCCTGCCCTGGCAATAGTGGCGATAGTGCCTCGTCCGGCCAAGACAGGGACGATGAGGCTACAGATGGCCAGGGTTTGGGGTTGGTCTTAAGAGAGAGAGGCTTGGGAGGTCATGGTGTGCAATATGTCCGATGTGGAACCATTTCATTTTGAAGGCGACTTGAGTTTGCAAAACGGAAACTTTATCGGATCAGCGATTTCTGGAATATCAACAAATATCTTCACTTCTAAAGGAACTTTAGTACAACCATGCTGTCTATGTAGTCCTCAATAATGAGCGATACCCTCTTACTCACCCGGGTCAATCGCTGCCCCACGTCGCCGCACTGCTTGATCTCACAACTTACAACCTCCTCCCTCACATCACCACACAATGAGCACCAAAGACTCACCAAACCCCAAAATGCCTTTAATAGAAGCTCGATCACTCGTCGCATCATTCTCCCGAGCTCTCACATCCTTCCAATCATCTCAAGACTCACTCCGCATCCTCTGCACTCTACCCCACACTTCCAATGTCCCCGCGCCGCGCCGACCAACCCGCCCGCTACAGAATCTTGTGATTCTAGACTCAAGCTTCAATCCGCCAACGTTAGCGCACGCAAGCATGGCACGTTCTGCGTTGAGATTAGAAGGGGAGAAGAGGTTGATGTTGCTTCTTTCGGTGAATAATGCTGATAAGGCGCCGAAGCCGGCGAGTTTTCCTATCAGATTGAGTATGATGGAAGCGATGGGACGGGAGTTACTTGATGAAGGTGTAGAGATCGATGTTGCGGTTACGACGATGCCTTTCTTTCACGATAAGGCGAAAGCGATAGCGGAGTCAGGGTTTTATGCTACACAAGATGGAGATCAACCAACACAGACGTTCCTCGCGGGCTTTGACACGATAGTCCGCATTTTTAATCCAAAATACTACGGCGAAGGAATTCAAAGCGCACTGGGACCATTCTTCGAGAAGTGCAAGGTGAGAGTTACGACAAGGCCGGATGAGACGTGGGGAGGAGTCGATGAGCAGAGAGCGTGGTTGACGAAGGAGAGGGTGAGGGATGTTGGAGGTGAAGAGGCTTGGGTTGAGAGGGTGGAGTTGGTTGAGGGAAGGGAAGGCGATGGCGATGTGAGCAGTTCGCAGGTGAGAGAAGTTGTGAAGAGTGGTGAGGGGAGTTTGGATGGGCTGGTTGGAGAGGAGGTTAGACGGTGGATCGAGAGGGAAGCTTTGTACAGAGATCGCGATGAGAGTTTGTAATGTTGTGTCCGATTAGCCGCTGACGTTCAGCGATCTCATAACTTAAATTCGAAGTTTTATAGATGCACCAGGAAGCTCATGAGCATTTGCTGGAAATCGTATGCTCACATTATATTGTTGTTTCCTGGCCTGAGCGCTTCTCTCGAGCACAGGCACTGCAGGGTAGAGAGGACAAGCCAGAAGTCATCTCAGCAACACCTTGCTTTGCGACTCAACACCAGTTTATGAAATCCTGTCTCAAGTAGATGTTTTTATTTCCGTGACTGTTCCAGGATAAAGCTGTACTCGGTTCAAAATTTAGTAGATCAAGGAGAGACACCGCAAGAGAAGGATGTTCGCCTGTGCACAAGCAGCGAACAAGACGACGCACTCAGCGTACAGCGACAATGAATGCGCCTGCGTGAGCAAGAACTAGATGGTAAAAATGTGAAGTGCATGCATATCTCGAGGCAGATGCTACACATCTAGACAGCACTACATAAGACCAAGTCCGAAATCCGTTCCAACCCAAGTCTCAAAGGCATCACAGAGTCAAGCATGGCCTCCCATCTCGGCGCAATGATTCATGCAGTCGCATTCTGCTTCCGCATTTGATATCAATTTCGGCGCAAACCTCTGAAGTGATCCACTTCAAAAAAAAATCGAAGCTCTCCCATCGTGCAGAAAAAATCACTGCATCCACTCTTTCCTTGCTGTGATTCGCTGCGCAGCTCAGAGTCGTCTGCAGTGGATCACCAATCCACAATCCATCAACCAATCAGAATCTCCACATTTCTCAAAACCCTGCGGCTCAAAAAAAAAAAAAAGAATTCTGCCAGCAACTTTTAGGCGGTGAAGCCCAGGTGATCCCGCGCCCCACAGCCTCTCTATAAAAGCGCGCCTTCCCTCCAACCTTTTGGACTTTTTTTCTTCTTTTCTTCTTCATGTCGACAATACTTCAGAGAATCATTTCTATAGTATTCGACCTTCTCTTGGTTCCCTAAAAGAGCCACAGATCCCACCCTGGTTGATGAGTGCATATCCTCGACACCCTAGAGTGAATACCTTTGGTCCTCTCGATCTGTCCGCAAGGATGGCGGTCGCCTGCTTTACTGCGAGTGGCTGTATAGAGATGGTTGTATTTGATGATCTCGACCCTGATTGCGGTCTTGCCTTCGGGCGCGCGGTCGGGGTGGGTGTTGATGGACGTCTGACAGGCGTGTTTTCTACTTCTCTTTTTCGTTGCTTGCTGGGGCTTGCCCTGGGAGTGAGGAAGAAGCTGTGATGTTTACGTGTGTTGCTGTGGTAACTGAAGCATTTGCGCGATGGCTAGGGAACACTGCCCAACGCTGCCGTCACGTCGCGTTGATGTGCACAAGTCTTGCTTGAGTGCATGTCTATTCCCAAATGTCCTACCGATTAAATATTCTCCCAAGAGACCTGTCCGAAATACGCCTTTGGTCTCTGAGATAAACAAACCCACGCACTCCGTGGTTCCCATGTACCCACGACCTTCGCGCTCTATGTGCTCGCCCGTCCGCCCAATGTTCTCATCACTCGTCTCATTCATTCGTTGATACTTCGTCGTTTCATGGCTTCCGCGCGTAAACGTACCGCACCATCATGTATCCATGAACCCTCCGATTACCGATTACTTTTCGCATCGCCGCAAGAAACTGCGGGTATTCCTCCCTCGGCCAGTTCAGCACGTTATGCCAAAGATACAGCGTGTATCCTACGACGACGAGTCAGCAAGCGAACGAGAAAATGCGACGGCGTAGACATACCCTCGAGATCGTTTTCCAAAGTCAACCTGACGTACTCGCCCAGCTCAGAGAGCTTCCGATTATTGGTCCATCCTCCCACGGGTAGCTGCAGCCCAAACATTGTTAGCAGGTATCACCTCAAACAAATCCATCGTCGTACCTTGTAATCAAATATCCTGACATCCGTGAAGCCAGCCTCTGTGATACTTCTCTCCTGCAGCGCCTCCTGCTGAAGAAAAAACGTCCTCCCCGTTTCCGCGCCGCCTCTCTCGTACAGATCCGCCCACTTCTGGAGTGCAGGCTCGCTGTCCGTCGTTCCGTCATCGGAGTAGAAGTGTATGTCAGCCTCGCATGATTGGACCCAGCCACCGGGTGCACAGCAGCGATATGCTTCTTGAAAGAGGGCGGGCCAGTCTTGGACTGATCCAAACAGGTAGCGGATGTGGATGAAGTCAAAGTAGTTGTCTTTCCAAGGCCAGGTGAGAGTTGCATCTGCGATCTCAAAGTGAACGTTTGGAGGGACCCATTCGGGCTGCGTGGGTGAGAGGTCTGAGCCGATTACTTGCGCACTTGGATATGCATCTGCAAAGTCTCTGAAGACGTGTCAGTCAATTGAAGAGAGACGTGGGAAGGGAAACTTGCATTGCCCATATTCCAGAACCAGTTCCGACATCGAGAACTCTCTGAACATGAGGCGGTATGGGCGCCAAGAAGAGGTTGTTATCTAGCAGGATGGTGAGGTAGTGATGAGAGATGTCAACCGATTGAAGCTGCTGCTCGTCATTCGGCATAACATATTCACTAGCATAGCGATCGCTGTGATATGTTCTTCCCTGAATAGTTCTGTACTCAAGAATGCTCGCCGTCACCGAGTCCGGGTACATAAAACTGGCACTGAGCGGGATATGTGAGTTGAGCGTAATAACAAGACATACGAGATATGGACTAAACTCACGCATCGGATCCAAGAGCTGAGTCAATTTCATAGCGGTCAATATCGGAAGTATCCTACAAACACGGCAAAAAAGACACAAGATGTTAATTCTCAATGATTATTACTCTACAAGTTTTGACGCTTTATGTAAGAGAGGGAGGTTAGGTAGGGCACAACGCACCTCAGGGTCCTCTGCGGGGATGAGCTCAGCCTGAGGAGCGGGGGAAGATGGAGCAGCGGGGGCTGCAGCAGGAGGAGAGTCAGTGAGGAAAGAGGGCGAAGGAGTGGCAGTGGCAGTGGGGGTGTCTCGAAGTTGTTGGTCTGTCATGATATATCGCGATCCATGGGATTACTTGATACAGTACTTTTATGTGAGTGATATGGGGGGTGGGTGTATGCGTGTTGTTGGTTGAAGGGATGTTTGCAAAGAGTGGAGATGTTTCTGGACAGGGTATATCATTGAAGAATACCGACGGATGATGAAAGAAAAGAGAAGGAAAGAAAGTGGGAAAAGGGAAGGGAAAATGAGTCTAGAGGTTAGAGCTAAAACTAAAGGTCGGTATAGCAAAAAGCAACCTTGATTAAAGAACAAGTCAAGGCCAAGGGAAAACGAAAGATCAGAGGCAAACACAACCCAACCGACCCCTCCTTCGTCTGCCTTCGATGGAACCCAAGGTAATCAAGACAGACTAGACTAGAGCCTTGGGCTGTGAACCAAAAGTTACTTATACTTTTGCTCTGTTTGCTGAGGTACAGTAGATCCCGTCGCTCCCGTAAGCGGTGTCTCAGTACCGTAAGCTACTAATGTTCAGTGGGGGGCTGCTTTTAGTCTAGTGCCCTCTTGCCTCAACCTTGATCGTTACATCACATCAACCTCTGATCATCACTCGTGATAGCTTCAATGAAACTTTTTTATCCAATCAATTCAAGAGCGTACAGCGCTCGTTCGTGGCGAAACCTAACAAAAACGCCTGATCCTACTTGTCCCCCAGCATCGCGAATGCTAACCCCGTACCAGCTAGATCTAGTATTTCTCGCCCAAACAACTCCTTTCATTACGTTCTCGTGAGCTGCTTCCACCATTCAAGGTAGATTGACTCTTCATCATATTCTTCTTGCATGGACTCACACCAGCTGCGAACATCATCCTGCAAGTCAGTTCGAACCCCGTCCTCAGTAAAAGCTTCCAGCATCTGCCGACACCACTCGTCCACATCAATGTCGTACCAAGGCTGGACCTTATCACGATCAAAATACCCCAGTATGAACTCGATCTCATACCCATGGCATTTCTGCCAGAAAAACCTTCTATTCTCAGAGAAGTCGGTTTCACTGATCTTCTGTTTCGTCAGCTTAAGACGTCTGCATGCATCAGACCACACGAACCACATATACCATGGATTCCACCTGGTATCAATAGCGAACTCATGGACACGCCCAGGTCCATTTCGAATAATTGTGCCGTTTATATCGTACAGTAAATCGTACTCGTTGGTGCAATAGGGCCGTACTGCCTCACATAGCGTCACCCACGAGCGCTTGAACTGCGCCGGCCTTCCGCGCCTTGTCGCAGAAATTTGAGCTGTGATGATGTACAGAGCCCCGAGTATACTCTTAAGCAGAGCCTCCTCAACCACGTCAACCATCTCGTACTCGACCATGATGTCGAGCTTCTGCCGGAAAATGTCAGCGACTTCTCCATGATACGATGCCTTCCAACGGGTCGCCGATGTGCTGTGCAAATCAGCATGAAGAGTTCCGATGAGTGTACCAATGGAACTAACGCCCACCCAGTCATCATCCCTTCCAGGCCTCTTTCCCTTACAGGTCTTCTTGAGACCCTCTGGACACTCGTCGTACAATGTCAGTAGGCTGACACCTCGACTGGCATACTCCTTCAAAATCAACTCCAGCAGACGAGGCGGGATGTGCGACTTGAGTGCCAGGTCTATCGGAGACTCCGTGAAATAAGTCTCCGTTATCGCACCGTCGACAAAAGGGTATGGGTGCGTGTCCGCCCAGTCAGACGCCGCATGGTAGAACGGGACCACGTCGGTGGCTAACACGCTGTCGAGGGAGTTGGATCGAGTTGGGTTCGGAAAGCCATGGCTACTCAACAGCTCAATCATGTTGAGGTACATTTCAACTCCAGGTCTACCAATGTTAATTTGGAGTTGCTTCAGGAGTCGTGTGGGCATATGTCCAAGACCCATATCCAGTCGTTCGTAACGAAAACCGTTGAACGATTCACTTACCAAGTTCGCTTCCGCGTCAGCACCCTTCTCAAGGAGCCACTTCAGAGCTTCGTAGACACTTACCCGAATTCTGTTCTGCAGCTGTTCGCTTCGCCGACTATCTGGCCGCTCGTCCAAGTTGAGGAGTAGAGCATCAATTGGTCGATACTCCCTCCACGACGGTCTTACAGGCCAGGTTATTTCGACCGGTGCGGCGCCGTGTTCTTCACAAAGACGCATCATCGGCACGTAGGCCGACTCAACAGCCCGCCGAAACACTCTAAAGTCTTTAGCGCGGAATACATACGAACGGGCAATCCGGTGCATATGCGTGCAGGTCAGGGTCAGCCTACATAAAGTGTCCACGTTGGTATCACCGCCTTTGTCGGTTATGTCGACGATCAGAGCTTGAAGCTCTTCCGGCAGGCCGAGAAGAGTGTTGCGCGGGATAGGGCCAGAGCCAGAGCCCGAGGCGGAAGTAGGTGAGTTTTGTTGTGAGGACATAACTGTGGTTGCACGAAATACTTTAGAGATGATGGTTTCTGAGAAGGAAGATGCTGTTCGGGTTTCTTGAAGTGATGAGAATATGTAAGTGAGGTTTGATCTCTAGTTGATACTGCAGATGAGTGCCACTTTATACTCGCAAAGACGAACACCTTTTGACAGGAACATAGTGAGAAACTGGGACAATGAATGCTTTTCGCTACATCAACTGCATTATAGGATTGAATTGAGGAAGAAAGGATTGTTTGTCATTGAACATGACAAGCGACTTTAATCAACAATGAGCTTTCGTATTGTCACCCCTGAGTCTTACGGTTTATTTATTTATTTGTTTCTTTGCATGATTGTTTGTTTGCTTTAATTTACACCGGCATAACATGTCAGAGGACAAAAGGTGTCTCGGACCTCATGTAAGCATGTGTATGAATGTGATCAATAAAATCAGTGCCTGCAGATTGACGACATCCAGCATAGAGATTCTGTTCAGTCTTGCACTCTCCGGAGCAGTTACTCTTCCCCATCTCAACTAACTGATCATCGTTAGTTCTTAATCAAGTACCTATCGTTCTAGGAACATATAAATCGGCCAGCTTCTAGTCGTTATTTGTTCTTCCGCTATATTATTGAGTAGCTGGACATACCAGGATCTGGTATGAATAGCAGAAATGAATGGACGAAGAGCAAGCCGAGCATTAAGTGCTGACGGGTCGCTCCTGAGGTGGCATTTTGTCACATAGTAAGAGGGAAAGACTATACGAGTTCTCATTCATATTTCGTTACAATCTAACTCAAACTGACGCCCCAATTCCATAAACTACTTGAAACACCAAAATAAAGACAACGTACACTTACGTGGCAAGGAGTAGGACTATCCTCAAAAGTCATGAGATAGCGACAACCCCCCTTTGTAAGCTCCCAGCCAGTCAATTTCCCTCTCAGAAGAACATTCCAAGCATCTAGAGGCATATTTACCCAGTCAGCTTCCGTGTTATCCTCGAACCTGGAGGGATCAAGCTTATGCCGAATGTCTTTGATGATCCACGTTCGGGAACGGGCTATATCGTCAGGAGGATCCCACCCTCTGGGGCGAAGGAACTCATGTCTACCTGAGCAAGATGCTGTGTCACTCAAAACATCTCCAGGGGTTGTGATGTAACCCCCACAGATGTAGCTGATTGAAGTGCAAAGCTCACGCCAGCACCATGTGCCATCGCGATCAAAGTCGAGGCCTCCGTTCTGTCCGTGCCTTTCTTCCACCCTCCGTAGAGCCTTAGCGATATCTTTAAGGACTGATTGCTCTTTGCTATTAATAAAGTCATACTCCCACATCAATTTTACCTTGGCCTCAAAGGTATCGCCAAAGTAGCTGGGGCTCTCTCCTTTGAATATCCACGGCGAAAAAAAAGTCGTCGAAAAGAAGACTGAGCAATTCGTCGATGGTGGTATATCGCTGCCTGAGGTCGTAATACCCTGTGTTTCCCTTAAAAAGGTTGGGAGGTAGCTGCTGTTCAAGGATCGCTCTCTTCAGGTGGACCTCGAATAGAAATGGCGGGCAAGCTGATTGTAGCACCATCTCCATCGGAGAAGCCCAACTCGAGTGGAGAAGTGGTCGGTATTTCGAACGGACTTCTTTCTCGCGAGCAATCCTCCGTGGAAAATCAGATGGCAACTCGAGTCCCATGTTGATAAGGAACTTGATCACCAAACAAATACCGCGATGGTAATCTGCATCTCTTGCCGTTGAAAGCCTGGTCAGCAAGACTGGGGGTAGAACGGAGGAAGTTGCAGAACCCTCATCCCATCTGAACTGGCGCGCACACAAAGACAAAGAGTATCAAAGACTTTAGACATTGGTCACACATGGACTCATTGTGTCTTTCGACGTGAGGCCGTGAGAGGACCGGCTGTTCTGTTAAGGGACCTGTTCCAGTTGTCAAGAGCCAAGCCCTTCTTGAATCTGACTTTGATTGATTTGGCCAAGAGTTAGAACGACCATGAACTCAAGTGTTGTTTCTAATGTTCTCGTCTGTCTACAGTTTGTTGTTGGGACTGGAAAACAAAGAAAACGGACACGTCACGTATGCTACACTGATAGATATAAACCATGACAAGGACATTTCACAATTCGTCTAGTATTGCAGAGAAGTTTTCAAAGGAACACAGTGAACGACTGAGACGTGTACCGAAAGTGCAAGGGCAGCCAGTCGCTTTACACATAGGGTTAAAGCAACTACTAACTTCTTGGTGATCTTGAAGGACTTAACCATGAGTTTTAAAAAGTAATCATGGTGCTAGGAGTTCACTTGGTGCTACATCTGAAGTCCCATGAAACATTAAAGATTAGTAAGAAAAGCGATTTGTAACCCCTGAGGACATATCATGTAGCAACAATTTCGCCTTTCAACCCGCAGCAAAACTTGGATTTCATCTTCCTTCGGATTGATCGTCTTTTGGGAGATCTTTTGCTCCAGCGGACACTGTCCATCAGTATAGTTTGACCCTCCTAACTCCGCTGTTCATCCTTCCCATATCGTCCTTCGAGGTGTTCCATTCTCGACAATAGAGGCTGTCCATCCATAGCTGTGGTCTGTTGGTCTGTGGCGATTCATTCCAGTAATCTCATCCTCACTGTTGCTGAGTATTTCAGTCTGTCGATAGTGCACTACCTTCAACGATCGAACGGGCATACACCCATGGCGGAGGAGATACCTTTCTTCCTTGTTCGTCAGCCCCTCCCTTTGATCCTCAAGGTCTTTCTCCAGCTGTAAACCAGTGATGGAGAACTCGACCATGGCCATTAGAAGGAGCCTGTAGTGTTGGGGGACCTGGCTCCAGGCGCCTTCGTCCAGATCGATCTCCAAGGTGACTTTGGGGTTTCGTAGCATGCTTGAACATCTGCGAATAATGTAATAGTCTCAGTACGGTTTCTGCAACCGGATAGTAGCATGGAACGTGAACCCAAGCTCATCAAACAGGACAGAACATGCATGGCGAAGTCTGCGGAGATCTTCCCACTCAAGAGAATCATCTTCCGCTATGAGTAGAATGATTTCAGGGGGCAGTCGAGGTCGAAGGCTTTGGTTCGTGTTGCGTATCACCGACATGTTGCTACTTGGAGGTAAATGTGTGCAGGCTTGATGTCAATTTCTCAAAGATTTTGGCTTGGGTAAAGTCTCTGCAAGTTACTATTGCTTGAGATAGCAGTCCACAACTCTCAATTTATACTCATATCTCAGGCTCCTTAGTCCGTTTTCCGCTTCTGTAGAATTGCATGAAAGTACTAAGAAGCAGACTTATTGAACTTACCTATGAACAAGGCCATTGGGCTCACAATATGGTCTCTGATCTGTAGGTATTCATAGAATAAATACAATCGGTTGCTGAGAACTTAGCATACCAAAAACTCACTCACCAGCGCAACTCGGGGGTTTCCGAAACAAGAACTTTCTTTTCAATTTTGATCGAGGCTATTCTTTCAAAACTATGAACACATCATTTCTAGTTACTAGTTACTACTGCTGTTGGCAGAGAATACCATGCAGGAGTTGCGTTCCACTCTACTCTAGGTGACCAGCTCCAAGCTTGTGGATGCTTTTCAGCCCCCTCGATAGACTCATATCAACTGTTCTTCATCACGAATTCTCCAATAACTGTCGAAATTCAACCTCGGTACTTCAATTGGTCTTTGCTAAGTTTAAATAAGGAGGAGAAAAGAAACAAAGAGAAATGTGCACATGGCCACGATCGTTGCTATACCATCTCTAACAATGTCATTTTACAACAAAGAAGTACTCGAATCGCACAATAGACAGCTTAGAGGTGGCCTAAGCGTGAAAGGGGAATTAGTCAAATCTCAATAGATACCTACCCATGTCTCAAACGCTTCAGTCTATTGCCCCGTACATAAGAACCTCCTTTACAAAAGAACTTTACAAGATAGAGTCCTAATGGACTCTTAAGCATGGTGATAAACACCCCCCCCTGGTTTCCAATTAAATTAGGGCACTCTCACCATAAACTTCACAGACTCTTTAATAACCATTTACTGGTTATCTTTGTAGGGAACTTCAGGGCGTTTTACACAACCGTTTTCTTTTTCAATTTATACTACTACAAAAGCTAATGACCTACGGTTACTGGGTTACTGCTGCTGGGAGGAAATACTTCGGGCGAGTTGCTTTACGACCTGCCACCACTCGATCATCGTCATGGCCAGTTGAGGATGTAATCCCAAGCATCCAGGGGCATTTGAGCCCACTTACGTGTGGATGGTCTCTGCCCATGTAGCTCAATATCTTCGGTCTTTTGCCCAGACTCAAGAGCTCTCTTCTCAAGGACCGTTCTCCTCGCATGCGCCAGTTCGCTGGGAGGGAACCACCTTCTACTGAGGTAGGGGTGAATCATCTGTACGTCTCCAGGACTGGTGAAGTGAAGATCCACTGTTCGCTTTCGAACATCCTCATCAGAGATATAGCTAACTGCCATGCATAGTTCATACCAGCACCATACTCCATCACGCTCAAAGTCAAGACCACCTTGGCTTTCCTTTCTGGCATCAATCTTTCGCAAAGCTGCGAGAATGTCCCGAAGCATGTACAGCTCAAAAGCATTGGCGCCCTGATGTTGAGTCAGTAAGCAGATCTTTGCTTGGAGATCATCGCTCATACTACGGGTACTGTCACCCTTGTAGATCCAGGGAGCGAACATGTCATCGAACAAGATGGAGAGAAGTTGCGAGATAGTTTCCAATCCCTTGAAGTATGGATCCCATGCTTCCGAATGATCGAAAACGAGGCCCTCATCGTTGACCTGTCTCAAGTAGAGCTCGAGAATGGAGGGTGGGCAATTAGTCTGCAGCAGAGCCTGCAGCATGTTTGGGCGATTATCCCTGGCTAAAGGAAAATAAGCTGGCCACGTTCCTCTCCTCCAAAGTCTCCTGTCCGGATGAGGGATTCTCAAACCCTTACTGTAGAGGAAATGGATGACGTCGCAGATACCTTGATGATGTGCTTTGTCAGTAGCGGTCGGAAGCATAGATAGAAGAGCAAACGAGAAGCAAGGAAAGCCCATGCGGACCAGAGAGGGTAGCTTCATAAAAGTGAAGAGCTCACACCCCTGGTCCGACAGCCATTGCCAAACCTCGATGAATCTCTCTGCAGAAAAGTTACCTTCATAGAATCCTAGTGTAACAACGTCGCCGGGTCCGTGAAATCCGTCGCCCCAGATATTCCAATGCCAACACTCCTGGTAGTCGTCTTCCGTATTGCGTCGGTACAGGCCGTATCCCGGCTCAATGAGACCCAAAGGACCATCGGACAGGCTCTTCCGACTGCACTGGGTCGGCACGGCGCCATGCTGAGCACAAATAGCTAGCGTATCAAGATCACCACGAAAGCAAGCCATTCGAAAGACGCAATAGTCTCCTCCCTGGTACATGGGCTCGCGAGCAAGGTGGGATAGGCGAGATGATGTACGGCGAAGGTTGTAGTAGTCCTTCCATTCCAGATAATCCTTGTCGAGAATCTCAAGTAGAATCTCAGTTGGAAGATTAGGCAGAGCACTTTGCTGTTGGTAATTCGTATTATTAGATGGGGATGACATGCTGCTAGAGTAAAATGTTGAAAGTGTAAATCGGGTTGTACGGAGTGTAGTTTTTGCTACTGTCGTGAGCTGTACTTCAATACCATCGCTTCAGGTTCAGAAAGACGCAATATATACCCATATCTTGGACTACGCAAACTCATGTTCGAGATAACTTACAGAGGCTTCATCGACCAAGGCAATAAGTACGTTCTAGTGTTTAGACAAAACCTACCCGAGAGTTGATGAACAACCTGCTGGCTCTCAGTCCGTTCTCTACGGTGAAGATATTCACAGATATACACCAGACATTTGCATACCAAAAATGGTAGACGAACAGGGCAATTTAGCCAAAGACAAGCTTATGTTCAGTCAAATGGCTAAAACACCAGAGCTTAGATAAAGAAAATCATCAACATGAAACACACTCACGAGTCAAGAACCAACAGAGCTAAGAACGAAGCTATGAGCCACGCTTGAACAGCCCCATCACCACATGGGCCTAGTACCGCCCCTCCTTTTTCCACCTGATTGTCAAACAAAACCTCACCAGAAGCCCGAGCTGAAAACACAGGACTTGTTTCTGTTTATCAGCAGCTAGTGAATCGGAGGCCTGAAGAAAATGGAATGGTCAAGCACGATATGTCACCCTAAAATTAAGCTATCGATAGATAGCTGTTTAGACTATTTGTTTAGAGTACCTGTCACAAAGAGGCTAAATCTAAGTTCTAGAATACTTCCGGATAGTGACATTACGGATATGCATAGAGTTAACGTTGCAGCTACTAATCAATCATATTAGAACCCTTGGCACAGTGATAAATGAAGGACCTTCCATCTTGGGCTCTCCTTTAGCCGGCCGAACCACCGCATCGGATCCGGACGCCCCATCTACCGAAGCGCTCCACTCTGAATACGCGGGATCATGATTTCAGAATCATCCCATCTTGCTTACATCCATAATCCATTTATCTCTACGGAGTACACAATCTAAACAAAAGGTCAACCAAGAACAACACCCTGACACTGGGAATATTAACATTGGATAGGGGGGCGTGGGCTCTACAGATAACCCACCGCGCCGAAACATCGACGGAATTCCCACGAATCATATCCCGGACCGCTTCCGAATAGGGCAACATGGGCCGGGAGGGTCCGTGGCTCGATGAAGCATTACACCCCGAAATAAGGCTGTAATCAATCGTCAACTTCGCCGAATTCCCGTCTGCCAAGGGGGCTTTGTCCGATGCTAGTATGATACCTTGTAATTATCAAGACTCCATAGGGTGGAGGATCAGGCTTGCTTGGCTTACACGATGGACTGAGATGGACAGTATATGAACTTCACGATATCTCACTCTCTCTCTGACTTGCTTCTCAGTATTCTCTCCTTCATTCTTTCTCATACAACCAGTAGCTGGGTCTCTGGTTTCTTCTTACAGTCCTCACTTACACATAACATACTGCCACTGTCACTCCCTATATCAACATGCCTTCTCTCTTCCAGACCCTCTTCGCGGTCGCCGCCGCTCTCCCTTCCGTCCTCGGCGCTCTTCCCACCCGCGCCGAAGGTTTCGGTTCCTCCACCACAGGAGGAGGCAACGCTGGAGCCGTCTACCCCAAGACCGCCGCTGAGCTCGTCTCCTACCTCGGCGACTCCTCCGCCCGAGTTATCTACCTCGACCGCACCATCAACTTTATCGGCACCGAGGGTACCGCTAGCGAGACTGGTTGTGCTCCCTGGGGAACCGGATCCAAGTGCCAGACTGCCATCAATCAGAACAACTGGTGTGGCAACTACCAGCCCAACGCCCCCAAGGTCAACGTCAAGTATGACAAGGCCGGCATTCTGGGTATCAAGGTTGGCTCCAACAAGTCCTTGATCGGCGTTGGCTCCAAGGGAGTCATCCGCGGTAAGGGTCTCCGAATCGTTGGTTCCAAGAACGTCATCATCCAGAATGTTCACATCACTGAGCTTAACCCTCAATACGTCTGGGGTGGTGATGCCATTACCCTCGACAACACTGACAACGTCTGGATCGACCATGTTACCACTTCTCTCATCGGTCGTCAGCACATTGTCCTCGGAAACAACGCCTGCAACCGTGTCACCATCTCCAACAGCAAGATTGATGGTACCACCAGCTGGTCTGCTAGCTGCAACAACTACCACTACTGGGGTCTCTACTTCGCCGGCTCCAACGATCTCGTCACCTTCAAGAACAACTACGTCTACCGAGTTTCCGGCCGTGGCCCCAAGGTCTCCGGCAACACTCTCCTCCACGCCGTCAACAACTTCTTCCACGATGTCCCTGACCACGCTTTCGAGATCGACTCTGGCTCTGTCCTCGCTGAGGGTAACATCTTCCAGAACGTCAAGTACCCCGTTGACTCCAAGGGTTACCAGGGCCAACTCTTTGGTGTTCCTACCTCTGGCTCTGCTTGTGCCGCTTCTCTTGGCCGCAACTGTCAGCTCAACGGCTTCGGCAGCTCTGGTACTCTCGGTGGCACCAACACTGGCTTCCTCAGCAACTTCAAGGGCAAGACCATTGCTAGTGCTTCTGACTACAACAGCGCCAAGAGCGTCATGACCTCCGCTGGCTTCGGCATGGCCTAAACGAAACACCTTGTTTGAGATGAGGGGTTGATATAATATCATATCTGGCAGCATGTCACTTCTTTGTACATAGTATCTTTACATATCTTGTCTGGTCATACATATAATAGGCCTTTTTCAATATCAATAACATATCTTTGACTTAATCACGTTGTCACCCGAGCTGAAGGTTATTGTGATAGAATGACAATGGTGAAAAAAGACTAAATCCAGATGTTAACACCTTACAATGACCAGTCCATAATGAAATCCATCGCATTCCCAATGCTCATAACTCAGTAGCCCACCATAAAACAATTAACCTCTTGAAATGTAAACACCAAACAATGCAGACCCTCGAATCAAGGGCTCATCGAATGTACTACGTATGATGTAGTGTATGTTCATCCAGTATTAACAGTCCATGTAAATGCACATTCTCCCCAAACAACTACTCAACCCCTTTCTCACCAACCAGCAACTCATGCTGGGAATGCCATGCCCCTCGTTGATCTACCGATCGTCTTGTAGCTCTGGTATTTACCATCAGCTCCCATGACATCGAATCGCTCCATGCCCATAGCATCATCCGTATATCCACTGAAGTAATAGCCAATGACGACAACCAAGTAGGTCAACATAAGAATGCTACCCTTGAAGTAGTTACTCTTTCCTTCACCGTACATGTAGCTCAACAAGAACACGCACAGAATGACCGTGACTAGATCCCACTGGGGGAAGAGAAGCGAGAAAGTATACAACGCCGGGTCACCACCCTCGGGGACACCTGGCCAGAAGGCCGAGTAGAAGACGAGCGCGGGGATCTGGAGCAAACACACTTGCAGAGCGTAAGCCGAACCAATCTCCATGGAAAGGGCGATGTTTCCGTTCATAGCGAAGGAGATGGCGTTCTAGAGCTGGTTAGCAATTATCTGTCAAATAGGGAACAAAACGATTTACCAAAAACTCAGTAGTGTTGGGAACAAGGGCGAACAAGGTAATACCAAGGAACTTTTGGTCAATCGAGAAGCTTTCCAAAACAACATCCACAGTATCAACCAGAATTTCAGCGATAATGGCATACAAAACGGTTGCTCCGAGAAGGATGATGGCACTCTTGGCACGACTCCAGTTGGGCGCATCATGACCGCCATGTGCTTGGTGAGCTTCGGTAGCAGGGCCCTCAGTCTCGGCATGCGTGTGGGTGTGTTGACGGCTCGCTGAAGGACGAGCGCCCGGAGCATGAGTGGGGGGCACAGTTGATGGCTTTCGCGACATGCGTTCGCGTGATGCAATCGTCGCAGCCGCGGCAGCAATCTCAGTCACCTCACGTTGGAGGATCTTATTGTCGGCATCGCTTAGACCAGGAACATGAAGAGCAGAGCGAGACTGCTCACCGCCGCTGGATTTAGGAGGTACAACATGGGGAGTCGAAGCTGAGCCATTAGCAGGGGCGGTCTGTCCGGTTGTAGAGCTCTGGCGAGAGAGGTCTTCTGTGTAACCAGACTGCTTAAGGGACTGGCCCAGGATACGCTTGTAAAGTTGAGTATCGCGAACATCAGCACTACTGGTCTCAGCGGTGTTTTGAGAGTGAGTATGAGGATGGCTGTGAACTTGAGAAGTTCGAAGACTGGACGAATGCATATGCTCTTCGTGTCGCTTCTCCTCAACCTCGGCATTCCAAATGACAGCAGCGTGAGTTCGGAGAGTGAACCATAGACCAATCAAGTATGAGAAGAACAACATGGCTGCTGCCATGTAACAGTAAGGACGAACAGCCTCCAAGTAGAACCTGTCACTAAGTGAAGGAGCTTGGCTAAAGTAGCAGCGTCGACAGTCTCTGTTTTCGCCGGTGTTGTAGTCCTCACAGTCCATGCAGTTGAGCTCGTGGGTTCCGTAAATCTGATAAAACAGAGTAGGGCCAAAGGCGCCAACAATAGCGAACAGCAACATTGTCGAGGTCACACCCGCAGACCTGGCGTTGAAGCGCTGCGTCTTTCGCTTGATAGCACCGAAGCACATGGAAATACCTGGCAAGAAAAGGATACCTGCGAAAATACTTCCCACAATACTTCCCTCGACGAGCTGTCCCTTACCTTGAGTAAGGGCAACACAGTAGAGGAACACTTCGACAACAGTTGCGAAGAAAGCGTTGATGGCAGCACCCACACCCATCGAAGACTGAGCTGAGATAGATGCAACAGCTTGCCCGATGAAGTAAGCCAGAGGGATGATAGAAAGGAGTCCAGCACAGAAGAGGAAGGCCGGAGATGTAATGAATCCTTCAACATGGAAGATGCCCTCAAGGACAATCCAATCGGCGATAACAAAGACGACGACAACCATGAGGTTGATGAGGAAGATATTGGTACCATCAACAGTGTACTTCCAGTATCGAGTTCCTACAGCACGGTATGTGCAGAGGAGGACTGAAGAGCTCGGGCCATCGTCTTCACGAATATATCTAATATCGGTCTCAAAAGACAAAGCCAGGGGATGTCGTCGAAGGTGGTCAAACAGCAAGAATGTAGCCTTGCCCATGGGAATCCAGAAAACCAAGAACCAACAGATACCGGATACAAGGAGGAGCGAAGGCGAAATGAGACAGTAGAAGAAGATGAAGAAGATGACACGGCCAATATTCCATTGGCCACGTCCAAAAAGCCGTCTCTTGATTCGGGGAGGGAGCTCCGCGGGTTCACCGCGTCGTCCACGTCCAAGCAAGCTCTCCGTCTCGCTGGGCTCAGAATCGATACTTCTTCTCGAGCGTCCGACAATCGAGCGATTACGATCGGGTCCAAAGAACAATCGGCCGTACTCGAGGTCTCCGCTTTGCCATTGCTCGTATTCAGAAATGCTGCGTCCTTCATCTTGGTCCTCGTCCATGTAGGTCTCGTCCTTTTCCAGACGGACAAACTTGCCAAAGGGGTAGAACAGGTATCCTGCGAGACCCCATAGAACTCTTCCATACTCTCTCCCACTAGGAGCAGCAGAAAAGAGCAGGCATACGATGGCGCCAATAGCTGCAAACGAGGCCAACCACCAACCAAATAGGAGGGTCCAGAGCAAATTGAAAGCGAGAAGCCAGCTGCTCACCCTTCCGCCAGGCGCAGAATGAATATCTGCTTGTGCAAACTTCTGAATTGAACGATCCTTCTTGTACAATGCTGGCTTCCATACACGGATACCGAAAGGGTGAGTCTGGTTGATGGCCTGCTGTCTGTCCTTGAGGGTGAAGCTCTCGGCTTCACTGACGTCGCTATCTGAGTCGTCCTGGCCCTCGACTGGAGTAGTCTCTTCTTCATCCGCTTGTGCTTCAGCAGGGCTCTCGGTCGATTCGCCATTATCGTCGTTGGTGTCGTCATTTTCATCGTCTTCATTCGTGTGCGATTGAACTCGAGAGAGTTGGGTCGAGAGCTGAGGTCTACGACGATATGATTGTTGACGTTCGGCGGCATCGGCTTCTACCTCGTGTACATCGTCATCGGCTGAGAAAACACCGCCGCGATAAGGCGTGTTCGAAGATGGGCGTCGAGGCATTGGTGGCTTTCGTAGTCGAGTGGCGGATCGCATTCTCTCGGGGCCTCTCGAAGGACGCGAAGATTGGGTGGCGCGAGCCGAGCTGCGCTCTTGAGATGTCTCTTTTGATTGTTGAGCTGAACCTGAAGCAGCTGGACCGCTTATCGAGCCTAGGAATATTTAAAATTAACCCCGGTCTCTCGCCAAGAAAAGGCATAGAGCATGGAACCTACCATAACCCTCTGGTCTCCGCCGCACAGTGTCAGTGGACTGGAAGCTCTCTGACAAGCCCTCTGCTTCGCGAAGGACGGCAGATTCGGCCTGGGCAAGCGGATGACGCGTATCCGATGGAGATGCATTGCCAGACGAGTCGCCAAGTTGATGCCCAGTCGACGAGCTCTCCCGTCTCGAGGGATCCATAGTAGAACAGTGGTACTGCAATCAATGGTCGAGTAATAGGCGATTTTTATCACAAGAAACTTTTGTTTGATGCAAAAGGTGAACAAACAAGAGAAAGGCAATAAATAACAAGCTCACAAATGCGATCAGACGTAAGCTGTACCTATCTCTATACTTGAGAAAAAGAGGGAATGCCGAGCATGCCAATGTCACGATGCAGCGCCGAGAAAGTCGTACAGACGATGCGACGCGATGATCAAAACGGCCCAAGCAACCAAGAATCGCGATGAGACGAAGGATTGGGCAGCGGGATAGGCAGGACTGGACTGTGCTCAGTTGGGTTTGAAAATTGAGATGAGCACAACTGAGACGAGCTGGAATTTGTTTCTTTTCTGGACAAGGTTAAGAGAGAGGGAGAGAGGGAGAGAGGGAGTTGATGAGGGAAAAGAGATGGACGGAGTCTCCGAGCAAGCAAGTAAGTCTCTGGTAAAATGATGTTACTCAAGCTGCAGTGAGCTTTCCAAGAAAGCGCAACAGACTGCGCAAAGAAGGAATCAAGGCAGAGAGCGCCAGATAAATCGTGAAGGCTCACAATTGACTCCTGTTATTTTACGGGGGAAGAAGGAATGGGTTTTCAGGTTCCGTTAGCTGAACACAAAGAAAGTTTACTGTAGTCTACATACAGTACTGTATCCAACTCAAAATCGATGGATCACTCTCACAAATCGACTCTGGCTATGTACATAATAAGATGATAAACAAGCTAGCCCATCGACATCGACAGAACCAACCCCTAGTCTAGCTCCTTTGCCTGGTCCACCTTAGCCAAGCTCGCAGCTCGTGATCAACCAACCTTCCCCATGGCAGCTTAGTGTGTCTTATCGCACCCTGCGCGTGTTCAACCTCGTCCAATGATTCGACGTCATTATGCATCCCCAGGGTCTTGGTTGGTAGCAGACAGGCGGCTCTTTCCACGACAGTTGACTTGATCAACAGAGGGGTGCCGAAGGTAATCGATGAGATGTCCGAATTTCTGAGAATTCCGAGGAAGATCATGGGCCAAGAGGAGAGATTCATCCGCTTTAGCCGGGTGCTGATCAATCTTCTTTCGCAAACCATATCTTGATACCTTAACAGCCGATGTCATGTCAGCTTCGATGAGCCTTGCATCAACTCCTAAGCGGTCTAGTGTGTCTCAGTGGGGGTAACACGGCAGAGAGCGCTGTGGATGGTGGAGTTCCACTATGAGTGGCAGCCATGAGTCTGTACACTTGACGACGTTGTAGACCGTATGAGAACTTGACACAATGAAACTGCCCTTGAAAGACTCGATATTTCACACAGAGACCCGATATGCAAAAGGAACCACACTCGGCCACCACAGGCCATAAACTTAATCTCTCACACTGTTAAAGAACACACAATATGTAATTCTCGGCTGGTTCCATCACAGTGGTCCCAACCAAACCTTCTGTAAAGCTTACCCTACACCCGTAGTCGCCCGGACGACGGCACAACATAACGCCGACCTTGGAGGGCAGCTCCCACCTGCTTGGCCCGTGCACTCATTCGCTCTGGAGGATTACGAGACAAGCTGTAGCCTTGTCATCGAGCTTCAACCTCATCGCAAACCATCACCAACACACCCCCGACACGCATTACTATCTCCGCCTCCACCCCGAACCCGTGAATCTGGCAATTCGTGCCAAAACCTACATATCTACACCCCCGAAAAATACCTATCAGCTCGTTTCCCTGACGTCAAGGGAGCTTCGCCAAACATGGCGCTCGACGAGTACTACCACAACAAGATCGAGGCTATGAAGCTTGAGATCCTTAAGGGACAAGCCGCGCTTCGTCGTCTTGAAGCTCAGAGAAATGACTACAACTCCCGCGTGCGATTGTTGAGGGAAGAGCTGGGTCTGTTGCAACAGCCTGGTTCCTATGTCGGAGAAGTCGTCAAGGTCATGAGCACCAAGAAGATTTTGGTCAAAGTCCACCCGGAAGGCAAATATGGTATGCTCATCCAGTTCATCTAGCTTGGAATGCTCAATGCTAACGTTTCTCCAGTGGTCGACGTGTCGGATAGTGTCGATATCGGCAAGCTCACACCAGGAAAGCGAGTCACCCTCCTGTCCGATAGCTACAAACTCGAGAAGATGCTCCCCTCCTCCGTCGACCCTCTGGTCTCTCTCATGATGGTGGAGAAGGTTCCCGACAGCACATACGACATGATTGGTGGTTTGGACCAGCAGATCAAGGAGATCAAGGAAGTTATCGAACTTGGTCTCAAGCACCCCGAGCTTTTCGAGTCTCTTGGAATTGCACAACCCAAGGGTGTCTTGCTATACGGCCCCCCTGGTACTGGAAAGACACTACTGGCACGAGCTGTTGCTCACCACACTGCTTGTAAATTCATCCGAGTGTCAGGCTCCGAACTGGTCCAGAAGTACATTGGTGAGGGTAGTCGCATGGTGCGAGAACTCTTCGTCATGGCCCGAGAGCACGCCCCATCTATCATCTTCATGGATGAAATCGACAGCATTGGTTCCTCACGAGTGGAGGGTTCTTCAGGAGGAGATTCCGAAGTCCAGCGAACTATGCTTGAGTTGCTGAACCAGCTCGATGGTTTCGAACCTACTAAGAACATCAAGGTCATCATGGCCACCAACCGTCTCGACATTCTCGACCCTGCCCTCCTGCGCCCAGGACGTATCGACCGAAAGATCGAGTTCCCCCCGCCCAGCGTCGAGGCCCGAGCGGATATTCTCCGCATTCACAGCCGCAAGATGAACCTCACCCGTGGCATCAACCTCACCAAGATCGCGGAAAAGATGAACGGGTGCTCTGGTGCTGAGCTGAAGGGTGTGTGTACGGAAGCAGGCATGTACGCTCTCCGAGAGCGAAGAGTGCACGTCACACAAGAAGATTTCGAGCTTGCCACAGCAAAGATTCTCAACAAGCACGACGACAAGGAGGTGTCTCTCGGCAAGCTCTGGAAGTGAGAAAACTGCAACAAGGGGCGTTCTTTTATTTATCCATATTCTTGTCGTCTCTGCTGCTGGTTAACCTGCTGGGTTCGCAACAGAGCCTGGTTGTTCATAGATGGGTTGGGTCATGACAGCGGGAGGGGAGTTGTAAGGATAGAAGATTGTACCATAATGGAAACAACGATCTCAAGCGACACAAGTATGATCTTTCTAATATGTGAAGTTTGTGCATATATCACAAGTCAGTACATGTGAATGATAGCCACATAATAATCCGGTTGGTTTCTGGGTGAGTTTGACCGGGCAGGGTTCATATGTGACTTTTGAGAGGCCGATGTTTGGGACAGACATAGCATTGATGAAGTCTGTCTGATCTTGATCTTACTGGCCCGTGTCTTGGAACTTGGCTCCTGTGTGTTCCAACTTGAGAGCTGTTGAATACGCTTCTCTTCCTGGTTTGCTTCCAAACACAAAGTCATCCATGTCAGCTTCAGGATTCTCCTCGACAAGAGCACAGTTGCTTCGGTGGGAATCCAGTGTGGTGACCTCGTCAATCTAAAGAACAGACTTGTGGATAGATATCGTCGACTCAAACTTGAACTATTGAATATCACGCTTAGAACAAGGGCTTATGATGAGTTTAGGGCTTCATATGGCGAGTTTATGATGATGGAACCTAAGCTCTGGATATACATCCTAACTCTTGTCTAACGTTTATGAGTTTGGCTGTGGCATGTGTACGTATCATGCGCTTTCAATAACAGCCACGGCAGTTTTGTGCAGCAGTTTCGGACTTCCTTCTCCCTTTCATATGATCTCAGACTGCATGTCAGTCGGATCGCCCTTGGTTCAACCGTCATCGCCGTAAGCCATGTGCTTTGCCCCCGGCATGGTGAGGCTGCCGCGATGCTGGAGGGAGGAGGGTTTCGACTCGTAAGCGAGCTCCTGGACGACATACAAGATCAGCTTGAAGTCATGGATATAAAGATATGTGAGGTGAGATTGGTTCCTAATAGTATGGTATTGGTGCGTCTGAATAAGATCGAAATTCTAGTGGTAGTATCTGCGTCGCTCTCGTATTGTAAATGGTCTTTTGACAGCGCCTGATGTTGGTATTGTGATGAAAGTAAGTAAATGAAGGAATACTGACATGGCTTGCCAGGTAGGCACAGTCGAAGATGCACGAGAGGTGATAGGAAGATCAACGGAGAAGTCGACGATACATGAGAGAGATGAATGTGAAGAGAGATGTATCCTAGAATTGAAGAATGATACCGAGAGATAACAGATAATAGCTATAGACATAAAACAAAGGGACGTTGACAGAGAAAACCTTTAGTACCTGGGTACCTAATTTACGCAGGGCTATGATTCACTGCGCACCAGTGTTGACATAACCGCCCTTTCGTTCCTTGAATCACTGACTCTCTCTATCTCTCTCCCGTATGAGTTATAAATCTAACAACAGATTGAAAGCATTCTTCATCCTCCTTAATCACTCCACCATCCTTTAATGCTTTAACCTACCACCGAATAGCCCATTTGACCTACATCATCGTCCGTGACTCTTTGACGATGTCCAGGCCATCCAAAGACGAGGCCGGGCTGAACACGCCCCCCCAAGAACAACAGCATCGAGAACATTGCACCCAAAATTGATGCAATCTTGGACGCCGATCAGAAGGTAGAAGCCCCAAAGCCACTGGAACAGGGGAACACAGTTCCTAACCGGGTGACACTCCCATACCGAGGACGACTGAAGCGGCACGGAAGCACGCAGGCGTCTCAGGCATCTCCACAGCCCAAGCGACCACGAAGACTTCAAATCCCTGTGACTGCAGCTGCTCTCCGAGAGGCCCATAAAGTGATAGAAGAGCTTGTCGAACAGGAAGTCCGTATTGTTCAGGGACTTTGGGACGAGGGTGAATGGGATCATCTTGAGAAGAGTTCCAAGGCTGAAGCCTTCCGCGACCCAAGGCGAGAAAATGAAAAGAAGCACATGAAACATCACCAGGAAACAAAGACGTAGGAGCTGACTGTGGGAACGCCGGAAGACGTCGAAGAGAAGAATCAGACAGATGATGCGGTGCCCCCCGAAACCGACGATATCCTCGATTTCAACATCAATATCTGCACTCGCCGAATCTCGAATGGTTCCGTTAGCATCCCAGATGCCGATAAAAAGATTGAATCGAAGACCTAACTATTCATTAGGTAACTCTGATCTCGCAGAAAGAAACATGGTACCAGTTGCGAAAGCTGATACAAAGAGATGAACGCCAACGACCTCATCGCCTGATTCCACAGTGAGGAAGATGGCGATAACGACGGCAGAATGGATGGCAGGCATGGCAGTGATTTGGATTTTGCGACGGGATGTACGGTGCATGTTTCCTGAATAGCATATGAACAAGTCGGCACCACTGTTCAGTCACTCAACGGCTAGATCTGACATGTAAATAGAGCTTACGTTCAATACTAATACACCCCGGGTTGAGTGAGCGATTCTTAATTGACAAGGTGGTAAAGCTTTGAAGACACATCAAATTGGGAGAATAGTTGTAAATGTATACTGTCGATATTCATGATCCTGATAAGCGACGCCGAGCATTATCGATATTCAAGAAGTCTGTATCTCAGGTTGAGGAGAAGAATCAAGCAGAGCAGCTAGCAATGATTATTTCGTCCACCTTGGATGAAAGCGACAAGGCTATTCTCATATCGGCCATGGAAGGGGTGTCAGATAGAGCTTGCGAGCGCCTAGAAACACAGACGAGGCTGGTGTGTAGCTTGGTCGTTGTTGGTATCTTCAGTAACACAGCTTCCAATCCCAAATACCTAGGAGCCAAGTAGATAATCCTTTTGGTTTGGCCACCATCGAGTCAACGACGAGAAGCGACAGGCATCATCAGGAGAGGCAAAGCAAAGTCGCCTACGAGTACTGACACTGAGCTCTCCAAGTTGTCACCCCATCACTGAACCTGGATGCAAGAATAAAAGGGGAATGTGCACATATATCCTTATGATGAGTTTATGCAACCCAGGCCTAAGCTTAGGGTTAGGTCCTAGATTATGATAAATTTGGTAGGTTTATGATGATGTGGTCTAAGAATTGCTCTCTTGTTGCACCAGTTGGTGGATGAGAGTCAACTTTTGCTCGCCCTTGCATCAACAAAACGGTGATTTCTGAAACCGCATACGGTGAATACGATAAACAGCTCATAACATCATGCGAATTGTCTCGAATAGCATCAGCTGGCCGATTGACTTTTCCCCAGTAGTCGCATGCCCTTGCGTCGGAGCCATCGCTCCGCTGACATCTGAGACATGGATCGCGTGTAAGTCTTAGTTTAGCCAAGGTACGATTTTCAGGGAAAAGCGAGGTTGGAAGCAAAAAAAAGTCAGCAGATGATGAGACCTGGCTAAAGAGTCATGCTGGGAAAAGGTAGTTGCCATGGTGCGAGGGGCAGCTTTAGAGATATGTTTCAGATTTGCACTTTGGAGTTGTTGGTGGAGGTGAGTTACTGCGTTTGTGGCTTGAGCTTATTACTGTGTGGTTGGTTTGACGACTCATGAGGGAAGCAGTTCTTGTCAGCAAGCTTTCAGCTCAGTATCGGATGTGACTTGTCGACCAAGAGGATATGGAGTATGCTTGAACCATCGCTCAGGAACTCGGGCTCACATTGCCAACAACATAAACACGGACCTTCAGCTTTCAGCAGGAACTGATGGGATCATTCAGATGACAAAACCTGGAGATATGCAAAACATGATATGACGTGAAGGCTTCGTATATGATGTTGAGTTTAGGCGTCTTACGGCTAGTTTATGACCCTAGAGCTCAAGGTTTGGGTCCCTGATCTCAATCCTCATTGAAGTTATGTAAATATACTCATAGTTTGGCATATAATTACATGAATTCTATGGAGACTAACCACCATTCCCTCGTTTTGCTGTACTATTGAGTCTCCCTACATGTCAGTGGCCAGCCATGGCGTTTTTAATCCTTCAAAACGTTCAAACTAACGATCAAGACGTGTCGTTCCGTCCCACTTGAGCTCTATCAGACGCCGCTCGGGGGCCCCGACAACTGCCAGAGTTTCAAGAGCTCGAGTCGCGTGTCACGCTAAACAGATTCATGCTCGAGTCTAGAACAGCAATCGAAGCTTGGTATTCCCATTAAAAACAGGTATTTCCAGCGCACGTGTATAAGTGCTTTGGTCAGCTGATAGCTCTACCGGTGAGACCCGATGCTTTTATTTTGCGATCAAGATGAAGATGACTGTTTGGGCATTTGATATGAGTTGATTCTCTGGCGGTGACAAGGATCGAGGATTGAGGGCTTGGGGTTGAATCGTGATCTTGATATGTATGTGTTTTTGGTGATGTACTTGTGACGGACTATCGAGTAGGTGGTTACGAGTCAGTTGGTCATCGGTGATGTAGTGACTCTGACGGGCCGAATTAGCTCTGGACCAGACAGGAACAAAGTGTACGATATAGACTAGCTTCTTCGAAAACATACAAGCTCAAATGTATAATCGTAGCATAGTATCGGAACAGTCCCTATATTGGATAGCTCTGCAATAGCTTTGGCTTGAATGACGCTGGACAACTGGGACTCGGACTGAGCACTCAAAACGGTACAAATCATTCACAACAGTCCACCATGACGTCTCTCATAAACATACGAAAAGTATCAACCGCAGAACAATATCATTCGGAGTGATTCTGTCCTCCCTGATTTTGAAGAACAAAGACTAAGGCCAGGGTACCACCCATCTCGAGGTTATTCAACCAGTCGGAACAGAGAAACCTCAACTCCCACATCCCACCCGAGTGGCTACCAAAGAGGCCATGTAATCAATTAAAACTGCAGTTATTCTTCCTGCCTTATTTAGAAACCAAACTGCCTCGTGTCAATACCGTCTTGCATGATCGACATGCCTGGACGCATCGACGGCAGGGATACTATGTCTTGACAGAACCACAACTGATTATCGACAATGATAGTTTCCATAAGAAAGAGGCTCATCGCAAGTCGACGATGTCATACCCTGTGTCTAGAACACACTGGCTTGTGCGTTGTTGCTCAGCTGAAGCACAGCCTGAGCATCGAGAACGGTCCATCATACGTCACTGAGGTAGCATAGGCCTCTATTGCACAAGGCGCACAAGGCGTTCGGGACTCAGTCAGACTTCAGTGGATCTTTCGATATCCATTTCCCGTGGGAACGATTCTGCAGGTTTGTTGAACATGGCAAACTGTCAAAGTGGGATAAATCTAGTTCTGTCAGGCATCTCCTGGCTAAAACAACAGTTTGTTGTCAGTCTCGTGCCCCTCCCGCCCAAGATGCTAAAGCTCAGAAATTCAAGGGTCCGCCTTGCTTCGATGAGGCTAGTACTGTAAGGCGGCGTCTCGCTGGCACACAGCCTTGGCTGAAGTTGGAAATCAACGCCATGTTTCCGCGAACAACTAGCGGTAAGCGATTAAAGTTTCGATTCCTACTCGAACAGTTCCACTTTGAGAGTATTTTGTCTGCAAAGACTTGAGTGAGATTGTTTTCGCCTAGGTCCTTTCAAGATTGAGGCCATGCTGTTGGGTCTTTGCTTAGAATAATCGCAAGCGCCGCTGATGAATTGCTCTACTCGCGTGCAACCCTAGTTGAAGTGTTGATTTGACAAATCTATCCGTTATGGAGGGGATGATCTCAGGGTCCAGGCCCTTCGATGTGGATTGAAGCAAAGACGTGACGGTGAGAAAGATGTCTGATGTCTGAGGCTTCCATCTGCAAGGGTGTGCTCTTAGCGTCCGTTAGATGCCCTAATCAGGAACCGTAAGGAAACGGCAGCTACTGTATTCTCGCAGGGCTTGGTTGATAATCGAGGCTTGTTAAGCTTCGGCCGGTGGAATATGGAATACCGAAAAGCTGGATAGCTTCGTCCGCGACTCGGACAAGGGCGTCGGAGTGACATGCACCAGACAATCCTCGCATAAGCCCGAGCACCATGCTTATAATTGAGCATTACGTTTCTGATATTTGTGTCAAGCTTTGCCTTAGTCTAAGCAGCGGTCCCTGAAATCATCTCGCAACAAGGGAGAGAGCATGAGCGAGACAGCCTTGAAACAAAATCATCGACACAAGATCAAATCGCTTAGCGGAGAGGCAGCCTTTTTTTGACATTAGCCGAAGCCGGGATATGGCATGGTTCCGATTCAGCTTTTGCCTTTGGGCGGATGGCTTTTCAGCTGAAACTCCGTTACTGGGCGGGCTACCAAGACGTTACAACAGTATCAAAACGGTGAGCGTAAGTGGGATGGTTGCTCAACGTCTCATCAACTACGTCATGCCGCAGCATTTAATTTCGTACAGACCTGGTCGAGACTCGGCATCAGACTTTACGACCGTTGACGCGAGATCTGAACACGCATTCTCCAGAGCTGAAGGCACAAAACAAACCATGATTCGCAACAGATTCGTTCTAGACTCTATCGACCTTTTCAGACGGAGGTTGGCAAATGTCAAAATGGGCAGAGAACGAAATGGCGGAGATAAATCAATGGATACGCTGGAAAAAGAAGCAAAAAACTAATGCGGACCAGTGACGTTGACGACGGCGCCACGCGGATTTCTGGTTGGTTCAAGCCAGACCAACAGATGCACACACGCCCCCATGCCCGTTCCATTATTTCTTTCCAGGTGGGGACCCTTGACGCTACAATGACGATATAGTCAGGGGGAAGACTCGAGAGACGGTGACCGATTCGAGAGAGAGGGGGGAGGATGAACATCAGCGGGGGATGAAAGTATGAAAATGATCTGGATCATCGTGGGACAGGGGAAAGAGATGATGGAATCTGCACGTTCGAATGAACTTTATTATAGTGCTGAGTTGTAAGAATACGAGAGAGAGACATTTGTAGTGATTGAAGCTTGGGTAATAAGCTTCAATAATACCTATTCTATCAGGCCAGTCAGGCTAGTACCTGCAGTTGCTACTACATTGTTAATAGAAAGAGTTTGATACCTTGAATCAATTATATTGTACCTGTCAGAGTTTATCACCTGAAGCTATACTGAACCTCATTGTCCTGAACTATTGGCCAGGTTGTCCGAAATCTCCTCAACCTCCACCGCCAGAAACTACCAGAAGATCAACCAAACATCTCAACAAGTAAGGACAAGCGCACAATTGCGAATTCAATGATCTTCAAGGGTCCTTCTGTCCACCTGCACGAACAGCACCAGAAACAAAAAACCACACACACTCTCTCCGGACCAGTGTCTCTTCCTCCCCTCTTCTGCAGAAGCAAGCGTCCATTCGCTTGGATGATCTTTACTACACGCGACCACCCCTAACCCCAACGACCGTTCTCACCGGGAGCTGTTTCTGCAGTATTATCCAGAACTGCTTGTATCTATTCAACTGGTTGGTTCTTCTCTCTTTTGCACCACTCACGCAGTTCTAGTCGAAACATGCCACTATGAGATCGTCGGTTCAGCAAGAGAATGCACAGGAGAAAAGAGGCACCTTTGGAGTTGTCAGTGTCTAGGAGTGTTTATGCACTGACATGTAGGTGTACGGTAGCCATGATCGACGTCGGTGACTGTAACCAGGCTAAAAAGCTTAGGTTGGCTACAGCGATATGCCTCTTCGTGACTTTTTTTTTCCTCATGTCTTTTTTTTTCTTCTTTTTTTTTCTTTCAGCCTTTTAGAGTTTCAGGGTAAACAGGTCCCTTCTTGCATTCAGCCCTGGCAAGAATCTGGTGATAACTTCTATCTTATCGTATAATCGAACGATTTGGCTGCGAGTTTTCCAGGTTTTGACTGATGCAGGATTGCTTTGCTTCTTTTCTGTACCGTCCGTTTTCTCGTCTCCCCACAGAGGACTCACTCCACTTGCAACGCTGACGCACGAGGACAGGCGATACGGTAGGTTGCAGGGGACGTTACGGTAGGATTTGGGTACGTACAGCTGGGAACCGTATTCATCTTGACAGCTGCAGGTTTGGATTACAAACCTGTATCCTCGGACATTATGAACGCCACGGATGCGAACAGCGAGCGGCTACATAGTATTTCTAATATAGGAGAGTCAGGATAGTCTATGAATTTCTAAAGTCTAATAAGTATTATCTAAGAAGGCAAACCAGAATAAATATTTCTTTCCGTTCTATCACCCATTTTGGCTGTTGATTGTCCTCTCTGATCCTCCTTTCTCCACCGCACGTCATCGTCCGCGAGACGCCACCGTCGCCTTCCCACTGACCCTGACGGTAACGGCGTTCTTTTAACCACTGGCCGTGTGTGAGTGTGTGTACCCATAAACTTGTTGCCACCGTTCATCACCATTTCGAGCACTGCAGGCTGCATTTGTTCTTGTGAGCGCCCTGTACGTGTGTTACTGCAATACAACACGCCTTTTCTGCTGTGCTCCCTGAACTCTTCTCAACTCTTCTCAGCTCAACCGCATCTCTTTACTTCTTCTTCTACACCGACTGGCACTAAAAGTCTGGGGTCGTTCGTTGGAGCACCATCAGTAACGTACGTCAGGACCCTTCGAATCTGAAATTCGGCTACCGTCTAATTTACTGTCACAGCCTCTGACCTCCCCTAGGTTTTAGGCCCATCACCCCCTGACCCCTACCAGTGGTGACACCCCCCAGCCCAGGGCCCTCACCCCCCTTCTTGGCTTGTTTCCAAGTCTTCCAGGGATCGGATTGATAGACCCCACCAACTGCCCGCTTCTCTTCTTGACCTAGCCTAGCCTAAAGGAAGAGGGTAGCCTTCGTTCATCCATTCATTCATCTTTATCTCTGGTGCATTTGCATTTCTTAAACTACCTTGCCTTGCCTTACTCACTCCCGCACTACACCACACTACAACTACACTCGCACTCACCCTTCTCTGTCCTAGGTCCCCTTGCCCCCCCCCGAGACCCTTATTTAGCTGAAGCTAGACTTGCTGCTACTATTCTCGATATAACCAACTCCAGGTCCCCTTCTTCCCAATCCATTACTCACTCACTCACTCACTTAATCTAATTCTCGACCTCTTCACCATGGCTTTATGAGCCTCGCTCAGCCTCTCTTTACCCCTGCGTCTCCAGAGATGACGTCGACTACCCCGATCACCGCCTTCGCTATGCATGATTCCAGGACTGGCGACCGGACGCCATTACACTATACAATGAAGACGCCTGCACGACACTCTCCCGGCGGACAGTCTCATTCTAATAATATTTCCCACTCACGATCTAATTCGTATAACATCAACCACTCCCATTCTCACTCTCAAACACTTCGACCAACTAAGCCAACAAAATCATCGACTCCTCTCGCCTCTCCCCGGATGCCATACTCGGTCGGCCAGAATCACCCTCCGCCCAAGCTTTCGCCTCGTGTGGTCTCTGACAACAGATCACCAAGTCCTAACTATTTTGGCCTCATCGTCGAATCAGCCAACGAACGTGGAGATTCCTCCTCAGGGCTTCCTAACGAGAATTGGAGCCCTTCATCATCAGTAAAATCCTTCCAGGCTGCGATTCCCAAACAGGTCCCTCTTGATGCCAATCCCGAGTTCGAGGCCTTCAAGAGACAGGCTGACTTCAACCGGGGCAAGTCGTTTGCTCTCTCCACCAGTCACTATGCTCAGCCGTCAGTGACATCAAATGGAGTTGCACCTGTGCGCCCTCGACCTCCCAGATGGCACACCCATGGAAGTGACATTGGCGGCCCATCGCCCTTTGGCCGTGGCTTGAGCTCTGCCAATGTTCGACCAGCCAGCCGAATGGATGTGGACCAGGATAGCCTAGGAGACTCGGCCTATGTGTCATCAGACTCGAAGCGTAACTCCGAATCATCTCTCTACGGCCATGTTCCAGCTCTAAACATGCCCCGATTCGACTCCCCGCTGCCAATGGACCCTCCACAGCAAAGAACGAGTCTAACTCGATCTGAAGATCGCGACCCTCGGCTATCTGTAATGGAACATCGCCCCGATCCTCCTGATGCTCGAGATATTAGACGCTCTGCAACAGTACCAGCAACTCTGGAGCCCGGACAGCCTCACATGATCACAGGCCAACAACTACGGGATATTCTTCAGAGTGTGAAGCCGGAAAGACTGCTTATTCTTGACCTTCGATCATCACAGAACTACGCACAGTCCAGAATTCAAGGTGCTCTCAACCTTTGCATACCCACTACACTTCTTAAGCGAGCCACCTTCAACATTCAGAAACTCAAGCAGACTTTCCAGACTAGCTCTGACTCGGAGAAGTTCTCTACTTGGCAGGACACTGACTACATCGTTGTTTATGATGCTCACGCCTCTGATAAGCGCGATGCTATTACCGCTCAGAACATGATCAAGAAGTTCACGAGTGAGGGGTACACTGGTGGCACCTGTATCCTGAAGGGTGGCTTCAACTCTTTCCAGGAGAACTTCCCCGACATGGTCGATCACCAATCGGCAACTGGATCTCCTGGAAAACCCGGTCCTGGTCATGGAGGAATTGCACCTGTCATCGGCGGAGTCATGCTTCCCAATGCCAGCAACGACGTCAACCCGTTCTTCTCCAACATTCGCCAGAACATGGACTTGGCTGATGGTGTTGGCCAATTGGATGTATCACGACCTTCAGCCCTTGACTCACCCTCTCTCCCGCGCTGGCTACGAGAGGCCGCCGCGAAGCCTGACCACGGAAAGAAGGTTTCGGACAAGTTCCTGCATATCGAGGTTGATGAGCAGTCTCGTATGAAGGCGGCATATGCGGCTTTCAACCCTCAGAACAAGGATAAGCGGAGCCAGGTGCAGCTCTGTGGTGTTGAGAAGGGAGTCAAGAATCGATACAAAGATATCTTGCCTTTCGAGCATGCTCGAGTGAAGTTGCAAGAGAAGCCTGAAGGTTCATGTGATTACATCAACGCAAGCCATCTCAAAGCTTCCCGAAGCAACAAGCAGTACATCGCCACTCAGGGACCGCTCCCCGCCACTTTCGAGGTATGTTTGTAAGCTACTTACACTATGCGAAGATTGACTAACGTCTATTCAGGACTTTTGGTCTGTCATTTGGCAGCAAGATGTGCGTGTAGTCGTCATGTTGACTGCAGAGTCTGAAGGCGGGCAGCTCAAGTGTCATCCCTACTGGAAGGGCAGAGACTTTGGAGCTATTAGACTGAAGCTTCTGTCCGAAAAGAAGGTGTCTCTTGACATCGACAAGCATAGGTCCGATTCCCATCACACGCCATCAGCTTCGGCCAGCGAACAGGGACGCAAGCGTGCAAACACCACGACAACATTCGAGTCCTCGACACCTACACCGAGACCAACTCAAGGCCCCGCAGAGACCCCCTACGTAATTGTCCGCAAGTTTGCACTCTCTCATACCGCTCATCCTTTTGCGCCCATTCGAGAGATTACTCATTTGCACTTCCCGTCATGGCCTGACTTTGGTACACCTGCACAGCCATCGCACCTGTTGGCGCTGGTTGAGCTGGCCAATGTCATGCAACGTTCTGCCCTCCCTGTTGAGACTTCTTCGGTTGTGGGATCCAAGATTACGTCACTTGAGTCACTTCCAATTACATGGTACGATGAGCCCGAGGCCGATTCTCGAGCACGACCAATGCTGGTACACTGTTCCGCTGGATGTGGTCGTACTGGGACATTCTGCACTGTCGACAGTGTTATTGATATGTTGAAGCGTCAGCGACAGGCCAAGATGGCATCGGTACGATCTCGTGATCATGACGGAGATGTCAACATGGGCGAGAACGGGGACATGTCACCCCGCTCTACCAAGCACTTTAACTTTTTTACCCCTGGTCAAAGATCCAACATGGAGCGAAAGGTAGCTCGAGGCGGCGCAAACATCAACATCGACTGGTTATACGACGATAGCGTGGATCTCATCCAGAAGACGGTGGAGGATTTCCGAGAGCAACGACTCAGCATGGTGCAGAGCCTGCGACAGTATGTTCTCTGCTATGAGACAGTCCTCGAATGGGTAACGAGGATGAACGAGCGAGCGTCAAGCACTCCAAACGGACGACTACGAAGTGGCAGCCTTCGCCACTAGAACCAGGATGCATCACGAATAAGTAACGGTTATTATGGAGCACACTTGCATAGGGCACATGGAATAATGCAACAAACGGAAACTGGATGGATGGTACAGGCGTTTAATGGTACAGCTGCGTATGATTCTATAAGGAGGCTAGCACAGCGAGCATGCAATGCTTATGAAAGAGATATTATAAAAAATCAACGTTGAGGGGGACCTTGGTTTGATACTTACTATGAGTAGGATTGGTTCTTAGGGTTTTCTGTATAGTAGAACAAAAAGGTATGATGGAAGGGGAACGGAGCAACCTTGGAATGATTGGACTTGCATAGTAGGATCATGAAAGGCTACATTGCGTGTGCGATTACCATTGCGAGAAATTCGTTTATGTGAGATGTATGATAACAGAATAGGTTAAGTTAATTTGTAGTAAAATAACTTATACTATGGTCCTGAGGATATGGAGCCACGTCTGGATATATCACATATTATCGTGGGCCTATGTTAGCCCATCAATACAACAACAATAGAGAATGTTGTTATTCCAAATATATCGATTTCCCAATTGGCCCTTGTATCTATCACGCGAGATGTCGAGGCGCATCTGGGCCCAATTGCAGCAAGTCACCCATAATGGCACAATGCACCATCGCAATCTTGGCTCCGGAAAGCGTCACGGGAGGGGAAACACGTGTGATGACGTCGCATCGAGTACACATGCATGAATCTGGGGGGGGGGGGATGGGCTTTTCGGTAAACCAAAGATAGAAATGTCATGGCTGGGGTATGAGACGAGACGAGACGGGCATGACCGGGCTGGGCCTGGGGGGGCGCTTCGGTACAGCGGGAAAGGGCCTCGTTTCAGTAATCGTCGACTAACAGTAGAAGAGGAAACGGATAAGGTTAGTTGATTTGCAGAATTGATGTGATTGATAATCGTGGAGACATGGTTCTGGTGGGTTCTTTGGAATGGATTAGAGCTCATCTTATAAGCTGACCTAACGAAACTCGACTCGCTATCGTGGACTTGCTGTAAGCCAGTGAGCGAGTCCACTGAAGTTTAGTGGCCCAACTCCAGGCTCTCCAGCCCAGGGATTCTGATACATGCCCTGTCCATTGTCCACTGTCCACGAAGCCGGGGCGTCAAAGTTTCACAATGTTCCAAGGAAAAAAGGGTTCTCCTTGGAGTAACAACAAAAGAAGAAGAAAAAACGCCCATGCTTTTTGGTACTCGAAACTGGAACCTTCCCTCCTTCTTGTTAACCCCCCACTTCCCTCCCCTCCCACTCTGTACATATCCCTTTAAGGTAGTCGCGGCGCATGCATCCATCTCATCGTCCTTGAACGGGTGCCTTCCCTTTCGTCGTCGCAAGCAGTGGAAAGAGCGGCACTTGGAAGCCACCAACTGCATATGCAACTGCAACTACAACAACGGGAAAGTGCGAGTCCAACGATAAGGAATTACACTTCATTGGCTTGACTCCCCCGCCTTCACCTGGCACTCAGTGTCTTCTACTGTTTTCCCTCCTCCAACCTCACTCACTTCCATTCTTTTCTCTTTCCATCTTATCTTTATTCACAATAGCCTGGCGCTTCTGTAAGCGTTTAATAAACGGCTTGTGCAATACTTATATTCTGTCCCCCGCATTCCCCTCGTTTCTACCCATCTGCGCCTTATTTATTATACGCTTTCATCGCGACTTATTGCGCAGTCTCTCATTTCAACCCTTCATCCATTCTTTGGTGGGCTCGTTTAGCGGATTTGAGACTTCCCCGTTTTAGCCTTTTGCTGCTGATTCAGAACCACCCACGGATCCCACTGCGCCACCAGAGTTGCCCTGACGAAACGCTCCTAGTCTCTCGACTCTACTTTACGCTTTCAGCGCCCAGCCTGACCTCAAACCGGCCTCCCCCGTTTGGGCGTCGACAAGACGAATCTCCCGCGCTGGGATTGACTTTACTTTTACCATTGATTTATTCTTTGGTAACTTCACAACACAACCATTCAGCGGTGGCCATGTCACATCTGCCATCAGCCGCTGACACGATGCGCCGCCTCTCCCACGACCTCGCGGAGCCGCCGCGCAATATCGAGGAGTCCAACGGTGCGCCCTCGGACCACGAAATAGAAGATACACTAGATCTCTCCATGCCTCCTCCCGATGAGGAAGACGATGTCCTAGATGACGACTCGAGAATTTATACACCACCTCCCCACATTGCCGCTCGCTTCTATCGCCCAACGCAGGCTCGTCGCAGAGATTCGGCTGCCTCGTCGCGCCGCAACTCAATCTCGTCTGCCCACTCGCGATGCTCCTCTATTCAACCATCAAGTCACCGTGGAGGTGAACAGAGCAAGCATGTCGCTCAACATCTTCGCCGCGCCTCTTTTCTTGAGGACCGCAGGGCGCGACTTGCCGATCGAGCGGCGCATGCCGAAAAGGTTCGTCTTCGAGCGGCCCTGGCTAAAGCGACTCATCGAGATACTTCACTATCGGAGGAGCGAGCCATAGCGGCACAGCAGGCCAGGGAGCGCAATTTGGCAGAGATTGTCGCCAATTGTGCGGACGAGGTTAAGAAGGCAAAGCAGGTTGCCGAATTTATGAAGGAGAAGCGAGAGCAGGACATTTCCCGATTGAAGGCTCAGATCGAGGAGCGAATGGCTGAGGCAGAAAGACGAAGGGAGGAACTACGTACCAAGAACGCGTCTAAGCGGAGTCGCGGGCAGAGTATTATGGCCAGGAAGCCCACAGACCCCATGCCCGATGTTGAGCAAGAGAGACGCAAGCCCACCGAAGAGGAAGCCACAAGAAGTATCCAGTGGTGGTGGCGTGGCTGCCTCCGAAAGAGAGCCATCTCCGAGTTCAACAACCTCGGCTTGACTGTGGATGGCATCAGAGATACACACTTCGATACTGTCGTTGAGCTCCTGGCCCAGGAGCGGGTCCTTGTTATTACGGCACAGTTGCTTAGACTATGTGGTCTCGAGGAGGGTGAAACTGGTTCGGTTGGCGAGATGACAGCTGTTCGCACGTTTCTCAGCGCCTTCTTGATCCTTGGTCATCCCAATCAAGTTCTCAGCAACAAGAACGACAATGGCGACGAGGACGTCGTCGATGTACTCACTTCTCACCGACTGCCCTCTACGGATCTTGCCAATCCTCAATTGCAGGACTTGGTAGGCAAGGCGCGAGACTTGCTCATTTCTTTTGAGAATATCCTGTCTCGCTTGACATCCGCCAACAAGTACACCATGCCACCTGCACTCAAGAAGACTCTTCCTGAGGCGTATGCCACTTTCTACAATGCTTTCATCGCCTGGAAATCCCGAGATTCTAATGCCTTGATCGAGGTTATGCTCATGCAGTTTGTTGAGCTTGACGCAATCTATCACACCGTCAAGGACACAACTGACGATGCTGCCACGGCTCTTTACAAGAAGAGCATCCAAGACAACCAGTTGATGCTCATTGTGCGGATCAAGAAACTAGCAGGTGCAGAAAAGGGCAAAAAGATGATATTTGACGCGGTTGCCGAAGCCCGCAAAGCTCGCTCTACCAAGAAGAAGACCGGAGACACAAAGCCCCGTGTGGCTGAGAACGCACCCGGAGAAGCATCTGAGGCAGCCAACAGTCTGGTCTCATCCGAGTCGCAAACACTGACTCCTCCTGCAACACCGGCCAGCAAAGCCCAGGAGAAGGCTCCTGCGCCCAAGACCGGCCTCAATGGTCTGTTGCCTAATAACAGGATTGTGGTGCATGAGTTGGCTATCAACAAGGAATACCAGCTCTCGCCTGACGAATACAGAGAACAGCAATCGGAACGTTCGAAATTTATATATATGCAGATGCGGACCACTATGAGAGATGACGATAGTGGGATCAATTTCCAGGTTTTCGCTCTTATCGCAAGCTACATTAAGGAAAGGCTCCAGCGTTTGCTCAAGCCGGGCAACTCCATGTATAACCTGATTGGTGAAATTCTAGACCCCGAGATGGCAGAGCGGCAATTCGCCCTCGGCAACTTCTCATATGAGAAGTTCTTTACTGCCATGTCGTCACTTCTGCCCAAACTCTGTGCCCCTTTTCGCGATGAAGAGGTTCAGGACTTGATCCAGAACAAACTGGCAGACGGCGACATTATCGATCGAGTTGAGGCCCTCAACGGGTTCATTGATGTGATGCTCTGCGACTACATCAACTATCTTTTGCGAAGTGCTGCACCTCAGCTTATCCAATCCGCGGCGCCATATGAGGCTAAGAGGTTCGCCGAGGATGTTGAGAAAGGTCAGCTTGGCCTTGCAGCAGCTGAGGCGACATGGAAGGCTTCCCGAGCAAAGGTTCTTGCAGAAGTTCAGAAGAGGGACCCAGAGGGAATCAACCATCCGAGGTCGCGACCGAATGCTGGAAAGTTCTATGCACAGATGCTCGTAGACATCTTTACCAGGATCTCTCCCCCGCCCATTGAGGAGGTTCCAGAGATGCTTCGACTAGATTACAATCGCATCGGCCAAGTCTCTACCACCATTCAGCGAGTCATTACCGCCGGCGCTGTTCTGTTGCAGTGCAAAAACCTCCTGAAGCGGGATGTTCGGTCTTCGTGGAAGATGGAAGCATCACGCATCATGGCGGTTCTCGAGGCGGGTCATCCTCTCCAAGCTACTGTGGACGGCGTCATGGCTGCCCTCGAATCTGGAAGATCGATGCCGACGGCGACTAAGAGCCACCTCCGCGCTCTTGTTACTAAGGTTCTGACTGCCAGTCAAGACATGGCACAGAACGGAAACGAGCCTAGAGAACCTGTCTTGCGACTTTTGCTCACCCGTCTTCGTAGCAACATTCTTGCCCGCCTCGCTGCTGGATCAGCAAGTGAGAAGGTCAAGGCGGCCAACACGGCTGGCGAGAAGCTAGCCAGTCTCGGACTCTCTGAGTTTGTTGATCGAGTTAGAGAGATATCGAACTTACTAGAGAAGATTGGAACGGTTGACAGAGCAGCCCATGGGCCTTGGTGGGATGCCGTAGCAACAAAGGTTGAGCAAGAAGAGATGTCGGCTTAGATGTAATGGGTTGGATTGTTTTGATAGGGATTATGCATGATGAGCAACAAGGATGCATGGTATTTGGAGGTTAGCATTTGATCTTTTCAATCAGGCAGGAATAGGTTTGCTTTTACTGGGAAGCGCTTTTGAACTTGGGTTGCATGGCGTACTGGTATGGAAAGCCAATATGGCTCACTTGGTGGGATTGGATCAAGCTTGCCCCTTCAAAGAAGTGTGGCAGTGTTGATGGGTAGCTTATGGGATCGGCAAATTTCTTTTTGGCTGGAATAATGGATAGAATGTCATTTCAACTGGGCGCTAGAAGCGTAAACTATATCTGATTTCTGAATTGAATCATGAGAAAGCAGCAGCAGGCATTGTGACAACTGGACTTGTGACCATCATGACTTGGGTATCGTTGTGTCTAAGCAATGAGGATATTTACCCCGAAGATTGACTAAGAAAGCACAAAATAAAGAAGTCTTGTAAATTTTTAGGATATTCCATCCTAAGTTTATCTTAAGCTCTTTGAGGTCACAATGAAGGCAAGCTCTGTTGTCCTTGATCCTCTCCCAGTTTGCTTCATATCTCAAGCCCATGAATCCACTTTTGGTGACGTGGACTTTGTGTTGTTCATTGAAATGATCTCTGTATTTAGTAGCCGACTCGATATCATTGTGGTTACGCTCGCTCCTCTTGGATCACCACGAGTTACCCTATCTCATGATATACAGTGCAAATAATTGTCATGACACAATACACACGGCTCGGCATCTCGCTTGTCGCCGGCAATACGGCATACCAAACGGCCCTGAGCTTTACGTTGACCCGAAAATTTCGACACAGCATCGACACTCTCTTAATACTGATACGATACTGGGGGCAGCTACGCTACAAAAGTGCCATCAATGGGGGCTCTCAGTTGCTAAAAGAGGATATCATTGGCATCCCGTAAGAGTTCACCTATCAACGACCTGCCCAATTGCGACGGCGCATCACTCCTGAAAAGGGTGAGGATCCGGGCCAAAATGTCGTCCTCAAAGGGCCTTTTGCGACATCTGCCTCTGCCTCTACGTCTGTGGAGCAATTGTAGCCCACTATCGGTGATTACACGGCAGACGGCACCCTCTGTATCTGTTTCTCAAGGAATTGTCAACTGTGGTATCTTCTCGAGAGGACTTGCTTCACTTGTAAATGGTCAAGCGAAGCCGTTGAATAGTCGCCGTGATAATGGACGGCCTATGCCAATCGGTATTCGGAGGTACGTTATCCCTTCCATAATAGACTTCCCGTCTCCTCTGTTCGAGACAGAGAATGGAGAGAGGGGCAGCTGGGATCTTAACGGAAACCGGCCCACACCCCACTAACCGCGGGGTCCTACACGGCAACGCATCATCACGCTCTTGTTTGCTCTGCTTAGTCCATTGCCCTTTTGTTAAGCTATATCTTGCCGTCTGTTCCACTCTCACATCATCTGTTCCCTTCAATTTCTCCTCTATTCTCATTATACCCCATTGTTCTTGTGAACAACCCGCCCACTCGAGACTCGCTAAGCTAAAGCTCAGAGCTATAGCTTGCTAACACCACAAACAGCCTTGTTCCCAAGATCTCTGATCGAGCTTGTTCCGCCCACGCCAGACTCGCCCGCAACGAAACAATGACTGACCGCGATGTTCTCCCCGACAATGTCAAGCCTAAGCACTATGACCTCTCCTTGAGGGATCTCGAGTTCACCAACTGGACTTATAAGGGAACCGTTACGTACGTCACGCCGCCTCTACCCCTCATCGTGAAGCTAGCTCTGACTGCTCTACAGTATCGACTCGGAAATCACAAAGCCCACCAAGGAGATCATCGTCAACACTCTCGAACTCAAGCTCTCTCACGCCAAGGTATCCGTCGACTCCAAGACATTCGAATCTACAAAGTTCAACTATGACTCCAAGGCTCAACGCTCTACCATCACCTTTGACGAGGAGCTTCCTGTCGCTTCCAAGGCTTCCCTGATCATCGAGTTCGAGGGTATCATCAACAATGAGATGGCTGGTTTCTACCGCAGCAAGTACAAGCCTGCCGAGACTCCTTCTGCTTCGGTTCCCAGCGATGGTGAATGGCACTATATGTTCAGCACACAGTTCGAGGCTTGTGATGCTCGCCGAGCTTTCCCTTGCTTCGACGAGCCCAACCTCAAGGCCACTTTCGATTTCGAGATTGAGATTCCTTCCGACCAGGTTGCTCTGAGCAACATGCCTGTCAAGGAGACTCGACCTTCCAAGGATGGCTGGAACATTGTATCATTCGAGACCTCTCCTGTCATGAGCACTTACCTACTGGCCTGGGCTGTCGGTGACTTTGAGTATATCGAGGCTTTCACCGACCGCAAGTACGACGGCAAGCAGATTCCTGTCCGTGTCTACACCACCCGTGGTCTCAAGGAGCAGGGTCAGTGGGCTCTCGAGCACGCCCCCAAGATCATTGACTTCTTCTCCGAGATCTTCGACATTGACTACCCTCTGCCCAAGTCCGATTTGATTGCTGTTCACGAGTTCACTCACGGCGCTATGGAGAACTGGGGTCTCGTCACCTACCGTACTACCCAGGTTCTCTACGATGAAAAGACCTCTGATCCTCGATTCAAGAACGCTGTCGCCTATGTCGTCGCTCACGAGCTTGCTCACCAGTGGTTCGGCAACCTTGTCACCATGGACTGGTGGGATGAGCTCTGGCTCAATGAGGGTTTCGCTACCTGGGTCGGCTGGCACGCTGTTGACCACCTGCACCCTGACTGGCAAGTCTGGGCTCAGTTTGTTAACGAGGGTATGGAGGCTGCTTTCCGTCTGGATGGTATCCGTGCCAGTCACCCTATCCACGTTCCTGTCCGAGATGCCCTTGATGTTAACCAGATTTTCGACTCCATCAGCTACCTTAAGGGTTGCTCTGCCATCCGCATGCTTGCCAACCACCTTGGTGTCGAGACTTTCCTCAAGGGTGTTTCTAACTACCTGAAGGCTCACGCCTATGGAAACGCTAAGACTACAGCTCTATGGAACGCTCTTGGTGAGGCCTCTGGCAAGAATGTCACTGAGCTTATGCACCCTTGGATCTCCAAGATCGGTCACCCTGTCCTTACCGTTGCTGAGGAGCCTGGTCAGATCTCTGTCAAGCAGTCCCGATTCCTGTCTACTGGTGATGTTAAGCCTGAGGATGACACCACTACTTGGTGGGTTCCTCTCGGCCTCGAGGGCAAGAAGGACCACGCCGGTATCGCCTCTCTGTCTCTTACCACCAAGGAGGATACCATCCGTGACGTTGACGAGGACTTCTACAAGCTGAACAGCGGTGCCACTGGTTTCTACCGCGTCAACTACCCCCCTGAGCGCCTCGCCAAGCTTAGCAATCAGCTAGACAAGCTCAGCACCGAGGACAAGATCTCTATCATTGGTTCCACCGCCGACCTTGCCTTTGCCGGCAACGGCACCACCCCTGCTCTGCTGACCTTCCTCGAGGGATTCGGCAAGGAGAACCACACTCTGGTCTGGCGCCAGGTTCTTGACTCCATCGGTGGTGTCAAGTCCGTTTTCGGAGAGGACGAGTCTATCAAGAAGGCTCTGGATAAGTTCACACTGAAGCTCATTGATGAGAAGGTCAAGGAGGTTGGCTGGGAGTTCCCTGAGGGCGAGGACTACCTCACCGGTATCTTGCGAAAGGAGATCATTGGTGTTGCTGTTGCCTGCGGCCACCCTGCGTAAGTTTCTTGTACCCGTAGCTTGACTGGACTAACATGAGTAGTGTGACTGAGGAGGCCCTGAAGCGCTTCAACACCTGGGTCGAGAACCCCGAAGCTGGATCCATCCCCGCTCCTCTCCGTGTTGCCGTCTGGCGCGCTGCTATTATGAAGGAGCCTGCCCGAACTGTTGAGATTCTCAAGAAGGAGTGGTTCAACACCAAGTCTATCGACGGCAAGCTTCTTTCCCTCAGTGTTCTTGGCACTGTCAAGGATGCTGAGCTCCTGACCAAGGAGGTCATTCCCTTCAACTTCAACGAGTCTCCTCCCTCCAACGCCGTCCCTGCCGGAGACATGCACGTTCTCGGTGGCTCTGTCGCTAGCAACGTCATTGGCCGTCCTTTGCAATGGCAGTTCATGCAGGACAACTGGGATGCCGTCATCACCAAGCTTGGCAACCCTGTTGTTGTCGACCGATACATGAAGCTCAGTCTTGGCAGCTTCACCAATGTGTCTGCCGTTGACGAGATTGAGAAGTTTATGGCCGACAAGGATACCAGCAGCTTCAACCGAACTCTGGAGACTGTCAAGGATAAGATCCGTGGACGTGCTGCGTACCGCGAGCGTGACTCTGAGAAGCTCAAGGAGTGGCTCAGCGCTCATGGATATGCTTGACTGTGTAAACTATGATGTTGGAAGCATGTTTGTAATAAAAGTTAAATACCATTGAAAAATGACGACCATTGAGATTCTTGAAAGTTTGGCTCGAATCGTTTGGAACCGCTGAATAGTTTCTGTTAGGACCCGAAAACGACATTGACGCAACTGAAACGGCACATCTCCACTATGTTCAAAGATGCAGATTTAACAGCTTCTGCCCACAGTAAGTCAACTTGGCTTCTGGTGTCACTTATCCATTACCGTGACGATGTTGGTGATTTGGCCTGAGTCGAAAATTCAGACCGAAAGTCAGAAAATGTACAATATAGTACCAAACTCTGAATTCAATCTCAACGATTCCACAGCAGGTTCTTCGGAACCTTGATCGGTCTGGTGGTCTAGTGGTATGATTCTCGCTTAGGGAAAACCCTACAGCATAGCTTGCGAGAGGTCCCGGGTTCAATCCCCGGCCAGACCCTTTCTTTTGCATTTTTGACATCAAACTTGGTGGGAAATTGTTCCTTTCTAGCATTCGTAACGATTTCTCACCTCACGATGCTGCGTTGAGTGGAACGTGATTCCTTTTGAGGCATGTTATAACGAGGTGCGTGCGGTGTCGACTGTGACTCTTTTCCAACTTTTCACTTTGGGTGAACATTGAAGAAATGCTTCGACAACATATACATACATCCTCTGGATAGAGTCAGAAGCTCCAGTCAGAGAAAACTCAAGATCAATGCTAAGACAGCTTTTGCTAGTCATTGAGACTTAGCTGGCCTGCCAACGAACATCTCCAGCTGCCGACGTACCAATAGATGAGTGACTGACGCAGGAGACAGTGGCTCGGCAGGTGATGAAGACCATGAGACAAGAGGAGATCAGTAGACAGGAGAAAGACAATGACTCAAGGTCTCAAATTGACGAGCAATAGCTAAGTCAAGAAAAAAATATCCTTACAACTAGAATTCATGTCCTTAAAGATCATGAAAATGGCAAAGCTTTAGAGCAGAGCTTGATTGGAGCATGTCTTTGATGGACTGGATAAGGAGGTACTGGGCCTTTCCATCTTTCTGAACAGACTTCAAGATGACAGGCAGGACTTTCGAAACATTATAGACAACAGTGAGGATAGAGCTGGATGGTGTAAACTCCTCAACTCTCGGGCAGTCTTAGGAGACGTACACCACTACAATCAGTCACTTGATAGTGATATGCGGGCATTCTCATCTTTGAACAAGCAAAAGCATATGCATTAATTCATAACTATGTCCTTAATTAAACCTTCAAAACCTCCACATTGTTCGAAATCCAATCATATTGCGCCGTCCTGAAGTTATCATCAATGATACTGTTCTTATTCGCCGTCTCAAACCACATAAGCTTCTTACTATCCTTCCACTCTGGCCAATTCGCATACTTAGTAACACCCTTGTTAGGATCCAAGTTATACACAAAGTTGAAATAATACGTCCTGATGCTGCGCATAGCGTTGTTCGGCCAGATGCCAAAGAAGACTTGTAGCAGATCAGAACCGTGCATCGTGCCGAGAATTGGTGTGCCGTAGTTGTAACTCGCGAGGTAAGACCATGCTGGAACGTCGGGATTCTGCTCAGATGCTGTTTGGAGAAAGATTCGGCGGGTAAGAGAGAAGACCAAGTCGCCGAAGATGGCAGCGCGGCGCTTGAACATGGGGAAGACTTCGTTGAGGAGGGATGTTCGGAAAGGACTTCCTGCGCTGAGAGCGATGGGATATGTGTTCACCAGAGCGGTCAATTGCTCCTTGGTAGCTTTTTGGAAGTAGAGTTGCTGAAGGTAATCGACGAACTTGGCTGTCGTGGTCAAGTTTGGCTGGAAGAGAGCAAAGAGAGTGCCTTCGTCTTCTTGGTTGCCGTTGATCATGGGAACAGCGTGGTAACGACCTGATGCGATGAGTGCTTCTGGACTATCAGGAAGAACGGTACCGTCCGGGCGGGGGAGGTATGACAGGGCAAGGGAGTTGTATGACAAGAGTCCCGGAACAGAGTTTGCTGCGTTCAAGAACTTGTCGTAACTCAGACCACGGAGACAAGCGAGGGTATCAGAAGATCCAGAACATCCGCCCGATCTCACTACTGCGTCGTAGATAGCTTGCGCCTTGTCACTATCCACAGGTTCCGCGGGGGCAACACTGCCAGAGTTCATGATGGCGCCGCGGAAAAGGGGCTTGCCATTGTAATCGGCATCACCACCGTAGAGAACCATCTGATCAAGCACTGAGATGGCACCGGCAGATTCGCCCCAGATGGTGACCTTATCAGGATCACCACCGAAGGAAGCAATGTTATCGGCAACCCACTGAAGACCCATGCGCTGGTCAAGAAGACCCAAGTTCGAACTTCCATCCTTCTTGATCTCGGCACCTGGCATGAATCCGAAACCAGCGACGCGGTAGTTGACAGCAACATAGATAAACGGCTGGTCCTGATCAATGGCAGTACCCAAGAGACTAGTTCCATCGTACATAGCGCTCGAACCAAGTTCAAAGCCACCGCCAAAGATCCAGAACAATACAGGAAGTTTATCACCAGCCTTAGTGCCAGCCGGTCGTTGAACAGTCATGGTAAGACAATCCTCCTGACCAGTGATGGGAGTAAGGAAGGGGATGGACAGGAAGTCTGAGAGAAACTTGGAGATGACGTCTTGGGCACCGGATGAGATGAACATCTGAGGACATGACGGACCAACAAGCCCTGAAGCATCAAAGTTGCCTAGAGGCTTGGATAGTTTCTTTGGCGGTTTAAGTCGTAAAGAACCCGTCGGTGGATCCGCAAAGGGAATTCCTCTGAAGGAATCAACTTTTCCAGAACTTGAGCCGATGACAGTTCCAGAGGGAACAGCGACTGTGACTTTGGCTGCTCGTTCTTCCAGAGCTGGTGTGGCCGGCTCAGCAGGTTGAAGATCCGGAATTGCATCTGGTGCAGGGAGAGGAGCTGGAACAGCTACCACAGCCGTAAGAAGACCGAAGCCGGAAAGAAGACTTTGAAACTTCATTGTGAAGCTCAACTGTAAGACTGAGAGCTCAAGTTGTAAGAGTGGTAGTTGGAACAAAAGTCTGAACTAAACCACCACGGAGAGAGCCGTACACAACAAAGTTTAAGTCTTTCAAGCGTCAAAACAACGAGTCAACAGACAATGATCCCGCTGTCTCAGTTGAATTGCTGATCCTTTTTTCATCCGGGAAATGAGCTCAATTTGAACCTCGAGCAACATCGCGCTCCTCCCCTCCCGCTTTGACATATTCCACAAGGTATTGAGTTTATCTCTCTCAACCCTGGTTCGACGTCGACGTTGAACTTGCATCTTTCCTCAAAGGCATCTCCCCCAGAAGAGGAAGCCATCGCCGTATTCAACGAGTGCATAGCAGCTGTATCAGCCCGAAAGAAGTTCCTGAGCCGAAGACAGTCCCCGCTTCCCCGTGGGGAAATCAGCTGCCAGACAAGAAGATCTTGGTATGTTTTCCAAGTTTTCTTCTTGTCTGACTCTACAAGACCGAGGCAGAAAGTCGTCCCTGCAATCCACGTGGAGAGGGGGTGGGATCGACGATCAGCTGAATGGTTTTTGTGATAGTATGTTTGCTGTGGTTGGTGGAGATGTGAGAGAAAAAGGAAAAAAAAAGGTGGTGGTACCGGAGGAACGACAGAATAGATGATGGTGGGGAAGGACGATACCGCAGTTGATCAAAGATGGCATTGGTATTGGCATTGGGTGTAAGTCGAAAAGAGTTCATACCCCGGACCCTGAGATCCTTGTCTGCCGTAGTTCGGGCCCTGGTGACCTCTCAAGTCCGGGGAATACAGCAACAAGAATTGCGGGGAGGATTAGAAATGTCGGTCTGTAACTAATTAATACGAGGATGTTATTGTTCTTATGAGGGATTAATGTCTTTTTTGAGTAATCTATTCACTATCTGACATTTGTATCCCGCGTATAGATCCGATATACCCTGTTCTCACATTCGCATCAAGAACGTCATCACACATAACAACCCCAGCCTTTCAAAGGTTACCATTGAAACAAACTAAGCGGTAGAAACAAAAAACCTTGTTAATTACCGGGTAAAAGCCCAAACCCAACCCAGCCCAACTCAGCCTTATCCAAAGACAAGGTATAACCAGGCCAGTATTGAAATGGTAGTATTTGCGATCACGCATCCCAATACCTGGAGATTATTAGACTCGACTAACAATTGCTGATCTATCACACGCACAACCACTCTCCGCTCTTCCGGTGTTCGAAATAGGAAGCTCTCACGATGCTATCCCTAAAAGAACACTAAAGATATGCAGGTGCAAGTTCGGATCAAGGTCTGGGGAAAACTCAAATATCTCCGCTTTCTTGTAAGCAGAGTAGAAAAGATGGTGTAGTCGTGCAGCATTCCGAGGTTCGGACGTCGTCCGTTGATTTAGCAATATATTGAATAGACATGTGTTTCTCTTTGACAACTAGTTCCTTGTGAGAGATGGCCTTGAAGTTGACGAACGTGTGTCGAGCCTACTAATGGTCAGAAATGCTCTACCCCGCGAACAACCCAAAAAGCAATTGAGATCAAAGTGTCAAGGACAATGCTCAAGAAATGTCATTGAATTCGTGATTAAACGCAGACCATCTCGCTAGAAAGATCAAAACCATATGTACATGTCCTAAACCTATCCCTCACTTCAGTCCCTCTGAAAGCTCAATTCATAACCAGACCCCAAAGCCAAATGCTGTTTGTTGCTCATACATACCCTAATGCCCAGATAACCTTGCGCCGTCAACTATCTTATAACCCTGCGCCATTGTCCATGTCATGCGTGCCTGTGAGGCAGATTGAGTCTTCATGCAATCCCAAAGACAGTCCAGCCCAGCCAAATGTATTGCGTATACCGAATGCGTCCTGTTGCCCTCAAAATTAAACCGTGGGGTATATCCAACCCGTCTCAGTTTCATATCATACACTGCATGTAGCTTGCTTTCACATCACCACGCCCACAGGTGTACCCTCGTTTAGACAGCGTTTCTTTGAAACGATTGCTGGCTCTTCCTCGGTCTCTTCCTCGTAGCTACTGCTGACGACCTCGGTGAGGACATCGCGCTTGCGCTTCTCGCCAGTTGGTTTCTCGGGATCTTTCTCCCATGTCTCGATCTCATCTGGGTTGAAGGTTCCGACAATCTCTTGACCTAGAGCTTTGCCTAGTCTCTCTCTGAGTCCCAAAATCGGCCAGATAGGAACTCTTGTGTATTCGATCCTGAGACCAGAAACAATAGCATCGTCATCGTCAGCTGGAGCCTTGAAGGGATCGTGGAACTTCTCCAAGAACTCCTTTGTGATGTGGCCAGTGTAAACAATAAACTCGGATGTATCAATGTCGTGCGTGAGAATCTTCAACTTGATGTCGTGAAAGTTAGGGCTTGGAGGAATGCCCTGTCCTGGTGAAATGCGCGAGTCGCGTCTGCCACTGATAGGTGGGGTAGGGTAGAAGTGCTTCTGCGCCATCCCTAGAAAGACGCCCACAAAATGAGCATCGTGATCGGAATTTGAAGGTACGAGGATGCGAGCGCGCAGTTGCTGGAGGCGAAACACGGGTTCGTTCCATGTCCTTCCAGGTCCAGAAGCGACGCGAAAAAGGTTGTTTCGGACTGAAGCCAATTGAGTCTTGCCAATGTAACAGATCATGGGTAAATTGGCGGGGCTGTAGTTTGGCGAGGACTGTGTTGAGATGTTGAAGGATTCAGCGGGTCGCGTCGAAACTGATTTGAATGAAGAGTATGAAGACTTTGCATCCTCAGAAGGGTAGTTCCACATAAGCTGCGCGCGTACAGCGTCACGGTAAACGCGACCGCCAAAATATAGATGGAGTTCGGGCAGGTACTGGGGCTTGTTGAAAGGTGTAGGCCACAGCGTGTTGAGAACCGACTTGACAGCGTTGGAGGATAGGATAGGATGCAATGGATCGGGCAGGAGAATCTGCGTGAGCGCGTTGCTAAGGCTGATGATGGTATTCGATGGGCTCAGATGTCCTCGCGATGGTGGCGTGCCTGGGGCCGCTGAAGGCTGAGGTGTATCGCAAGGCGGCAGTTCCTCCCATCTCGCACCGAGCAGCTGAGCGTGTAAATCTGTCCAACAAATGGGTCGCACAAAGAGCGATGTGCCGGCGTGTTGCTGAAAGATGTCGTAGAGCGAGTTCTTTGCGGGCCGGTAGATGCGCTGCGGGCGCCTTTTTCGCGGGGCGACAATGGGCGCTTGTGAAGTGCAGGGCGTTGTGTCCAGTGATACACCGTTACCGTTACCGTTGCGCGACGGCGAAGTCGAAGAGGTAGAAGATTGTGAAGTCGCCATATCCACCAAACTGCGCAGCTGTCCGATGAAGCTGCCGTTTCCAAACAAAGAACTGTCGCGAAGGAGGATCGATTAGCGCTGGGTGTAAATGGATTGTTGGGGAGGATATCGTTGATGTCAGAGGGAAAAAAACAGAAGAATAGCGCAAACTTACTCAAATGCAAGCATCCGATGATTGAATAGTCGATCTGTATTTGCCTCCCTTTGGATAACTCTTTCAGCGTTTGTTGGTTGCCTGAAGCCGGATGTTTCTCTCCAGTCTTTGTTGTAAGGCCTTGGTTCTGCGACGCGCCCTTAATGATTCCCTGTTTATCTCCAGTCTTTTGCAGTGACAAGCTCTCCGCTAGCGTCTGGCACGAGCGTCGCCCTTGTCAAAAAGGATTGACGGAAAAAGTAAAAAAAGGGGAATTTTAGCGTCCAATAGGAAATGAGTAACAAGAAGAACAAGGCAACTTTGTAAAAAGTAGACTCTTCTTTTTTTGTAAGAGGGACAGTGAAAATGAAAAAGAAGGTGAAGGAGGGGGGAGAAGGAGGAAATATCGGTGACACTGAATGAATCACACTTAGGGCGTGAAACCAAGGCAAGGCTTCTTTCACTCTTAGGTATGAGTTGTTAGTGGATACGACCTGCATCTGCGCCAGGAAGAATCTGCACGCGGGACGAGGGAAAAAGCGCGTCGCCACCGTGATTCGTCGCGGAGCTAATCGGCGCGAATGAGTAGCGAGTTCACGTGAGGAGCCATCCTGGCTCTAGGCAGCCATAATGAGAGGCGGTACCTTGGTGCTGCGCCACATCATCGTTGTGGCCTGATTGATGATCCACCGATTAAGGCATCAACTTTGCACTGCTCCCAGCCTTGCCCCACACCAATCGAGTGAGCTTCGTGAGCTTGGTGTAGCCCCGCCGGTGACGAAGCGCAACTCAGCATCAGCCCGTAACTTGCGCCGATTTGTCCATTTCCCTCCCAAGCAGCTTTGATATACTGGAATTGGTCTGTTAATTGCTGTTCAAGATGCCGGTATGTCCAAACCAAACACCCATACTTCACAAATAACTATACAAACACACTCCACCATCTCCTATTGCATCACCGCATCTCACGATATCAACCAAACTAACAACACTTTCCAGGCATACAACTCCGTTTTCAACAATGATCCCAACATCCCCCGCATAATCGGCAACTTCCCTCTCCTCCCTCTCCGTACCAAGACCAGAGGCCCTGCCTACACCCTCCCCAACCCCTCGCCGCCTCTGCCGGCCAACGAGTCTCCCGACCCCGACAGCGAGAGCTACGATATCCTCGACGAGGTCCTCGCCCTCTTCCGCGCCAACACATTCTTCCGAAACTTTGAGATCCAAGGCCCTGCCGACCGTCTGCTCGTGTATGGAATCTGGTTTGTCAGCGATTGTCTGACAAAGATCCGACCTCAGGCTTCTCTGCGTGATGCCCAGAAGGATGTTTTAAACTTGGCTCTTGACCTTAACTTTGCTATCCCCGGAGACCCTGCATGGCCCCTTAACCAGGTGTGTTTGCCAAACTCAAACAGCACGACAAATTGGCCGGTTTGCTAATGTTTGATTGTAGATGTACGAGCCCCCTAGGGACCGACAAGAAGCGGAGCAGCTTAAGCAATATATGTCGCAGGTTCGACAGGAGCTTGCTTCTCGATTACTTGCTAGGGTATATGATGAGGACGAGACTAAGCCTAGCAAGTGGTGGTTGAGCTTTACCAAGAGAAAGTTTATGGGCAAGTCTCTGTAGAGTATTAGCAAGATGGGTCGAGGAAACACATTTTAGAAGACTATCACCGAATCGAGGAGCTGGCGTCATACAAAATACATTTTCAGTACTTACTTGACCTATCGCTGTGTGTTTCTCAATTCTTGGAGTGTCAGAACACTTGAAGTCGTTCCATCAAGCGGCAAAATACAACACTTAAAAAGGCTGCGAAACTTACCATAAAAATCCATCATAAGTTACCTAACTTGCCAAAAATTACCATAAATGGAACCACGTGTTTTATGGCTTGAGATTGAGGGCCTTTGCTATTTGGCACTGCTCCTTTGTCATCCCATTGACAATCAGGGGCATCACGTTTGTATGGGTCTGTTTGCCAACATCCGTGCTATTGTCCGGTTTCCAAGATAACGCATGTGATTGTTTAGGCAGCGTATTTACCTCTAGCCTTGCTTGAACAATCAATTGTTGATTTACCTCATACTGGGTAAACAGAAAGAATCAAAGGCCTCCCTCTTGACTATAAATTCTCCCACATCCCCCGATGATGAGACAGAGTTTCCTGCTACAACATAATCTCAGACCTTACATATATACTCATTCACTTTGAGACTCACACCTGAGATCCTGACCTAGCTAGAGGAACTCAGAGACGACAGGGAAGCGCTCCTTTCTCTTTCAAATTGCTCATGGAAAACAAGACATTTATTTGGTCTCGCCATAGTAAAGTCTTCATATACAAGGAAGCCTCTCCAAGCATTCAGGGAAGGTACAACGTGATGCCAACCAAAATACAGCAATGTTTTGCCTTATTATCGTATTAGAGCAACTCACCCACATCAGGGCAACATCGCCAACGTCCGTTCAAGTCGGGACTAGAGCGTACAACAACGCCCATCATGTGGGCTGTCCGCCAGACAGAATAGTCGTGCCCCTGGAGATAATCAATCTCAGTGCTTAGCAGGAAACACCACAAGAATGCAAAGTCACTACGGTAGTTGACTACTACCACCTCGGGCGTATATGGCCAGCCACATACTCACCGTGGCGAGCGCTGCCTCTAGATCATTGAATCATGGGGCGACACAAAGAACGCCAAAGGGCCTGACGTAACTAACGTGGCCAGTCTCTGACAACCCTTCTCGATCGTGCTCTTCCATGAAAAGACAACTCCCAAATGACTTGCTATCACTGTATGACGCAGAGATACTGACCAATGAGCAAGGCCGCGAATTGTGCGCCCTGTGATGCTCGAACTGCTCCCCTGTTCTCCTTGTCGCTTGTGATGATATCTTCTTAGAAACCACGATGTCATCCTTTACAAGGAACCTTAAATATTCACCTACCGATTTTGGTCATCTTATTCTTACTTTATAACTATATATACTATCTCTGCAACGTCTCGATATCACTGTCCTTCCACACGGTAAGTCGATCGTTGCACGAAGCCCTATAGCCACTAACCACAGCACAGAATCTTTAACTCTCATGCTCAAGGTCACAACACTCCGGCCGCATACTTCAACGAGGTCAAATCTTGTAGTCAAAACATAATTGTCTTTCGATATCACACGGCCGAGACTAAGCAGAGGTCATGAAGGTCGACCCGGGTTCACGAGTCTAGTGGACAGCGACCCGGACCGATTGCTCGTGCATTCATGCACTGACAGCCGAACTGTAATGCTTTACAGCAGATATCCCTAGACTCCACAAATGTCTGGGATACAGATATGATGTCCCCTACCGTGGGAGGTATCGACCGAGCCCACATGTGGCCTAACAGCCACTGCAAGGCATATGTTGACGAGAAGTTCCACGCCCTGAAGAAGAGCAAAAGATGGGAGAAGAGAAAAAAAAAAAAAACAGTTTATCAAAGTCGATCCAGATTCATGAGCCTGGTGGACAGCGACTCGAACTGGTTACGTTTGGATTCATGAACTACAGCATCCACCACTGTTCCCCAGACACGTCTCACCAAACTTGGCCGGAATATGCTAGAACTATTTGCAGGTTTGGACCGCCAGAAGCACTCTCTCCTCAGGTCTTTGCAGCCTTCAGTCATAGGTGAACTGTGAAAAGGATATGAACGGCAGCACGTGCATGTTACTGCCCTGAACAAAAGGGTCAGTGAACAAGATCATTTCATACAAGGGCTCTTCTTTCATGAGAAAGTTCAGAACAGAAGAAAACAATTCAAATTCTGTATATATTACGAAGGATATTCAACAACATGCAGAGAAGTTTACGATATCTACGCACGCATATCATTGTACGATTGAAGATGTCCTGGAACAGGGCCTTCCTACCTCTGACGATGATGACGATGCCATTGTGTCTTTACAAAATCAATGAACGAACCTGGAACTATTTATCATACTTCTGTCACCCTTGTTCTCCCTGCCCCCATCATCATGAAAGCTCCTGAAAGTCTGCAACCATTTACGCCTTGGTAAAATACAAAAGAGCATCCAGGTTATCTTAGTAGATGACATTTTAAACTCCTCTGAAATCAGAATAGATATATCTGACCCAGTCAAGGACTTCTTCTATGACGAATGGCTGCAATAACGCACAGCAGTCACCATCCAGCCCGAACCTCTGTACCTTGATCTGTTCTATCACAGTCTTCGACTCCGATATCTGCGTACATTATTCATCATCTCGAACACAGTCAACGCCTGAGATGACCTGAGAGTGACTTTTCCGATAGCGAATCTGACCTTTGTTATTCTCACGAGGCATTCGTTTGGTGGCTGGATTCATTGCATATTTGCATTTCAAGTGTTACTATAATAGGAAAAGTCCATTTCACGTCCCTCATGGCATTGCAATGGTCACACATTACACGAAGAACGTATGATGTGTTGTGTCGAGAATGATGCCATCGAACCAGAGGAAAGAAGCCTTGGTCTACCAAGGTGAGCACCCAGGACAGGAAGAGGATCAAGTCACATCATCAAAGAAACGTCTCCCACTACGTTCCGAACAGCCCAAAATTGGCTTCAGCCAGCAAAATCTCATATAAAACCAGTTAATAACATCCCTGGTCTCAGACCGGATGTCTCTCACCAACTGCATCAACAAGATGCAGTTGCCAAGACTTTGTTGTCTATGAAGTCTCTATTCAAATGAATGATCCTCGGGGGCTCTCCTGATGTGGCCTCGGCAAGACTCTATAAGCGTTTTCTATTATGACATTGAAGTATCGCATGGGGCAAGTTCCATGTGTCATCGTTGCCCCTTTATCTTGTTGTCGATAGTGGGTATCTGAAATCAAGAAGTTCTTTCAGATCTCTACGGTCTTTCATCCAGGAGTAATGACTTTGATAATGCTTCCTAACCTAAGGCTGAATCCCGGACAATGCCTCCGGATAGAACTTTACATGTATCGTTGGGACTCGGGCTTGAAATCAGACTGATGGAAGGAAAGGTTGGGATATAAACAAGACGAGTTCACTTACGTTTTGTGCTGGAACTGGTTAGAAGAGAGGAGAGGAGAGGATAGGAGAAGAATAACAAACAGGAGTTGGAACAATTTATATACATGAAACTGAGAGTGCTTTAACGGCTAATGCTTCACTATTAAATCGATTCGCTGCCTACTCTCCGGTGTCATTGTCCTAGTGATTCTCAGGATTGATGTTGTAGAGCTTGGGAAGCAAGACCGAGTGATGCTTTTGTTACCCTGAAGCCCCTTTCCACTTACTTCTCCTTCGCTTTTTGATAGGCATTTCTACTTCATTCTTGCACTAGTTTCAAGATTATGCAACAGTTTCCATTGTGTTCGACAGTCTCATCATTGCAATGTTCATCTCCATTTGCTATCTTCTCATTTACAACTGACGATTCTCGACACCGCTTCCTCGCGGTCCATCGAGATATCAAAACTCCTTAATGACATGTACCTTCCTCGATGGCCTAAACGAAAGAACAGGAAGCCACCTGATAAATTGGGTTTCTCTGTAAGTCATTCTGTTCATCAACGTATCTGTTTATCTAATTACTCGAGTAGGCTGCAAAAACTGCCACTGAGAACCACGAGCAAGGCCGACGTGAACGGTCAGATACGCCCACCACGACATTAGAATGCATAGCAATACCCTCTATTACAACGCATTCTGCCGCAGCACGCAATTACAATGATGCGCACCCTAACGCAGGAATCTCTGCGAAGCATATGAGAATGCGCCCCCTGGAGCAGTAGTCTCTGGGATGACGCCTGAAGGCTTAACGACATTGCCGGAACCATCCAGTTCTTATGTATCCGGGTTCGGACTCCACAATAATGTTGAGGAGATGTACGAGAAGCATAGAAGTTATTGTTTGGAGAAAGATGAAGAAGGCTATACAAGTAAAACAAAGCTCGGCATGCTCAAAGTCGCTGTACCAGAGAACGGACATGCCATTCCGTTCCAAATCATATCCGCCAAGCACACCAATTTCCAGCAACAGCAACTCCTACAAGGAGTGCAGTTCATTTTCGATTCACCTGAGTCATTGGGCCGATTTACTGATATTATAAATTCGACCCTTTTTAGACCGCGCTTTGCCCCCATCACGCCAACAGTTCAAATCAAGCTGAACATTTTCAACACCAAGTGTCTTCCTCAAGCACCAGAGCTGATGACTTGGCAGGAAGTTGGCGTTGGCGAGAACCCCCCTGCTTCTTGGGCGTTGGCCTATAAGCATTATGATGATCGGTTGAAAGCTGTAAAGAAGTTCTGCGAGCTCCCACTGGTAGCCCTGGTCACTCTGCGCTTTCTCTACCCCTATCGGAATTTCGACAATCTTGAATCTCTTTCGAAAATACTCCGGATAACCTCGAATCTGGGATTATTGGGTATTGAATTTGAAAAGGATAACTAGGAGCAGGTTCCTAAGGCGGAATTCCATATGGCCATGGCCAAACGTGCCATCACCCGTCCAAAAATGGACAAAAGAAATGAGAAGATAAAGCAGGACCTCGATATCAATCTTATTTCCCTTCATATGGGACGTGCTATTTGACATTGCAGTTGGATGAGGATGAGAGTGAGTGGGAGGATACCCATAAAGATGATCCAGTGGCGCCCAAATGGAGGGAACTAAAGGCACACATATCAGAGCTCCTGGTGTACATGGCAGTATGAGATTGGGTTGGGCGACGGCATCGCATTGTCATTCAACAAGATTGTTTCTTTATTGATATGAACAAGAGGTTCATCGTGTAACAACTTCAACAAATATTGTGATTCATCTATACAAGTTTACCACTGGCATATATATTGCCTTGTTGGCTCCGAAGGAATAACCAGTAAATAGATGCCAGTAAAGGCTTAGAAGGTCAACCAAAAGAAGCCCAAAATGCTTGACTCATATCAAATGGGTTTGTGAACTGGACGAGATGGCGGTATCAACTTGCACATGCTCCAGTTAGATGATTACTTATACGTACGCTATCAAGACATCCCTGATCCAAAACCTCTCTTCAACTCAGGTTTCTAGCTTTCTCCTCTTGAACCTTCCTCTCGCCTCGATTTTACCTTCAACAGGCACCGCCCTCCACGCTGTCAATAAGAATCCATCTGCACCTCCACGACCCATCATGAAAGGATGTGTCCTTCCGGGAAGAACCTGCCATCGTCGTGCCCTGCTAGTCTGGATAGTCACTCCGAGCAGAAGCGTAGGGTTGATGGGGAACTCTTCGCTGCCCTCCCAGCGCTCAAGCTCTTCAGCTGTTTTGCTTTCAACCTCTGCTGGAGGCGATGATACCCATGCGGCTCGACGCGCCACACTGAAGCAATCGGCTAGTTGCGTCAGGGGCTCGATGGTGGGAGAGTAAATCGCGATGGGGGCGCCACCGGCTAGTAAAGGAACTGTACTGCGAACAATAGAGATGGGATCCATGGTGCTTGCAACTGCGAGACCTGAAAACCCTCCAGCGCGTGTTGTGTCGACCACATGCCGAATACGGGCCCACCTTCTTCTCTTGCGGTGATAATTCCCTCTACGATTCGTCTTCCATGTCGCAATTTCCTCTGGTGTTGCTTCGGGTGGCTTGTTGTTGTATGCCTCGTCTTCCTCGGGGGAAAGCAGCTGCAGCCATGAAATATCCATGAGGTTGGTGTCGAGGGGGTGGTAGGGTGGAGAGGGGTTGGCGTTTGCGGCGTCGTAGTTGAAGTATCGTAGAAGGGCGAGGTTGGGCTGGGTCTGGCCGTGGATCAGGGTAAGGGTGTTCTTGTTGACGTAGGGGACATTGAAGTCGCTTCGCTTAGAAGATCGCTTCTTCTCCTGCTTTTGTTCGGGGTCTGCTGCTTCTGTTGTCTGGGGCTGGTCTTGATCCATTTCGTCTGTAGGGGCAGTGTTGGTTTCTGTGACTTCTGGTGCAGCGGGATCTTCCGTGTTCTCCTCCTCAGGCTTGGGATGCAGAATGTCCATCCTCTCAGCCAAAGATGCCACCAGCAAGCCACCCGTATCATCCACCACCAACCACCTCCCGCCCTGTGAAGCACCAGCATCCTCGGTAGGAACACCGCCATAGTGAACATCAGCCCAGCAACCGACCAGCGCCATCATCTCCTGCCTCATCTCCAGAATCTTTGAAGCATCGCGATCCTCCAGCAACCATTGCGCTAGCATCGGCACGTCAAGGGGTAACACCGTAAACCGTCGAATATACTTTTTCGTCTTGAGGAGCTTATACTTGGCCAGAGAATACGCCGTCTTTTGGTCAATAGCCGTATGCGACAGCAGTAGCTTGGCGATGAGCTCCTTGCCTGCCGATGCGCCCTTGCGCTTGAGCTCCTCAATCTCTTCCGGCTTGAGTGTCTGTCGGGCCGAGTCGTCGATGATCTCGCGATTCGATCGGATGAGAACCTTTCCGCTCTCGTCGACGAGGGTGAGCTCCTCTCCATCTGCAGCTGCAACAACATCGTCTCCCTCGGCTGGTTCTGTCGCTTCGGCGCTGGTGTCGGCCAAGTCGTCGGCATTGAGCTCTTTAGCGGATACGACGCGGAGACGCGCAAATGTCTCGCCTTCGCGCTTGTCTTGGACCTCGTATGTGAAGTGGTACGGACGGTTGATGATCAGATTTGTTGGGAATGAGCCATACTTGCCCAGCGAGATTGTCCTGTCGCAAATTAGTCGTGCAGAGGGTGGGGAAAAGATATTTGGCTTACGTATTTGGTACGACCTGTAATACACGATATGTCTCATTGGGAAGCCGTAGGGCTACCCATGAATTGGGCTGTACCGTCTCCTTGTCCATTGCGTTTGTTGGAGCGAGTGTGATTTGCGATTCTTGAAAAGAAGAAAAAACTAAGGTAAGCCAGCCTCACCTCGGTGAGCCCCGCCACGGCCCCCACACTCCGATCTTCACCGAGATCTCGGCAGCAAGGGGAGGCAAGAAAACTTACTATGGTAGGACCTCTTGTCTAAGTAATAAAAAGATTTAAGTAAGTTTAGTATATCTTAGGAAGCCTTTAGACCAGTTTATGAGGCTTATTCTCACGAGAAACTTATAGAATGGAAATTCACGTTAAATGACAATTATTTTGAAAATTAACACTGAATTGAAGGTACTGAGTAGCATGAAACTGCCTAAGCAGCTGCATCTGCTGCAATCGCCAAAAATCACAAGTCACTCACCTGTCTATTAGTTTCTCCTACAAAAGACCTACTCCGTAGTACTAACGGGTTTCGCTAGTCCACAGAAAACCGATAACGACTTGCAAGACTCAAACCAACCTCTCATATTCGGAGTAAGTCAGCATCGCAAAATGCACAAAGTCTATCCTTCCATGTGCTCAAAACCTCTCGTGGCTTCATACTCAAAGTCAAAATTTGACGTCAATGTCCACTCATGCAATTCGGTCTTCATGAGCGCCCCGGTCGTTCGTGGCAGATCCAGAGTGTCCACCAAAAGGAGAGGCGATAAAGTCGCAGATAGCGTACCAAGCATAGAGGACCAAGCTCATGCTTCCGAAAAGAATGAGAGGTACAAGAGTGTAGGTCGCAAGATCTATGAAATCAGTTGGCATATGTTTCAGATAAGGGGGCATGAGGGAATACTTACAGACAAAGCCGTCGGAGCGCTTGACGATGTTGTACAACTCGTTTCGCATGATGTTCTCAGCGCCCTGCTCCCACTTCCAGGGGCCGACCATTCGGAACTTGGTGTTGAAGTTGGATCCCATGGCCCAGGTGTAGAACACCTTCCAACCCTTCTTCATGACCGAAAGGGCCTTGGGTGCAGAACCGATATCAAGAGCGAGCTGGTAAGCATAACTCTCATGGTCAACAGCTCGCTTGGTTTCATAGAAACTGTAGTTACCTCGTGGGTGAAGACGATAGTCGAGGTCGTAGGACTCGAGGGCATTGAAGTCACGGACCGCAGGCACCTCCTTAGGGTACTGGTGCTGGAGCAGGTGAAGAACCCACAGCTGAGCCTGTAGCTCGGCGAGAGGTGGGATTGCCCCAATAGAAGGGCGGACAAATCCAATGTAGCCAAGAGTCACATCTCCTTCTTTGTAGATCTCTCGAATGTTGGTCTGAGAGACAGTTGGGTACTCGTTGTCCAGGAAAGGGAAATCTCGAGTGTAGCCAGTCGCAAAGACCAAGACATCTGGCTTGAGCTGCTCCTTTGGGAGGATCGAATCACTCGGAAGCTTGTTGTCGAACTGCATGCAGCCATCTCGATCGATGCTCATGGGCCAGGTCATCACGTCGATCTTCTTGCCCTTAGTATCTTCAATCTTGACATTTATGAAGAAAGATCGGATACGGTTGCCCCATGACTGGGATCGCTTGCCGACGCTCATGTATGGCAGAGCCTTGTCGGACTTGCAGAGGAGAACTATTCATATGTTAGCTATTATATCTCTTAATCATGGAAAAGGGGGATACTTACTTGAATCCATGTACTTGCGAGTTGGGCTCATCTGGCCAACCCACTGATCAGGACCCTCTTCAGTGCCTGAGATGAATTTATGCATGTTCTTGATCCAGCTGTCATAGTAATTCCAGAGAAGCTGGCTCTTCTGGAGCTTTGGATGCACATAGGCTGTGTCGAACAAGCTGGCGACAGAGGTGTCGACAGGCTTATTGGCAGTGGATGTGGGACGTCCCAAGGCTTGGGGAATAGGGATGATCTGTGAATTATTAGCTTATACTTACAAGATTGTTGTGATAACATACCCTAGGTGCACAAAAGAATCCATCGCGATGGCAGATAGTCACAGTCTTTGCGCCAGAAGTGACAGCGAGATACGCAAGATCCATACCGGTCTCACCAGCACCCATGATGTACACATTAGTGTTTTCACCAAACTGATCTCGAGACTTCAGACGGGATGAGTGAAGGATCGTGGGAACTCGTTCGATACCCTCGATGTAGGGCATGACTGGGTTGACGTTGATTCCACTGCAGACAGCAACGGCATCACACTCCCAATCAAAGGCACCACGCTTGTTGAGCAGAGAGATGACATGACCAATGTTGTTAGGTCCACGACGAACTTTGTCAGCCTTTGTGTTACGCTCGATCATAGGCCAGAGGGAGAAGTTGGTGGCGTAGTCCTTGAGATACTGGACGTAGACTTCAGGAGTAACGAAGTCGGGGGCATTGTCTGGAAGACGAAAGTCGGAGAAAGCAGTCAGATACTTTGAAGAGACGAGCTATGATATGATTAGCATACGTTTTCATTAAAGTAAAGGGGTGATGACTTGCCTCAGCGTCTTCGTAGACGCGATAGGAGAAAGTGCCTCCGATTTGGGACTCAACTTCAAAAAGTCGGACCTCGATAGGAGGAATGGGGAAGTACTCGTGGGCATGAGCAAGGAATCTAAGGGTAGCTAGTCCAGCTGGACCACCGCCGATGACAGCTACCTTCATGTTGACTTGTCTTGGTAGGTCGTGATCATACAAAAGAGTTGCAAGATGGTTATGGTTGATAGACAGTGAGATGGTGATGATCAACAATGAGATGTTGTTATGACTGATGACGGAGGATAAAGAGATAGATGAAACGATGTTTCAAAGAAATAAGATGATATTAAGACTATGGATGAGTAAATATATTACAAACAATGTTCCTGGTGAATCAGGCTGGACGCTGCCACTGCCAGTGTCAAATGGAGAGTGCTAAGTAAACAGCGATATGTTCGCTCTCGGACGGAACTGAGCAGTATATAAGTTAAATACACTGATGCATTTCGATATTGTTCATTATTGAAGGATATGCGATTGAATTGATAGATATTCTAGATATTACAGGCATATGGAAGAGTGCCGAGGCGAAAAGTGAGGGCATCGCGAGTTTCGTGTAGTAGTAGATTTTATGGCTTGAAAAGCCTCACGGTTGGATAGTTTAAGATAGACATTTCATGGCACATAACTTTCAACTGTTTCTTTGAATGTTCACTTCTGAAACCTTGTATATAAAACATTTCTCTTGTTCATATATCCGATGCCTGAACATGCCATTTCTGCTCATTCAATGAAATCATGGGTGCTCATCTCCAGATAACGTTACACACTACCGTTTCGAACATTCGTACACGTATTGATCGCACCTCTTCCTCCATACCTCACCCAGCTATTGAATACGTTTGTTGATCTAGAGCTCAGACCATTACTTGTGAATGCTACCAATTCCGTCCAGAATGAGGCCTCCTATGAAACTAACCATAAACATCAACAAGACTTTTCCCCCTAGTGTTGTTCTTTGCAACTATTGTCCTATTGTTTACTATGGAATCACAAGATTGAGGAAGACCCCATGGGGAAAACAATGGATCGTCGATTCGCCATCAAACTCAATGACAATAAGCCTCGGCACTCGTTTAAGCTTAAAGCTTATCGCAAACCTGCAGGACGCTTAAATTTCGTATTCCATCGTCTGATCTCGTTTAATGTAAATGCAGCTGTCGTTTCTACACCAAGAAATCGTTAGGTTATCTCCGTTCCTGCCTATTTCCTTTGTTTCGACCTATCGAAGATTTCCCAACAAAGTTACTCCTCAATTTGGGCCTCAGGAACCAACGCAAAAAGTCCTTCGATGTCATCGACAACTTCTTTCTTCAGCATCGTCAAACAACTATTGGACTTCTTTTTCGCAAGACGAGATGCATCCTGCAGCCAGCTTTGGAGACGGACCGACCTCGTCATTTGACTACGACCTATCATCATCAATCACGCAAACCTGCTCAGCATAGCCCCTGGATCACTTCATGTTACATTTTCACATGCAATCTTCCATCAAGTTGCGAATTCTAGGAGGCATGGAACTTGCACATCTACACGAAGAGACGGGGACTGGGAATGGGACTGGGACTGGGATAGAGAGCCTAGGGAACCGACTTACTATTCCTGAGCAATGCGGAGGCCATACGATGTGGAACCCGTCGAATGGCGCGATGGATATTCACCTACATCTTGGCTATGTGCCACAACGCCTCATTCTCCTCCTTGGAACTGAACTCCTAGGTGAATCTGCTGGAATATGGTCCCAATGTCGAGTCGAAGCGGAAAGCTCAGCAAAGGGACTGTTCTGGTATCTCAATTACTATCATGGTGTTCATTCACGGACATGGACATTTCATAGAGTTCAGCTTAGCAGTTGAATTTGAAGCAACTCATGAAAACAATTAGAGGCAATTCATGGTCTTGCTTCATTTAATCAACTTGGATAAACATCAGATCGGTTTGTTGTTGAAGCCCCTCTCCTCACCCTCACTTTCATTGGCAACGTTGCTAGGGCATCATCGATCCACAAAGCCCCTTTCGACACAATATCTCCTCATTCTGAAGTTTGACATACTTCTCACCGAAGCCTCGAAACTCTGAATACCGCCATGAAGGCGGCGTCATCATGCTTCCAACCTCCTCCTTCCACATGTGAGATTCAGCAAGTGAGATGAGACGCCACATGAATCTAAGTACAAAAGAGATGGAGGATCTCCAGTGATCAGTCTCATCAAACCGATCAAGTTCTCACCTCATTCGTTACCCTCTCATTTCTGCACTCTGTTCGAGTAAGAGATGAGAACGTCCCTCTTTTACGCCCTCAACGGGGCCCTCGGGGTTGTAGCCCACGAGTCGCTTGCCCATTTCAAGATTGAATCCGGTAAAGAAGAGCATCGCTCTCTTGAAGGATGTTCAAAGGATGGCAAGCACAAGTGGGTTCCCGACCCTGCGACATTTGTCTTCCCTGAGAACGACTACAAGCCTGGCAACTCCTGGGATCTCTGTGTCGGCACATCTCATTGCGCCCCCCACGAGGCCTTGACTCAGGTTTCTTTCGATTTCAAGGACAACGGCATCGTCTTCAACTTCAAGCATATCGACCACTACAAGTACGAAGATGTAGCCGTCTACATCGAGCGTGGTCAGCCACCCACAGAGGACTCTTTCAAGTACAACAAGAAGAGCGACCACTGCAAGGCCAAGAACGACTACAAGGAGGCCAAGTGCTTGGTCCCCTTCTTCTCCCTCTCGGATGGCGGCTCTTACGGCGACCTCTGTCCCCTCGAGGACAATGGAGGCTGGAGACTTTACATCAAGGTCAAGGCTACCATTTCCCACGGGCACAAGAAGTACGAGCTCTACAGCCGCTCTCCTGATATTAACGAGAAGTATTTCGTTCTCAGCTACACTTGCGCTGAGTGCAAGGAGTAAGTCAACCCCTTAATAAGCATGTCCCACTTCACCTAACATTACTCAGGTATAAGCACAAGAAGATCGAGTTGATTGAGGAGAAGGAAGAAGAGGAAGAGGCCGAAGCCGAAGAATCTGAAGAAGAAAAGAAGTACAAGAAGAACAAGGAAGAAGCAGAGGAAGAGGCCGAGGAAGAGAAGAAGAAGTACAAGAAGAAGAAGGAGGAGGAGGAGGAGGAGAAGGAGGAGGAGGAAGCTGAAGCTCAGGAAGAGGAAGAGAAGAAGTATAAGAAGAAGGAGGAAGAGGAGGAAGCCAAGGCTGAGGAAGAGGAAGAGGAAGAGAAGAAGAAATACAAGAAGAAGGAGGAAGAGGAGGAGGCTGAAGCCGAGGAGGAAGAAGAGAAGTACCACCCCGCTTCATCCAATCGATTTGTCAGTACTAATGCCGCTACAGGCACAAGGAACACCACCATGAGCATTACCACAAGCATCACCATAACCATGGTCACAACCATGCTCATCGTCATGGACACAGACACGGTCACCTCCACGGTCACCTCCACAAGGAGCATCATCATCATGATCACCGCCATAAGAAGCATCATCATGACCCTCATCACAAGGACCATCATCATGATCCCCATCACAAGCATCATGCCCGTTCATATGATCATCATGATCATCATGACCACCATAAGAACCACGACCCTGGACATTACCATCATGAACACCACGATGGCCACAAGCACCACGATCATCACGATCCCGGACATCATCACGGTCACCACGGTCATCATGGTCATCACGATGCTTACGATCACTACAAGCTCCATCACTACTATGATCCTAGCAGCCACCGTGACTTCAATGCTTTCTTGGACGATTACTTCAAGCACTTCGGCTATCACTACCACCGCGATGATCCCGGTCATCACCATGGTCTCCACTATGATCCTCACAAGCACCACCATGGCGAACATCACGATGGAAAGTACCACCACTATGAGCACCATGATGGAAATCATCACCACAATGAGCATCACGGCCATCATCACGCTGAGCACCACAACCATCACCACGGTCACGACGAGGGTCACAAGCACCACCACGGCGAGCACCATGATGGGTACCACCACCACCATGCTCGTGGCTTGCTTGAGGATGACGGAGAGAAGCACCATGGTCACGGACATAAGCACCATCACGGGCATCATCATGGCCATAACCACAGCCACGCTCATGACCATATCCACAAGCACCGCCACAAGCACTTCGACGACCATTACCACTATAAGCAGCATCACATTTACTACGACTACAAGGATGATGGTCACCACGACGGACACCACCATGGTTATGATCATCATGATCATCACAAGCACCATTATGGTCATCATCATGGTCACCACGACCCTCACCACTATGGTCACCACTATGGTCATCACGATGGCCACCACGGTCACCACCACCATGATCCTCATAAGCATCACTACAGCCATGAGTACGACTATGGCCACCACAAGCGATCAATTGAGCACAAGGATCCAGTTTCTGTCTACTACAAGGAAAAGTCCGATCACTCTCGCACTCACATTAATACCTCCAAGAAGGAAAAGGCATCTCAGAGTGAGCTTGAGGCCGAGAAGCACAAGAAGCTTTTGGAAGAGGTCAACAAGAAGCAGGAGCACAAGTACAAGCACAAGGATGATCCTGAGCACCAGTATCACTCCGAAGAGGACAAGTACAAACATGAGAAACAGCACGGGCACAAGTACAAGTATGGACCTAAGTACGAGCATGAGCATGAGCACGAGCATGATAAGAGGTCTGCTTCCGTGCATGGTGGTTACAAGAAGTCCGAGGAAGAGGTCAAAGAGATCCTGAAGGGACATTTCCAAGAGGCTCTTAACAATTTCCACCGTCTTCACTTCGGAAAGAAGGCGCATAAGCACTACGAGCACGAGAAGCCTGAGGAGAAACACCACTCTGGTCACCACGAGCACAAGGATCATGAACCTAAGAAGCACTACTCTATCCACGAGCATAAGGAACATGATCCAAAGGAAGAGCACAAGGAGCACCACTCAAATGAAGATGAGCATGAGCATGAGCCCAAGAAATATCATCACGATCAGCATGAGGAACATGAGGATAAGCCTGAAGAGAAGCATCACTACGACCATCATGAGCATAAGGAGCATGAACATGAGCCTACCGAGTACGAAAAGTCCTCCCACTACTCCGCCAAGAAGGCGATCTTGGAGGATGAGAAGGAAAAGGCCAAGCACGAGGCTTTGGAGAAGCTTTGGGATGCCCGCGTCACTCATGAGCGCAAGTTCAGAGAGAAGCTTTTTGTCATTGATGCCGGACACTGGGGTGGTAAGGGCGCCCACAAGCGCTCTCTTGAGTCCAAGTCTAACAAAGCTACCGAGGCTACTGAGTTAGAAGCCAACAGTGCCAAGGTAGAGGAGTACATTGAGGAGGCTGAGGACAACATCTCCAACGCTATCGAGGAGGTCATCCGAAAGGCTGTTAAGAAGGCCGGTTCAGACCCTACCTCTGGAACTATCCTCAAGTACGTCAGGAAGGTTGAGAAAGCCATCAAGAGTATCATCGCAGAGAACATCAAGAAGACCATCACCTACATCGTCACGATTGAAGGTGTTGCAGAGCCTGAGGAGGAAGTCGTTATTGAGTGCCTTGCTCGTGCTATCAGCGAAATCATCAAGGCTGCCGACAAGATCTTCGCCAAGACCCTTGAGGCTCTGGGTGATAATCCTTCAGATGAGGAGGTCGAACACGCCATCGAGAAGGTTCTGAAGCTTCTCGAGAAGATCATCGACAAGGAAGTCCGCAAGGCCCTCATCGCCATCTTCGAGTTGGAGGAGGAGACCGCTGAGACTACTGAGTCCACCGAGCATGAGAAGTTGGATAATCGAAGCAAGGATGGTAAGCACGATAAGCGCTCTGATCCTTATGACGACACCACGGTCGAGAAGGCTGTTGAAAAGACCGTTGAGGAATGGGCTGCTAAGTACGTCGAAGCAGATGAGAAGGAGCATAAGCCCCTGAAGCGCTCCGTGCGATTCGCCCGACTCTACAACTGATGCGCTCCCAAACGAGGGCAAGGCCATCCAGGCGTAAGATTGAAGACATCAATCTGAAGGCCAGTGTCACTGGACACAAGAGAACCACTTGACCTGGGTACATAATAAGAATTCAGTACTTAGTGCTGTGTCTAGTGGCAGGTTGAGGAGGGATTAGGTACATTGTTTCATCATTAAGATAGCCATTCCTTTAATAAAAGTAACCTGTCTCTTTCTCTTATATGAGCTGCATAGTCAAGATGTGATGATGATGCTTTAAACAGTCTCTCAAGGAGCAAGAAAACCTCTAGCCTTGAGACAAAGTGCTAAAGGAAGAGCTGATCTAAAGGCCTACCAAGGCTATACTAAACTTACCTAAATTTACCTTAGTCTTTTTGTAATTTAGGAGAAAGGTCCTAAGTTTTGCCTTCCCTAGAAGTCACATGTGCAAGCTTATGTGTTTAAGGTAATTTGGAATCATAAAATTGGTGTATTCTGTATCGTATTCCCAAACGCCATTTAACATAAAATCATAACAGTTCTATCGCAATCTATTCTCTAGTTCCAGTTAGGAGCGTATGTGATGAAAGCCATCAAGCAACCTGAGATCAGACCAGCTGTAGGAACAGTGATGAACCATCCAAGATAGATCCATCCAACCATGCGCCAGTTGATAGAACGCCAATCTCCGTTGCAGAGACCGACTCCGACAATGGCACCAGTGATACATTGAGTAGTAGACACAGGCAGCTCTGCAAGACTGGTTAGTGCATGTTGTTGAAAAGTGTTTGCGGGAACAACTTACTAAGACGAGTGGCCAGGATGACAGTGATAACAGATCCAAGTTCCATGGAGAAGCCACGAGCAGGAGACATGAGAGTCACACGGTTACCCAAGTTGCGCATGATGTTATAACCATATGTCCAGAGACCGATGACAATACCAGCACCACCAAAAGCGAGAATCCAAATAGGAACTTGAGCCTTGCTTCCAGGGACTGCGCCGGACTGCCAGATCTGGTAGATAGAGGCATAAGGGCCGACAGCATTGGCAACGTCGTTTGCGCCGTGGACGAAAGAGGAAGAAGCAGCGGTCATGACTTGGAGGAAAGTGTACAGGAATTCGGTTCGGTTGTCGAAATGCTCTGCACGAGCGTGAATCTCTTCAACGTCGCCAGCAACAACAGACTTCTCGCTCTGGGAACCAACAATATCCTTCTCGACACCGTGGAGAATGGCAAACTTGAAGGCCCACCACATGAAAGCACCAGTGTACCAAGGAGCATCAGGCTTGGGTCCAATCATGGACTTGTGCTGGTATGGGTTGACGGCGGGTTCCTCTTCGGTGGCTTGCTCAGTGACAACCTTCTTGTTATCGCCACCGGCCTCAAGATCTTCACCAAGGGCAGCAGCGCGCTGAGTGCGGCGCTCCTCAAGCTCCTCGCGGGTAAGGTGACCCTCGTAGAAGTTGCGGACGACGCCCTGGAAGTTGTCGGGGGTGGGGGGGACAGGTCCACGGCGGAGGAGAAGAGGGCCAAGGAAGATGTGGTAGGCTTTGAGCTGCCAGTCCTCCTTGATGACGATACGGTACAACCAGGGGACAAGGAAGATGGCCATAAGAAGACCCCAGCCAGCACCAGCGGCGACAATGACACCGGGGACTTGCTGCTCGGTGAGCTTGACCTCATAAGAGCCACCCTTCCAGATGAGAAGCATGACGATGAGTGAGGCGGTGGCCCAGAAGTAGAAGGGGACGAGGATGAGACCCTTGATGGCGGGGTTCTTGCGGAGGAGGACGCAGTATTTTGTGAAGAGGAAGATGGAGGCACCGAAGATACCGGAAAGCATAGGGGCGATGATCCAAGCGAGGAAGACCTGTGAAATATGAGTTAGTAGGTGTGAGTTTGAGATGGTGGTTAAGTACTAACCTGAACAACACCTTGCTGGATATCAAGAGAGCCGTCCTCCTTGTAGCCAACCCAAGTGATACCAGAGCCACCAAGGGCACCAACACCCATACCCAAAACACCACCAAGGATAGAATGGGTAGTAGACACAGGGAAACCGAAACGGGTAGCAAAGGTGAGATAACTAGCAGAAGCAACAACGGCGCAGACCATACCCAGCATAAGAAGGGCAGGACTATCATCAAAGGCCTCGACATCAACAATCTTTGTTCGGATGGTATCAGCCACACGGCCACCAACACCAAGAGCACCAGTGAACTCCATGATACTAGCACCGATCATAGCCTGGAAGTAGCTGATAGATCGGGAAGATACCGATGAAGCCCACGAGTTGGCGACATCGTTGGCACCGATGTTCCAGGCATCGAGGAAGGCAAAGATAGTGCCTACCGCGAAGAGGTAGTCGTACTGAGCGAAGACTGCCATTTCAGCGGTGCAGTAGAAAGAAGAAGTTCAGAAAGAAAAGAAAGATGTGTGAGGGATCTGGAGAATTCAGCTTCTACGAGACATTTCCATAGTATATATAAGTTTTTCCAGCTTGTGGAGAAGAAAAGAAAGAATTATTCTACGTGGGTTATGGAGTTACTCCCACGCCCCCCAAGAAAAAGGGCCAAGACAAGACATCGCCAAGACGATTCCACCGAAGAAGAGGTAAAAAAGGACCTCGAGCTAGGATTAACATCAAACATCCCGGGCTTGCCACAGAAATTCTTGTATGCCAAGAATCAGATCAACAGAGTGCGAGTGTGACTGCGTAACACAGAACAGGGCTGGAACATGCACGAACAGGCTCTACAGCAAGCAATTGGCTTCTCTGTCCACGGTAGCAACACATCCGGGAGGCGTTGAAGAAACTGGAGACCACACTCTCTTCTCCACTTGAAGAGCTAAGCTTACCTTAAGCTTGTGACTAACCTTGTTTCCAGTGTTAAAACGTCTCAGGCTGTAACTGGCGATCGTGGGAAAGGAACAAGTGATGGTTTTGGGAAATAGGGCACGCGACACATAAGCTGAGGGGGGAATACGATGGGTTTGAGATGGGAGAGGAGTGAGCACACGACATGATTCCTAATGCGTCACCGACGTCTGAGATGGTGATGCAGATGGCTAATGCTAGGGGGATGTATGCCAAGCTGTAGGCGAGCTATGGCTTGACGAATCCTGGAGGGGAAACGAGCTGGGGGAGCTTGTGATGATCGGGAGAGATGGCGAAGGTTGAGCTTGGAAGGTTTCTGAACTCAATTGCTAGGTTTGAGTTGCTAAGTTGTTCTTCTGTAGACAAGCTCTTCACAGCTCCCTTGGAAGGGCCCAATTCCTGTTCCTTTCTCAACCGTTGACGTTTGATGACTCTCAGCTTCTAGAGTAGCCCTCGTGCGCTTGAAGCACAGACACGCGACTCGATACTCTTTTCAGCCAAAACCTCGAAACCTCGAAACACACAACGAAAAAGCGACCAATCAAACAGGCAACATGCGTTCAAAGTCTTCGGTGCACTAAACGAGAAATGCTGCAGGCAGGGATGATGATAGAGGGACCCTCAACTTTATCGTGGATAAAGCCAAGGAGCTTGTTCTTTTTTGTGTTAGATCTGCGGGTATTGTCCGAACCAAGCTTTCAACGCGACGAATGAGAGAAGGGGATCTCTACACGTGTGAGACGTCAATGCAAGATTGGCTACTGGGGCTGATTATGGTGGATAGAGAGAGATGGAGAGGCAAGAGAGGGTATTCTCGGATGATTTATCGGTCTCCAAAAGGAGTATATCCCACGCGGAAATATGGTCTGTGAGGTGGCTTTTGAGACAACTGCTATGGGGACTTGTTCTCAAATGTCACCGAGGCAATAAGACAGTGCTCTTGGCGTAAAGCCGGGAATTGGAATTCCCATCGTCGATGATGGCTATGTTATGATTCCAGGCTCTTCGTAGAGAGACGCTGCGTTTGACCCACTCGTGATCTTCATGGAGTTGAGGCGAGTCAATATGGAGCACTGGTTGCTTCACAAGCAGAGGCTAACACTATGAATAGCTTATCTCTGAGAATGAACATGGTTGAGGTTGAATAATGATTTGGTAAAATACTGAATGTTTCTGGTGATGTGAAACCGGGAGATAATAAAGTTAGAAATAAGGTATCGGCAGTTAACGTCCCGGTCGAGATACAGGGTAGGATCTCGGGGTTTTAAGTTGATGATAAAAATAAACGTGAAACGGTCAATATAGGCGGTAAAGCCTCGACCTCTTTCGACGATCTTATGGAATTTGAAACGGTAAACTCAATGCTTAACTGTATGTGTTTCTTGTAGCTGATATGTCACTGCGTGTTCTGTTTCAACGGGACGAGGCGAGTATGTCACTACAGGGATAGTTGTTGCAAATACTCTTAACTTGAAGTATTGGATATGAGAGTATCTGAAGTCAGTAACTGAGCAACTAAGTATCATGCTTCGGCAGTCAGACTCTTCTAATTGTTTCCTGTCTCTATCTACGTATCTTATCTAGAACACTTCGAACAATGAGGCGTGGGCGTTCACGTGACATCCTGCCGTTTCAGTCTAACTCGGCAAGTCGCTCAGCCCAATTTCTAATTGATTCGGCTAGCACAAGGCCGTTGTTCGCCCGACAACGATGCCACATAAGAAAATTCAGTACCTCCACCAAGACCAAGCATCGTAAGACATAATTCCCATTACCGAGACTGTCTTCAACGAACCACAAGCGTAATTGGTTTAGTGGTAAAATTCTCCGTTGCCATTCGAGCAGCGTCGGGGAGCCCTGGGTTCGATTCCCAGATTACGCATTTCTTTTGCTGTTTCTACTTCTTTTGCAACTGTTTCTTTTTTGAAAACTTGGTATTCTGACTACTAACTACACTACTCTGAATGGGATTGCATACATCAAGCGCGTGCAGACATATCCTTCTCCTCGTGCTGTGTACCCTGAATCTTCTCCTCATCGAGAGTTCGCTCTCCAAGACCGATGTCTGCCTCGTAGAAAACGTCAACGACCTTCTTGTAAGAGGGGACAAAGTTAACAGCAATGGGGTATGACCAGGCTGCAACGAAGAACATCATGGGTACAACCATCGAGATACCAACGTCATGCATATCTGCAACAGCTCCTGTCAGGGGAGGCACACAAGCACCGCCAATAACACCAGCAATAATGAAACCACTTCCTCGCTTAGTATGGCGACCAAGACCTCTCATACCCAAAGCAACAATGGTAGGGAAGCAGATAGACTCGAAAAAGAGAACGATGTAGAGGAAAGATACACCAGCGGTTCCGTGGTGAACGATAGGCGGTCCGATAAAGACAATGCACATTGTCAAGAACACCAAGAAAACCTTTCGCGGTTTGCAGAATTTCATGAGAAACGTTCCGAAGAAACGACCGACTGTAAAGGCTGCTTGTGCGCCGGCAAAGAGCTTGGCTCCCATCGAGTCTGATGTTCCTTTGCGCATCTCAGTCGCATAGTTAATGAAGAAACTCGCGATAGCAACTTGCGCGCCGGTATAACAGAATTGAGCGAACGAAGCATGGAAGAGCTTGTACTGTTTATAGAAGGGCTTGTCATCGGCATCTGAATGCGTCTCTTGAGCTTGCAAGGCCATGTCTGAAGATTGTTAGTGAGCGTAGTGCTGGTGCAGGGGACTCAACGTACCAGCGTCGGTGATTTCGGGAATCTTGGAGACGTAGAAGAGGCACGCCAGAATCAAGACGAAGACAGCGATGGAGAGATAGACCCATTGCACGTTGGCGAGCGCTGCGTTATCATCGAGATTGTTGAAGAAGACATATGAGCCGAGAACGGGAGCAATGACGGTACCGATACCGTTGAATGCTTGGGAGATGTTGATGCGAATTTCCGAATATCGAGGAGGACCGCAAACTACAGATGTTAGAGGCGAACACAAACTGAGAACGACTCAACATACCAGTGATGAATGGGTTAGCAGCAGTCTCAAGAGAACCAAGTCCGTTTCCGATGATAAAGATGGACATGCAAAACCCAGCAAACGACTTCGCCTTGATACATGGAATAGCAATCAACGCGCCAACAGCATATAAGCAAAGACCCCAGATAAACACAGCCTTGTACGAATAATGACGAAGGATCCACGCAGCGTGTCCCAGCGACGCAAGAGGATAAGCACTGAAACGTTTATTAGCCCTACTATAATACTCGTCGATACTGGTATACATACCCAAAGTACGCAGCCTGAAGACCTGCCGATCGCGCACGATCGATATGAAGCACCTTTTGAAAGTGCTTGTTCAGCGTATCAAGGAGTCCATAACTGAAACCCCAGAGGAAGAAGAGAACAGTAACCAGCGCAATAGGCCAGATGGATTCCCGCAGGGTGAGTTCCGCTGCTTTGGTGACTTTCTTATCCGAGACCTTGAGCGATCTCTCCTTGAAGAACTTTTTGGCGCCCATTTTGAGAATATTTCGACGACAATTACGAGAAAAAGAAAAACTACGATTTCAAGAGGCAAAAGGGGAAAGAGCAAGCTATTTACATTTCTTTTCGGCTCGAGCAGACCCGAGCAAGGGGGCGCCCGTAACACATTGACCGTCATAGAAAAGAGAGTGCGTGTGGCATCACGGTTCTCCTGCGCTGTAACCTCATTAGGGAAAAGGCTCCAGCAGCTTGAGTGTGTTTGTTGGAGAAGAAAACCTGGGGATTTGCGGGGGAAGGGGAAATCGTCTGAAATGGGTTTAGTTGATGGAATGATAAGCATGGTTTATGGTTGTTTTTGGTCGGGACATGATTCAGGTTTTTGGCCATGGGATCGTTGTAATGTTGGACCGAGTGGGAGGGTAAGTGAGTTGAGGATGCATTGAATGATACTTCTAGAAGAGTTTGCAGAGATAAGCATTACTTTCAAGAGCTTTGATGAAGGGAGATATATAGTAAACATTGCTGTTTGGTCGTGTTGTTCATGCATATCGAGCATTTACTCCAACTTCACAAGGATTCATCTGCCGAACGAGGCTGGCAATAGCGTCAATTCTCTACGGCACTCTCCCTCGGCAAGTCCCTGTTCTTTAAATTACAACCTCCTAGGCTTCTCCTCCTTGATTTAATCCCAAGAACGCGGGGCAGAACGTGAAATGAAACACAAAAGCTAAATTCTCCGCTCGTGATACGCACGCAACTTACGTGCATAAAGCGCCTTCTTATTACGGCCATTTTCATGTCTATCATCGGACTATTTTCTCTCTCGGTTTGGTTAACCCCATGCCGAATGGTAATCTACTTGGCACGATCAAGGGTGGCCAATCGCATTACTCTGTTGGTTGCGAGTAAGTTTGTTAAAGTGCTGTGTCTCAGGATGCGAGGTGAGACAAGGGGATTCGAAGGTTTGACGTGGTGAATCGTTGGTTGAAATGATGTTGTATCAGAAGGCTACAAGTTAAAGTCTATTCATTCCCCTGACCATGATCGAGAAGTGTTCTAGACTTTGTCACTGTCACGTACGAGAACAGTCGTCTTGTTCACTCAACATCACAATGCCTTACACCGTGAACATCCACTTTCCACGGGTGGAACATCGAACACAGTTGTCATCCAACACCCTCATTCACTTACATCTTCAGCCAACACCATCTCAAAATGCTACAAATCCACGACTTTTCCTTTCTAACAACCTCAACCATCACAAGAACCCGGTGCTTCGACATACAGACTCCAAAGCAAGGTAAACTAAGAAACTAACTAACCGACCGGCATCATGCTTTCCACCCAGGAAACCAAAACCAACCTCATCGCTGATGCGAAAGACATCGAGCAAGACCCCATCAACATGTCCGCCAGCGCCGCAACGATCCAGGCTTGCTACATTCTCGTCGCCATGTCCCGCGGCACCCATAAAAGCAAGCAGCACTGCCTAACCTCTGGTTGCAACAAGTCAGTCAGGACCACTTTCTATTGCAAATCTTGTCAGGCTCGTGCTCGTGCTCGTTCTCACAAGCACCAGTATTCAACTCGATCTAAGGCTCGAAACAAGGAGAATCGAATTCATGCTGACTAGATATAATCTGACAGGTGAGCTAGTAGACCGGACTAAGACAGATGGCTGATCCATCGGCGTTTGAGAGACGACCCGAGAGGTAAGGAGTAGGAAACTTAAGAAATGATGGCTGCTTCATCAAAAGGCACAGGCAAAGAACCTCCACGTGAGTAAGTAGAACCAAAAATAAAGACTTTCTTTTTAGTGCGCGCTGTGTCAATAGCACAAGAGAACCTATCTCTAACCCAACCCCCAAACTCCAAAACTATGTACCATTCGCTCGTCGTCCACCTCTAGTACTCCTATCAACATGTCTCTTAAGAACCTTTCTCGTCTCCACTAAACTCCTCTTATGCTTGCTCTTCGCCTTACCCATCGTCATAAAGATATTCTTGTTGCGCTGCTTCTCCCTATTACTCGTGCTCTTGCCCTGGGCCTGCATCTTGGACTTGCTGATAGCCCGCGTGCTCTTGTGCTCCTCGCGATCTGGCTTGCCCTCTTTAGCAAGCGCAACACGCTCTTCTTTGGTGAGTTTGCGGAGACGCGCGGGGGCCTCGATTTGCTCGGCGGTGAGGCCGTCGTCGCGGTGGCGGTCTTCTTCTTGCTGGCGCTTGCGACGGTTGCCCATTGCTTTGTCGATGGAGGCGGACATGCGGAGTTCTTGGAGTTTGGCGAGATCGGCGGGTGTAAGGATGGTTGTGGTGGCGAGCTTGGAGATGCGGTCAATTTCGGCCTCCTTCTCCTCTAGAGCCTTCTTGGTCTTTTCGTCCATAACAGGTTCTTCGTCTGTCTTTTGCTTCTTTGAGGCAGGCTCATCTTCGTCATCCTCCTCATCAGAAGAGTGATAGACATTGATCCAGTCACCAGACTCGCTGCTGTCATCAGAGGCAACCTCCCACTCGTCAGACTTGTTTCCTTCATCCTCTTCATCAGTAGCAGCATCCTCGGGAAGACCCTTGGCAAGTCGCTTCTTCTTCTTTTCCTCCTCCTTCCACTTCTCCAGAAGCTCCAGACCCTCAATACCACCGACATCCTCTTCACCAAACTTGCGCTGGGCCTGGAAACCAGCCTTCAGGTTGATAGTGGCATTCTTACCACGGTCTCGCTTCTTAAGAAGCTCTGCACCGACCTCTCGGTACAGTGACAAAAGACCCTTGGCAGCCATCATAACACCCTTGTCCTTGCTCTTGCGGTACTGGACCAAATCTTGTAGTAGAGTATCGGTCATAGCCAGGGGTTGACGAGCGCAAATTTCGCGAATAGAGTTCAGACCAGCAGCTGCGACCTCAGCGGCCGAAGCTTCTGAAACAAACTCGTTTGCGATCTTCTGAATCAGAGGTTCCAGTACATCAGGAGGCACCAAGTTATGGACCGCCTGCGCCAATGAAGCCAGGAAAGAAGTAACAGACTGTTGTCGAGGGGTAAGGAACTTGATGAACCAAGAGTAAAGCGCCACAATAGTCAACTTGTGCAGACCCACAAGTCGAGTAACGAGTTGTGTCACTAGAATCTTCGTATCGAGAGATAGCTTCGCCTTGGTGTTTTGTAGATGTTTCGAAAATAGCTCCTCAGCAAAGTTCTGAGGGTCGTGGAGGAGGTGAAGAGCTGAAAAGTTGAGGGGATGAGGCTTTGTCTTCTTGCGCTCAGCTCGCTTGACCTTATCGACAGCCTTGTCGTACTGCTTCTTCGACTTCTTGGTCTTCTTGTTGATACCCATCTGATGCTTGACCTGGCTCAGATCAACCTCCTCATCACTGCTCTCGTCCTCAAGCTCCTCACGCTCCTTGTCTCCACCCAAGAAGAAGCGAACAGCACCGACAACAACCTTCTCGTTGTCGGACAGACAAGCCTCCTTCATGACATCAACGGGCTTCGCATCGGTCCAGAACTGTCGCTTCCACATCTCGCGGGTGAGCTTGATGGCCCAAATAGCTCGAGGAGAGGATCGATCGGCGGTAACAAGGTTGTAGAGAACGGTTTGAACGGTTCGGTTGAGAGGGTGGTTGATAGATTTCGTGTTCGAGTTTCGCAGATCGCTCAAGATCTTCTGGAACAGAGTTTCACGTAGGGTTTTGCTGGGCGACGATACGAGGATGGGGAAAAGCGTGGTGAGGACGCTGGTCGAGTCGATGACTTCCTTTCGTCGCAGCAAGACCAGACTTCCCACGATCTTCTCCCGCAGCTCAGGGTGCAGAATGACATGGTGCTGTGTGAGAATAGACTTCAGATCGTCGGGGAAAGTAGCGGTCTCTTCCTTGTAGCAATCGGCGACGTGAGCGATTAGATCGATAATGTTGTGGAAAGACTCGACAGAATCGGCGGTCGCAGTGCCAGGTGAAACGAGAAAGATCTCGCGCTGGGCCTCATACTGCTCCCATTGCTTCAAGAACTCCTCCTTGTACGACCTAGCGCTTCGTATCAGTATTTAATCGCAGTGTCGAGAATTTAGGGACATACTTGGGATCGCGACGGATTTTTTGTTGCAGACTCGCGCTGTAGAAAATATCAGTGAATGGTCAAAAAGAAGCCGAATTGTTTCGCAATTGACATACAAGTCAGCATCGAGCTTCTCGAGCGCAGCGACCTTTCGTTTGACCATTGCGACGTCGAGGCCTTCGCTGTTAATCTGTTGATGTAGAGCGGGAGGGTGGGGGATTGGTCCCTTTGAACTTTGTCTGCAAAGGAAGAAAATTTGGGAGATTTTCTGGCTGATAAGATAAGCTCATCCCCACGCGGAATTGGACCGCTGTTCTAGGCCTCAACTCTGGACACGGGTAACAGAAAGACAATTGTAGCTCTGGGTAGTAAAAATATTGCATGAAACATTCAAGAACAATAAGCATAATGAATTACGGTTTGTAAGGAGTTAAGTGTGTCAATTTAGTTCTGCACTGCAATAACACCCTATATCAGTATTAGATCATAAACTTGGAATACCGCTTCAAGCCTAAGGCCTAAAGTATTCAAAATTTAGATAAATTATTAAATGATTATGGTTTTCTTATGATGAGTTTTATACTTCTTACCTAAGATGGTATAGTTTTTGGTAGAGCGATCAAGATATCATCAAAGTTAGCCTATATAGTCTCGGGTCCCCTGTCTTCTATGTTTGTGCATAACGCAGCTCAGCTGTTTCTAGCTAATCCTGTCTGTAGAGGGACAGCTATTGTGACTGATGTGTGAGGAGAGATGCTTGATGGCAAAAGAGGGAGAGGCAGCTAATGGATTGAACGTATTGAGGCTCAGTGAGAGGTCCCGACGCCAGATCTGCACGAGGAATCTAATGTGATCTCAACATGACACCAGTTCAGGGCTTTAATCAATCATCAATCGAATCATGTGGTATTTCTATTTTCGGATAAAGTATAGATGGGCGGTACGTGGGGGCCTGTGGGTTGGCATGATCTGAAAAGAAGGAAGGTGTGGTAGCCTGATGCTCAGCCTTATTGCAACGACATGTCATGATGAGCATTATCAATTCAAGGCTAGCAAAAGGTTTTGTATGTGAATAATCCTCTGATAAGGTTCTCTTGAATAGTAGAAGGCTCAATTAATGTCATTTCTTTCAACTGGCCCTAGGGCGCCATTGGCGCCAGTTGCGAATAGCTTCACACATCACAGTCATGATGAACAAAACAAGTAGATATAAGAGTCCACAAACTCCCAGTCTATGATTTCAGCGTAAAAAGAGACTATTATACAACCCTTCGGCGGGGTATCACCCGTCTGCTGCCCATTAATGCGGAAAGGTATCACAGGCAAACATGAGTCTAACACGAGCATCCCCCCTCCACCAAAAGATCACTTTTTTGTTTCCCAGACAGCGAGAGCAAATCTGGACGTCATCCGTAAGCTCCTGCTAAGCTGTTTTGGCATTAACAGCAGCTGTTGTTACAAGTAGGCCCAGCTCTTGGGCAATACTTGGGCCACGCTCCCCAGACTTCTCATATCACCTCTCCCACTCTGCGAATCGTTCGAGACGTGTTTAAACACATTTAAGCAGCGATTTCGACACCACCAGTGGCACCCATTGCTGCCCGCACTGTTAGCCGGGTTCGGAGGAGTTGAAAATTGAGAGAAACTTACCCTTCTTGAGATCACCGTAGATGGCGAACTGACCGGCGGTGAGGGTACCGACCATGAAGAGACGGGCACCAATACCGGAGTAAGAGCCACGGAGACCGAGCTCCTTACCGATCTTGATGAGACGAGAGACAGTGCCCTCACCGGGGAGACCCTGGGTCTTGTTGATCTTGGAAAGCATGGTGTCGGCGGGCTGAGAAACAATGGCGGCGGCGAAACCGGCAATCAGACCAGAGCCAAGGTTGGCAACGGTCTGCATACCGTCGGAGAGGTCCTTCTTGGGGAACTTGCGGAAGACAGCCTCAGAGACCTTCTCGTAGACGACGAACTTGGCCATGGTGTAAGGGATCCTGAGTGGGAAAGTCAGTTTGCTGAAACTCAATTGAGCGGTATACCAGCGGGGATACTCACTGCTTGAAGAGAATGGGTCCGAATCCGGCGTAGAGAGCACCGACACCCTCGTTCTTGACAATCTTGCCGAAGCCAGAGACGAGACCGCTGGCGTAGGTGGGCTCAGAGACGAGACGGATACGGGTGGCCTCAAGAGGGCAGAGGGCGATATCGGCGAAGAACTCGGCGGTGGCGGAAGAGGCGAGGTAGACAGCAGTTCGGTTCTTGGAGGCGGTCTCGTAGCCGAGAGCGTCAATCCACTGCTGCTTGAAGAACTCGTAACCACCGAACTTCAGAGCACCCTGGAGGAAGTAACCGGCGAAGGTAGGGCCGACACCAGTGAGGAGAGCACCAGCACCCTCATTCTGGACAACCTGGCGGAAACTACCGACGAGACCGCGGTTGTAGGTAGCGGGGTCGAGCTGGATACGGGTCTTGACGCTGTGATTTCAGAGTCAGTAATCTTGTTCTTTCGGTTCGATTTGGTGCGCTTTTGCTTCTCCATCATGGCTGTCAGGGTTTGCAGTACTGAAAAGTGTCCATCTCGGGCCCAATTGAGTTTCCCCGAGACAAACCCGCACAACCACAAAACGCTCTCAAGCAATTGACGACGAGAAACTCAGCGCAGAGGCGACTCAAACATACACATCGACGGGGGTGAGACCACCGTGGGTGACGGAACAGCAGACAGCACCGGCAAGGGCGAATCGGGAGTAGAGAGCAAGACCAGTCTTCTTCTCGGGGGTCTCAGCCTTGATGTTCTGGACGACGGCGTCGACCTTTGCGGAACCGGTAGAGGCAGCCATTGTGAATGACGGTTTATGGATCAGACGAAAAAAGACTGAGGGGAGATTAACAACAGATGGTGGAGTGAAGAAGAAGAAAAAGGGAGAGCTTCTGGTGTTTTGAGTGACTTTTTTTTCTCTTGGTCCCGCGGCGGAGCAGCTGGAGAGGGAAAATAATGCCTCCTTTGCATTTTTTTAGAGCTCGGGAAGACTCGGATAATCGGCGCCGGCGAATGCACGGACCGGGCCAAGGGGAGATGCTACGCAATTTGTGTCCGTTAGGTAACAAAGCCAAAGACTGGTTTTCACACTCATGATGCCCCCATATCGTGCCTATCCACTGGCTCACAGCAGCCAACAGATCTTGAATACAAGACCCGGGGTAACAGTAGAAATTGGGGATCTCCCCCTGTTTAGCCTCCCAGAAGCAAAGTTGGCCAGTGACGTTATTCCAAAGACCGCTCTTTTGGTGTAATCACCGAGCTATCTCATGACTTGCAACATGTAACCTGACAACTGACTGACATTTTCTCATGCTCCGCCAAGACCTAAACATCAGTGAGTTTCTAAATCTCTTCGTCTTACTCATACAAAATGGAAAAAAACAAAAATGCCAGATCTTCTTGAATTCTCACACACTGGGCTCCCCGAGAATTCCTCGGGCAGACCCACCAGTAACTAACCGTTGCTCGCCAACGTGTCCACGGCATTGGTTGGATAAGACAAAGACAAGTTTTTTCTTGCGTGCTTGTTTAATTTATTGCCGGATCAGCCAATGGATATTGCGCGATAAGCAATGTCTCTTCTCTTCGCCCCTGCTTGACTCGGTCTCGGAGGTTAATCAAGTTCGCGACAGTGCGTTTTTCTATCCGTAGTTCGACGTCATACCCTGTATAGTCTCATGAAGATGTTATTCAGGTGAATGGAAGACTGTAGAGGATATCAAATTTTTCAATGCCTTCATAAACAGATTTTTTCTCAACATTTCCTCTTCTGTCTGGCAGCCACTTCGGCATGCATCCAACCTGTATCATGCAGCCCTGATAGGTGCATCTCAGATCAATCGCCGATTTCACCACCTTGAGCCGACGCTGAACTACCAGAACCATCATCCCTGTTCAGCCAAGCTTAACCTTGTGTTTCTTTTCTTATCTCCGATAAGGAGCTTACTGCCGATACCAACGTTTGCTTTGTCTTCCAGTGAAATAATGTCGCAAATAAGTGCCTTATCTTATATCAGATCATGGCATCTTGTCAACTTACACGAACGCCTGAGTCTATCGCTCTTTCCCGGGGTCAATTGGTGTTGAGGAACTTTCCTGATTTGGATATTGAATCAACATGATTGGTTCAATTGTACATGGTGACGTCGTTGAGGCTATTCACAAAAGCAGAGCACCATTATTTGTAGCCCGACTTATGTTTGAAGCTCGTTTTGCAATGTATACTTATCATGAAAATCATAAAACAAGATCTTGAGGCATCGTAAATCTTTAGTGTAGAAGCATATTGATATCGTAGATCCCTCATTCCCTATCATCCTTACCATCCCGATCAAACAGCTTCAGGACATCCTCATTATCGTAGGCTGCCACTAAATCCAAAGTAGAACGCCCATCAACATCCTCTGCCAAAGGATCAACTCCCTTGTTCATAATAGCCTTGAACAAATACTCCTTCTCGTCTGCCATTTCATGAAGAATAGTTCTCCTCTTATCGTCTCTCGCTTGCCAATCCACCCCCAATTCATCCAACCAACTCACCACTCCATCCACATTATCATCATCATAGCCTCTCATGGCAAGGAAGAACGCTGGTGTCTGGCCAGCGTTGTTGCGCGCATTGATATCCAATCCCAACTTCAAGAAGCGCTCAAAAGGATCTCGAGTGTGGCTTCCATCATAGCAGAGACACCCGAAGACGCCAGGGGCAAGGTAATGGAGCGCATTGTTTCCAAGACCATCAGTGGCAAGCATATCCGCACCCTGTGTTATAATATAGTCAAGCCAGTTGGGCTCAGTTTGGTCAAACTCGCCATGCGTCAGCGCGGCTAGGCCGTAATGGAGTGGCCGATATCCATCAGCGTCAGTCTGGTTGATCAAGGCCGGTACAGCGTCCCCTAGATCCTTGAGTCCTTCCAGCTTATCATCGTTCAGAGCTCGAGATCCGAGTCTAATATGTAGTGCGTTTCTGCCGAAGTTATCCACTGCATAGGCATCTGCCCCTTTGTCGAGCAGGAGTCGTAGAGGCAAATAGTCTTCTCTGGCGCCCTTAGGACCTCTGCTTGACATGCGCTCAGAAGCAGCCAAAAGAAGAGTTTCTCCAGACGCATCGCGGAACTCCATATCAAGATCGGCTAACTCTAAGATCGGCCCATAGACACGTTTTCCTTTTAAGATTTCGTGCACCACTACCCTTTCAGCCATAAAGGGTGGTCTGAAAATGTGAGGACTTTTGGCATAGGGGATAAACTCAACCGTAGAATCCTTCTTGTGCCATGCATGGGTCGCTATAGCCATTGGTAAGGAAGGTCTGTTTGGCAACCGAACCTTTTCAACAATGACTAGGCAATTGGCATACGGACTGAATCCAGCTCCTAGTAGAGTTTCCATCATCTGTTTGGCAGCAGCATCACGATCGAATTCGATGCCGCCCCGAAGCGTACCCAATGCGGAGCTTGCCAAGAGCAAAGGATGACCTTGACGTATCATCTGGGCTTCCTGGGGATTTGTATCAGGATCCAGCCGTTTTGCGTAATTTAATGTCATCCCCCAGGACGCTGCAAGGGAGGAAGACTTTTCGCCAGACAACAGAATGCTCAAGATGTTTGGGTGCTTGGACTCAATCGCAGAGAGGATGGTGGTTGGACTGACTTCTGCTCCATGATCGACTAAGAGTCGAATAAACTCCTCTTGGTGTGCTGCTTTGTTCAAACATCCATTTCCCTCAGAATCGATGACGTTCACGTTAGCGCCTTTATCGATCAGCGACTTCATCGCAGCAGTCCGGAAGGCACCCCATCTCGTGAAAGCATAAAGCAGCGGTGTACATCCCTTGTCGTCCCGAATTTCCATATCTGCCCCTTTAGAAAGCAGGTATGGCATGGCGCGAAAGACTCGCCACCACTCCTTGCCAGTGACTAAAATATGAAGAGCAGTAAGACCGTCACGACCTCGTGCGTTTATGTCGACTCTTTTTTCCTCTACCAAGACACGAATGACTTCCATATTGGGAGAAGAGCGTCGACAAGCCGTCACAAGCAAAAGCTCAAGCTCTTCCACACCTTGTTCCATTACCCATTGAGCATCATCAAACCTTACTGCTTCTTCTGGAGAGCAGCAGTCATTGACTAATTCATAGTAACCATATTCGACGAGTCGCGAAAGGATCGATACACCATCGACATCGACAGCAGTATAGTCCGCACCAGCTTTGTACAGGTTCGCTACCAAAGAGAAGTGGCGGTCCGACAGTAATCGTGCTACTCTTCTCCATTTTGTATCTTTTGCACGTGGGTTGAGTGACTCATTCAATACCGCAACCTCTGTTTGACGAAGAGCTTTGCTTCTCGATATTCCAATATGAAGAGGAGTTGGAAGTTCCAGATATCCAGCTTTCTCCTGGCAGTTCCAGAGGAGGTTTGTAATGTAATCCTGCCACTCGTCTGATGCGAAAAGCATCGCACGGTAAAGGGCCGACCTTGGACCGTGGGAACCCAGAAACACATCTGCTCCTGCATCAAGCAAAGCGTTGATGATCTCATCATATCGCGAGGCCTCATACACTGGATCGAGGAATTCAAGTTGAGGCCCCGATACGATCTCATCAAAGTGCCTTTCCTTATTCTCGACAGTATAACCAGCAGCGATGATTGTATCGGGATCATTCAACTGGTGAAAGGGAAGCTCATCATCAAGAGGTATTTTCTTGACTGGCCCGCGCCTCCAAAGACGTTGCTCACGGTCGAAGAATACACACTGAAGAATTGGAGGGAACCAAGGTTCAGGACAGCATGTCCCTCGGAGTTCATCAAAATTTGGATTAACCTCTGCTCCTACTTTGATTAGGAGTTCCACAGACTCGATAATCCCAGAGCGACTTGCGTAATGCAATGGGGTGTATTGAAAAATATCCTTCTGGTCGAGTGCCACTTTTGTGGCGTCGGGATTTAGGTCGTGCATGCGCTGAAGTAGAAGTCCGAGACTGTTACTTCTTTTACACCTCGCGGCGATATGTAGGGCATTCATGCCTTGGTTTGTGGTAATAAATGGATCTGCGCTGGCGTTCAACAAGCGGTCAACAGTGTAAGTGTTCGTGGAGGCGGCGAAGTGAATGGGCCTCAACCCTTGGGTATCTGACGCGTTGACATCGGGTGATTGATTGAGGAGCCATCTCAAGCAATCTTTTGCATGGTAATTGACCCCATGGTTTCCGTCCAGACGCATGCGGCAAGCTAGATGCAAAGGTGTCGTGCCAGCATAGTTGGGTTTGTTTACATCCAACCCCGCCTTTTCGAAAAGTGAAAGGAATATTTCTCCTTTACCTGATAGCCTTATTGCATTTGGGACGAGAACCAACTCGTGGCATAGAGTGTTGCCATGCAGGTCCACGGCACAAGGTGACACACCAGCGTCAAGGAGGTATTGGTATACCTCGGTGAGTCTTCTATGTGCATAATCAAGGTCGGTAATGCTGTGAATCGCTTCATGTAGAAGGGTTCGCCCATAATTATCGCGAACATTCAGACTTGCCGAAGCCTTGATAAGAGTCTCAAGAATATCTGTTGCCATAGGGTGCTTTGGGAATCTGCCCACGGCCCGAAACAAGGGTGTCCGGCCTCTGATGTCTCTGGCATCGATCTCAGCTCCATATTCGAGTAGTATCCGCAGACATTCATCTTGATAGTAGAACCCCTTAGTGACAAGAATATGTAAGGGCGTTTCTCCATTAATGTTCGTCAGTTTCGGATCCGAACCAGCTTCTAGAAGTGTTCTCAATACTGTCGGCAGAGTGCTGTCTGTGTTCTCCCCATTCTCATCTCCAGAGTTCTCATGCGAAGACAATTTATTATAATGAGAAAATGCGTAATGGAGAGGGCCATTCCCTTCGAAATCAGTAACATTACAATCGGGCCTATATTTCAACATTTGTGGAGTAAGGCCCGAATCATGATAAATGGCAGCAAGAAGAGGTGTCCTGCCTTTGCAGTGTTCCCTTTTGTTGATGTCTACATTCTCATCTTTCAACAGGAGCTTCAGGTATTCCTCATCACCTTTCTTTGGCAGGCAATGCAGCGCGGTCTTCCCATCCTTTGTCTCAGCATTTGGATCAGCGCCCGCTGCGAGTAGACGTCTTAACTTGTGAGAAAACTGCGCTGAGTGTATGGGAGCGCGACCCAGAGAATCTCTCTCGTTAACGTCTGCGCCAGCTTGGATGAGTAATGCCAAGGCACGGTCAAAATCTGAACAGTCCAGATCCGTCATGTAGTGGGAAGATTTATATGGCCGACATATGAATTGAGACTGTGGCTCACAGAGCTCTATCAGAGGAGTCGACCAGGGGCGTTCCAACACATTCTGTTGTTGGTCCCAGACATCAGCCTCCACCCTGCAAGGAACAGAAGCATCTGCACCAGCATTCACCAATACCTCGATTGTTTCAACACAGCCTGTTCTAGCAGCGAGAAAGATGGGTGTCTCGAATCCAGTAATATCATTCGGATTGACATCAGGCTCCTGAAGAACTCGTTTAGCGAACTGTGGCTGCCTATTCTTGATGGCAATGCGCAAAGCAGATCGTTTCTCAGTAGTGTTCAAAAATGGAAGCATCGCTTCCAAACTCTTGACATGGCCGTATGAGGCTATATAATATAATGGTGTATCTGCATACTTTCTAGCTGGGTCGGTGTCTTTCTGGAGACGTGGGACTGTAGGAGCTATTCCTTTTTCAATGAGTAGCTGAACAACCTGTGCTTTATCCCTCCTTGCAGCTACATGCAATGCCTGGTAGCCTTTAAAGTCATGAGTATCAGGTGATGCCCCATGGTTTAGAAGCAGCTCAATGATATCCGGGTGTCCGCTTAAAGCAGCCCACCACACCGGGTTTCTTTTTCTTGAGTCTTGTTCGTCTATGCTCTTCTGGCCCAGGCGATCGATGAGGGCCGGGATGCACGCTTTGAGACCGCACAATGCGGCGACATGGAGATCTGACATGGAGACAATTTCGTCTTCAATCCTCAGTCTTTCAGAGGAATACAAGTATATTTTCAGCCAATTGTTTCGTGTCTCCTTATTGCCCATGAACAATTCAATTTGTTGATGCAACAAGTCATTAGGCAAACAAGCCCACTCAGATTTTGCAGCGTGTACGTGCCAATTCTTTATAGCATACGCTGCGAATGGAAAGTCCACGTTGCGGCTGCGTCCGCTACTAAGAGTTTCTGACGGAGTAAGAGTTTCATTTTGAAGGCAGCCTGCACAGAGATATCGGAGGCAAGCGAGAGCAAGATCGTAGTGGGTTGGTGAGGAGTCCAATATGGGATAAACAGGGGTGCGGCCTGTTCTTGATGTCCCGACCAAAAACTCGGTAAGGGAATGGTGCACAACGCTCACAGCCTCGTCTGGTAAGATCTCGAGCAGAGGGCCACAGGCAGCACGAACCAGATCCTTGTTCTCTTTCAGACTATCTGAGAATCTGCTTCCCGCGACTGTCTTGAGCATATCGGCAAGCTCTAGTAGCCGAAGAGGACGGGTCGCGTGAGTCACCCATTGCAGGATCATCACCTGCGTGTTCTCTGAAATTCCCGATCTCCGAGCATGTTCTCGTAGAATGCCGATGTACATAGCGTCCAAATCAAGTGGAAGCTTGCAAATCGTCTCATGAATGTCGGCTTCTGGCTCCAAAAATGATTTCATGACCAATTTAGCGTAGAGGAACAGACCGTTGGCTCGGCCAGGTACCGCTTCTTTGACAAGCTGTTGATCGCGCTCAGAAAGAGAAGTGCCGGATAGACAGTATCGCACGTAAGTAGAAATATCGACATCCACAGCCTTCTCGTCCATTCGGAGGTCAAAAAACCTTATGCCTCTCATCGCGGCCTCGACATTGACAGTAGGTCGGCTTGTCAATAAAACCTTCACAGACGAAGGAGTCCAATGACCAAGTTCAGCCAGTTGTTTGATGAATTCACTATTGCCGTCGTCCATTTCATCCAAAGCATCTGCCACACAATAAACTTTGGGCACAGATGCCAGAGCTGTTCTTAGGTGCCTCCATAGCTCGTCGATTGATATGCTATCCAGCTCCCGGCACTCGTCGAGATAGACCTTCAAGATTGCCTGCAACTCAGGACAGTAGATGAGGATCTGGTCTAGCCAGTCTCTGAGAAGGTTGATGGGTCGATGATTGGCATCAACAATCTGTCGAAAGAAGAAGTAAAGAACTGGTATTTCTTCTTGAGAGAGTTTGTGAATCATGCTGGCTGCAACGACAGACTTTCCGGAGCCTGGAACACCTTTGATCCACAAGAGACCATCTCCTTGGCTCTCATGCCATTTGAGGTAGTTGTCTGATCTGTGAATCCATTCCCCAGTACCTTCAAGATGGAATGCCAAATGCTTGCGATATTCACTGCTTTTAATATTGTATTCTGTAGGTCGCAGCCACTCATGGATACGGGCAATAGTAGCTTCAGGTTGAGGCAGGATATTGCCCGAATTATAATTGCTGGTGTCGTCTTTACCAATGACCACAATGTCACTGCCTTCAGGCGATGGCGACCGCTCGTCAGACATGTTGCTTGACGGAGTGAAAAGTATGAGTGAAAATGATCAAATTCGTTAGGTTGCAGAAATGGCAGACAACGCAAACTCCAAATTAATACAACATGATGGAAATATTGATCGTCGCAGGTTGTAAGAGGTAAGGAGGAATATTAGGCTGCAGTCAGCAATAGACTTCCAGGACTCGTTCACTCGATGATCCGCAGGAAGGGACTCCGTAGTCCGTAGGACTTGCCGACTAACTTTAGGTAGGTACTGTACTATCTTCCTGGTCAAACTCCACATAAGCAACAATCTCACAATGAAATTTCGTCAGTCAGATATCCGCATGATGAAAAGAGGCAAATTGAATTGAGAAAAAAAGTTTATTCTATCAGAGGTGAACTGCCGATTCTGTTATACAATGCCCAGAAGGAAACGACTTAAAGGCTTCAATTCTATCCCCAACGCCCCGCTAAAAGTTCACAGCCACAACCCTCCCGATCCTTTATTACAACACATATCCATTGATATGCTCATTTCGTTCGATTAAAATCTCTGTCGAAAGCCATAGTCTTATCCATTCCTTCCCAGACACCGTGACCAGTTCTTTGGCCTGTGACGTAGAATCGTTCTGTGCGGTCTTGGGTGGTGGCCCACTGGTTAAGCATGGTGCTGGTGGAAGCGGCCTGGCCTCCCGTGTAAGTCGAGCCACCAGAGGTGTTGGTGTAAACGTAGTTGTAGGATCTGAGAAATGACTGTCAGTGGATCAGTTTTGACATGTTAGTTGTCAATACTTACTGGTTGGCAGTTGGAGACGACATGTTGGTTTGTTCTGTTGGTTCAGAGGTATACTGATTAGTTGGTTGTATGGTTGCTCTAAGCTCAAGTTGCAGTGATAGGTTCAAAGGTAAGAAGACAGTCAATGTATTGATGATGATATTAAAATCTCAGCTTCAGGAAGGAAAAACTCCTTCTATTTAAATAAAGTCAAGTCGACCTTCATTCGCAAACACGCAGAAAAGAACTTTGAGCAGCCTCAAACTGGAAAAACCACCACCATCAACATCTCAACTCCAGCATCCGCGATCCCAAAAAACGGCCCCCATCCAAACCGACAAGCCACGGTCGCGCAGAAGCGTAGAGGCAACAAAGCCAACCGCCAGACCATCAACACCACCGTGAAAGCCTCAATTGGACGGTGGCGAAAAAAGCAAACTGAAACGGGACTGCGCCGCGGACAGTTCAGAAAAGTTGAACAACTCAATGTTTGGCGGAAATGGGACCCATATCAGACACTCGCAATTGCGCAGAACTCAAATCACTGGAAACCCCTGGTGACATCAGCCACAGAGGTAGCCAAGGTAAGGTAGTGGCTCAGCCGGCCGGCCCCCAAAGATAACGTATTGAGAGAAGTACTTCGGTGAGCATTTTGGCACTCATTTGCGGCAAGTTTCAGATAGTGTGTTATAGTGTGTTACATTGTCTTTGCGGATGATTAAAGTCCCCCCGTTGAGAGCTCTTCAGCATATTTTCACTGATGGTCATCAGTGGGAAGAACAGTGTAGCTGCGCCACACCTTCAATTCAGGATAGTTATCAGTCCAAGGTCAGGCTGTCCAATTAATTAAGTTGGCTTACAGTTCCCTGTCTTCTTATCTTATTGGAGGCCTTCCCAAACATTTTGCTGCACGTTTCAGGGCGGATTCGGTTCAAAACATACAGTCTATGAGGGAGGAATTATCACGATGTTGACAAGTTCATAGCGGCCGCCATAAAGCTACATGCATCCTTGGTAGTCAAAGCCTGGATGGATATTATCTCCTATCGGTCAACTGCCACCCTCTCAGACATTTGCCAACTTGCAATTTTAACAAAAGATCATTTTTGAATAGAGAAGAACCACACAAGGATTTTAACTGGGCTAACTAGACATGCTTATTTAGTGGTAACCTTAGAAGAGGTTATTAACCCTGAATTAAATCCGGCATGGTATAACTCGATCAGCATTCACGAAAATGTGTTTGCAAGTCATCCTCAGATGTAAATAAAGCCTCACATCCCCTGAGCAAACAAGGTACAAGCGTCAAGTCGGGATGCTTCTTATTTCTGTGTTGTAGCTAACTAATCGCTGCCCTGCTGGATTATCTTTTCCCCGGGACCGCCAGCAGCCGCACCGCTCCAAGCTACCCTGCTGGCGTCAGCGGGTCCCTGATCTGAGTCAAGGAGGGGTAATAAGGAAACATGCCCCGAAGATCGGAGGGGCAGAATTCTCTTCCTCTGACACATCTTCACCTATTATCTCGCCCGTATATTAGTTGTGCTTGTTCTTTCTTCATAAAAACGACTCTTTCCAGAACATCAGCTCGGACTATGGTCCAGGAATGCCCTTGCTCCTAGGCTACCACCCTCTCTGCATAAATCTTGCTATATCGGTGCCGCCATGGGGCTTCCCGATCCCACCAGCGAGCTCGACTGGAGCTACATCGGTGCCATTCACGAGATATTCCACAAGAATGCTTTGAAGAATCCTGACGCGCCGTGCGTCACAGAAACGGCCTCCTCCACTACGCCCGAGAGGAGCTTCAATTACAAGCAGATCTATGAGGCGTCCAATGTCTTGGCTAACCAGCTCCATGAAGCTGGCATTGCTCATGGCGATGTCGTTATGATATTTGCCTATCGTTCCGTCGAACTCGTCATCGCCTTCCTGGGAACTCTTGCTGCCGGTGCCACAATTACTGTCCTAGACCCGGCATACCCCCCGGCGAGACAGCAGATCTACCTGGAAGTCTCACAACCCAAGGCCCTGATCACGATTGGCAAGGCCAGAGACGAGAATGGTACTTTCGCGCCGCGTGTCCAGAATTATATCGACGAGGAGCTATCCCTTAAGATACAAATACCGGAGTTGCGGATGAGCGATGATGGACACCTTACCGGTGGCCAGGTTGACGGGAAGGAAGTCTTTATAGACGCTGAAGGCAAAGCATCAGCGCCTCCTGATGTTCTTGTGGGCCCGGACTCAATCAGTATTCTGAGCTTTACCAGTGGTACAACATCCACACCCAAGTACGAGATCCAGCAACCCGTAAAGTTTCGAATATTGCTAACTATTTCCAGGGGCGTCTTGGGCAGACATTACAGCTTAGCCAAGTACTTCCCGTGGATGGCCAAAACCTTCAACTGGACCTCAGACACAAAGTTCGCTTGTCTAAGGTAAAGCTTATCAATGATGATGCCCGTCACAGCTCTGCTAACCAACGACAGTGGCATAAGCCATGATCCTATTCAGCGAGACATCTTCAGTCCGATTTTCATGGGCGGAGAGCTAATTATCCCTGCTCGCGAGAATATCGCCCACGAAAGATTAGCTGAGTGGTTCCGCGATCACAAACCTAACGCGGTCCATTTGACTCCTGCGATGGGCCAAATCTTGTGCGGCGGCGCCAAGGTAGAGTTCCCTTCATTGAAGTGGGTTCTCTACGTTGGTGATATTCTGACCAAGAAAGATTGTGCTGCGCTCCGCAAGCTGGCGCCTAACGCTGAGATTTGCGCTGCATATGGTACCACTGAGACGAGCCGCAGCGTATCATACTACCACATCAAGAGCCACGCCGAAGATCCGAATGCATTTGATAAGTTTGGCGATATTGTTCCTGCTGGAAAGGGCATCGAGAACGTCCAGCTCCTCGTTGTCAACCGGGAGGATCCAACCAAGCTTTGTGGCATCGGCGAGGTCGGTGAGATTATGTTGAGATCAGCAGGCTTAGCCGAGATAAGTCATTCCTTTCCTTTTCTGATAGAGTCATGCTAATAATTTACTTTACGGATATTTGAATGACCCAGAGAAAACCAAGGAAAAGTTCCTCGACAACTGGTTCGTTGACAACCAAAAGTGGGTTGAGGCGGATAACAAAGTTGCTGATCAAGCCAACGAGCCCTGGAGAAAGTATTACAAAGGCCCGCGAGACAGGATCTACAGAACTGGCGACTTGGGGTATTTTTTGGACGACTCTGGCGATTGCGCAATTACAGGAAGAGCTGATGATCAAGTCAAAGTTCGTGGCTTTCGCATTGAGCTTAATGAGATCGACACCAACTTGAAAGGACACCGTTTAGTCCGCGAGTGTAAGACGCTCCTTCGAAGAGATCGGAACGAAGAGCCAACACTGGTTAGCTACATTGTGCCTGAACACCAAGAGTGGATCAAGTGGCTAGCAGATCACAGCTTGGAAGATACTGAGCAGCAAGGTACCGAGATCGGAGCTGTCATTGTGTATTCCAAGCGCTACCGCCCAATGCAAACGGAGATTCGGGACCATCTTAAGTCTAGATTGCCAGTTCAAGCTGTCCCGTCATACTTCATATTCCTACAGAAGATGCCTTTGAACCCTAACGGCAAGATTGACAGTCCAAACCTGCCATTCCCGGACGCGGCCCTGATCTCGGAGGAGGCTTCGGAGGAGGATTTGAAGAGATGGGAAACACTCAGCAACACCGAAAAGGAAGTAGCGGAGCAGTGGGCGACTCTCATCAATGGTTTGAATGCCAAGACCCTACAGCCTGAGTCTGATTTCTTCGAAAGTGGTGGGCACAGTCTGCTGGCCCAGCAGCTTATTCTCAATACTCGCAAACACCTGGGGGTAAACCTGCTTATTAACTCACTATACTCGAATTCATCCTTGAGGGCTCTTAGCGCACATATTGACCGCCAGCGTGAGGGCAAAGACAATTCGGACGCAACAGAGGACGATAAGGCTGCATATGCCCATTCACTCGATAAGCTGCTCGCTAGCCTCGATGCCAAGTATCAGACGGCGGACCCTGCGACACTTACACCGGCAACGAAGACGACTGTTTTTGTGACTGGCGCCACGGGCTTCCTAGGTTCTTATATCGTCAAGGACTTGCTTGAGCGTCAGAACATACACGTGATCGCCCATGTCCGTGGAACGAACAGTGACCAAGCCGCCCTCGAGCGGCTTCAGAGGTCACTTCGCGGATACGGCGTATGGCAGGACTCTTGGGCCACTAGGCTGACTGCAGTTACTGGTGACCTAACACAGCCGCGCCTTGGACTTGACAACGATACATGGGGGATGCTTAGTGACTCTGTCGATGTGGTTATCCACAACGGCGCCCTCGTCCACTGGGTAAAGCAGTATAAGCATCTTGAGCGAAGCAACGTCCTCTCAACAATTGATGCCATGCGACTTTGTAACCAGGGCAAGCCTAAGATTTTCACATTCATTAGCTCGACAAGCGTTTTAGACACCGATCACTACATCAACCTATCACACGAGCAGACCAGCACTGGAAAAGGCGCTGTAATGGAAGCAGATGACATGATGGGCAGTCGCACCGGTCTCGGCACTGGATACGGCCAGTCCAAATGGGTAAGTAACCTCCATAAACCTTTCTGCTTGAGTAGCATTCATTCTCATACACCACAGGTATCTGAGCAACTCGTCCGCGAGGCTGGCAGACGAGGTCTCCTCGGATCTGTTGTCCGACCTGGTTATATCCTTGGAGACGCTACTACAGGTGTCTGCAATAACGATGACTTTCTTATCCGCATGCTCAAGGGCTGTATCCAGCTGTCTAGTCGCCCGTATATCATCAACACGATCAACGCCGTACCTGTAGGCCATGTCTCTACTGTCGCCGTTGCAGCTAGCTTAAACCCTCTCCTGGCCGAAACTGAAAACAGCAACAGCAACAGCAACGATGTCGGTGTCCACGTTGTTCACGTCACTGCCCATCCTCGTCTGCGCATGAACGAGTATCTCTCTATCCTGAGCTACTATGGCTATGATGTTAATGAAGTAGATTACGACGACTGGAAGGCCCAGCTTGAGACCTTTGTTTCAGCAGGTCCTATTCAGAAAGATGAGGAACAAAGCGCTTTAATGCCTCTTTTCCACATGGCAATAACTGATCTGCCTACAACCACTCGCGCACCAGAACTTAATGACCGCAATGCTGTTGCTATCCTTAAGGCTGATGCAAACCGGTGGACAGGTATTGATAAGAGTACAGGAGAGGGCATTGATAGGGAATGTGTTGGTCGCTTCTTAAGATACCTTGCTGAAACAGGTTTCCTGCCATGGCCAAGCAGACAGGGCAGGGAGTTACCGGCTATTAAGGATAGTATTATTGAGGCACAAAAGTTTAGTGTTGGAGGACGTGGAGGTGTAGTATAAGGAGAGGCAATAAGGATAAAAGTTAAAAGTTTAAAAAGTAAAAAAGGTATTTTCTTTATTACTTCTGTCTTGACAAAAAAAGCCGAAAATTTTATTTAATACTAAGTCTCCAGTGTATTGTCTCACGTCGGGGTAAACTATGCCCGCTACTTGGGCCAATTTTAGACAATACAAAAATATAACAGATTGATAAGACTTCAGAATCATTCTCGAAGCTGTTATGGAGCCAATGCAGAGCCTCGTCGTGCCCCCGCTGAAGCCTTAAACCTTGATCTCCATCAACATTCCAGTGCATCGGCAATCGAAAGTTTACATTCCAATGGTCCGCAGCCCTATTTGCAAGTGCCGGGACTTATCAGAGATATACTTGGTATGCACCTAGATAGACTTGTGAACTGCTGACTATTCGCCTGTAGCATAGAGTATAATTTGTCTTTGACAGGCCGCTAATCATCCACGTACAAGACTTGTATGTGATATCATAAGCTAAGGGCGAAATTTTCATCTGGCATTGCGGTGATTGGCCTCAGAAGTCAAACAGCGAGATCATGTGTAGCTGGGTCTCCCATTAAAATACTGGGGAGAACAAGATCTTCTGTTTTGGCCGAACGAGAGGTATAGGATCAACGGCCACTTGACAGCCAGTAATAGCATATGTGCGAGTAGTGCAGCCTGTGCTTAGGGCGAGTTAGGGAATCGTACCTATAGTTAAGCCAGGAGGGACACATGTAAGATTTTGAGAGCAGCTTGCTATGGAAAGGGCTGTGGTCGAGATCCCAGGTTGGCACTATCCTTTGATCTCAGCGTTGTGGTTAGATAATCTTTCTGTTGCCTCATCAGAGTGTGGAAAGTCTATCACAAAAGGTAGATTAGGGCATAACATTAGTATCAGTCACGAGGGACAACAGAACCAGGCTCAAAAGTATAGCAATCATTGACAAGGCGACAGAAATCAGTAACGAGGACGCCTCAAAACAACAACAACAACACTGCTGGGCCTGACAGCTTCTTTAACCCAAAGTTCACCACCTACCACCTACCACCTACCACCTACCACCGCCAGCACAAGCTGACAGCACCACACCATCACCACACTCGCATTGAACAAAACAGGAAAACTCAGCAGCCTCATTTCCGCAAATCCCAAGAACAGCTTCGCAAGCGCAACGCAAAAGCCTAGAATAGACGTGAGCTTGGCCAAGATAAGCTATTAGCAAAACTATCAATTCCAAGTTTCGATAGCTCGACGCTTCGACCATATAATCCCTGCGTTCAGCTTGGCCTCGGCCTCTAGAGGTCAACAGGGCTCTCCTCCCCTATCTGGGGCAGATCATCGGGACGAGCACAGCTTCCTTCTCGGCTCCAGTTGTGGCAAAAATGTCCAAGGCACCGGAGCGTGCGAAAGCGAGAGTGAAGATGAAAAATGACATCTAGACTAGATGACATTGCTTTTTGGCTATACGACGGGGCCTGAGCACGGGTTGCCAAGGCATAATGGGGTGATATGAAAACTCAGAGTCTCCATGCATCACTCATCGCTATGGAGATAGTATGCGCTGAACTGTAACGGCCAAGACGTGTTAACGAATGCCTGTATGCTTCTGCATCAGTAGCATGCTCCCATGACGAAAGGATTCCCCTTTTCAATGCTGCAGGCCAACACAACAGCAACGGCCAACGAAGAGCTCACCAAGAAGGGAACAAGCAGACTCACGCGCGGTTTGAGAGTGACAGGCCTGCATGGAACTATCACCGTTGGCGTGGTGCGCTAACACAAATCGTCTCCGGTGACAAGGGCAGCATTGGTAAAGCAGAACGAGAAAGTGGACTACGCTTTATATGGGGAAAAAAAGAGCGATAAGAAATAAGTACGATCTGAGGTTACTTCACACTGGAATGCGGCTTCAACCGATAGAACGTGTCGTTTTGTATCGTCTTGTCTCACAGCGGGAGATGACTCTCCACTCCCGCAGCCGCTGAACATTCTGAGGCTTGAAGTCGTTGACTCAACTTCAGTTGAGGAGAGCGACAAGACGAGGATATTAATTGGTCCCTGGGGCTATCGCGTGGTAATGAGCAAGGATTCCTCAGATCGTGTTGAACCCTTACGATTTTTGTGCGACAAAATGTCACCTCGTAGGTCATGTCCCTTGCATTATCGCGATTTATCCAAATATTACCGGCAAATGTATTATTTTATGAACAGGGAAGCACAACTCAGGGGCAGGGAGTAGGGATCCTCGATGGTCCAATGAGATGAACTAGACTGTTGGAGAATTTGCAAATCAACCTCGGCGAATGGATCCGAAGCACTGACTGTTTATTCATGCCAAAAGTTTCAATCGAATGACCGGACGATGTCGAAACTTGACATTTCACAAAGGGTCCTATCAATCATGGATCATGATTATAGTCAAAGAGGCTTCCCCAGTATTCAATGCCACCGTAAGTAAGACGATTATAACTACCAGTAGCACGACAGCCACCGTCAGGAACGCTTTCGCATCTACTCCTCCTTTTTACCCCTAAAAAAAGAAAATATTCACTTATGCAGATGCATAAAACACACCCTCTCGCATGCGCACGATTGGTTACGATAGCTTAGCACCAAGTGGGCGAGTCACGGACGCCAATTGGACTCTAGAAGACGCCACAGCGCGAATGATGCAAATTGCACCCTCTTGTAGCGCTTGCATTCTTTCAAAGTGCCCCCAAGCCACCAAACAACCGGATCTTTCGATGCCCGTTTTTTTCGTGGCAATTGGGTTCATCCTTCTTTAATCTCCCCCTTGGGTTAATGCAAGCCTTGACAAACCGTCTATGACGCTTGGTTGTGTTTCTGTGTGTTTCCTTTGTCGTTGTCATCCACACTCTGGAGATTGCGGACGCTAAAATCTGCATGCTGTCAGGTACCCGAACTTTCAGTGTTGATCGTGCGATGGTCATTGGTAGGGATCAACAGGCACACAAAATGGACGTTTTTGGATCCAGTGTGGTACCAAAACAGAATGTGAAGGCTGTGAAATGCTATAAACGGCATTTGATGAAGATGAAAGAACCAAAAGAGGACGGAAGAATGGTCAACGGTCATCAATATTACCGTTCTTGTTCCAAAGATACTCCTAATCAAGAGTGAAGAAAGGAAACAATACAAGACAAAACGTCAGCTCTGTAAGCTGGTGGAGTGTAAGCAAGTCATCATGAGGGGCTTCTTTGAAGCAGACCAAGGAAACAATTCCCACTAAACCGGCTTCTTCGGGTCCTTGGGGACCATGATCCTACCAGTCTCAAACAACCATCACGATCGATGAGATTCCAGCACAGATCTCGGTGATCATCATGACGATCAGTGAAAATTCGAGATGCCAAAACTTGGAATCTGTGGTTCTTCAGTCATTATCGTTCCGTAGGGTAACGTATTTCTGTCACTGCCTCTCACTAACAAAGCCGATATGGGTTGCTTAATTTCCTATTTTCCATATTGCTCCGGAGAGGACGATAGAGTGAACACTAAAAATAACAACCCTTCTTTGATGCTAAATCCAATGGCCGACAAAGGCTAGCAGAGGAACAATACAAAATGCCGATGACTAACAACATGCGATTACAGTTGCAGGGAGGTTATACAGGAAATGAAGGATACTACCCCTATCGGTAACAGCAACTAGGAATCAATGCACAGGTTCAGCTGCTGGGATACTCCAGAAGGTTATTCGTATCAATCAAGATTATCGTAAACTATTTGGTCCAGCCTTGAGCTGAAGTAACAAGATGTAATAGCGCCTGACCACCGAAGAAACCGGACTCTTTGGTGCGACATCCGACAACAAACTATTGCTCAGCGACTCATCTCTACTAGCTATTACAGCTTTAGGCCTTGCAAGGTTGAATGTTTGTAAACGTCTCCCCGGCTCAAATGGACGAAAGTCCATGTGTGCTAATCCCAGTATCGTATCGCTCCACCGCAGCTCTCGGCGACTGCCTCTTAGCGACTCCGCTAACGACACCCAAAAAGGTTAGTTTAGTCACGATTTAGTCAGGGGTCAGGGGACCACCCCTGTGGAGACCCGACTCAGCGCACCATTACCCAAGTGGCTAACGACTTTCATCGTTCTTCGACCCGCACGCACTTTGTTCGACTGTTGCTTTTCCAACAGGCAAATCCACGGCCAAGGCCGGGCTGACGACACAAGAGCCCGTTATTTACAGCACTGAGCAGGGTCCTTGTTCTGGATTAGATCCATCTGCTCATCTCTGACATGGGTGTGAAGCCCTGCTCAATAGCGCCCCAAACTAACGCGAAGCTCAGGCACACTATCAAATCTGAGTATGGGTCACCCACCCACGCCCAACGGCCCACGCCCGCGAGAGGATGAGAAGAGAGCGAGAGAGATGGGGGAGAGGCAGGGAAGGGGATGAATGAATGAACGGACCAGGCGCTGTCGGTCGTTTCTTGCATATAAACACCATCCTCCGACCTACATGGGCATTCTTTTCCTTCCCACTTCTCTTCTTGTCACTCTCTCTTATTACAGTCTTCGCGGAACATAAGTAACTCTTCAGAGTTCTACCGCAGTCCATTCGTTCATTACTGAATCTGTACATTCTTTCCAACATAATGAAGAGCGTCGTCTTTATGGCCATGGCCTTTGGCCTGGCTTCTGCCAACATCTCCCCCCGCTACGATCTTCCTCCTTCCACGGAGACATGCGAGTGTGATACCGAGGACCTTTGCTACCAGGCTGTCCACGCTATCGGTGCCACTTTCTGCGACCACATCGAGAACTGCCAGCTCCCTTCAGCTTGTGCTGACCGTCAAACTCTCCAGGAGGCTTGCTCCTGCGTTCTCCCCACTACCACCACTGCTGCTATCGTCTCTACCACCGAGACTGCTAGCACCGAGGCTGGTACTGCCACTACCGAGACTGCCACCACTGAGGCTGAGACTGCCACTACCGGTACCACCGAGGTTGACACTGCTACAACCGAGACCGCCACTACCAAGGCTGGCACTGCTACCACTGAGACTGAGACCGAGACTGCTTCTCAGTCTACTGAGACTGCCACCGGTGTCACCACCGAGGCTGCCTCCACTACCACTGCCCCTGCTGAGACCAACACCACCACTGAGGAGGAGGACTGCGACTCTACCACTGAGGAGCTCTCCACGGGCACTGAGACTGCCACTGCTCCTACCGGTACTGAGACCGCCCCTGTCAACACCGATACCAAGACCGAGACTGCTCCTACTGGTACCGAGACTGCTCCCGTCAACACCGATACCAAGACCGAGACCGCCCCTACTGGCACTGAGACTAAGACTGAGACCGCTCCCACCGGTACTGAGACTGCTCCCGTCAACACTGACACCAAGACCGAGACTGCTCCTACTGGTACCGAGACTGCTCCCGTCAACACCGATACCAAGACCGAGACCGCCCCTACTGGCACTGAGACTAAGACTGAGACCGCTCCCACCGGTACTGAGACTGCTCCCGTCAACACTGACACCAAGACCGAGACTGCTCCTACTGGTACCGAGACTGCTCCCGTCAACACCGATACCAAGACCGAGACTGCTCCTACTGGTACCGAGACTGCTCCCGTCAACACCGATACCAAGACTGAGACTGCTCCTACTGGCACTGAGACCGCCCCTGTCAACACCAAGACCAAGACTGAGACCGCTCCTACTGGTACTGAGACTGAGACTGCTCCTGTCAACACCAAGACCAAGACTGAGGGTGTTTCCACCACTGAGGGATCCCACGGTACCCAGACCACTGAGGCTACCGTCCCTTACACCACCAAGACTGTCTACACCACTGCTGTCCACACCTACTCCAAGTGCCCTGACTACGTCAAGGACTGCCCTTACGGAACTCACGGTCCTTACACCGTCACTGAGACTGTTGCTGTTTCCACCACTGTCTGCCCTGTGACTGAGGAGCACCCCAAGCCTACTGGTTACACCACCAAGACTGTCTACTCGACTGAGGTCTACACCATCTCCAAGTGCCCTCCTTCCGTTAAGGACTGCCCTTACGGATCCGTCACCACCAAGAGCTACCCCGTCTCTACCACCGTCTGCCCCATCACCGAGGAGCACTCTAAGCCTACCGGCTACGCCCCTCCTGAGTACACCACCAAGACTGTCTACTCCACCAAGGTCTACACTGTCACCAAGTGCGGCCCTGAGGTCAAGAACTGCCCTTACGGTTCCGTCACCACTGAGACTGTCCCTGTCTCTACCACCGTCTGCCCTGTCACTGAGGAGCACCCCGCCAAGCCCACTGGCTATGCTCCTCCTGCCCACAGCACTCTCTACACCACCAAGACCGCCTACCTCACCAAGGTCTACACCGTTACCAAGTGCGGTCCTGAGGTCCCCAACTGCCCTTACGGCTCTGTCACCACCGAGACCGTCCAGCAGACCACTGTCTACGCCACTGGTACCAAGGAGATTCCTTCTTACCCTACCGTTGTCGTTCCCAAGCCTGAGCAGCCTCAGCAGCCTGAGCACCCCGCCCAGCCTGAGTACCCTGCTCCTAAGCCCGAGCACCCCGAGACTCCTGCCCAGCCTGAGCACCCCGCTAAGCCTGAGCAGCCCGAGACTCCCTCCAAGCCTGAGCACCCTGCTTACCCTGCTCCTCCTGCTAAGACTGAGACCTACAAGGCTCCTGAGCCCAGCCAGCCTTCTGCCACTCTCCCCTACCACGCCCCCACTGGCACTGCCCCCGCTGTCGAGGTCACTGCCGGTGCTTCTCGCTTCGGTGTCGAGATGGCCGTCGCTGCCGCCGGTATCTTTGCCGTTCTTCTGTAAATGCATCATGGAACATAAAACTTTCCCTTTGCTGTTTATTTATTACAAACATAATAAGCTTCACTATGTACATAGTATGATTTAGACGATCTTGGCTCGGCCAAGTAGTGGTAGAAAGAATGGTTACGATTTTTGGATAATATTGTGTAATTTTGTTGAAGATACCACATCATCAATTATAGACATATCTTAATAAGTCTTCGGTCCTTGTGATTATGAAAATGCCTTTTCACTTAAACCTCAACAACTGACTGACTGCTTCAAGTCCAAGTCCAAGTCCTTCCCTCGAAGATCAACAGCCCAGCCGTTTATCATATGGGACCACTTGATCCTTTGTCGTCACTAGTGTCTCCATGTGATACCAGTTTTGTAAACTTTATGTCCTTCGATTCATCATGTGGAACAGCGCTAGAACAAAGAGGAGGGGGTGAGCAAAACAAATTAGGGGACCGTTTCAACCGGACCGTTGGGAACAGAAACAGGGCGGTATTTTTCCCGAAAGTCAAAAAGCCTTGTGGCCGTTGAGGAGAAAAAGGGGAGACATGTCTCTGCTCTGGAATGCGGAAGAAGATAGTGGCGTGTGGAGGGGTTCTAGAAGATAGGCGTGTTTTGAATGGAAATGTGGCTTTTAGTTGTGGTGTGAGAGAATATCGGTGAGGATGGGAAAGAGTGAAAATTACAAAGGGTGAATGATATTGAGTTCAGACACAGAGCCAGACTGCCAGAGGATTGTTTTGGACTGTTGTCAAGTTCTTTGAAGGGCATAGAATTTACAGGGGTGTGTGATAGAAACATTCGGAGGTTGAAGAATAGCCGTGATTGGCTCTTCAGAATGAGACAAAGGGAAGCAAACGACTCCTTGAGCGAGATCCATGAGTCGTCTGAGAATGTCTCATCGCTCAATCCTCCCTTTGTCCCGTTACACCCGCAAGATTTCGGACGATGACATAGTGTCTACGTACCAGTCACAAGGTGGGTGTGGTGTCGTCGATGGCTTCAAGGTTTCAACAGTCAGCCATGAAAGAAACGGTGTCGTGGCTAGAAACAACCAACCGATTTTACCGCTCAAGTTGATAAATGGCAGCTGTCTTTATGGCGGGGTAGATAGGTCTCTTTTTCGAGGTCGGATGACTTATAGAGATGTCGAGCGCGGCTGTTTCAACTAATGAGGCGGCGAATGCAAGGGCTGATGACATACATGACGCGCTTGGAGGGAGACGCTTCAGAGAAGGGATGCCAAGGCGAACCGTTTTTTTATAATTGAATACTTCCTAGTAATTCGGTGAGCTCTGTTAAACAGAAGTTATTCGATAATCAGATATGAAGCACTCGATCGGTTGCAATGTCTAATGGCCGTTCAATTAATCCGACCCTAGCTGGGCAGTTGGTTCTTCAGTCTCGGCACTTCCATCATCGTCAGTATCAATTTAAGAATTCCTCTTGTCTTCAACCATATTGACCATCATTCTTCTCCGCTATTGAGAAAAGAAGAAGCAGCAACATAACGAATTGCTGCATAGAAGTTGGTGGTGATGCCGAAAAGCCTCGTTGGTGTGGCGCAAGGCTTTTTGTGCCTGGAGCCACAGTAAGCACAGCCGTGATCTGCGCCTCTGCATGTGTTCCACTGATGCCAGGGCAGCAACCAAGGTTCCCTCTGAATTGACAGGTTCGGCTCTGGTTCTGTGATGGAGAATTGAATATTTCATCATTTAATTGATCAAACGATTAAGAATTTTGACGTAACTATATTCAAGTTGAGGCTACTGAAATGGCCCATGTTGGCAGTAATTGGTGGGAACTGTAACAGCCCTGTAACACTATCGAACAGCCTGTATTATAGCTGTCTACGGGAATGGCCTCAGCGTCATTAGTTGCAGATTAGATTATCTCCCTCGTCTATCTCCCGATCACGGACGTCAATGCATCGGGAACACGGCACTCAGACCTCCTACGGACTTATGCTCCTCTAGCTATCCATTTACAGCATATTCTGTCTTACCCAAACATTCATTTGTAGCACTCGCAACCTCTTTCCGAACAGGCCTCCTGCGAGCCATGAGGCGCAGCACCTCTTCCATTCCACACTCTGCTGCAGGTTATTTGTGGCCCGCGGCCTGTTCTGGCGGCCATCTTTTTCCTTCACCACTGCCCTCTGGTGACCTACGTCTTGGGCCTAAGAGGGAGCTGACTTATAAGCTTGCAATTCCCGTATCAACCATCAGCATCATGACAGCCTCGTCAACTATAGCTAAAAGCAGCATCGGAATTCCTCTGATTGCCCCTTTTCCATTTATTGTTGATTGTGATCAAAGCTCAGCGCAATGAACAATAACGTTGCTTCGCCGTTTAACCTTCAAGTTCCGATATCGTCTGCTTCGCCTAGCGGATCGAATAACACAACTACTGGAAGACCGCCATTATGGACGCCTTCATCGCGACGAAAAGTCTCACGACTTTATCTTTATACTACGCTTCCTTTGGAGAAGATTATGGCAGTGGTTCATGCTAAATCTCCCGATACCCCTGCGCCTGGGTACGTGCTTTTCGATATTGTGTTGCGGATATATCCTAATAATTGTATAGTAAAGATTCCGCCCACAAGACACTCAATGCGATGCTCAACAAACAGCCACGATGGCTTCATCCCAAAACAGAAGACGATATGGTGCGGCGACTAGAAGAGCTGGCTCTTTCTCCTACACGCACAAGCTCAACCCATAATTCCGTCGCATCTCCAACTCAAGGTTCTGGACCTATTCCAGCTCTGAACGCTATCCCAACGCCGCATCTTGTTAGAGATCCTGGTACTAGAGTTTCGCTCGAGGTTCCGCCTTTTAACCAATATCCGCAGCAATTTATCCCAAATAATGGAACCGCTGCCCAAAGACAGATCCAACAAAACCAGGAGGACAATAGTACTTTTCGAAACTTCTTACAGCGACCTACATTCATGACTACATCGACGGACTGCACTACTGGAAGTTTACGACAAATACTCAATGACTATTCACATCCGTACGTCAAGACAGTAAAGCGCCTCATAAAACGATATACAGCGCCTCTCAACCGTCGAGGAACCAGTCTATCTCCCATCTCGGATGAAGAGCCAAGTGTGGCATCATGGCTCAACGATCGTGACGCACCAGTTCACTTGCCCATGGGACCTTACTACCTTCCCGGAAACTTCCTCTGCATCGACGAATTTGCCCAATATACATGTTTTCCGCAAGATGAGATTCATCAAAAATTGGCTTGTTTCTGCCGCCCTATCCACGAGATCGAAGAGCCAGCTTGGATCACAGCACATGGCCCTACTCAAACTGGAACCAATGCATTATCAGCTGCTGTCCATGGTAATTTATTCGAAGAGCGTGATCAATTTGGTCACACGGTGCTTCATCTCATGGCTGCGCGATTCTTGTCGGATTATCTTTTTCAGGCGATTATCTCGGATAAGGCCAACTATATCCTGAATGTGCAGAATACAGCGGGCCAAACACTCCTCCACGTCTTACACACAAACTGGTTTCAACCTCAAAACAAGGAGTTGCTGAAGCAGCTGTTGGATGCACTCGCTCACAAGGGATTCGACTTCAGTGCGCGCGACTACTATGGACGCTCATTCTCGCATATTCTCTTATTGCGGGACACACCACCTGGGCTACGAAATTATGCACTCGGGCTGTGCAGCGCAACCAGTTATCAGAAGAGAGACGCCTTCAACGTAACGCCTACTTTTTCAGCCATCCCCGAGCCTGGAATGGGTATCAGCAGAGCGAGCACACAGGCTATGGACGTCGACCCTCCGGCACCAATGTCTCGACAAGCTAGCATTGCTGATCCTTGGCACTTTGACGATATCCACCAGGAGACACAACTCCTCAAGTACATCAATGATGCGGAACTCAACCCCAGACTTGAAGACGACCAAGGCCGCAATGGACTCCACTGCCTCGCAGCCGCCACGCTCAGCGAAACGAGCATCACACAAAAGTACTACCTCGACGAGAACGGCGTGCCAATCGACCGAAGACGCAGAAGGGACAAGACCGTTAAGAACTCGGACTCGTGCACCGATAGATTACAATTCCGCCTTGCTCTTCTCCAGAACCTCCTCGATGCAGGCGTCGATCCAAATCACTACGACATCCACGGCAACACACCCCTAATGGCCTTCGTCGCTCAACTTCCTGAAGATGATGACTACAAAATCGGCCCCGATATCATTCGAGAACTAATCGATGCCGGCGCACAAGTCAACGCTCGAAACCGATCAGGCGAAACAGCACTGCACATCGCTGTTCGCTGCGGTCACAAACTCGCTGTTAAACAGCTTGTTGAGAGCGGCGCATGTGTCCATGTTCGCGATGCAGCAGGTAGAAGTGTGCTGGAAGTCACGGATGTCAAGATGAAGGGTCTAAGAGGTCACGATGATGCAGAGTATGCGCACCTTGAAGCGTGTAGGGCTTGGCTGAGTGGGATTTCGGGAGGAGCGGTGCAAGAGCCGACGGTATTGCAGGAGTGGGAGGTCGTCTCTGATGATGAGAGCTGAGGAGATTGATGGTTGTATGTGTCTATATGGGGCTTGCACTTTTGGGACGGCGTTGGGATAGAGGCGGATACCCTGGTGTTATATGGCAAAAGAAGGAATAGACTTGCTTTCACCGTACATATAGGGACTTGAGATCTCCTCACACAATGCAAGAAAGAAGTAAAAACAACAATTCGCTGAATTCCATGTAAGATGCTGGTGACAGTGCGTTCTAGAGCAGTTACTCTGGCTATCATCTGAAGTAAGGGCATACGCCACGACTGGGCATCACGAACTACCCACGAAGGAACTCTTTATCGTGTAAATTCAGTCGTTGAACAACTCCGATACAGTTGATGAACCCTTGTATGAATGTTATTCGCGGACTTTGCGACCTCAATAATTTCTCCAGATCCTTCAAGCTAAGAATATATGCTCTAGTCTCAAAAGGGACCTATAAACGCATCGCAGCACCTTTGCCCTCATCCTACAGTACGATAATACCCTTGCTCTAAAGTCCGAAAGCGAAGGTTGTCTCAGTCTACCAGCAATATGATTGGCCCTCCTTCGGACTTCTTGGCGAAAAGCGTCAGCATCGGCCCCTCCCACGTCGATGGCTGACGCCAGCCGCGATGAACTGCAACACTGACACTTCATTTATTGGTATGCACCATACAATATCAACGGCATCAATTTCGGACTTTAGAAATGACTTTCATTATAAATATCGTGGGATACTACCACTTGAATAGACTTATCATCATCAACACTTGCAATTCAGAACAAACACTCAAAAAGACACTACAAAACACAACTTGAGCTATCAACTCAATCACCATGTCTCCTCACTCTGCTTCAACCACCACCAACGACCTCGTCAACGAGTATGCCAACATCATCAAGGGCAAAACAATCCTCACGACCGGTGTCACACCCAACAGTCTCGGCGCAACCTTTATCCTAGAAACCGCCTCCAAATCCCCATCCCTTCTCATCCTCGCAGGCCGCAACGCCTCCAAACTCCAAGAGATGTCTGAAGCCATCACCAAGACGAACCCTTCCGTCAAGACCCGCTCTCTTGTGGTAGATCTTGGCTCTTTGGCTTCAGTGCGAAAAGCTGCTGAGGAGGTTAACAGCTGGAGTGATGTGCCTAGCATTGATGTCGTTGTTAACAATGCTGGAGTCATGGCTATTCCATATACCAAGAGTGTGGATGGCTATGAGATGCAGTTTGCTATTTGTCATCTTGGACATTTCCTTTTGACGAACTTGACTATGGATAAGATTCTTGCTTCGGAGTCACCCCGTGTTGTTAACATCTCGAGCAATGGCCACAGTCTTGGTCCTATTCGCTTCGCCGATCCTCACTTCAGTGTAAGTCATCTAGCCTTGCATTTTGTACCATACTAACTTGAAAAAGGACGGCGAGATTTACGACCAATGGAGTGCCTACGGTCAATCCAAGACTGCAAACATGCTCTTCTCTGTATCTTTGGCTCAAAAGCTAGGAAGCCGTGGTCTTGAATCTTACAGTGTTCACCCTGGCCTCATCCTGTCAACTGGTCTCGGCACACATCTAGACTTTGCCAATATGGACGCTGATCTGGGCACTTTCAGTACGTTAACTCACCGTCCTTCCACTACTTCAACTAAAAAATCCCCAGTCAAGTCTCATCGCGCACGAGGCAACTCTGAAGGGTGGGCAGCCATTCCCCCTGTTCCCGTCGAAGTTGGCGCTGCGACACATGCATTCGCTGCTTTCGACCCCAACATCAAAGGTAAGATATTATTTCCAAATGAGTATGGATAAATACTAATACCTAATAGCAAGCAACGGCGCTCATCTCTTGGAGGCGAGGGTTGCTGATCCTTTTGTTGATACTGTCAAGGCTTGGGCGCGAGATGCTGTTGAGGCTGAGAAGTTGTGGAGGCTGAGTGAGGAGCTTGTTGGGCAGAAGTTTGGATATTAATCGCTGTAGTGTGCTTTTCAGCTTGAAGGCAAAAAGGGAGGAGTTGGGTTCAAAATTATAGGTACCTTAGACTACAATTAGATGATCGTTATCGCCGCTTAATATGCATTGTTCGCTCCTTATCAACTACCTCATCCTCTACTTTAGCTTGTGATCTACATGTTTCTTCTACCTTGAGATGCCTCTTGAAAGTGGAAGGCTGCAGATAAACTGCTTTAATGCAGAGAATCGCGCAAGTAAGATGTTTCTTTTTCGATCATTTTGCTTACTTCTTCACCCATAATGTCAAGGAGAGTGTCTTCTTCTCAGTGGTTATAATGGCTGTCGTGTCACAAAAAGCCGACCATGGATATCATGTCGTACGTAGATTGAGATGTGACGTATGACTTCAAAAATGCTGTAATAATACCTTGCTCAAAATTTAAGCTGTTACTTCGATTCAAATAGTAAAACTTTGACATCATAAGCCTTAGCAAGTGAAATAACGAATTGTAGGCAATTAAATCGAATTGAGTTCTCACCAGACAGCTCGATATGACCCGTCAAGGTGCGGTGGCATGCGTTGGTTGGCGCATCTTCCGAAGCATTGAATCATCAAGGTAAATGCGGTGAAGCGCTTCACACAAGCCAAATTATGAGACATGAGATATCGCGGAATATGCCAAAGCGTAGCCAATGCTTTTTTGAAAATTCAAGCGATATGTAATAATGATATTTCACAAATTGCAGTCCCTCATCCGCTAAAACTAGCCCAGCCCAGGCAGAGCTGATAGTGCTGCGTTGTGGCGCTGAGCTGCCTGTTTAGCGGCTGAACTTTGCATACTACAGCAGCACCCAGCACCTTCTCCAACCTGACGGGGACTGGCAGACTGGCTGTGACTGCCTGCTTCCCCGCTGATCCCGATTACTCACTGGCCACTGATATGAGGCTTCCGCTACTTCTCCAACTTCACTCCATCATTTTTGTTTCTGCAACACCATCGATACTCTGTATCTTCACTTTCTCTTCACTTCATCCAGCTCCGCCGATCGCTTTTGTTGCGTCGTCTTCGCTCTTTTGGTCGTTCGTCTTTCAAATCTACACCCCTTCTTCATGATCGCGAGATAACGATAAGCTCATGGCCCACGGCTATCATGAGTGCTCTTGACCTTGATCGTGCCCACGATGGCGTCACCAACCAACACCCCCCGGAATCAAAGGATACAGACTCTTCTGCTGAGGCGCCCCTAAAATCAATAGAAACTCCTCTCAAGTTCCAAATACCTGAAGATTGCCGCACCTTCTCGCCTTTTCCTCGCCTGCCGCCAGAGATACGTGCCCAGATATGGCAAGCTACCCTGGAGACTCCCGGCATGCACTTTCTCAAAATCGACACCGACTGGCACCCGGCAACAGGGCTTGGAAAATGGTGGCTCAAAGAGCCGCTATTCCTCCACGCAAGTATTGAAGATCACGATGAGGAGGTTGATTCTATGGCGCTCGAGGTCAGGAGGGAAGCTCGCCCTACTGCAATGGTGTACGGTACACTGAAGCCTCTCTACCCCACTCCACAAGCCGACATCTCTTATTACACGAATCTCCATCAACAGCTCACCAAACTTTCCGTCACATGCAATGAAGCTGCCGCTGTAGCTAATTCCCTTACAAATCGGTCTACGAATTTTCGCCTTAACACTGGCCGAATCGTAAGTCTCAACTCCTCCTCGGATATCATCTATCTGGAATACGTCCCACCCGAAGTCTACGAAGACAGCATACGCTTCAACAAGGTTCTGAACTGCTCAGGGCTCGATCAAATTCGAAAGATCGCAGTCAGATATTGCCACAAATGGTATGAGCAACAATCGCCCAGGCGATGTCCAAACTGCGGCCTAATCCACAACACTCCTGATAGAGTCAGGTATCCGAAACACTTGTACAGGTTCTTGGCTCAATATCTCCCCAATCTGGAGCAGTTCTTCTTTGTCGATTACCTCATTCTACGCAAATCCGACCTCAATGCTACCACAGATCGCCACGGGTTTCAGAGTAACTTGAAAGGTAAGCGATAGATGACAACGACTTGAGACAATACCACTGACCTCATTCAAGCGAAAACCGGCACATGCAGGTTCGAGGGCGGGAACAGAAGCTACTTCGAAGCGGATACGCAAGATTGGACTATCAACTCCCGAGTTCTTCAAGTCAAATCCTGGCTACAAGAGAACTTCGTCAAATACGCCAAGTCGAGTAGCTTGAGCGCCCACAAGAACCCAGAGCAGGTCGAGTTTGGTGTTCTCGCTTGCGAATGGAATGTTGAACCACCATCAGAGCCAAAGAAGGCACTGGCGACACCGGTTAAGAAAGGAAGAAATAAGAGAGCCAATAGCGAGGAGCACGCCTTATCAAGGACGAACCGACGAGGATCGACGCCGACGGTATCAAGTCCTGTTACCGTTAACCTTCCACTCGAAGTGGCGGTCAACTTCCCGTTCGTTTTTGATGCATGTGGCAGCAACAACTTTGAATTCACCTTTTCTATGTCCCTATAATGACTTTGAATGGATTTTATTTGGCTTTTGCGAGGAGTTGAGGCTAAGGATGAGATTTGGGCTACAAGAGCCAGCACTTTGATGCTACAGGAGGACGGCGAAGCACATCAACACCAGAGTGCTCAGCCATGAATTATCGTTACAGAGATTAGATTAACTTAGAGTATAAATTTCCCCGATGAACCGTCACCTTGAATCCGAATTCTACGACTGCGTCTTGCTCCTACGCTACGAAGTTGTTTCTGTAATTCCTCGTATTGCCTGGATTGCAGGGCCAGCTGGAAAATGTTCAGTAAATCCCCATCATGGTGAACTCGTCCAGCATATCCTTTGTTATCCTATTAATCTCCATCAACTTGCTTGGTCGCGCCGTCCACCCATCCTCCACATCTCCAAGCTCAGTATTCAGCATATCCCGATACCGCTGATTGGTCAACAGACCTGTCCAAGCGCTTTGGCTTGACCACGCACTAGGGAGTCCCATGAGAAGATTCATTTGACTCATAATGTGGCGAAACATCTCGGAGAAGAGCACGAATTGGGTTGACGGCTCGATTAGAGGTATGTCGGCAAACGACATCGGAGCGGCATCGATGAGGTCCTGGTGTGGATCTGATATCGAGTTGAATATGATCCTGAGTACGACTTCAAGATGTTTGGTGAGTTGTACGTAGCAAGATATTATTAGAAACATCGTCGGCGAATCGAATACTGGGGGAAGCTCGGGTGTAGTGCTTCCGGGTGTTGGTGTCGCTTCACCCGACGAAGAAGCTATCGACTCAGGAGATTCTGTGTTTGCCTCCAAGGACAGCATCATCCTGTTTGTATGTGGCTTGCGACCTTGGCAATACACAGTCCGTGTCCCGAGCTGCCGATGTAGCGTCTTCAGAACAACAAGGTACTCCTGCGCCGCCTTCAAGACCACCTGAATATTCTGATACCCATTCTGCCTCTCCCGATCCTCACACACAAACGTACTCAACCGAAAGTCATTCTCAAGCTGAGACACGAATTCCCAGCCCTGGTGGATATCGACATTAAGTTTCGATAACTTCTCGAATACCTGCATACTAGGCACTGTGATCCGTTGCTCAAGCTCAGGCGGATCAAGTTCTGACACAGAAGGCCACGCATCCATAGGAAACGGGAGACTTTCGGGTGTATACCCGCAAAACGGATCAAGATTCCAAGCTGTGTCGTCCAACAGCGCTTGGACAAACTGCATATCTTCAGTGGGTTTATGAAGTACCATGTCCTTCTTGGGCGGTCTGCCGACACGTCGTTGCAGGCCGGCCTGACATGTTAGGCCGAGCCGGGTGCAGCGGGCGCATGAAGGTGAAGAGAGGGATCGTGAGCAGCGCAGTTTCTGGCGACGACAGCGCTCGCATGCTGAGCGAATTTGATTTGGGTGCGTGTGCATTGTTTGTTGGTGATGAGTTTTGAAAATTGGTTTATGAGTGAGACGGAGTAAGCGGGCATCGGAGGGTTATTGTGGGGCGACCGGAGGCTTTTGGGGGTGGAGATGCGGGAGGGACGGGAGGGATGCGGGGCCGGGGTTTTTAAACTTGAGTTGTGATTTGTTCGATTCATAAGTAGATGTCGGATTTGGATAGTGAGTGTTTGTATGTATCAAATTATCCGTCATTAAAGGGTCTTTACGCAAGGAAGTTGTTGACGTGGCAATGGCGGCATAGAGTTGTTGAGCTGCGAGTCGTTGGTAGAATTGAGTTCTGACGGTTGTTTAAACGTTTGAGTGTATCATTTTCCACCGGTGTAAATGTTCGGAGGCCCAGGCATGAGTCGAAGCGGGTGGAGAACCTGAACCGTGATCTATGAGATTTGGGATCGTCTCAAAGATGAAAATTCTGGACTTGTACTCACTGTTTCACATTATCCGTCACTTCGAATGCAGAATTAGAGTTTGGGGTGTGAGTTGTTCAAACGGATAGAGCCTGGGCTGTGATGCGATAGAGTCAATATCAGATCTGATACCTCACAGGTGCGTGCTTGAATGTACCACAGCTCCCGCCGACACAACACTCCGCCACCACGGCAAGGCATGCTACCTCATCAAACATAGCTCTGCATGTAGGACACAAGATGTTTTCTCTTTTCTCTTGACTCATAAAAAATGATGATGTAATGGAGAGCTCGGACTTGTCGCTCAGATACATCATCTCCTCTTCTTCCTAACTTCATTTCTGTTCTTCAATTATTACTCCCCGGGCTTCCCTTGTGGTTGTGCTATCCAACAACATCCACTAGAGTAGCATATCTTTGCCCCGCTCATAACCAAGAAACCTCGCCAATCCACACTAGGATTCTGATGATACGTTGTGGGATATTCGGCGACTTGCCTTTCGCTTTGCACCTTTTCTGGATAAAAGCTTGGCTCTATTCCGTCAGAGAGGCTCAAGACAGACCTAGACTTCTCTACCTTCAGCTTCTTTGCTGCTCGTGGGATTAGAGGCATATTTCCAATATGTCTTAAACAAGTCCCCAAACCCAAACCTTCCATCAACTCAGATGCTTGGCCCTGGAGATTCAGTATTACCTTCTTTCTTCACAATGCGAAGCTGGCAAGAACACAGCACCATATAGCGACAATGACCCTCGAAGTGAAGCTTTCTCTGCTATTCGGTCATCAGGATATCTGTCCACTGGGAAATGCAGCCGCGCAGTAAGCCATCTTGCCATCCTCAGCTCCCCCTCGCGTCTCGATGCTGAGGGTGTTACATATATCATCGAGGTCAGATATCCTGGGAATTTCATCATCACGCAGCAGGCGCAGCATCACATGGTGATCAACATGGGACCTTGCATGACACAGTCTATCAATTTCGCATTGACGGGCGACAGCCTTTGTAGTCCTAACTTCATCAAATGCCCCATCCGGCAGTTGGTACGCACTCGACCCTGCTGAACGAAAGACTCAAATAATAGGGACTACGGAGTCATGCGGACACGCATAGAGAATGGTCTTCCCCAGTGTCGGACTCAACATTTATTGGTCGGTGACAGATTGGCCAATGCACAGTCATGGCCACACAAAATCCATTCATCATGGCAAACAAGAACGAAAAAGGAAAGAAACGCCAGCCAAGCCAGCAGCAAGGTCGCTCGACGACTCCTGTGCTGCGGGCATGAACCCAGGGATGACGACTCAACGAACAAATTGCCAGTCACCCACCTGAAGCTGGCGCGATTGAAGATAATACAGCTGGCGGAAGACAGACCTACTATTTTGCTTCCAAGGCCGTTAGATATGCTACCTGACAGTGCGATAACGCCATGAGAAAGCTTGAGGAGATTGCACAACGATCTACAACCGCATTAAGTCTGTAAGTGCGGCCCCTATCACGATCCAAGTCACTCAACTTGATGATATGCCGCCTTGTACTTCATCAGAAGATATTGGGGGATGATAGATGAGAACCAAAAGCAAGAGTGGGATCATTCCATCGGCATTGCATGAGAGACTGTGAATCAATGGTAGGAGAAGCGACCATCTCTGTGCACTGTTGCTCAGTACTAGGGGACCGAGCAACTGCAGCACTACGAATGGTTCGCAGAGTCCCCTTTACTCACAACAGCCACAAAGACTGGAGACACCGGAAGCTAGTCATTTCAAGTCTGTCGAAAGAGCCGAAACGATAGGAAGAACTGAAATGTCTCTTCCACTTAACCTGCACCTCAACAGCCAATAGCCGAATGATTGGTTTCACAGGTCGTATGCGTATCAACGTCAACTGGCCTGGCTTCAACACTTCATGTGTTCCTGCTCGCAGACACGCGGTACTGCTCTCGAAATAATGGCTTACACTTACAATGTACGAGTTGTAGCAAGGAATAATAATGGATTAAAGACCTTTTTTCGGCAGAGCCACCAACCAGTGCCGCGAAGATTCCGCGACATCATGAATTTAGCGGTTCTGTTGGATTCGCTCTAGAGACCAAAAGTACTGAAGTATTTCGCGTTCTAGCTATACGTTGGATTTAAGGCATACGTTGGGCGGCTATCAGCTACAAGCTCAAGTGGTCGAGTTTCAAACTTGACGCCGACAATTGGTTACTGAAGGGAGTGCGACAGAAGGAAGCTGAAACCAGCTCGTTGGTATGAGAAAACGGGACTCCAGGGAAAGCCTTGCCCCGACAGAACTTGGAGCCTGGGTGTTAGAAGAAAGAAGATCTCAGCCATTCAACAGGTCCAAACGACAACAAGGAAAAGGCTGATGCTGCGCCTGCTGTCGTCGCGGCGCTCTGACCTCCCGTGGTATCATTGGAAGCCGGAGGAGGAACATGCGACGCAGAGTCAGCGTCTGATCGAATACTTAAAGGATGTTGCTCGGGATTTATGAAAATGAGGAGAAGTTTGACTTTGCCCTAGCAACTCATACAAGCTCACGAATCCATCTATGGGATACTTGGACGCCTATCGACGTGGAGAACGCCCAGAAGAGATTAGAAAACGACGGCGCTTCAGGACCCTCATCGCCCAGCTAGATACCCCGGATATGAGGCCCTGCAGGAGACCCTTGTTAGTCTAGTTGAGAAAGTGCGCCAGCTCATCGAGATATACTGCAAAAGTGCTTGTAACTTGATACTTTGGCCAACAGGGGAGCTAGTCAAGGTCCCATCGATGATGCCAGTGGTGGGACCAAATGGATGATCCTTGTGGATGGAGGTAGCGGAATACAGAAAGTAGGAGCCCAGAAACAAGGAAGATATCAGTATTTGGAGACATTATTGCCACAGTGGATTAGTATTGATGCAGTGTCACATGCATTCGAGGTATGCTTCAATCCAATACTCGCAACACTCGCAGCAACTAAGGCGGCCTTTTCGTTTGGAACACAAGACTGACGAAGCGTTTCCCTTCACTCAGGACAGGTTCTCAGAAAATACTCGAACACACCAAAGGGGTAGGCCATTGTTTTCTTTGAAAGTCGAGGCTCTCTTTGATGGTTAGAAAGGGGTCAAGCATGTCTTGCACATATGATGGTTGGGCTACAATCCTTTCTCGGCAATTCGCTATTGCAGGGCTGGACTTGGACGTAATGGGATCATCCAGGAGTCTCATGATCTAATGGCCAATCTCTTGATCTTCTAACTCCTCTGCGTCGACCTGATGATTTGGCGCTGATCGAGGGCTATGAGGACTTGGCATTCAACTCGTGCCGACATCCTCATCTTCACCAAAGCTCGAATGCAAAAGTCATATCAACAATAATGGTCGATCCGTATGGTGCCAGGTCATCACCAGAAGTTTATCAAGCCTTCCACCCTCAACTGCACGAGCCGTCTCAAGTAACTAAATACTCAGCATCTGCATGTGATCAGATACTTTGTACCAGGAATCGAGAAGAATTTTTCAGGAAGCCTTTGTGGAGAATAATTCATAGCATCAAATAGAAAACAGTCTAACATTCATGTCTCTCTTGCTGGTTGTTCTGAACGGAAAGACACTTTGGGTTGGTCTCATTCCAGCTGGTACGGGCTACATGTACTACCATGCACACATAGAGTTTATCCAATAAGAAGGCGCAGTGGCAGAGTGGTCTAATGCGATAGACTAGAAATCTATTCTCCTCGGAGGCGTCTGTTCGAATCAGGCCTGCGTCGATTGGTATTTTTTGTCTTTTGCCTGTTGTTTTCTTGATCTTTCTTCTTTTGCTAGGTCATGTTGATATCAGCTCAGACCGAATTGCTGCAAATCGAGGTTCAGATGATAATCGATACACATAAGCTTTACCAGCTCTAATAGCTGTTATAAATTCTAGAATTTAAATTCTTATTATTCCAACCAATGCACGTCCAATAATAGGTTTCTCTTTTCGAATAGCCAAAATGCATAACATCCTTGGGCTGGTGGTAAGACGTGGTGAAACATTCGCCGCGTCTCATAGGACGGAGGCTTACTCCTGTTTAAAGCATCCGAACGTAAGCCCACCTCCAGCAATAGGAAATCGGACAAGCTACCGTATATAATTTAGCTTAGTTAACAAAGCTCATTCCACGGAGCATTTGAAGAAAGCGTCAGCAATTAGTTTCCTGTGCGAGTCGTATTTCATTTCATAAAGCCTCCGATTTTCCCTATCTGTTACTTCGCGAGTTGAGAGGGTTAATGGATTTCTCTTATAAATTGGCATTCTTCCTCTAAGGATGTGACGATATTAACAAGGCAAACAGACTTGTTGTGCAGTGATCATCATGGCTTCTGCAGAAATGAAAGATACTGCCTCACCTTACAAGGTGGAGGCATCTAACCAGACACTCTCATCGCCACCCTCTGTCAACTCGTCAGACCAGACGAAGACAGCCCAAGAAGATGAAGAAGCTCAAACAACAGTGACCAGAAAGACGAAACCAGCTTTCAATAGAGATTATCGCTTCTGGATGATCATGTTAACTTTAGTCCTGGCAACACTCCTTGCATCTCTCGAAGCAACAGTCGTCATTACTTCTCTTCCAACAATCGTCGAGAGTCTCAATCTTGGAAGTAGCTACATCTGGGTTACCAATGTCTTCTTCCTCACCACGTAAGTTCCCACTCCGATTTCGCGAAGTGGCTGACATGATACAGAGCTTGTGTCCAACCCCTGTTCGGCCAACTCTGTAACCTCTGGGGACGCAAGAAAGTCATGATGTTCATCTTTGCTACATACACACTCGGAAGTGGTATCGCAGGTGGTGCTAACGGCGGCGCAATGCTCATCGCTGGGCGTGCTATTCAAGGTATCGGTAGTGGTGGAGTCACTATGGCCAACGATGTGATCATCTCTGATCTGGTACCACTTCGATATAGAGGAAACTACATCGCTATACTTCTATTAGTAGCGACTATTGGGTTTGCCGTTGGACCTTTTCTTGGTGGCGTTATTGTTGAGAACACGACTTGGAGATGGGTAAGTAGATCGATGACATCTGCCGACTTATGCTGACTTGTTAGGTATTCTACCTCAATCTTCCCATCGGAGGTGTTGCTATCGTCGTCACATACTTCTTCCTCAACCTCCAATACGATCGAACTCAGTCGACCATGGATAAACTTCGTCGCATTGACTACATTGGCAACGCTATTCTCATCGCATCAAGCGTCTCGATTCTCATTGCCCTTACTTGGGCAGGTCCCGTTTATCCTTGGTCCGATGCTCGAATCCTAGCTCCCCTGATAATCGGTCTCGTCGGCCTTGTCGGTTTCGTTTTATATGAAGCCTCAGGAATTCCCTCGGAACCTGTGATGCCTATTCGCCTATTCCCAGGTCGCACATCATATATCGTGTACATCAACACGTTTCTCAATATGTTGTTAATCCAATGGTGTTACTTCTTCTTACCGTTGTACTTCCAAGCTGTCAAGCTATCAACACCTTCACGGTCAGGAGTGCAAATGCTCCCCGTTGCTCTCATCGCTATCCCAGGCGCAGCGCTCTCTGCGGTAGTTCTCTCAAAATGGGGCAAATATAAGATGCTTCACGTATCAGGCTTCTTCCTTATGACACTAGGTGTCGGCCTCCTCGGTCTTCTTCACGAAGACAGTCCCCCTGCTGCTTGGATCTTGCTGCAGTTCATTCCAGCTATTGGCTCCGGCTTTCTTCTGAATACCCTTTTGCCTGCTTTTCAGGCAGCTACTGAGGAGGAAGACCAAGCTGCTGCTACAGGAAATTGGATTTTCATGCGTTCTTTCGGCTCTGTGTGGGGTGTAGCCATCGCTGGGTCCATATTCAACACGTACACGAAGCGGTATTCGCACATGATTGATAATGAACTGGCGCGAGAAATGCTCGGCTCAGGAGATTCTTACCAGAGTGCGACACGAGCTTTCGTTCTACAATTTGACGAGGTTGTTCAGTCTCAAATTCGACATGTTTTTATGTTGTCGTTGAGTAAAGTCTATGTTATCTCTGTAGCGTTTGGCGGGCTTGCTTGGGTACTCTCTCTGTTTGAGAAAGATGTTCCTCTGCGAAAAGAATTGGATACACAGTACGGTTTGGATCAGAAGGCACCTGTTGAGCAGAAGAAAGAAGAGGCATTGTAATAATATCTAGTTTTCTTTTTTGTCAAAGCCCGATTGAGGCCTTTTGTATTCTAATTTTTCATCTCCTATTCAAGATCACAAGAATTCTTTAACAGCCTCCCAGAAAGCCTGAGGATTCTCAGCCATAGGAAGATGTCCTGTTTGAGGCACAATCTTCAACTCCGCGCCATTGTCACCAAGTAGTCCCTTGCTCGCATCCATAGCCTTGACAAGAGCACCCTTGGCATCTTCCTCTCCAACAACAAACAAGCCGCGTACTTTGCAGCCACCCATCTGAGGCTTGAGGTCGTAATCCCAAAGGGCTGTGTTGCTGTATCTAAAGCCCTCAACGTCATTGGCAGCGACCATCTCTGTCATCCACTTGACGGTCTCAGCGTTGGTGGAGGGATGGAACCATCGCTGGACTGTTTGTCCGGCGAGCTTCTCAATACCCTTGCCGTTATCCTCCTCGGCTAGAGCTGTGCGATCCTTCCACGCTTGTGTGTTGGCGGCGCTTGATGTAGGGTTGAAGTCGCAAGCAATGAACTGCTGAAGACGCTCAGGGTACTTGATGGCAAAGTTCAGGGTAGTAACACCGCCGAATGAAACACCAATAAGGGTATGCAGCTTGGTGATGCGAAGGGCATCAAGCACTTCTCGAATGTCGTCAGTCAAACGATCCACAGTAGCAGCTACTGGAGGCTGAGGCACGGCATGTCGGCCACGGGTATCATATCGGAGAATTCGGAACTCAGGGCGCTCTCGCTTGAGGATTTCTACGAGGGGATCCCACATATGCAGCGAAGTCAACAGTGAATTGGTGAAAGCGATTGTGGGAGCCTTGGGGTCCGGGTTACCCTCCAATCGGTAGGGAATGACCAGAGAATCTGAAGTTGTGACGAAAGAGTTTATAGCAGCGTTGGGGCCAGGTGTGGTAGATTGCTTGGAGTCGGGGGAGGTGAAAGCAGCTGTCGAGGGCAGCTTTGATAGCGCTTCCAGCTCTCGAGGAGCAGGTCCAAAGACGTAGAAGAGAGAATATGTTCTTCGGCCCTTTGAAGCAACGAATTTGTCAAAGACTTTGGTGCGCCATGGGGTATTCATCGAGGCCTTGTGCTCCTCTCCACCCTGGCCATTCTCTTTAGCATAGTCATGCAGGGCAAGGAACGTCGTCTTGCCCTGTCCCTCAAGATACGAAGTCTTGAAGGCGCGTGAGCGCAACCAACCAGGAACCTTGGCCAACATAGGAATATGCTCCTCAACCAGCCACTTCTGATATTCCTCTGCAGCACCCTCAACGTCCTTAAGTTCGATTGTAACCGCAGTAGTTTGCAGACCCTCGGCCTCTTCGTCGGTCAACTTCTCGAAGGGCACGAACTTGTCAGACTCGTTGGAATGAACCAAGTCCCAGAAATATCGCTTCACGTCAACTTGGCCAATGGTCTCGGCTTCTCGAGGAGATCGGTTCGCACGCAGTGTGAGGTATGTCTCGGTTTCGAGGTGCGGCATGGACGTAACGTCGTAAGCAGCGAGATATGTAGGTTCTTGACCATCCGTCGCCTTATATCGAAGACCGTTGGAGAAGATCTGAGGAAGACGAAGTCGGGTCGGGCCGTGCTCGTTATTATACCACTCATGGAATTGATCTAGAGACAGCCCAGGCTTGGGCTGCATCGTGACGTAGAGGTTGCCAGGAGGAGACATGGTGCTGGTTCTTTGAATTGATGGCTGTAGTTGAGGAGAGAAGCTCAATGGGAGGTTATCCAGTTGTTATAAATCGCCCTCAGGCCTTCCGGAAGAACGATTTACATGACGGGAGGTGGAGCGGGAGTTTGCGATTCGGCTCGGCAGATGGAATCGGGAACGTAGTGGGATGTACCTTACTGTATGTATAAATGTTTACCCCGCCACTCACCGAAAGGTCACCGTGAATACGGGGGTCCACACCGGGAGCACACCGAGAAGCCATCGCGACCTAGCGGAGTGTGAGCAGCTAACTTAGCATCAAGTCGATCTATTGTGTGAATAAACTGTGAAGATGAGGGCTGGCAGCGCAATATTGTGCCGTGTCATTTTAGGGCATTTGTATATAGCCCTCTGCCTGCAGTTGCGATGTTACATTGTATATGCCAGTGCTGAGCAGTGCTTTGACTTTCTGCACTTTCTTTCATTACGAAGCCATTGATTGTGCTGTGATATATTCGGATTTCTCTTTCTGGCCCTCATTCTCTCGATTTTTCTGTCTCATTCTTTTGTCTGGCACTGTATATTATACCAGGATATATCAGCAGTCGGCCTCCTGCATGAAGCATCCCGCTCATCCAATCTATTGTTTCCATCGGATATCACAATCTGCATCTATCCACATCGAGCGATACTGAGGACTCGATCTCGTACACACCGCCGCCGATCAACTCAGTTGCCCGCCTCTTGAAATATTACAATGTCCATGGGGATGCGCTAAGAAGCCCAGGTGAGAGTCAACCGCCACATGCAGACGTGCCAACCAACAAAACTAATAGCTTTCAGACCTCGCATCCTATATCACGTATATCTGAGTCACATTTGTTGCTGCTCTTCTGTTTCTACTGGCGCGCAAAGTTGTTGAATCACTCAACGCCGGCGGCCTCGTTCGCTCGCAAAACAATGGAGGTCTTCTGTCGAAATGTCCCTCAGGACTTGTCAGAAGAGAGCTTCAAGCAAGAACTCATGCCATTTATGAAGGCTTTGAACATCACAGACTTTTATTGCGAAAAGCCAAAGAGAAGGCCTCAAGCATGGATCAAATTCCTCAACCCCGGCGATGGCTACTCATTTCTTGAAAGACATGGCAAACAACAGCGTCACAACGAATCGCAGAAGGAGAACATAAACCCGAGATATCCTTTCAAGACCAACTTCAGACCAAAGGATACTCCACGCCTCCACATTCTCAAGACAGCTGTGTTTGTTGAGCAGAGTACTCGCGCACTCGACAAGCATTCCATCGCACATCTCAAGCATGAACGCGATAAGAAGCAACAAAAAGCTGCTGCTGCTGCCGCTGCCGCTGCGGCTACCACCACTAAAGACCGCCAAGCTCCGGTTAAAGCCTTTAGTATCATCGGCATCAGTTGCGGCGGCAACACGTTTCGTGGTCCCCAACAGGTCATCACCTTCGTTGAGCACAACAGTTTGATGCTGCCCAGAGATATTATTGGCAAGTTCATGCCGCAGTGGTTAACTGTCTATAACAAAGATGGGTATCGTATGGATTTTCACAACGACACTATTCAGGATCTCATTGCTAGTCGCAATGATGCATCCATCACTTTGGTCTTGACTGAACCGCCAAAGATGTACACGCCTCACAAATCTGATAACCCAAATCAGGAGTGGAAACGAGTACAGGGTCTGGTCAATTGGGGGCTGATTCGCGAATACTCGGCATCTTGTCTCGTCTACCGCATCTTCTTCGCCTCCATAAACGACATGAACGAGGTCCTCCGTTCTGTGAAACATCGAGATATTCTCGCCATCACCTATCACGATCTCCCATCCGTTCTGTGGTCATACATGGAACCCGAGAGCAACCATTTCCTCGGCCGCCAGCAATTCACAGAGAAGGCTAAGCGCATTCTGGCATTAGGGAATGTTCACTTCGCTCTTCTCTTCCAAGTCCAAGCTCTGGTCTGGAACAACTACATCAACCCTGCGAGCGGCATAGAACTGCTGCAAATTCTCGAAGAGGTTATTAAGGATGCTAAAGAGAATCAAGTTGCTGCTCCCGTCACCACAGATGCTATGAAAGGTCTCCATCAGAAGATACCCTACCCTTGTCCTGGCACGGATCCCGATGAGCTGAACGTCATCACATTGATGACCAGCATCATGAATGAAGAATATGAGGCCAGGGCGGAGAATCCTAAGCGAGACAGAATCTATGGAGTCAAGATTCCAGATCATCAGATATATATCTTCAAGGCTATGGTGACGCCCACGCGTGTTCTTCTCTCTGGCCCCGAGCCCGACAGCAAGAACAGGGTGTTGCGAAAGTATCACGAGAACAATGACTACTTCTTACGCGTCCTCTTCTGCGAAGAAGATGGCCAGGACCTCAACTTTCATCCAAAGGTTGATAACGAACCAATCTTTGCCCGGTTCCGACATGTCATGGATGAGGGGATCACCATTGCCGGCCGGAAGTTTGATTTCCTGGGTTTCTCCCATTCATCCCTTCGTTCTCACTCCGCTTGGTTCTCTGCGCCTTTCACCGATTCAAATTTTGAGCGCCAGACTCCTGCAGCTATTTTACAAGCCCTTGGAGACTTCAGCGAGATTCGAGTTCCGGCAAAGTGTGCAGCACGAATCGGCCAAGCTTTCTCGGAAACACCATATGCAATCCCAATTTTTGAGACTGGTATATGTCATCGGTTCATTCCAGATGTAAAATCTGAAGATGGAACGCGTGTATTCAGTGACGGTGTCGGAACGATCTCCAGAGAAGCCTTGGAAGAGATTTGGCCCTATCTGTCGATGCGAGCTGCAGTACCAACATGTCTCCAGATCCGGTGGGGTGGCTGTAAGGGAATGCTTTCTCTCGATACCCGACTCAAAGGGAGAGTCTTCTATATTCGACAAGAGTCAATGATGAAGTTTCCAAGTGACGATCTTAGAGAGCTCGGTATTTGCGACGCTTCATCCAAACCTCTACGGCTGGTCCTCAACCGCCAGATGATCAAGATCTTGGAAGATATGGGTACAACCAACGATTGGTTTTTCAGACTGCAGAACAACGCACTTGACATACTGCGCAATGCCACAGCTGACGCGACCAACACGAGCTATTTCTTGGACTACCAGGCCATCGGTGTGAACATGGGGCTGCCCAAGCTGGTCAAGCAGTCGGAGAAGATGGGCATTGACTACCGCCGGGATAAATTCCTCAAGTCAGCGGTTGAACATGTCGTCTTACGAGAACTGAGATTGCTGAAGCACAAAGCGCGCATTCCTGTTAATCAAGGAGTGACCCTTTTTGGCGTCATGGATGAGACAGGATTCCTAGATGCTGATGAAGTCTTTGTCACATACGACAAGACCCATGGCGTTTACAGAGGTCGTCGCATCAACTCAATGCTTAAAGATGGTCAAATCATTGTCACACGCTCACCTGCTCTTCATCCAGGAGACATCCAGATCGTCAATCAGGTCACACCTCCACAGGGACATCCTCTACAAAGCTTACAGAACTGCATCGTCTTCAGCCAAAAGGGTAAACGTGACTTGCCCAGTATGCTGAGTGGAGGAGACTTGGACGGTGATCTCTACAACATCATCTGGGACCCAGATGCATTACCCGATAACTACTTCTTACCAGCAGACTACCCAAGAGTTAAACCAAAGCCACTAGATCGTCCGGTGAAACCCCAGGACATTGCCGACTTTTTCGTTGACTTTATGCGAACTGATATCTTGGGCATGATTGCCACAAGACATGTCGTCTTGGCAGATTATCATGAGCAGGGAACTACGCACCCTGACTGCATTTCGCTGGCAGGCATGCATTCTACAGCGGTCGACTTCTCCAAGACAGGTATTCCAGTCGATGTAAAAGCTTTGCCCAAGAACCCTCCATTCCGTCCTGATTTGTAAATCTTTTCCGCCAGTGCTCTATAGAAACATACTGACATATTCTGCAGCCTTGCAACAGCACCGCCTCTGAAGACATACGAAAAGGGACAGATCGCTCATCTGCGTGACGACGATGAAGATGACAACGCCGACGATGGCATGACTCGTTACAAAGCAAAGTATTATGAGTCTGACAAAATCCTCGGTCGTCTATATCGAAACGTGGATGAAAAGAAGATCTGGGACGAAGATATCCATCGGACTATCAACACAGCTGGACCCTCTGTTTGGGATCAGTTATTAACCGTTGTTAAAAGCGAGGTAAACAAGTATAAACTTGACGTCGATTGGACACGCAGGTCCGACGAGGCGTGGAAGATCCGAGGCCTGTAAGTTGCAAAATGCCTCTCGCTGGCTTAACGTGCTAACAGTTTCAGTTACGAGTCAACCATCACCGGCAAGATGTGGGACTTTTCAGAAAATCCGCGTGCGCCTCTTACAGAAGTCGAAGTCTTCTGCGGTTTCATCCTCAACAAACGCGGTGCCCAAACACGCCGCCAGGGTGATTCATCTATCAAACTGAAAGAAGAAATCGACCGTATCATGACATGGATGGTCAAACAGATCCGAGATCGCGGTGTAGGCGACGGCGCAGAAACCCTTAGCGCAGCCACCGACGCAGACGCAGCTCCTTCGCGATGGAGAGAAGACGTCGTAGAGCTATGCTGGGCCTGTGTAGCAGTTGCATGTATCAGAAAGGAATTTGCACCAATAGTGTACCATGGAACAGGCGAGCTGGAGAGTTTCAGAGTCGTGGCGGCTTGTTGTCTGCTGAAGGAGCTGAATAACCTGGCTAGGAAGATGGAGGTCAGCGCTGGAGGAGGCTTTGTTGGTGTTGGACGTGGGAGAGGAGGACGTGGGAGAGGCGGTGTGAGTATGATACTTCCCATACGGTGATTGAGATCCACGTGGTGTACATTGCGAGATCTGGCATATATCAGGACTACTAGGCAGAGATATGAGGGTTTGGTAAGAGTTGTGTTAGAGCTGGCTTGAGATTTCGATGATAACGAATAATAAGAACGTATTGCTAATTGTATTATCCGGACACTCCGCGAACATACACTATTTACTACAATAAAAGAATGCCTTGACAGTTCCATTTGATCGTCGCCCAATGCTGGTTGTATCAAAAACAGCGGCGTCTGCTATTCTTCATCTTAAGAACAAATTCCAACACAAATCAAATACAACGGCTCACAGTCCACCAGTTCAATGATAACTTATTACCTACAAAACAATAAACAACACTGGCATAGAACATCAGTCAGAGTCAGTTTATAACACTGCTTGATAGCATCTTGATCTAAACACTGATACGAAAACCGAAACCCGCGAATTTCAACCTATGTATACAATTCCAGCTAGATACAACTAGCATGAGCGCCGTACCATTTCCTCACACAGCCCAGCCCAGACCTATAACGATACACATGCTGTCAAAAACGCCTAGACCGCGCTGTATCCTCCCCGACTTCCTGTTCCCTGCACGGTGTTGAGAACACGGCGGATCCAGTCCTTAAGTAGGTAAGGAATATCGCGGATGGTGTCGCTGTGGGGGAGAAGATCCCAGCCGCGTGCGCCGTACCGTGTGAAATTGATCCAGGATGAGAAGATGAGGTAGCCGGCGATGCCCAAGAAAGCACTAAATTTGTTAGGAAATCTTCATGAAGCTGATTGGGTACTCACATAATGATGAACCAGGTGAAGAAGCCCCAGTGGGAGCTTGAGCTGTCATCATCACCACTACCGCCGTTGTCCTCTGACTTTTCGCAAGCATACTTAGTGTACCACGTCAAGCGCAGAACCCTGGCCTTTTCCTCAACATCAAAGCTATCCCAGATAAGCGAAGCATTGTCATGCTTCAGCTGGTGCTCGATCATAGACTCGCCATCATCCTTATCATCACCATCCCCTTCCTTCTTATCGTCGTCCGCTCGCTTCTCGTACTGGTCCGAAGTAACCCACTCGCCCTCTGTTCCCTCCTTTTTAGGATCGCACAGGAATTCGATGATGGCCTTTTGATCGGTTTTCTTGATGTCACCCTTGAGAGGATCTCTGCCTCCTGTGAGGACTAGTCGCACGCCCTCTTTATCCTTGTCGGAAGTTGAGTCGCTTGTCTTGAGTCGCGTGGGTGTAGCATCGAATCGAGAGCCGCCAACGTTTTCGAGATTGCCTGCGATCGCGATGACATTCGTAATCTCATCCGTCTCCTTCTCGCCAGACTTGAGAAGGTGTGTAATACCGCAAACTGGATTTGTTAGTCAGGACTCGGTTAGCCCTTGTAGATCTTGTACACACCTCGAGTGCCGTTTGGACATTCTTCGTCCTTCTTGCCACCCTTCTTCTTCAAAGGCTTGCAGATATCTAATGTATAAGTTGTGTTATAATGTTCGGGAGGACTAGGCTTGAACCGCGTCGTCACGACCGAGTGAGGTCCACCGAGCTTAGAAAGATCGAAAGTATGTCCATCAGCGCGAATCTTTCCGCAGTCTAGAGTTTCCGCCGCAAAAGCTGGGGCTGCCAGCAGAGGCAGTAGAAAAGCCAATAGATCCGGCCGATGCATCGAGAAGACTTTGATAGAAGAACGCAGAAGTTTGATAGAGAGGCGGGTGCTAGTCGATAGTATCGAGATAAAATTACGGATGAAGTGGCAGTATCAGAAAGGGCCGTGTCAGCTTAAACGAACGAAGAGACTAGATAGAATAGACTACGAGCGCGTGCCTAGAACAAGCAATCAAGCTGTGCTGTGTTGTGCTGTGTGATGTGATGGATTGGTCACGTTGCCTTGAGCTATCGCGGGTTTGCTTAGCGTCATATGAAGCTCCTGTCGTCTTGGCGGTTGTGTCATTCCGCCTAAGGTAGAAAATCCAGTTCCACAAGCACGTGACAGTGTTCAGAACTCAACAAGTCACCCGGCCAGACCACTTGGCAATATCATTACAATCCCGGGGTAATACTATCTTTTCTTTTCTTTTTATTCGTGGTCAATTCTCAGGCTTCGTAAAAGAGATAATGCTATAATAGACCATCTCTCATAATAATACAATCAATCAATACTTTCTTCCAACCTAATCCGTAACACCAAGAACAGCGACATCTATCACTGTATTACCTTGTCCAGAACCAAACAGCCAAACGAATAAGAAACCCTTGAACCTGAATTGAAAACTTTCCGTGGGGTATAAATCTGCCCAAACTCATAAACCGTGTAAAAATAGCATGCTGGTCCAACCTGAACTCCTTTGATGATCGACCACCTAGTTCCAATCCTCTGCTCCTGTCTGCCGTGACATTAATTCTGTCCACTATTATCTTGTCAGGTCTCGTTCGCGACATCACATTCCCTGGGGACCGCCCATCATTCCATTCATCCCCTGCATTTGCTGCTGCATCTGTTGCTGCAACTGCTGCTGTTGCATCTGCTGTTGTTGCATCTGTTGTTGCTGCTGCTGCTGCTGCTGTTGCTGCATCATCATCTGTTGTTGCTGTCGCCGCTGTGCCATTGACGCTTGCATAAGAGTCTGAGCTTGCCCCATGCTCTGCGTCTTCATCTTCTCGATCACGTCTGGCGGAATAAGCTCTTGGCCGCCATACTTCTGAGCTACCGTTGGCATCATCCTGTTAAAAAGTAGCCTGGCCTGTTGTTGCATTTGCGCCTGAATTGGATTTTGTTGCCCCATCTGCCCCATTTGTTGTTGAGCCTGCTGCTGCTGGTGGGCTTGTTGCTGCTGCTGAGGGCTCATCATGTTACCCTGTTGTTGGGCTTGCTGCTGCTGTCGTTGCTGCTGCATCGCCTGGAAAGCTTGCAGGTTCATGCCGTTGGGCATCATCTGCCCGCTGACTTGACGCTGCATAGGACTATTGCCCATCTGGCCATTCACTTGGTTCATGCGCATCATCTGTTGGAACTGTGCCTGCATTTGAGGAGTGAACTGCCGCATCTGGTTGCCCGACATGTTCTGCATTTGCTGGGCATATTGGGCCGCGATCTGCTGCTGCTGTTGCTGCTGTTGAGGGCTCATCATGTTACCTTGCTGTTGTGCCTGTTGCTGAGCAATCAATTGCCTTTGCATTGCTTGCATCATCTGCTGTTGCTGAGGGCTCATCTGACTCATGTTGCCACTGTTAAGACCGTTTTGCATGGCCATCTGCTGCTGTTGCTGCACGGCACGTTGTTGCGCCAATTGAGCCGCATACTGCGGGTTCATTTGGTTCATGCCCTGGCCATTCATCATCATGCCTTGACCAGGTTGCGAGTTCTGTGCCATCATAGCTGGTGGAGGGCTTGCCTGGCTCATACGAGGGGTTGCCACCATGGCAGGCCTGTTGATCGGAGTACCTTGTGCCATGTTGGGCGTTGAATGAGGCATTCTTGGGGTGCCAGAGGGATGGCTCTGTTGGCTACCCCTAGAAGACATGTTATGAGCCATTGGGACAGACATAGCTGCGGGGTTTTGCACGACAGAGGACGGCCGAGGGGGGCTGTTTGCCATGCCAGAGTTGGTCTGCTGCATTGGGACGCTGCCAACCATAGGGGACGACATATGCTGAGGGGTACCTTGGCCAGCAACTGGAGAAGACGCTGGTGGTTGAGTGATCTGAGCCTGGAAGCGGGGCTGTGCTTGCGGAGGCATATTGTTGGCCATTTGAGGCGTTCCCACAGCTGCGTTATTGACTCCGTTGGTGACGACATTGTTCTGAGGATGGCCGTGCTGTGGTTGGTTCCCATTGACCCTCTGGGCATTTTGGTTGTTCTGGCTGTTCTGATTCGCCGCTTGGGCGCGAGCTTGAGCTTGTCGTTGAGCTTCAGCCTGTCGCATCTGGGCTTCTCTCGCAGCAGCCTCCCGTCGGAGTCTTTCTTGTTCGGCATTTTGCTTCTGAGCCAGCGCGACCGCATCTTGCTGCTGTTGCTGTTTCGCTTGTTGCAATTTCCTGTCGTTCTCCAGTTGCTTGAGCTTCTCTTGTTCCTTTTTCTCAGCATGTTCTCGACTGATGTCAGCCAAAACCTTGAATCGTTCGAATCTAGGCTCGAATGCTGATGCGCCGCCTGAGGCATCGCCATCTGCTGCACCACCATTCTGCGCTCCATTCGCATTTGGTGCAAGACGCTCGTCGGCAACCAGCATGAAGCGTTCCGTCTCTGCAGCAGCGGCTTCGTCCGCAGCCATCTCGGCGACAGTTCGCTTGCGTGTTTTGGGCTGAGGAGGAGCCTCTGCATGCTTGGGGTGGCTCATTGCCTCCATGAGGATAATTGTTTCTTCCACATTCTTAGTAGGCTCAAGCACCAATGGCGCGTTTGTTGCCAACAGGATCTGTCCCTCTGCAGCATAAATATTGCTGCCGTCAAGCTCTGTCTTTTCACGCTTCTGGCGTTTTGCTGGTGGCGGCATGCTGCCAGCTGTAGGTGTCGGGGGAATAAGGGACATTGGAGTGGAGGGGGGTTGGCCAAGGCCATCACCCAGTCCTCGCGGGGTAGAAGCCTTTATTAACAGGTCCATCTGTAAACTTTCGGGCGTCGGATGGAGCACCATGGTAAAGACCCGTGGCTTGGTCGCTTTGTCTTTTTGCTCCTCTGGTGCTGGCATGACAGGAGCATTTTCCTTTTCAGCCACATCATTACTTTTTGAGCTTCCATCGCCATTTGACAAACCCTCTTTAGGAAAAGGAACATTCGGCGATGGTGTAAGGCATTGGTTGTAGTTATGAATGGAAGACGGCATCACGGAACCCTTTCCTTTTGTGGGTTTGGCAACGTTCTTCGCTTGCGCAAGAGACTTGTGGTCGTGAACTTGAACAATGAGACATCCATCATAGAATGGCACACCGGCTTCGGTAAAATAGGAAAGAAGATCATGGGGGATCGTCCGGCTTCTGACGTGATCGAGGAATATTTTCATCGGTGACTTGTACGGAAACACGCCGTCTTGGTTATCGAATCGGAAATGTGTTGTGTGTAGATGGCAGACAAGAGAGGGAGGTCGGCCGGCGAATTTGTTCAGGATATAGGAGTCTGTGACAACTTCATTACTGTTAGTTTATACGCAACAATACGACAGGTCAGAACATCGCATACTGTAGGGTCGAGGCTCTGCGTCATGACTGGAGTGGTCTGCCGCTAATGAGGCTGATCGTAGACCAGCACTATTCCTAGAGTGCCGGCCTTGCAACTGCGATGCGGTTTCTCGTCGGACTCTGTTGACAGGTCGGACGGTTGATGCGGTAATGGCCCTGTCGCTCGCCGAATGCGGCGGCTGCTTGGCACTCGGCGGAGGTTTCTTTGCCGACATTGATGGGGATGGTGATGATTTGGAGGATGTTATAGCGCCATTCGTCTGGATTCCAGGAGGTACTGGGCGCTTCACTTTGTTGGCGACATTTTGATGGGCTATAGGTCCAACTGGCGCCATCGTGTTGTGGTCGCGCTGCGCCGCGGGGGCTAGCGATTATGACGATATCTCGGCCGATGTGGTCCGCTCGACTTTGATAGAATATTTGCTTAGGTCGCAAACATAGATATTATAAGCGAAACGGCACGATGCGGGATTCGAGGTTGGTTTGATGGGAATAGACTGGTCACACGTCGACTTGATGGATGATGCGGAGTTGGCCGCGGTAGTCTCACGTTAGGGGCGCGAGTATTTCAAAGAACCGCAAATCGAGAACAAAGAAGATGGTCCATGAGAGGTTCTTCAAGTAGAATAGAGCCGTCAATTTCTTTGTTGGTTTCGTTGCGTTGTCTCTGGAGTCGAATATTAATTCGATGATGGTTCACGCCTTGTCGCCGTATCACGGGTGCATTCCCTTGGATGAGGTCGGCTCGATTACGGAAGACCACATCACGTGATGGGACTTGAACCAGCGCATTATCGCAAAAGTAAAAGGCGTAAAAGGTTTGCATACAAAATTCAATATTTTCTAAAATAAGGTAGATGAAATCATTGAATAAATACACGCGTGCTCGTGTCTGTAAATAATCCTTAATAGCATATACTAAAGTCCAAAGCTCATGGTATCTCGTGCCAGATTGCGCAAGACACGTTAGTCTCACTCCTGGCCCTGGACTCGACGCGCCCAATCATCATTCAGCCTCATACTATCAACAACCACAACTCCACGTCCTCGTCCAACTCTTTCAGGGCGCTGCCACCATTCTTGGCTCTTTCCAGCCCTCTCGGCCTCGGATTCACTATCTGCCAATCCACCAGAACCACCATCAGCTCCAACAACCAGAATGACGTCATGTCGAAGCCAGGTCTGGAGGGTGGTGATGATGCTGCCATCCTGACCAGAGAGAGCCTTCTGGAGATAGATGACTTCTGGCTGGAGGTGTCGCAGGATATGAACGTGGCCGTTAGGTGTAGTGAAAGGGAGAACCATTGTCTCCTTTTCGACCAAACTTAAAGCCTGTGAGTAGATGGAGTTAAAAGAAGGGCTTGCGGATTCACTACGAGTTGTCAGCAATAGTACGATTCAACAGCGCAAGTAAAGCATACAGCTGGTTCTTTGACTCTTCAGCTGGGGTTTGAACTTGATCGTGCCCAATGTTAGAAAATGAAGAGCTCAGCGAAGTTGGCGGAAGGTTACTAGTAGCAGTATCCATAGTAGGTTCCTTCAAACCAGGAGCGTAAATCAGAACAAATAGCTTAACCTTGGAGTGATCGATGTTTCGAGGGATGTGGGAGAGGATAGACTGGAACGTGTTAGTGCGCGACCTCGGAGAACAGTCTGACCAACTTACAGCGTGCTCGTGGAACGAATCCTCCTCTTCAGGCACGGCGCCTGTCTCGGCAGACACCACAATCGCAACCGTCTTGCGTCGCCTATTGCCGCCGACGAGTGGTGACGACGTATCGGCGGGCGCTCGTTCTTTCTTAGCATCTGCTTCCTCTTGCCAGGGGTTGGTATCGTCAAAGGGGCTCTTGTCCTCCTCGCGAATGCTAGCCAAAGCCTTGCCCATAGCTGCACTCGCAGCTGCGACACCAGCCGCCACAGTCTTACCTGTCGAGTCAAAGAACTGCTGCGGGCTCGGTGTTCGCCGTAGAGCACCAGACATGCGCGAGCCCCAGCCTCCGCCGGCCGCATCTTCGTCCGCGGGCGCAATTCCATGGCTCTGGCCATCAGGTCGTGGTGGTTTCTCGGGGCCTTGAACATCGCGCGAATTGATGTCTCGGGAACCGTGGGGTTGATTGTCACCTGCGCGAGCTTGATTGCCGTAGTCTAAGCCGTAGTGGTCGTCTTCGTCATCTCCGTCTTTTCGCTGACTCCAAACCCAAGCAGCTACGCCTACAGTAGCAACTGTAAGTGTAACTGCGAGAGGGACCCAGTGGCTCCAAACTCCCCGTCGCGACCGCGACGATCCGTGATCGGGCGACATTTACGCGGCGCACTGTCGCATTGCTAGGTGGAGGTGATGACGCCAATGGCAGCAGGCGCAAAGGGCCTTTTCGTGCAATTCGAGTGTCGTGAGTTTGTAACTCTTGAACAATTGCGTGATATTGGCGCAGCCGTTAAAGTAGCGAAGTCTGGGGCCAGATCCGATTCTTGTCGATACGCGGTGGTTGGTGTAATCGGCATCAACAAGCCAGTGGAGCTGAGGCCATCTACCCCAGCAACAACGGGGTCAGCAGCCCGAGGGCCGACAAAGAGCTCAGCGTTTCAGGGGCTCAATTGCGGGGGACTATCCAATAATCCGTACCGAGGTCGGGTCCAATCCGTCCACGTGAATCCCGGTGAAATGAGCTCTGTGGCTGTGTATCACAACAGCCACAGCTGCAGCCACAGGCGGGACAGCACCCCACGAACGTACATTTTTGATGTCTTGGCAATGGATTTGAGTGACTCTTCACTTCATATTCGACTTCATACAGCAACAACGGCCCTCGCGTTGGCATTAACAGACCAACCCACACACTGAGGCCACAGCGGATTTCTACCGAAAGTTGACTCTATCTCAGATCTTTCACCTCTGCATCAGCAAGTCAACAAGGAACCCCGCGGTGTTATGCCCCACGCTGTATCAATGCCGTCAACTGGGCTTCAAGCCCTCATTCTTTGCGGGCCTGGTTCGTCATTCCCGACATTCACCTCTAACCCCGATGAGAGCCCCAAGGCCCTTCTCCCTATTGCAAACCGACCTATGGTCTGGTACGCACTTGATTTCTGCTATCGAATGGGCATCACAGGTCAGTGAAGTCTGGTGCTATAGGGTGACTCATTGAGTATATCCGTAGATAGCTCCTCACTCTCCAATTATGAAAGGATACATACTGACAACCACTAGACATAAATCTTGTCTGTCCTCCTACAGCATCCGAGGCCATTTCAACTGCTCTTAACACTAACCTTCATCTAACTGCGCTGCCTTTGCCGCGACCCGACATACTCTCACCAGTAGATCTTGATCAAAACACAGGCACTGCTGAGATCCTGCGGCTGCCAGAGATTAGGAAGATTATCACTGGTGACTTTGTCGTACTCCCTTGTGACTTGGTCTGCGAACTAGGAGGAGACAAGCTTCTACAATCATGGATGGTCAAGTCAGCTAGTCTGACAGACATGCTTGGAACAGCCAGGCTTTCCAACGGCCATCGATCAGTTCACAGCGGTGCACTTGGCGTTTGGTATGATACAAAGGCAGTTGCACCTGTCAAGAAGGAGGAGACAGACTTCATTGCGACAACCCCGTTGCCTTCATCTCCTGTTACACCATCAAAGGGATCTCTCTTCTCAAACTTGTCAAAGCTGGTGTACTCCATGCCAACCGACTCTCTGAGAGATTTGACAGAGGACAAGGGTTCACTTCCAATCCGTCACGGCTTGCTGCGTGCCCATTCTCGCGTACGAATGTTCACCACACACCGAGATGCCCACATCTACATCTTCCCTCGATGGGTTCTCGATTTTGTCAAGGATAACGAGCGAATGGAGAGTATTGGTGAGGATGTTGTCGGATGGTGGGCAAAGGCTGGCTGGCAATCCGGTCTTGCCGAGAAGTTGAATCTGGAGAGTGCTTGTGCCCAAGGTCGTGTTGAGGAGACTAAGGACGATGAACGACCTAGCTCGCCTTCCAGAGTTTCCACCCCAGATAACATCCGGAGTGATTGGAACACATACGGTGACACGGCTGCCGAGACATCAGTGCCGAGTATTGCAGTTGATGACGGACCATCAGCTGCCGAGAAGTCGACGTCGTTCCAAGTCCCGCCGATCGTTGCCTATGTCCACCCGGGCGGGAGCTCAGCTCCTTTGATTCGTCGTGTTGACACGGCACAGCTGTTGCTCGCCATTTCACTTCAGCTGGCCAAGCTTCCATCACTCGAAGAGACAGGCGGAGAATCACCATCACCATATGCACATGCAAAGAAGATCGCTTACCCTGAAGGTGTTAAGGCACGCACGACAATCACACAAAAGGACAGCCTCATTGCGGAGAATGTCACTGTGGAGGAGAAGACCTCTATCAAAGAAACTGTGATCGGCGCCGGTTCGCAGATCAACGAGGGTGCCAAGCTCTCTCAGTGTCTACTTATGGAAGGAGTTGTTGTTGGAAAGGCATGCAAGTTGACGCGTTGCATTATTGGAAAGAGAGCTGTCATTGGAGATGGATCTGTTTTGACTGACTGTGAGGTTCAAGAGAATCTGCTCGTTGAAGCTCGAAGTGAGTTCCCGTTTCCCTACCCTAGAGATGATCGTCACGCTAACCACCCCTGCACAGCTGAGGACAAGGACAACAAGCTCATGAGCTCTGAGGGTTTGGAGGCCACAGAAGCTGAGATGGAGGAAGTCCTCCAGGACATGGAAGCTGACGCCGAGCAAGCAGTGATGGATTAACTTAGAATCTCGGATGTAACCATAAACGGAGAAGCATGCAATAGACTTCCTCGCTTGTTTGTTTCGACCCAACTCTGTTATTGCCCGCACCTCCAATATCACCACTATGGTTGCATTTCACGTGTGGTGTTGAATGTTCGAGACTTTTCCTTACAGCGCATGGTAGTATCGAGCCCCCGGTACGCCTAAGCCGAATGGATGCCCGTCAAAGTGCCATCGCCACCTGGGGAATACGATGAGTTGGAATTGTTTCACAGGCGAATGCTGGATTCAATATCGCTTGACGGGAAACGTCTGACTTGAGACCCACGATGTCACCTACCAACCGTGCCGAGCTATCCTTTGCGGGCAGCTTACCAACATGTCTCGCTTCACGTTCGTCCGAACAGCAACACTGCAAGGAGAGCATTGTCGATCAGGAAATCGTACGATTTTGCACCTTAGGATGTTCCTTACCAAGAACTTTGGGATATCACTTTCTCGATAGCAGCAGCACTAGATGTGAATCGCTGTCGAGGTTGGGGATAAGATCGACGATCGTGAGACGGGACGAAACTAATGCACTGTCACCCTAATCAAGTCACTTCACTTACTCATTGAGGGCGTGTTCAGATTTCGTTCCTCTCTGTCTACGCTTTGACGATATAGCTGATCAAAAAGGTGTCACTGTTGGCTCGCTTCCCTTATACGCGTAAGCGCGGGCGGGCCTATCTAGGGAATTCGGGACCAAACCACGACTGGTACTCCAGCCTTGCAGTGACATTCTAAACGTAAGACTATCGCAATAGTCACTCTGCGGGCGTGGGCAGTGACCGGCTGACCGCGAATCCTCGCTAAGGCTGGAGTGATAGCTCGTCGCGAAGTCAGATAGTATGCCGCACCCACCGAAGATCGAGAGAATATACTGAGATCGAAAGCTGAAGCAAAGGCTGTTATTCACTAAGAAAGTAAAGAAAAATTAGGATCCAATATGCATAGATTGAGTTCCGTGGATCTTCATATAGGGCTGTATTGATTAGGTTGCCATGTTGAAACGAAACAAAGTGGCTTCATAACGGCTTTTCTATAGATAGAATCTGCACCTCTTTTGACAGCCACGTTTGATGGTATTCCCATCCAATTTACAAATTTCCCCATGTTTGCTTATTGTCCGAAATACGTCAGATATGCTTAATTCGCCCTTCAACTGCAGAATTCTGTGCTTGCTCAATGGTCTCAAGTCTAGATGTTCAGGACTCGTCTCGTCTTGTCTCGTCTTGAACCGTGGCAGGTGTCGTGGCGCGGTGACTGACATAGCACATACTGAGTAAGTTAAACAATATTATGTCACCAACAAGGTCACTGATGACAAAAGTCTGTTAAACTACTGACACAAGCCCAAGCGTATGGGACGATTTAGCCCAGAGGAGATTTATCTGTTCTAATATACGCCCTATGAAGTGTAGCTACTTGAAACCATCCTAAGCCCTGAGTTACCCTACATGTTCTATAGCCTCATTGGTAGAATAAATCTCCTGCCGATCGATCGATCGTGTCAACTGAACGAGGCGTATTCTGGAACATGGAATATAGAGAATTAGTGTTTGAAAGGCCATTGTCAGAGTCATGAGCTGCATAAATCAAAACCGAAAATGTCAACATCGTGAAATCGAGCGGCTCCGCGGAAACTGTCAATCCATTAGGCGAGAGGGTTTTACTAACTTAGACTACGAGTAGCTAAACTCCATTTAGGGAATGGACATCGTGGATAGTGAACTCATACAGCCAAGCGCCATCATGGCTCCGGTTCTGGGCGAAAGTTTATTTCTGGCTTCCGCGAATTCACGAGATCTGGCCATTGGATAATATCTTTCCCGTCGAAACAAAAGGGCCATTGTGCCATTCACCGTGAGAAAAAAAGGCCGATATTATTTTGAGGCTGCGTTACCGTCCACACCAGAGCCATTAGTTACCGGCCCGACGTATGTTAAGCAATGCCACGCTACCAACGGTCAAAACGGTCGTTTTGAGCCTGCATTCCGGTGCTATTGATATGCGAATGTCACCGTAAGCATGACCGTCTCGTCAAGAGGCGAGAAACGGTAGCGAAACAAAGTCAGTGACACCTATTGACAAAGGTAGCATTGTGAGGGAGAGAGTGCAGAGCGAGAGACAGAGAATAGATAAACAATGACACAAATTGGTTTGTGGCGGGGAAAACCTCCGTACCTTGCTTTATGCTGTGTAAGAGTCTCAGTCTCGGGGCCAATTATACCCTGACGTGCCTCATGCTGCAGATGCAGATGACGCAGGGCCAAGGTTTCGGGAGACCACAGGATCTCCAAAATGGAACAGGAACAGGAACTGCTACAGGGAGCAGGCCCTGAAAAACTGGCTTTCCAGACCCCTGACTATCCCCAGTACGGTGATCTTCTCCCGCCCGCCGTCCGTCAGATCACAAACCTAGATGGCGGGAGATTCACGGCGGGTGTAACAGCGGCTGCGGTGTAACTTCGATCTGGGGGGGGAAGCACAGAGCACCCCAAGCCCAAGGAAACAAAAATGCAAAACGTGCCATATGGCATTTCGGTCGCTCGCATCGTGGAAAGTAGAGTGCATCGGCGATCTCATGGGGCCTGGGCTTAGCTGGTATGATATATAGGCTGCGCAGAGAACCGAGGGAAGTGGACCACGATACTCAAGGGACTGAAAGCTATCCAGATAGAGGGCACTAACAGATACCACCGAGTTTGGATGACATTCTTCACATAGATCAATGTAGGGCAGAATAGCTTACAAAAGCTAACGTAACTGTGTCAGCGGAGACTGACAGCTTCGGGACCCTTGGCCCAGAAGCCGTAGACCCCGGCCGGCCGAGTCCCTCACTCCAAGGCTGCCCGGTCTCCCCCAGGCATGATGAATGTGGGCTTGTCCACGGGCCCATCACAGTGAGAACCAGATGTGGAGAGTATAGGCTCCTTCAGTTCGCCGTCGGCAAGAGTATGGGCACGTCAATCATTTCTGAATACCGATAAAATATGTTGGCGTTATTATTCCGCTGCCAGTTGAATTACCATGTTGCAGCCTCCAGAAGCCACAATAATAGCCACAGCAGTCAGTCAGTACCGCCAAGACACGAAGCGTTATTCTCCTTATGGATCGGGGTACAGTAGTCTGCGTGGCATACTGCTACAATCGTCTGATAACTAGCCTGATGGATAGATTGTCAACCAGGGAGAGTAAGAACAATAGCGTATGATTACCGTAAAGAGAGGGAGACAAACACCGAATGGGCAGCAGATGTAACATCGTCTACTCGATACGGGAGTCAAGGGATGCGGCCAAGGCAAGTTGACAGGTTGATAAGTTGGTGATAGTGATAGTCCCCAGGTCAATTCGGCAATTCCTGGGCCCGGTGCCCGCAAAGAGCTCTACACAAGGGAACACCATGCACCCAATTGGGCCTCCTGGTGTTCGCATATGGCATTACCAACCAAGCAATCCAACTGTACATCAACGGCACTAGCCCAGAGGGACGAGTGCGTGGACAAGGACTTTACTGCGCAAGACCACTTTTTGTCTGATTAGACCATCCCCCATGGAGTATGCAGAGTGGGCAGGATTTATGATAGATCACTTAGAGCCCCGACACAAGGTCTCGACAGCTGCTGGGACTTGTGGCGCTTGATATGACACTCAAGACTCTGATTGGTAGGACAACCTGCGGATGCGTGTCCGCAGCTCAGGTGAGACTATGAGGTTATAAATCTATGATGCCATTGTGTGAGATGAAGAAGGAACTTGAACAGCAGATCTGCTTCACGGTCTATCATGCGGGGAATTCAACATTTTCATCACACGAGACAGTACGAAAATCCTTCACATATACTAGCATCTTGGCACAGCACATAGTCTTTTTGCTTTGGGGAGCTCGTATACTTTACGGGAGCAACGGCGCTGGAAAGCCGGGCCGGAGATGGATCTACCTTTGGGATAACGGGCTTGGCCTTTCCTCGGCGGGGGGAGGGACCTCTTTGGTGATCCATCCCATCTGTGTAAGCTGAGGAGGAGCTCTTGTTTGTCAGATCACGGGCCTCGACTCTTCAGCTCTTGAGTTAGCGGAGACGGGAAGCAGGGGAAAACCTGGTACGCATGCCTAAAGTGCTCCCCTCCCCTCTCTCAGACTCTTACTCTTTTGGCCCTGGCCCTGAATTAGACAGAGGCTAGGCACGGGAAGAAGTGGATAGTACATGGAAGCATTCGGATTCCCGCTGGGAGCCCGTATGAGATGCTACTCTGCTCGGTATTACCAGCCCAGTTCAGCTCATGGCAGGGCAGGGCAGGGCAGGCAAAGAGACAGGACGAAAAAAGTAACTTACGATGCCGTATGACGAAAGGACTGCAGATATCGGGTATGCAGTGGAATTGGCCCTGTACATGGTGTAAATGAGATGAGATGATGCCACCAGCTGCACGCACTATTCGTTCACTGCTCCAATACTGCAACGTTTTCTTAATATGAGATGCATATGTATAGTAGAAATGATGATGAACACTTTGTTTCTCATCATGGCGGAGACTTTACTAACATCCGCTTCAGACACTGCAAGGGCATTGGTGGTGAAATCTTACTCTGGCATATTCCGTTCGTTTAGCAAACAAGCGACCCGAGGCATTGCGTATTGCGTTAGTAGCTCTCGCATCATCCATTTCGGCTAGGTTAAGTTACTGCACATTTCCAAAGTGAGAGCAGAACAGAAAGAAAAAAAAACGATATATCACCAAACTGAACAACCCTGCCCAGCCCATCTCAGGTGTCTTACCAGCCTTCAACTGTGTATGTGTGTGCATTACCAGACGGGGGGCGTGTAATGCTACCGCACCGATAAGTCTAACTTGGCTGATTTTCAGTGGGGAATAGAAGAAGAAAAGTCAGATCTATGAACGAACGCCAACGCCAGCGCCAGCGCCAGCGCCAAACAGCCTCTCCCTCCGATGGCTCCCTCCACTGAAGGGCCCCTGTCCCCTCTCCGTTCCTAGATTTGATTTCTTGGGAGGATCGCTGGGTCGCTCCCCGGAAGATCGCCCGGCACTAGGGGCACTTTGAGAGCTGACACTGCTATTCGCAGGCCCAAACCAAGGCATTGCGCTCTTATCTGCCTCTAGGTAAGGTGCTGTAGCGAGCGAAAGTAGGCCCCGCAGCTACCGTCCCGAGCCTCGCGTTAGTGCTTGCACCAGACACTTGCGCGATGCACTAACTGGACTGTTTCCCTTTGTTATGACTTCAGTCTCCCAGCTTCCCTTATCACGCCTGGGAACGCGTCCAGGTCGCGTTTTACTGGGGCTAGGGAGCATGAGTGTATAGTGCGCCTCGGTTTGACTTGATGAGCCAAGCAGAGCTAAGATGGGGTAGTAAGGTAAGTGGTTGAGAGGGGCTACTCACTCAACTCTACCCCTCCTTAGGAATAATTCAATGCCCGGCGGATAATAAACTCGGAGACATTGAAATAAAGAATTGGAGGGCAGTTGCACACTATTGACTATATTACATCTCCTTGAGCAACTCCTTTGATCAAGGAGTTTCAAATCTATCGATAGAGTCAGTTCAGTCGAGTTCGGTCCTGTTATCAGTTTTCAGGGTCAACCGAGTCCCCTCCTCGGCACAATTACAATACCACTTCCAAGCGAGACGGATGCCCTTTGTTCCATTCTCTTCTCTGTGCCTGTCAGTTTGGCAGTCTCTCTTCTCTCTTTTGTCATATTGAGAACCGTGCGCGACTACAATAGGATAGGTAGTTTTAGTGCACAAACTTGACAGGCAAGGCAACTTGTTTTCCTTTCCTCTTACGATAGGCGAAGCAGGGGTCCTAACCAGGTTGGCTTACCACGCTCACCTGTCAATGGGAACTTAATTTGTATTCTACGCATATGAACTGTAAGGATAGATGGCGTGGTTGCTCCGCTACCGTCCGATATCTTCATTTTCTCCAGGTGAACTCGAGCCTATTCCATGATGGATATTTGAGTTTAGCCGCTCTGACGTTACATTCTTTTTTGGGTCTGGCCTGGCATTGGCATGGCTGAGTCACCCAGCACCCGGCACCTTTACACCTTCAACAATTGCCGATGCCGCCCTTGTAAAGCTGCAATGCGACTCTACAGTGCAGTTGGAGTTGCATTCGCAGCAGACCTTCCGATGGTTGGACCGGATCTGCAGGCCAACAGAGCTCTTCCCGTCCAATGACATCACAAGGAGCCCTCCTCGGATGGAGCTTTTCTGTGACCATGTTGTTGGTTTGCAGAGTCAGCATCAGCCGAAAAAAATCAACACTCTGAGACGTTTATCGGATCAGGGTCCACGAAGAAACTCTGCTCGACCTACTCCTTACACTCACTCTATGTACTCAACTCTATCCGTAATGTGCGGATACGAGCACACAGCTCCCGTGCTCTTGCAGTGATGCCCCATCCATCGCCAGGAACACCCGCTGGTCCCTTTCGTTTTGGGTGAGACCTGCACCACGCCTGTGATTTCTTTTCACGAATAGGGCCAGATTACCTTCAATCACTGTACTCCTTTGCTAAACCTTCTCTCCTGCTGACCCACATCTTCACTCTGACTCTCGAGTGAGAGATATCCCACTAATCGTTCCGCTCTCTTGTCTTGTCTTGTCTTGTCTTGTCTCGACACTACTGTACAGTCTCAAGGGAGTCAAGATATGGGGAAACCAAAAAGACCTTTCGGATGGGTCATGTTTCGCCCAAGAGGTAACACATCCAGGCACGCTCAGGAACATGAACCTTCTGATGGTCTTGGCTTGGGTCCCCTCGACTCGGCACGGAGTAGCAGTAGCCCTGTCTCACTTGATGGCCTTTCTGAGCGACATTTCCACTCTCTCCCATTCCAGGCCCTGATCATTCCTAGAGATGATATCCATTACTGTCGGAGGCAAGAGAGCTAACAGTTTCTGAATGAGAAGAGACCGACCGAGACGATATGGACGTACATCCGTACATCCTTACACTAGATCTGGGGCACCCACACAATTACCTCAGAAGAGACTCCCACGCTCTAGGCGTGGCTTACCCATATTTACCTTGACATTGACCTTGACAGGTAGGCCCTGTCCTGTGGCACATGTGCGAGATGGGATTATGGAGATGGACATGGACATGGAGGGCTGGCGTCAGTCAGTCCAGTCAGTGACACCTTTTCTCACCCCGGGGGTTATGTTCATGCAACTCATGCAGGGACCGATATAGTCACTCAACTTCACCTCGAGTCTTTCAGGTAATGGGAGAGTTGGCGTCGAGGCATCACACACCCACACCCTTTTTCTTTTCCCTGGGATCCGCAGCATGGTCATGATTAGGCGGCTGCAGGGGTGTCCATAAAGTTGTGGATTCGAGCGAGGAACCGCCCCAGAGTCAGGGACGTGGTCTAATGCCACGCCCCCATCCCAGGCTATACTGCACCCCCCATATACCGACCCTTGGTTCAAGCATATTCTCGACTGCCATTATACGTGCCTTTGTTCTGGTTCTTCACTTTGTCCCTATTCTCCGAGTCCTGCATTACCCAATGCCAGTGTAGTATTTCTTCTTCTCTCACTTTCATAAACCCAACTTCTCGGATCAAGTTCCACGTCTGTATTGGTCTCTTCTCTTGCTGCTGTACAACTAACCAGCAACTAGTCCAGCTGAGGGCGTTGAGGGCTGAGCGAAACACCCCCAGGGACGCTTGATCATAACTGACACAAATTCATCCAAAACATTGCACTCACTCTATGCGAGCAATAAACCCACTCGCTCAACTGTGGATCAATCACGCCTCTCCCGTCGCCCTACCTGAACTGTTCCTCCTCAGAGCAAAGATCTCGATCCTTGTTCGCATTCTTGCCCTGGGGGTATTGGATCATAGCTGTGTCTCGCGGGTTCCCTACTAGCTGCACCGGCTGTGTTCAAGGATCTACGGGTGGTTGAGTTAACAGCTTGACTGTCTCAAGACCCGCAGCTCGATGCTGCGTACCTCATTCCACCTCATCTCTATATCTTCAAGGGCGTCCGTCCTCGAAAGATGAAAAAACATTCCCGATCAGACTCACTCACCAGACAACTGAACAACTTTACTCAACTCTTGATTATTCTTCACAGCCTTTTGAGACCAACCTTGAACACTTTCACCCTTTATTCGAGGTCAACTCAAGACATATTCACATACATCCCATCCCTTACTCATCTATTCTCTCTTTAACACTTCTTCTCATACTCAAAAATGCAGTTCGAGTCGGATTACCGGTTCGACATGGACGACTCCTTCAGCCTCTGCAGTCAGCCCATGTCCTGCCCTTCCACCACCACAAGCTTCTCCTCCGCCTCATCAGCCTACGACCCATTCACTCCTACATCTCGACGATCAACACCTCATGAATTCGGCAACATGGACTTTGATGGCCCTTACAACTCTGTCTCCCACCGGGCAGAGCTGACCCCTCCCTCATCAGCAATGGGCAAGTTCATGTTTGGCCCTGTCAAGCCTGAGCCTGAGCACATCTCATTCTCCGACTCTCTCCCCAACACTCCCATGAAGCGAGAACAACTCGGCTTCGAGTACGAGCACATGATGGACATGAACATGGCACACCACGGATCAATGGGCTCATTGACACCATCAAACTCCTTCGGCATGTATTCGTACTCTCCTGATGCTTCAATGGGCCCCGCCTCTTTCATGATGACACCAACCCAGAGCATCTCTGGCTCTGAGGCTGCCGAGACCGGCTCATCATGGTCTTGTGCCAACGATAGTCCCATCTCATTCTTCCCTAACAGACAACTCTCAAGTGACTTTGACACTTTCGATATGGACCGCCACTCTCAGTCACCTCTTGGCTACCATCTTCATGACCCCAACTCTCCCAACCGCATGCGTGCTCAAAGGAAGTTAATGGTGCATGAGATCCAGCAGAAGAGTGCTGAACTTCAGCGAGCTCAGATTCGATCATCGAGGAAGCGATCGATCAAGCCCGATTCTGCTCAAGTTGATGTTGTTCGAAGAGCCATGTGCAAGTGTGACTACCCTGGTTGCCACAAGGCCTTCCGACGAAATGAGCATCTCAAGCGTCACAAGCAAACGTGAGTATTTACTAAGATTCATAAAAAATGAACATTTTCACTGACAAAATGCAGTTTTCACGGTGAAGGACCTAACCGTTTCTCATGCGAGTTCTGCGGAAAGGACCAATTCAACCGCCAAGATAACCTCAACAACCACCGCAAGCTACACGCACGACCCAACAGCCGCAACCGCGGAGTTGAATTTATCCCTGCTGCAGTCCCTGTTATTGAGCAGGAGGAGCGAAGCAGGAAGCGAAGAGCGCCCTCAAAGTCCAAGATTGCTGAGAAGCGGGGCTCAGAATACTAAGCCTGTCATTGACTGCTTGGCATTACCTACTTTTACTTTTACTGATGGACATATCTTGGCCGGGTACCTTACTTAAGAACTCCGTCAGTCGCCACTGGCGGAATAACGAGAACAGGGAAGAGTCGAGTCCCAAGGGCGCCACTTATATGAGACACGCAGAACAAGACCAAGACCCGCGCACTCGCTCAACTTGATTGGGGAGATACACACACACATTCAGACACACATACCCAACAAACACATACATATTTTGTCTGTCTCGTCCACACACATTCGCATCTACACACTATCATATACGGAAAAGCGGAGCTGGAAAAAGAAAGGAATTGCAGCATTTCTGCAGCCAGACCGTCATATGGTCGACGCCGCTGCATTAGAGACTCGGGCAAGAGAGCTCTTTTGGAAAGCAAACGAAATTACAGGAGACACGAGGGTGTAATGGTCTGTATGATTACTATGTCTGAAGAGAAGACGCGGAAAAGGATTACCTGACTTGACATTACTTTCACTGTTACTTTTACTTGGGTGGCATTTGCATGATGGAGTTGTTATCACACAACTAGGTCCACTTCAAAGGTGCAAGGGCGTTTCTACCTTGGGAAGAGGCTTTCTACTTTACTTTGTTCTTTACTCGGTGTTGAGGAATTTTGTTGAATCCGTTCTTTACTTTTTTGGTTAGCTATTCTTTTCTCTTCTATTACCCTCCACATTCTGGACAAAGAATGGCTGGGACAATATGGTGGCGGATATAGGATTGGAGCAGCAGATAATGAAACAAGAAATTCTGTCAAATGAACACCTTCGTCATGACTTTCCCCATATTATCTCCTTGAAAGTGACATATCAATTAGCAATTCCTTTTTTTTTTTTTTTTTTTTTTTTTTTGAGCTGGCGCAGGGAACATGGCTGAGCTGGACATAGTGATGCCTGTTCGTGGAGAGACAAGACAGACAAAGCTGGAGATTGCATTGCATAGTGCAGGGCAAGGGTGAAAGGCATTCACGTGTTGATTGATTGGCTTGAGGATATGTAGTTTGTGTTTAGAAGCAGATCTTCAGGTGGTCTATACCCAGAAAAGTAGGAAACCAAAAGATATCAGATATGACCAAGACAGCATCCGACAGAGAAGACTTCAGCTTCGGCAGGCTTTAGAGTTTCTGGGACTTCTTGGCCCGAGCGTAGAGCGGAATTGGAGCATTTCACGGACAGGCAGAGCGAGCAGTACAGCGAAAGAGACAGTGGATGGGATGGGATGGATGCTTTGGCTTCCGATAGACAGCTCCATAATGTCTCAGATCTCGGGGTAGGACCGCCTGCCGATCCGCGAGTCACCCTGGCACCCTAGTCCCAGCACTGACAAGGGGCATGCACAGGCTCATTGCTTCTGCTAGATTAGGATGAGATGAGTGATATGAGATGGCAAGATACGGCGTAGCAGCACCCGCTGCTCTGGGTCTGGCAGATTTGATGTGCTGTACATACATGAAAGAGACAGAAAGACGGGTCGACAAGGCATTGGTGTGGTGTGTTCTTCTAGGGCCTCGGTGGACACTCCGATGGACGTCGGATGTGATATATGATATTTCTGGGCTAACAAGAGGCTCAAACGGTAGTGGCTGAGACAGGGGAGCGATGATGTGATTGGAGCTTTTAGATCCGGCCAGAGATTTTTGAGGGTCTGGATCTAATAATATTAAGATTTGGATTGCGGGAGGTACAGAGACACATGTCAAACGGTTTCTGATTTGCAATATTAGCAGAGGGAATGTCAACCGTCTTTGCCTCCCGACCCGAGGAATGCTAAGATCAACGAAATGTAAGCGGCAAAGGCCATTGGACACGATCCGCAGCGGAGCAGATTACTATCTAACGTTAGTTCATTCATTGAGAAAAACTGCGGATACAGGTATTCCAAATTGGGAAAAGAGGTCTCTTGGACTGGACTGGGGGCTATTGTAGACTACGCGGGCCGTGGTGGAGAGGAAGACTCTACTAGAGTAGATAATGCCAGCACGTCCAGGCAGACCATCGGAAGAGAACAACACCCTCAAGGAGAAATTATTAGAGTTTCCGAGTGTCAAAAGGGTTGTTTAGAGTCAGAAGGGTTGCATAAATAGTTCCAATACATAAAATGAATTAGGTAGGAAAAGTCTTCCTACAGGGAGGTATGCAGCCAGTTTCATCCATAGTGGCCTGGGTCAGGCAGTTTACGGCCATGTCTTTAGTAAGAGTTGCCTTATGAGTGCAACTAGATCGTGGCGAGATGTGTAGGGAGGAGAAAGAATTGGGGAATTATGATGACATGCACACTTTCACATTTCGCACAGAGACAGGGGACCATGATATGATCTGATATGACAATGTCGATTATTGTATGAGGCTGAACATGATCGAGTCCGTGCCGACAAGGGGAAGGGGATCTCCAATGCTGAGGCGCTTAGGGGGTCACTTGCATGGGGTATCAGGGTGTCTACATTATCTCGAGAGTCTAGTAGTGTCTCTTGGGCCGTGGTCCATAGGATGATTCAGTGTATGCGATGTCAGTGGATAACAGTCCGTGGCTGAGATGAAGGCTGACACAAAACCCTTGGACCCTTTTTCTCTTGCCGTGTGTGTTTTGCAGCTCGGATAAGGGTTCCCACGGGTTCTGTACTGTTGCACAGACCCTATCCCGTGGGATTGAGGCGTTGAGGAGACGTTTGTGCCTGGAATGAGCTGAGATGAGGCGCCGATGTGCAACGCGAGATGGGAGGGGACGAGGAAGTACTGGAACATGACACGATACATTCGATTCAGGGAGGCTTAGGAACAGGAGACAGGAACAAAACGTCCGCGATCTCCGTAGACTCTAAAGATATGGACCTTTTTTGTTATCCAATAAGTATGGACAGTACTCACTCCATCTCAACGCCATTGTTAGCCCAATGCAAAAACGACAAGTTACATGAGCTAATGTCACTATTCATCTCGTAGACCACATGATGCCCTTAAACAAAGAGGCCGAGTTACGTCTATCATAGAGCACGTGAACGGGAATAGGGGAAACACAACAAATACCGGTTAAGCGACGACGCCGGCGCGGAGACTAGGGTCAGGGCTATTGAGTTACGGGAATGGCTTCGTTGATGACATTGGTGCGGCTCCACAGGGGTCCCCCAACACAGTAATTCATCTACAGTGCAGTTCTCAGTCGCAGTAGAGAACGAGAACCCCTGAAAGTCTGTTTTTCCTTTTGTGGTGCTCGGCCGGCACTTGTTAAAAAACAGAGTTTGAATGGACTGGTGGAGGCTATTTCGTGTTTGGGGGTTAACTTGCTACTATTGGGTGTGAGGGAATATTCTCTGGAAGCCTATGATCTCTGCATGGTTCGTTCCCGGCAACCGGTTTACTTATCTAAACGAGGTTGCAGTCAAAATGGAGAATGCAATGTAGATCAGATAATCAAACATAGGCCATGTCAAGCTGAATTGCGATTTCGGGTGCAAGTGAAGCCCGTGATCGACGCCGGGTTCTGTACCCAAGGATCAGTAATAGTTGGACATGGGTTGCATGAACCAGGTAATGAATGAGTAAATGGTTGAGTTGATAGTTCTCTTTGCTTCTTGATACTGTGGTCATAGGAATGAAAAAAGAGGTGGTTATACAGCATAAAATGATGAACTGCAGTGGCGGCAATGACGCAAGAGATTAGAAGGCTACTGTACGTAAATACAAAAAGAGAAGCGAAAAAAGAAAGAAACGAACATGATCTTGGTATGGGGGACATGCTATTCCATGCATGAGATTGCATATGTCGATTACCTTGGCCTACAGTGCAGTAAGTAATACGACACCTACATACAATAGCAGGCGGAGTCTTCCCCCGTCGGGTGAACGTATCACATGTATAATGTGCATGTATTTGCGAGATGTGATAGATCGCGGGGAAAGAATGCGTCGAATTGGTTGGTAAGTCTGCTCGGCAAGACAGGGACAGGGACAGGGACATGACCTGCATGGTATTTTGTGGAGATATCATCAAGTAGAATGCCTGCCGTCGGATACTGTAAGGTAAATGCACTGCAATGCAATGGATACGAGAGGTGATAATCTGTTGAGTTGTGAGAAGTGATAGTGACAGCTCTGTTTCCGAGAAATTGCCTGTTAATCAATCTCGCAGGGTCACATCAACTGCAGTTTTGACAGCTGTTCAAGGATACAGACCCTCTGTAACTCAAAATTAGCCGTCATGGCGGCTCTTCAATTCAGCTCTCATGGTCACTGATGACGACCCTACAGTATAAGCGATGCAGTTGACACAGTGCACACGTCCCTGATCGACCCCCTGTAACTTAGCTCCGATCTTGGCATCAGCCGTTAAAACAGGCTGAAGAGGCCTGTGCGCTTGTCACTTGCTGCTGTGCCACAGCCAATAACAAATTCGCGGAGTATTTCCGTCTGAATAATGTCATCATCAATCTCCACTGCCTGCCCTGCCAGCCAGCAACATGCACATGCACTGCTAGTAACCAGCTGAGGAACGGAGCGTCACCACTTTTTTTTCTCTCTCTTTTACTGTATGCCCATGATTATCAAAGTTGAGACTCGGATTATCTCGACCGACGCAAACCCCGGGGACCCCGGAGCCTGGTTGTTTCGATGCTGGGCCGGGCTGACTTAGCAATCTCGCGATGGCTTCGCTTCCATCTTACCAAGATGCCGTCTCCCCCGACTGGCTGCCCCTAGTGGCTCCCTACGTCTCTCCCAAGGACTATCCGGCATTGTGCGGTGTAAATCGTCGGTACTGGGACGTTTTTGCCCCACGCATATGGAGTCGTATCCCACGCTCAGACACAGTGACCGGTCTTGATGATGCAGAATATGGTGAGCTATGGACTGAACAATGCCCTAGTCTCTTGTCCTCAGAGCAGGAACTGATTAGTTTCATCAGATTTGGATTGGTTGCTGAACTCTGTTTTCAACGGCGTCAGTCGGATGAGATCCGAGACGTTGAGCCTTGTTCGAGTCTTTGATGCTCGCTCCATCAGGGGTACATATTCTCTCAGCATGGGTGTCAACCTCAACACGAAGTTGAAGAATGCAGTCAAGTTCTTACCAAACCTAAACTGTATTCTCATCGATGGCCATGAAGATCTTGACCCTTCTGAATCTTTCGCAGAGGTCGGACATCAGATTCAACTCCTCAGCATGGCCGGTTGCCCCGTGTCACTATCAATCAAGTTCATCAACACACTTCGCGGAATTGTCTATCTAGATCTCTCATATGCTTCGGGATCACTCCGTCCCTTATTCCAAGACGATGTGCTCCCTGAATTACGTGTCCTGAAAATCCAAGGCAAGGAGGTTGACGACACCATTATTGAGAATCTAACCGCTCGATTCGGAACTCGTCTATGGAGCTTGGACTTGATTAACAACAAGCTAACAGACCAGGCGCTTGATAGTATTTGGACTCATTGTTTGTGGCCAGCCAATCTTCGCTCGGATACCAACTTTGATGTCGAGGGTAAGCTGGAATTCGGATGCACAACCCCTGACTTTGGGACCTGGACTCGCATTGTTGAGTCTGATTGGAGTGCCTCTTTCAGTCATCCAAACAGACATTTTGTCGACGCACCGCTGTATGATCTTCACGATACACTGCCCCAAGAATGTGTGTCTAAACGACTAGACGGGAAATTCCCCATCAAATCAGATGCGGCGGACGCCGTTTGCCGGGGCCTCCAAGGCGAGGACCCCTATTTCCCACCAGCGAGTTTTCAAGCTTCACAAGGGCTTACGCACCTCAACCTCTCTGGCAATCGGGTCTCATCCCTCGGCATCATGAAGCTACTTACGCTGTGCCGTGGACGCCTCGAACAGTTTAGCTGCGACTCTATGATGCTTGTTCCGCCTCTGAAAGGGACTATGGCCTCAGTGTGGTGGCCTAAGGCGACTAAACTCTATGGCTTTTATGCTTCACATACACTACGGCCGGTGCTGTCGTCGAACTTGCGGGTAGTCAAGCTACACCATTCAGTAGTGACTCAAATTCCCACATTGGAACTTGAGGGATTCTCCAGCATGGCTTGTCTGCACATCGCTGAGAATATACTCCTGCCGCGGGCTGAGATGGCCTTCCCCGAGCCTTTTGTCCCTGACATGAATCCACGCGTCACCTCACTAACCCTTACACATGTTCCGCGGCGTTCAAGTGGCCCGCTGATCAATAGACTGGTTTCCTTCCTAAAACTTCTCTCTACGCAGGAGCGTGCGCTTTTTGACCTGTCATCTCGGCGGGGTCCCAGCGTCTTGGCCGGCCTCCGTCACTTCCGGCTCGAATTCGAGCAGGATGCTTACGAGGGCGATGCCTATATTGCCGGAGAGATAGATGCTAAACAACTACTGAACTCGGGCGATAAGGGGTTCAGTTTCTTCGATGACGAGGCCGGCCGGCGCCCGCGGCCCGTTCGAGAGCTAGCTACATCTCCCCCTCAGAAACGGGATCTGACTGAATTTTCCGTTTCTCAAGGGGAGCAGGAGCTGGAGACTGAACACCTTGACATAGACGTCTGGGTGGATGGAAAGTCCACTACGGTCAAGGTATGGGTCGGCTCAGCCTCTAACGAAAGTAGCAACCCCATGCTACGAGACTATCGAGAACTGGCGTTGCATTGCAAAGTGCATGATCGTATCGGACCGGCCTCCCCTGCACAAATACGTGCGGGCGTCCCCTCTTCGGCACTCGTCTTTCACACAGCATGGTGTATGGCGATCATGCCCTGTCGGCATAGGTCTGCCACCATCAAAAAGCCGACAAGGGTTGAGCTTGACGCGATGAAAGACGTGCTGTCTGAGCTAAAACAGTTCCGCCTCGAAGGCAGGGCAAAATACCTCAAGCTGCAAGGCCAGTCTGCCAGCGGAACCTGCCCGCCTGGTCCACCGCATGGATTCTGGCTTGGGAAGCTTGAGGTTTCGACTCACCAGGGGACGCTACGGAGCAAAACCGCAGACTATTGGAGATGAGCCGGGCGTCTAAACTACTGCCCGAAGAAATTGTGCGAGGAATACTCCGGACACTTCAAACTTTGTTTTATCAAATAGTCTGTCAAAGGGTAGGTTTGTGTGTCTGGAACTGGTTTTGAAACTTTTGATACCCTCGTTTTGACGTCGGGCTGGAGGGGACCGAACATCGTCAACGGCGTGCTTGGCATTGAGTTTCATAATTATCTGATGGGGAGATACGTGGCTAGCATAGGCCGATATACACAGAATGAGGAGAATCCTGACATCGACATTGGTTCAAGGATCGCCAGCTCAGGTGGCAAATGTCATGTCTCTCGTTCTCCGCCGAAACTGTCGGTTCTTCAGGATGCATAATTCGACTTTCGGGTTGACTTCATTATGACGAATTCCTCTGATGCTGCGCTTTGATGCGATATGGATTTATTCCCTCATATTCTGGACATTGACAGTAAGCTCACTCTTGACCATCCTCTGACCACATTCCTAACTAAGGAGATGATAGACATTCGCTTGCTAGCCGAGGTATGGGTTCCAAGACACTGACTGGCAGGCTGACAGCTATGGCGAGTAACATCGCGTCAACGCGTCGTCCAGGATAGGCAGTCACTAGAGTCTAGACCCTCAGCTGACAACAAAATATTCGCCTACCCATGGATCCTCTTCCCTACCTTACAGAGAAGACCCCTTGTGCATGTGCATCATGGACGAGGGGGGGGGGGGGGGGGGGATGTTCTACGTTGTGGGTAAGAATGTCTTTGACGGGTTGATTATAGAGTTTTGTGGCACACGGCACAGAGTCTTGATCTTGACCAGTCCTTCTTTGGAGGACGTTACGAAGGAAGAGGGTCCGAGCTTAGCAAGAAAGGAATCCAACCTTGGGTTAGAACCAAACGATCCCCTTTGGGCTAAAAGCCGCAAGCTACAGGCCCAAGGCACGGTATTTGTTAGAGTTTTGAGGCTTTGAAGCTATTCGCAACAGTGCCCCAAGCAGGAGAAGGGGGGCCCAATACGAGCTGTGTATTCTTGGCGCTAGCGCAGCGACCCGAGCCGTAAACGTTAGCCTGACGAGAACGGTTTCCCGAATGGCTGGATGAACTTCTCAATCAGGATTGAAGCCGACACTTGCGTTTAATTATCTTTCAGTTCAGTTTCTGTCTTGCCTTCGTTTCTCTCAAGACCAAAACAAAAGTGTCCCCATTCATGCATACTACAGGCTCGTGCTGCGGTGGTCTAGAACGCCCTGGACCTGAAAGCAGGCCCAGCTAATGTACATTACAGAACAGTCTAGCCTCCAATGGGGCATAATTGTAATCTATTAGATAACATCTCTGCAGCATGAAGAATAAGGGGAATTTTGGAGCGTAACATCGTCTTGTTTCCAACTGTACCAGGACCGCTCCACGCAGCCGGAACGCAGTGCGTCGGCATCGCCGCGGCATCTGCACTTCTATACTGGTGTCGACGGAGGTGGCTGCCTGACTGCCAGGGATCACACGTATCGGGGACCTATGGCGAAGCTCCGTTGCTCCCGAGGGATTGGGAACGGACACTCCCGTTCCTTGCATGGCATGGCATGGCTGTCTAGTGAGCCGGACTCTCGGGTCTGTCGGTGCTTCCCTTTCCTTCTTCTGGGCAGAGTATGCGGCTGCCATCGAGATCTTCAGCAGCTCTTTGAGGCAATTGATCCCTGACGGAGCATGGCATGGCAAGGCAAGGCAAGGGGGGTTGTCAAGCTATTGATCTCTTGCATACTGCAGCTTCGGCGAACATGAGAGGAATGGACCATTGGGACGCAAAGAGGATCAATATCGCGCGAGATGAAATATTTTGGAAAGTAGGCCGATATTTCCTCCTTGGCAGATCGGTAAACCTTTGCTGATACTTGGGAGAGGTGGCAAAATACTCTTCACCGGCTTACACAACGGCTTGCAGAGCTGTCAGTGACCTGCCATTAATTAAGACCTGAACTAGAAAAACACACGGATTGCTAAAGCGCTCCCTCAGTTGTGTTATCACGCCACAAGCATCTCATTAATTCGTCATAATGGTCGGTGCCGTTCTAGCAAAAAAAAAAAAAAAAAAGGTCAAAGAGTCAGGTCCGATATCCTGCCTTAGTCCGTCCGTGTGGGGCCGAGCTGAGGTCCGCCCGGGCCGCGGCTTTTACCGTACAGGAAACTCGGGAGGCGCTCCGGAAACGGGACAAGGCTGAGAGATTCAACGACGATTGTATAGAACAAATGAACCACAGTTATTGGTAGTGGAACTGTATAGGGTAACACCAAGACATAGATTGGCGTTGTGGTGAGGAAGTGGGAGCATTTGTGATATATTCATGATAAACAGAACTCTGTATCAGTGGTTGCGACGGAATATCAACATCGACTTGGCCAATTGCAACCCCGGTGTTATATTTATTGTGTGTCTATAGCTGGTGGTGGTTGGAGGCGTATCATTCATTGTACATAGATTCCTCCATGCCAAAACGTCTGATCGGTGGCATTCATAGCTAAGTAGCAAACAATACATTAATAAGGGATGCCGATCTCAAGGCCCCTTTCAATAAACACGGATATCTAAAACCATAATTACAATCTTGTTATCTTAGAGAATTGGTTGCAGCCTCTGCGTAGTACCGTACTATAATAGCCCATTACCAACCTGTCGATCTATCCATACGACCGAGGTCTCAGCATATTCAACTGAACCTGCTGGCCAGATAAATACACGCGCGATGCAAGGGTCACCGCGTGAGTCATCCTGTCAATTCCTCATGGTGTTCAGGGAACACCGACGGACACGGTGCAACGATCTTTTCCGGTCTTTGCGGGGCCGAGCTGCGGTCCACCAGGCTCTTACAGCTTCCGTGAGATCCCCTAGGATCCGAGATAGCACCTTTGATGTTTCCCATAGAAATGGACTCGGTATTCATTAGCTGCAAGCCAGTCAGACTCAATAAAGTATAGCAGTAAGGTTCAAAATAAAATAAATAAATAAATAAAAAACGGCGATAATCTATAGGCTACATTATTAGAGATACTTGCATGCTAGACTGATCTCTTATCTAGAAGGAAATACTCTTGATACTAATGATCTAATTAGGTCAATCCTCTGAAGTACGAATAGGGTGCACTCTCGGATTCTAAGGGATAGGCAACGCAGATAGCTGTCAAACAAACGGTACATGGCTAAGAGACTCGACGATGATTGTATAGAATAACTCAGCTATAGTATGAATTATATCGGCCTCTGAGGTAATGACATCAAGTGATAGAATAGCTATATAGCCAGGGTATAATGACATAAAGAACTCACTCGCAAGAAAGAAACTATCTAATTATTATAAACTCAATATCTACACCAAATAGGTGCAAATTAGATATACATATAATTGACCAGCAGTTTAACTGCCGTCGATCGCTTAAACATAATCAATAACTGTAGCCATCTAAAATCACCACAAAGTCTTTCATGTGTGAATTAGGAGTGTCAAGTAGCGATGGTTTTTTGCAACGAGTTTGAAGTCATAGTTGTCGGCAAGCTCATGGCTTGTCCGTACCATCTAATCTCATCTACTCTCTAATTGAATGGCCATAGGGAGATCTTCGAATCGTTAAGTATGGAAGGTTATAATAGCATCCCCTGGCTAACTTCTCAGATATGAATGTTGACCAAAACAAAGTCAGTCCGAATTCAACTCCATTATCATTGTTCTAACATCAAGATCTCTTGGGTCCTGTCACTGTAGCAGAAATCAATAGAATGTTGTCTCTCATCATTGGTTGGATAGGATAGGCACTTAGGGGTGCATGCTTCATGATCATGAATTTTACATATTCACAGAAGGTTGAATATGCATATTACGGTCTTGCATCTTTGATGAGGCCGTGCAGACCAGGATCTATCAATATCTCGGGGGAGGGGCTTGCTGACTTGAAGGAAGATCTCTTCGCAGAACGGATTGCTGAAGGTAAAATAGAAAGTAAGTCTTTGAACAGATGAAAGTGGGACGACAGTCTCTGTAGGTGTCTCAATCTCCATGCATGTGTCTTTCTCGTGTGCTCAATTCTAGGTCGCGCGAGTCCATAAACTGAGCTGACAAGACTAAATCCTATCATTGTTGTAATATATTCTGGAAACTACACTAAACCTATAACCTGCTGAGGTCAGAATTGTGGTTGGTGGATTTTCTATTATCCCTGGGTTTTGTTGGTCGGAGCTGGTGTGTGTACACCACAAACACTCACAAACACCAACACAGAAATATTCAATTGGAATTCATAAAATCTGTGTTTCAACACGAATGTCACATCTTCGTCGGTCCAATTGTGGACCCAGCGACCTCCAACACTCGAGGTGAGTCTTGCTGACGCTGTCTCTTTACCAACAAATTTCTAGACAAGTTTGCAATCAATCCTCCAAAATCTAGACGTTGTGCACGACGCGCAACATTATCGATATACGCAGATCTCTGCCCCATGCTTTGTTTGCTGCACAATCTCCATATACTTCAACTGACTTCAACTTTTTCCATGTTGCTGATCGCGAAGTTCCATGGTCGTTATCATACTATGAACGCGCATGGTCTGTCAGACATCATTACCATGTGATGTGTTGAGATTCATAAGAACTGTTCATGGAACAGAATGAGTGTATGAAGCGAAGGATGCGGATAGAGTTGTCGCGTCTCAACACCTCACGTTTAAGGGATTATTTGTATTGAAGCAAGGATGCGGATCACTGACTCAGAATGATTGTGGTCATCATGGTGGACAGGATATTGTCCATTCACGCGACTGCACTGCTCAGCTGACATGAATATTCACAACATAAGCTTCTACAAACAACTGACAATCCTGGAACACATGCTGAAACAAGCTCTACTACTGCCAACTCAACAAATCAACCCAAAAATAGCAACTTCTGAACACGCAGAAATGGTGGTGTTTACGACAGTAACACGTCTGCTGATGTTTGGACTCGAGATGGTATTTTAGGAAACATCATCTGGGAAGTCCGAAAGATGGGTCGGGCTGAACTGAGTGGTCGCTAAGCGATCATCCATTTTCACAGAAAGTAATTCTTGATCCTCAGTGGCGATGGGGAAATTTGAGTTGAAATGATCTCAAGTCAACAAAACATGCGTGCGAGAGATTAGTCAGCACGATCAGTGTATGTAAAAGTGTTTTTCTCAGAAGTAATTACAGCGACAGGAGAACTGCGACGATGAAATTGAGTTGAAAACTCTTCTGATACAGAACTCTCCATTCAGCTTCGCTTCGCTTGTGATGCTACAACATGATCACAACCCCTCCGACAGTCTCAGCGACATACTCCTCTCAAAACCTGGAAGTCTCTCGATCGCTGTCATGAGTCTTCGTCGTCTCCGATGTCGGAACGTTTGTCCCTCGGCGTGTTGTCTGTCTTCTGGGTTCTCGTTCGGCCATGTATGAAGATTTCGACCGGTTCGCATACATTTTGGTCTGTGCCAGAGTACATTCCATCGGGGTCGCGATTACGCTGGTCTTGGAGACATCTTGGTGATGGAGATGCCGTCTCGTGGGAACTTTGGGAGGTTCTGGTTTTGCTTGAGTATGAGGTAACTGTGCGGTGAGGTTTCTCATGGGCGGTATTTGACTTTTTGGTGCGCGGATTGACTTCTCAGGTTTTTTGTTGACTTGGATTCCGCCCCTTACAGAGTTGTAGTGGAAAAAGATCAGGGGTTCGAGCAGCAATCTTTTTCATTGCTTTCAACATGTAAGTCTATGAGGCTACAACAAAAAGAACATTCTGACAAATCAGACTATTTCGTTTCATCAATGTCCTTGGCAACACACTCCTTGTCTCCGAATACAAGCTCTGGCGCCGCTACATGCCGAATCAATCAAGGCCAAGTCGAATCCTCAACAAAGTCATTGCGTTTCTCATCTTCTGGACGTACCCACCAAGCATTGAGCAAAAGTTCCCGGGGAAATGGTGGTTTTCCAGACAGAACACTCAGACTGGAGGTGTTTGACGCGGCAGATGGTGGATGGTCTGGGGAAACGGGACTTGCAATCTGGGGTAGATCCGGAGACACGGAGGGCGTGGCGGTGACACGGTTCGATTGGTCGCTCAAGTTTCAGTTACTCCTTTTTCTTCTTCTTCATTTTCACATGAGATCAGATCAGATCTAGTTACGTCTTGTTCATCTTCTCAGGACATGGTTCTTGGAAGATTATGGGGAAAGGCTTGACTATGCAATGCAGGTCACTTCAGCTCAACAACTCAATCATGCGCTCGCGGGAGATTGGATTATGTTACTAGGCACGATATCATGGCGTTGCTAGGCCTCACTAAATGTGCTTGTTTCACGAACGGATTCTAGATTTGACATCCTTGACTTTCAGGAGATTATGTCGACGAGGCAACTCGGTAAAACTTGCTCATTTTTAAGAAACTCCTGCTATGATTACTTGAGAATCTCTTCCTAGTTGGCATGCTTCTTGGTCGTCGTCTCGGTGTGATTGCTAGCAACTCGGGGATCACGGAACCCTTGGCTCTGATCACCGCGCTCAGCGACATCACCTCCTCCCTGCCCAAAAGCGCCCTGGAATGACTGCCGAGCTGACTGGTCATTGCTATTCTTGCTGCTACTGCTGCTGCCACCCTTGTTATTGCTGTCGTCGCCACCACCTGATTTGTCCACTCTTGGCTGGTGTTGGTCGTGCTTCGTCGCGTCTCTCTTGGTTGGCGTGCCATCGTAGTTGCTAGCCACTCTCGTATCCTTGGCCTCCTTTCCAGACCCATCACCAGCTTTGGATCCTCCAGTGCCAAACAAACCACCTAGCATTCCACTGCCATGAGAAGTGCTCGATGTACCGGGCTGGTCCTTGGCAGACATCTCAACTGAAGTTCGAACGTTGGAACCGCCACCGCCAACTCCGCCGCCTACTCCACCGCTGGGAAGCTTCTCGGGAGGTGCTGTGGTGCCCTCTTTGCGGTTCGAGTTGGCGTGGCTAAGCTCGTGGCCGCCTGTGACGGCATTTCCTCCAATGCCGGCGCCGCTGAGTCCTTCGGCCTTTTTGGCCTCCGCGCGACCCTTGCGATCTTGCTCAGGTGTGGTTTCGGGCTTGGATCTGCCTAGATAGTAGACACCTGCACCGAGAGCTGCTACGCCTGAAATGATAGGAACTGCAGCGGAACCTTGTTGGCCAGCACCGAAAACTGCCTTCATTTTGATGGTGCTTTTAAGATGTGATATTAGAGTGTTTAGAATTGATGTGTTGTAGAGCAATAGAATGAGATCAATTGGACAATGTTTGGTGAAGAGAATGGATTTCTCTCTTCTGTTTGTTTTCTACTGTCTCTGTCTGTGACGTCGTTGATACAGTCATGACGGATGGGCTACTCATGATGACAACATAGATGTGTAAGTCAATACCATAAACAGCAAGACGTCAGGGACCAGAGCAAGCCATGATGGATCATTTATCGATAATGATGAGCTTTTCATTAGGGGAGAAAACCATTGAGTCTTATAATCACGATGAGGTTATAAAACGGCGATTGAATGTGTAAATCATCACGATCCAGTCGAGTTGATAACATGCAACTTGTGGGCCAGATATCATCAATGACGGCGTGAGTTGGCTGTCATTCACTGCCCAATAGATTGTGAGGGTCGGTCTTTTGTTCTTCCGATGACACCGGAAATACAGGACTGCAAGTACCGTATTTTTAGCGAGCTCACTAAAAGGCGGAACCGCGATTTAGCGTAAAACTAAATCACGGAGCCGCAGTCAACCATTGTTTCCCCTCATCTCAGGGCGTTGCAGGGGTTAAAGGGATCAGAATCTGGGGCAATGGGGAAAGGGACTTCTTCAGAGTCTGAACGTTCTAGGCCTTGGACGTGACGATCGATGGACTTTTGTATTGATGGTGGAATCAGGTGACAGTCAAAGCTGAATTGTGTTTTGACCGTTGAGATGCTCCTCTATTCATTGTTGGCAGAGATACAGCATATCAGATACTGAATTGGAGAAGAGGGTTACATTTCTCGAGTCAGTCAACAACCGTCACAACGTGTGACTGTCTATGCAGCCATACAGAGATTAAACACTTTCAACAGCCGGTCCCCTCTGCCAGCCCAACTAAACTGGAACGCATCATAATCGACCCATCAACAAAAGCTTCTGGTCCCAGACACTGACTTATACGTACCCTGCCACGTTGCCCCTACACCTCTACAGTAACCTTATAGGCCTTCTCCGTAAATCTCATGTACATACATTCTATAGCGATGTCCACTCATCTGGCAGCGGATCCGAAGTTCTGCTTCTTGGACCGCCAACACGAACCCTACTCTAAGATGCACGGAGGTAGTACCAGTCCGGGGCCCCGGTGATCTCTGATACGTATCCATAATATACACATTTGTTGGTAATTTCGATCCTTTCCCCAGAATGCCGTTTTGAAAGCCATCTGTTCTTCTCTGTTGTGTTGTTCTTTTATGTCTTGTATAAGCCACTATGTCTTCCCCTCACAGCAACTCGGCTGGCCGGAGAATAACCTAAAGTCAATCTTGCCTCTCGATATAGACTATCCTCAACTAGCAATTGATACGCGTAGAACATTCACTCTCCCCCAAAAGAATCCCCCCGCACAAATGCATCAACGGTGAGGCTGCTCCCTCCCTAGTCCCTGTCTCCCTCAGCCGGGCGAAGGGATCGTGTGGAGATGGTGGCATCTGGGGTTAGAGAACTGAACTCCAACTCAAGGTCTTAGCGCTGCCAATCTAATTCCTCCCCCGCAACGCAAACACGCACGCCAGGCTGGGGTAGGATATTACACTCTTTAGGCTGCGAGAGGTTAGACTGTGACAAACTCGTCGAATCGGAGAGTTAGTCCTCTTCTCCAATCCTGCTGTGGCTTTGATGAATCGAAGACATGCTTGACTCGGATGACACGGCGCCAATGCAACCAAAACCAAACCAAACCTCGTGCTTCTAGACGGACAGGGGGGCTGATCTTCTTGACGCTCAGATGCCGTTGTTGTTCCTCTTCTCCTAGTGGTGGAGATCTGCGACTGGATAGACAGTCCATACAGGACCTGGGGAAGCAAAAAAGCAAAGCAACATGAACCAAAGATGCAACATGGGGCCGGATCAAAGGGTGGCGCCCCTGTTCCGTGCCAATCTGGGGGACCAGGCTTGGCTTTTGAGCTTATGTCTCCGTATTGGCTTGCAATTCATATATATTAGGGGAGCTATAGCCTGATATAAGTCCCTTCCTTGTCCCTGCATCTGCATTGACTTGTTGTCTCTCCTCTTCATTATCCCATAATCTGATTTCGATTCTATATACCATTGCGACTCTTCTCCTTTTCACTAAGAAAGAAAAGTCTCTTCCCAACAAACTTCCATCCTGGACGAAATCACCATCATGGCCGCTACCACCGAGCACAGCGAGCAATTCAACGAGAAGCATGATGGCCTCAATGGCTTTGATCCTGAGGCTCAGCGCCTGGAGAGCTTGAACAGGTTGCGAACTGCTCAGAGTGTTCAGATGAGCCCTGAGTTGTTTGAGAAGCTTTACCTTTCGCCTATGAACCAGGTCAAGGGAGATCTTCGACAGACATTTGGAAACCCTACACCTATGTATGCGGATTTCATCTCTATTTACAGTGATGTCGATTGCTGACAACTATTGTAGTGCTCTGGTTGGTTTCCTCCTCGCTTTCACACCCCTGACTTGCGATCTCATGGGCTGGCGAGGCGCTGGTGGCAGTGGTGCTGCCTCAAAGTACGTATTCATCCCGTAACACCCCCTGTTAACCCTTCTAACGTTGGTATCAGCGCCGTCTACGTCTTCATGGGCGGTCTTCTCATGATCATCGGTGGTATTCTCGAATGGGTTCTCGGCAACAGTTTCCCAGCCTGCGTCTTCTGCTCTTTCGGTGGTTTCTGGTTCTCTTACGGTGGCACTCTCATCCCTGCCTTTGCTGCCTACGCCTCATATGCTCCCGCCGATGCCACATCCGCTGCTGAAGGTCTTGCTACTCGAGGTTTCAACGCCAGTCTTGGTAAGTCCAAATACTCTGTCGGCTAGTGAGCTTTGGCTAATGACGTATAGCTTTCTGGCTGCTCTTCATGGGTGTCTTGTCCTTCATCTTCCTCATCTGCGCTTTCCGAACCAACGTTGTCTTCGTCATGATCTTCTTCAGCTTGACCTTCTGCTTCTTGATGATCACTGCTGCTTTCTGGGCTCTGGCCGATGACTTCACTGGAAACGCAAAGCTCGCACAAAAGCTCCTCGTGGTATGTAATCTCCTACACTTCACATCTGACCGCCTAATAACTTGTCACAGGCTGGTGGTGCCTTTGGGTTCGTAACATGCATGTCGGGCTGGTACATCCTCATCGCTGTCCTCTTCGCCATCGTCGATTTCCCCATCCAAATCCCCGTTGGCGACTTGTCCACTGTCATCAAGGGACACAGCGAGAAGGCTCGTCGTGCTTAAGCTGGATATTATGGATTAATATGGAAAAGGGGTTGTAAGGATGATACGCACACCGGGGCATCTCCTTACTGGCGTTGGTGATGGCGTTGAATCATCCAACAATTGGAAATGGGTGGCTTCTTGTCCGACTTTTTGACCTTGAGATTCGAACTTGATTTAGTTATTGGCTATAACCAAAGGATCTAGTTACTTTATTAGCGGAAAAGAAAGTGAATATCAGGGACGTTTCCCAAACGCGCTGTGCCACATTAATTATTCGTTTCTGAAGCACCACTGTTTCTTAAGTTTGGGAATGCAATATGAACTTGGAGGCGAAAGAGAGTGTCTTTTAGTTGACTTTATTGAGCCAGTAGATCTCCTTCAACTTCCACCCAAAGTCGTCATGCGCTTAGAACGGGCCCTAGAAGCGACACAAAGAGGAGACATCCAATAACACCTTATGTAGTTCTTCAATAGTTGGGTAGCTCTAGGGACGGCATTGCGAGAGGGTTTGCGTCGTACGACATTCCTCCAACTTGGTCCCATTCGACGCTATGAGCACTCAACAATGTTTCTCTTGGGCTACAAGGAATAAATGTGGCTATATGCCAAATTGAGGTCACCTTGGAAATCACGATGAATAATGAAAGAATTTAAAGGCTATAATATATTGTGAAATCACTGTAACTCCTATACTCCCAAATTCGAAATTCAGCCTTGCAGACTGCTTCTTGATTTCGGCCCTCTCAAGGCACACTCAAGACCTCTTTAAGCGACGCCTTTCTTTCTGAGAACCACCTTGACATCATCTCCGTATCTCTCAAATCCAACATTGAATCCTCCACGTAGAGTCGGCACTCTGAACCCCTCACCAGGAGCAGCTTCAATGTCAAAGGTACGAAGCATAGTGGCAACAACAGAGAAGACGATATCGGTACCAAACACGCGACCAGGACACATATTCCCGGCAACTCCAAAAGCTCTGACCTTGCGAACGGCACTTCCAGAGACTTCGCCCGCTTCGTCGATGAAGCGCGAAGCTTTGAATACCGCGGCATCAGGTCCCCAGTTGTCGACGTCCAAGTTGGATGCACACATTGGAAGCATGAAAATCTCTCCTTGAGGAACGGCAATGGGATCCGAGTCGGGGAGGTTCAGCATGAAATCATGGCGAGCGATTCGAGCGACTCCTGTCATGTGAAGGCGGAGTGTCTCGTACCAAGATGCCATCAGCCAGGGGCACTCAGTGCGGACATTGGCAAAGTCCAGTCGTGGCTTGTCTTCTCCTTCAACATGTTTGAGTTGCTGAACCTCATTGAGAATGATCTTCATCAACTCTGGGTCCGTCAACAAGTGGCGTGTAAGCCAGACTGCAAGAGTGCTAGTGGTTGCGAGAAGGCCTAGAGCTGAGACCATTTCAATATGGTAGTAGTCTGGGTTGGTCTCCCAGTTGGGATCACTGTGAGCCACGACGTTGATACTGTGGGCGGTGGTTTTAACACGAGCTTCGCGGTGCTCGAGATGGAATTCGCGGAGTCTGGTAAGGAGGTATTTGCGAGAGTTCCAGGCTGAGTTTGCTGTAAGCCAAGCGAAGGGCCGCCCAAGAGTATCGAATGTCTCGCTGAGTTTCCTATAGCTTGTTAGTATATACTGCGAGGATGTCTTGAGCAAAGCTTACATGAACTCATTGGAAAAGTCCTGATCCATACTCCAGGGGTTGGCAACTCCCCAGACTGCACTCGCTGTAGCAGAGACAGCCAACTCAAACACCCAACGTCCAACAAGAACTTCATTCGTCTCGGGCATCCTCATCACGCGGTCCCTGATGTTGTTGCTAGAGCGTTGATTGAGGGATACAATGTTCTCGGCGTGTCCAAACTTTTGCTTGTGCAGAGGCTGAGGGTTGTAGCCGAAGACAGCCTTGATGGTCTCCTCCTTGAGACCAAAGATGCGGGGACCAACGTAGACAAGAACTTGAGCAAGACCAGTGTCATTGACGTGACGAGAGAGAACTCGATCCATGCTGGGATGACATACGGTGATTCGTGCAAATGGGATGTTGATGGTGAAGATTGGTGCAGTGGTGGATTTGATCAGACGATTGATGTAGCGAGTGCTGTCGATTGTAAGGCCAAAGAGATGGCCCAACCAGGGGACAACGCCGGAGAGACGGGGGAGATTGGAGATAGAAGTGGTGTCATTAGTGAATGGCTTCTCCTTGAAGGAGCTTGGAGATGAGAGGAATTGTAAAAGTCTACGAGTTAGGACTGGAAGAACGTAGACAGCCACGGAGAAGAGTATAAAGGTGGGGATGAGGTTGATGGCGAGGGAGGATAGAGCCTGAGTTTGGAGGGTGGAAGGCATGTTGGGTTGAGTCAACACTAATCAATAAGATAATAGGACTAAGATGCTTGTGATTGAGATGATGAGATGATTGCCCTGATGAATCTCTTCTTTCGTCTGGCCATCTCTTCCACTTATACAACTCCAAGATAGAGCTTCTCCTCAACTCCAAACACCCTCATCGTGATCGACTTCGAGTCTCGACAAATCTCTCCACCAACCTCAACTGTGAATAAGCCCAAAGGTCTGGACTAGCAAACTCGCCATATCACATTCACAATTGCATCTCTTATCACATGAAGAATGCCTCCAAGACCACGATCTAGCAAATTCTCGAGCCACATGTATCCAGACAAGACTTGAATACCCAATGGACTCGAAGAATTTTCATGTTTGTCGTTACACAGGATCCAGGATAGAGTTTGATATTGTTGGAAAGACATATATGCAGTTGGCTCCCTTTTCTAAAGGAGTGGGTGTACACGGCGATGCCCTCACTTGTGAACAACCCAACAGACATTCTAGATCCGGCGATGCCTTGGAAGTTGTCAATAGTTCATCAGCAACGCCTAGGATTGCAACGCCTTCTCTGGCGCCTTTTCTTACGTCCTTATGTCTCTCATATTGTAGGGAGCAAGGAGTTGGTGGCGTATGCATTTGGGGTTGGACCAACTTGTGCTGATAGCATAGCATTGCGGTGAGAAACGTTCATCTGTGTAATGCTAATAGCCGTTGCGTTTTATTTGACTTTCCAACGTCTAGGCTAAGTATATAGTTCTTCAAGAGACGGCAAGTCTAAAGTGTGTAGCTTTGTTAATAGACTTCTGTACCTTAGACCAAGGACACAAGCTGAAGTATATCACGCCCCAGGCTACGAACCAACAGACCGCTGGAATCTCCGAATGAAAACGACTGTGTGTAATCTTTCTGTTTTTAGACACCTTCGTTCAGGTCTCCAGGTCCAAGTCTTTGGGTCACAGGCTAATTGTACAGCACCCTCTTAGTCGCCTCAACCCATGCAGACATATCGCCATCAAAAGTCTAGATCTACAACAAACAAATCACTTTCTTGGATCGGTGCGAATCCGGCCGAATGTGGCTCCAGCCAGGTCTTCGGGCGCCGAGGAGAACAACGCCAAGTATAGTCGGTGTCAGTGTTGGACGCCATGATTTGACCAGAGGAGGGATGTTGTTCTACACTCCGGGTATTGGATCTTGCGTCGATTAGGTAGGTGACGCTTGTATCACCAGACTCATCGGGATCGTCAACGGAGGATTATCATACGCGTTGGTAGGGCTGCGACCAACGGTGGCGTGAATCTTTACTCCTCCAGCGGTGCACGATCCAGGGATCTACGCTCACATGAAAGAGGTCTTATACATGGCCGTGGAACGGTTCTTAACTTGATTGGATATAGTGGTAAGGTTGTATAACGGGCGTTAATTATAGGATATGTACTGGAATGCCGTTGGATGTTGGTGTCGGGTTTGGCTGGCTGGTGAGACGGTACACTGCCAAAGAATCGACTGGGCGGAATTGCTCATACATCATTTCGTCTCTAAGAAGGCTCGAATTTAGTAAAAAGATGATCCGGTGTATTGTTTGTAAGCTCTTGGATTCTATGCAGTTGGCTGTTCATGTTTCATTGGTTGGAATGTTAAGATCGGAGTTGCCTCAAGACAAAACATGCCTCAATTGACAAACTGCATATGACTGCGACATGTTTTTCAATTTCACACTTGGGAAAAGACTGCAGTCGTCTGGAACTAATGTCTAGGGTGCAGAGACAACTTGTCATGTCTGTTGCTTGTCTCAACTTATTGCCTACAGGTTTACACGAGCCACTTGCACAAGAATACAAATATCACTGGTACGATTGCCGTGAGAGCGCCATTTATTGGTAATAGCTTATCACAAAGTGAGCTTTCATATCTATAAAGCTTCAGTGTGAAGGGGGCGTAAGCGATCTGAAAGACGTGGATGTTGGATGAGTGTTGCACTTTACCCAGTAACGCAAACTAGTTCTCTCAACTATAAGAGAACTACCTGGGCATCGAACGTTTACTACGAGACTTTATTATGTCACATGCTGTAAGTGATTTCTCGAATTTCACCCGAAGTATAAATGCATATCCATCTCGCTGATGAGTATCATGATGACTCAGTTTGGAGAGCATTGGTCTCTGAACAGCAAGACAATACGACAAGGGCGCGCCTTGAAGGTTTTCTCAATATAAAATTTATCGTAAATTAACAAGGATTAAATATGATTCCATTGTTTGAGTCAAAATGTCTCCATATTGGATCCTTTTTTGGCAGGGAAGTGACTCGAATAAAGTTTTTAGTGTCAAAACTGAACTGCGATAGCGGAGGCGATTGATAAGATAAGAATCACAAATATTCTCTCTTCCCCTCCAAACGCAATTACACTTAACCTTGCATTTCCTCTCTTTTCCCTTCTATTAGTCACTAATTCCCTCTATAATACACAATCGCAATGGCTCTGCGACTCCCCCTCCGAGCTCGATTGGCATCCTGCGCTGCCGTTGCCCGTCCTCGGATCGTCCGCCGAGGTTTCGCTTCGCTACCAAATGCCGATGTCGCGTCCGATTCCAAGAGCGCTGCCATTGTGAACGAGTATGCGCCTTATATGGTCGCCACATATGCTCGTCCTCCGCCTGTGTTTGTCAGGGGAAAGGGTTCGTGGTTGTGGGATGCTGAGGATCGAAAGTTCTTGGACTTTACAGCTGGTATTGCTGTGAATGGCCTCGGCCATTGCGATCCTGAGTTTACTCGAATCCTGAAGGACCAGGTAAGAAAAATAATAGTTTAGATGGTGGAACTAAGTTGCTAACGGTCAATTGCAGGCCCAAACTCTCGTTCACGCTTCCAACCTCTACTACAACCCATGGACGGGCGCCCTCTCCAAACTTCTCGTCGAAAAAACCCTTGAGTCAGGTGCCATGCACAATGCCGCATCAGTCTTCGTCTGCAACTCCGGTTCCGAAGCCAACGAAGCCGCTATCAAGTTTGCCCGCAAAGCCGGAAAGGTCGTCGATCCCTCAGGCGAGAAAGTCGAGATCGTCTCGTTCAACAATGGTTTCCACGGCCGAACCATGGGCAGCTTGTCCGCGACACCGAACCCCAAGTACCAGAAGCCCTTTTCGCCCATGGTCCCTGGCTTCAAGACGGGAAATTACAACGATGTTGCTGGTATCAATGATTTGGTCACTGAGAAGACATGTGGTGTTATTGTTGAGCCTATTCAGGGTGAGGGTGGTGTTACTCCTGCGACTGAGGAGTTCCTTGTTGCGCTTGCGAAGCGATGTCGTGAGGTCGGTGCTGTTCTTATCTATGATGAGATTCAGTCTGGTCTCGGCCGAACAGGAAGTCTCTGGGCTCACGGTAACTTGCCTAAGGAGGCTCATCCTGATATCCTCACAACAGCCAAGGCTCTCGGAAACGGATTCCCTATTGGCGCTGTGCTTGTGACGCAGGATGTCTCTGATAAGATGAAGGTCGGTGACCACGGTACTACTTTTGGCGGAAACCCTCTAGCCTGCCGTCTGGCGCACTACATCGTTGGTCGTCTCTCCGACAAGCAACTCCAAGCCGACGTTCGCGCCAAGTCCGAGATCTTCAAGAAGCGCTTTGCCAAGCTCCAGAGCCAATATCCCGATCTTGTCACCGAGGTCCGTGGACGAGGTCTGATCCTGGGTCTGCAGTTGTCTGAGGATCCTACAGCCATTATCAAGGCTGCCCGTGAGCGGGGACTGCTCATCATTAGTGCGGGCATCAACACATTGCGATTTGTGCCGAGCTTGACTGTTACAGATGAGGAGATTAACCAGGGATTGGATATTGTGGAGGCTGCTATTGCTGCTACTCGATAAAGATAGACTTTGGTGTCTACGATTACTGATTAAAAGTGTTTGATGTTAATACGAGAGCGAGACTAGACAAAAGGCTAGATACCATATACTGATTTACGTTTTGCAATTGCCGTAATCATGATGATGAGATGAATGTCACTTATAAATGGAAATAGAAGGGTTAAGTGAGTCATTGAGCTTGGTTTGAGATGGAATATACACGTGTTGCGATTGGAAATCACAAAGCAATGAGGAAACACATGTCAAAATGTAGATTCAAATCAATTGATGGCCTGTGTCCGCATATGTAAAAACGCACATCATGACACGCTCAACGCCAAACATCCCCAATATCCTGTATCCCGTCTATGTAAATCTAGCAAATAGCATGTGTCTTGCCAGTCTTGCCCTGGAGAGAATGTGACTCGTCCTGAGATGTGTTAGTTAATGAACAATTGTCATAGAGCATAAATGACTTACCTTGTAAACAGGGTGGGAATGCTTTCCACGACCCATGGCAGAAATGTGATTCCTGATGTACTCCTCACGCTTCTTGATGGACTCCTGATCTGTTTCCTTGAGAAGACCGTGGCACAGCTTGACATCGCAGATGAGCTGGTCACATCGACTCTTTGTGAAGTCCTCTCGGACAACAACACGCAACATCTTGACACCAGAGTTGGGAGCCATGGTGTAAGCGGGGACGACCCAACCTCGAGAACGGAGGTGGTGAGCGAGAGCAAACTCATCGTAGTGGCGATCAGGATCACCGCCCTCTTCAACAGTTTTGAAGCGGAAGGCAACGAGGGGGAGACCAGCTCCAGATCGTTCTGACATGATGACGAAACCCAAGTTCTCAAGGGTTTCTGTGAGGTAATCGGCAGTACGGGTGAGGTTGCTCATGATAGCACGGTAGCCATGCTTGCCGAGACGGATGAGCTGGTAGTACTGACCAATGACCTGTGATGCACCCTTGGAGAAGTTAAGAGTGAAAGAGGATTGATCGGCTCCGAGGTAGTTGATGTTGAAGACGAGCTCTTGAGGGAGATACTCGGGAGATCGCCAGATGACCCAACCAACACCAGGATACACAAGACCGTACTTGTGACCTGAAACATTGATAGAGACGACCTTTTCACATCGGAAATCCCATTCTAGGTCAGGGACCACGAAGGGCGCGACGAAACCGCCACTGGCAGCATCGACGTGGATGGGCACATCGAGATTCCGCTCGACGAGGAGATCGTTGATGGCCTTGATATCCTCATACTCGCCAGTGTAAGTAGTTCCGAGAATAGCGCACATGCCAATGGTGTTCTCGTCGCACAGATCAACAGCCTCATCAGGATCCATGACGAATCGATCAGGAGTGCAGTAGACGAGCTTCTCGTCAATCTCGAAATATCGAGTAGCCTTTTCCCAACAGACCTGCACAGCAGAGGACATGACGATGTTGGGGTGCTCCGTGCTCTTGCCCTCAGCCTGTCTGCGGTTCTTCCAGCGCTTCTTCATGGCCAAGACAGCAAGCATGATGGCTTCTGATGAACCAACAGTAGATGTACCGACTGATTCTCCAGGAGGCGCGTGGAAGAGATCACCGATCATGTTGACACAGCGGTTCTGAATATCGGCGGATTGAGGGTACTCCTCGTAATCGATGAAGTTCTTGGAGAAGGACTCCGCCATGAGTTTTTCGGCCTCATCTTCCTGTTGTGGGTGTTAGTGAAGCTATTCAGAAATATGATGGCGGGGTAATTTAGTGCTTGTGCTGGTGTTGCACAGAGCTAGCTGTCACCCCCAGAGCCAAGAAATGGTTCGTCTCCGCCGTGGGCGGGCTTGGCAAACGACGGATATGGATTGATTACGTACCATGTAAGTAGTGACAAAGGATGCCAAGCTAGTGAAATAGCTGTTAGCGGCTGTTTTTGGCTCTTGAAAGTGGAGAGGGGACAAGACAAGAGAACTTACTTGAGCATGGGGTTGTTGTCGAGACTCAGATCATCCTTGATCATGCGATAGGCAATGTCGCGGGGCATCTCGTTCTCTGGCATATGATGCCTGGGGAGGTCCATGCCCGCAAAGCGAGAGCCGTAAACGCTGGTGGTGAACTCATCCTGGTAGCTCGCAAGCTGCATCTGAGGCTTTCTCGAGGTGCGAGAGCTCGTGGAGCGAACAGACGCAGCGTCAGAGTCGTCTCTGGCACGGACAACGGAGAGGTGAGACATGTTGTCGATGAACGAAGGAGTAACAGCTCCGTTGGCAGAAGAAGGAAGATGTTGGCCGTTGGAGGGGAAATAACCGTTTGTACTTGTCTTTACAGGTCTTCCTTGGTCGTCTGTCTCGATGATGGGAACAGGTGAGGCAGCCTCACTTTCTGAATGTTGTACGAGACTCATGATGAAAGAGTTGGAGGAAGAGGGGTAGCTCTTGATATAGTAGATATCACACAAAGTTTAATGTAATAGGCCAAAAAGGGAAAAACGCAAGCAGCCGGTTTTTCTTGCTGTTTTGTCTGAGCTGGTTTGGGTTGCGTGGCGCGCGTTTGGATATGGTCGTTTTAGTTGGTTAGAGCTACAACCACGATGACGGCAAGCCGCAGCCGTGAAGGTTCAGTGGAGTGGCAGAACGGGAAGCTCGGCAACAATTTTGGTGTTTGAGAGCTGAAGCTGTTCCTTAGTGTGAAAAAAAAAAAAAAAAAAAAAAAGGACGTGTAATACAAGAGGAGTTGTTATGATGGAGATGAGGGGAGCGGAGACAGATAGATACCCAGAGGATATAAGAGATGGTTATGTATGAGTGATGCAATAGAAAGGATACGAGTGGAATCAAGAGAAAACAAAAGAACTCTCAACGAGGCAGAGCCACCGACTTTTTAAACAATTCTCATGAGGACGTGAATAAAATAAATGCCTCCAAATTTACAAGCATGGAAATCCGGCACCTCAAACGGGAGCCCGCGCATAATGCTATCCGTAAACCAAGGTCAAAGGCCCAACGTGTCTGGTTCTGGTACCTGAGGCTTCTGTAACTTTACAAGCACTGCCCTGTTGATGATCCCGATCCCAGCATCGTACGTATTATCCTCTGTACCAGCGCAGCCAGAGACACGCGAGCAAGATACCTGACAACTACATGATCTATACCCAGATCACAGACCCCGTTTTCATCCGCTTTTCTCCTTTTTTTGAGAACGCTATTATTGGGCTTTTGTCGGTGCGAAGGGGCCTGATGATGACGATTGCTCACCTTTGCGCTTAATCCCCCTGTTCTTTTCGGTGATACTGGGGAGTCTCGTTTTTGACTTACACCGACACCTACCGTTCTGCCTCTAGCATTGGCTGTATATCCCTCATAGATTTCTCTAAATTACTGGGTTTTTGAAAGCCAAGTTCTTTTGTTTACGGGCGGCCTCACGTAGACCGAAATAAGTAACCCAGTGATGATTTTCTGTCTCAGTCGTAACGCAAACAAGTCAAGGTCAGCTCAGCTTGCGGGCCCCCTTTGTTACCCCATTGGGTAACTCGGTCAGGTTGATTCGGTGACGTGAAGCCGAGAGAAGCAACACGCGGTTTTCGGGTTCTGGTCTCCGGGCAAGAGTTGGGGAAAAAAGCATCTGATGATGTTCCCTTTTTCGAAACGCAGACGGTCAGTCTCCGTGGGAAAGGGGTTGCGGTGTTTTTTTCTCTCTCTGAATCAGATCGGACAGATATCCCAGTCTTTGGGGTGCAGGTTCTGGGGGACTTGTTCCTATTTGTTGGGCCTTTTCTGGGACGATGTAGGTGAGTTAACGTAGCATGGTATTTCCCCAGGTAAAGTCGGTGTGCCCTGTTTACGATGTGCTCTATTGCTGTTCTCATCTCGATATGGATGTTGGATAATATTGCGGGCGTTGAACCCCCAAACTCACTCCATTGTCTCTTGATCTTGATTATGGGCGCATCTATCTTGCGTCTCATGTTGTTTGCCCCCATATTTTGGCCACAAGAACTCGATTCCATTCATTCAGTGAAGATTATCGAAATTTATAGAGGACAGGGCTCTGGAATGACTTGCAGCATTAGTTGTAAGCCCCTGCCTGGGCATCAATATTGTTCTCAGTGATAGAAAGGCACAATTTTACCGGGTAAATTCGAGAACTCAGGTTATTACCAACATACTTTCTATCCTTCTACCTTCCCTTTTCCATCATCACCGTGACCCTTATGGTCCAAGTCTCTCTACTGACTATTTCCTTGATATTTACAGGGCTGAATAGAATGGGAAATGTCGCGACGGCAGCCCGGCCAACAAGCGCGGTCCAATCACGGAGGTTACCGGCCGGTGAGACGGGCCACCAGACCCACATCCACGGCCGAGTTCCGTATTAAATGCTTCACTCTTTTTACCCAGAGGCTGAGACTTGAGGTCGGAACGGACGCTATAGGTACTTGATTAGCGAGTACTCTAGGCTATTATGCCGAGCGATCAGCCAAGGAGGCTGGACTCGCTCACCTCTGCTCACCTTGTCTTGCTACAGCATTATCCACTATGTATCGTTTCATATGAGGCCATCTAGACCCCATAGAAAACCACACGTCTACTGGTAAGCATTACGAGTTCTGAATGATCGACAAAACTCTCCTCAAAACACACGTATCACTTATGCCTTTCTATCCGTGAAGAATAATCCCCAAACGGGGGCCATGGACGATTTCTCCGTGAGCTGCTTTATCATCCCAAGTAACCTGACCTCTGTCATCCAAGTGGCGTGTCTTTTTTATTCATCACAGCCCAACATCCCCGGATTGAAAGCTGAATCCTTGCTCTTATTCCAATCGGCCCAACTCCCGCCCAATTTCGTGGGGTCTATCATATGTTGCGTGTTGTGCTCACCGAGACAAGAGAGCTCTGACGCAGACACGGTCCGTCCGCCCCCTTTTGAGCCCTGTTTTTTTCTAGACGCAGACAATGCTTCGAATGGCTTCACTTTTGTCGGTGGGCATCGCAGGCTGAGGCTTTAATGCTGGTGGTTTCTTGCTACGTATGCCATTTTGTAGACAAACAGGCTGTATTGGCAACTTTGTCAGCGATTACAGCGCCTACATGCTGTTCAGCAGTAGTGAATAAGCAATGACACTGCATATTCTTCACGCATCAGTATAACCCACTACATCTTCAAAGCGATGCTTCCAGCCACGGGGAACTTGCGTTAATCAGGCCCACAGCGCGACGGTCCGCCGGGATTCAATATCCGCGATCCAGGCTTGGCTGATCCGTTTTGTCCCGTCTTACTAGGTATTTTGAGAAGATGGTCAGTGACTTTGGGCAGTCTTCTAGAAATTCGATGCATTGTAGCTTCGTTAACCAGGCAGTCCTTGTCTTGTTGATCCTCATCACACCTCACTCCAGGCCACAAGTTGTACAAAACATTCTAAGAAGGGTGTCCTATGTGTATCTACAAACAGTCATATCTTCGTAAGAATCAACTACAGAAAACATATGCCCTCATCGTGTACTCCAACTTACAAGCCAACGCAAAATGCAACCTCGCGATGCAACTCATCTCGCTTTATGCGACAAACCCACATCATCATGCAGTATCCATCTCAATGCAAGATCCCGTCCCTTCCGAGCTGAATGTACATACAGATACTCTAGTCGTCATCGCCCATCCCCGTCAACCCGCTCGCGAGTCCCTGCATACGTCTCCCCAGCAGATCATCAGAACTCTTGAGCTTAACAAGGCTCTTGTTTCTATTCTTGCTCTTGCTGAGACCCACACTCTTGCGTCTCTTGGCGTTCTTATCGCCGTTTGATAAAGAGGTTCCGTTGGTGTGCGCTCGTGGTGTCGTGTCGCCGCTTTCACTGCCGCCGTTGAGGTCGGGACTTTTCTGGGGTGTTGTTTGGTTGGAGCTGCGTCGCTGGTTCATCTTTGTCATGCTGATCTCGAGGGGTCGATCTTCTTCGCTGGATTCGGTGCGCATGTGATGACGACCGTCGCCGTTGATTCCGAAGCCGTTGGTTTGGGGCCTGGCGGCTCGGGCTTGTCTGTCTTTGCGAACACGCATGACTTCTGCGTGGTCGAAGAGTTGGTCGAACCAATCGATGCATCTCTCAAAGTGTCTCCAAGCAGGAGGATACACAGTTGGGAACTGCATGAAACCATGAGATGTCCCGGGGATCAACATCACCTCAGCTGCGTCTCTGTCATTGAACTCGGCATTCTGGTGTCTTCCTGATTGTTCCTGAACAAATGCAGCCTCTTTAGCACGGCGAAGTCGTCCCGCAAAGATGACCGTATCATCAACCAGAGGATCTCGCTCTCCAGTCATAAAGTATGTCTTGGGAAAGTCAACCAGCAAGGCCTCGGGCGCCAACACAGGGCTGAGAAGGTAGTCCTGGCTGAAATCAGGTCGGTTATGAGCACCGATATATAAGATAATCATGGCTCTCATCATCTCGGGCGTAAGAACTCGATCGTTGAAGTAAGAGATCATCGATGAAGTGGCCAGTCGCGTCTTCATCGGTTCAGGGTGATGAGATGACTTCTTCTCATTGGTCTCAGCTGCATCTTTCGGGAGACTCAACGATCGAGGACCAACATGAGAGAACTCAGGGTGTGGGCTTCTAGGTCCTTGAGATGCCGCAATCAAGGCCTCTTTCGTCGTCAGAGCGCTCAACTTGGTGTGCGGTGGTGGTGAACCATCTTCTTCGTCATCAGAGTGATGAGGAGTTCCCACGAGCTCATTATACTGCATGCTCTTGCGGCGCATGATTCTTCTATTCGTTTTCCTCATCTTTCGATCTTTGATCAGAGACATCTGCTCATCTGTCATCCAGTTGCCGATGTTCATATCCAAAGCTGGATAGAAGCAGACAAGTCCGTCAGGAGCTGGCAGTTCTGTTTGACCTGGTCTGCGGAACGCTGGATGTCTCGTCTCCATGATCATCAACGTTGAAGCAACCGCCAGGTTTCCTCCAGCGCTGTCTCCTGTGACGATGATTCGAGGGACTTCTGTGCCTGGTAGACCTATACATCGACCCTTGGTGTTTACAATAGTTCTGTAAACATCGAAGCACTCATTCAGTGCATATGGATACGGGAACTCAGGTGCCTTCTTATAGTCGAGACTGAGGATCGGCAAAGCTGACTTGGCAGCCCATGAGAACAGCTTGTCGTCGTTACAGCGAGGGTCCATGGCAACAAACCCACCACCGGGAATATCAAGAATCAGCCTATCGTGACGGTGAAGATCTGATAATGGCCCATCGTAATACAGCCAAGCAAGGATGGGTTCTTTGTAGTCGCTATCGGCGGGCCGTGGAATTCGGATCTGTCTCGGAGGCCATCGCATGAAACGAGGTCGCATGAGTCCTTGAAAGAAACTCAAATACGGTGAGGTGCCCTTATTCCAGGACACTCGCAGATGTTCAACAGTAATCATACCCCGGACCTTTCGGACCTTTTCGTCTGCCTTTTCAGCAGCAACGAGGTAGAAGAGCGAGAAGACGATGCTCGCCATATCGCGCAACCATTTTGTCTTGATCTTCATGGCCGTCCAGAAGCCAGCGTCCAGCGCAGTCAAGACCCATGTAGCTCGGTAGTATGTGGCATCGTACATATTGGCCATGGGCTCTGGGCTCGCGAGTCCGACTAGGGTGCTGAAATTTCGGGCGGCGTACAGATAGATCATCGTTATCACGACGGTTTGCCATGCTGTCAGACGCTTGGAAAAGAGTCTCGAGAGCAACTGAGCGCCGGGAGGGCCATGTTTGTGGCCTCTGTAAGTGTGTCAGTACTCCGAGCGCATATTCGGAGGTGGAATGCCTACTTTACTAAATAGGCAGACCAAAAAGTCAAGACCGCGAGGACCTGAAGTCGTCGAGACTTGACTGAAGGCCGTCCTAAGACGTGGTCTATCATGCTGAGTAGACCGAGTCTGGGTATGTGTTTATTTGGTGATGCCGACGAAATATGCAAGGTCAGCAAAGAAACAAAGGAAATCAATTAGAGCGCAGACACATGGTGTCGTGTCGTGTCGTGTCGTAGGGTCTTTCGGATAAATTGATGGTCGTTCACATGAAAGAAAAAAAAGGTCCTGTAACACGCACGACTCAATATCCTCGGTGGTGGGACTAGGACAGGACAGGGTTACGAGAGCCTTATCGTGACGTGAGTAGGCCGTTATAAGTCGTTTTATTGTCGATAAGTGTAACGGTCTGTAGTATACTGCGTGTTTGAGGTGTTTCACGTTCACAAGAATAACATCAATGAGAAGAGGAAAAGAGAGAACAAAAGTCAAAAGCTATTGAATAGTTACATAAACAACAGAGGCAAAGACCAATTCTCAAGCAAACAATGGATCATTCCAAGCTCAATTCGGTCCAAAAGCCGAAGTGAGATGACGACTCGTGACTCGTGACATGTTTTGGTAGCGTAGCACTGCCTTTGTATTTACATGTGAAAGTGTCATCTCCAAACTCCGGGGATAAACGCGGGGGACATTTTATTCATCTGTGGGGGCGCATTGAGTATGACGTCGCTAACATGGGGAATATTACAACATGACATTCTAGAAGTCAATACAACATCTACAATTTACGTATTCTAAGACAAAAGAAACTATCGTCGATATGCCACGTCTTTTTTTTCTTGCTCACGAGGTCTCAAGCCTCTCCCGTCGCAAACCCCAATTATGCATGGCACATCAGCTGAAAGGAAAGGCTAATAATCGTCCGGAAACGAAATGGAATGCGAGCTTTGTTCATGCGGGACACATGATTCATGGCTTGTGGCGGCACGTGTCTGCTTCTCCAAATGCAGCACCCCCTGGCTTGTCAATCACATGCAGCAACATGGCTGACTTGTCATTGACAAAGAAGGATTATTGATGCTTTGCGAATGGCCAGCGGCTTTATGGTTATAGGCGCTTGTGGACGGTTTATGGATGAAGGGACGAGGTTTGACAAACATTCTCGAAGTTTGAGAAGAAAGTAGCCAAGACTTATTGGAAATCTATGTTTCAAAGTAGAGTCATTATATTCATCGCTCGTGTTCAGTACCCACCCAGTTGGACGTACACTGCGGTTTCAACTTATACTGAGGGTTCATTGCTAACTATGGCCAACTTCGCGAAACCATTGCATGGCAACCAGTGGAAGGATTGACTTGAAAACACCGCCGCTGATTCCTTTGCCGCTTCTTGATAGCCCGCGTGTGTTTCCAGACAGCTGCCGTGTCCTGGAGCAGTGGTTCACATCCACTCTCCAAATCAGACACTCACCTCAATTGTCACACCAGTACCCCAAGACAAAGGGGCCTATTGGGGAATGTGTAGCAGTCTTGGTCATCGTACTGAGGTGCATGTGTGGGGTATCTAAAACTAAAAATAGAGTTGTGAGGACAGATCTTGTCCAAAAATGCCGCAACTGGACAGGCAGGCAAAAGCTTGGAGACAGAGGGATTTGAACCCCCGGCCTTTCGCAAGCATTAGAAACAATGCAAAGCGAACGTGATACCCCTACACCATATCCCCGTTTGTTGTTGAGCTTACTTGGGTTATTTTGGATAATATGGTAGTGCTGAAAGTTCATTTCCATCACTTATCCGGCTCTCCCACCCGATGCCCCACTTCAACTTTCTGCTTGGGAAAAGCAATTCCTTTTACACTATATCTACAGAATTCCATCTGTTTTGCTAGAAAGGGCTTCTTTCTTGTCAAATGGTTGTGGCAGCTGATATGACTTTACTCTTGAAAGTTCCCACCCGACGACCTACGCAGAGAGGAACTTATCATAAGCTTGGACTAAATTTCGGAATTCTTTAGGCCTAAGTACTGAAAAGATTTGATAATTTAGTGATCATTTGGTGAAATCTTAGGATGCGTTATGCTTGAGACTCGTCGATTAATTCATGAAATCTTTGTAAAGCTCGACCAGTCCGCACGCCGCCAGTCAAGACCAGTTCCCATTGAAGTTTACTTTCTTTACAGAAGGACAAGATACCAACAGAGTCTACCAAATGTCATTCTTTAACTCCTTTGCTTTTCTGTATCTGTTTCGCCTTCTCCTCGGTTGCGCTGACTTAGAAATCATGCGCTAAGTTGCGTATGTAATATCGTATAAGCAGCTACATTTGAGGTTGGGCATGGAGGCTCAACCAGTGGCCGCCATGCGGTCAAGGAGAAGGAAAAGAAGAAGTAGGGGGCGTGACCAGGGGAACCCGTTTGCCTATGGTGTCTACTGACTCTTTACATTTACTTACTTGCACAGGATCGTATATACACCTCAGAGATACTGGCGCAAATGCTCAGCAACCAAGTTGTACTCCATCTCTATGCTGCTAGCAGAAAACTTGCTGAAGTCTCGGGGTGCACTTCTAGTACTTTCAGGGTGATTGTATTTCAGCTTTCTTCAGAGACATGATCAATTTTACTCATATTCAAGCTACTTTGAAAGATACAGGAGAAAGTTAAACCTATCCATACCCGAAGCTCTGCTCCAGCTATTTTTCCATTATGTCATTCCGCTCATCTCTTGATTTGGCCCAGTCAGCGCGTCACTTATTTGACCTTGCTAACGACAAACTGAGCAGCAGCGTTGGCATCCTGGCTGTAAGTCAAGTGGTCAGGGGTGATAGCAGCAGTACCGGCACAAACACCATCGCCAGCGTGGCAGATGATCTTGACGCGGTCAGCGGGAACACCCTGGATAGCCTGTCGCTGGACTATAAAATTGTTAATTTCTGAGGTTTTGTTGGAGGATGAGAGTGACTTACAAGGATCGCCAAAGTTGACAACGGCAGCAATCTTGCTAGTGGTATCGGCAGGGAGAGATTTTGCTGCGTTGTGAACCAGCATAGCACCCTGCGAGTATCCAGACATGACGACCTTGGTCTTGGGGCACCTCTGGTAAGCCTCCTTAACAAGACTCACCCTGTATATGTTAGATACAAGCGACTTCATGAACTCGAGGTTTGACTTACATCTTCTGGGAACCGGCCTGGTCACCCATCTGCATGATACCACCAACACTGGCGGCATACTCAACACCTTGGACAGCGAGCTTGTCGCTTCCGAGCTGTTGAGCAAGAGCCTGGAAGAAAGGAGGTCCGGCAGCAGTGCCGACGTTGCCCATTTCAGTGGTACCGCGGGCGAAGATGACAGTTACGTCCTTGCAGTCGCCGCTGAGACCATTCTGAGTGGAACCACCAAAGCCACCGCTGCTGCCACCTGCAGATCCAAGGAAGCTGCCGAAGGGAGAGGTGGATGAACCGCCCTCAGCGCGAGGAGTCTCGCTAGAGCCTGTGGGCTGAGAAGCGGGAGCGCTGGTTGAAGCACTGCCGGAGGTGTCTCCTGTGGTGTCTCCACCAGTAGAGCCTCCTGGAAGGAAGCTTGAGCCACCACCTCCAATAGGGAGACTGGGAAGACCACCGGTTGAGCCTCCAGAGCTAGGAAGACCTGGAATGCTTGGAATGCCTCCAGATGAACCACCAGAGCCTAGACCCGGGATACTGGGAAGTCCTCCAGTTGAACCTCCAGAGCTAGGAAGACTTGGGATGCTGGGCAGTCCACCAGTAGAACCGCCAGAGCTGGGAAGTCCAGGAAGACCGCCCGTGGAACCTCCAAAGCTGGGAATACCTGAGCCAAGGCCAGATCCGAGACCCTGTCGAGGAGCAATGGGACCAGCCACTGCAAAGGGCACGAGGGCGATGAGAACAGACTTGGAGAACATGATGAATAAGGTCAAGTTTTTAAACGAAAGGAGTTATTTAGAAGCGAATGAAAAGAAAAAGCGAATGAATGCAAAGTTGCTGAGCTGAGTTGATCTGATTTCGACTCTATTGACGACTTTCATCCAGCTTATATGCTCTCAACTCCAACGCTCGAACCTCTTCCTGAACAACCCTGGATCGTGATAGATTCATCCAAACCTCGTACTTCATCCGCAAGGTCTTCCCGAGTTGGAAAGGCTTCCGAGGTTCTATCAATCTCTCACGACGGTGAGCCTCACCTCAGATCATTCCATTGCCATGCCATTACTCAACAACCCTGGCTGGGAACCATCTCGTAGATCGTTCATGTAAGTCTCAAGGGTGACTTGGTAGGGGTGAGCTTGGATGGTGAAACGGGACGAGGACAGATGAAACAGCGGCTTGGGCCGTGCGGTTGAAACGGCGTCTGAAGTTTAGAGCTGGACAAAAAGGATGAGACATTTTAGTACTACTTTTTGGTGGACGCTTTTTATGCTAGTTCGGGGCTCATTTATACGCTCAGTTTCACTGAGAAACAATGGGCCACACGTTTCTTTGTGTGACGGTAGGCAAATCCGAAGTAGTAGTCAATGTGGAACGCATGGAGATACGACGGCTGTAGATCATGTAGTAAATAAACTTGATTGATTTAATTGTCAAAGCCATTTTCGTTTTCTATCAACTGATCATGTCTGACTCGGACTGCGTTGTAGTTAAATTGCGTCTCGGGTATAACTCAGTTCGAGGAATAGTGTTATCCACACTGAAGCTTAGCGAAGAGAGAAAAAAAGAAGTCAAAGTATTCATTCTTTCTGATATATGACAAGTAAAACCGCTATGCTAAAAACATGACTGAGAAGAGTGCTGTTAAATCCTATTTGTTGCTTTGGTACGAATAATTCTCCTATTCGTGGAATATACATATAAACCTCCGTCATCAACACAAACACCACGTCTCACGACTCGCAACGTTAGACAATCTTGGCAATAACGGTATATCAGGCGGCATATTCCTTTTCTAGCTCACGAAACTAGCAGGGCTCCCCTTTGGAGGCACGAGCTCGGTGGCCTCATCGCCCCTCTGATCAGCGAGACGGACCTTGATGCCCGCGTGCTGAGCGTAGACGCGGAGGCCAATCACGCACACGGCATTCCACGGCTGTTTCTTCTTCTGCTTGAGTCGGGGAAACAGCGACGTGGGTAGCATATCGTCGTCTGAGCTCGAGGAACTATCGTCTGGCTCTGATGAGGACACGGACGCCGAGTCTGAGCTGTCGAAGTCCGATTCGGAGGTTGGTTCTGTGGGAGGCGTGAAGACGGGGTTTGTGTCTATGCTTTGCATGGTTGTTCTTCTGCTGTGTTGGAGACTGTGATCTCGTGATGGTATTGGTGAGTTTGCGAGAGATGGAGGGCCTCTGCGGTTGGCAGATGAATATTTGGTGGTAAGATCACTTGAGTCTGCAGATCCTCTTCCCTTGCTCTCGGTTTCTTGGCTCGTATCAACTGAAGACGGGTCCCCTTTTGGCTCGGTTGGTGTTTCACTAAGAGTCGAGACTTGCAAGTCACTCTTGGAAGAATCTTCTGGCCAAAATCCAGGCGGCGCCTTATCTAGTTTGGCAGCAGTATCATCCTCTTTCTTGCTAGGCTCTTCCTCATCCTCCTCCTTTGATGTAGGCTCCTCTTTTTCCTTTTCTTTCTCTTTCTTGGGCTTCTCCTTTTCAGTGTCCTTCTCATTGAGAGACCGATTATACTCGTTCCTCATCTGCACCATCGCTGCCTCCATACTGGCCATAGCTTCTGCCATCTGTTTCTTCTTCTTTTCTTGTTTCTTGCCCTTGAGTTTCTTCTTCTTCTCGAGTTCTTTCTTCTTGCGGAGGGCCTTATCCTCATCAACGATTCCGCCTTTGGCATGTGCGAGATCATATTGCAGACCGATCTGGCGTAATTTTTGCGGATTACTGTCGGCTCCCATCTTGACCATCTTCTGGACAGTCGGAAGCCAATAATATCTCTCGGCCGTAATTTTGGGGATAACTTCATATGTACCTGGCTCGAGTTCGACCTCACAATTGATCGAACGTCGATCCCACTTATGAGCCGGACGCACCGAGCAGATGGGTGTCTTATCGTCAGCTGTCTTAAGCAAAAAGTGCAGAACAAATTCGTACTGCCCCTTCAAGTCTTTGAAGTAACGTTCATCAAGCTGAGACTGTCAGTATGAGTTGGTTTCACCAATGATCAGCATACCTGTGAGAGCACAATAACCACCATGCCTTCTTCTTTGACCTCGATGATAAACTTCTTCTTAAGGTAGCCGGTAAGCCAAGAGATGCTAACACTTGTCCATTGTTGAGCTACCGTCCATCGCTCGTCAAAAAGACGAGTTCTGTACATCCACTTGAAGTTATCGAGCATGTCGCTGAAAGACATCCAGAAAATTCCGTCGTCGCCAAACTGATGCTGAAGCTTTCGAATCATATGAGGGGTCCATTGCTTGGAGCCATCTGACCATGGACCATGCCACTCGCCATGGCCATCTTCAGATTTCTGTCCCCAGGGGTTTCTGTATGTGTCAGTTGTATGAGCCAAGCCAAAACTGCAAGTCATATTTACCGAATTTTGACCAAGCGGACTTTGTTGCCATCTTCGTCTTCAACTTCGGCCACCTTGAGAATCGAGTATGCATGTCGCAACACAATTCCGTTGTTATGGTCCTCTCCTGGACCGCCGGCAGACAAACCAAAGACGAATTCTCCATCTTCACCGTCGGATCCCAACATCTCACGCCATAGTCTCTCCTTGCGAAGGACTCTATTACCAGCGACCACAGTATTGACGCCGCCTGTGAGATCTTCGACTGCAGTGCCAGACCACCCACCATCCAAAGCATGATAGTCACCATGAACCTTTGCAAACTGAAATCGTCAGTTTTTATCTTGAGTATATTAAAGAGACAACTTACAGCTTTCTCAAGCAAGGGTAGCCAGGTCTCGTTAGGGTCCTCACACTTGGCAAAGTACAAGGACTCAGAGTTAGTTTGCTTCTGCGTCTTGTAAAGCCGAGCTTTCTTGCCCGTTGCATCATAGACTTCAGTATCTTCTCCGAAGTCCTTGTGCTTCAAGTAAAGGTTATCGTCAACAACAGTCGAAATCCACTCTCCGTCGCGGTTGAAGACGAAGCCGTAGACACCGCATTCTTCATCTTTTGCGACACAGATCTTCTTCATTAAATCTTTGCGATGGGCGATAGTTGCGAGAGCAGCCAGCCACCAACAGTCGCCACCAGCACCTTGTTTGATGTCTGTACTGGAGAAGCCGCCGACTGTGAACTGAGGGTTTTCGAAGATCCATGGAATGCGATGGACTGAGCCTGGTCTGGAGTATCGAGAACCATAGTCCCTGCCGTTGAACATGCGTCTTTGCAGGTTGTTCTTGTTGATGTCAGGTTTGTCGTCCTCCAGCTCGTCGTCCTTCTTCCGTGTGTTGCGATATTTCTTCATTCGCTGAATATTAGGTCCCCTCTCGGACGACGCTGGTTCGTCATCACTGCTGTCCTCCTCAAACCGTCTCCCCATTAAACCATTGAGACAATTATCTTGGTAAGACGAAAAGTCGGTTTCAATGTCAAAGTCTGGGTCGCTGAATTTGGCATTGGTTCGTTCACAATCACGAACTATCGCTCTAACTCGAGCACGGCATTCTTTGGCAGCATCTTCATAGCTCTGCGCTGCATTGCGAGACTTGGGATAAGACGAGTCGGCGTCTGTGAGAAGTGACTCATACAGGCTCTGAGGAAAGATGGAAGTGACTTTTCCCGGTGCCTTAGAATGATACTTTGACCAGAACTTAGAAACCAGAGCTTGAGGGTTCAGAGGTTTACGCTTTGGCTTAGCAGGAGTAGGCTGCTGGCCAGGAGTAGGAGGAGTTGGCTTCATGGTTAAGAATTAATTTTCGGGACTTGAAATGTCTAAAGTGCATGGGAAATATTGGGGTCCTATATAGCCTCTCAAGGCGTCTTCTTTGTAAAGGTCGATTGGACGCCTTTGTCAGAGACGCAGTGATCTGTTTGGTTGATGATCACCAGGTAACAGCAGCATCGCCGTGTTGCACATAGGATTGCGCAAAGTATACTGAAAGTGCAGTGCATGCATCTTGGCCTGTAAGCCGCCACTTTACGCTCTCTACCCGTAACGAGTCGGTTACAATATGCATCGCGAACAAGGCTGTGTCAGAAGTGATGGTTGAAAGGTGGGTGAAGTGCAGCGGGAAGCGTTACAGTTAATTAGGCAACAAACGACAATAACTGGAGACGTCGAAAGATGATGGATTCTTTGAGGTCTGATAGGTTGATGACATGGACAATCACGGTTGAAAGAAAGGCTCTTTGTAAGTGGCAGTGTTCAAAGAAGCGATGTAAGCTATTATTCGCTGATGATTGCAGATTCCAGCCGAAACCGTGGTTCGTTGTGAAAAATAAGGCTGAAATCGTTCGTCAGAGTTGATCAAGCCAAGCGACCTACCCTAAAAGCAGCAAGTTGGGGGCCATTTACAACATACAACAGTCAGAACTAGAGCAACAGGTGCATGCCCAGAAGAGCACGAGGAAGTGAATTACTTGGTTTTATCAGCCTCATGTTGACAGAAATGGCTGATCTAGTCCGCTTTGTTCAGTTTTGAGGCCGTTGGTTCACCTTCTGTAGTGGCATCGTCTGACGTTGTATTGCAGATAACAAGACGAATCAAAGGCGACTTGATCTCTGCCACGTCAGCAGGGAAGATGCCTCGCGGGAGCCTGGACGAGACGAGGGAGAAAAGATGAGGTTCAACAAGAGAAAAGGCAGAAACGCAGGCTGATTCGGAATATAGTACGCCTGGACTGAGATGTATCCAGGGGTGGGATAGCCCCGGGTTGATTCAGACTCATAATGCCGAAGGATCATCACGACCCAGTCCATTTCTTGATCTTCGGGCATTCAAAACTGAGCACCTTCTAAAAAGAGTATCTTGATTCAATACCTCGATTTACTTCGATGCAGACAATACAGTCAGTGCGCAACTAGGTTTCGGTACAAATGCCTGATGCTGCTTTGACAGATTTGACAGCCTCCACTTGGTTCAGCAACGGCCTTGTTTTGAGACCCTTCATGAGTCAGTCAACGACCGTTTTGCTTCACTTATTTCTGCAAGGTACCCAGTGATCGTCATTTTTTGGTAGTGAACCAACCTAACGCATTCATTCCCCTTTTCTTTTCTCGGTATTGTCCATTGCCCATTCCATGTTTTGAACAAACTCTAAAAACTGCAAACTGCATCGCGGAGCCGGAAATCTCGGAGTTTCTTACGGAACCGCACACAGTTCAAGAGCACAGAGAACTCATCGAGAGTTGTAAAACCCACGTGGGACTGCAACGTTAGCGGTACAGTAGCTTACGGTACGGCGCTGGATATGGAATGAGGAAAGCCGTTAGAAGACAACCTGTGGATAGTGAGAGTTGGCCTCTAACTAAAGGTCCTGGCCTGAAGCTTGTTCCTTCGTCCATGTGGATTCTGGAATGTGAAAGCCCTGCCTGAAACTGTCACTGTCAACGGTGCAACCAAGCCCAATGTGGTGAAGAAAGGGTTCGTCGTCGGCAGTTGGCGGGGATATGCTCAATATCGGTATGGGAAAAGAAAAGTAAGGCGAAAATGACAGACCGATGATGTAATCGACAAAAAAAATGAGCCAAGGACCCTGACCCGGGAGTAGCTGAAACTGAGGATGATTTGGGTGGTGATATCGAGATGCAATTATCACGAGAAACAAAGACACTTTTTATAAACAACAAGAATAGAGAGGGAAAGAGCACAGCATGATCATCACATAGGCTCTAATTAATTCCCCAATGATCTTCTATAGACCCTCAATTGATCATTCTACTCGCGCGTAGTATACAAGACCCCTGCTTTTTCTACAGCCAAGCTCCTCTCCTGATCCGCTTCTTTTTGTCAACCCCGCCAAAATGCTACCTCCTAAACTCTCTCGCTAAAATTGTTAGTACACCTCTTATCACATCATGGCCATGGCATGGCCTCCTCGGCTTTGCCTCCGCCTAATACGGTCCTGATGCGCACATCGAGATCCTCCCTTTCTTCCCTTCTTCATCAAAACATCGACTCCCCCGCCCATGAGCGTCATCACGACGTCGCGCACGCACACAATCCACGAATACATGTCTCGACCTCAAGTCCTCAATTTCTTTCCGATCTGGTCCTAACTTATTCGACTTCTCTTTGATCCGGTCATATCCCCCGTTTTCCGATCATGGCCACAACTCCTCCTCCCGCCGCGGCTACAACCCTCCGAGACTCGAGACAGCCGACTCCTACTTCTCCTGTCGCTCCTACGCCGACTACGGCTGTTCCTGTTCTTTTGACTTCTGCTTCCGAATCGAGCGATGATGGAATTCGTTTGAGTCCAGCGGCTGCTCGCCGCTTCGCCCGCCGCAACCTTCGCCGCACATCCCCAACTCCCGACCTCGTCACTAGTCTCGTTCGGCCGCCCTCGCCAGATACTTTTTATGTTGGAGCACAAGTCTCGCAGCAAGTCAGACAAGATGTCAGGGCCAGAATTGATCCTTCATATTCGGGTCTTTTGATACCCAATGTTAACTCGGATCGTCGAACCGGACCTCTGCTTCCTCCACACCCATCTTCTCTCGGAATTCCCAAACGTTATGGCGGAAACTGCATCTTCGATATGTATTCTTTGACATATGTCAACGAACCAGATGCTAATTTACTCTGTCCTATCTGCCATGACCCTCTGGTGGATCCGGTTACAACTCCCTGCGATCATACATTCTGCTATCGATGCTTGCGACAAAGCATTGACTCGAGTCCTTCCGGAACGGCCTGTCCCATTGACCGAGAGCCTTTGGCCTGGCCTAACTGCTTCAGCGCACCACGGCTCATCCGCACTCAGCTTAATAGTCTCAAAGTCAAGTGCCCTTACCATGCACGAGGCTGCAAATCAGAAGTTCGTCGGGAGGTAGTCGAAACACATGCTTCGACGGAATGCCGGTTCAAGGACTTCACCTGCCCCGGCGCTGATTGTGACAAGAGATTACGTTCCAAACCTGAAGATGATACTTGTCCCCACAAGGAGGATAAATGTTTACACTGCAAAGTGACAATCGAGGCTACTGATCGCGAACTGCATTTGTTATCATGTCCGAACAGCAAAACTCGCTGTGAGACATGCTGGAAGCTCGTATATCGCAGCCAGACCAAGGAACACGACGAATTAGAATGCGAAGGTGCTGTCATCAACTGTCCATATAGCGAGCTTGGTTGTCCAGCTCGTGCGATGCGCGGACAAATGGATGCTCATACTCTAGCTTGCGCATTCCACCCAGACACCCCGTCAGGCATGATAATTCGCTCACAGCGAGAAATCATCGATTCCTACACCAACCTCGGCCAACAAGTGCAGCAACTCCAAACTCGCCAGGACGAGACAAATCAACGCATCACAGAATTCAACTCGTCTCTCAGTCGCCGGGGTGTGGGCGACTCGGTAATGGGAGACAACCGCACAATCCAAGACCTTGACGCTGGTTTCGAAGAAGTTCACCAGAACCTAACACACCTCGAGGCACGGCAGAGTATGTGGACTATCAACCAAATCATGCCTATTCGCGAGGAGGTAACTGAACTGCGAAACAATATTAACATGATTCGAATGCATGTTAACTGGCTCCTGAACCGAAGCCGCGAAGAAGGCCGCATAAGAGCAGCCGCGAGCTCTGGATCCACGGCAACTTTGCAGAGGGACAGGTCGGTAGAAGGCCCTCGTCTCGCGGAACGCCGTCGGTCAGCTAGTGTCGAAGGAACAGATTTGCCCCGTCTGTGATTAGTGTTTGCTTCTTTTTCTACTCTTCTTTTTAATCTTTTATTGGCGTAATGGTTTATGGAATACCCCGGCATTTACACGTAGGCTTAGTCGGAAAAGGGTTATGATTCATTGAGCACCGGCGGTAGTCTTTTATCATAGATTTATTTTAATCAGACGACTCAGGTTTGATATCCATGTGTGTTTTCTGTGTTTGGATGCTTCTTGTGACACATTGCCTATTTTAGACATGACACTGCGTCACTTAAAGATCTTGAAGGCCTGACGTCAGGGGTCTAGAACTTCATTCTTTTTCACATACATCGCTATTCATGAAAATGTTTGACGTTGACTTTAAGGAGGAGGCAGCCTGATCATAAGAGATGAAAGTTTGACAGCAAGATGCAATTTTCACGCAGACTGCCATAAGTTCACCATTTAATAACCTAAGAATAGCACATCATGATTGATTGGTTTTTGAGAAGCTTCTATAAAATATCAGATGCAAGTCTTAGATCTTCATCATGATACAGGAAATACAGATGCTGTATCCTCGACTCTGTATCACCTCATCTTAGACATGACCATCAGTGCTCAGAAACAGCGAGCCACTTTATATTGCGGAGTTTAGAAGAGTGCTGCGGAGTTTGGGAGATGATTTGGCAGGCCAACATAAATCTTACGGCTCTAGTGGTATATTCTTTGTTCAACTGTTTTCATCTATCCTTTGAAACAATGCTATTACCAATACCTCAGTGACTATTTCTTCCAGGTCCTTCTACACGAGTAGGCTACCAAAGTTTCAGCGCCACAGCTCAGAAGCAGCCACTAAAGCCTCACCGCCCCACCTCGAACCTCAAAGTTCCTAGGCCCAGCTCTGCCTGGAATCCCCCCACCCTCAGGTCCCCAAGCTCATCATTATCAACTGTACTCCGTACTACGTCTTTGTGAGGCTTGGGTCCACACCTCATAGATCTCGTCCATCTCACTCTCAGCCTCGCCATCCCATCTGAACCTCTTTCTTTCAACATAATTCTCGTCTTTTTTCACTTCCTCCTCCTTTTTCATCCGCACTTTGACTCGTAATCGCTATAATGGACCCCAACGAGCAACCCTCATGGGCTGGAGGCGATGCCCCAGACAAGGAGAAGATGGAACAGGCAAGTTGCGCCAACAGTGCTCATGATGGGGACTTTATGCTAAGCTAGGACCTCAGATCCGCGCGAGACGTCTCGCCAAGCTAGGGACATCAACGCCTGTGTCTGCCAAGTCAGATGAGAACAAGGCTCCCGATTCCGAATCGTCGAACCCCTCGCGCACGTCAACGCCGAAGCCGCACCCGCACCCGCAGCCCGCATCCGCTGAATCACGGCCCAAGATCAACGTCACTTCCGCCGCTCCGCCGGCATCTTCCAGCCCGAACCCCTTCGACAAGCTAGGGGTGAAGGCGGAGCCGTCGAGTTCAACAGGTACTTCCTCTGTGAATCGTAAAAGACTGGCATCTGAGATTGACGACGTCGTTCCAGCGGATCGACCCTCCCCCAAGCCATCCACCACTCAACCCGAGTCCGACGAATCCTATGCCGACCGAACATTGTCACAGATCTTCCGCATCACTGTGGACCCGCATAACATGGTCAACAGCAGTGGCCAACGGCTGACATTCCTCCCGAACCTAAACGAAGAACTGAACGAGTCCGGGGAGCCTTTGAAGCTGTCCGTGAACACGCTAGATCAAGCGCTTATGGAGGCGGCCAGCAGCTATCCCCATGATAAGCCTCTCATGAACTACTTCTTGCCATGCTGGAAGCGTGCTGTGAAAGCCTCGCTCCAGTTCAAGGGAACAGAGGGTCCAAAGTTCGAGGTGCATGAAGAGGCCAAGCGTTTGTGTATGAGCGGCTGCTTGTTTGCCCTGACCATGCCGGATCTCTATGGGTAAGCAATTTCACCGCGTCGAAGATATAATCCTGACGCCTCATGTAGCCGATCACCGAACCCTAAGCATGATACACTCATGCCATACCTCTTGAAGGGCGTGCAGGACGAGAACGGCCTTTGCTTCAACTTCATACAGGAAGCTATCAAGCGATTCGATGACGACGAGGCTTTCCCTGCTTTGTTCAACGATGCCATGGTTCAAATCAGCAGCAAGCTGGGTACAATCTCTATGGACCAGGATTACAAGCCGTATATCCAGGCCATGTTGACGTACACCAGATTCCCTCCTCTAATCGTGAACCTCGCCAAACACCCAACCTTCACCATGGCTCAGTCAGCTGCTGGAATCGAAAAGCACACCCTCTTGGGTCCGTTCTTCCGCATCTCACCACTTCAGAATGAAGTCATCAAGAGCTATTTCCCTGGGGCTCGTGGTCTTGACAAGGGTAGAATCGCAAACTCACAAGACGCTTTGCGAATGGTGCTGAGGACACACCAAGATGATCTTTTCGCGATCACAAACGCCTTTATCCGCGCCGGCCAGGAGACCAGATCTCGAACCCTGGACTGGTTCGCCTACATCATGAACTCAAATCACAAGAGGAGGGCACTACAAGTTGACCCTAGAGAGGTTGCTTCCAACGGATTTATGATTAACGTGACCACGATTCTAGACCGATTTTGCGAACCCTTCATGGATATGGATTTCAGCAAAGTAAACAAGATTGATGACAACTATTTCCGAAAGCAACCACGGATAAATATCAGCGATGAGACAAAGCTGAACGCAGACCAGTCATACGCGGATTCTTTCTATGCGAACAAGATCCCTGGTGAAACCAACTTCATCTCGGAGGCTTTCTTCTTGACCCTAGCAGCGCATCACTATGGAAGTGAAGCCTGCAACTCCCAACTGAAGAATTTGGACAGGGATATAAAGTATCTGGAGAAGAGAGTCAAGATTATGGAGGCAGATCGTATCAAGTTCGTGAACAATCCTGTCCAACTTCAACAATATGACAAGGCTGTTCAGAGGCACGTCGATGCTCTCGAGAAGAGCATTGCTGTCAAGCTTTCCATCGAAGGTGTCCTGCTTGATGAACGGATGCAGAGCACTTCATTGCGTTTCATGCGCATTGTGGCTGTGTGGTTGCTTCGTTTGGTGACTCGATCAGAGTACAAGCCTGGCCAAGAGTCGAAGGAGATACAGTATGTGTCCTGGCGCACAATATGGATGATGATACTGACAACTGTAGACTCCCCCTTCCTGCGGAGAAGTCAGATGTATTCTCATGTCTTCCAGAGTATACGCTACAGAATATCGTGGACAATTTTAAGTTCATATTTAGGTTCGTCCACCATGCTGACATTCGACAGAGGCCTCAACTAACAACTTAACAGGTGGCTACCTAAGATTCTCCCCAGCGCTGTTGGCGATGAAATGATTGCGCTTTGCGTAACATTTCTCCGCTCAACTGAGTACATCAAGAACCCGTACCTCAAGTCCTCATTGGTCTCACTACTCTTCTCGGCGACTTGGCCATTGATGCATCTCAAGCGAGGTGTTCTGGGCGATCAGCTTGTTGGCAGCAAGTTTGCCAATGATCATCTTCTCAAGGGCTTGATGAAATTTTACATCGAGTGCGAGTCAACGGGCGCGGATTCTGCTTTCTATGACAAGTTCAACATTCGATACGAGATCTTCCAAGTGATCAAATGTGTTTGGGTCAACGACCACTACAAGCGACAATTGACACGGGAGAGTCGGTCAGTAACCCCCAAAGTCATTTTTTGAGATGTTACTAACACCACTACAGAGTCAACAAGCAGTTCTTTGTTCAATTTGTCAACATGTTGTTGAACGATGCTACTTATGTCTTGGATGAAGCTTTAACCAAGTTCCCCAAGATTCGTGCTATTGAGAAGGAACTTGAAGATCCGTCAATACCACAAGAGGATCGCCAGAAGAAGGAGGAGGAGATGCAACAGCTGGCTAACCAGGCCACGTCTTTCATGCAGTTGGCCAACGAGACGCTTGAGATGATGAAGCTTTTCACAGAGGCTATGAGTGAAGCCTTCACTATGCCCGAAATTGTGTCTCGTCTGGCAAGCATGCTCAACTACAACCTGGAGACGTTAGCGGGAAAGAAGGCGGCTGCCGAGCTCAGTGTCTCTAACAGAGACAAGTACCACTTCCGCCCTATCCAGATCATTTCAGACATTGTCGACATCTATCTCAACCTCGGCAACTCACCAGTCTTCATTGACGCCGTTGCTGCAGATGGTCGATCTTACAAGCCTGAAGTGCTGGAGCGCGTTTCACGCATTCTCATCTCCAAGCACCAGAAGGATCCTGCCGATGTTGCTCGCTGGGACAAGCTCAGGGTGAAGTTTGTCGACGCCAAGACACTCCTCGACCAAGCGGAACTCGACCTGGGTGACATCCCTGCCGAGTTTGAGGACCCCATCATGGGTGATCTCATGAAGGATCCTGTCTTGCTACCCAGTAAGCATATTGTTGACCGATCAACCATTGTCCAGCATCTCCTAAGCGATCCTAAGGATCCTTTCACAAGACAAGCCATGACTATCGATGATGCAATTCCACAAACGGAACTAAAGGAGAGGATTGAGCAGTGGCGAGAGGAGCGGGTGCAAGCTGCCAAGGACAAGTTGAAGAGCGATGTCATGGATACCACAGAGGGTTAAGATCATGCAAGAGAATGGTTTTGAAAAAGGGGAATTATGTGATTAGACGTGTTCTGTTGTCTGTCGAAGATCGGGGATGGTGCATGTGTACTTCACTTCGCTCATGGCGTGAGCACGGAGAAATGGTCTGCTTAGAAGGGACAGTTTACATGAGATGACAGATCAGGTATGATGACAAACAGCGGTTCAGGAACTGCAGCGCATTTTTACATGATAAATATCTTGTTCGTCGGAAATATAGCGAGTTGCATTTCCAGTTAACCGTCCTATCTACATACACATCGGGGTATTTCTACCGTATCCCTTCCGCTATCCCCAACGCCTTCTTGACTTTTGAATCACAGCTCACGCCTTCAAATCCTTGTACTCTTCCAACACTTGCTCCAGCTCTTTGAGAATCTCCTGCTTGCGCTCATCAGAGCACCAGCTTTCCTCAACGGCACCGCGGACGATCCATGCCCAGTCCTTAACGGAGAGGCTAAAGGTATCCTGGACGCGGCAGTAGACTTCCTGGACGTAGGCGCCAAAGTAAGCAGGATCGTCACTGTTGACACTGAAGAGGACGCCAGCATCGAGGAACTTGCGCACAGGGGCGTCGGCGAGTTCGGGCAGGTTGCAGAGAGCTACGTTTGACCAGGGGCAGAAAGTCAAGAGGGTGCGGTTGGCAGCCAGTCTTTTGAGGAGTTCGGGATCCTGAGCGGCTGCGAGACCGTGGTCGATGCGCGAAACCTTCAGATGCTCAAGTGAGGCAGTGATGAAAGAAGGAGGTGCTTCCTCGCCGGCGTGAGTGGTGAGATGAGTACCAGTCTTTGCAACACGGGCATAGACCTCGGTGAAGAGCTCAGGAGGGAACGCCTTCTCGCTCGAGACCATGCCAAAGCCTGTCAGGGTGCCATCGTTGAAGTGGCCGCGGTCCAGAAGAGTATCGACAAGAGCATGAGACTCGGGAACAGGCAGATGGCGAAGAATACAGACAATCAGCTCGACAGTAATACCCAACTCCTTCTGAGCACGACGCTTGGCGGCTGTAAGTCCCGCGACGACGGTGTCGTAGCTGACACCTCGAGCGGTGTGCGCCTGAGGATCGAAGAAGATCTCAGCATGTCGAACCTTTTCGCTCGCAGCGCGCTGGAAATACTGGTACGCAAGAGTCTCAAAGTCGTTTTCGGTGATAAGCACGCTCATCCCGAGGTAGTAGTAGTGCAGGAAGTCATCGAGACATGTGAATCTTCCATAGCGCTCTCGCAACTTATCAGCCGACTCATAGACAGGATCTTCTGGCAATTTGATCCCGTTCTTCTCAGCGAGGGAGAAGAGAAGCTCAGGCTCAAGAGTTCCCTCAATATGAAGATGCTGCTCGACCTTTGGCAAAGCCTTGAGGAAGCTGTGGAACTGAGAATTGCACATATTGATCTTTGCCGATCAAGTTTATTTCGTCTTGGTGAGTTCTTGGGATTATCACTCGAGTCTTTCTTCTTTTTGTTCACCTTCACCAAAGAGACAGAGGCAATCAGACTGTGGAGAATTCGAATTATTCGCACCGATTGATCAAGTTTTGACAATGGAACTCGATAGGCCCAGGCCCAGATTGATTAGCATCTCGTCCAATAAAAGCACGTAGAGTTGCGGGAGCTCCCGGCCCCGTCAAAGTCATTCATTGCTTGTGGTTTCATTCATTGTGATCTCGGGAAGTATATCCAGCATAGGTAGATATATTAATTGCATGTGCGTATTCTGTGTCCGTAGACAAAGTAGTATTCCGTCGCTCAAATGGTCGTTATAGTATCTTGGTTGATCTCGACGTGTTGAGACAGGTATCTTGCTTGGCAAGCTTGGTAAGCGACTTGTCATAGTGGCATAGGTCGACATGGGATCCGTGGACTGAAATGAGTGCCGGAATCTCTTGCCATACTCTTAATTGAAATTCCTTTCAAAGTCCACTGATCATCGCATCAAGTGCTGTCCTCGGGTACTAGTCCCGGCCTAGTGGTCAATTAGCATCCTACGTCTTGTGCCTAGTCGTCTGTTGGGTTGGGCCATGGTGATTCACTTTTTTCTGCAACTCCACGGCATGAGACTGCACAAGTCTCTCCACCTTAAGAGGCTTCTTCTCATTTCCTCCTCAGATGCCAGCCTCTTGAGTGTCTTGAGTCTTGACCGTCACTTGACTATCAACAGCGGCTTATCGTGCCACCCCTGAACCATCCATTTCCAGGAATAGGGACGCACTCCCGTTCCGACACCCGCGCCAAAAGCAAAGGAACCCTGTCCAGTAGAGCACAGTACACTACAACCTCAGGAACAGACAGGCTGGGATATCGATGACTTGCGGGTCCCAAATCCACATCTCAGCACTCTCAAACGCCAAGCAAAGTTTGAGAGACATTTCTCTCATATTGATTACTTCAAGTTTTTCCTGCCTCGCTCTGGGTTCCGTGTTAGGTATCGCCAAAATCTGCGCGGGCTTCTGTACCAGCTTAGTATTAGCGATGATGATGTAGTATTCTTCCGTCTCGATGCCAAGGCGTTTTGTGTCCTCCCGAGCATGGGCTCAAAGAATGTGGGTGTCAGGAGAATCGATTGACAGCAACTTACTGGCTAGAATTGCCGGCTTATCGTTCCCTACTGTAGGAGCCGTATGCGTGCACGCCGAGAAGGGAGGATGGTCCTCTGATCTTGACTCGCCTCAGCTTTCAGCTAGGTTGCTACCCTCGTAAGGACATGTAGCATCTTATCCGTCAATCACTGTAACGGTGCGAATCGGAACAGTTCCCATGATCACAATCGGATGTGCATAAGGATTCACGACATCTGTAGGGTGACATGCGCTATCTACAGTAGCTTCTCTCTCTTCCCAACAGGCAATATGGCATTATGGATAATGGAACACGCTTCACGTTGGATTTTCGGATTCTCGGAAATATCAATTCCTAACAACAGAGGTGGAAAAGACCGGTTCCCCGACTTCGTAGGGACACTACTACATGGCTCAGTTTCAGACATTGCGGGGGGTTGGTTGGATCTGTGCCGCCATGATGAGATGTAGGGACCCAAACGCGTGCCATTGATGAGTTTCGTCCGACAGGCAGGTCCGGAATGTCATCCAACTCGGCCTTTGCTGTCGAGAATGGACGGCCCAGTCGTGTTTCTGATCTGAAAAGGATATAAGTCTCCGTGTGATTTCCCTCCAATAGAATCCACACAATCTCGAACGCCTCTTGGATACATTATCTGTCAGAGAGTCGTGTATTTAATATTACTAAGAGTTAGAATTGATAACTCTTGCTCGTTGAAAGCGATATGACGAGAAATCGACCAGAGCTGTCTCATACCATATACCTGCTTGAGGACTAGTCGCAATGTCGGTGGCGCCATTCCGTTCGGTAGCTTATATAACTGGCAGATGGCATCGGAACACAGGTGTCCCGTTAACTAGTTATACTAGTGTGCATTATTATCGTGCCTGCCTGACAGACGCTTCGTCGATTGAGAACACAGACCAACAGAGTTGAGGGTCCAGTCGCAAGTCCCAAGCCGACTTCAACTCGGTCCAGTAGACAAAGACAGGCGTTTCGGGCCGTATACAACGCTATAGATCTGCCTGTCTGGGACGTTCATTTGTCCATGGCATAACTCAACCGATGGAGCTGGCAGGCTGGTCCTAGAAACTAGGCCATGTGGAACAGGGTACGTAAGCTCCAGGAGTCATGAGGGACGAGGATGTTGAATTGAGAATGAGCCTGCTTGGTCTGTTCGCCGAGCGAGTGGAGAGAAGGGGCAGAACATCCCAGTCAAGGACGGCTAGAATGTCTCAAGAACCGATTAGCAACCAAACATCGGGCGGAGGAGCCACATGCTAATTGGACCAAGCTTTGCCGGCATTTTTACCAGGTAAATGGATCAGATAGCTAGTCGAGTCGCTAGAGGGGATATTGTACGGAGATTTGTTCAGAATAAGGTGAAGAATGCGGACTGCCATCTTCTTCAACGATTCATGTCAAATACTCAAAGTCTTGTGCTAGTCTCAGCTTGTGGCGGCTCTATGATTTAGCGGCGCTTGAAATTGCGACTGTTGTGCCACAAAGCTGCCTGCATACTTATCAGTGAGGAAGTATCCAATGGAGCTGAGGGAGAAAAGGCTTGACCTTGATGCTTATCCAACTGTCATAATCTTTCTCCGCGATCCATACGGTAAAACCACGTGGATTGACGTGGTTCTGAACACCAAATTCGCGTATCCAACCAGGCGATTACCGTATGCCTGGTCCGAAAACCAGGTTGCTGGAGAATATGAAGCCCATCCAAACCCATGGCAGTATATAGTGAGATGTGGGTCTCGATCAGCCCCAACGAAACCAATTGAAGAGTGAGGTGCAACAGATCCGTCTTATATCATTGGTCATTCTGGTCAACCTGACATGTAAACGTTTATGTGGCTTGAGCGGATCGTCTTGAATAGGAAGGATGAACCGCTGAAGAGTGACAGAAAGTATCTCAAGAGTACATATCTAATTGCGATATGTTGATCAATCATGCGCACACCGGCTGCCTTTCGATGTCTTTGAGTCAGTCGAAATGTCAAAGACTATAACGGCTGTCAGGAAGAAGAATGATCAACAAGTGCGGATGTATGCAGCCGGTGGCGGTGATTCGAGCTGCCACATTCCATCGCTCACGAATTTAGTCAGTTGCTCACAAACCCCTGGAGTCAATTCGTAGTTGAGTTTCATTGCACGGTTCTTGAAGGCTCGTTCCGTCATCCAAGAGGATGGAAGGACGCACCGATGGGCCAATCTTCAATTGCTGACTGTCAAATTTGAGGAAATCTGAGGCACTCGGGGTCTTTCGATTGTTGAAAATCGTGCCGAGTCTGTGTGATACTCGAACCGAGTTGGATGCTGTCCTATCCGTGTCAGGGACTGACTTTGATACTCAGAAGCGCGACTCATTCCCGGATGACAAGGCCCATAAACGAAGGACGGGCCGATGAAACAAGGCTTGACCATTAAAACCGTGCCAGCGGGCATGTTTGATCGCCAGATCCGTCTCTTCTCAGGTGGCTGTTGAAAATGCAAGGTTCTTGGCCGGGTGAAGGACCTTAGACCGAAGGGAATAGGCGAGTCGTTTGAAGAAATGGTATTGAAGTCCGTCGGAGAATACGAGGAAAGATAGGAAATGGGGAAGCTAGACCTGGTAGTGGAATTGATGAATCAACATATGGAGCAGGGGAGGTTTTCTTCGTCGACATGGAAATTTGAGCATGGGAATAGGGTAAGTTATACAGACAGGTAAATGTTCGTGATAAGGCCCTTCCTGCCCATGAGGTTAAATTAGCTGGTTTGCTCACATGGAGATGTACCACTCCAGAGGCAGGAGTTAATCTTTAACTTTATCTACTATAGGCAGGTACTAAATTCCCGACCGATCGAAGAAGGAACCATCTCAGAGACAGTGGGTTGAGCGAGAATCGTTCTTTCCCTGAATTAACCAAACCCAAGCCCAAGGAAAGTCGCTAACTACTTCGCATCGGATACTGTATGAACAGAGAAACACGGCAGGTGCTGCACGGTGAGACCCCTGTAGCAAGGCAACCTTAACTTTACCTTCCCTGTCTACAGCGTAAACCTGAGGCTCGCCTAAGTTGTATCGCGGCATGCATTCCCCCCGCCAACAACGTTATTTTCATATTCTTCTCAACTCCTATTTGCGAATTCAAAAAAGATACTTCCGCTTCCGCTTCAGCTTCAGCTGCATCTACAGCCTGCATCGCTCGCTCGCTCTCTCGCGCGCATGCGAGTGCCCGAATACCGTATCAATAACACGGTACCATAGCTCACACTAAAACCGTCTCCGAGATCGTGGTCCCTGCTGCAAGACGATAGTATGTATGTACATATGGCACCCCTTCTACGGTAGTCAGCATCCGAAACCACAACTCGAATCTCAGCCCACACGGCCCCCGCCCCCTCGATCTTGACAAGGGCATACGCCAAAGGTTAGCAGCGAATGAGGAGCTCGCCTTCATCACCCCAATTCGTGATCCGATGCTCTGCCAAGTATTCGTAGCGCAGCGTTTGCTGTTATGCCAAACTACGTACGGATACACAAAGACCTTGGGGGCCGTGACCAAACACGACTCGATACATACAAGGCACCGAGCAGAGTATACCGGTTCGGCCCCGCTGCCTCCGCTGGCGGACCATCTGTTTCCACTTCAATCGGCCGTTGGCAGACGCCGCAACGGATTGCTTTTAGTCTGAGGCGCGTGCCAACTCCCCAAAGCGAAGCGCCCCTGCCGCCACTAAATATGAATCAGTTGTCTGTGGTCCGTGTCCATGTCGCTGGTTCTCTGAATTTTAGGGATTGACTTGCATACGGATCAGACTTGGCTGGACAACTAACTCATCTCGTCCCAACTCTATCCTGGCATCGAAGCACTGCCTCTGCCCTTCTGGAATTTTAGAATACGTATGGATGTACCAACATACGAGGCGGGTCCGCATCTCTCCCACTTCACTTGGTCATGGACGTGGGCTTGATAGGATGTCTAAAGAAAGCAAGCCACTCAAATCTCCAACGCCGGTTGCTCGCCGACCTGTGCTTTCTTACAGTATGCCCCTGCCTTCTGTTACATACAAGGCGGGTCATGGCCTGGGCAGCACTGTATGTATTGATGATTGTACAGTCCCATGCGGAGTGCGAAATCTTTGAACTCTTCATGGCCCTGGACGTTGTCATATATGCATTCCCTACCGAGTGTCTTGGTGGTTGATATGCTTGTATGGTACAGTTTATTTTAACCTTCATTCCTCACGCTGACCAGATATCGAGATCCTGCCCTTCCATATAGGGCCCGGGCGAGCCACCCGTCCAACCCTTCCCTTCCCGGCGGTTCACTCGGCTCTAGCCCGAATCCCCACTGCGACCCTGACTGGGGATTCGTCATCCGCCTCCCACCCACGGCGGCGGATATAACCGTCCCATTGGCGAACACCTGGACAAGGTGGCACCTTCGGAAACCATCATGACCGAACCCATGCCCTCCGGCAGGCTGTGTGCCCAACGGCAGCTTGCAGCCCTCTAAGTCGACCAGCAAACGATTCCAGTCCACCAGCTCGGCGCAAGGCCTCGAATGGGCCAAGGGCCATTGTAATCGACATGCTCGGACTGCACACAAACGCGAGAGCAACTATTCTAGTTCCCGTCTACATCACCATTCTATCCCTGGCCTCAAACTGTCTATCGGCTGCTGACGCCACATATCTGGCATGACAACCATGAATCAGGAGTTAGTGAGCCTTGCAGTCCAGTACTGGTTGAGCTCCATAGCTCCACTAGTCAAGCAGTCAGATAGTAGCCAGATACTGCTGAACCATGCCAGGCCGCACAGACGTGTGTTTCAGTTCTGAGACTACACCCTGATGTGTGCAATCGCCTGCAAACATGTCACTATCACGTTAGTAATTCGGTTTGATCGATATATACGAACTACGGTTCTGTTGCATATTATCGCAAGGTGTTATGTCCGGGGAGTCTGGGAATAGATCTGGTTTATTATAGTGGCATTTCGTACATTAAAATCAAGTCAACATTTCTGAGACTGGAGGTTGAGATTCGGCGAATTTTCTGGGCCTCATCTGCAAATGCCTGACTGACCTTACTACAACAAGGCACGCCGATCTAGGCGCGGGGGTAGCACATGGCATCGCGGATAACACAAGGCAACGATGACCGAATATCGACCGGCTTGTTTGTGCATAACATCTCCGGAAGTACCAAGCTTTTCTCAGCAGACCAGCGCCGAGAAAAGCTTGGTCCAGACGGGCATATCGGTCAGCACAGCGCCGGGAAATGGCTCACTCAGTCGTTGGTCACTGAACTTATAGTGCGCTTACTGAACCAACGAAGTTTTGAGGGCATATACTCTATAGTCATCCTCGTGCCATGCATAGCGGAGAGCAATTGGCGCACAGGGTCTTCTTGTTGATTATCAAGTCCAAGATCTCACTACGGACCCGAGTTCTGACATCCGAGGGTGGCATTGGCTTGGAACAAGCACTTGTCTTGTTGGATCGATGGATATACTGCTAGGATCCGGGATTATGACTAGCAACATATTCCAGGATGCCCGTCTCCGCTCGAAACACATTAGCGGCCATGGCTGATCTCTCAACAGCCCTGCTCAGCCAACTCGTCAAGGGTCTGGCCACCCCTCCCCCCAATTTACCATCGCCTGGCCCAGATAATATTTCCGAATCTGCGTTAACGCGCGGAGAGCCCCGGATCACGGACCAGCGCCACTAACACGGTGCTGCTCCTGCTGCTATTGTGCCCGCCCAGGTAGCTAGTGACGAGCAGCGATATACCTGCCTGCAGGCGCCTCTTCTTCCATACGGTACATTTCCTCTTTCTCTCAGCCTAGTCGCCGTGAGCCAAACCTAACGACGTCAGCTCCGGCCTCGTGGCCTCGCCTTTTCTTTTCTTCTTCGCAGGCCCTTCCAGAACAACAGATTGTCCCGGGTCTCTAAGGCTGCGACTTCAACACACAGCCGACGCTCTTCTTGAAGTCACTCGTTCTAACTCGGCCAGTACTCCGAGCCGCAGATACTCTCGCCTACCGCTGGAACTTTGGACCCCAAATAGACATTCTAAGTCTAGAAGGAGTGCTGTCAGGTACAACGGTAACGGCCTAGAGCTTTGCTTAGCCGTTCCTGGTCCAAGCATTGTAGTTTGGGAAATCCGCAATCTATTCCTAGTGTTAAACAAGGTGATGAGCCGAATAACTACTTCGGAGCAAAAAGGTCTCGGGTTACACAGCTTCGCAACACTCAAGATATCCATTTCGCAGAGACGAATTCACACTGTTGATTGCGGACTAGGACACTGGCGGCAAAGATTGAAGGCTCCGTTGCAGGGTTAATTGACAAACAAACGGCATATCCTAGCTTCTTCTTTCCGGGCAAAGCGAGAAACGGGAGTTTGCCCACTTTGTACTTGACGACCTGCAGCTTTCGTTCAACAGAGTTACCTTTATGCTCGTTGACCGACGCCCCCCTAACGTTCATCCCGTTGGGGGACCTTTTGAGGCTTCCTCGACAAATCCTAGTAGAGGCTGGGCACCGAGAGGGCACCCAGCTATGTCAACACCACAGAACGTTTATGCTCGCTCGCCCAATCTCTCAAACAGATCCTACGACTCGTCTTCAGTCTCATCTGCAACTTCCCCCAAATCTTTGTCCCAGTTTGCGCCAGGGGCCATGAGTACCAACCCACGCTTGAATGTTCCGGCAACGCCCCAACCTATTGGCATCCCCCCTTTACCTCCAGTCAGTCAGGGCTTTCAATCGTACGGCCCAATGACCACATCATCTTCTCTTGGTCACGATTCACTCGCTTCGAATGAATCTGTAGCCAGTACTCCGGGACCATCATCCGCCCACTTAACAGGACCAGGTGTTCAGGGACAGAAGAGAGCATACCGACAGCGAAGGAAGGACCCCAGTTGTGATGCTTGTCGAGAAAGAAAGGTGAAATGTGACGCAACCGAGACGACAAGTTGCTCGGAGTGCTCGAGTCGAAATGTCAAATGTCAATTCACCAAGGAGACGAACCGGCGTATGTCGTCTATCAAACAGGTGCAGGACTTGGAGAAGCAAATGGAACGAGTGAAAAGGGAGAACAGTGGATTGCGCCGCATGCTTCAGGATCGAGAAGGGCCCATGGACCTCGATGCTGAAGGAGGTGATGAGAACAGCTCTAGCTTACCAGCCATTGGATCCGAACCGAAGCGACGAAAGAGACCGGCACCAGTTCCAGAGCTAGCGAGAGCGAGGGCCAATGTACGCGATTTCTCGAGAGGTATCTGGAAACTCCCGGCCCAGTATCGTGAACGAGCCCCTATATTCTTCGACCCCCCGAGACCAGAGCTACCTGCTAGGCACGTGGTAGACCAACTGCTGCACGCCTATTGCAACTCGTCCCACTCCATGTTTCCGATCATACACATGCCATCGTTCCGATCTACTATCAACGACCTCTACAACAGCAATGCGTCCAACAGAATGTCCCCAGCTTGGCTTTCTATGTTCTTCGCGGTCCTGGCAACTGGCAGTCTCTTCAGTCCAACGTCAAGCTCCCAGCCAAACTCCTTTTACGAACCTGCCGAATATCTTGAGATGGCCAACAAGATGATTGACCCATGGGCTAACGACTTTACTCTGGAACATGCCCGGGCACTAACATTAGTAACTCTCTGCCTGAACGAGATGAACCTAAAGTCAGCGGCCTGGGGGTGGCTGGGTAGGGCTGTCCGTGTTTCCCAAGATCTCGGCATGCACGTTGAATCGGGGCCATGGCCAGTGATTGAAGGAGAGATGCGACGCAGGACCTGGTGGATGATATACATACTGGACAGGACCTTGGCTACTGAGCTGAGCCGACCCGTTATGATCGACGACGACGACTGCGACGTGTCATTGCCAGCCGGGGTTGACGATCAATTTATCCACGAAGGAGGCATGTTGGTACCTACGGGAGCGGAACCTTTGACTCACTCTCTGCTCGCCGTTATCCATGTTGTACGGTCGTATTCGTCGCTTCTTACAGCACTGACACCCCAGTCGATGTCATCAGTTCATCTTTCAACCCTTGACACCCATCTGAAGAAATGCCTGAACACCTTTCCGCCAGCATGCGAACCTTCGAGCAGCGTGCCCCTTGCACCTGGCTTTCTTGCTCCGTTGGCATACCTATTCCACGCTCGTCTTCTCCTTCATCGGCATCATCTCGATCCTGGGTACCCCCTCGAGGCTCGGATGGCTTCTCTTGAAAGCTGTACTCACATTGCTCTCGAAACCGTATCTCTACTCCATCGATTAAACGGAAGCCTCTTGGCCGACAGTGCAACTACCTTGTTGACCACGCACATATTTCGCTGTGCCCTATTTCTTCTCCTTACAGGCTACATAGACCCTGCAGTGACGGCTGTGAGAGCACTGGCTTCCATCGATCGACAAAGGGATATCACAATCGCATGCGGTCGTTACCTATCGTTCTTTGTATCGGCCTTGGCAGCCAAGAGAGTTGAATGTACAAACTATCTAACAAGGAGTGCCCCGCCGCACTTTGGTTCTTCAAGGCCATCGATAGACCAAGCAGCTCTTCTACAAATGCTGTCACGCGACGAGGATTTGATTGTATACGTTTCCGCCGATCTTCAGGCATCAACTGATGCCTCGTGGCTTTGGGCAGGCCTAGAGCGAGAAGTCCATTTACACCAGTCCCCGTCGCCGTTTCAGCATCCCACATCGGCCACCAGAAACGAGTTATTCAGCCCTGAGGCTCGTACGGGATTGGACGAAGTCGACAACAAAGAATGGGGTGGATGGGCAAGGCTCGAGACGGCCATTCGTGGACTGGATGGTGTTCCAGCCACGACTCCGACCCCCTCGAGTGCAACTTGGACGCTACCTCCGCCCATCAAGAGCGAGACGCCTGGCCCAGCGGTGGAACTCCCAAGGCTAGGCGATGTATCGCGTTTTGGGTCCGAGATGCCTAAGTTGGGCGAGGGAAGTACAACGGTGAGCCCTGTGGCAGGGGGCAGCAGGACACCGAGTGGAAGCGCAACCGCCCCAACTACCAGCAAAGAGCGGTTGAGTATCGCCAATATTATATAAAGAATTTGGCGGGGAATTATGAAAGCGATTTTTAATGTTTATTCTATGAGCCTTGTCTTCCTTGTCTAGTGCTGGAAGCTGGCTCACCTGCAAAAGTTGAAGGAACAAGGCGCATATAAATAGCCTGGTTTTGGTGCATTCTGTTTTGAAATGGCGTCCTGATATTTAATTGCGTATAGCTGCTTCCAGGCAGTGCAGTATAGTACAGTACTGCCTGGGAGGAATCTGTACGAAGATACCACGCGCTGCATGAGATGAGTATAGGATTTTGCATAGCACAGAGGCGCACCCGGCGTTGTTGGGACATGACCCATAGAGCTGTATACTTTCTGCAACGGTTATAATGGATACACGAATTTACCGTTTGTGTAGTAGCACAAGATGTGCGAGACAAGTTTCAGCTTGAATATCCCATCAAAACCGTTTCATTTATATTCCGGTACCAATTTGAAGAGAAAAGTGCGTGAACATCGTTGTGAATCAAGAATATGTCGGAACTCAGCTTGGCGCCCCTTTGCTCAAGTCCAACTTGACAACTCTCTCACGCAGCATATCTCGCATATCGCCATTATCATCCATATACTCGGTCAGGTCAAGGGCCTTCATAGCCCATTGCTGACATAGATCCTCATCACCTCTCGCCAAGATATCAATCGCATGATTAAATGTTGTTGCGATGATCCAGTCCAAGTCCTCTGCAGGGAAAGGCTTCTGCATCTGTGATAAATGTTAGCCCTCCCTAAAAATGAACCTCACCAAGAATCTATAGTGATGGGGACCACTTACTTGGCTTCCTTCGCGTGCTATTTGGACTGCTTGTTCCACCACCTGGAAAGCAAGGTTGTCGTCCAGGGGTAGAATAGCTTGGAACATGCATCGCATGTACTTTGCGAGTTGCTGATTGTCAAATTGCTCCAGTGAGAATATCTCATTGATTATAAGCCGCATGGTTCCATATACGACTATTGGAATTAGTTTTCCATGTGCGCTACTAGAAACCAGTCAATACATACCGTTTCCTGAAGCTTCACTCCTTAACAAGCAGTCTCCCATTGCCTTATACATCATCTCATCTTTGCAAATCCGAGCCTTCCTAATGATATGTCTAAGATCGTCCCAACTCTTCAAGCACACGGCACTCTCAAAGTCAAAGACAAAAAGCGTTGACAGCTTGGCCAGGAGGTCGGGATATACCTGAGACTTGGAATCGTTTCGAAAATGAGCGTCAAAAAGGGTGTCGAATTCTGAAATGTGCCGTCTTGTTTCAAGGTACTGCTGCAGCTGTTCATCAACCTTGTCCCCAGTACGAGCCTGGGAGATAAGTGCCGCGGCGACGACAAAGTGACAACGGACGGACATAAGTCGTAGATCAGTATCATCCTCCGAAGGAAGATCGGATGGGTAACAATCCACAAATGCGAGACACGCACGGAAAATGCGGATTAGATACCACAGCCCCCAGACATGACACTTTGTCACACCGATGTTGTATGCGTTCTTTCGAAACCAGTGCAGCTCCGATACTGTGAAGACTCTGCAACCTTGCTCATCCTTTGGTTCCAATTTGGCGTGCTCACCAGCTGTGCGTGTTAGAACGCAATCAAACTTTTGAGAGAGAGCTTACCCCTTTCGAAAATTCGGCAAGTTTCTTCTGCAAGTTCAGGACTTCGGTCTCCTTCACTACCCTCTTGCGACTCAAGCGAGTGTATAAGCCTGATCGTACACCTTAGAATCGATGGCAGATTGATAGTCAAAGAGCCTTCAGCATCAAAGGTTTCGGCCACCGCCTTCAAAGCTTCCAAGGTCATCAGCTTATCGCCGACGTGCTGTGCATCTCTTATACATGCGTATAGTATATCTCGACACTGAGATTTCTCGGCAAATTTGCCCAGGAATTCGACACATTGACGACCCAAGTCATGGTCCCAGTCCAGAAGAGAAACCCTGAACATGAGGTATCTGGTGAGCGGCTCATCCTGGATGCTTCTAGGCATTGAGTGAAATGCAGAAAGTGCAGCTTCTGAATCACTACAAGAAGTAGCGCACAGCACCAGCCTCCTGCTGAACTTGCCCTGACATGCCTCGCCACTATTCGCGAAGATAGAGTGGAGCGCAGCCTGGCACCAAAGCTGGGATTCTTTGTACTGCTTTTTGGAATAACTAGTATCGAGTTTCTTCCAAATGAGCTTCTCTTGTCAGTTACGTGCATGAAAGAGTCTTGAAGTAGTTAGACTGACAGAAAGTGCAGCAGTTGAGGCCTCAACATCACACTGATCAGCTTCTTGAACGAGTTGATCCAGGGTATGGATTAAATCTGCTACGCTCACAGACGCATCTGCTTCCATCGTGCCAATCCAAACTCGCCGGACAATGGCTTTGCCTATCCAATCCATGTTACGGGAAGGCATAAGTTTCCTGAGTAATAACTCATCCATGAGACCTATCGCCAAACGTGGACCTCTCATTCGCAGTTCGCTGATACCATGTAGAAGAAAGTCGAGCCCAGCGTCCGACAGATCTAGCGACCGTATCATACGACGCAGTATACTCGCGCATGCATCGGCGTTGAAGAATTCGCTTGGAGATCGTTGAAGAATCTCGAGTCTCCAATGTAGAACCACTGGCTTGTCCCCGATCTCTGATTCAACATGCGACACTAGATCCTCAGCTTCTTGTAGCCCATCTTGCGACCCTGTGGCGAGCAATGCCTGTATGAGTTCGTGGTGGATGGATATTCGAAGTTCCAGCCCTTCTGTTGAAAGTCTTTCCAGCGCTTGGTCATTTATGAGGCCAAGTGCTCGCCGGAGCCACTTCAAAGCCATTTCATTATCGCCCCTCGACAAGAGGTCGCCCCCAATTTCGTGAAACGTGTCAGCCAAATGTTCAGCAGAAGATGGATCGAGATTGTGTAAGAGGTCACCTGCTTTGGCGTACATGTGCTCCGCAACGTCGAGACGGCCCTGTTTCCACGACTTGACCGGTCAGCAAGTCGTCAGAGATGCTATTTCTCGACTCACTAAAGCACATCGCATGGTCAAATACTCAGCCTCGATCTTTTGCACCTGCACCCTATCTTCAGTGGTCAAGTTGTCGATCTTCTTTAGTCGGTCAATGTAATCCGCAGCTTTGGCCATACTCAGAAGTGCTCCGTCCAGGTCCGATGATTCGACACAAACTCGCGCTAACGTGAGTGACAAGCCCATCACGTATATAATTTCTTCCAAATTATCCCTTCTTTTACCACGTCGATGCTCCCGTGCGAGAGCATGGGCAAGGAAGGCCAGAACCCGAGTACGAACCAGCAGTTGAGTCCTGGAAGCGGACTTCAGGAGGTTGTCCCTCTTTCTCCTTTCTTTGATACATTCGTTCCATAGCTTCCTCCCGATGTCCTTTAGATTCCTGGAGACTTCTAACGGAGGAGCAATGCGGTTCTCCGCAAGAACATTGGCTGTGGTTATGTGATGGTTCAGGTCGGAAAGGAGAACATCGGTCGAGCTCGAGTCACATGAGGTGGGCAACTTGGAAAAGAGATCTGTGGCGAATTCTGTCCCGATACTGCGAGTCAGTAAGATCTGTCACATCCATTCGCTGTTCAATCCTTGCCTATGATTTCCTCGAGCTTTTTGGTGTGGTTAATAGTTGATACTTCAGCCGACGCCATGACAGATGTGAAAAAGGGGAAAGCAGCCGCCTTATATGAGAAGCGGTGTATTTGGAGAATAACGCGATCATCAAGTATACGAACAGAAAGAATAAGGCAAAGAGTACCTTGACCCATAAGATCCTCCTGCATTTACAACCGAGTCATGTGAGCCTGCTGCGGAGCGTTTGTGAGCAGGAGCGATGACAGTGCTCCTTCCAACTGTCCAAAGCCGAAAATCGGATTCCAAAGGTCATAAACCCAAGGACACGGAAGAAAATCATCACCAAGGACTTCTCAAAAGCAAGATAATATTCAAACTGTTGTCTCCTGTCTAACGTAATGCAAATGAATACATACGCTCCGAATCCTTGTATCCAAGCGCCGTTCCCAATTCCGACTATTTTCTTTTTCTTACTAATGTTTGAGGCCTTACAGCACTCATTTGCAAGTGTGGCAACTAATGCTGTGCTTCTTCTCACGAAGCATCATATATTTACAGCATATACATATATCAATACACCCATGGTTATTGTGCTGGTGGGTCATGCGGCAAGAAATTACCAACAATTAGAGCTGGCCTATTCGAATCAGTCAGTATAGGGAGGCAGACGGAGCCCGAGTGACTAATACGTACAGTTTGTGCTCATCTCTTCTGATCATGAACGAGAAACAACATTTCACAACTGGATGCGTTGACCCAGGGGTTGGATTCTTCAGGGAGCAGGCTGTCAAGAGGGTCTCATGTGCCGGATCGAAGGCAATCGTGCCAAACTCTTCCCAGTATCGCACCATTGATTCTTCTGTGAGGATTTCGTGCAACGCGATTTTGCCCTAGAGTAAGCGAACGTTAGCAATCCATTTGCCAACCCCCCTGTGCTTTGGTTGGCACCAAACTATTGTTACGAGGAGGTGTAGGCCAAGCAAGACTTACATCTCTGAGCTGAGCTACTGACACGCCAATCAACTCTGCCATCTCCTTGTTGCCCCTGAAGATTTCACCGGTTCTTCGCCAGCAGCACGCGGGCACTGCCATACTTGCAAACACCCGGTCATAGTCCATGAGCTGTTTCTCAAACCACATCTCAACGTACACAAGTTCTATATCCGTCAAAGCATGTGCCTTTTCTCGAAAAGCGGGCCGGAACCGGGCGATGGTCCTCAGAATCTTTTCTCTTGACGCTGTTGTGATGTGTGAATTGAGATACGCACCCAAGCGAGAATAACCGTTGATGTAATTGAACGGCTTTAGAAGCCCTGCGTCGTACTTGGCCTTGAGCACACGCGCCATCCGCTCCTCTGGCGTGTCGTTGCCTGATGGGTCGGCAGCTTGTAGATAGTATTCGCGAGCCTTGTCGGCGGGCACAACGCTTCCCGGTCGTGGAATGTTCTTACCCTCAACATTCGGAGGGGGTGGCAGCATTGATCCTTCTGTCATGTTTGACATGGTGTTTGAACCACCAGCTCCCATAGAGGTGTTGGCGTTATTTCCAAACCTGGGTAGCATCTCCGACTGGCTCTGGCTCGACCGCTTGAATGCCGGGCTCTGTTGTTCCTCTGGCGGCACACTACCGTCATCGAGTAGACTCGTATGGAGGAAATCGTTGAGAAGATTGAACTCGTGAGTGACTTCTGAGGCAATCATGTAGTTGGGGTGATAGCTGTGCATATCATGAAAATGGTTCTGGGCTGTCATCCACGCATCTTGGAAACCCGCAACTAGTGGCGTGTCAGCGATCTCAGATCAGGAACAGATTTCTGGGCAGCCCCAACCTCAGCCCACCCATCTCCGCTCGTGATTAAAAATTGAAACAAGGGACAGGCCGCTCTCAGGGCAGGACAAAGGGACACAAAACGTACATTGATTCGCGTTACTGTTGCCGTTGTTCAACGCATTGCCCTGCAGGCCCGAGACCTGGCCGGGTTGCACAATGGACAGTGGGCTTCCTTGACCCAGCACTCCCCCAAAAGATTTGGAACCTCGCTGCCTCGTCGTGTCAAACGTTGGGGGAGGTGGGCCCATGGTACTAGAAATCGAGCTACGAGCCATATCGGACTGTGCGTCCGATTCATCAACTACAGAGGGTGCCTGTATGCTCTGGGTGCTCTGAACACTCTTTGCCTTCTTGGAATCGGCATCGCGAGGTTCATCGTGACAGAGATGCCCAATATTCCGTTTAATGCATCTGGTACATGGTCTCTCCTATTCATGGCGTCAGTGACTTGGTTTTGATGGTGTAGAAAGTAAGCCCCTCCCCTGAATAGCCGAACACAACAGCTGCAGCTCAGGTGTCCCAGCATGTTATCAAGACAAGAAGCAGGGGTCGCCTAGGATCGTACTTACAAGATCGCAAGTCATATGCTGGACGCAGGTAGAAAACAGATTGTCAGCTACAGTTCTCTCAAAGCTCACATATGCAAAGTGAAGGGTAAACTAGACGAGATTTGTCTCATAGGCGCCATGTCCACCGCACAATACTTCAGCTAAACAAATGACCTGGCTGCTAAGAACGACTAAAGCTGCTCGAGGTCCAGACAGAACCGATGCGAACGCGCGTCGTTGAACTTGGGGTTAACTTACAGATCGTCGACAATATACGCAAGCTGTAATGAAGCGCCCCAGCGATGTCAGCCCAATGTTTTTCTTGGTTAAGGTAGATAGATGCATGCGCCATGTTGAATCTTGCCCCTGGAATTGGAGTTGATGAGTCGATGGCTTAGCTAGTTGATTGGTCATGATTCAAGATTCTTTCGATCGCAGCTATATCCAGTATCATGACCTTCACTCCCAACCCCAACGCGAACCCCCAGGAGCACATTGCGCAACACCACATCTGGAGCCTGTGCAAGGGAAGATAGTGTCAATACTTAGGAAGACGTACCGTGGTTGACTTTACGTCTCTTTTTCGTAGGGGCCTTATGATTGCTAGAAGCAGTGGCATTCGAGTTCTTGTCGCGATTCACAGCCTTGCCATCGTCGCCTTTGGCAGGCTCCTGCTTAGCGCTCTTGCCCATGGTAGCGGCATTCCGGTCGGTCATTTTGTCTTATGCTCCCATTGGATCTCGAGGTTACGCAAGGCGGCGTCAGGTTCGCAGATCATTTGCGGCTCGCTGCAGCAATCTTGTATGGGTCTACAGCTCAGCCGAAGCGACACGATCCATTCGCACGTTGTCGGCGGCTAGTTGTTGCGATTGCGATTGCTATTTCTGCAGTTCCTGTGCGCGGGTGTCGGTTTGTCGACTGTAGTTTTTCTCTGGGAGAGTCGCGCGCGCGTGAATTGGTCCCGTGGAGGGGGAGGGGAGGAGGAAAGTGGCTGCGCAGGTGGTGTGAGCCGAAACGGTCGAAAGGATGAGGTTTTGAAGGGCACGAGTGAGTGCAACGAGATGCAAAAGATGAATTGATAGCTCAGCAGCCGAGGCTGGCCCGTGAGAGGTAAAACAATGGACACCAGAAGCTTGTAGCCGTCCAAGTTGAAAGAGAAGGTAAAAAGACTTACCAGGACCTGGACGGTGAAGTTTGAGCCAGGCTTAGGCTAAGGCTTAGGCCTGGGGCCGAAATAGGCTGGTCTTGGTTGACCACCTCACGAGCGAAGTGGGCCTTGGATCAGCCAGTTTACGTTGAATATCGTCGTGAAGAGCGTGAAAGAGGATCAATAGTTGTTAAAAGTGATCCGCATTGACATGGGCTTGGTTAAGGTACTGTTAGTCAAGAATTGTAAATGAGAGAATTAGATTTCTCCTCATTTCAAGGACAGAAGAAACAGGCCAGAGCCAAAAGTCAACTGCACCTCCCTCACCCAGGCAGGGCTACCAGCGGGAAGGACTTGCTTCCTGGGGGCTGGGCCTACCTTTTGAAATAGCGGGGTTTAGGGAAGGTGCCAGTGGTCCCCGGTCTCGGTGAACGAGCGGCCGGGGCGGGTCCGGGCGAGTCTCCGTACCGCCGGAGCACAGTCCAGAACTACTATTCCCAAAAGCCTCAAACCTACAGACATACACAAGTTAGTACATTAATCATACCGCTCGATTCATGAGCTTCTAATGTCAAACTAGCTGGCTTCCAATTTAATTGCTTCTAACTGCCGGCAGCCGAGGCAACAGCAGTCAGCCGAAGGATCGTAAGGTATACAGAGTTCATTACCTAGGTACATAGGCATAAGTTGTAATTACGCTATACAGTGTTGCAAGACAAGACGAAAACTGTAATTCGTGCATTTCCCTCCCTTTCTGGGGTGCATACTTCTCAACCTAGGCCATTATATGGAGGGCATATGACTGCTAAAATGGGAGATATACGTCCATATCTAAATAAGACAGACAGGCCTCCAATCGAACTCCAATATCCTCACATCTGTTGACCCCAGCCTCTAATTTCAAAGTCAGGTACAATCCCATTCTCTTGAGCAATCAGACCATCTCACTCCTTTCAAACCATAAAAACAGCCCGTGCACAAATCAGGGACCATGAGCCTTTTCTTGACCATTTCTGACATGATCTTCTAGAGAAGGATCTGGTACGATATTCCAGCCCGCATGCTGACCTTGACCCTCGGTGAAAGAGAATGGCGCTAAATAAACTCACAGCAGGCTGAAACACTTGTCCAAATCGAGTAATAGCTCGTCTGGGGCATCTCTGCGCGTTATTATTCCTTCACTGCAACTCTATGATGTTAATATCACCTCTCACTTTGCACTATATTAATTGCCGCATAGCATCCTTTCCTCGTTTATCTATATCGCTGATGTCATATTGTGAACTTGTTGTTGAAGTACTCATGTAGTTCGTTGCTCTCGTTCCGAATGTCGGCGATTCACGGCTAGCTTCAGTTCATCGTTGACGACTTTGGAAGGTTAGAGATGATTTCGACCAATAGGATTTGATCCATATTCTGTTGGTAACTTCGTTTTACTTGGGCCAAGACGCACGTACATACAACCATCATCAAGGTCAAAGATTCTGCCGTACAACGTGATATTTCATTTTACTCGTAAAGTGTGCCTGCCCATGTCAACCTTAACTCCAATAGTAACAGGTATCCCAAACACCGAAATCCTTGCTAGACCTCATAGTTCCTCCTTGAAAGGTCATGTGTCTGACTAGATCGCAACAAAGAAACTCCTTTCTCCCTCCTTGGGTAAAACTCTTGCCTTGCGCATAATCTCATCCTCACACGCCAATCGGATCCTTTCAGGCGTTGCTGGACTCTCGAGCCGCAGAAGCCCCTCACAAGAGTCATCGCCGATCGTAGCCTTTACTCCGGATTGTGCGCGAGCTGCCTTGAGCGCATCTCGAATAGCGAAGAAGACTGAACTTCCCATGAAGAAAGGCGGTTCACCCACACCACGGCTGCGTTGAATAGTACGTAACTCTTTCCATTCCACATCTTTGAGAAGTGACACGTTGAATGTTTGAGGAATATCTCGGAAACCTGGAATCTTGTATGCGCCAGGACCTCGTGTAAAGAGATGCCCGGCCATGGGACCGTTGCGTAGCCATAATGACTCTTCCATCGTGAAGAGACCAAGACCTTGGATGAACGCACCCTGGATTTGACCATAGTCGATCGCTGGGTTGATAGACTGACCAACATCCATCTTGATATCTGCGCGTATGCAGGTCCATGTTCCAGTCAGTAGATCAAGCTCCACTTCAGCTGCGGCAACTCCCTGAGTGAAGTAGAAGAACATCTTGCCCTTGCCAGTATTCCAGTCATATCCAATTTCGGGCGTCTTGTAGAAGCCTTGGGCAGAAAGGTTGACACGATCGAAGTAAGCAGCATGGGCAAGATCCTTCATGGTCGCCTCTGGGCCCAGCTTCTTTCGATATGGTGCCAGTCGCTCGTTCAGCTGTTCACATGCGTTGAAAATGGCGTATCCGTTCAGATCTGACGAGGCTGAAGCAGCTGTTGCGGAGGCGTTGGCTACCGTATTGGTGGAAGTCTCGGAGATGAAGACATTGTCCAATGGAACACCTAGTGTTTGTGCTGCAATCTGGGTGAGCTTAGTATGCAAGCCTTGTCCCATCTCAGTACCACCGTGGGCCACCAAGACAGAGCCATCGTGATAAATGTGCACCAAAGCGCCAGCCTGATTCAGGAAGAGAGCGGTGAACGAAATACCAAACTTCGTCGGAATCAATGCCAGACCTCTCTTCCGCCACTTGTTCGTTTGATTGAAATCGGTAATGGCATGTCGGCGTGCTTCGTACATCGCCTCTTCCTGCACCTGCTTGTACATCAGGGGAACATGCCAATCTCCAAGACCTTGACCAAAATGAGTCTGGCCGTCCTTCTCGTACAAGTTGATCTGGCGCAGCGCTTCGACGGGCATTCCCAATCGGTCAGCCACCTCCTCCATGTACGACTCTGCGATGAACATGCCCTGAGGTCCGCCAAATCCTCGGAACGCAGTATTGGACATCGTGTTCGTCTTGCACAAGCGTCCTCGAATGTACACATTAGGAATATCGTAGCAACCATCGATATGGGTCATTGCTCGCTCGCATACGGCTGCACTGAGGTCGAATGTCCATCCTGCATTGTTGAAGACATCACAATCCAAAGCTTGGATCTTACCGTCCTTGTTCACTCCGATCTTGTATTTGCCAAGGAAAGGATGGCGTTGTCCGCTTGTAACCATGTCTTCCTCTCGCGACAGCATATATCGGACTGGTCTCTTGGTCTTCTTTGCCGCGAGCGCCAAGATGGAGCTGAGAATCACCGATCGTGACTCCTTTCCTCCGAAACCGCCACCCAGTCGTTTGACACGAACGACAACCTTGTTCGACTGTACATCGCAAACTCGCGAAGCGAATACTTGTCTGATTCAAGGGTTAGTATCTAATACTGGCAGAGCGGAAAAAACAAGACCTACGTTTCGTTGGCGTTCTGGGTACTGGCAAAGATCTCCATCTCTCCATCCTCAGGCTTGGGGACAACCAAGCAAGCATTGGTCTCGAGGTAGAAATGTTCTTGACCACCCATTCTTACTGTTCCAGTGAACACATGGTCACACTCCTTGAAAGCCTTCTCCGTATCTCCCTTCTTGATTTCTCTGTAGAAGTTGTGGTAGCTATCGGCTGCAATAGCATCCTCAATCGAGAGCACAGATGGCAAATCTTCATATTCAACCTTGACTGCTCGGGCAGCCTCCTGAGCTCGCAGAGGAGAAGTCGCCAGAACTAAGGCAATCGGTTGACCCACTGTCAGAACCTTGCCCTCAGCGAAGAAAACCTCGTCAAAGTGAGGTGCACCGAATTTGTTGGCATCAGGGGATGGCATGTCATCCTTATCAACAACATCAACTACTCCCGGAATATCCAAAGCAGCCGAGTAGTCGATAGAGATGATCTTGGCGTGTGCTCGTTTTGAAAGGACATAACAGGCGTGAAGCTCGTTCTTCATAGCAGGAATATCGTCGGTGTATTGCGCCTCGCCTGTTGTTTGCTTGAGGGCAGCCAGATGGGGGTTAGATTTGCCAGTCACTTCCTTCTTGTAAGCCACAGCAGCATCTTCATCGACTGCTCCACTGGACAAGTCTCGCTCAATCTCGTCAATAGCCTCCTTGTCGACCTGCTCCGAGCTTCCATCGAGGATCGTCAGAACGTCATGATAGAATCGGTAGAAGAATCCAAAGGCCAAAGACTTTCGGTAAGACGCCATGCCACCCGGAACACTAAATTGCAAGTCAAAGTCGCGACCAAGTGCGTTCATGGTTCCCTCCAAAGTCTCCAAATCAGAAAACCGCCTGCCAACAAGGTATTCCATAGCTGTTTTGGCAGCAGCCGTCATGGCAGCCATGCCACCATAAATGAGGGCTGCTTCTTGAACGATACCTGCATCATCCAAGCGAACCCGCAGAGCTCCAGTAACAATCGCGATATCGTCATCCTTTCTTTTGGCTTGCTTGTACGCCCTGAAGTATTCGCCCTTGCTTTGAGTGACTGGAATTCGTATCGACGCAATGATCGCATCCTGTGCGAGTGCTGTCTTTCGATAACCTGTAAAGAATTGGGAAACAGGGATCTCTGTCTCCTTGGTGGACGACTTAGCCACTAACACAGCATTCGCAGCCCAGAATACGGGGTTGAGATCTGAGATTGGCGATGCTGTGACCAGGTTACCCGCAGGAGTACCAACGTTTCGAATTTGTCGACCAGCGAAGAACTTGAGCTGCTTGAGCATCGCTTCAAATACCTGTGCGCGTTCCCATCCATAATGAGGGATAGCATGCTCGCAGATACTCTCAAGGTCAGTCAAGACAACATTACCACCAACCTCAAGGTGATCCTCCTTGAAAGTGTACTGCCGCAACTCAGCGATATCGCCAACATAAACCGACACAGGGTATTGCAAAGCCTTAAACTTTGTTTCGATCTGAGTTTCTGTGCTTCCACCGATAATCTTTGCCTGAGGGTGTGCACTCTTGATCCGCAGGAGTTGTTCAACGGTGACAGGGCGATACCACCTCCGTCTCTTGTTTCCGAATGCCAGAGGCCGTAACTCGTGTCTCTTGAGGGCCGGTGGGAAGATAAGTTCTGTGTCTGGGTTATACTCGATGAATCCTGGAGGCGTGAACCTTTTGATAGGTGCATCATCAAGGTTTGCTTTGTCCATACAGCAACCTCCACTGGGTGGACCGTTACCGTTCTCCATGCAGCATCCAGTGCCCCCTGCTTTCTTAAACTTCATACCCGGCTTTTCAACACTGAACGTTTGAGCCGCATCTAGGATAGAACGGTATCCAGTACATCGACACAAGTTGCCATCAAACGCCTCCTCAACATCATCTTTAGAGGGTGAGTCGTTGTTTCGTAGTAAAGCATACAAGCTCATCACAATACCAGGAGTGCAGAAACCACATTGGCTACCATTAGACTTGGCAATGCGCTCCTGAGTTGGATGGGGCTTCTGGGAGCTACCGATACCTTCAACGGTAACGACATGTTTACCGTCTAAACTGACGAGAGGAGCTAGACATGCGTTGACACTGGCATGGTAGATCTTCTTGGTTGTTGGGTTATACTGGCTGACCACGATTGTGCAAGCTCCGCAACCGCCTTCGCCACATCCACTATCATCGTCAGAACCACAACAGAAGGTTTTGGGGGCTGCGATAAGTGCTTACAGTTTTGTCCCTGTGAGGCCAATTCCTCGTAGGTATTCCAAGACTGTGACCTCTGGATCTATGTCGTCCAGAACGACTTTGGTTCCGTTAAGATAGAATCGAAGGGTATCATCGAATTTAGAGGTTAGGGTTGCCAAGGGCTCAGGGTTGGACTCCCTTGTGGGAGATACAGCGCTAGGCGCCATGATAGTGATGAATAAAAGGAATGGGTATCTTGAATGGTTGTTGGGAAGAGAAGAAAAGTCCAAGAGTCAAAAGGGAAAGGATAGAAAGACAACGGGGCCTCTGTGGCTCTTATCAACAAACGAACCGAGGCGTTGTACAGTTGCCCTTAGGTTGTACTGTAGAAGGGATAGAGGGTTCTCGTTCACGAGACGTGGCCGGCAACGGTTAGATAGCGGGTTCAAGTTGAGACTCTTCCCTGCGTCATATTGGCAAAAACAATTGGGCCTTGTGCAACGGCACCTTCCTCTTCCTCACAAGATACCTGTGATAGCAAACCAGTGAGCGAATGAGAATACGGATTGTTGCTGTTTAGGACGTGCCAAGGTTAACTAATCGCCACTGATAAGCCCAAGATTTGCACCCCCGCTCACAGCTACAGCAGCCACTCAGTGCTTGTTCCCTCTGTTGCTTGTGCGGGGAAGAGAGCCTCTACCCCACGATGCAGCTCGCTAACGGCCGGCTCCGCGACCACGATAGGCCAGTTCCACGATCGGGATCCTCCACTTTGACATCGGAGTTCAGAGACAATACCTACGAGTGTTCTGAATATAGCGGTGAACTATGTAGCAGCTGTAGGATAAATCTAGAGAAATACCGTGGTTCTTGTAGTCTTTCTCGGACTCGAAGACATAGCAACACAGACATCCAGATAAGATAAAAAGTGCTTGGCCAACCGGACGATTCCTCACACCCTGGTTGTCGTCTATCTGACAAACTCATGCACATACCAGGAGGCACTGAAATACGAAGCAACTGCACTATAAGGCTCAGAAAATAAACACAACTTCTACAAAGCCCGTCTAATCTAGCCACGATCTGACTCTTTAGCTTTCTTTCCTTCTAACACGCTCTACTCTTGAATGTACTTCTTCAGTCCCCTTAGCCTCTCCTTAGCCTGCTCCAAAATATCATCATTCTTACACACAGCAAATCGGATATAATCCTCCGCCAAGTGCGCATTGTTAGGAGTATAAAACTCTGTGGGAGGAATAGCCGCAACACCAATCTCCTGGATGAGGAACCACGCCAGCTTGAAATCTCGGGGGCGGCTTGCGACGTGAGGAGGAAAGGGGTAATCCTCTGGTAGCTTGACCTTAGCCATGTTGACGAGAAGGAAGTAACCGCCTTCGGGGTATGTCACGGGCAGGTTGAGCTCCTCGAATACCTCGTTGAGACGGTCGACCTTGGCCTTCATCTCCTTGATGGTCTCATCCCAGAAACCATTCTTGTCGGCTTGCTCGAAACCAATGGCGGCAGCTTCTTGAAAGGGGGCGGGTGTTGAGAAGCAGATACGTGTGTGAGCGGCAGTGACGGGCTGGATTAGCTCTGGGGGGCCAATCAACCAACCTGTCAAGTATAAGCAAAATGACATATCTTGGTTACAAACTCATGACCTACCGACACGCCAGCCAGTGGCATAAAAGTTCTTTCCAGCAGATCCAACAGTAAGAGTGAGCTTCTCCACCTCAGGAGAAAGGTTGGCAATTCGAGTAAACGGCACATAGAAAAGACGGTCATAAACTTCATCTGAGAGAATGATAGTCTGGTGCTTGACAGCAAGATCGGCAATCTTTTGTAACTCGTCCTTGTGAAAGACCTTGCCTACAGGGTTGTCTACTTGAGGTCAGCGCTGATATAAGCGGGAAGCTTGTGGTACTCACGGGGAGTGTTGATGACAATCATCTTAGTGCGGGGTGTGAAGGCCTTCTCGAGCTCATCAAAGTCGATCGTCCAGTCTGCGGCCGAAGAGTTCTTTGTAGCTCCTGTCTCTGGAGGGTGAAGGGGAACATAGACGACCTTGCCGCCGGGCATCTGAATGTTGCTGATATATCTGGACCAATGTTAGCTTATCGTCCAATCTGGAATGCAAGGCACTCACTGATCAAAGAATGGCTCAAACACAATAACCTCGTCACCAGGCTCAATAAAACCCATAAATGCACTCAGCATACCCTCATTAGCACCAGTTGTGATGATAATCTCAGACTCAGGGTCCAACTGACGACCCCACAATGGTGAATATGCATCCGCAAGGGCTTTCCTCAACCGCGGTCGTCCCTTAGCAGGCGCATACTGATTGCACTCAACACGGTCCAAAGCCTCTTTGGCAGCGTTAAGAATAAAGTCAGGAGGGTTGTAACCAAAGAAACCCTGGCCCAAGTTCACAATAGGCTGGATAGGTGAAGACGCAGCGGCCTCATTGATCATGGACCTATTTCGGCCGAGTTAGCTTATCGTAGCTTTTCAGGATTTGGAGGGAACTCACCAAACATCCTTCTTCTGGCCCTGGACTCGAGCCGCGGGCTTGAGCTTTTGAGTCTGGTTACTCATGACGCTGACACTACTTGAGAATGATCTTGATAAGTGAAGAGGGATATTGCTTCGGAGTGTAGTCTGGAGCACGGATTGGGAGGGGCGGCTCGGGGTTAATATGGAGCGCAACATCAACAGCGACGAAAGGGTCCCTTTTTCAGTATTAGTCAGATCCCTTGACAACTGTAGCAGAAATCCTCACGTACAATTCTCCCACTGAGAGGAATCACGCCTTGACAATTGGATCAATAGCAGTCTTTCTCTCCGCAGGTAGCTTGTATCTCAACGGTTGCGACATCGCCGTAACCGGGAGCGATAAGTGATGACTAATAACTTTTGTGGGGGGTTAATTCTCCTACTAATCGCGTCATTAGCTCCAATGATGAGCACTGAAATTGGTTTATTAGGATTGGCTCGATAACTCGATGCGAGGTTGTGTTCTGGCACTTGATGCTGTAGAATGCATCGGGTTTGTTCCGACAATAAGCCCTTCTATCCCTTGCTGCCCGCTCTTCTTCAGCATAGCGAGACCGGAGCGTTCTACTACCAGTCGTAAAAGTACCATAGTACGACATGGACCTCCATACAGATAGCCGTGACAAGGGTCGACTTACATACGGCTCATAGTTCTGATGCCGATAATGCTTCATGAGGAACTGAAACGACTTCAGCTAACAACTCGTCGCTATCACAAACACTACACTCAAATCAGTAACTTCAATATCAATGACTTTATTGAGTTGAGATATCACTTAAAGTACGAGAACATATTGCTATACAAGTCCCATCCTGTACTACTCCGTAGTTACATTCGCCTTTCTCTGTCCATATTCAATCTCTGCCATGTCACTCCAACATTTCCCATCCATGAACTCTTGATTCAACTCGGCGACAGATAAACCCCCAAAAGACAAGACAGTTTTCTCTACCAGAACACCAAAGGCTGGAAGCCCTCGGGAGACTTCAGCTCCTCGACAAAATTGGGGCGAGCCTCTAGACGCTCAGCCGTCAGCCTCACCAGCTCAGAAGCGGTGATTCGCTTCTCGTGATCCCATTCAAGTAGCCGTAACAGGATCTTGACTAAGTCATTGCCAGGATTTAGCGTGTTCAAGATTTGTGCGTGGGTGACGCACTTTCGCGGATAGAGTTTCTCCTGCTTCACAAGATAACAAGGCCACTGGGCCATCATTCCGAGAAGTGAGATTCCGAGCGCCCAAATGTCATCGCTCTTACCGGAGTGTCTCCAGTACTTCTCGATGTAAGGCGACCAGTAGGAGCGGGTTCCGTGAGGTCGTTTGTGCCGGTCAATATGCTCGACCTTCATGACTTCTGCGCAGTCGCCGACGACAACATCGACAGGAGACCAGGATCGTATGATGATGTTGCGTGGTTTGATATCTCCATGGAAGAGTCCTTTCCCATGAAGATACTCGACGGCTTGCCCAACCTGGAGCATGACTTGCAAGGTGTCTTTGCCTTTGAGACCTGCAGGGTTGTCATGAATTTTGTCTTGAAGACTGCCCCCAGCACAGAGCTCCATGACGAGGACGCTGGCGGCTGGGTTGTGCTTGTCCTCACAGTAGTCGATGAACTTGACAATCTGGGACTACATAAATATATGGTCAGTAATGAGATTCAATACTATAGTACGGAAAGACTCACGTGGTTCAGTCTAGTCAAGTTTCTGGCTTCCTTTCGTAGGTGATCGGCGTACTCAGGAGAGACCTTGCCGGCGAACAGGCCGCCGGTTTTGACGTTGAGTACCTTGTAGACGTTGGCATATGCACCTCGGCCCAGTCGAGTTCCTCGACGATAGGAGCAGGTAGGGAACTCTTTCTGAGGGACAAGGGATGCTCGGACATCCTCGTCGGTCCAAGCGGTGATGCTCATGGTGAATGATGCTGTTGTATTTCGCACGAGCCTTGATAGTTTTGAAGGTTAGAAAGTTTTGAAGGTGAGGATGAAAGAAGGGAAACAAGTTGATGAACCCATATCGAAGAAGTAAATACATGAATGCTCGGATCACAATGTAGTGTAACCACTGCCAGTGGTTGTGCGTCACAGAGATGAGAGGACAGTGTCAACTGTTCATTGCCTGCCACTGCAAGAACAACCAATAAATCTCGTTTATGCCTTGAGAACTGCCACTGGAACATGGAGTAAGCGAATTCACCTGGACGTTGAATTGGCGCATGGTGAGGCGATACGGTGACATTGTTCCCTTGCACAGAAATCTAATATAATTCTTGTGGCAGAGCAATGTTTCAAGTGACTCCCCCAAACTGCACACCTAACTAGACCATTTTCATTGGGCAACGTCACACCAGAGCCTGGTATCAAGATATATACCATTAAAAAATGGACTACTTGTCACCGATTATTTCGACTCTTGCGGACTTGTTGCAGAGCTGGACAGGGGATGGGCAGGTAGCTTCATGATATGGGGGCTAACTCTATATCCTGTATTCTCCTGTGCCTCTATTCTGCCGACGTTGGCTTACCCACATGGAATCCGAAGAGGCTCTAATAAATTGCGTTTTTCTACAGTGTCTCTAAAGAAAAACTTCATTGCTTCCTTTGAATTCAGAGACTCCAGCTAGAGTATGTCGCTCAAATTTTAGAAGAATTCGCTGATGCATACCTAAGGTATATGCTAAACTCCCCTACTTTGATGTCTTTCGCTTATTATTCTTTCTCTCATTGTCAGAAGAACCGAAGTACCCTTGGCCCCCTGATTCGCGCCTGAAGACGATTCCCTAGCCATGCTAGCTAAGCAAGCAAAAATTGAATATTGCCCCTGATGAACTCGAGATACCTACCCCGGTAGGTAAGCAGGAGAGACGAATTCAAAATGAAAATGCCTTCCAAGAGAATCGATAAATTGGAGGGATCTGAATTATCCGGGTTCGTGATGGGATGGATTACTGAGAGGTTAGACTGAATGGAGTCAAGATACTACAGACACAGTGGTACTCACAGCACGTGATGAACGACATTATTACCCATGAAGTGATTATACAGCGTACAAGCTGGGTATCCATTGTTGGTCGTTTCTTTCGAAGTCGGCTCGATTGGCTGCAAGTAGGAGACCCGTTGGTTCGAAGTTTAAAGGGGAGCTCAGAGACTCGCTATTGACGAATTCTTGGTATTTGTATTAATAAGAGTGTTTTCAGAGCTTGTTAATGATTGTAATTCTAGTTCCTGAGACCGGTTGGTAATTCGTTTGATAGTCAAGAAAAGATGTAAGAGATGGATGCATTGTGACGATGTGTGGCCTCGGGGAGAAAGACACATCAAACCTTGATTAGGTGCCAAAATAAAATCGACAAACGACACCCTAAACTTAGGTAGGTAGGTATGCTAACTTCCGTAAGTATTTTTGCCACTTAGGGTCGAGGTCTTGAGTTTTCTTGCCTCCCCTACCTAAGGAAGGTAGGTACTTACTTATCTGAGGTTGAGAAAGGGTGAGGGAGCTCTTTCCTAGAAGCAGCGCCCGAATAAGACCTTCTTTACATATAATAGATTCTGAGTCCAGAGAAGGTGCTTCCTAGGAAGACACGTCGTAATTGTAAGTGCTGTCTTGTTGCTAGGTAAGTGCCTGCCACAAGAAGTCTATCATATTGGATGCTTTGGTATACAATGTGACAAAACCACTGCATTGCCCCTACTTTCGCCGAGACTTAATCATGCATGGTATGAAACGTGATTGCCAGGCTCTGATGACATGTTATTCAAAGAAGTGGTCTACTAAGTCAGGTGTCAGGTGTGTGGTTTCGGTAGTCACTCAAAATATTTCTCGGAAACCAAGCTAGGTACTATGTATTGATGCATATCTCTGATGCATCATCATTATGCCTATCATTGAAACTCCACACGGATTGAGGCCACTTGTTCAGTTGGACCTTAAGGTTCAAGGCAGCAGCTGTGTGATCTGCTGAGACTTAACATTAAAGTTATTGTGTGTGTGTGTGTGTGTGTTTTTTTTTTTTGGGCGTGGTGTATGACACCTTACATTATGTTGTGTTGAAAATAAACACCTTATTTTGTTATAGTGCTTTGAGGCCTTTGGCTTTACTTCGCGTATTGCTATGTAGGCGTTTTAACTTTTAAATCATTGAAACTCCGTTGACTTTCTGGCGTTTTTAAGAGCGCCTGTCGTGCACCTGATACTACATAAACACACTCTCCTTCGTCATGCGCCTTAACCTGATCGTCATATATCACTCCATGTCCCTCAACTCCCATTTGCCTGATGCGTATCATAAACACTGAAATCCGTAAACGCCTTCCCATGGTTCCAAAGGTAGTTGCTAAAATTGAAGAGGGTATTCGGATACATAGCCCAGAGCAGTTCGTGTCGGTGACAGCTCAGACTGTTTCGTCGCGACGGGCTATTGTACGTATGCTCGCCATAAGTCGATCCATGAATTCCATAGATTCACCTCCAGGAACGTCTGCAAACTCTTGTTGTCCGGAAGAGGTGCTCGTCGCCAGCGCAGTTGTATCGATTGCGTGTACCAAGTTTGAACCCGTAGATGTCAACTTGCTATCCTGGAAAGGTGAAGCACCCTGCTGTTGTGTTGAGGCTGAGGCTGAACCTTGCGAAGAGATCTGAGCAACGCCCGGCAACCGCGGAATTGGAATGGGGGTCTTGGAAACCTTAGTCCCAAGATTTTGATTGTTCAAAGGCTGTCCATTCGACAATGTCTGCTGAGGTGCCCGGATCGGTTCTGCAGGCTTGGGCGTAGCAGGTGAGCCTTTGCTCTCGGATTGTTGCAAGATCGGCTTTCCGGCGGCAACGGGAGCAGGGGTCTTAGACGTAGGCGCCATCGAAGCCAGAAAGTTTGCAGGCAACGGTACTGGCGACTCTTTCGGGGGTATCTGGATTGGCTGTTCAGCCGACCCTTCATTCCTATCGAGAATTCCAGGTACTTACCTTGTATTCCTTAAAAATCGTCCCAATCTTAGGTTTACTGCTCTGGTTAGGGGGCTGGGCAGTCTGTGGGGACTTCTGCTGAGGCTTTTCTTCAGCCTTTTGCGGAGGCTTCTGCGGAGGCCTCTGCTGGGGCTTCGGGGTCGACTTTTGCGGCTGCGCCTGTGGCTGCACCTGTGGCTGCATTGGTGCCTGTACTTGTGCTTGTGTCGGTGCATGCGTTTGCACAGGCATAGGGGGCAAATACTGTTGTTTTATCGCAGGCCGAGGAAACTGGCTGAAGCTGGGGGTGCCAGTTCCTGGAGATGGCGTGGGCACTTGCTTCAAGTTCGGTTGTTGGCTGATCCGAAGCTGGCTCTCAGGAGACGCATGGTGGCCATGCGCCGGAGGATGGTGGTGTAGAGGCTGGTAGGCGCCGAAATTCTGACTGCTCTGGAATCTATTATCTTTGATGGTACCGTTGAGATACGCATCCTTGTTGGCCATAATATGAGCCCTGAAGTTGCCCTCGTATCCGTTGGTGAAGCCTCCCCAAGCAGCATATGGCGTCCGGTACTTAGTCGAGTCCCTATAGAGGTTAGCAAAGGACCAATGTGTTAAGTAGATAATACGTACCTGTTATGGTTGACCTGAAAAAAGGGATACTTTTGGAATATAGATACATCTGCCTGCAAAGCCACTCTTGCTTGCTGTGCCTGGTGGTGGTTTGCAGGTGCTGGAGCCTGGTATGGTTGTGGATAGGGATGGGCTACTCCAGGATGACTAGGGGTTGGTGCAGGAAGGGCAGAGGTATATCTTCCGTGCCACTGGTTCTGCTGATAATGTGGCAATGCGTTCGCAGAACTCTGCACCCTGGGTGTGCTTCCGGGAGGTGTATAGGCGGGTGATTGCCTAGCCTCGAACTTTTGAGCAGAGTAGGCGGGAGCGGCTTGTTGTCCCGAAAGTGTAGGTTGTGCATATGGATAACGATAGTTCCCGGGCTGTTGCTGGACTGGAACGGGCGAAGGGGCAGCTGGTGTGAATCTTTGAGTGGTGAAGTTGCCCATCGCAGGGTAATTGTTAGAAGCAGGGGTTCGTGGCTTGTACATATATGGCTTGTCGAGTCGTGCTGCAGGATAAGGCGCGGCGGGCTGGTATGCTTGCCGTGGAGGATATGCTGGAACCGGCCTTGGGGGCTTGACAGGTTTGGGAACTGTCGATAGGAAATTACCCCTCGGATTATGACGTGGGTTGCTAGGATCTTCAGTGAATTGGGCGCGGGCTTCTGTCGATGTCTTAGGCAAATAATACCAAATTTGGTCGGGTTTGCAGAAATCGATCTTGACTTGTTCTTTGTTTCCGACAGGGTGGCTGTTGAATTCGGCCCAAGTACAGCCTTCAACGAAAGGATCATCCTTCTGGGGCTTGCCGTCATGAAGTCGTTTTGTTTTGAGCTTCTCCTTGGCCTTCTGGGACGCAGGCATCGGAATGGCCTTTGCCGATGCCTTTGGCAGGCGATAATCGGCTGGGTCGGGTACCAGTAGCCATTTCCATTCGACTTCGAGGCGGTCACTGCAAGCGGTTAGTTTGGATTTGACGACATCGAGTTTCTGATAGATTCTAGCATACCCATTTGGCAAGATGTCAATAAGCAACGTTTGCTCATCGTGTCGGTTTTCAACCACGACACCAGCAAAGATGTCGCCCTTGAAGTATTGCAACTGGCAGGTCTCGCCAGGCTGAAGCTTTAAAGCTGCCGTTCGGACTCGTGAGTCAGTCTCCAACGCATCTCCATCAAGCTTCCTATCTCGCTTCGTCCGATGGTATCGACAACTGAACTCGAAGGCTTGCTCCTTGTATTCTGTGCCATCTTCACCGAAGACTGGGATTTCTTCTTCTTCGACGAAAACACCGGCTGCGGCTGCGCATGTTGCATGATAAGCCCGGGCGCATCTCTTTTGGGAACATTGGAAGCAAGCGCCCTGTTTGGAACGGCAGTAGAGACACTTAAGTTCGAATCGATCTTTGTGGATTTCAGACACATTGACGACAGTCTCCTGTCCGTCGATTGTTTCGGTATACGTCTCTGGCAGATAGTGCGCACAAAGTCGATGAGCTCTTCGACCATCATCTGTGAGCAATAGATCGGCCGATGGAGTGTCGTTAGGGCAGAGGCAGCAGGGTGGCTCGGCTTTCGATTTGAGACGAAGTCTGATCTTCTTGACCTTGCCTCCCTTCTCGCCAGGTGCACGCTTTCGCTTGCGGCCAGCCAGTCTGAACTTGACACCAGAGCCAGAAGGTGGTGTTGGCATGCCACCTTGTTCATCTTCGTCATCTTCCTCGTCGTCCTCGGTTTCTTCATATTCTGTTTCTTCTCCACGTAATTTGCGCTCGATGTCGTAGACATTAATCCAGACACTGTCTTGCGCTTCGGCACACTCGCACTTTTTGGCGATTTTACCGATGTCTAGCCAAGAATCGAGTGCGAAATTGACAGCCTCGGCACAGTTGTAGCCCAGGTTGTAACCAGAATGGTATCCATATGGATAGGTCACGACGAACTCTCCAGGGTAAGATACGCATTTGTTGACAGTGATGTTATAATGCGACTTCAAATGCTGAGGCGAGATGAGGAATCCTTTGTGGCGAAGAAACTGATCACATGCCTTAGCATCTGTAGGCCAGATATTCTTCATCGCAGCCTCGAACCGGCGGGCATCGGCTTGGGAGATACTGTACCACTGCTTGGGAGCACCAAAGTGAAGGTAGTTGATACTGTAAAGATCAACATCTTCAAGATGCCAAGCAAATGTTGCTTTCCACATGCCAAGGTAGAGATAAGCTGTGTTGACTCCTGGAACCTTTTCGCCCAAGACATCCAAAAGGTTAGGCAGCTTGTTTAAATTCCACTGTTCGGTGGATTCGTCAAAAAGCGTACCCATCAGATCAGCGCCGTAGAGGGGAGGTGCATAGGTAAGGGTCTTCCAATAAGCCCTCTCAAGTTCCTCGCAGCGTTCAGGGGTATACTCGGATATGTCCATCTTGTAATCCCAGTCTTTAAAAGCAGCTTCATCGATCATAGCGGATCCCTCTCGGCGACTGTATTTGCGGCGGGCCGAGACTGTTTGTGTCTTGGTTCTTGCCTGTCGGAGACCACCCATGCGACCAACAGTAGGTTCATAATCCTCCTCAACCTCTTCACCAGGATCCTTCTCTACTGACTCGACAGGTTTATCCTCAGTCTCAGCAACCTCTGGCTTGGGTGAGACCGGAGTCATAGGTCGGTCTTCATTATCATCCGCTTGTTCTTGCTTGAGCCGCTTCCCTCTACCTCCTCGCTTGGCAGGTCGTCCCCTACCTCTCTTCTTAGGGGTCGAAGGATCAGCAGGTTTAGCCACAGTCGCGGTTGCAGCCCGAGTTCGTGTTTTAGGCTTCTCGGCATTGGCGCGTCGCTCACCACGTCTAGCCGGGGGCTGGTGTTCGCTCTGGTCGCATAGCTGGCGCCACTGGGGCAGGTTATAGGATCGTCCGTGAAGGATGTTGACTTGGCGATAGGTTCCATTGGATCCCATAATATCTTGCTTGATCGGCTCTCGAACTTTAACCTGCTTCACAAGGTCGTCGAGTTTGGGAAGGGCGTCTTTCCATTCTTGCGGGGGGATAACTTTAATGATGCCGGATTTCATTCCATAGCTATCGACGGCTTCCATCTAGGGTATATGTTAGCGACGGAAACGAGGGAACTTGCGGTCGACGTACGAAGCGCTTGAAGTCCTTGAACTGGTGCATGGTAGGCTTAAAGATAGGAACAGCACCAGACCAGGAATCTGGCAGGACCTCTCCAATGTCAATGTCTTCGTCGGCATCTTCCTTCTTATCGTCGCTGTTGACATTTTCGCCAGAAGAAACAGGCTGCGGTGGATCGCTCAGGATGGGTTCGTCTTCAAGATCGCTCAACTCAGACTCAGAATCTGAACCATCAGACTTCGCCGTGTTGTTGCTATCGGGAGGCGAATGCAAAAAGGTAGCGCCAGGTTGAGCGGTCGTAGGGTTTTTGGTGTTGGTATCGACAGGCGCAGTCGTGACGACCGTATCGTGAGAATGTGGTGTAGCAGCGACAGCAATGCCAGCGTCGATCAACGTGGACGTCGACTCCGACATGGTGGGCGATCACGTCGCAATCAGCGACGGTGCCATTGAGGGAGGAATTCTAAATTTCGGATCCGTTTCTCGCTGCGGCGTAGTACAGACGATTGAGAATATCGATGCGGCGAAAAGAATTAATTACTCCGTCAAGAGATTTTCGCGCTGAAGTGTTGAGTATGACGGACGAAAAGGGCGTGAGCGCAGACTTGGAAGGTGGTACAGTGGGTGAGAACCTGAGTCTGAGTGGCAGGGTAGGTACAGTTTACTGAAGTTGGTGGTCAGAAAGGCAGGTGATGCGGATAGAATTGTTAGCGGACGAATGAGAAGGCTCGCTTAAAAGTATCTTCTGAGCTTATCCTCGGTAGGCGGTACCTGTAGGCCACGTACTGTGCTAAGATTTCAACCTGGCCTAAATGCAAGCGGAAGAAACAGGGCAGGGAGGTACCCCCAAAAAAGGGCCCGCTAAACACGCATCATTCGATTTCGGAGGGTTCCATCATCATCGCAAACCGCCCCCTTTTTACAAACGAATCAACTTCTTTTTTTTTTGGGTGTTAGGCATAAGCAGGGTGAAATATCCGAATGACTATCGATTATCGATTATTGAATTATCAAATATCACAAAGGATGATGGTCTTTTGTTTGGATACTTAAAAACGACAGACTTGTTCTGTTTTCAAGAAGCACACATAGGCTTTGTTGTGTATTGTTTAAAGATCTTCATCTGATGCAGCTTGATCAGATTGATAAGATTAGCATCTGAAACTCAGGACCCAAAAGCTGGGGACATCGTCCACTACCGATTATCCTGGCCTGGCTTTGTCCCACCTTACGTAGGCGACATTAGCCCACGAGCACCTCCCCCCCATCTGTGGTCCCTGCTTCAGGGCTGAGTTGACTGGTTGTTAGCTGCTGCTGCCATAGCTCCGCTTTGCTCTTCAACTGTAACTCACTATATTGTGTTGTTCCAACTGAACAGCTCGTAGTGTCCATGTTTTGCATATGCACCCCTACATGTAAGCTATCGTGATTCGCTCAAGTTGACCGTTGGGGGCTGTCACTTGAATACATACTTCCTTCTCGACATCAAGGCTATTGTATGACAGACTCAACTTGATCCGTTGTTCCATTATATTTCCACGGCACGTTCTATCTCAGCTTGCAGACCACTTTGTGTAGTTTTGACCTTGGTTTCTTGAATATCTGACTGACACGCTGGTGAAAGGGCTAGTGGAGGAGACCTAGCTCTTGAAGCTTTCTCATTTGATCTCCCCCACGAATCACTTCTAGACTCCACATGGAAGCTTATACTCATTATTTTCAAGACTTCATGAAAGTGACCATGTCTTTGTTCACAGGTAACCACTGACAGTATTCTCAAGCCACGCTCCTTTCGTCATAGTAAACTGCTGATGAAGTTTTCCAACAGAGAGCTTGTTTGGTAACTCACAAACATTATCACTATGATAGCATTTGCGGGAATATGTCATGAATTAACCGCCACTGGCTGTTCATGAAATTGAGCATTTATAGTCTCCTTTGTTGAGATGATGGGGTTGATGACTAAAAGTGAAGAGTCCACTTCCCTGCCTTATCGTGCATGATGTGATCGCAAGCTAAGAACCTGGAGGGTGTAGACGCAGATGATATACTCCATCGTGATTCAGTCAAGTCACAAGTTACACAATAAATAGGTATTGCATCGCCATTTGAAGGACCTGAACTGTTCGCCCGTGTTGGTTCTTGATTAGCCAGGTGATCACATCATGAAAGCGATAGCCCTAGTGAACTCGTCACTTTAAGTATTGTCTTGACTTGCTGAAGTCACTGCTCGGTTACTCCTGAGTAGACTTTGAGACTCGTTAATAAGACATACCAGGAGAACAATATTCCCCTTCCCTAGACCCTGTACTTGTTGTAGCAGGTCTGGGACAGGAGCTCTAGATATTACTCATGAAGACGAGGCTTCACAGATCAAGGAAGCACTACACACGCTAAGCCAGATCATTAGCCCGGATCCGAATGGGTCGGCAACGAGCCGAGTTATGTACTTGACTGCAGGCATCCATCAAATATGGTCGACTTTCACAAAATACATATATATTAATAGTTCCGGCGTCGTAGACTAACAGTAGAGGCTCAACACTCGGGCACCTTGTAATGCAACCTCGTATCCTATCCAAAGTGCATCTTGCCAAATATCTTATAGATATTTCAAAAAAGCTATTTTGGGTTACCGATATGAGGAAAGGGGCTTATGGTTATGCTTGTATATCCAATGTCAGCCAGGTTCGCAGTTGCACCAAGCCATCCATACCAGGGGTGAGAGTCGCCGCGCCTTTAACTTGCGGTAGTACATGGACCTAATGTAATATGAGACGCTGGATAGCTCTTACTCATAGAGCGACTAATTATAAAGATGTGTTCAGTGATACAAAATGACTCACTGCATGGAATCAAAATACTTCTCAAACGCCAACCAGATATCAAGGAATTGGTGTTGAGCCCATGTTAGTCACTTACAAGTGCCGTCAGTGGGCACAGTTAGCTCCGAGCTGGCTTCGAGACAACTGACGTCAATATCCTGTTTTACCAAAACATTTTCTTCGTATCAAAGAATTAGATTTGGCCTTATGTTACCGTAGCCCTGTCTTACTCTATGTCACGAGGATGACCTTCAATTGCGCGACCTGCAAACCCCGCCGTAGTAGGCATTCTCTTTACGGATAGATCTGCGCAGTCAGCGGTCAAAGCCAAGCAAAAGTGAGCCTTGAGTCTCGGTACTTGTTATCACGAATAAATCAGTTCCTTGACTGTTTGAAGGTCACTGACTCAATATTTCTTCCATCGAGATCTTGACCATTGCAGTTGACACTGGGCTTATCGTCTTCCCAGCCACCTCTATCCGCTCACCTCACCCCGCCCTCAGCACTATCTTGGCCCTTTTTCAACTTACAGCATCAAAGAAGCTGGGCTGCATCCTTTAGCTCAGCCATTGGATGGCATCATGGTGAGCTGACCTATCCCATCACTTGCCAGCCCTCCATGGCTTTATCGTGTTCCCCCCCGCTCCCAATGCCAGCCTTGTTGGAGGAATGCCAATGGAATGTCGCGAGGAGTTTCTGTGCCGCTGTGACGGGGCGTTGGCTTCTTGTACATGAACCTCGGTCGTGTTAGAGCTGCATCAGGCGTTGGGTGGATGGATGACGGTCAGTTGCAGATGTAGCTGCAGCTTGTTCTACCATAAGCTACCTTACCTATCTATGGCCCTCACCTCTTTTGAGCTGAGCTAGGTCTTTGCCTCTCTTCTCTTTCAATTGCCTCTCACCTCTTCGATGGTGAAGGAAGAGCTTCGCCTTGATTACTTATAGTTGACCCCCCACTGTATTGTCGTGTAAGACACAGCCCTCAATATGATTATGTCCAAGCTCTTCGCAGCTTTACCTCTCGCCCATGGCGTTATTGCACAATCCGCTGGCACTGGAGAAAAGGTCTGGGCTGCCGTCGCATTCATCAACCATGGCGAAAGGACACCCGTAATAGCCAACCTTCGTACCGTCTTAACACCCGAGGGAGCTCAGCAGATGCTGCGACAAGGAACTGCATTCCGTGCTCGATATATCCCAGACGGCGTGAACGACACCGACTATCAGAGCATTCAAATCGCTTATCTCCAGAATCTCAAACCTGATGTGATTGACAATGACGACCTTGACATTATTACTCAGACAGATGAATGGGTATCGACTGGTGCTCTGGCTTTCATGCAGGGCTTCTATCCACCATCACCCAACGCATTTGATAACAGTACTGGAGGCGAAGAGATTGCTGTGAATTTGGCCTCGAGTGATAACAAGACTGAATATCCTCTAGACGGATATCAATACCCCAGCATTCGAGCTCCTGGTTACTACGACCCAGAATCAACAGCGTATGCTCATTGACCTCTCCCTACCTACATTTGACTAATACAATACAGATTACAAGGCACTTCGAGATGTTCAGCCTGGCAGACAGAGATCACCACAAACCTAACGCAGGAAACCGGTCTCGACGAGCTCTATGATTCAACTCTGCCCTTCTACCAAAACCTCTTCTCTACTGCTCCATTTGATGGCACAATTGACATTGACTACGCCAATCTCTGGAACGCATACCAACTCTGGGAATTCGTTGATTATCAGTATCGACACAATGAGACAGTCCACGAGGGGCTCAAAAACGCAAACTCAACGTTGTCTTTCCTGAACACTTATGCACTATCCATGGAGCGCGCACAAAACAGCTACCGTGGCTCGGACGACGACAGCGAGCTTGGTACTCTCTACTCTGTCGCTGGCCGAACTATGGCGTACAAAGTTGCATCGCAGTTTAGGAGCAACATTCGCTGGGGAAGCAGCTACAACAAACTCACACTCATGTTTGGCTCTCTCGATCCCATCGTGAGCTTTATTCAACTCTCAGGTCTTGTCACACCGGACAACATGTTTCAAGCGCCTTGGTCAACACTCCCCAAGCCTGGCGCAGCATTGATCTTTGAGCTCTTTGGTGAAGACCCAGATGATCCTGATCGACAGCCAGCCACGGACAGTCTTCGTGTGAGAATGTCCTACCGTGCTTCAGCAGATGCGGACGAATCTTTCCAGAACCAGCCCATCTTCAAGTCTGGTCCTGATGGTATCGCATACTCGAGTTTCATGCAGACTATGAATAACCTTGGAACGTCACCTAACCAGTGGTGCGATGTTTGTGGCCCGACACCTGCTCCTTGGTGCATTCTCGTCAACTCGGATAGCTCCAACTGGGGAGATGACTCTTCAATTGGGCCAGTCATCGCAGGAGTTATTGGAGCAATTATTGCGATCGCTGTTCTGGGTGTTCTACTCATTTGCCTATGTGTCTGCGGCGGCCTTCGATTACGCCGGAAGGGCCCTGAAGGGTCAACAGACGGTGCCGCTGCTGGAGGAGGTGCCGCAGGAGGCTTCAAAGGTCCAGAGAAGAAGGATGGCGATGCGGATGTGGTGGTGACAAATCAAGGCATTCATCATGAGCGTGTGGGTAGCTGGGAACTCCGAAGTCCAAATGAACTACCCCCTCAGACTTCTGGAATCGTGACCAAGGACTTGGGATCTCCTCCTCAGAGACGATCATTGGAAGACAGTGACGACGACATCAGCGTTATGAATGCGGCACCAGTGAAGGCTCGCGAGAGTGTTTGAGTAAGTATGAATGAGTGAATGGAGAAACTATAGGGAGGAACTTGGACTGGACGAGGAATTTTGCATGCACGGTTATACCCTTTGATTCTTACAATCGTTCGAGCTATTGATACCTACTGGGATGGATTTTACAGGCGTTGGTATTGGCGAATTTGCATATACACTCGTTTGGAGATGTTGATCATTGGCCATATGTGGCATAAACTGAAAGGACTGTTACTATATAGCAGGTACTCCAAATTGACTGAACTGAGACTATCACTTGAACATAGACTGAGTTTGAACATTGCATGACGAGTGAATGGTTGGATGTTAAGAATAATATCACGATTGTCGTTGAAATAATGATCTCTAGACATCTTGGTTTAGTAAAATGACAGATAATGGATGTTTATCCAAGGGGTATCTATATCCCACACGCCTCACACAATAGCAAACTCCTCCTCTTCAACCCCATCAAGGTCAAAAACCTCCCCATTCATCATCCCATGAACATAACACTCCCCGACAAGTATCCACGTCCCGTCATCCTTTCTTCTTAGCAAGAACGGTGTTCTACCTCCATACAACACAACAACCACATCTCCAGCTTGCATAATATCCGGCCCAACAACAAACCATCCCCCAAAAGTTATCGCAAAACCTCGATACCGCGTAACAAGCGTTGCTTCATGGCTCCACTTGAACCCGTCTCCCGTCTGCGCAAGCTCTTGTATCTCTGGTGAAACAGCACCGGGTTTATCTAGTGCGCGGACAAGATACGCTGCGCCGTTGGCGAGCCACTCATCCTTGGGAATACTCTCATACGGCCGTGAGCGATCTGCTCCGATACACGCGTTTGTGAGTGTTTGCACAAGGGCGAAGAAAGCTGACTCGCCGTTTCGATAGCGTTGTCGTAGGTTGAAGGGTTGGTTTCGACCACTGATATCTCGCCATAAACCCTCGATGGGGAGGCGAAAAGGGTTATTGCGACGGAAGTGGAAAGCGTTGTTCCAGAATATCCATGATGGTCGACGGATACGATCTAAGCGAACACCGTAGATGTGAAGAACTCTTGTTTCTTCGTCGATGTATAATTGCGGCCGATACTCCCCTGATGCTCTATGAGGAGTCACAGGTGTACCCATGAGATGTAAAGGCACAACGCGCCAGTCTGGAACCCAAGTTGGTACATCTCCCCTCTCCATAATTCGTTTCTTGTATGTAGCTGGTATAGCATGACAAGCAGACAAAAGCAGAAGTGATTCGCACCCAGAGAGTTCTCTGACTGCTACATCGTAATAGATATCTTCTATCGATCTGCTATAATCCGCCACCAGCTCTGCAAGGCTTGAACTACCGGTGTGAATGGAGAAGTGGCCGAGAAAAGCATAGACATGGTCTCGAGGGTCTTTGGACAAGAGATGCCTTGCGCGATGAAGTTCGTATATGAAGGCTGCGCGGTTATGGTTGACATCGTATGCCTCCTCTGGCTCAACGAAGCGTTGATATAAGTATCGGATGTTAGGTGTAAAGACGGCGAACCGTGAGCGTAAGAAGTGATAGGTCGTATTCAAGATGCCTGCAACTGACGATAGGATCTCCCAGTCGATCTCTGCATCGCCCCAGCAGAGAGTTGCCGGAGCTGCTGTTCCTATTTCTTGAACAATCCATATACGATTAAACTATTCTCGTCAGTATAAGGCATTTCAGAGTCTCTCATAAAACTCACCCATGGCAGCCTCGATAGATTTGAGAACGGCACCCAAGGTTTCCTATCCTGACTCAATAAATCTTCCGAATGAGCTCTTTTGAATTCATTATGCAGCTCCTCATTATTAAACACTCCATGGAGGTAGTGAACCATCTCCATCGCCGCCTGCCCATGCCCTACTTTGTCTTCTCCGAGCCATACCAAGACGTGCTTCGCTCCCTTGTAAATAGCATTCATCAGACTGACTTGCTGACTTCGTTCGGCAATATCATCCTGGTTGATGCAGACTTGATCCGCCCATAAGCGTCGCTGTGTAGTTGCATGTCTCATCCGACGGAGAGCACCCTCAATGCTCTCCGTTAATGGCAGCGGTTTCCCATCGCATATAATCTCAGAGGATCGACCACCTGTGCCCCAGCAATATGAGATGGCTTCATATTGTGGGTTGAGATCAAGATTCTCGAAACCGAGATGACCGACTAATGGGTCATTACCCGTACCAGGCTCAAGAGTGAGAATGCGGATTGTAAAGTTATTCGTGAATGGTATATAGGTGTATGTCTGTAGAGCTGACGGTTCTGATGGCTGGACGACATCGGCCATGGATGATAATAAAGACACAGTCGAGCAATGAGCCTTATTGGTGAAAAGATACCTAGAATGAGGCGCTGAACGTTGATGGTGAGAAATGTTATGCAGACCGAAACTTGAAGGCCCAGTTCTTTTAGATCGCTTTCGCGAAACCTCGACCGACGGCGTGGAATTAGTTTCTTTGTAGATCGTCAAATCACTAGCATGAGCTCTTTTTCGAAAAGCACGTCGACTCATTAGTCGAACTGGAGATATAGACTTAGGGGACATTGCAATTATCACTGAACCAGAAACGGAATGATACGGTACTTAATAGAGCCAACGAACGGTTACTGGCATCCAACACAGCCACTCGTCATGGTTCTTTTGCGGAGATCCATGCAGGCAGTCTTTACAGACAGTAGGTCAGCGCTAATGTAACCTCAGAGAGGCAAGAGGGTATGCAAAGCAATGTACATCACGTAGAAATAGGACAGATCATGGCCTTCAATGTTTAATTTGTGATATCGAGCGGCGGTAGGCCTTTCTATCTAACTATACACAACTTTCCCGTGTCATCAATCGTTCCGAGTATGAGATACAAACAAAATAGATAATGCGACAAAACCTCGCATGGGCGATTCATCCTTTGTGCCAGGAACGCCTAAACCCATCCCAGTCCGCTGGGAATCCCAAAAGTTACAAATAAGAAAGTAATGAAGCGCTTAGTGCATGTCCTTTTCCCGTCCCCCACAGTCCATTAAACCACTCTTTACAGGTCCATGGTAAGTAGTTCTAACCTTGTTGTAACAGCATCACAGCTGGCGCTGATACGTTGCACGCGAGCCATAGCCAGAGCAGCGATACATTCTTCCTCACCGGCATCGACAAGTTCGAGACGGGCAAGGACCTTTTCGGACTCAACACCGCCAAAGATGTCAACATGTGACAGGCCCTCGGTATCAAACTCCTTGGGTTGCTCAGTGGTGGTGGTAGCGGTTTCAGTGTGGAACAGGGCGAATTCAGGGTCAGACTCAAACTCAAGATCGATGGGAGCGGCATCAACAGGCTCAGAAACCTCGGGCTTCTCAACTGGGCGCTCAATGGCGGGCACCTCAAGCTTCTCCTCCTCAGAGTCGAAGATGGGCTCAGCAAAGTTGGAGGTCTTGCCAGAGAGAACAGAAGCGTCAATAGCATCAGGAAGCTCAGGAGTGTCGACGACAAAGACTTGAGGCTGGAAGTTGAAAGAGCCATCAAGGGTGAGCATGGAGAAGTCCATGTTCTGCTCAGGGATCATGGCCATACCAATCTGGTGCTGAGAAGACTGCTGAGTGTTGTAGGGGTTGATGTCCTTGGGCACCTGTCGCTGCTCGGGTTGAGGCTCGACCTTGAGCTGAGGAGTATGCTGAACAGCGGTAGGGTTGCTGCTGAGGTTGTCCAAGAAGTTGGAGAAAGAAGGCGAAGAGAGAAGCATGCGGGTGAGGTCGGTCAGACGCTTGTTCTCGTCCACGAGAGCTCGGTTCTGAGCTCGGAGGTCACCGTTCTCACTGACCTTGTTGGCAATCTCAGTCTCAAGCTGAGTGATGTATTCTGAGACATGGTTAGCACCTTATTTCAATTAATCGTGACGGAGTAAACTTACCCTTTCTGCGGGAACGGAAAGCACGGGCGGAGACCTTGTTGCGAAGCTGTCGTCGTTCCTTGCTGCTGAGCTTCTTACCCTCCTCGCTAGCCAGGAGGCGCTCATCCTCATCCATCTCCTCTTCGTCCTTCTTGGATCGGGGAAGGTTGGCCATGGGGCTGGTAGCCTGGCTCTCGGGCATTGAGGGCTTGGCTCGCATAGAGTTCAGGAGCTGAGTAATCTTCTGCTCAACAATAGGGTCGGTAGGCTGAGGGGCCTTGCCACGAGACTTGGGCTGCGATGCCTGGCGCTGAGCCTGCTGTTGTTGCTGAATGATCTGCTGCTGCTGTCGTTGTTGTTGCTGAGCCTTGGCAAGAGCGGCTTGGGAGTGAGCACCAGGCCAGAGACGGCCGTTGTTCTGTGTAGGCAGAACGGGTGGTGAAGGAAGACCAGCGTTCTCTTGCTCAATGCTGCTAGGGTCGACAGTGAAAAACTGTTGTGTCTCGGTCTGCGACTCAAAGTCCATATCGATATCCGAAGCACCCAAAGTAGCCTGCGAAGGAGATGTGTTGAAATCAAACAGATCAGCCTCGGGGCTGAAGGTGGTTAGGTAGTCGATATTGCGGAAGTCTTGGTAGCCAGTGTTGTTTGTCTGGTTAACAGCCATGGTGTTGGCAATAGCACCGGGCACAAAGCCGGTCTGTTGTCGGTACATGTCATAGTTGTGACTGGGACCGCTCAGGCTCTGGGCGGTTGTGGTGGCGGGAGCAGCGACAGCGGCTGAGATAGGGCTTGCGAAGGTAGCCTTTGATGTTCCTGATGGTGATACTGAAGTAGCAGGAGACTGGAAGTTGTCGTACTCGGTAAGATCGAGGAGAGCGTCGATATCGACGTTATTCTGGCCAGGACCCGACATATTGTTGTATCAGTTCGGCGATACCGGAGGATGTAGTCTTTGATGAGTGAGAGATTGAATTCGTCGCCCAAATGATGACAAGTGGATGACTCGAGTATTGTCGGGATAGATTTGGTCTGTTGTGTTATCTTGTTTAGAAGATCGTTGAAAAGTAACAGTTGTTGAGAGATGGAAGTTCTGTAACAGAAGCGAACGTTTGGAAGTTGAGAAGGGGAAAGATGGAACCAGGCAGACAATCGGGAACTGGGGAGGGACCGTGTTCTATGAATGGGGTGGGTGCCTTGGTCGGCGGTACGTACCCGCCGGGTCCGACAACAAGATCCCCGGCGTGTCAGGGAGGAAGAAGCTGGTGAAAGCCACTGAAGCCCACTTGGAGAATCCACTATAAACATGCTCAAGGCCCCCAACTTCAGGGACTCGGCCCCTGAATTGATTCCATTCGAGCGCTATGAACCGCTAGATCCAGGTCTCTCTGTCAGGTAACGCTGGCCGTTGTCAGGGCTGACCAGGGAGCAGGGATAGATCGGCGGCCGGGAATCCGACTAGTGAGAGAGAGAGGAGTGAGGACGCGTCAGCTCTTTTCTTGGGTTGTGCAAGCCATGGGTGGAAGCCAAGGGCCAAGGAGGTGGATAACTCATTGGGGCAGCGCCTTGGCGATTGAGGCCAATCAGGATGAGCCTCTGACGACCGAGCCTCTCAGAGACAGTAGCGAGCGTATCCCTGTTTCGCCCTCCGAGGGGTGCGAAGCGAACAAGGTGCGGGAGTCTAGCTCCAAGAAGAGAGCGAAACGAACGAGCAGAGACGTCTGCGGCCTGAGGATGACGACGCTCAACTGCCCCTTTGGGACAGGCTTGGTGCCAAAAAGCCCATGATGGAGGCATTGCGCTGGTCTTTTTGGTTCCTCAGAGTCTCATGGCTCGTCTTTGGCTGCGCTTTTTCGTATGCATTTCTGGTCCATCATCGACTTCACCTGCAGATGCAGCTACGAGCTTACGTCTCTCATCCTCTGAGGCTTCGTGGCCTGGTCTTAATCTGGTCAAGCCTCAGGTTGATTATTCGTCTGCCTGCGTCTGAATACCAACGTCCCCTCCTGTTTGAGGTTATCAAGCTTGATGCAGACAAAGGCACGGCTAAATAATTCCTCCGCCCAATAGCTCTGGTATGGTTCAATGTGATAAGAGAAGATCAATCTCATCGTCACCGTTAATCCCGGCGGCTGCTCCAACCGGACGGCAAAGCGGCAGCCCATTGCTATCGGTTATCATGGCTGGAATGCTCATCAGCGGCTTGCTACAAGAAGCCTCTGACCACTGATGTGTGAACTCTGCAGACTGGAGCGCAGTAAACAACAAACACCAGCCAATTCACTGATCAGCGTGGGCGGGTAGTGAAACTTGTGTTCCGTCCGACCCGAGCGTGGCTGTACAAAACAATAGAATTGTGCCCTTACACTGGCTGGTATGCTTTCCAAAGCTTGTCTCCTGCTTCTAGAGTCCACTATTACGATGCTTAAGTATAGATGCAGCTACTTTTCCTCAAGCGATGCATTGCCAACTCAGATCATCAGGGAGGAATCGCTGATATGATTCATTTCCCTCGATTCTTTGCTCATTTCAATAAGAAATGAACAGACAAGGTCTTGCCTTACCGTAAAGACATTGCGGGGATGACCATCACCATCAATATCATCTGTCGATTGCACTGCCACCGCCTTCATATCCCAAAATCCCACCACCGCGAGCACAGTCCATTTCAGAAGCCTGAAGAGTCCCCGAGTCCATCCCACTGGCTGCTCCATCTCTCATTGCTCGCTCTTTATTCCTGTTTGCTCCCTATTTTTTTACTGTGCCACGCTGCTATAATCGTGTAAACCCACACAGTAACATCAGCGGGCACCCATGAGGCTGTGTGGTCGTCGTTATTGAGATGGTTTGAACCACTCATCTTCTCTGGTGGTCTCCGTCGTGCCACAATGAATGACATCGGGTGTTAATAACGCCGTTATGCCGTCGCCGGCTCTAGATGTTGAAGGCACCGAGTAATCTTCGGCGTTTACAGTGCTGCTAGTATCCGTACGGAACGGATCTGTGTTGACATCCAAGCCTCAAACCTGGTTTGTTTTTTTTCGCCACTCCCCAACCAATGAGTGTTGGATTCCCGTGACAAGACAAACCGATCGACAGTCTCGACAAAAATAGAGCTTCCCAGTTTGTGGTCGCCCTGGCGCTGGCTCAACTGCCGCCCTGATTATCTTCTCCACTGCCCCTGACGATGATGAACAATGACATTATGACACAAGAGGATACGGCGTTTGCCGTTGTTGTGAGTTTCATCCAAAACGCTTTGCTATGCATCGACCGAGACTTGTTTCACAAAACAACGGTTCTTCTTTCGTCGACAGTGGTTCCGTCACTTCATCCCACATACCGGAAGCCTCGAACAAGCTTTGGTTAGGGGGTTTTGCCGTGGCGGGAGTCTCGAATTATGGTCGATCGACTGATTATCGGTACCAGGCTTGAAACATCTGGTTCACGTTACGACTCGAGGATTTACCCCTTTTGGGCTTATTCTTGAATTCTCAGCCATCTGCAAATTCTGATCTGAAGTTCTTGATTCAACCTTGTGCCAAGACTTCGCTTTCGCTTTACTCAGATCTAATACAACTGCCGGCGGTGATGAGAGCTTAGTTTTGACGATCCTGGCCAAAGAAGATTTTAGCATTGATAAAATTTCGCATGGTTTAGAGAGCACAGCCCATGCAAATTAGCCACTTTGATATGCTGGTCTCGGCGTCGCCTAAAGTTCTGAACTTTTCCAGAAGCTAGATCGTTAGCGACTCCAGTTCCAAACCGCAAGCACATAGCCTCTGCCAAGACCGTGATAAGGTAAGATGCAATGAGATTTCAAAACTGTCCATGCTGTAATAAAAATAGCTCCATGTGAATGTTGCTTGCGCCTTGATGAATTCAAGATCAAGACGATTCGAGGTCACATGCTTAATCACGTGTCTCTTCACGTGATCGTGAAGTCGGTCAGCACGTGATTGGCTCCGTGAGACAGCCTGACTCTAGTTTCAGCCTCTTGAGGCCATCCATCAATGGCCCCATTCGCCTGCATCTGCATGCATTTGGAGAACCTCGTCGGAGCCTTACGCCCTACAACCGTGCGCGCCCAACTGCACTCGCGCCTGAACAGTCGTGTCTGACATATTCCTCGCCCGGCCAAAGTGTCAACTGGAACGCGCCTATCGGTTTGTATATACCGTGTCTGTCTATCTGTGCCTTGTTGCGACTCGTGAAAGATTGAAACAGTTTCGGCCCGTCACATTTCGTTGTTGCATCGCATTGCATAGCATAGCAGAGTATTGCGCGGCATCGCACGCATCGCGACAGCCTATTCTTCTTTGCTTGTGTTCTCCAACTTTGAAGATACGGTTACCACCCTTGCACTTGCAAACAGGTACTGCAAAGAGTATCGTCCTCTGCAAACATATCGCGTTCTACCAGGCCTCAGAAGGTCCTATCAAGTTGCTATCTCAGTTCCCTCGTCGGAACATATCAACTGAAAATCTATCACTCGCCACTATGGTAAGCTGACCATAGCCGTACAAAATGGGGAGAGAAAAACGAAACCTGCCCGCGGCTGTAGCAGGTGGCCCAAAGGAGAGGCATAGACGTGCACAAAGATCTCAGTATGATCATACAGCACCTGTCCCCCCTGGCTTTGTTGCCAAACCAGCTCTTCCAAAGACAACGAAACATCACTCGTACTTCGAGTTTGTTGAAAACAAGGACAAAAAAAAGAAGCTTGAATTCCAGGTATAATGCGACTGTTGCGCAACGAGGTCATCACAGCACTCACCACCATGTATAGATTACTACAAAGAAAACACCCCCTCCTGGTTTCGAGTTTGTCCCTGCCGGCAACCCTGAACTAACTCAAGCATGCAAAGAACTATCACGAGAAAAAGATGCCATGATATTTATCGTATCGGTATGCAAAACACAGATGTATTGGTCTCGGCCGTCTGTTACTAACCTGGCCACATGAAGAACGCAAAAGAAGCATCCGGCTCAAATATCTTGGCTCACCAAGTCCATCGCATTGGACATCATGTTAGAGAAACAATCGTCGAGGAAGCCCGCGCGGGTCTAGGACATGTCATGGAGAACATGCTTCCAGCAGCTCGCGGCGCCCCCGAACCCATTCCCGAATCTCAAGAGGAATACGATGCACAAGTTGACGCTGCATTACGCGATTTGTTTCCCAGAATTCCAAACACCGATCGACGGATGATCATCGAACATGCTTTTAGACGGGTTTGTTCTCCCTGACACCTTCATACAGATAAGGTATTTATTATTATAGGATCCAACGAACAAAAACAACAAGGAAAAAGTAGGCCTTTCGGAAGACATAACCCTCGCTCGAAGGGTTCAACTCGCAGTGCTCGCTCACATCCGTCATACCCATACAAGGTATGATACTTTGCTAAGGGAGACCACGTGGCAGAATGCTCGCAAAGTTGTCGAGGCTCTTTGTTTGGACACCCTCGTCAAGTGGCGAGGAGATGAGGAGAGCGGTCGGGACCAGCTGGATGAGATATTGAGGGAAGTTGTTGTGATATCCGACTCAGAAGGTGAGGAATCCGGCAACGAGTCCGACTCATCAATCGAAGAGGTTGTGTGTCAGTATACGAATCCCATTCCCAGCAGGCCTGTACAGAATATCTCTGGCCAGGCGGGTCCCGGTCACCACCAATCTCCCAGACCTAACCAGGGCGCACGAACGCCCGCCACGCCCAGGCCAAAAGGAAAGGTGAAGAAAGCAAAGCGTAAGACATCCGCCGAGAAGAAAGGACAGCGCGGATTCAAACGGTACCAAGCATGGCAAGAAGCCATTGACAGAAGCCGCAATGTACAAGAGCCAGCTCCCCAATCTCCCCGAGGGCCGTCTCCTCAGTATACCCGTGGTCCCCCGCCGCCTACGGCTCTGGTTCCTTTGGGTGATGAGTTGCCTGCTGCATCCCAGCTCAGAATTGTTTCTGGAGGTGCGGGACCTGCACCCTATGAGAACGGTTATGTTGGGAAACCTCAGTATCCCGCAAATGGCCATTTTATAAGTACAGGGCCACAAGTTGCCCGCAAGGTAAAGTCACCATTTTATGACGCGCCACCTAGCACTCATCCGCCTGTGTCGAGAGTGGCCGATCGGCTACAGGATATGTTGGTGCAATCCATTGAGCCAGCGTCTCCTGATACTATGAAACCGTCCTTTGTGCGTGCAGTACCCCCTCGGGGACAAGGCTTCAGAAATGAGCCCCCTATGACCACCAGTATGCAGCATCCAGTTATCATATCTTCTCCATTGCGAGGCCCTCTTACAAGAGGCGAGCCCATGGAAATATCACGACCTGTAATGGGTGAACCGTTGGTTCATGGAGATAGGCCCTACCAAATCCCTGGCCACGATCCCTCACCACCCCGTGGTCACATATTCGATGCCCCTGCGCATCGCTATAATACAAGATCTCATGGAATACCTGCTCCTCCGGCTCCTTTGGATCCTTCATATCGTTATGATACAAGATCGCGTGGAACACAGAACAACCCAGCGAGGATTTTAGTAAGTCGTCGGCCATATGACGAGCCACAAAGACCAGGAATTCGTGATACCCCAGTTGTCATGGAAGATCGTGGTGGGTTCTATGAACGAGTCCCAGTTCATTCAACTGGAGACGTTCCAGCATCATCCCGTGATGAAGCAGGGCCTGGCTTGGGGCTTGCTCCGGAGCCATATAGAGTTGCAAGGGAGCAACAGGCGGGCCCTTGGCAGGAAAACTCCCGGCTAGTACCAGGCAACCGAACCAACGCAGACACTGAGATGATCCCCATCAATCGCGTGCCTCTGGAAGATCGATATCGCCCTATTGTAACGGACAATCGGGCCAGACCAGCTCATGTCCCTGTGTCTTCAGGAGCTCGAGGTGATATTAGAAGTTACTTTGAGCGAGACTCTCGTCCCATCCGTTATAATCCACCTGGCCCAGAGCCTCGTCCGGTCATAAATGAGCCATTGGCACCAGGCTACGAACCGTATCGCGAGGTGTAAGCAGAGTGTGGCTCGTCAAATCAGAAAGACACTAACACGATATAGTCGTTACGAAGAACGAGTACCCGAACCCTTTCAACATCGAGAGCCAGTGCATCGATACTACCGAGAAGAGCCCGTTGTTGCAGGAGACGGCCGACCTCGGCCTCTACACCCGCGTCGAATGGAGGATGTAATTGTGCTTGAGTAATGCTGCAAGATGATTTCGAGAATTGCGGATACTGTTTGTTTTGCTCATGATAATGCATGTGCGTAAAATATTTGAGCGCGTTGAGCATGGAAACAGGCGTTGGAGGTTACATTGTTGATATTGCAGTCCGGCAAAAGCGATTGTGATGGAATGAACTTTGGACGATGGCATGATCTGATGATACCCCGATCGGAGGAAAGACTTGACTACTACAAGAACTAGTATTTGAATTGTTAGACGTTTGGACGAGGCCTTTTACTCCCCATAATACGATGATGAACCGTATACGAATGAACTTCATAATTGCTCGACTTTTATTTACCCTAAAACAACCGATGATCTAAACTCGAACTTGAAAAATAAAACGAATGCCGAAACCTCATGACGCATGGAATGGGTATAAGTATGGCATCTAGTTGCGTCCTCTCCTAGGCTTTCCCACGCCAGACACTCCATGTCTCTTCTCAACACCAAGTCCCTTTCGTCCTGCAGCAATGCCTCCTCTTCCACTCTTTCCACCACGACCGGCTCCTCTACCGCGGAAGCTTCCACGGCTACCCCTATCCCGTCCAGGGCTGATCCTGTTCTTGACTGCCGCAACATCGTTGTCATCCATCTCGAAGTCCTCGTCATCGTCGTCCTTGGTGCGACGGTTGGAGAACTTGAGCTTGCCTCCGCGACCGCGCTTGGCGACGTCCTTGCCCTTGAGAGCAGCGACGTAGGCACCAACGCCTGAAGCCTCAGGGTTGGGCTCGTCGACGTCCATGGCACCCTCGTCGTCACTATCCTTGCCGAGGATGAGCTTGCCGTCGAGGTCGACCTTGGCCTTGGTGCGTGTGGGCTTCCGCATTTTAACAGGCTTAGTAGAAGAGATGTTGGCCAAGGCCTTCTTGTCGAGCAGATCGAGAGGTTCGTCGTCGTCTTCAACAATATATGTCTTGCCACCCTTCTGGGCCTTCTTCTTTTGCCTAGGAGCCTCATCGTCGGATTCACCATCATCATCATCAGAGTCACTGCTGTAAAGGGCCTGGTCGTATTCGTTCTCGAACTGGCGCTTGGGCTGAGCCTCGTCGTCGTCACTATCGTCACCGTCATTCTCACCCTTGGCAGCATCCTTCTTCTTCTTGGAACGCTCCTTGGTCTTGCGGATGTTGACGATCAACTTCTTGTCGTCATCAGGTGTGTTCTTGTGAATATTATCATAACCAAAGCGACGGACCATGCGCTCCAGAATATGCTTGACCTTGGCCTTGAAGTGACCCTTGTGCTCATGACTCCAGACAATGAGGTTGGGCACGAGAGTTGAGAGACGAGGAAGCATGAGCTCGACAGGGAGGCCAATAACGCAGACCTTGACGAAACCCAAGCAGCTCTTGACGATCTCTCGGTTGTTGGAAGTAAGGAAGAGATCCATGGTCTGGACCAAGTCAGATAGAGTAGCGTCGCTCAGTTCGCTTCGGAACTCATATAGAAGTCGGCTGATGGCCGTAATAGAAGCTGAGATCATGTGAGGTGTGCTGCCAGCCAAACCAGCGCTGACCATAGTGAAGAACTCTTCGATATTAGCGGTTCCAGCAGCGGCATCGTCGGGCATGTGAGGAACCTTGCTGTTGTCGATGGATGTTCCATTAGCCTGCACCATACGGTGTCCCATGCGAACCAGGAGCTCGTATGCTGTCTCACGGGCACGCTCGTTGTTCTCCTTGCATGAGATGACAACTTCGCTGAGCACAGCAGGAATGAAGTGAAGGGAGGTATCGGGAATGAAAGGTAGGAGGGCGATAATGGCAGCAAGGCGCTCTCGTCGAGCAGGAGCTGAGACCTTCTCGGTGCTAGAGAAGATAAGTTGCTGGAGCTCAGCACTTCTCTCCTGAAGAGCAGCCTTTCCGATCTCAGAATCCGCTAGGCGAGGGATGAGCTTGTATGCCTTCTTCTGAAGTTGAGGCTCCTCCTCCTTGTTGATGATGACTTCGGCAATCTTGAAAAGAGCGGCGGAGCTTTCCCTGGGGAGATAAACGGACATTGTGATGACGAGGTCCATCAAAGTCTGGGCTGTTGAAGGCATGTGATCCTTGGACTTCTGGCTCTCCTTCTTCTTCTCCGCTGGCTTCTCCTTCTCTAACTCAGTGGCGAGCATAGTGCTGACTCGGTCGAAAGTCTCCATCAACTCAGCATTGGGTGTGATGCTAAGGAAGGTGTTGATGGTCTGAAGGATGGGGCCCCGGCTTTGGGGGAGAGTTTGCGTGTAGACGTTGAAGAGGACTGCGAGCATGTTGCCTGCAAAGTTGGAAAGGTACTCGAGATTCTTCTTAGCATCAGCGCGGCTGACTCGGCTCTGAAGAACGAGATCCTCCTCCTGGTCCTCAATATTGGCAATAGCTTGGTTGGACTCGATCAGAGTCTTGAGCGCCCTGCAAACATCCAGTCGCAGCTCAACTTGCTTGTACAGGAGGTTAGCCAAAATCTCGGCGAAGCCCTGGTCGAAAGCCTCGGTAAGATCCAGAGGAAGATCGCAGTAGCCGGGAAGAGTAGACCAGATCTGCTGGACAACTGTTTCGTAAATCTTGACCTCCATTGTCTTCTCAGCCTGCCCATGGTCAAGAACCCTTTGAAACATAACCTCACTGAGAGGAACCATCTCACTTTTGAAGTGAGCTAGGTTTGTGTTGCTAGTGTAATCTCGTAGAATAGGGAACATCCAAGCACGGCCTGGCTGGCCCTTTGCTGGCTTTGCGAGGTTGAGAGGGAGAATTGAGAGAACAGCCTCGGGACCCATAGCTCGGATAGCCTTTCCAATAACATCGTCAGCCTCCTTCTTGTTGCGGAAAGAACCGTTCTCTCGGATTTCGCCGATAGTCTTCGTGACGTTCATCATGATAGGATAAGACCTCCATCTCAAAGTATCGAATATCGCTCCCAAAACGTTGAAAGTCTGGAGCCAGGCAGCCTGGAACTGAACAGTCAAAAGAGACTCTGCTGACTTGGCCAGCTTCTCGAGAACCTTCTCGTCGAAAATTGAAGGCTCAAGGATAACATTTTGAGGGATACAGTTGGCCATGAAAGACACTAGACATTCTGAGGCGGAAATTCGAATATTCTCGGAGGGTGCCTCGAGGAACTGGGCGACCATATCGAACAGCTGGGGGAGGTTCTGAAAAGTCTCCTCAGGCTCGACCTGGGCGGAAACATCGTATCCTCGGGACAGAATGGCGAGCCACGGGGGAACAAGCTGGGTGTCGTTGGCAGCTGGTCGCAATTCGGAGATAATTTCCATAAGTCGTGGGAGCTTGGCTGATGAGACCTCATCTGTCATACCCTCGAAGATCATCTCAAAAATTTCGAAAGACGCCATGGTCATGTACTCGTTTCCGCTCTTTGCGATGCCCAAGAGGAGCTCGCACAGAGACTCGATCTTCTTGCTAGGCCAGCCACCACTGGCAGCCGCAACAGTCTTGACCAGTTGAAGAGCGTGGATCATAGCAGGGTCATGGCTAACATCGGCCTTCTTTCCCTTGCGCGCCTGCGCAATCTTGCCGGCGAGATCCTCGAGGTTCTTGGTAGCAGTTTGGGCGCACATGTCGGCAGCAGGGTGATCCAGGGAGGGGCTCGGAGGCGGGTTTCGAAGAACCGTCTTCAGAGCATCTTGCGACCTCTTTCGCACCTTTGGTCGGTGGTCAACAGACATGTTCAAGAGTCCAGCAACAGCTCGTCGAGGACCGATTTGGGAGACAGAAAGCTCCCAAGAAGCGGCATCCTGGGCCAGAAGAAGAGATTCGAGACATCCTATGGACGATCGCAACAACGGGGCTTCGGCATCCTGCAACAAAAGTACGGGGGCGAGAAGAGTAAGAATCTGTGTAAACTTGGATCGGAGGAGAGGTTGTGGGGCATAAGGCGTAACGACGTCGAGAAGGTAGACGACGGGAGTCGCCAATTCTGGATTCACGGTGTCATTGCTGTTCGCCTGCTGAAGAAGGGCGAGAAGAGCGGCAAAGTATCCTGTTGGCGTAGGAGCCGTGTTCTGTTCCTTGAGAGTCGACTCGACGGCCTGAAGTACAACGACAGTCTACAAGCAAAAGTTGTTAGTGTGCGACTCAAGATTGAAGACGCTGGAAGTGAGAAAGTAAAGTAAAACATACCCTCTTCTGACTCTGAAGCCCAGGGGACTTGATCTTGTCCAGCTTTTCAGCTAGAGAAGGGGTCGCCATCTTGATTCTGAGCAATTCAATGCGCAACCACCAACTGGATTAATCGTTCGGTGAAAAGAGACCCCAGTCAAAAATTCCCAAAATTTTACTTGCTTATCGCACCCCGCTGAACCGATAAGGATTTGATGTGGACTCCCTTAGTGGAAGCTAAGCCACATCTGGCATCCTCCCCGTTATGAAGATGTGGCGTCAGCCTACCGCTGTATCCGAGCGCCTACGTACTGGGCTGTAGCTGTGCCCCTCGGAGCTGACCTTGAGTAAGGTGTTAGCAGCTCGCGCCTCTCGTTCCTCAATCGCAAATACGTCTATAGCCTCAATTTCTCTTCCATCTTTAGAGAAACATCATGGCTTTCCTCATTCTTGTCATAGGAGACCTCCATATCCCGGATCGGGCGCTCGATATTCCCACCAAGGTACGCGCGGTGCTTCCAAGGTCGCGCGCATCGCTAACAGCGTCTCTGTATCTGTAGTTCAAGAAGCTCCTCTCTCCCGGAAAGATCAGCCAGACGCTTTGCCTCGGAAACTTGACCGATAAGCACACGTACGAGTACTTGCGATCCGTCTCCCCCGATCTGAAGATCGTAAAAGGCCGCTATGACGTCGAGGCCACTTCCCTGCCATTGACACAGGTTGTCACCCACGGAAGCCTTCGAATCGGATTTCTAGAGGGCTTCACACTTGTCTCTAATGAGCCTGACCTTCTTCTGGCTGAGGCGAACAAATTGGATGTGGATGTTCTGTGCTGGAGTGGCACTCACCGCTTTGATGCCTTCGAGTATATGGACAAGTTCTTTGTAAATCCCGGAAGTGCGACTGGCGCATTTATAGAGGGATCGGGACTGGAAAGCGAAGAGCCTACACCAAGCTTCTGTTTGATGGATGTATGTGCTTTACAAACTGTCTGTGTTTGAGTTTGTTTACTGACTACCCTAGGTCCAAGGCATTTCACTCACCCTATACGTCTACCAATTACGAAAGGACGACAAGGGCAATGAGAACGTGGCGGTTGAGAAGGTTACATACACAAAACCAGTTGAGCCTTCAGCGGGAGGGTCATCATAAAATTCACATAGATAGGGGGAGTTTACATTCAGCGACGTATTCAAGATCAGCAGCAGAATTTATACCCAGTCACACTCTGGAAGACCACGAGATGGGACTTTCATATCCAACAAAGCATCAATTGGCAAGACGAACTGCCGAATGTTGACCAATTGGGTTTTGTGTGTGTCCAATAAAGACATTAAAACTGTAAATACAAATATTGACAAAAATCAACACCATTATCCATCGCTTTGTAGAGGTATCTTGGGCATGTGACCAGTCTGTATGATCCAGCGAAGCAGTATCAGCGCCGACAAGCAACATACTCCTTTTGAAAAACAAGAACAACAAATGAGAAAAACGCCCAAATGCTCTACCGAACTCCCGCTATCGCAATATGCATCATTACAGCATCATACTCCTTCGCCTAGATGAAGCGCGCTCCCTAGCTCCAGCGCCATCCTCAGCGTGAACCGCTGAAGAGACACGCCGCGAGGGCCGACGAGCAGTGACCTTCTTCTTGATCTCGGCAGGAACTTCTTCGTCATTTTGTGGTGATGAGGGTGTGAATTCATAAACATCAACTTCGCTGACACCAGTAGTGTCAGAAGTCGTCTCCTCCTTGGCTTCTCCATCTTCGTGTGAGGTTTCGCTGCCGGCAACAATGTCTTGAATCATCATAGAGGTGCGTCTTCCGCCACGTATAGTTATAGGTTTAGGGACCTCAGGAGATGATCCTTTGCCAGCCAGAGGGCTAGCGGGAATGCTACCAGGCTCGTTTTCTATGTTGGTGGCGTTGGCATTGGGCAGATTCTTCCATGACTCTTCAGCACTGCTCTCACGCTTCGTTCTGGCTGTATCTGGGGCTGGCTCAGCTACACTAGACCTCCGAGCATATTTGCCTTCTCCAGCAACAGCGTCGAGCATCTCCTTGGTGGGCCGACGCATCTTGTCTCTAAGGTTAGGCTCTGCATAGCTGACTGCGGTCCTATTTCGCCGGCTGGGCCTTGCTGGTTCTCTGCTCGCATTGACGTCGCCAGGTGGAGGTGTTCCTCCTCGTCCAGGTTCCTGGGATGCGGCAGTATCTGGCGAGTTGGGCGAGAGAAGGGCTGGGTCTGTGAAAGGTGTTGTGAGTCCGCATGGCACCTCTACAACTTCAGGGGCTGTAGGAGGCTCGAGGGCAGTTTCGATGGTGATAGGAGCCAAGGTCTTGGATCTGGACTTAGGCCGCTCTTGAGAAGCCGTTGATCTCATGAGATCCGCTTTGGCTGCAGCGACTTCATCGGTCACAACTGGTTTGGAAATCTTCTTCGGCGAGGTCAAATCGTCGTTGGTGCTCTTGGCTGCAAGGGGCTTCCTTGTGCCTGTCGCACTCGCCTTTTCACGAGCATCCTTTCTCATATTGCTTAGTTCTTTCAATGTTCGACCTCCAGCCTTCTCACGGATTGAAGGCTTGTCAATAGTGTTTCGTGGGGGCTCGTTTTCGTTGTTCGCCCTCTGGGATCTGCTCGTAACCATATCATCTCGAGCGGCGAGCTTTCGTTTTGATCCGACCTTGACTGGTTGAGGTTGAGGTACTGGGGTTTCATCAACGATTTCCTGCACCTTAGTCTCGATTGATCTGGTTGCGAAGGGCTTTGCCTTGACTGGCTCCGTTTCCTCAGGTTTAGTGATCTTCGCGTGTTGCTTCTTTTCGGGCGAGGGTGATCTCGGTAAGGTCTTGGTGGTCTGAGGTGATGTGAGCTTTTCGGGTGGTGCGAGTTTCCTTGTGGGACTTTCTTGTACGGGTGCTGGTGTAGTTGTTGGTGAAGGGCGTGAGCGAGTTGGTGAGTCAATCTTGACTGGCTCCTCTTCCTCCTCGATAAAATGGGAGACGGGAGGAGGTCCAATATCTGGTGACTGAGATGTGTCGGCCATATCATCGTTGTCGGCCTCTGACCGCAGCGCTAAGATTTGTTCTTGGCTGTATAATGTTAGAGAGCTTCTATTTGTCTGGATGGGATGACTTACTTCATGGACTGTCTCGGGTAGGACTTGGTTTCTGAAATATGTCCCAGTTCCTCAATTTCACGGGCCATATCTCTAAGGCGTCGCTGTGAAGGACTGGGTCGAGCTGAGCTGAAGCTCACCCTGGGCTTTGTTGACTTTCTTGGTCGTGGAGAGTGCCGCTTCATAGGCGGCTCAAGACCAAGACCAGCAAGAAGGGTACCCCATTCTGTAAGTTGGGACTCCAGCTTTGCCTTGATAGCAAGTGCATGATCAGCAATTCGTCGAGTGTCGTTATCCTCAAGCTCTTTCTCTAGCTCTATGATACGGCCTCTCAGCTCCAGGTTCTCTGATAGCATACAGGCGCAGTCATTCTCGAGTTCTCGGATGCGGAGGGCACGTATGTTGTTTGATTTTGCAAGATCGCGGTTCTGACGTAGAAGCTTCTTTCGAACTAGATCACAAGACATGGTCAGCTCGCGTCATGTTACTCATAGGAGTTCTAGATGTTGGAACATACGCGTTTCGAGACTGTCCGTAGACACGGGGGGTTCGTTCAGTCTAGCCATAGCTCATAATGCGATGGATCGTGACAATGTGAGCAAAGGCTTCCTGTGGAGTTAGTAGGGACGTTGCTGATATGCTCTCGCACAAGTCACAGAGTGTTGTTGGGTGTCGGTCTGAAAAAGGGAATTTTTGGTTGCATCTATTTACTGTCGTAACTGTTTTTGTCATAGCGCTTGGTTACCGGTTGCCCTAGTGACGGAACTCCCCACGTTGAACCCCACCATCGTGACGGAAACGCAGTGTTCGACTTTACTGCTAAAGACGTCGCGAATTATTCCAAGTTTGGTGACACGCCTTAAATACGACCATGTCATATCCAACGCGACCGATTTCCTCGCATATGCGCGCACCGAGCGCGTCGGCTTCATCGAGTGGACAGTCACCAGCATTATTAGCGCGAATCGAGGAGAAAAAGGCCGAGCTCGAAAACCTCAAAGAGCTTCGAGAGCTCAGCGCAGCGGTCGCAACACAAATGGAAGCTTTGGAACAGAAACTCTCGACTCTTTCCGATGGAACAGAGGGTAATGATCCTATGTGAAGTTGTTCAGTGCTTAGACTGACTCTCAGTAGCAATTGCAGCCGTTGTTGGAAACTGGCATAATGTGCTACGTGCCATCAGCATGGCTTCTTGTAGGTTCTCAAAAGTTTATGGCTGTTGATTTTGTCTAACTTTCCAATAGCTAAATTGGCCAAGACGGCAGCCGATCCTACAAACGCATCGGAAGATTCAACAGGGCCTTTGCCTCAAACTCTAGTCCGAATTCCAACAGAGCATGCACCAGCTCTGCAAGCCCAGGCAGAAGCTGCAGAAGCCGCAGCCGAGGAAGAAGAGTCATGAACAGACTTGATCATGGTCAAAACTTACGAATTTCGACATATTTTCCGGCAGTCTGTAAGGGTGCCTTGCGATTCATGGGTGCTTCTCTGGGGATATGCTACAGGCAACGTCTATTTGATAGACACCGCAAGCTCCTTGCCACCTCCACGAGGTTGATTTTGGATATTGGCATCCTTGAGCCAGGCAGCAGCAATCACTTGCAGTTCCCAACTATCCTCAGCACAGTATTCTGCGATCACGCCCCGATGATAAGATGATGCCTTGACTGCCACCCGGGATCTATAGAACGGGTGAACTCATGTCTGGGAGGGGGCTTCCGGATGAATGAGTGTTCATCATGAAGGATAAGATTGACACACAGAAATCAGGCTTGTTTTCAGAAGACACCTAGATTTCCCGTCTCTGGTGATAAGTTCCCAAGCCAAAGGCACTAGGATGCTGGGGGAACTTGGGGTGATCCTTGAGGAGGGGGTATGCATTCACCTGTCAACGCTGGTTCACTGATCCCAAGTCTGGCTGAAAAGAGGCAACAGAAGTGGTTTCGATTCGAGGACGATCTAATGAAGCCATCGCAGGTCGATCGAGAAATCCAAGTGTATTTTAGTTTATGAATCTCTTGCTACAGTAGCTCCTAGAGGATAGCTAGTCGGTGTAGTTCTCAGCATTGGTATGGAGCGACGATACAGGTGGCTATATACTTCATGTCGTCTTCCATGACTAATTCCTCAAACCTCCTCTGGACTTTCTAGTCAGGACAAAGAATAATTACGTATCCATTGCGAGTTTACTGGCTTAATTTGAGCCCTCATGTGAAACTTTTACAGCAATTATCATATGATAGTATAATTGTGGATATTTACTTGTGTTTGTCATTTGGAACTGCATATGCAGCAGAAGTGGATCTCATAAACTCATGTCAATACCCTAGGCAACGAGATAAGAGCCCAAGAATCCAGAGAATGATGGTCCAGAACGCGGGAGGCTTGGTATGGACTCCAAGATTCCAAAGACTTGATAAAGTTTAGGTGTTGGCTGTCCTAATCAGCGGGTTTACCTATATTTAACTGTCTAATAGGCTAGACGCAGTACCGAGATGATGATTCTATTTAGACACATCTGGAGCTGAAGTGATTATAACCCACCTGGAACTTATGTATGTATGAGCTGCACAGTGGGACTCCCGCTCTGGGGCAGTCATCTTATAAGTCGTCCAATGAGACGCGACTTTGAGTTCGTGGAGACAAAGCCGTTGAAATTGTGAAATGATAGACATGACTCGACAATTGATTTATGAAGGTTACAGTTATGGATAGAGTTCAGATGGCGTTTGGCTGCTCAATTTGTACGAGTAAAGAGATTTATTCGAAATGCCTGACGAAGGTAATTAATAGAAGGCATAGCCTGTAAGTGCGAAAGACTGTAGTAGGATGGCAATATGCAGGTTTGCGGTTGCCGTGGCTCTTATTGTTGTTGTTTTTATTGACGTTGCCTAACTTACAAGCTTTCTTCCCCTTCCCCTCCCCATCATCAACATCAGCAGCAGCATCTCTCCCCATTCACCATTGCTAGATATTTTGGTCGTTCCCGGTTTCATCAATTTTGATCACATCACATCACATTGGCCTCTACAGTATCACACTCAGACAAGGCCCCGCTGTTGGCCGTCACCTTGATACATACTATTATCCCTGCTACTCGTGAAATTGCGCTCAGGTCCCTAGCTAATATTCCCTGGAATTTGAACACCTGGTGGCGCCTCAATCTCTAATCATTGTCTCTCAAGAGCCTCTCACAGCCCAGCCCTGGCTTTCGAGCCTCGCTATTAGCCTAGGGGTCTCCCTCGGCTCCATCGAGAACTCCATCCAAGAGGCTCATTGTTCAGAGGCCATCCATATCCATATCCGCACCCATGGCTACTATCATGGGTCATCAACCCCAAGTCCACCGTGCCACTAACGAGGCCCTGGCCTCTCCAGGGCCCGAGGCCAGCCAGGATGTTAATTTCATCGAGCCCAATTCTGATACACGTCCCTCTTCGATCCCCTCTCCCTCTCCGTCATCTCGAGGGATTCTTCAAGAGCTTCCAGCTGATCAAGTTCATAACAAGAGTCTCGCTTGGAACTCGTCTCGAAGGGAGAACAACCAAAACCAGCAATTGTACTTGAAGACTGGTCCTATCAAGCTGCCGACAAAGACGAACCCATCTCGAGGGCCACGGCGCTCACTCATTGATTCTGACAGCTTCGAACTCCTCGATGCGGTTCCTGAAGAATCAATTGAATCCAGCGACTCTGATACTGCGCCCAGTGGGCTTTCATCCTTAATTTCACACAAGTTACGCTCTCCAGGTTCGTTTCTTACGTCTTTCATCATGACTCCAAGTCACAGCTTGCAAATTTCCTTCGCTATTTGTACAATCTGCTAACACTGCTCAAAAAGGAACCACTGTCAATTCACACCCGTTGTTGGATGCAGAGCCTCAAATCGGACACAACTTTGAGAGTCATCTAGCAGGTCAGTTTGAATGGCTTCTGGCGTTTCCAGTGCCAGCAAGTACCGCCAAGGACCACGGCTCTTCCGACGACAGTGAGAACGATCGCCACGACGTCGAGATCGCGGTTCATGGCTGCACTTTGCTGTCACGCCGTCCGAACCCCGCCGGCAATTCCGAAGCTGACGTCTTCAATCTTCTAGCCACACCATTGATTGCTGAGGAGTATCTGGCTTTGGGATTTGATCCTTCTCAAGTTAAGATGGCATTGCCTCCGCCTCCAGCATATGAGCTTCATCAAAATGTCCCACTTAAGATTCCCGAGGTCATCGAGACAGTAGAGCCTGTTTCGCCCTCTCTTACTTTGATTAGTGAGAGAGGCAGTAGTTACGCAGGCTCCTCTAGGACCGGATCCTTCTCGGTGCCTCGAATCGAGGACTCTTTCGAGGAACTTGATAAACTTGAGGATGAGCTCGAAGCCATTAAGGCTTTCACCCAACCACAACGCATTCCCGTGCCTGAGAATACTGCGCCCAGTAATAAACATCTCGAGCCACCCTCCACGGGTAAGAAGCCGACCGTTTCGAAGAGAGCATCAGTCATCGGCATGTCTTCCACAGTCCGTATCAAGCAGACTGAGAGACCACAGCTCCCTCTTCGACGATCAACCTCTCTGGTATTTAGAGACAAGAAGCAGGACGACTCTGACAATATGCCAAATTTGAAACCACAGACTGCACGCGGAAAGCTGACCAACTCTCAATCCGCACCATTGAAGGCGCCTGTCAAGTCTACGAAGCCTCCTACTGTCCCCAACTTTGAGCTTCCTGGTGAGGCTGTCTCTCGACGCCTGAAGGAACAGCGCGAGGCTCGTCGAGCCCAACAGGCTGAGGCTCAGAAAGCTTATGCGCCTCCTCCGAGACCAAAGTCTAGTAAACCACTTACCAAGCCGAACTTCGAGCTTCCGGGGGAGGCGATCTCTCGCCGTAAGCGTGAGGAGCGTGAGGCCCGGCTCAAGGCACAAGAAGAAGAGGAACAAAAGAAGCGGGAGTTCAAAGCGAGGCCTGTGCGTCATAGTTTAATGCCAGGTAGCATTCCGCGAGAAACGATTACCAGTCTTGCTCGACAAGGCAAGCTCCCGCAAGACGAGGCAACTAAGACATCAACCTCAACAAAAGTAAAGCGGATGTCAATGCAGGGCCCAAGACCACCCACCATGTCAGAGGCTCCGATTACCCAGAGTCGAGGTCGCCTTTCCACTGCTACATCACGAGAAGATCTTAGCCGGGCCACCTCAACTTCTACAGGAAGCGGCGGTGGAAAGCGAACTACACTCACTGCAGAAGAGGCTTATCAACTGAGACTTCGTGGGAAGGAGATTTTTCAGCGAGACAACACAAGCTTCACACGAGACAGGGAGCGTGAGAGGCGCGAACGTGAAGAAGCAACACGCCTTGCTCGCGAGCAGGCTGCGGAGCGCTCTAGAATTGCGAGCAGGGAATGGGCAGAGAAGAAACGACGTAAGGAGTTGGCCATGCTGGAGTCCCTAAAGGGACACTGATCGTTTTGAAGACAGGCAAGTGCTTGGTCTCACATTTTGCAAAGGCCTTTTCTCGTGGAGTAGAGGCATTTCTTACTCCCTAATTATTTGCCTTAAGCCTGGAGTTTGGAAGGCTTGGAGTTATAGCACTGGTTATGTGCACTTTTGTTATTGCGATATTGTTGCTTCGAAGGTTTCTATCTTTAGGCGTTTGCCCGTTGGTTTCGAAGGACATTGGCGTACCAGAGAACATTCACGCAGCCAGAGATTGTACCGCTGTACGCTGCTGCAAAACGTAGTTTCAGAGACTATCATCAGATCATAAAATCACAGAATTGTTTTGCATGTCTTTTCGTTTCCCTCATCCAAAGAGTGCCATATAGACTGATTAGTATTGGCTTGATAGGCGTTAGCATCCGTACAAGAACTGGGAGGCCGGCCACTTGAGGTATCTGTCGACCAGCATTGGCATCAGGGAAGCTCACTTGTATCTCAGGAACAAGCCTTGCTTTTCTCTCGAATGCCTCAATAAAACCCCAAGTTCCTTCTCTGTGACGCCCATGTCAAACACGTACGGTTCTATAGTTATACACTAGGTATTTTCAAACAAAGAGACAAGAGGTATGGAGATGTAGATGATTGGCAGTTTGAGGCTCAGAACTGGCGTCACTTGCATCACGCCGTGAACAACTGGTCGTACAAGTACTGTTACATAACATTTAGCATTTCATCAATTCGCTTGCTATATACCTCTATAAATCCACGTTTCAACATTGTTCAACCGCTGACTTCTAGAAGACCACACCAAATCCCCTTAAACAACTCATCTGACACACCATCCACCACTATTCAACTTGGACATAACTTTTTTACACCTCCTCTTAACCCAAATATTACCAGGCGAATAATAATTGCCCTTTCAATCATCCCAGACAGAGGGCAAGATAACTCCATCGTTCCTCATATGTACAGATTCCACCTCATGATGTAAACATATCCAAGGGGTGCCACCCTGTCGTTGGTGCCCTTTGAAGCGAGATAGGAAGAAAGAAAAAGAACCAGAAATACTCCGTTTTGAAGATGTGGTAATCAAAAAGGAAAAGGATCCCCGGATGAGACTCAGAGATCCGGAAAAAGTGAGTGATTAAGTTGCAACCTATTCAACGTAGGTGATTGGTGAAATAAAGGAGATGCCGGAAGTGTGAAACGCCATTCGAGTGCATATTCCACCTCCTAGCGAGAGTTATCGAAAGGCGTGGGTATCTTTCTAGAGACATAGGAAAGGTCGTGGTGACCGAATTCGGTAGCACGGAGGATCAAGTGAGAGTTTAAAAGTTTTGTGAAATACCCGCGCTCTGCTGTGGGTAGTGAGACGGGTTCTCAATGCGTGTGTTTCGTCGTGCCGGGTTATCGCGAATAACTGCCTGTTGTGGCCCGTTGTCGCTATAGGGGTTCTGTGAGTATTGGTCGTAGTACCCGTTACCAGCGCCATATGGTACTCCCATGGGGTCCGAAGCATCGGATCGGCCAGCAGCACTGTAAGAGGAGGAAGCGTTGGATGGTCCACGATGTACATCTGCGCCGCGGTTGTTGGCAGCAGACGGGCCCATTGCTCCGAGAATTTCGCCCTCTGGCGAGTGTGAACCATCCATAAGAGGCTCGCCAGAGCGACCGTCTGACATGTTGCCTCGAGTAGGCGAAGTAATATCTGAGTAGGCTCCAGTGACACCACCAGACAGAGTAGTGGAAGCCTTGCGGCCAGTAGAGCCAAGGGTAGTGTTGCCCCAGCCACGGTAACCGGAAGAGCCATCTTCCCGCATCTCATAGCCACCATCTGCCATTCCAACTGCAGGGATCGTGGGGTCGGCGTTGGGGTTGTAGGCATAATCCTCAACTTCCTTTCGTCGCTCCTCTTCGGCTTGTCGTCGAGTTTTGCGCTTCTTCCACCAGAATAAACCGAGGAGCGCAAGGATGGCAATCGCAGCAATTGGCACAGCAACGCCGATAGCAACTTTGCTCTTCTGGCTCAGACCACCACCTCCATTTCCGCTGCCACTACCACCGATGGCATCAGCATCGTCAGTACTGGTGGCGGAAGCGGAGGCCTCGGTAGCGGTAACTCTCTGTGTACGAATCGCGGTAACCAAAACAATACTCGTTTCAGGTCCCTGACTACCCGTTACGGTGACAATAGTCGACAAAACCTCAGATGTAGTAATTTCAGTGGCAGACGCCTCGTTATTTTCCGTAGTGCTCTGTTGATCATTGCTGTCATCGGTTGAGGATGCGTCTGCCGCCTCTGTAGTTGGGTTTGCTTGAGTAGACCTGCTGGAGCTCGTCGGTGAGGGCGAGGGGTCGCCGGAAGAAGGCGATGCATTATCCGATGTTGGCGCAGGTGCAGCTGTTTCAGAGGCACTGGCGTTATCGGATGCTTGGCTCGCATCATTAGTCGCTGGTTGTGTTTCGTCGGCGGATGGGCTCGGCTGCGTGGCCGAAGGACTGTTATTTGAGGCTGGGTTCGAAGTTGCGGGCTGTGCTGGTGATGAGTTCTCAGCAGGAGACGAAGGTTGGTTGGCGTTGCTGTTATTGTCGACAGAGGATGGGTTAGGAGCCGACGCCTCTGTGGGCTGAGTGCCCTGACCCGGCGTGGACATGGCTAAGTCTAGCGTGCTCACGACGGGGAGTTGTCTATGATCGAGAATCATGTTAGCGACAAGGCAAGAATCGCATTGAGAATTGAGGGTATTCAGAATGTGGTCAAGAATAGTGAGAACGTGTAGCAAGGGAGATGGTGCAGCAACGAATCAAGTCAATCAACACAAGGGGGTCATTGATGGATTAGACGTGATAACGTCGGAATGATGGGAGACAATATTGGCGACAAGTTTCATCCAAACTGGGACCTCAAATTGACTTGTATGGGGATCGTCGAGGGAGAATTGGATTGAAGGATTGATAGTGAATAACGAGCAGCAGGGACAATTGCATCGGATTGGATGCAATGTATCGTGACACGGCGTACCTGTGGAACTGTTGACCGACCGTCGATCCGTTTGAGAATAAGGAGTAACGAGGTTATTCGCTAAGGAAGACGCGTCGAGAGTGATTAAGCGATATTTCGAAATTGACCTGGTGATGTATGAGAAGAAGTGAAGTAGAGGAGAAGCGAAGATTAAGATGAAAGGCGAGAATGAGACCGAGAATGAGGTTGGCTAGAACTGGGCCGAGCTGGGCTGGGTTGGGTGAGTGATTGGATTTGGAAGGTCGGGGGTGAGACTGAGACAGAAAACACAGACGACACGGGCAGCAAAGAGCCCAACTAAAAGGTACTAGCGGCCGCTGGAGGTCAGTTCGGGGTGGAGGCCTTTACTGGGTCGACCACTGGCCGGGACCTGAGCCTGGGGCCATGAACCTAAACTTCCAGGGCAGGGCTGCCATGGACTTGGAGGAGGGCCTGAGCAAAAGATCCAGTTCTTTTTTCGCCTTCTTCCAAGGCTCTTTCTTGTTGATCGGGCTTGAGATTGGATTTGACGTAACGTAACAGGAGCAACGTACCTAACAGAGTTTGTGCCTGCTATACAAAAGCTTAATTGAATTGCAACTCAAACTCAACTTCAACTTTTCATCGACCGTTAGTTTAGCCTAAAATTTTATTTCTCACTTTTGAGAACGGCGACTAAAAATAAAGGGAAAACGGGTGCCGGTTTGCTTTCGGGAGGCGTATACGCCATCCAGGTCCACTCGTCTTGGGGCAGGAAGAGTCAAGATCAACAAACGACAAGACAAAACGTATTGTACGTGTGTAATATGAAAGAGAGAAAGAAACAGCAAAGGCAGAAGGAAAAAATGTGCCACGCGATAGTCGTTGAATCAGCATCGGGCCTTTAGACACAGCCATTTTCTACTCAAAAGTCTAATGGAAGACGATTATATTCCTCAGCCACATTCACCCAGCTAATTAGGTATCGCCATTTCTCTCGATTTGTCTTTTAGCCGGGGTCTCTTGGCATGGGGACCCCCAAGACGATATACGAGCCACCCAGCGAGGCAGTGACTGTTTGGGTTGTGTTGGCTTCGGGACGATCAATGGAGCGACGAGACCTGAAAACGTTAGAGGTCAAGATTCAATCATTCAGAGTTACTTGTACAATATTGTGATATACACAATTATTTGTTTGTTGACATTTAATTTCTAGACATATAACTAACGTTCCGTCTCCCTTGCATCGGCACGAGGGGCTTTAATTTCCCCTGCAGCGCATCCAAATGTAAAGACTCAACCCACAAGACGTCGACCACCACCAACAGCTGTAAGACTCATAATACAAGAACAATTATATGAACCTGTCTGTTGAAGAAGAAGAAGAAAAAAGTCTTTAAGACCCCATCAAGATTGATTGTCGTTTCACCACATGGCTCAACACGTCATGATGATGAAGCCAAGTAATTAATCCCTTCATCTCTAGTTCCACTGACAGATTCCAAGAGGCCTCTCAATAAACTTTATTAAATACCTCGCAGACATTACTCTTCTCTTTTGAGCCAATTCGAGGGGTTAATCGTTAGTAAGATCACATGTTGGTTGGCATTCAAGTATTTCTATAGCGTGCCGGAACCCTTTAATCTCAACCTGCAGCAATGGAATGTCATTCTGATGTACGTCTGCACTCATCGGGCACAATCTAGACTCTACTTTCCTATCTGATCTGATCAAATCTCCTCGGCTGAAGGTCTCAAAAGTGATATCTTGCGTCCTCACGTGCCTCAGTCTTAACGGACGGATTATATGCTCTGCTCTGTTGTAATCTCGGAGCCATGTCCTGAAGAGTCGATGCGATGCGACGCTGGCTCTTAACAAAGACCAACGCTCACGTGGAGGGAAGGCTTGAAAGCTTCTCTACAAATTGGAATGTCAAATCTGAGACATCCACGTTTCTCTATTTTGATATTGGAAGAGGATAGAGAGGGAATCTGGTCTAAGACGCTGCGTACGCGTGACTTAAATCAGCCCTCTAGCCTCCTACAGGAATCCTCATTCTTCTATGACCTAGGCAATTTGACTCAGCGATTGAACGTCAACTTGGTAGGCCATTTTACATACAAACAAATCAACGAATTCGTTAATAATATCTACCAATTGCTACTGGGAGCTTCAGTATCCTCTCATCGCAGCTTAGTTCTTTGTTCGCTCTGCCCCGGTGGCGTTGGCCTCCGCAGCGACTAAAGCACAGCTTTGACCAAAAATAGTAACTTGATCGCGTGTCGTCGTATCGCCCCCAGGAACAAAGCCTTGATTCGACAGACACCGCTGATCTTGGGTATCCACGATATCAAACTCTTCTTTTAGATCTGCCAATCGTGTTATGCCTTGCTTGAGTGATATTCCATAAATATCATAACTAAGTTCACTTAATACGGGAGCATCGGTGGTGCGATACTGGCGCGCCTAGTGACCCAACAGGAGACACATATCATTCGAGCTGCCCTTTGGGACTTTCACGAACTAGTTACCTAGACTCAGATCGTCATAATCTATACATGGACAAATTCACGCATCTCACAATACTTTCTCATCCAGTTCCAAATAAGTAGTAGAATGGTAGAAACAAGATGGCCATGTTGAAGTGATCAACGCCAGATCCAATTGACCTATATACAACGGCCGAACGTACGTTGTCCGAGCCGGCAGTCGTCATCTAGTTTGTCGTGTGGTTTCCAAAGACCTTCTATAATATGCAAGCCTGCAGGTTCCCAGTGTGAAAGAAAATATCGCAAGACATCATGACCCTAAAATACGCCCTTGAAGTGAAGAAATGTATGAAGTTGACCAAGACCGGCGCACGCTGTGTAATGCAATGTCAAAAAGACAACGCTAAGAAAGTTTTTTGACAAGTCAGTGGCAGCCCATGCATAGACCAATCCACTGAATGAGTTGATGCGCTACCTTTTATCAAGGTCGAATTCCCCATGAAGGCTTCAATGTATCTTGCAGCGCTTGTTGGGTGAACACTTGGTCGCCAGGCAGGCGACTTACACGTCCAGCTCCGCCGCGGATGGCACCAAGCTGAGCCTGAGACATGCCGCTGCGGTTACTCCTGATGCTTCCAGCGTCGCTCATGTTGTCGGAATCCTTGAATCTCTTGGGAGGTGCGAAGTCAAGTCCAGTGAATGTGCTGGATTTGCGGAGAAGATGGCTGTTGCACATTAGCTAAAGTTTATCTGATTGCGTAGTGGCGTAAAACTTACGGGCTGGGTAGAGCAGTCAGCTCCTCGAAAGGCGAGACAAGAGTCTGAGCAGCAGGAACAGAGGGGGAGTAAGGTCGTCGCTCGCCGAAGGGACTTTGAGAGCGACCAGCTGCAGTGTCACGGATGGTGTTGGGAGGAGCAAAGTCAGCAGCGTTGATGAGAGCGATGTTATCATCCTTGAGCTTGGAGGGAGTTGGAAGAGTGGTCAAGGGTGCGGGTGGTGGAAGTCTCTTCCTGGGGGGTTGTCGGATTCGCGCTGAGGCTGAAGAATCAGGTCGAGGGCCAAGAGCAGAACCAGCGCGGGAACGTCCTCCAGGTCCGCTCTGGTAGCTCATACCACCAATAGAACCGTTGGGACCACGAGGACGAGGTCCGGGACGACCAGGACCAGGGCGGCGGCCAGCTGGGGGAGGTGTCATGGCACGGCGAGTGACGGGCTGGGCGTAGGGCATGACGAAGGCATTTGTCTCAGGATCAAAGTAAGCTTGATCACCGCCCATCATATAGCCTTGGTCAACATCCTCGTAATACTGAGGGCCGGCTCTGCCCTGAGCTATTGGGGGCATGGGGGGCATAGGCGGGGGTGCCTCCTTGGTATCCTCGAAATACTCCTTGTAGAAAGAACGGATACGGTTGGCACGGTATTCGGGGTCCTCAGACTCTGTGATCTCATCCGGAGGAAGGGGACGGAATCCGACTGAGAGTCTCTTGTTATCCTGCTGGGGAACTCCTAGGCCTTGGTACTGAGGTGTATCCTCCACGAATGAGGTACGTTGCATGGTGCGACCACGGGAATCGTCCTCATGGTCTTCGTAGTAACTTGAAATGTCAGCCGCGGGGGTGTAGGACTGATAGTTGGAACCATCACTTTGGCGGTCGTGAGGGAGAGGAGCGGACTTGGGAGCATCAGGGGAAGTCACAGTTGGGGATTTAGGCTGAGGAAGAGAGAAGTTCAAACCCAGACCAGTGGCCTCATGCTCCCTGGCAGGAGGTAGAGGGAAATCGTTGGCGGGCTCCGAGGAGAAGTTGGGCAACTCAAACTCGGGAGTCTTGCTCCTCACTGCGGGAGGTGGCTGTACGGAGGCGCCATCACGCTTCTCATCAAAATCGGAAACCACTCCAATCTCAGGAATGATTGCAGTAGGCTGGAATCCATCCTTCTCGTCGAAGTGAGAGTTTGGCTGGTGAGTTGGCGCAGGCGCCTTGGGAGTGCCGAAAGGATCGACCTTGGAGTCGGTGGCAGAAACAGGCGTCTCAGGCAGGGAGTTCATGCGAGATGGGGGCATCTTCATGCTACCAGGCTTGCCAGAGTTACGAGGACTACTGAATTTAGTATTGTGCGAGAGGGAATCCTTGGGATTAAAGGACCGCAATGAGCCGGTCTCGCTTTGCGTGATGGTCGCGACATACTGGTAAGGGTCCTGGTTATCATTTCCCAAAGACTTAGCCAACGAGTTGAGCGACTCTCGCGACTCCTGCAGGCCGGGTGGCAGCAGGTAGGGCGAAGAGAGGTTCATGTCCATCGAGAGCTGACTAGGTTTATGGTTGAGGCCCTTCTCACCCCCTCCCATAAAGAGACTTCGGCGGGCAGACTTCTTTCCGCCGCCACCGTCGAGGCCAAAGTCCAGGCTCTTGTGAGGATCATTCGCATCCTCAAGCATCTGCCTCTTCATGTTCTTACGGTGGAGGTAGTATAAGAAGATTGCGATCAGAACGATAGGAACCCTACACATAACATGGTCAGCATACCGCGATCCAGTTGACCATCCGAAATCGAAAAAACAAAGGCGTAGTTGGTAGCATACACAATAGCGACAACGATGGGAACTACCAAGTTCGTGTTGGCGCTGGCTGCTGCACAACTGTCCGTGTCTTGGCAGTTCTCTCGGGTGACGAGTCGGCGAAAGATCGAGGAAGACGATGCGACTCCATTCTGGGAAGCTGAAGAGACATCTTCAATGTTGGTGCGAGGTCGAAGGCGAGCACCTTCGTAATGAGCGATCCCCATGTTGGCCTTGTATGCTAGCGCATATACTCAATCAAAGCTTCCAAACAAACAAAGAGATGTTGATCGTCAAGTGTGATTTCCTCCGCGAGAAAGTGAAATGGGCGTGAGAATATTAAGAATTGTCGAATATTAAACTCCAAGCACAACTGTCATAACCATTAAGCTGTAGTGCGATTGACAATGTCGGTAGACGGCTGGCACGCGTCGAGTATTATCGTCTCCAATTTGATGCGGTAATCGAATGAATCTGAAATCGTTTTCGTCCAAGTATCGCGAGAAGCGTCAAAGCAGATGTTGGGCACCGTAATCTCGAGAAGAACAAGACTGGAAAAAGCCAAAAGCCAGCGAGCAAAAGCGATTGAGCGAGCGGCTGTGATGTTTGTTGTTGTGTAAAGAGGGACTAGGTCATTAAAACAATAGACCGTAACGAAACGAATGACTCGAGCCTGGTGTAAACAAGACTCTAGATTAAGCAGTTTTTTATAAAAGAGTGACGAGCCCGCTGGCAGGCAGCTTTGGCAGAAATGCAGAACGATATGATGCTGTCGTCGTCGACCGATGAACAGTTGGAGAACGAAAGAAAGAAACGACGAATGGACGAGAGAAGGAGAGTAGGTAAAGAGGAGGAGGAGGTTAGCGAGTGAGTGGAGGTGTAGGAGTGGAGCACGACGGGAGAGGCACAGGAGTAATGGAACTGGGACTGGAACCTCCACCAAGGACAGCCTCGAAAGCCGGTACCTGGAGTGTCATTCTAGGGGCTGAGATGTCCTGCTACAGCGACAAGACTCACTGTTCTCACAGCGGACTAATGCCTGAGGGGCCGCCCAACACAGGCCCAGACAACCAGGCCAGGGGGGTAATGACCATTCATGGATCAGGTCAGGTCCCGTCCATCCCAGACAATGAATGAGCCTTGCTTTAGTTAGCATAGCTCTTAAACGATATCCCAATCAGGGGATACAGACGGAGCGAGATGGAGTGACACCAGGTTGAACCATTGGATTGGTGGTCAAACCCTTGCTCACTTCCAGACCCCTTCCAAGGTCTTCTCCAAGAGAAATTAAGGTGGACATCCTACTGGATCCCATGGGAAGGGTTTGCAACGAGGCCTTGGTTAGAGCAGAAAAAAGAATCTCGTCATGGAAGCCCTGTACGATGTTCAGTGCACAAGCTCATTATTTGGTCGATTGCTTCTGGTGAGTGAGGCATTGACCGCATTCCCACAAACAACAATCAACAACCAACTCTCTCAAGCAGAGCAATCCGAAAATCAATCAATGAACAGAAACTCAGTTATCAAACGTTTAATTTCCAAAAAGTCTCTTTTTGCCTTGCCACCCCGTTAGCGCCCGCATAATAACCACCAGTCACATCGAGCATCAAAGCCCAAAAGGAAGCATCAGCATGCGCCTGTGGGTGCACAACCAGGTACAATCTCGCATAACCCAGATGCACAATCAACCCCTGACCAGTAAAATCACAAAGAATGCATTAAGTTATGAGCGCTTCATGCAAGGCACGCGAGCGGCAGCCATGCTAACCCCGGCAATCATGTGGAGGCCCGGGACCAAAACCAGCCAACGGACGCCATGGAACAGCTCTGCTCTGACAAGACCAAGCCCCGAAGAGGAAAGTAAATAAAGGGGGAGAGAGCCTCCCCGCCTATCCGCAGTGGCGTCAGGGGCCATATCATGTCAACTGAAGTGGCTGCTGCAGGTACGCGGTTGTGAGAGTTCAATAGATACGGTCCTCTATCTATTGACGGTCTAGATGGTCTTGGACGAAGTCATTCAAGACAGTGTCAGTAACAATCCGGGAACGTATTGTTCTCTCCCGTTACCGGTCAACTGGATGAGACTGACATCCTGGGCAAGACAAGACAAGACAAGCCACCTGAAATGAAAGCGAAAAACACTTCTCGCCTTGCAAACACAGTCCAACTTGATATCAATCACACCGTCTGTTTCCAGGTTTCAACCCCTGGCTTTCAAACTAACCCCAAGTGGCTGCTCGAGATCGCCAACTCCCTCATATCAAGATGCATATCGCCGGTGTCACAAAAACTGAATCGTTCCCACATCAGAATTCTTGCATTAGAATCTTGGCTTATCGTGGGTCATAATTTTAACCCTCACCCACTATGCGCTGTCTAGTGCTGAGATATGCATATTGCCCTCATCTCCGTCTCTCATGTCCTGCTGGCTTATTATTAGTACTCAGCTTGCCTACGTACGGACGCACAAACATTAAGAGAAAAAATCTTGAAATGGCTCAATTTTGCAGGAATTACCAATCGCTCGCCTACGTCAATATGGAGCTTGTAATTTTGATTTGGTGACTTCCGCCGCGAGCCATCTCACGGCATATCATATAGATCCGCCGGGGAAGCCGGATGGTTTATTATTAGGTAGTTGAGCCGTTCACCATTATTAGTCAGGACGATCAAGCTCCCTTTCATCGGAGAGACGAGGCTATCACCACTGTCACCTTCACATGTTGCAAATACTGCGGATTGTTTTGAACTCTGTTTTGCCTTGCCTTCGGCCCGTTCACCGTCATCCAGGCTATTACCATACGAAAACATCAATATTGGGGATTCGTCTGATCCAATGGCGGTCAGTGTTTGACAGGCAGGCTAACAGCTTAACATCCATGGGTATCCATAGCAGTTTATGTCGGAATCAAGGACTCCCTTGACCAGCCAAGGCTTCCTCCAGTCATGTCATCTCACTTTATAAATCAAGCAAATGATATTTTCACTGTGGGGAAATGCCTCACACCTTAACCAATATTGCTATCCTTGATCCCGAAGCTTTGAAACCGCCATTCATATACCATCCTAGTTATCCCCGACCTGGCAGTTTCATATATCGATGGCCCCATCTCCCTTCATATCGACCCCTCATCCTCTCCGATCTGTCGTGATTTGGTAAAATTCTGGCGCATATTCCAAGAGCCATCCTTTCTCGATCTTGGTGACATCCCGGATGAATATCTTGCTACCCGTCTCCATTGCTTCATGGAATATGACCCAATCCGCTTTGCGGTTGAACATTAGTGAACTTGGATGTGCGTGAAGAACCATGTTGCCCTCGACGTTGCGAAACGTTCCGTCTGGTTGCATCCTTGCTGCGTGGGCAAAGTAGCCCGATGTAAGACAACGGCGGATCTGTTCTGCTTTTTTGACGTTCGCCTCCGGTGATGCTTGTCCAGCGAGCGTCTCGTCTATATTAATGCTGAATCGCTCGAGATACCGTTTTAGTTGAGCTCTGATACTGACTGCTCGACTCATGGACTTGAAGTTGAGGTTGTTTTCATGACAGAACTTTGCTTCTTTTCGTCCCTTTGTAACAAAGGCTTGGTAGGCGTTAAGAAGAGTCAAGTGGTCGCCCTCATCCACGGCGAACTTTCTGCGTGATGTCTCCATCTTCTTTTTCTCGCCTTCGTGAGAGAACCATACACTGCCTCCGAGACTGGTCATTGCCGCGATTGTAAGCACTTCGCTGAGGCATCCAAAGGACGGTGCCGCTAGTAGGGTTTTCGCCATCATAGGCTCAACGGCCAACTCGGCCATCCTTGAGCCCATAGGTCGAGTGAGCTTGGCATACTCATCCAAAGCTCCTAGAGCATAGAGCAACTCAAGAGCCTTTTCCATGAGTTCAGATGGTGGCGGAGATAGAAAATCGAACCGCACGATATTGTCTATTCCTAAAGCCTTGAGTTGCAGGACTACAGGTGCCAAGTTCGACCTCTGAAGCTCAGGGACATTGGCATCCGGCAGCGACTGGTAACTCTGCTCCGTGTAAAGCCGGAAGCATTTTCCAGGTTTTGTTCGGCCAGCTCTTCCGGCACGTTGGGACGCTGCCGCTTTCGATAATGCTACAGCAGTGAGTGACTCTATGCCAGTCCTTGGGTCATATGCTCTTAGTTTGACGAATCCACTATCCACCACGAATACAATTCCATCGATTGTGACTGATGCTTCAGCGATATTCGTAGAGAAGACAACCTTTCGGGTGCCCTCTGGCGGCTTGTCAAACACGTACATCTGCTGTTCGGTAGACAAGCCAGCATATAATGGCAATGGCATCAGGGGCCCGTGTTTTGAGCCAAGATCAAGCATGCGCTCGCTGACTGCTTGTATCGCATTGTCGATTTCCTCTCGGCCAGTCAAGAAAACTAGGATATCTCCTTCGCCTTCTTGGGTATGAATATCAAAGACCACGTCAATTGCTTTCTCAACATAGTTCTCTGCCGGTGACTCCAAGTAGAGTATGTCTATTGGATAAGTTCTCCCTTCGAGACTGACGATGGTCCCGATTTCATCATTTTTGTCTGTTTTGTTTGGCTGATCATCACTGCTTCTTGTGAAGAATTCCAAGAACTCCTTAGCTTGAAGAGTAGCACTGCTGATGATGATACGCAACTCGGGTCGCTTTCGGCGAATCTTCTTTAGGAGACCCAATAAGACATCAGTGCTGATAGACCTCTCATGTGCCTCGTCAACCATGATAACCGAGTAACGCGTCAGCAATGGGTCGACGAGAGCTTCTCTGATGAGGAGGCCATCTGTGAGAAACTTTATCTTTGTTGATGCCGAGGTCACATCCTCGAATCGAATTGAGTATCCGACTTCTTTGCCAAGCTCACAGCCAACTTCTTCGGCGACTCGCACCGCAACTGTGGTTGCCGCGACACGACGAGGCTGGGAAACGTTAGTTTCTGTGGTGACATGGTTTTGTGTTTACTTACCTGAGTGACGCCAATGATCTTTCCATCTGAACACCATCCTGCTCGTTCTAGGAATTGAGGTATTTGTGTTGTTTTTCCAGAACCAGTTTGGCCTATGACAATAGTGACTGGGTATTTTTCAATCAGATAAAGAAGGCTCTCGCGATGTTTCGCGATGGGGAGTAGAGCTGCTGGCTTATGGAGAGCTGGGATAAAAGCTGCATCTAAATCCAGGTCTGCCATTTTGGACTTGGTCAAACAAATTCAATAGATTTATGACCCTTTTTAAGAACAACGCAGAGTCTCTCACATCACCCGTATGTTTTTCCCTCTATGTGCGCATAAAACTCAGCTTGTTTGAACACGACTCATTTTGCATGAAGCTTTATGTTTAAAGTCAAGCTTCATGAGACGCATGAAAGTTACCCTACACTTGATACTGCTGTCAGAGCTACAGCCAATCAGAGCACCCTTCCCACTAAGAATGCATTGTGGCGAGTGGGTCAACGTCATCAGCTTCGTGTAGGCTGATTGACCCCTCGCGCCTCATCTTTAATATCACAAGCAAGGCCAGGCTGAAGCGAAATCCCCAATTTCCCTGGATATTGCCCATCTTTCAACCGACTTCTAATCAAATCTCGACTGCGAACTCGTGATAACTTCAGACTGAAACTAAATCATACCAACGACAAGTGCGATCAGGATGTCAGCCCCTGGAGAAACGGTATACTACTACTCCTTTCGAGAACTGTCTTGGATGGCTGATGTTAGATGATTTCTGCTAACATGACTTCTCCTGCTAGAACAAGGCCACCGCCGAGAGTGGACCTGAGTCGCCTACTACTGCGCGACCCCTTGATCTTGACGACGATGATGTTCAGGAATCTGGCGTTCTCGATAGCAACACTACACCCGCTGCTGCGACCAACACCACTACCACCCAGACTCAGGCTCAGGCTCAGGCACCATCACCCACGAACGAGACAGCGCCTCCTAAGCCTCCCCGACCTGTTTCCGAAGCGCAAAAGAATGAGACTATACTCAAGGAAGCATTCCCTAGCGTAGAGCTGAGTGTCATCAAGGCTGTATTGAGAGCTAGCGGTGGTCGCGTTGAGCCAGCGTTCCATGCTTTGCTGGGTACGCTTACACAGACTCTTACTAGAGGGCACGATAAACTGATGTACGTATAGAGATGACCGATCCTGATGCTGCGCAAAACGAACCCGCCGACGAAGTCCCCCCGCCTCAACCCCCTAGGCCTCAGAACCGATCCCAGATGTCGCAATTGGAGGCAGACGAGCTATATGCACGCCAGCTTGCAGAACACTACGATAATGTTGGTGCCTACGAGTCGCGCACTGCCAACCGAGGTCAAAGACAGGGTCAGCGAGGTCAGGATGAATGGGGTGACGACCGTGAGCACAGCTTCATTGACGATGACCTCCCTGTTATTCGCGAAAACCTACGCAAGGGATTCTTCGAGACACAGGAAAAGGTCAACGGATGGATTACAAACATCAAGAAGAAGATCGAGGAGAACTTTGATGAGAGTGAAGAGCAGACGCAACGACAAGGAGAGCCCTTCCGTCGTCCCGGAGAGTCCAGCAGGCGAAGCGGTGATTATGACCGATATGATGCGGATCCTCAAGTCCTCAGCGATGATTTCGCTGGCATGAAGTTTTCTTCTGATGGAAGTGAGTACTGATACCTGGATTGTGTTGAAGCAAATGTTGACAACTTGCAGCGCCTGTGAGCCGACCCATGGCCAATACTGGCATGTATAAGCCCCCTCCCCCATCAGCTTCACCCAAGCCCAGCAACGGCCGACGAGTTGGTTTCAAGGAGGAGACTGAAGAAATCAATATGTACGACTCTTCACCTAGAGTGCCACCCAAGGATGCAGCTCCCGCGAGTGGCACAAGGGGAAGCAAGTGGCAGCCCATGTCGGCGGTTGAGCCAAGCCCTATCGCAGAGAACGACCCCTTTAGTCTCGGAGACAGTGAAGATGAGAGGGAAACACATCAGAAGATCAAGGACGATAAGACTGATGACAGTGAGCGCTTGAAGAAGGCTACTGCTGAGGCCATGGCTGATAACCTGAGCGAGTCTAAAGACACGGAGGCAAAGAAGAACTAGATGGTAGCAGATTGACATAGACCAGTCGTACAGTCTGATCTTGGAAGAGGATGGAAGTCATGAAGACGTAGTTGAGAGTCATGAGAGCAGCATAGTCGAAGATTTTGGTGCCACTCTCGCTGTCATAGCAAACATGGGTGGTCTGTTTCTGGTTATAGCTCCGTATCGTATTTCACGACGGTTCAGAAGGTAGCATATAGTAGCCTTTCTTTTCCTGGTTTTTGCACACTCTGCTGTCCTTCCACATTGCGCATCATGACCCGCGACCCTTCTAGAGTAACGATATCATGAGACGTCGGTGCGGACTCGGTGTTCGTTTCTTGGCTTGCATAGCACATCCAGTTCCATAGGACATACGACGATAAGAGCTCTCGCATAGTGGATGTTTGTGTGCGGCCAACCAATGTCAACAGTGACAGGCATAGACCAAGCCTGAAGAATTATTCATTCCTTACTCATGAACTAGGAAACGGAGACGTGCCTCGAGTCGTGCAAGTTCTTATGGTGATGGAGCTGAGACGGGGAAAATGACATAAGAAATTTCCTAGGAGCTGTACAGTCAGTCGCTCTTGAGTCTGGAGCCTCTTGAGACCCCTTGCTCCATGACGTTCCGTCTCGGCTTTACCAATGGAAACAAGGCAGGTCATTAGAATCATTACTGTAACGTAAGTGGAAGAAGTACGCGCGGAGAAACACCCGACAGGCTCCGTTGCGATGCGCAGGAGACAGGCTCGTGCATTGCATTGCATCGCACAGCTAAAGATGGAGATATGGCCCGGAGCTGTGAGCCGGACCGCCTGTCGCTCGAGCACGGGGTCGGATACGGGATGGTCATTGGATGTGCGGATCGTTCAACGGACGGCTTGAGATTAGCGGATGCTTGTTCGGGACCTTATGCTTGATAGTGGTGTATCTTCCGAATAGGCGTACAGTAGTGGTGCTTTGTTAGGGGACTAGCTGGGCGGAACAAGTCATGACTTGAACTTTTGAATTGCCCCGCCATGCTGGTAACGTCGTGGGACCATGAGAGTCGTGATCGAGTCGAGAAAGAGGAGAATGAGCAAGTAAAAAGAGAACTATTCAAGGCACGAGGTCATTTGCTGCTTAGACCTAGGGAGTCCAGCGCTATAGACAGTCTATGTCATTACATGTCCCCGCTTCTTTTTGGTGAATGGCTACCATTTTGGTTGACCGTCTCGTTGCAAGAGCCACTCACTGTGCTGAGCCTGTGCTTTCCTTCACCTTAGAGCATCCATAGAGGGGCAGTTTTTCGGTTCCCATCAAGTTTGTCTTTTGACATAATAAAAAAAACACCATCACCGCGACGTTGGTTATATTCTGAAGTTCTTTCTTACCAATTACAATTGAAGGTCTCACTATTGGAAAGAAGAAATTGTTGTTGTTAAAATCACTTGCCGTTTTTGAACACGCCTCGGATCCACGTCACGTCAACTTCAGTCAACTTACCGGACTCAACAACCTGAGCCAGGCCAGCCTCGTCTCAGTGGATTCTGCTCCCTTCAAGGCTCGACACATAACGAACAAGGTCCTTTAACTGGCCTGGAACATTCAAGGAATACTACTGATTTGACTATCGGTCTGTGCTTTATCAACTGAGTCTTTGAGAGCAAGTGCCTCGGCTTTTGGTGAGTGAGGATCTCCAATCGTATCCAATCCAATCCGATTCAACCCTGCCTTACCCTTCACTCTCATAATTCTATCGAACCCTTACCCATAAACTGCATCTGGTTTCTATATACACACACTTGGAGGACACGCTATTCGCGAGCGTTTTTTTCGTCAGCACTTCACGCCCTTTATCACGCTGCTGGCCCAACCAAAGTGATGGCATAGACTTGGTCAAGGTACCACCCCCCCACGTGCCCTACAGGAGTCGATCTCGGACGTCGTCTAAGGATAACCGGGCTGTCGGGTGATGGGTCAAGGCCCAAGCAAAGACCCTGAAGAAACCGGGCGTTTATCGTGTGTGTGCCACTCTATACATGACAAGCTTGTGCAAGAGAGGAAAAGAGAAGTGGAATTACTTGGAAAACAAGTGGTTGCTTGCGTTGCTGTGAAGAAACGGGACGCATCCACAGGGTCTCAACTCACACTCCACCGGGGCTCTTCAACAACTCTGCCTGGGCTGAGCTGATCTTGGTCTGACTTTGACATGCACCTTCAATGCCTGGCTCATCTTTCATGTGCATCTTTATGGAGCTTCTCAAAGACCCCGTTCCTTGCTCTGGTCTCTGTCTTGCTTGACCTGGTCATGTCTCCGTTGCTGGCTGGTCTCTATTTCGTTACCTACCTACCCTCCCCCTCAACACTGCACTGTTGCACATACACACAAAACACACGCAAGATACCACACGGACGCTGTAACTGACACTGAAACTCGCATATTTCCAGCCACACATCCTCGCTCACTTCTCCCTCCAAGCAGCGATCGCCAAGTCAACCATTCCTTCTCACCTATCCGCTTCCTCGTCTGCTCTCTAAGTTACCAAGAGTTCCCCTGGGCGCTCACGCCGCAACATGTAAGATATATCCGTACTTCCTTGCTCCTTGTTTCTATGTCAAGAGTTGCCCAGCTCGCAGTGGTTCAGGGACCCTTCAAGAACCCACTCTGAGCTGGAAGCTCTTCGCAGACTAACGACAACTCTGCCGTCATGGTCTGTAGTATGAGCACATAGCTTACTCACATTCTCCTATAGGAAGTTTGGCAAGCAGATCCAGAAGCGTCAGCTTGAGGTGCCCGAATATGCTGCCAGCTTTGTCAACTATAAGGCCTTGAAAAAGGTACGCCCATGTCATTCCCGCCCCTGTTAACCTTTCCGTTCCTGCCACCGAGAGCCCCGGCGTCCGTCCATCTACCGACTCCGCTGTCATCTCCCACGCTGCAGTGCTTGGTCCACTATCACTTTTTCCAAGGCCCTTACAATCCTTCCTCTTCCAGTTGCTCGGTCTGCATTTCTCAACTCTGGTTGCCAACTGGCTTCTCAGGTTCCTATTCGTGTCCCTGCCCTTGCCCTTGCTGTTCCCACTGCCGTCCTGGGCTATCATTCTCCGAGTATATGCCCTGCTTCATTCGCAGACCCCATCACCTTGGGGTATGAAGTATTGCGCAGTGTGACAGTGGCTGGCCAAAAGCAATTCCTTGTTTTTCCATTCGTCCTCCCCTACACATCCACGTTTCTTCATCGCCACCAGATTGCATTTCGACCAACTCTTGGGACTTCTTCCACTGACACGCTGCCATGTAGCTCATCAAGAAGCTGTCTGCGACCCCTACCCTAACCTCACAGAACGATGTTCTCCGCTCAGCCACCCCCGTGGATTCCCAGGCCGCTCTCCAGGCCAACAAAGCCACCTTCTTCTTCCAACTGGTAAGTTCACTCTGGTGTTACGTCTTCGTCATGAACATCCCGAAATGGTTGCTAAATGAAGAACAGGAACGGGAACTCGACAAGGTCAACGCCTTCTACCTGCAGAAGGAAGCCGAGGTTTGTATCACGTCCAGAACATAATAATGACACATGCAGCTAACATACCGTAGCTGAAAATTCGCCTCAAGACGCTACTGGACAAGAAGAAGGTGATACAGTCTCGTCATGGCATCTCTCGGCGCTCAGCCAAGTTCACTACCCTCGAGGAAGGCTTCCAGCAGTTTGCTACCGACCTAAACAAACTCCAACAGTTTGTCGAGATCAACGGTACTGCTTTCTCAAAGATTCTCAAAAAGTGGGACAAGACGTCAAAGTCCAAGACAAAGGAGCTCTACCTTTCAAGAGCCGTCGAAGTCCAGCCATTCTTCAATGCTACAGTAATAAGCGAGCTTTCTGATCAGGCCACCACAAGTCTACAAGAGCTTGGTGCTTGGTCAGATGGAATCCAAGTCAACTTTCAGTCGGGACACGTGGTGACCTCGCAGCATTTCGTCGGCACTGATGAAGGGGACGCAGACACACTGCTCCTTGATACTGTTATTACAGGAAACCTCGAGTCTCTGAAGGATCTTCTTCAACGGATGCGCTCCGCCAACGACACCGGAGATGGTGATAGCTCGTTGATGGAAAGGGTCACGCGGACCTTCTTGGCAGCCATCTCAGAAGCTCCACAAGAGTCCCTGCGAGTCCTACTCGATACAGGTCTCGTTGATCTCCACTCTTATGATGATATCAATGAGAGAAATTGCCTGCACCAAGCTGCCATCTATGGCAAGCAGTACGTCCTGGAGTGGGGCTTGTCAGTCAATGTTGTTGTGGATAGAACGGATGTCTACGGCCGGGTTCCTCTGCATTATGCCAGCCTTCACGGAAGATTGGAAATGCTCAAGGTCCTCTTGGACGGTAAGTTGCTGAATAATGTTCATGTATTGATTTAGTTGGCTGACTACTGTGTAGCAAATCAAAAAACCATCGACCTCATAGACCACGACAACTTCACCCCCTTGATCCACTCTATTATCCACGGACATCTCGACTGCATCGAACTTCTCCTTGCCAGATCTGCACGTATCGATCCGTTCTCTGATTCGGATCATGTCCCCTTGAACCTCGCTTGCGAACATGGCTCGGTGGCTGTGGTTGAGATGCTGTTGAAGCATGGGGCTAAGATCTTGCCTGATGCTGAAGGCCTTTACCCTCAGCATCTCGTAGCGAGAGCTGGCCAAACCTCAGAACTGCTCCTACTCCTCAAACAATATGGCGCTGATCTCGACCAAGTTGATAAACTTTATGGATGGACACCACTGGTACATTCTGCAAGCGAAGGCAATGTCGACTGTCTTCAAGCACTACTCAAGGTTGGGGTCGATGCAAGCATCGTGGATGAGAAGGATCTTCCAGCCATGTACTATGCTGCTTGGGAGGGACACCTTGCATGTATGAAATTGCTAACTCCGTTCAACACACGCCCACGAGCCAGCCCCTTCATGGTGCAGCCTGCCTTGGGTCCTATGGACTCAAGTACTGCGCCTCTGCCCATGTCTCTTGACCCCGATGCGATCCCCGAACTCGAGCTTCCTCCTCCAATCATTCCTCTGCGCCGATACGGACACAACTTCCTCGACACAAAGACAGTTATTCAGATCTCCTTCGGGGATTTCGAGGAACAGCCCCTTGTCTTCTTCCAGGACGGAAAATACCCTGCCGCTCGCCTCACGATTTCTTCAAAAGTTTCGGATCTTATACCGAAGAATATCATTCTACCTTTCCAAGAAGACACTCGTATCGTATCCTTCCAGGTTGACAACTTGGATACTTTCAGCCTCGATATCGACGTGTTCCCCACATATGGCGCAAAGGTTATTGCCAAGACGGTCGCCCTGTCAAGCATCTTCAAGGGATTACAAGGCTCTTCAGCATGTTGTTTGCCATTGTTTGATCCCCGCCTTCGCGCTATTGGCCAGATCAGCTTCACTGTGCAGGTCATCAAGCCATTCCAAGGGCAACCTCTGGAGATTACCGACTTTGAAACCTACTGGAAAGCAACAAGCCAATTCAACCAACCAACGAGTGCTATTGTTACTGGATCGAGCCTCTCTGGCGATTATGTAAGGCTCTTTGTCCAGTATACCAGTGACGGTGTCCCTGTGCTCTGGCCTAGATGGACAATAGCCTGCGGTGGCCTTGATATTCCTGTCTGCCGATTGACTCTGGAACAATTCACTTCTATGACTATCAGGAGCAACAGCCGTGCAGAACTTCCCAACTTGAAAACCAAGTCAGCTGAAAGCATGGCTGAGGTCTATCACATCCTTGCGACGGCCGGCGTGACACTTCAGGAAGCACTTGCTTTACTCAACCCTGGAATGCATGTTAACCTCCAAGTATTGTACCCGACTCCCGAGGAAGAAAAGGCCTTTTCGCTTGGACCTGCTTTGGATGTCAACGTGTTTGTTGATTCGATTCTCAACATTGTGTTCGAGCATGCAAGGACACAACGTGCACAGGCTCCTGATGTGGTACGGTCGATTGTATTCAGCAGCTTCAGCCCTCGACTATGCACAGCCTTGAATTGGAAGCAGCCCAATTTCCCTGTCTTCTTGTGTAACGACTTAGGACGAGAGGAGACCTCGGGACCCAGCGGAAGGCGCAGTACCTCTATCAAGGAGGTGGTGAGAATTGCCCAAAGCAATAACTTCATGGGATTAATATGCTATTCTCGACTACTGGTATGTTGGAATTACTCCTCCCTGCTATTGATAAACCGTTTGCTGACTGCCGATAGGATATGGTACCCGCACTGGTGGATGCTATCAAGTCTCATGGGCTGGCTTTGGTGACAGACAAGTCATCGGACTCACCGGATGCGAGCCCTATGACTGATCCTTTCCCTCGACCACCCAAGGGTGTCGATGGAGTTCTGAAAAGTCATGGTATTTTGCGTTTCAATGATTCGATAGACATGTAGATGGCTGTAATGAGAAATGCCCAAATAACGACTGAAATGGCCGGGACGGATAGAAAAAGGGAGATTTGAAGACATGCGTTGATCGGATAGAACTATTTATCACTGTGTACTTGCACTTGTTATACCTACTTAACTAAATGCTTAATTATTATGATTAGGCACCTTTGTAGTCATACTTGAGCGACGACAACTCCTTCTCGGGGTCAACACTGCCCATGACCATCTTTGACACCAGAATAATACCATAGACCACCAAGGGCAAGTATCCCATTCCGGGCCACACGGCTTCACTTTTTGTTCTGCCTATTGCCCAGGCCATCAAAATCAAAACTAGGCCGAGACCCAAATTTAGATAGGGCAGATAAGTTTCGAGAGGCGACCTTCTTTCGACATAACTGAACGAACTCCTGCGTTGTCGTGGCCTCCCACGAGGTACATACGGCACATCGTCTACCTCGTCATCATCATCATCATCGTCAAACACGCCTGAAGACTCTCTTGTTGATAATGATGGTGGGCGAGTGGGTCGTGGAGTTTTGGGCTTTGCCCAGCTATCAAGGAATGGGATTCCTGATGATGCTGGTGGTTGGTGATGAAGAAGATATGCCGTAGAGAAGAGAGAGGTTAGGCTTAGAAGAGCGAGAAGTGCTGTAGGGGGGTTTATGAGGGCGGGAAGATAGGGGATGGTTGCCAGGAGGGGTATGGCGAGGAGGAAGCGGCGAAACTGAACATCTCGAGCAGCATTTTCCGCTGCAAGCTGATTGATGTAGTCTTGTTGTTCTAAGATTAGTGTTAGATGTGTATTTTAGGTATTTTGCCAAGACTGCTATGGTATACCTTGTTCATCCAAAGCTTCAGGCTGTGAGTCTGTAGAGTCTTCCTCTGGATAGTGAAATGTGCGCCTCAAACGGGCTGTCGTTCCCTGATAAGCAGGCATGACAAAGTCGCTAAGATCCGACGAAAGACTTAATCCGAAGAGAAAATGTAGAGTATTAAGAATAAGAAACAGTTGAGGCCAGGTTGTGATGTAGGAGCCTGTCTTTCGTCAGTCACATGGTAAAACTGTCCACGAGGTTGAAGTGAGGCTCAGCCTTATGACGCCACACCGGCCCTTGCCCCACCTTGAGTGAGCAACATCGGGTCGGCGTCCGGCAGCAAAATTTCGCCGATGTCAAGCAATTGAATTGAGCCTCAGCTGATCAACCACGATACGGTTGATCACCAGAAATTAAGCGCAAAATCACCATGTCGCAACAACTAGCGCTACCTCGGATCGTCCGACGACGCTTGGCGGCTGTTCTCAAGTCAAGAACTGTCGCATTGAGACCTGCGCAGAGAAGATGGATGACTCCCGCGCCGAAGCCTGGAGATGGGCCCATGATGTCGAGGAGGGCGGACCGAGAGCTTCCAGGTACGGACAATTGAGACTTAATAAGCAATTGGATTAGACTGACATTGATGATTGTGTAGATGTAGCTGATGTGACATTCCGCTGGCGCCGTACTTTCCCCATCTTCCTCCTCATCGTGGCCGCTTCATCAGTCGCTATCTTCAACTACCAAAAGATGTCCTCACCCGTCGTCTCCTCGACACTCTACGCTCTACGAACCAACCAAGATGCTCGCAATCTCCTCGGTGATGAGATCTACTTCAAGCACCAAATCCCCTGGATCCACGGCGAGATGAACCAGCTTCACGGCCGTATCGATATTTGGTTCTCAGTACGAGGCACAAAGGGCGAGGGTGTTATGCGCTTCGCCAGCAACAGACCTACCAGCAAGGGTTTTTTCTCAACTACAGAGTGGAGTCTTACCATGAGCGATGGTACGAGGTTGGACCTTTTGGATAATGGTGATCCTTTCAAGGCGCTCATTGGAGGTGGTGAGGATCTTCCTGCCGTGGAGGAAGATGCTCCTACAAGAGGATTCCGAAAGCAGGTCGAATACAAGTGAGGCATGATGGGCCACTCAAAGGGAACATGGGAGGCGAGTATTGTTGTTAAAATGAATTTGATAACCCTGGGTACTCCGGTTATAGTCGAATCTGTACAGTAGATGGTGTGTGTGTGTGTGTGTGTGTGTGTGTGTGTGCGTATAATACAAAAAGCCCGCTTATGATCTCTCCCATTTTATCATACGTAGTACAAAGTCCCTCTTACAATCCATGGTAAAAGCCATTAGTCTTGAAGCTGCGCCGTTTCTCTCTCATTCTTCAGCTGAAGATGCCTCTCCCGGGCTTCCTGGAGCTTAACCTCATGATCGGGGTTGCGCTCCAATAGAGTAGCCAAAGCAGCCTCACGATGAGGTTGAGGAGGAGCCTTTCGCTTCTTGGCGTCTTGAAGACGAACAACACGACCCTTGGGACCGGCAATAGGTCCACCGACTAGCACAATACCCAAGTCGTTATCCACCATCATGACCTTGAGGTTCTGCACTGTGACGAATTCGTTGCCCATACGACCAGGCATCTTCTTGCCGGGCATGACACGACTACCACTGCCTTGCGAGGGACCTGTTGTACCGATTGTTCGATGGTTCTTGGAGTTACCATGCGAAGCTTCCTGACCGGAGAAGCCGTGGCGCTTCATGCCACCAGCGAAACCCATACCCCGCGATCGGCCCTTAACATCGACGTACTGGCCCTTCTTGAACCAGTCGGGAAGAATCTGAACACCGACGGGCAGAAGACCAGACTCGTTTCGGACCTTGAACTCGGCGAGCTCAGCCTTGGGTGCAATGCCCTTGGCCTCGTAGTAACCCAGCAATGGGCTTGTGACGTTTCGACCATCACGCGAGCCCGCACCAATCTGCACAGCCCAGTAACCGTTCTTCTGTCGGGTCTTGTTGGCGACAACCTGAACCTGATCGAGTTGCAGCACGGTGCAAGGCACACGGGTCTTTCCAACAAACACACTAGTCATGCCCTTCTTGGTAGCAAGGACACCCGAGCGCAGAGGCGTAGTATTCTCCCGACGCTTCAGCGCAGCAGCAGGACCATTCGTAAGAGCAGGAAGACCGGAAGAAGGCTGGTTGAATCGCTTGTGCTTGTTGCGAGGAGGAGCCGTGGTCCATCCATACTTGACACCGCGGGTAGCTGTGAGTGGGAGGAGGAGAGGCCGGGCGGCGACGGCGCAGGGCCGTGGGAGGGCCAGGCGAATTGGCAGACGAGGAGGCATTTTTGAAGGCGGCGTGTCGACGGCGGCGGTGACGCTGTCGAGGAGAGCAATTGGGCCGCCGTGGGTGGGATATTGAGGGCGATGGGTCGGATCGGTTGATAGTGGTGAAAGATTTTGGGTGAGGCTGAGATACTGGAGAGCTTTTGCAGCACCCGGAGAATTCCCGGCTAGCATTGGCTGTAGTGAAATGGCACAACAGTTTGGGAGTGAAAGATGCTATGAAATCATTTAACGAAGCGATTTGAATTGATTTCGTATTTGACAGTTTATGAGACTTTATCATTTAGTCTCTCTATTTATTCTTCTTTTGTTGCTGGTGAATCATGTTGACCTTTATCCTCTCTAAACTCCAGGACCCCTCCCTCCAATACCGCTCCCCATCTGATTCACACTCGTACCCTTGAGTTTATGATCTCCCGGGTTAGCAGCAGCCTCGTAGATGATATTCGCAGGCGCTCGTCCAAGTTGAGTCCATTCACCCTTGAAGCCCAGGTACGAGATTCGGGTAACATCCTCATCACCTTCGCCAAAGTTGTCCGCAAAGAAGAGCACCAGCCGCTGCACCTTTCCAAACAGGGCTCTCTTCACGGGAATCTCTTGCAGATCGCTTGTCTGAGAGAGCTCGAGAGTTTGAATAGGGTCTGACTCCTCGGCGGCTGCAAAATCGAGATCGTCTCGGTTGATGAAGAGATGGAGGGTTTTGGGGGCTGAGGCTGAGGGGGATGTGCGGATGAGGATGGAGTGAAGCTTGATTTGGGCCGTGAATCTGATGTAATTCAGTACAATACTTGTATATAAGATGGGGTTTACTTACGGCACTGTCATGAGAAGCTGCTCATCAACGTCACTCTCTAGCTCAGGCTCAACGCTGAGTCTCTCTTGCCACGTCTTCTTAACGATGGTCTGACCAGCATCTCGCTGGGCTTCATTCAGAGTGACAATATGATCAAAGTTGATTTGACTGTAGAGTGAGAACTGCACTGCTGGTGTGATGTCGTCGGAGTGATCATGCTCATGATCGTGGTCGTGGCCGTGGCCGTGGCCAGAATGTTCATCATGGCAGTGAGACATGATGTTCAAATGATCTGAATAGTTCCGCAATAAGTAATTAATTGTAAGGGCAGTTGATTCTGCGAATCTGGCTCAAGCTCGTGGTGATGGTTGAGTTGATGTTGGTTGTAAGTCAAGTGAACCATTAACAATCGAGGATGACGTTTTAGCACTGGGTCCCCTACAGAAGCGTCCAAGACTGGGATATCATGAACATTAATAACTGGCCCAAGGTCGCACAATCCAAACCCCAGTGAGAAACAACCAATCTTCATGATTTCCTGACTAGCAATTAAATAATAGCAATTATATATGTCATGTATATCATCAATAACCCTGAATGCATAGCCAAAACTCCTGTAATTTGCTTCGCTTGCTTCATCTAAATCCACTCTTCCTCTTGTTCTTCTTAGCCTTCTTCCTATCTCCAAAGATGCCCGATACAGGCTGGCTCATAGCAAACGAGGGCCCAAAGAGTCCTTGACTCTGTGATGATGAAGGTATGCCTTGCTGGCTCGACATGGTTTGAGGCGTGGGAGCAACAGATATCGGTGGCAGCGCCATGGGCTCTTCTCTCCGAGGACGCATCGGCGAAGATATGGGGTTGCCCGCTGTAGTTCGCACGGAAGTCTTTATGGCCTTGGGGTCTCTTCCCTCTCTCATAAACGGTGGAAGTTTGTACTTGTCGTTCTGGGCCTTACGCTTGTTTTCGATCCTTTGCAGTCGCAATCTTGCCTCGTCAAACTTTCTGTCGCTAGCAATAGCAACGCTGGACATGTAGTCATCTGTACTAACACCACGTTCGGTGGGCCAGTATGACAGCACGTTAGACTGTTTGGCATTTTCCATCTTGTCCAATCTCAATGATGGGGCGAGGAGCTGTAGTCGCCTGATCGCTGCATCATTGGCAATGTTTGGTGTCGCACTGAGAGGCGATGAAGGAATTCCACCTTCTGATGACTGCGATGAGTTGATTCGAACTACACTCGACTGAGTGGGCTGAGTTCGTCCATCTTCCTCTTGACTTATCGGCCCCAAAAGGGGCATATCTTGAACCATAACTCCAGCTGTCGCGAGGAACATGTCCTTAGCCAAGTCTGCGATCCAGCCCCTTCTTATTTCCTCCTCTTGTTGAGGTATTCTTCCTTCCAGCGGATCAAGCCAGAGATCAACGTATGTTTGGTTAAGGTGTGACAAACTGACAAGTTCCCGAATCCACTCTTGCGAAGTCTGTCTTCCGAGTTGCGTCACGACTGTTTGTCCATCATCGCCTGCAAACAAATCAAGCATATCGGGTTGTGTTTCGTGAAACCCATTTCGTAAATCCATCGGACCAAGCTCGTCGCCGATTTCTTTCCAAGTCTTTAGAGGAAGTCTCCCTTCAGCCACCCCCTCAGTGATATTCTCTTGAATAGCTGAGAGTAAAGCGGGTGGTATATCATGAAGACTGTCTGAAATAGCCAGCAAGGTCTGTTGGAGAGAACGGCACAAGCCATCCAGGTTCAAGCTTATAGGCCCGAAAACTGCAGATGCTCTGCTCTTCATCTTATCGAGGTCCTTGGATCGATTGCTAGGTTTTACTACATGTTTGATGTTGTCATCAGCCATGCCTTCAGGAAGCACAAACGTGCTGCCCATATGTCTAATGAACTGTTTTCGTTTCTTTTTCCAGCGCTGCGCTTCGTCTGACTTGTTACGGCCAACCCGCCCACTAGGCAACGTAATTTGCATATTGCGATCTTTGACTGAGACACAGATGCAGTATTGCACACCCAAATTCTTGCTCAGGATGCTGCCTTGGTAGAATTGAACTCCTGCACGGTAATAATAGGCTCCAAGGCCAGACGAAGCGTCCCCATCCCGCGTGAGCCTGACCGGGTGGATTTCGAGTGATTGAATATCGCCACTGGCCGATTCGCCATTTTGAGGAAGAGTAAGCGTATCACGGTGCCAATAAGGAAGGCCGCTTGTCTTTGACTGTCCGAACCAGTAGGTTTGAAGTTGTCTGTGAGTCGGAGAAAAGACAAACACCATAGCAGCCTCTTGTCCACCTTCTGAAGTAAGGCATGTTGTCATTCGCAACCCTTCTCTGTCCAACAAACGAGGGCAGGATATCAGAATAGTCGGTTTTGGTCCTTCCTCCTCCTCCTGCGTGCTTTTCGTAAATAAGTCAATCCAGTAAATAGTGCGCATGGTTAAGACGAATATGTGATTTTGGTTGGCTGGGCTGACTCTGATGTCAAGAATTGCATCAGGTTTGGACTTTGGACGAGCCAATAATGAGAGTTGGGGCAGAGCTATGTGCGATACGAGATCAACAACTTCATACTTCTCCCTGTTCCAGATCAGCAGATGGCTCGATCGTTGCGCTAATCCTCCAGAATCATCAGCACTCTGTGAACCATCTTCCCAGAAACTGTCCACTTTGGCAGTGCCGACAAATAAAACCCCGTGCTTTTCAGCAGGATGCTCTGTCGTGGAGGGCAGATCGTTCAACAATCCATCCGAGACATGTCCACATGAGTAAGGCAGAAGTCGTGTTTTCAGCTTGTTCCCCCCTGAGATGTTCCATATTGACCAATATCCACACTCGTCAATGATGGCGATCTGTGGTGGCAGGCCCTTGGAGTTCGGATTGAAAGCAACGTCAACCTGCGCGTTGCCACCAGTCATCTTATGAGAGACGGCCAGGATCGGGTTAGGATCGATTCGCGACAGGCGTGACTGATGAATATTGAGGTCAGAAGCAGACGATTGAGCTACTGGGACCTTGTGATATTCTGGATGGAGAATCGTGGTCGAAGTTTGCTTCTGAACAATGAGCCAGCGAATGGCATCATATCTTGTGAGACTAGTTGCGAATTTGACTTGAGAAATTGGCAGACCATCGCTGGCCCAAATGGCCTCTTCTTCGGGATCATCAGGGTCAATCACAGAGGGTTGAAGAGTCGTGCGCTTATCGTTTCCCCATTTCCATTTCGATTGATCGATCCGAGCCAGTCTAAGCAGCTCTCCTGACTCTCCCGTAGCAGCCGCAAGCATGGGTGATCCGGTAATTCTTGAGTGATTCGACACATTCGTCATTTGCCCGATAGCAAGTAATGGTTGATCGCTAACTTCGCCCTCGACCTTTGAGTAGCGATCCATATTCTCCTGTAGTAGTTCCGATAGCGCCGAGTTGCCCATGAAGGCTTCGGGATGAGCCTGGAGTAGCCATCGCTTTTGAACTCTCCTTTCCTGCCATAAATTGGACGAGATCTCCGGAGCAGGAGTTTTTGAAGGCGGGTACAGCTCTGCTGAAGATCCAATGACTTTGAAGTGAGGTGCTGGACATCTTTGTTACTATTGCGATGCGCGCAAAGAGATTGTATGAACTCACGTTCAGCTGTTACGCGACTGGAGTGAAAAGTCCCAGGCTGCGCTGTCGCATTCTCAGGTGGTATATAAGTAAGACTTCCTACGTGACCGTGGATTAGGTCCGTAAGTCGCCTGGTCTCAGCCATTTGGCCCAAGTCTTGATTTCCAATGTGCTGAAATATTGGCCGATTTTCCTTTCTTCATCGCGAGATGGGCTAGTACAGGCGCAAGAGAGTCTCGAGCGGGAGTCAGTAGTATTTGAAGCACTAAAAAGGCATCCTATGTCATAAGAGGTTGTGCGATGAAGAATTTGGCCGCGCAGGCAGAAATGCATCTATAGAAGAGCAGTATCGGTGAGTATAAGTAAACGTAAAGTTAGAGATGCTTTGCGCATGCGATGAGAAGCGAAGCTTTCGACGGCCCCACGTGGCGGTGCAAGCGAGGTGCGCCACATTTATCAGTCGACCGAGCAACGCAATTTCGCGGTGTAAATACATACATGCAGTAGAACAATGCCCAGTTTGTATCCTCATGATCAACCCCATTTACCCTACGGAACAAGAATTTGAAGCCGAAAACAACACCAGCCAAACCACCCCACGATCCTGAGTCATACGCAATGGCTACCGACTTTCAGTCCTCCCTATCTGCCAGTATGCGACAGAGCATGGCCCCCGTCGGCCCCTCTGTCGCAAACCAGCTGCCCAACATCAACTTTGGCTTCGATGACCTGCGCGATCGCATGGCAAAGTTCACGGCCCGATTCGATGCATTCATTGAAGAGGGCCGTAAGCGCGTCCTCGAAGAGCGCAACCAGTTTCGCATGAACGTCGCTGAACTTCAAGGTATGCTCCAAAGCCGCTGGCGCATAAGATATCTACTAACCACTACATCAGAGGATCAACGTATGAAGAAGCGAGACATCGAAATCATTCAAGTCAAGACCTCGACGCACCAACAAACAATTGAGAAGGAAGAGGCGGAAACGCGCGAGATGGAGAGCGCTATTAACTCCCTCGCTGCCCAGCGCGATAACCACCTCGCAACCCGCGACAGTCTCAAGGCTGAAATTGCACAAACACAAGCCGAGATCGAAGCCCGACTTGCCGCGCAGCGCGAATACGCTCAACAGCAACAAGCCCAGTCTCGTTTTAACGTGCCTGAGTTGGACTTCTGGATCACCAACCTATGCCTCAAGATCGAGGGCGCTGGCCACGACGATCGTCTCAAGTTTGTGTACACGCATATTGACGAGAAGGATTGGGAGCGCGAGGCTTGGTTCGAACTTGTTACAAGCTCACGTGATTACGATGTGAAGCATTGCAGACCCAAGATCGAGAGGGAGAAGGTTGAGAAGGTGTTGGATAAGCTGAATGAGTCGAGGGAATTGGTTGTTCTGCTAAAGGGGATGAGAGAGTTGTTTGTGGAGGCCATGAAGACCTGAAGAGCTGATTGATGGATTATGCTGCGACGACCGTTTACGTGCGATAATGCTGTTTTTGAGAACGATAATTATACCTTGGATGATTTCTTCTGTTTGATATAAGGTTCTGAGTTTATCTCTGAGTGTCTGAAAGATCTTTGACCTGAGCACTAAAGTGACCTCCTAGATACTAATTATATTTACCAATGAGGTCGTGTTGAAAATTGAAAGTTGAATTAGATCGTCATGTTGAAATCTCCTTCTAAAAACACTGGTAGCCGTACCGTTTCTCATAGTATTTTTCCTGTTTATTGTCATGATTTGCATATCAGCCCAAACCAAGCCGCGACCCGCGTCTCCCCGCCATGATCAATTAACCTCCATCTCCACTTCCCTCTCTTCATACACCATATCAAAAGCCCACCAACACCCATCATGCCTGAACCAGATAAGCACGCCGCTGCGCAACAAGCCGTAGATATTCTCCATGAGATCTCTACTATCCTAGTACGATAGCTCATCTATAAAACAACACGCGTGAAGACCCGACCGCTGACTTAAGACCACAGAACTGTCACCTTGATCGCCGAACTCTATCAATCTGCATCTCTATGATTGAGCGCGGAGTGAACCCAGAGGCTTTAGCGGTACGTAATCGAACTTTACTTGTTTACGAGTTGAAAGAGTTTCTAATATGTGTTTCCATGCAGCAAGTTATCAAGGAACTCAGACAAGAGGCCCAGCAACCTGCAGCCGCGGCAAGACGACGTTAAGTGAGCGGAATGAACTCTGTACAGAGATTTGACACGAATTGAATTTGGAATTATGGAAATATTGTCTCGGTAGGCGTTCATAGGGAAATGCTTTCACTTAACCGGCGCAATTAAGACTCTGCCAGAATAGAGATTTTGTTGTACTCATGCCCTAGGTACATACTCAAACAATCATGCTACCTTACTTTGTGTCCGTTGAATCTTATTCAAAAACCCAAGATCAACGCAGAATAATAAGCGCCCTAGATGCAAACCACCAACCTAGTCACATCCCTTCGTACACATATAGTCAGTCAGTAGCCTCCAACTGGTATTCCCCCCACCAAGTGAATGCAGTCTCCGCCAACGCCTTGCAGTAAAACAACCTAGCCAACCCTTTTGAATTTTTGTATCATGCTGTTTTGTGATTGCTCATCGATGTCCAATAAGAACAATTTCGTTTTCGTCTTCTTCGTCATCATCATCGTCTTCCTCTTCAGCGTCCGAAAGGGTGTCGCTGAGATCATCCAGTTCAGAGTCTTCGTCATTCTCTGATGAATTGTTGCCACGGTTTCGGATTCTCCAGATTCCAAGGATATCGTCCTCGGACTCTTCGTCTGGTGGCAGGTGTGCCATGATCGAGTCGAAACCCAAATTGCCAGGGGACACTGATCGTGCAACTCTATCTGGAGCGCGGTATTGAGCCTCAACACCGTGAGACGAATGTCTGCGCCTATTTCCCACTGTGATAGGTGCTCGGTTTCCACTCACAGATCCAGAAGCATCCCGTCCAGTTTCCACGATCGGTTGCATTTCAGCAGGCGGTTGTGATCCTGTGCTGTCACCTCCCACGATATTCAGTTCTACCGTATTGTATGACCGGCATATGGAGCATTTCAGACCCAACCAGTGATATCGAACAGTACTCTTCCCGGAGCAATCGTTGCACAGAATAACGGCAGTGGTGTCGCGGAACTCCGGTGGCATGGGCTGAGTCTGGATGGCAACATCCAGATTTCGGAACTGGCTCTCCATATTCGTAAGACTCTTATTGCAGATCGGGCATTTGTACGAGACTTTCATATGCTGTTCGTAGCACTTCTTATGGATACTATGACCGCAAGCCATGAAGACCACAGGCCGTGGTGAAGTAAAGAGGTACTCGCCACAGATGGGACAGTCGCAATCTGTTGATCTCTCGATACACTTGTGAGAGCCCTCAATCGAGGTCGAAATACATGCCCGACAGGTCTACAGCCAGTCAGCATTCAATATCACAGTGGCATAATCATGTTCTCACCTTGCAGTGAAAGAAGTCCCTGCCGAGGCCCATGCCTCGACGACAAATACCACAGTCGTTACAGTGGTAAATGGGTTTACTTTGACGGTTCTCCCATAAGTGACAAATATCGCAATAATAGTATGCCGACAACTCGCCGCAGTTGATGCACATGTCCGAGGCCTTCTGTGGTGTTGCACAAAGCATGCAGAGCATGTTCCTGGTCTCTGTGCGGATGAGGTTGTGATCCTCGTTCGCATCGTGACAGAAACGACAGGTGTACCATTTCTTACATGTGAAGCACTGGAGCTTGACGTTTCGTTCGTAGTGTTGGCATCCAAGAGGTTGTTCCGTTTCTGGTACTACCTCTAAAGGTTCCACTGGAGTCTCACTTCCATGTCGTTTCGGCGGCTTCACAGGTACATACGTCGGTGCTTTGTCTTCCTCACTCAAGATAAATATTTCCTCATCCGGTTGGTTCTGCCAGAACTTCAACGGCCTCGATACTGGCGACGACGGTGATTGCGACAGAGGTACATCCAAGCCTTCACCACTCTCCAGGATCTTCTTCACAAGCGGTACTGTCTTGGACGACTTATATCCTTCCAACAGAATATCGTGGATTAACCGCGCTTTATCATTTTGGGGTATGTCTTGGGCGTTGATCGAATGGATCCGGGATCGCAACTCGCGCATACCATCATCTTCCGGAATCCGACGAGAGCTAAGTGGGCTCAGAGCAATCCCGATATGATCGCGGGGAGGAGTTTCTTGGGACATGATTGGAACTGGTTCGGGTTCTTCAACTCTTGTTTCTTGGGTCGAGACGCTGAGGGGTCTGGTGAGGGGAGACTCGATGATCGGCACCGGTGCCGGCTCAGGTACTGGCAGAGGTACAGGTACAGGCGCAGAGACAGGACTATCAGGATGACCGGAATCGCTCACTGCGTCAGCGTGTTCGGTCGAGTCGCCTCCATCGCCAGTGAAGGTAGATCGCGAGATTTCGGAAAATCGACGAGCCTGACGCAAGACGGGGTTGATGAGAAACTCTGAGACGAGGGAAGACATCAAGTTGGTAGGTAGGTAGGTTGGAGCGGAGGCTTAAAGTAAGTTGGGAAGAGGGAAAGGCCTAAGCGGCGATCCAAGATACCGTACGGGCGCACTAATAAGATAAAGGAGCTGGTTGTTGGAAACTGTACTGTATTGTACTGTACTGTACTTGCGCCGATACTGATACAGTGGAGGAGAGAGAGGGATGGTAGAGAATGACGCTGAAAGAGGGGATCTGACAAGGTAGAAGAGAACTGCAATATAGTAATGGTACTGTAACAGTGAGGAGAAACGGTAACGGCACAGGACCAGGCGCCTCAAAACAACGGAATGACGAGAGACTGGAGAAGCCAGAGACTACGGCGTCTCTAGCTCTGTTCTTCTGACTTTAGACTGGAGTTGGATGACATAAGGCGATTTTGTTCCCCAGTGACATTCAGTGGAGTTTTCCGAATAGCGGACGGTAAGAGGAAAATATGCAGTAAGTGCAGCGTTTGGAGCGATTAGAAGGGGCCAGTTTTAGCATGTGACTGTGGATTGTGGTTCACAGAAGGCCTCCGAGTTATTGCATCTATACAATTGCCATTGGATATCATATATTGACTGCCAGCAACAAATTTCAATACCGTCGTTTTGCCAATTTTAAAATCGACGGTTTCGCTTGCAGCCGTTGAAACCCCAACTAACATTTTTGTCAGTTCCATAAGTACAAGGTAAGGTACGCTCCGATTACGGGAACGGATCAAACCGCCTGTTGTCGTAACCTCGATCAGACGAGGATTCGGATATATAGGGAATGTAGTGGGGAAATTGAACGATAGAGACGTAGGAAGAGGAATAATGGTGCCAAAGACGGTAAAATACGGTGGAACAAACTGAATTCGGCGGTCAATCTCTTGGTTTTAGGTCATCTGTATAAGTGAGGCACAGATAAGATCGGGATATGTTCCGCTGAAGCCGTCAGGCCAGGGAGACCCTTTCTGGACCCTCGATATTATACAAGACTGAAATGGTTTATAGCCCTGAAACTCAAATGCTGAAATAATGTTCGAAGGCCAATCACTCTGAGCCTATTCATGTTTCATAATTCAGTACAAAAGACAAACAGAGAGAGGCTGTTTCTGCCCAGTAATTCGGGGTTCATTCATGACGAACCGTGGGTCCTTGAACGCCTTCGGCTCTGCATGTCTCTGTCTCTTCGCTTGCGTAGGTCGCAGAGATGGACGTCATTAGTCGGAGACAGCTGTCTGCTAATCAATGCCTCATTGAATGGAGAGGCTGCATTCAGAATCAACAGCTTGAAGAAATATGTGATCGTCGACAAACTAAGAATAATATTGATATAGCAAAATGGTGCATATGCCAGTGCAGTAGTTCTTACTACTGACATCGAGACCAAAGTGCTTTTAAGGTGTTGTTTTCTCATAACTGTACCTAACTGTTCCTGCGACCAGTCCATTTTCGAAGGTCAATTGGAAACAAACACTGCAGTCAAAGAAGCATCAGAAACAGATTCAGATCGAGAAACAGCAAAAAGTAACTGATCACGCTGGGGATCGAACCCAGAATCTTCTGATTCGTAGTCAGACGCCTTGCCATTGGGCCACGCGACCTCAAGTGTTTCTTGTCATTTTTGCTCATTGGCAAGTACATGTGGCTGAATTACTGATACTGACAACAAAAAAGGCGCCACTTTTTTGAATTTCATCCCTGGATCCCTGCAGCTGATTGCCCCTAAAACATTCAGTGCAACGCGCTATCGAAAACGGACATGGGAGCTGGAGGGCTGGACCAGGCTGAGGTGGGGGTAGTATCGACTGGTCGGGAGCTCACACCAAGGGGAGCCGTACGGGAACAGCTGCTTAGCGTGACGACTCGCCCGTAGAGCATATGTGGCATTTCAGGGGACAGAAGAGATTCAGCCTGCGCCGGGACTGTCGTGTAATATTCTTAGAACCACCACAAGCCGGGCCAGTTCAGTTTCGTTTCTTTGGACTCGGGCATCTCCAGTTCTTTTTTTATCTCTTTTTCCTCTCCTGGTTCTTCTTCTTTTTTCCCTTCTGACCCGCGTTCTCTTCTATGATCACAGGATTTTAGAAACAGCTCCTTCGTTGAAGCTGGTGTTCCTCCCTTCCAGATTCCCTTGAGTCTCGACAGCTCGTCCAATCTTTTTTCCTCTTCTCCCTCCTGTCGAGCTTACTTCGCCAACATCAACCCCCTTTGGCCCCCATCAAACATCCATTCTACAAACATCGCGACTTCTCCTTCGAATCGATATCTATACGATTGAATAATCATGGCTGCCGACAAGGCTGCCGTCGCCTCAGGCGCTGACCTGGGCGATGGTCTCAGACAGCGTCCTGTCGCTGGACAAGCTAACCTGCAACCCCCGACTTCTCAGCCTGAGGACAACAAGAAGCTTGTCAAGAAGGTACTGCACCTGTATATCGAAGAAGTGCCATTGAACAATACTGACCACATCTCAGGAGTCCTCATTGCTCCAAACACTCGACCAGTGGGAGGTTGTCATTGCCCCGCTGATCTTTACTCTCCTGGCTATCTTCACTCGACTTTACAAGATTGGTATCAGCAATATCGTTACCTGGGATGAAGCTCAGTATGTCAAATTGACTTTCACCATCCCGCGGTCCTTTTCTAACGCTTCGATAGCTTCGGCAAGTTCGGTTCCTACTATATCAAGCATGAATACTATTTCGATGTCCACCCCCCTCTCGGCAAGATGCTCGTCGGTCTCTCTGGAGTCCTAGCTGGCTACAACGGAACATTCGAGTTCAAGTCTGGCGAAAAGTACCCCGAGGAAGTCAATTACACCATCATGCGTATCTTCAATGCGGCTTTCGGTATCTTCTGCATTCCTCTTGCTTACTACACTGCTCGTGAGCTGAAGCTTCGACGTCCTGCTGTGTGGCTCGTTACTCTGATGGTTCTTTGCGAGAACTCTTACACCACTATCAGCCGTTTCATCTTGCTCGACTCCATGCTGCTATGCGGTACCGTCGCCACCGTTTTCTGCTGGTCCAAGTTCCACAACCAGCGACACAACAGCTTCGAGCCTGAGTGGTTCTTCTGGCTGTTCTTGACTGGTCTCAGCATTGGCTGTGTCTGCAGTGTTAAGCTTGTTGGTCTTTTCGTTACTGCTCTCGTCGGCCTCTACACCGTTGAGGATCTCTGGCGAAAGTTCGGTGACACCAAGATGCCTGTTGTAAGTAGTATCATGACTGATATATGTTCTCAACTAATGATCCATAGACCACTCTTGGTGCCCACGTCATCACCCGTGTTGTTGGCCTCATCGTCATCCCTTTCTTGATCTACCTCCTCTCTTTCGCCCTGCACTTCGCGATTCTCGATCGCTCCGGCCCTGGTGATGCTCAGATGAGCTCTCTCTTCCAGGCTAACCTCAAGGGTACTCAGGTTGGAAAGGACAGCCCTCTCGAGATTGCAATCGGTTCTCGCGCCACTATCAAGAACATGGGTTATGGTGGTGGTCTTCTTCACTCTCACGTTCAGACCTACCCTGAGGGTTCCAAGCAGCAGCAGGTTACTTGCTACCACCACAAGGACACCAACAACGACTGGTTCTTCTACCCCAACCGCCGAGAGGAGGACTACAACCCTGAGGGTGATCTCCGATTCATTGGTGACAACTCCGTCATTCGACTTATCCACGCTCAGACTGGCCGCAACCTGCACTCTCACGATATCGCTGCCCCTGTCACCCGAGGCCACAAGGAAGTTTCCAGCTACGGTAACTTGACTGTTGGTGACGACAAGGACCACTGGAAGGTTGAGGTTGTTCGTGATTCTGCTTCTCGCGACCGTAGCAAGATCAGGACTCTTACCACTGCTTTCCGTCTCAAGCACGAGGTCCTTGGCTGCTACCTCCGAGCTGGCAACGTCAACCTTCCTCAGTGGGGTTTCAAGCAGATTGAGGTTACTTGCACCAAGGAGAACAATCCCCGTGACACTTACACCCACTGGAACGTTGAGGCTCACTGGAACGACAAGCGTAAGTTTTGAAGAAAACGATGTAGACTTGCTCATGCTAATTTTATGTAGTCCCTCCCGCCGAGGCTGGTGTTTACAAGTCCCCATTCTTCCATGACTTCGTCCACCTGAACGTCGCTATGATGACCTCCAACAACGCTCTGGTCCCCGACCCTGACAAGCAAGATGACCTTGCCTCCAAGTGGTGGCAGTGGCCTTTCCTTCATGTCGGTCTCCGTATGTGCGGTTGGGGTGATGATATCGTCAAGTACTTCCTCCTCGGTAACCCTCTCATCTACTGGGGTTCTACTGCTTCTCTTGGAATTGCTGGCCTTGTCATTGTCTGGTACATCCTTCGATGGCAACGAGGTGTCAACGATCTCAGCGAGAACGAGATTGACCACATTCACTATGCGGCACTATACCCTCTTGCCGGCTGGTTCCTCCACTATCTTCCTTTTGTTATCATGGCCCGTGTTACTTACGTGCATCACTACTACCCGGCTCTCTACTTTGCCATTCTCAACTTTGGCTTCCTTGTTGACTGGTTCACTCGCAACCGCAACAAGACCATCCAGACCATCGTGTATGGCATTCTCTACACCGTCATTATCGGCCTTTACATTTACTTCATCCCCATTTGCTGGGGCATGACTGGCAACCACAAGCAGTACAAGTACATGAAGTGGTTCGACAACTGGCGAGTCACTGACTAAGGGATTGATCAACGTTTTGAGCAATCTCTCTTCTCTCGATTACACAGTGATCTAGACGAGCTGTCTCATGCACCGCCATGCAGACGTGTTTGTGTTATTCGATTTCGAAAACGTGCTGCAAGGATATAGAATTGGGGAATCCATGTAAAAGACGAGTCGCGGGATTTGTTGGGAAATCAAAGCAAGGGACGAAGGAAGAAAAGACGAAGCAGGATCAACAAAACGAGGCAGTTATGGATGGATCTTGTTTCGGTAATGCTATGATATTGTCATTTCTGTTGCGTCCTTAATAAAGGTGGCCTCGGTAAGGCCGGCAATGTATTATGCATTATTGTGTACAATTCATATTGAGCTTTTCATACACTTGTTCGATGATGACGACGTTTGCTGGCTGACTGGGTATCATGATGCGTCGTGTGTCTGTAGATCATTTGTGCCCTCCTCTTCGTATTGTCCTGGGCTATCCTCTAGCAACAGCCACCTCCCGCTGACTTGTTGGCATCTCCAGATAGCTTGACTTGGCGGTTTCCACCAGCCCCTGCACCCTTGACCCCAGATCTTCTATCATTGAGATCATACTTGCCCGCCTGGATGTTGTTGTATATCCTCTCTGCTACCCGCATGAAAGCCTTTTCCACATTCTCGCCACTCTTTGCGCTTGTCTCGACGTATTCCATAACCCCGTTACGCTTGGCCCACTCCTCTGCCTCCTCACGTGTGACCTCACGCTTGTTGTCCTCCTGTTGTGTCAGATCTGCCTTGTTACCAACCAGGATAACCACAATATCAGGCTCGGCGATCTGTCGTAGATCGTTGAGCCAGTCTGTAACATGCTGGAAGGTTTGCTTTCGAGACAGGTCAAAGACTAACAAGGCACCGCTTGCGCCTCGGAAGTAAGATCGAGTGACAGACTTGTATGTCTCCTGGCCAGCTGTGTCCCAAAGACTAAGCTTCATATGCTTCTGGGGTGTGTTGGAGTCATCCCGAGGAGGTTCAGGGAGACCGTCGGCTTCTTGGTCTTTGTTATCGGGGTCTGAAGAATTGGCGGCGCCGATTTTTGAGTGAGGAGGACCGACAGGGACGATACGGGAGCCGAATTCAACGCCAATGGTGACGTCGTGATGAGGCGAAAAGCGTCCTTCGCAGAGACGAATGGTAAGACTGGACTTGCCGCATCCTGAGTCGCCGATGCAGACGAGCTTGGCGATGTAATCCCACGGTGTGGTCGACATGGGAAGAGACTGAGAAGGCTGATGAGAATTGAAGTAGAGAGGTTCGTTGAGGAAGAGCTGATCGATGGGCTTGGTTTCCTTGAGCTAAAGAGGATGGAGTTAAGCACGTGCAAGCTGTCCTTTGCGGTGGTGCGACGTCAAAACCGAGGTACAGAGTAAGATAAGAGAGGTATCTGATTTGGTGATGCTGGTGTTTCGTGAACGTGACTTGGTAATGAGAATGGATGGGTTGTAAGTGGTAGAAATTTAGGGTTGGAGGAAGCTGGGTGGTTTATCTGAGGGAGCTAGAGGTGGCTCCGGTCGGGCTAGATTTAGACTCAGAGATGGCGATAGTGACGATAAGATCAAAATAGTGTAAATGAGCCAAATATTGTGTTTTTACAGATCATAATTAGTAGAAATACCAGAAAATATGGCACGCTATGGGGAGGAAACTGGAGAGTAGCACAAGTCAGATGTTGGGGCCTGTGGCTATGGTTTGAGATGCTGAGCTGTCACGAGTTACAGCATTGTACGACACAAGCAGGCAAGCTAACTCCCTGGAGCAACTCGACAACCAAGCAGATCAGATCAGATCCAGTATCAGTGGAACCTTGAGGGTGCTGCACCTCGTGCCTGAAGGGCCCATCTCCGAATGGGGATTAGGAGGCTTCTTGGTGGTTATCGGTGACGCAAGGGGAATGGATCGATAACGTCTTGTTAGTCCTTTGGTCTTTGGGTCAGTTGATGTGTTTTGTCTTTGATAAGTATATATAGGTAAGTGTATATATACTATCTTTGCGATCAGAGTCGTTTGATCTGTTTCTTTGATACAGTGAAAGTCATATGTTGCTGTGTTTGATATCGCAAGCAAATTGCCTCCGCGTGAGGACTGAGTGAGACTCAGAGATCTTCAAAGTGTCACAAGACCAAGCGAAGCTTGATTCAACTTGGCAAGTAACGACGAGTCAAGAGAGTTTCAAAACAGTCGTAATGATGTGAATGAGATACGGATTACTCGTCAACAAAAACGATCACTATCGCAACTGTTTTGTGGCAATAACATGCAGTCAAAGAATCGTCAACAAAGTGGAGTTGAATGCTAAAATAAACGAGAGTGATTGCGTGCATCTTTGAGGTGCAATACCTCACGTGAAGGTATCTCAAGCCGCTCTTTGACTCCAGCCGGTACTTGTTAGACATGTCGTGTGCCTCTTCCACATCAACCCCACGGCTGCCTGTGGCGCCTGAGGTGCTCGCGTCTTCAGGTCATTGACCGCCTGCCCAGGTGGCCCTGTCCGTTAAAGTACCTCCACTAACAGGGGTCCTCCCAGCGGATCTGCCTGGGCACTCTGGCACTGACTGCACTGGGATAGACGCAATCGGTCAGCGACTCATTCGCTGATAAGCCCCGGACCGTCCATCTGCCATCTGCCGCCTCGCCTCATGACCTGGGTCGGGTACTTCCACTCTCCAACCTTTAACAACCAGCCATTCATTCATCTGCATCTCAGCCGTGATTTTTTGCCTTTGCCTGGACGACAGATTTATCTCCTCACCACCTCCGCTTTCCATCTATCAGCCTCCATTATTGCGATCCGGTAATCCAAACAACACTCGTCTTCTGCGCTTACACGGCGATACCTGTGGTTGCCTATCACCGTATTTACGTCACGTCAGATATCTACATCAACAAGGACTGGTTCCTACATATTTGCCCGCACGTGAGGCGGAAGGAGTCGAGAGCACGCGATGTTTTCGGAGTGTATGTCCTATTATTCTCTACGACGCCTTGCAAGCAAGCTGACTTGGTTCTCTAGATGCATCGAGGTTCTTAGCCCAGTCACAATCCAGGCTATCGAACTTCGGACAAGCCGATAACAACGACAATCCTCCACGACAATCAGAGTGGCCATCCCGCTCCACACGAAATCAGCGCGAAACAGGACGAGGAAATGGACCCAGTAGATCTTTCTTGGGTCGGGGTTACGGAGGAAATCCATATCAACAGACTGGCGCTGGATCTCGGTTTGGCCAATTAGCTTTCGCATCCCGCATATCAGCTGCCCAAGATGCGCCGCTATTCCACAGCACTTTGGACGAATTTCGGGAAGAGGATGACGAAGAAGAAAGGGATCGAGAGGCTGCCGATATGTTTGCTCTCCAGAGGTCAAGACGGGTGGCAGCTGCAAGCAAGCTCGCCGATAGTGTTGAATCCGACGCCCATAGCCGGGGATCTTTGGAGGACAGCTTGAACCATGAGGATCCATATCGAGATATGAGCATGCGCCGTGGTATTCGAAGCAGCTGGAATGGAACAAGAAGCACTCATCGCCCAGGACTTGCGAGAGATACCATAGGAGAAGAAGCTGAAGACGATACTCGTTCAAGTCTAGACCGAGAAAGTAGTCATGGGACCGATGCTAAGGGCAAAATGGTTGACGTTGGGCTCGAGTCGCAAGAGGATCCAGATGAGGACCCTCCGGCTTCGCTTTTGGGAGGGCAGACTCCACGAGACAGCAGTCCTCCGGCTTTCCAGCAGTTTAAGGGTACGGATGCGGAACGAACACCATTTATGACGAGGCGAGAGTCTACGACAGAGACCGATGCTAGTATACGGCAAGATGCTCCCCAGGACGAAGAGCCTATACAGACGACCTTTCAATACATCGAGGGCGAAATCTTTCGACATGATCCCTTCTTTGCTTGGATCTTCTTAATCAGTCTTGCTGGTATGCTCTCAACATTCTTCTTGGTGTGGCTTCACACCTCACCACGGAAAAGCCCGGTCGGCGACACCATCTACACAACACTACAAAAGTCATTTCACATGCTTGCGGTGGATACAGTAGTGGCCGTGTTTGTATCGTTCATCTGGCTGGCAGCTCTCCGGTCGTTTGTGCGGCCTCTGGTCAGCGTGATCTTGATTGCGGTGCCAGTCATTCTGTTCTCCTTTTCGATATACTCTTTTGTTTCGTCTTTCAAAGGCCGATGGCATGGAAGCAGTTTCCAGGATTCCGTAATGAGATGGGCTTCTATAATCCCTGCCATCTCCTGCATATTATGGATTTGGCTTGTAGTACGAGGACGACGCGCTATCCAACAGGCGATTGAGATTCTTCAGTTTTCCAGCCGCATTCTGGCCCAGAACTCAGCGCTGCTTTTCGTTGGTTTCGGGTGTTTGGCCTTGATTGTCGTGTGGACCTGGGCATGGCTCGCTATGTTTACCAGGGTCTTCATGGGCGGTCATTTCAGCAAGTCCATGCTCCGTTTCGTAATTCAGCTTTCAAGCTGGTGGCTTGGAGCTGCATTCATCTTCCTCTATATGTGGACGGTCTCGGTGATCAATGCCGTTCATCGTGCTACCACAGCCGCAACAGTATCCCAGTGGTACTTTCATCGTAATGCTGGGCCTGCTACGCCTTCGCGCGAGATTGTTTCGGCTGCTCTCAACCATGCCCTCACGACCATTTTTGGCAGTCTCTGCGAGTCAACTCTTTTGTCTCTGCTGATTCGAGCACCTCTGATTTTCCTGCCCAGGAAGCTCGGAGCTACCGTCACAAATATTGCCTCATTTTGGATTCCAACACCGGTCATTGCGTTGATGAACCCTCTGACTATTACTTACTCTGCTATCCACTCTCAGAATCTTGCTACTTCGGCCAGGGGCCTGGATCAGATGGAGCTTGTATCTCCCACGGTTCCTACAACTACATTAACCCCTCGAGCTTTGCGAAATCGCGGACAGCCTAATGGACTTTTGCCCTATCGACTTGCCAAACTTCTGCTTGTGGCAACACGACTTATCATGGCCACTGGTCTTGGTTTTGCAGGCTGGGTCATTACCGCTAAGCAGCTTCGAATTCAGCTACCAGATGGCGTGGGTGTCCGAGGCTCTGCCTACGCCTACGTCGTTGGTATGATGGCTAGTTTCATCGGATACTCCGTTATGGGCGCGATGGAAGGTATCTTGAGCGGCATTGTTGACGCAGTTTTGATCTGCTACGGCAGCGAAAGACGCATGGAAAGAGGACATGGACGATTTTGTCTCGAGGCAGCATATCTGTTTGGAGAGCGGCGAGGAGGCGACACGCTGGAGTACGCATAGTGGGAATGCACGTCAGTGGTTTCTTTTTAGCTGGCGCTTTTGGTTCAATAGGTCGGGCGGGATAGATCCGTGTAGCGGAGGACTCAGGAATATGTTCAATTGACTTTTGGGTTAGGGGTGTTTCTGGATGGAAGAAGACAGCTACTAGATTTGAATTCAACGAGTCTTGAAAAGTCATTTGATCGGGTGAATGAATATGCTAAGAACTATTGACTGAGATCTCCAGGTTTAGGCGATGGGTCACTCTGTGGGGTTAGAATATTTGATCAAGCGTGTTTGTTAAAATGCGCGCCCTTCGGTAGACGAGTCATAGTCAGAACCACCAGTGACTACTCTCTGACTCAATCTTGACCCCGACTCTGTCAGGCTCAAGGTAAGAACGACATGCTTCTTAAGAGTACCAAAGCAAGGACTTAGGTACCTTATAGTTCTGTTAGTATTTGTCAGGGATTGACTAAAGCATTGGAGGTACCTGCCTGATATCCATACTGCTCCGGCTTTGGCAAGGGTCAAGGAGTTACTACGACCATATATATAAGAGGAGTGAACTGGTCTTCGTCTTGAATACTTCTTCGTCCTCTTTTCATGCCAATACTTCGTATCGCTCTGTGTACTTTGATCAAATCATCGAATAAGTCCACATTGTTATGAGTCAATATCACTAGCTCACAAGAAGCCTTACTCTACGTCTCCCGCCACCCATAACAGTACACATCCTTGATCATACTCAACATGTCTCCCGCAAAATCCATAACTATTATCACTTCTCCCTATCACCTTGGTATCCGAGATGTTGCCGTCGGTGCTGGACCAACAGCGCTCATCAATGCCGGCTTCGTCGAGGCAATTCGCAACCTCGGCGTGACTGTCAACGTATTTGAGCTCGAGCCTGTTGATGACTTTGACGGCGATATCAGTCGCCTCTTTGAGCTCTTGCGTCGAACTTCCGACGCTGTGGCAGATGTGGCTCGCGCGGGTGATTTTCCTGTCATCTTGGCTGGTAACTGTTCAACCACTGTTGGTGTCCAAGCCGGTATAACAGCTGCGCTTGGGAAAATACCTTCTTGTGTCTGGTTCGACGCTCACGACGACTTCAACACGCCTGATGTTCTTAAGAGTGGGTATCTTGACTCAATGCCTGTTGCCATGATGGCAGGTCTGTGCTGGAAAACTCTCTTGGCTAGTATTCCTGGTTTTGAAGCCTTGGATCTCAAGCATAACCTTATACACTGCGGTATGCGAGATGTGACAGATCTTGAGCGCTCACGGGTCGAGGAGGCTGGATTTCCTGTCGTTTGGGGAGATATAGAGCATCATGTTGATTTCGAGGGAGAACTAGGCAAGGTCCTTGATGAGAAGAAGTTTAGTCAAACTATGGTGCATTTGGATCTTGACGTTCTTGATATTTCGGTCGGTAGTGTCAACAAGTTCTCTGCGCACGGTGGATTGTTGGGAGATGATCTGGAGAAATGCTTCAAGATGATTCCGTCAAAGACGAAGCCAGTATCGTTGACGATTGCATCATTTGACCCTTCTTATGATGTACAGGGAACTATTGAACCTGTTGCTATCAAGGGGGCCGTTGCTTTCGTCCAGGGCTTGATTTCACAGGGATTTCTTCAAGGATTTTCGACTTAAGTAGTAGAGATAGGCCTGTGACGATTAAAATTTGTTTCATACCACAGTACAATAGTAGGATCAATATGATAGACCTCATGTTCATATATTGTTGACGTTCAAAGTTGCTGAGGCGCTTTATTGCTTATTCTGGGTCAATCTTGATCTATTAAACATAGACATTTATCCAATCATAACAGGCATCATAAACAAACAAAGGGAAATCATCCAGACACGGAAATTTGATTTGCCAATCGTTAAGTATCAAACAGAGGCCACGATCCATGAAGTCGCTGGAGAATGAGCCCGCTTAGGGATCGGAGCAGGCTTTGGTAGAGTCCAATCGAGCATCGACATGACAACTTTGGGTGCAGTGGCTATCATTGGGGCCGGAGCCGTCGTAGGGGCTCGAGCTGTGTAAGGAGCTGGAGCAGTCTTGGGCACAAATATTGTTGATGTGCTGAGTGTGACTGAGTATGCTGGAACTGGTGCCATATTGGGGATAGAAACAGCCCTTGGAGCAGAAGATGTTGTTGTCACGGATGGCATCGTGGGAACAGTTGACGCCCATGAAGTAGCTGGAATTTCTGGAGATGGTGCTTTTGATCGCTTTTGAGTGACTTCAGGAATATGAGGAGGTTGCACAGGTGTGCTCTTCTTATGAATCTGGGTCTTTGATTGGACCTTGGGCTCCATCTTTGGCTGAACTTCCTTATGCTGAGCCTTAGACACATTCTGATGATCAACTTTGGGAGGGGAGTGTTTGACCTCAGCTTTCGGCTTGGGTTTTATTTGTTCCTTGATCAGCTTGATAGGCTCGACAATAGGCTCTGGCTCATCTTCCACGGTTGGAGGGGGGACTACCATCTTTTCGGCCGGCTCAGATTTGGGCTTGGGTTCAACCTTTGGCTCGGGCTTCTGTGTCATCTTCACCTCGAATTTGGGCATTAATTGAGGGGTGACCTTGGGCTCCTCTCTAAATGTTCTTGGAAGAATCGGCGACTCGGGTTCGGGAAGGATAGTCTTCTTTGTTGGGGGCTCTGGCAAAGGACGCGGTACTGGCTTGGGTGTAGAGACCGCCTGAAGTGCTTCCTCTGTCGTCCTGATATTCTTGGACTTCTCAACCGGCTCAGGCTTCTGTTCAAGCCTTGTGTGGGACACCATGGGTTCATCCCTGGACTCTTTGTCTACAGGTGAAGGCAACGTGCCAGGCTCAATCACTACTTCAGTTTGAACTGGCATGCCAGGCCCAACAGGCTTGCCATGCTCAAGAAGTGGCTCCGAGCTGGACGAAAAGAACGGGTGAGGGGGTACGACTTCGCGTTCTTTCGGTGGTGCGGTGTCGTATCGAGATACAGAAGGGCGAGGCTGCTCGACATTCTCCTTTGTAGTCATACGTGAGGATGTAGAGAATCGAGACGATGTCGAAACTCGAGAACTGTCAAACGAGTCCTTGGAGAAGCCCGAGTCTGCAGGTGAAGTTGCCTCAGGGTCATCGCTGTTTGTACGCTTGAACATTCGGCCGATGCGCTTGGCAGCTGACTTGGCTGTAGGCCGACGCTTAAGAGACTTGATAGATCCAGGCATGTTGGTTTACGGCGAATGATCTATCGAGGTTGAGACTATCTGTCAACTGTCGATAGGAAGTTGGTGAAGATTTGTCTTATAAAGTGGCAGGCCCGGGATCGAAGTGACAAGGATGACTAGAGTACAGCCGGCTATTGTGAGAGCTTATGGAGAGAATGTGTCGGGAGATCTAAAGGTCGTGCAAGTTTGGTAGGGCTCTGTATAAGAGATATGGTCAAAGAAGCACAAGGACTGAGAATCAATAGCCAAACCAGACAAGAACAGAAATGAAAAAGGGCTCAGGATATCTCCGAGTATTTATAACTCAACCTCAACAGTACAACAATGTACTATCCTGTTGGATTGTAACTCGGTTCATTCCGCCCCGCGGGGCCGCCGGGAGATCGTAGATGGATGATCCATGTATGTAACTGCACGACATAAGAGCTGAAAGGTCTATGTTCCACCTGAATCACAAATCTATAGGTTGTCGATGCTCCAGTGAACGTGACATTATCTGCAAGAAACTGGAGCTGTAAAAAAAGGGACACGTCTTCAGCTCAGGTGGTCATTGTTTTGTTTTTTATAGCAGGGAATATGCTGCCTCCGGACAACCGCTCCGGTTGAAGTCGGGAAACACCCGGAGCCGGCCGGATCGGGGCCGGGATGGGAGGCAATTGCAAGCCGGCAATCCTTCAATTCGAACTTTGGCAAGTAACATAATAAAATAATTCTCTAGGTCAATCGTTTATATGGTGAATCTCTTTTGAAATGATCATTTGACATGATATGACTCTCACATGCACAAGACGCGGCCCATACCGGGGCGGGAGAATTATTCCGTATATGCAATAGAGGACGATTTATGTGTTTCAAAACTGCACCTGCATATGCATGTCTTGCATGTCAACTAATCGGAAGTCTAGAATATTCATATGCTTTATCTATATTATGTTGGCAACATAAACATAGACGGGCCTACGGATGCTACCCCGGCTTCTCTTCCATCTATCATATCATGAACAATAAAGAAAGCAATAACTTGTTGTCTACAGTACAAGAATGGGCTCCCATTCAGCAACATAAGAGCGTTCAAGTAAACGTATTGTATAATGATCACCGATTGTCAAGCTGCATTTTGTTAAGAACTGCAAATGTACCGCAAGGTACGAGTTTCACGAAAGATTCGGACTAGCATTTGAAGTAGTAAAAAGATTCATGCTCTATGTTCTTGGATCTATATGTATGATGAAATATAAACAATTGAATCAGGATGTGTATGTACCAGCACCACAGCTCAACAACCTAACGCCATCGCAATGCACATTTACTGGTTCCAGTTGTTGAATTGCCACTTGACCTAAACATGTTGTCAGCGATTGATCAGACACAAAGGTTCGGATGTTAACTTACGTAGCTGGGGTTGATCTTCTGGACATCAGGAACACCCAAGTTACCAGCGTCAATGGCAATCTCGTGCTTGAGAATGTCGATGACCTTCTTGACACCATCGACACCGAAGACGTTGGCGTACATGAAAGGACGTCCAAGACCAACAGCCTTGACACCGAGAGAAAGAAGCTTGAGGACATCAGCGCCATATCGGACACCACCGTCAGCGTAGACCTCAATCTTCTTGAAGACCTCAGGGGCCTCCTGGTGGATCTCAAGAGCGACCTCAAGACCAGAGGGGCTGCCATCGAGCTGACGGCCACCGTGGTTGGAGAGGATGATAGCGGGAGCACCGTGCTGAACAGCAAGCTTAGCATCGGCGGCAGAGCCAATACCCTTGATGATAACGGGGAGCTTGGTCATCTTCTGGAGCTTCTTGTAGTAGTCCCAGGTGATGTAGGAGTAGTCGGAGTCAGCGGAACCAACACCGAATCGAGCAGCACGATGCCGGTTGCCGTCGGCAGCAGAGTCGACGGTGAAGACGATGGCAGCAGCACCGGCCTTCTCGGAGCGGTCAAGGAGCTCTTGGGTCTCAGTGTCGTTGGAGGTGAGGTAGAGCTGCTGGAAGACGACCTGGCCCTCAGACTTGGCCTTGGCGATCTCCTCGATGGTGAGAGAGGCGTAGAGAGCGGGCATGTAGAGAATGTCGCCCTCACCAGCACCCTTCATGAGGTTAAGCTCGGCATCAGGGTGGGCGTTACCAGCCCTGGCGCAAGGGCTGATGAAGAAAGGAGCTGAGAAGTTGTGGCCGAGGATTTTGGTGGGCAGAGTGTTCTCAACGTTGGTAATATCAACCATAGTTCGGGGCTTGAAGCGGTAACGCTGGAAGACCTCGAGGTTGTTGCGGTAAGACCACTCGCCGGCAGCACCGTTGCGGTAGTATGTGTAGTTCTCGATGGGGAGGTAGTTCTTAGCAGCCCACTCAAAGTCAGGGAGGCCGATCATCTGCTCGAGCTTGGGGAGCTTTCCAGTGGGAAGATCGCCGACGACGATCTCGAGACCAGTGTCGGGCTGCTCGAGGAAAGGACGAGCAGCCATGGCCCCCGAGAGGAGGGCGCTGGTAAGGATCTGAGTGCGCATTGCGATGAGAATGAGTGTGTGATGGGTGGTAAAGAGTGTCTTGAGGTGGGATATGGCTGGGGAATAAGAAGTGTTGATCAGAAGGGCGAGGCGGCTCTTTTAAGCTTTAGGAATGAGAGTTGATGTCAAGACCGAATACTACGGAAACATGTATTCCATGGTCAAGTCAAGGTTGTTTGCCTTGTCTTGATTAACAATGAACCCATCTGCTCTGCTCTGTCTGTGTCAGTCAGTTAGTGCGACTGACATGTCAAGCCTCCTTGCAAAGTCTAACAGATGGAGATACTAACCAAGACCAATGACATCGATACGTAATGCGATGCAACGGCAGACCATGAGCCACGCATCGGAGTGCCGCTGTCTTGGGTCCACTACCGAAATTACGCCTGTAGCAGCTTCTACTCTATCTGATCCGTTTCTGTAACAGGTGAAAGGATTTTTGTATGGGCACTTGGACACTGTAGGTATGTGATAGTGATAGTGACAAGATATCAAAGGTCCTCACGTTTATACTACATTCCTCTTTGGTCTTTGTTACCCGTTATTGCTATATGGTATCAAGAATACTACATTACTCGTCATATACGCGCATTCACAATCTTGGCAACTTGGCCCAATACTCCGGTTCAGAATTCATCCGTTCTCGAGGTGACGATGGGGATATAATGTGGAGGGCTATGTTGGGAGTGATACAGCATGTTTCTTGGCATGATGATCCCTGCAATTCATGTCATTCACACCTCGATCGCATAGTTCAACAGCGCCGAAGTTTAAAACGCGGAAGACGGTTACTAGATCGGGCATTGACTGACTGTACAGTAAAGTTGTGACAGGTTCAATTCATGAGTATGTTTCTCTAGTGGTTGGCATTAACAAAGCAACGAGTCATTCAGCCCCCGTGGGCGGTTAAACCTGAAATGTTTTGTTCGGCGATAACTTTAGATAGTTTAAGCTTAGAAGAAACCAAACAATCAGGGCAGGCCCAGGGAGGGAGGATCGCAAAACTAGCAGAGTTTGTCTTGGATCACTAATGCTCACATAAGGATCCGTGGTCCATATGAGGCAATCCCCTGTTACGCATAGAGTATCTAGCATCTGGGTGATTCTCCGTCTGTTTCATGGGACATCACCAGCCCAGCCAAACCAAACCAAGGAACTGAATAATCTCTCACTGTTAAGGATCTCTCGGTGGATCTTTTGACGAATGCTGGGATGAGAGAATGAATGTCACTCTGGTCTCTTGTTCAGTATCCCACTCGGATACAGTCTCCACCATTCTTTGTAATCTTGGTTGATGCCTATTTAGAGTTTTTATGCTTGTCTAATAAACTAATTTAGCTAGGACAGGACATGACGTTGAAAATGAGGCGCAGACGAGACATGACGAGTCAAGCTAGTTGACTTAGAACAAGAACATCTCGCCGTGTGTCACGCCATGCAAGTTCTTTATTTCATGTGCATCCCGTCGGTCTTCTAGAACATTTCCAAAGCAGGGACCGGAGAATGCCTTCCGAATGCACATTTACAGGGTATCAAATCATATCGAGATAGCAAGGGTCGCATTCTCAGTGGAAACGTCCCCTTCATCTCGGCATGAATTCCTGCTCGGTCAGTTCCTCGTCGGCCAGTTTCTGAATCTATCGGTCAATTTCTTGTGAGCTGCCATAAACAGACTTAGTCAAGCCGGGAACGGTCAAAGCAGAGATTCCGTTAGTCACTCAAGTGCCGGGTTCTCGCTAGAGAGAATCGTCCCGCTCGCCTGGAGTTGAAACTGTGGCGCCGCAAACGGCCTAAAGGATGCCCCCACGTAAGCTCAGCCTTGATCTTTCGTCTTATCAATCTATGATCTTTGATCAGATGCTATTTATCAAGTGAAATCTCATACTGGACAAATTTGACGAGATTTAAACACCGGTAATCTATCAACAATATTCCAAGCAGTTAGGCCAAACAGAACATTCAAATGACCACTGACCGACTGAATGAATGCATTGATCAATCATAGACCGCCTTGTTTTGTCTGAGACCCGTTAACCCTACCATCGACAATCTCTCTTGGTCGGAAAAATTCAGCTCGGTCGTCCATCTCGTCCGTCCGACGAGGGCATGCTAGGTCCGAGACTACGAGGGTATTTCCATAATAGGAGAGAAATAATATCAAACGCTGGCTTTTGGTAAATCATTTGTGAAGTATTGTGACTGGTTATGAACCGACATCTCAGACTCACTCAGGTCTTCTGATCATTTACGAACGAACTGTGAGAGCTGAGATACTTTTTCTCTCAAGTTACACCGTAAGATGCCTGTAAATGACTGATGGGACACTATAAGGCGCTGTCTCAGCATCCGAGTGTGATTGAGCCCGTGCTGCCGATCATATCAAGATACACAGGCATCATAATGATTCTGTTATGTCTCTTTGATCTCTAGGGTGAGAGTCGTACTGATCCAGGTTATGGTATAGGCAGATCTGGTCGCACCGAAATGCTACCTGGTTCTCGGTGCACCTGTCACCTGTCATAGACACGAATCAATAACAGTTCGCTTGACTGTGGTTCACTTACACTGCCTGATTATTACAGCCAGTGAACGGCCATGTTTCTTCCTACTTACAATAATTAAGCCCAACGGGAAGAACCGGTCTAGGTCTACAAACTTGATGAACAGATGAACAAATGAATCTCTCTCAACCACCAAAAAATAACATCGCGGATGTGTTCTAAAGAATCATATGGCCGATTCGTTTGCCAAAAAGTGCAAAAGAAACGTCACCTGCAGGATTCGAACCTACGCGTGCGAACACAATGCCTAACCTTGCTTTCCGGAGATAGCAGGGCATCGCCTTAACCACTCGGCCAAAGTGACTAACTTATATATACGAGCTAGGCAATAATATTAATCTATATAGTAAAGTTGCACAACATATTCGCCTTCTCACCAAGCTTCATAGTCTGTACATCGAGATCTCTTTGCCAAGTAAAGCACTGGTGGTTCTATTTTTAATGATAAAAACTCAACCTTTTCCTTCTGCTTCTTTTACCAGAATTTTATTCTAGACTACATGTCAAACAGAAAACCTTGCAGTTTCCGCTCGTGGCAATGCTGAGGATGTCAGTCAGTAGATAAGTGTAGTTGAGATTATATCTTTCACTTGTAGCATAGCCAGTTGCTTTTTTTCTCTACAATGTTCTCTCACAACTGACCCGAAGTAACACTAACGAATTTACGTAGTTGTGGTACATCTCGGCTGTCAGTCACTTCAGGCAATACTACAAAGGCAGAACTCGCCTACCACAATGCCTTAATGTCTCGTGCAAGATGGCACAGCATCGCCTTAATCACTCGGTCACGTTGTATTATCATTTGACAGCGGGTCGCAGTTCTGACACAGCATGTGCTCAGATTAATGGTACAATTCAGAAGTCAATGTCAAATAGTTTCGACATGTGAATCAACATGAAAGTCGAGGCTGAGTTGCGTACGGACAAAGGCGGATAAGCACAAGTCATGCAATAGCTTCGAGAGTGTTTGGGCAGATTCGTCAGACGCCAAGGCATCTCGTTCTAGAAAACGGCTATCCCTTGATCGTCAGGGTCTTATTCCCGTCGTATTTTATCTTATACACGGGCAACGCTGTAAGACTGCCTACCTACTCCGTACGGGGCAGAATCACAATCATTAAGCCAAGACCGGTCCTATTCGGGCGTGATTGATCTCGTGTTTCACAGCTTGCGTAAGTGAAAGAGTAAGCTCACAACTAACAACAATTAATCACTCTCACAAAATGCGAGTCCGAGAAACAAAATTGATCGATTAATTTACCATAATAGGCATCATTCAAGCGCAGTTTATTTAGGTCTCGTGTGGCTTAGAGGCTTAACATCCTTGCCTCGTTCCTGATTCGTATCCGCTGACGTCGTTGTTTCAACTTCCCTCCCCCACTAACATTAATCACTAAGTTAACCGCCGACCTCTTTTATCTTCAACGCATTATCTATAATAACCTACAAGTCTCACTCTTCACTATCAAATGATCATCCAAACTTAGATCTCCTCTCAAACCTCTCAATACCTGTGAGCAGCTGCCATGGCAGGCATTGTTGATGAAAAAGCTGCTGCGGGTCGGCAGCATCAACCCCGCGATGGCGATAACACAAACACAGGGGCTGTAGCCTCAGACGACCTTCAGTTACCAGATATCAACCCTGCTGAGGGATATGGAGCACCGCCCCCTTACGGAGAGAATCATGATCAGGTTCATTTCTCACAGCCTGGGTTTGACGCTGGTGCAGCGATAACTGGTACATAACATACCATATGCCTCTGCATGTGAAACATATACACTAACCCGCGTCATTCTCTAGGCGATGGTCGAGTCAATATTAATATCAATGCTAAGAACAGGAGACTTACAGACCTTCTTGCTCCAACTTTGCAAGGTCAACTTGCACCTGAGCCTGAACAACCTGAGCTTCCTCCTGCATATATCCCTCCCAGTCTGGGAGGTCTGCCCGGACAAACACCACCACCCAAACTCAATGTCGTCGTACAGATTGTGGGATCTCGTGGTGATGTTCAACCCTTTGTTGCGCTGGGAAAGGTTCTGAAGGACACCTACGGACACAGAGTTCGGATTGCTACTCATCCTACTTTCCAATCCTTTGTTGAAGAGAATGGTCTCGAGTTCTTCAGTATTGGTGGCGACCCTGCCGAACTGATGGCATTTATGGTCAAACACCCCGGTCTCATGCCTGGTTTCGATGCCATCACAAGTGGCGAAGTAAGCAAACGCCGAAAAGGTATTCAAGAAATTCTCATGGGATGTTGGCGATCTTGTATTGAAGGAGGAGACGGTCTCGGTCCGCCTCCAAAACCACATGCCTCAAATGCTCCATTGGACGTGTCTTTGGAGGTGCCAGGCGGACCTGGTCAAGAGCCCTTTGTTGCCGATGCTCTCATCGCGAACCCTCCTAGCTTCGCTCATGTTCATATTGCTGAAAAGTTGGGCATCCCGGTGCACATGATGTTTACGTGAGTTTCTTGCCTTGATGCAATGATGCTGAATACTGATTACCCCTTTAGTATGCCTTGGTCCCCAACACGAGCCTTTCCTCATCCTTTGGCCAATATCCAGTCATCAAATACAGACGACGTGATGACGAACTATATGTCATATACTCTTGTTGAGATGATGACATGGCAGGGTTTGGGGGATGTAATCAACAGGTTCCGAGAAAAGGCACTTGACCTTCCTCCACTTTCACTGATCTGGGCACCTGGACTTCTTGCAAGACTCAAGATCTCCTGGACATATTGCTGGTCAGTTCTTCTAAAGCATTTCAGGGATATATCTAATTTGGTACAGGTCTCCGGCATTGATTCCCAAGCCCAACGATTGGGGACGACATATCGACATTGCTGGCTTTTACTTTCTCAACCTTGCTTCCTCATACACCCCTGATCCAGACCTTGAAGCATTTCTCCGAGATGGCCCACCTCCTGTTTACATCGGCTTCGGATCTATCGTTGTCGATGATCCCAACGCCATGACCGAGATGATCTTTGAGGCAGTCAGACTCTCGGGCGTCAGGGCATTAGTCTCCAAGGGCTGGGGTGGGCTGGGTGCCGATGATCTTGGTAAACCTGATGGCGTGTTTATGCTTGGCAATGTTCCCCACGACTGGCTGTTTGAGCACGTCTCATGTGTGGTACATCACGGTGGTGCTGGCACTACTGCCGCTGGTATCAAGGCAGGAAAACCTACTCTTGTGGTCCCCTTTTTTGGTGATCAGCCATTCTGGGGTGCTATGATAGCGAGAGCAAATGCAGGCCCCGACCCTATTCCATACAAGCAGTTGACAGCGGAGAAGCTCGCCGAAGCCATCAACTTTTGCGTCAAACCCGAGACTCTAGAGCAGGCCAAGGTGCTGGGCCAGAAGATCAGAGAAGAACGAGGAACCGATGTGGGTGGCAAGAGCTTCCACGATCATCTGGACACGGACAAGTTGCGTTGTACTTTGGCACCAAGCCGAGCCGCTGCATGGCGTGTAAGGAGAAGTCAAGTAAGGCTGAGTGCGTTTGCGGCTGCAGTGTTGGTTGAGCAAGGCTTGCTGCAATGGTCTGACCTAAAGCTGTAAGTCGAGATACGAAAACTGTTCAGGGTTGAGCTAACATGTACAGATACCGTATGACAGAGTACAACACAGAGGAACAGCCGACTGACCCAATCTCTGCTTGCACGTTGTCGCTTGTCACCGATATAGGAGGAATCGGAATGGCAATCGCCGATATGCCCAGGGAGCTTTTCAAGAGCATGTCGCAGCCCAAGAAGAAGAACTCAACACAAGGAGAAGCGCAGGATGCCGCCACCCCTCTAGCACCAGGAAGCGAGACGTCACTCCCCGTGCCTCAGGGCAATGAATCGGAGAAAAGATCAACACCTGCACCTAGTATTGCAGACACAGAGACTTTGGACTCTACGGTTCCTACTACTGCTCACTCCAATACCTCGCAGCCAACTCTGAGCGATACAGCATCCAGCGTCTCTCGTCCTTGGTCTCCAGGCCAATCAAGTACCCAAGGATCGGTCAATGACAAATCTTGGAGAGAGCAGATCAAAGAAGCGGCTAGCAAACAGCAGAGACGTGCGTCACCTGTCAACTACGTGAATGCCGCCGTCGGTACTGGAAAGGGGGTTGGTCGAGTTGTGACCACTGGTGCCAGAACACCAATGAACTTCTGCCTTGGACTAGCCAGAGGTTTCAGAAACATGCCAAGGCTGTATAATGACGATACTATTCGCCCGGTCGAGAAGGTAACGGGAGTTGGTTCTGGAATCGTAGTCGCAGGCAAGGAGTTTGGTTATGGTCTGTTTGATGGCGTTACTGGTCTGGTAACACAGCCTTTGAAAGGTGCCGAGAAGGAGGGAGTCCAGGGGCTGGTCAAAGGCTTTGGCAAGGGTATCGGAGGTCTGATTGCGAAGCCAGCAGCCGGTAAGTTTGTTGTCGAAGCGTTGAGAATGTTGTACTGACACAAAACAGGTTTCTGGGCCATCCCAGCTTACACCATGCAGGGTGTGAATGCAGAGGTCTCCAAGTACTTTGCCAAGAGTGTCCAGAACTATATCACCTCGTCGCGAGCTACCCAAGGTCAGCACGAGATGCAAGAGGCAACACCAGGTGAAAGAGATGACGTCGTTCAAAGATGGAATAACGTCAAGTTTGACCTCAAGAACTTCTATCAGTGGAAGAGAAAGGAAAAGGTTGCAGGAAAACGCCCTGAAGAGCCCCGGCTTGACAGCTCAGAGGCTGGGTTTGAGCGGCCACGTACCGGATGGCGACATACCAAGAAGATGTCTTTTGAAGAACGAAAGAAACTTCACGCCGACAAGGATGCATGGAAGAGGGGATTCCTGGACGCCCCTGTCCCACAATCAAACGCAAGTGATGCTTCAAGTATACAAACGAGCTCATCTGAGGATCCCGAGCTTGAAAAGGCCATTCGGGCGTCAGTGCTTGAGACATCTCGTGGCAACAGTGAGGAAGACGCCCAGGTGGAGGCCGCTATCCGTGAGAGCATCAAGGCTGTTCGGCAACAAGTTGGGTCAAGCGAGGCAGGCCCGCTTCCTTTGAAAGATCCGTCCATTTTTGAAGATGCCGACTATCAAATCACAGACGAGGAGTATCAGGCCCTTGTCGAGCAGGCGATCCAGCAGAGTCTAGGTAACGATGTGCCGTTGCCCGACTATTCTGATGTGCCAGAGCTTGATGCAACGGATACTGTGTCTCAACCTCCCGCCCAGACCTCGACCCAGGAAGACGATGCGGAGCTCAAGCGAGCCATTGAAGCCTCCAGGAACCAACCTCCGCCGCCACTCCCACCGAGGGAAGAAAACGATGATGAGTTTGAACGGGCCATTGCGGCGTCGAAAGAAGCTATGGAACAAGAAAGCAATCAGCGGTCTGAGGAAGATATCGTGATGGAGTACGTCAAGCGACAGAGCTTGGCGGAGGAAGAGTACAGAAAGCAGATGGCAAAGGGGAAGAGCGCAGCGGGTGCTGGCGATGACGATGACGAGGAGTTGAAGCGGGCGATGGAGGAGAGTTTGAAGATGAATCGGGGAGATGCATCAGGCCCATCAGGAAGTTGAGGCGGTAAACGCAATAGACGATGTGAATTCGACAAACCTGCAAGATTCTAGGATACCCACATTAAGCACGAAACAAATGAATCGTACTGTTTGATATTGTGTCCCTATTTGTGCAAACGGCCGCGTTGGTGTATGTGTAGACGCCTCTTGTCATTGGTTTGGTTTGGCGATGGTAGATTATACAAACACTCAGCCGACGTGCATATATTAGTACCTCACCATGTAATCCCTGTCTCTGTATATTGACCTCTCGGATAGGGGAGAGCAACGCCAGAAAAAGGAACATGTAATTCAATCAGGGCTCCCTCTCAAATCGACTGCCTTTTCAACTTGAACGTCTCGTTCACCAACTTGCATCACAGCTACCATATTCAATCATACCTCGCTCAACCAAAACGCAAGTAGAGATGCCTCAATAACAGAGCGAACTGGAAAGAATACGTGTAAGTGAAATACATTCGACGCCCACTTTATTCTGTCTTTGTATTGACGTCTCTCTCAAGCGATTATGACTACATCTTGAAATTTTACGCATGGCTGAGTTGTCTCAAGATGGGAATCTCAATGTTCAAAGATCGGCAAGTTTATACAGTGATTCATGTGCCTCCCTACCAACGTTGACTTGAGTCAATAGGATGAAAGAAGATGTGAACTGTTTAGACAGTCGTTAGACGATGCTGTTGCCGAGAGTTGCTCAGAGATTGGTGATTTTACCACTGCCACCCTTGGCTCTGTTGGAAATATGGGTGAGTGTGACGATTTCCTGGGCGTGTCTGGTCCTTATCCGCGTTCTTTTAAAAAGGCTCAGAGTTAAAGAGAAGGAGAAGGAGGGTAAGGTCTCTAGAGACAAGGAGTTGAAGGCTCTGGAGGTTAAGATTAAGGCGTTGGAAGAGAAGTGGCTGATAAACAGTGAGGAGATGCAGGCTTTGAAGAATAAGTATGACGAGCTCAATTCAAAGGTTGATGCTCTTGAGAGGGAGTTGAGAGGTTAGTCTATCTATGTGGTCCGAATCTAAGGATGGGGAGCCCGTGTGGTTCGTCTCTGAGATCTTGAACTGGTCTTAGGGGATTTGAATTGTATTGGATTGGACTAGTGGTATGGCTTATTGAGTAGTAGTTGGTTACTAAGTCAAATTGAGAATCTCTTCTGTCATTTGCTTATCGTCAACGTGTTATGGGACCTTGGATGGCCATATCTGAACCGGTCGAGCTGAAGACATTGGGCAGTGTGTGTCGAAGGGCCTTCTGGGTAGTGGATCGAGGGCCTGTAATTACACCATATGTTAGCCTTAGAAGAAGAAGAACAAGGTCTATATGCATATACAGTCCCAATAGACGTCTATTTCTGCTGCTGTAAAAGGAGTGATCGTTTGTATTGGAGTGTAGTGATCTTGTATATGTCGAGACAGACAATAAGTCAGGTAGACATACGTTTGCCCTAAAGTAGATAGAAAATGAAAGATTTTGGTGGAAGTAAAAGCTATTTACTCGGTGTTTGGCAGTGATGGCGGCCTGGCAGGCCAAAGTAACTAGTGGATGGGGTGCCTTTATTTCTCCTGGGCCCCGAGTCTCTCTCCTCCTCATCACAATCCACTCCCCATTTTCTCTTCACTCAAAGCAGCCTCCCTCATGAGATTCAGTCTCGGTTCGCTACAATGAGTGGTGATCCTTTGTCGAAACGTTTGCCGCCTGAGATCGACGAGCTCGTGAGTTGTCCCCGTCTTCACCCTCTCTCTACTCACCTCGAGCTGACATGGCCGATTCAGGAGCCAGCGGCTCGTAGAATGTGGAGCCATAAGAGGAAGGTGAAGACTTCATATGATGATATCTTCTACCGTCCGCCCGATCATGTCGTTGACAACACTACTGGCGATGATGCTCCTGCGAAGAAGAGGCGCACCGACAACTCTTCTAAGGGCAAGCCACGCGTTACTCCTTGCACAGGATGCATCTTGAGAATGGCCGAAAATGGACCTGAACACGTTTGTTTCTATACAGATTGTATGTTGCTCTCCTTTCCCTCTCAATGTCTGTGCCGAGATCAGTCCTGACTCCTATCGCCAGCCAAGCTCGACGGTCCCAGCTGCTACGACTGCGCCCGCAACCGCCGTGAATGCAATCAGGTAAACTCCTCCCTCCTCTCCTACTTGAGGATGCCCTCTGATCTTGTTCTCCAGCCCGTTGGAAAGGCTGCTAAACTCGGAGAGGCCCTCCAGAAAATGGCACTCGGCATCACTAACGGCAACACTGTAAGTTTAAGACCAATCCTGACGGTGCTTCCCCGGCTTACCCTTCTCAAGAAGTCCTATGAATGGTCTACAAAGATTGAATGGACTAGAAAATCCAAAGAAGCCAAAGCATCTGTCAAGGCGATTCAGGAGACGCCTGGTGTTGCTCCTGAAGGAAAGTTTCAGAACCGTTCTGAGGAGTCTAAGCCCAGGTCTGCTCCCGATGGAAAGGTGCCTCATACTGAGAGAACTCGTTTCCTTTCAAACAATCCTACACCTATCATCAAGTCTGAGCAGCGCGACGTGGTTTCTCCCCAGGGCATGTCCGTTCCTGGAAGTGTTACTGTCCCTCAGCTCCAGGACATTCCTCGCTACGGCCCTCCACCCCTTGAAAGCCAGCTGCAGGGCTCGATCGCTCGGCTCGAGGTGACCATGAACCGAGTCGCCGACAATCTCGAAGCCAACAACAGCCTTCTGCGACAGCTTATAGGCCAAAGCGTCAAGAACACCAACGATCTCCTCGAGGTCAACCGGGAGAACGGCGCTCACCTCGACACGGCCAACAAACTTTTGCGCCAAATGCTTGATAAGACCGGTCCCTCTAAAGAAGGACCTGAGGTGGATCTCCTGACTTTTGAGTGATCTGCGGCGTCAACATCGGTCCTTGGACTTGTTTATAGAGAATACATATCAGGTGTTCCTATACTGTGTTTATCTTACTGCTTTGTGAACTGATCCAATCTATTTACTAACCTGCCAAGCCAGTCTCGGTCTACTAATCAGCTTTGTTCTACTACATCTTGAGGTTCAAGGTAGCAGCTACATACTCTGTTGAGACTGAATATTAAGGAGGCCTCTTTTATGCTGGTTTTCTTTTTGTGATATGTAGCGCCTCGTAACCAAAACAACGATCTCACCTTTTTTGAGTGATATGTCGCATCGACACCAGATACTTGAACTTTTTATAGAAAGGATATCTCAAGTGTTCCTATACTGTGATTATCTCACTGCTTTTCTTTGTGACCTGATCTAAACTATTCTTAAACTACCGCCTGTCACAGCCTGCTAATCTTCTTTATGCTTGTAAATTGATCCCGCTTGTTCATTCAGATCTTGAGATTCAAGGCACTACCTGCGTTATCTATTAAGACTTAATGTTAAAGTTATTATATGTTTTCTTCTTTTCTTCTTTTCTTAGAATAATGCATGATACCTTTGATTTTGTTATTAAAAACCTAGTGTTATTGTATTATTCTAGCTATGTAGCCGCTTTACTTAGTATCTGGCTACAGCATTATTTATCTCTTTATAGAAAAGACATGTATTACATTGGCGAAGACGGTGCAGGAAAGGTCGTCCCAAGATATCATGGGCTCGTTAGGTGAGACGATTTGAGAGACCGGGATTCAGGGGCTGTTGGCCGTAGCTACTCATATAGGTCGGCTATAGATACACCTATTATCAGAAAAGGTTTGTCCATCAGAGCCTTTGTTCTTCTGAGGCTTTATTTTGGCGAGAAGCAACAGTCGGATCCGAAGCATGCATTCCACGGACGCAAGGGCCTAAAAAGGGTTCGGAGCTTCACCATGACATCCAATATTTCCCATTCTAATTCATCCGCTCGACTCATTGGCAGTATTTAAGGCCCTCTACTACTCTTGGTTACAGGTACGTCCTAGTTGTTACTAATAACCTAGCAAAGCACAGCATTTCGGCCTCTATTTGGAAGCTCAGCTCGACCACCTTGGACCATCATCAGAATGTATACCTCATTGAGCGAACAAGACATATCCGTTTCATCTTTCGATTTATGAAGAGAAGCTGGAACTTCTTGATATTTTGTTCCATCGAGTCCCAAACAGTATCTAGGTTTTCGTCTATTAAACACCAATGAATAGGATCCAGGCAGTCTAAGAGTTGGTTAGCAGCCATAGAGGTGTCAACAATGATCTAAGTCGTCACTAACAATAGATACAAATTCAAATAGACAGCTAAGTACATTCTGGGCCATAAATATTAAATATATGATTTAATCTTCATGCAATTAAAAACTGAGGGAAATCTACCCTTGATGGGCAGTCTGCGAGGCCAGTCGTAGTGATGGTGAAATACGATAGTTGCTTTTTGTAAGGCTGGCGACCTCTAGCTACGGTACCTTAGGCTACGAGAGCTACCTTAAACCAAGAGCAATGCACCATAAAAGAGCTTTTAGCCCTTCAGCAAATGCAATGACAGCTACAGAATTGTCGACGATGTAGCCCCAGGCTTAGATTCTATAATTTGAACGAGACGGCAAGCCACGCCAAATGTTCAGCATATATCACATACACTCAGCATAGGTCTCATCCATTTGCGTCAAAACAGTCAAAGTCCAGATTGTCGGTTCGGACCCTTTTTCCCGAGATATAATACAAAGGCTCCCCTCATAAACCGCAATACAACAAACAAAATTTCCAGTGTGGCCGTATTAACCCCATTGCAGATGGCGCATCCTCTCGTCTGTGAGAGGTCCTACTCCATAAAAAAGCATCCCCCCCTTCTCTTTGAGTTTCCCCTTCTTCGTCGCGCAATTTAGCTGGAGAACTTTCGGGTAATCTTGGCGATAACTGAGATAGAGTTAGCACGCACAATCGATGTTTGCGGGGGTAGAGGGGTGAAGTACTGTGAAGAGCAACGACGCTGAAGATGAAGACAAGGGATAGAACGAGAACGACAACGGGGTCGACCTTCAGACCGGGAGACTCATCGGTGTAAAGTCCTGTCGAGTTTGTTAGTACAGTCGTCCAATGGCTTTATGTCCCAATTCTCGAGGCAAAGGGCAACGTACGCAGCATGGTGCTGCTGGAACCACCGGCGCCAGCGGCGCGAGTGCTGCTTGGTCGAGCATTGGCAATCTTCTCCTTCTGGTCGGCAGCAGCGCGTCGTCGGATAGCAGTACGGGGACCACCAGGAATAGCAGGGGATGAGGGACGGCCGATGTTAGCACCGCTGGCAGCAGCGCCGCCGTTGACGGGAGAAGAAGGGCGAGGAGAAGACTAAGAAGAGAATATGTCAGCAAATTGATGTTCTTGAGTTACCATTCGAGCTCAGTCGCAATGCGACACTAGCTTCAATTGAAGTCGTGGGAGTCAAGCAGTCATACCATTGTTGAAGAATTAAACCTGGACAAGGAGGCGTGACAAAGGAATCGCTGCAGGATTCCGAGAACCTAAGGCGCGAAGGAGAGAAATAAAGGAGAGGATGGTTTGGTAGTTGGACGTTGATGGAACCAAGATCGAGAGAGACGACACGGGGACTAAATTAATGGAGGTGTTGTGCAATTCCCCCCCGTAAATGGAGCACCCTGTTTAGGGAGTTAGTTGAGGCCACCTTCACCAGAAAGAAGGGGACGCGGTGCTATGATTTTCCGGTGGCGTTGGCGTCCGAGTTAGAGAGCTCCAGCCTCTTCCAACGTTAGGTCAGGGACCACAGGGAACAGCTCTCTCCACAATATGAGCTGTAAGCTCCACCACTACAAGCTATCGACCATGCGATAGTTTGCCAATTCAAGTCAAGCTTCAAAAAGAAAACATGTGATTTATCCGATTCAAAAAAACGCCGTCATTTTTTTCTTGTTAAGAAATTTTACAATTTAGTGAGACTATGTATGGGAGAGATGGCTGTAGCCTCTACACCTGCTGATCCTATCATTTAGTCAGGCGGATTGGATATCAACGATAAACGCTCTCTTGCTCGCTTCCGAGTCCGCTAGCAGACTCGATATGAATGTATCAGGGGGTGGTGTATAATCAAAAAAATAAACAACAACGACAAGATGAAGAATAAGAAGCGGTAGCAAAGACAGAAACCATAAGACAAAGGGAATCAAGATAACAAAAAACATTCCGCGCATCGCTGGCGCGTCATCCATACACTCCACTTGCCCATTTCCTCCTCCAGCTCTATCATCCCCAGGAGATGGTAAGACAGGTTTTTGGCTCTTCTTGTGAGACTGCCTGTTGCTTCAGCCCAGCGTATACTGCACACGACATCCTACCCGTCATTCCTCTCCGTCCCTGGAGATGAAGAGCCCCTGATATGTGTCCCGTTGCCTCTCCTGATGCTGATCCATCTTTTGTGCTTCGAATCTGTGAGATGTAATGGCAAAGCCTGCTGCAAGAGGCCTCTGTGCTGATGTCGACCAAAGACCGCCAGGTATCTTTTGTATAAAAGGAAGTTGGAGCGTAATGGTAAGGTCCGTTTCGTTTCGTTTCGTGCCACCCGCTCAATTATGTATGATTAGACAATAGTACATCTACACCAGGAAACGAAAGCTCTCAACCAAACGCCTTCCGCTATGATGGCAACTCTGCAGATCAAGGGTTGTAGTTCGAATCGTTGAAAAGTGTTTTTGACAAAGTAAAAAAAAGTTGTTTTATGAAAGATTCATGCTTCAGAGAGTGACGTCGAGGACAAGGCTGACATCGGCCACGTTGGGCCCTGCCAAGTCTTCGAGAACGGGTATCAGGTCTAGTAGCTCGTTGTCGTGCGCATCAGAGAACCAACTGCTGATGGGGACGGCGTGCTGTGGGTGGAAGATGTATGAGGTGGGCGAATTATCAATGATGATGGTATCCTTCAGGTCACGTCCAACTTGGGACAGGTCCTTGACATAGTTTCCTTGATGGTTGTAGCAACTCTCGCGGAATAGTCTATGATGAACGACCTTGTGAATGTCGAGCTGGTCCAATAACGGATCTCCATACTGCAGATTGTTAGGTTGCTCATTCATCATTCGTGATTGGGCAGACTCACCTTAGAAACAGATGCTGTAAAGACAACAACTTCGTAGAGCTCACCGACTCGCTTCATGAATTCGTCGACGCCGGGTCGCTTGATCACGTAGACATTGTGGTAGTTGCCCTCAATCTCGACAGGGATCGTGAAATCGGCCTGATGTAAGATCTGCATGATAATTAGCGCATATCCCATGATCCACCTTTACTCAAAGCATACCTTGAAAGAACTGTGGACAAGAGTTTCGTCGAGGTCGAGAACAAGACACTTTCGACCCTTGTGCTCCGGGGCAATGGGGGGCAATAACCACTTCTGCGGCTCGGGTGCTGATGGGCCAGCGTCTGTGAATTGGCTGGGTGCCACGACAGCCGGACCAGGACCTGGGGGTGGGGGAGGAGGTGGTATCGTCCTTTGAGCTGGGGCTTCGACTGCAGGGGCCAATGGTGCCTCTTCTGGCTCTTCAGTGGCAGCATCTTGCATGTTCACATCACCGTCATTACCCGTCTTGTCTGCGACCTTTGGCTCCTCTTCTGTGGGTGTCGGCTTGGGGGGCTCCACTGTCACTGCAGGAGGAATCGATTGCTTCGATTCCCTGTTGGCTTGCTCTGTCGCTGTGGCTTCGTTGTTGGCTGAGCCTGACGAGGTAGCCTCGTCCTTTGGCTCCGGTGCGGATACGGTTGCTTGAGGTTCTCTCTGGGAGGCTGGTCTGGGCTGTTCCTGGGGAGTGTTGGTTCGTGACCTTGCGGAAGTTGGGCGCGGAGGTAGGACGTCAAGCTTGTGCACGTTTTCGTTGTTATCCTCGTTTCCAGCTGGGCCCTCGGGGGTACCACAACATCCAAGAAAAGCCAACAGGCCACCACGGCTCTTCTTCTTCTGGACGGGGGCGACAGGAGAGTTTGGCTGAGTGTTTGCAGCAGTGTTTGTGGGTTCAGTCTCGCCGCCTGTCCTGTTGCTTGAAGTGCTTCCGTTCCGTCGTCGCGCACGGAGGCTACCTTTGGAGTCTTTCGATCGACTGCCGATGCTGTTCCGGGGGTCGCTGACTGTAGCCCCACTCAACCCCGTAGATGTTGGTGACGATTGGTTCCGCTGTGATGATGATCTTGATGGGACCTTAAGGAGACCACGACCTTTCTTGGAGCTCGCTCCCCCTTCTGAAGATAATTGAACCTTGTTAGACATCTCAGCATCGGCAGAGTTCGCCTGGGGCTGAATTTCGTCGTTCGGGTTTGATTGTAGCTTGTCTGACATGTTTGCTATTATTCTGTGAAATAGTCAGCTGGTGTTTCTTTGTAACTTGGTGTAAAGGATGGTGAAGCAGGTCGTTGTGAATAGAGACTATTGATGGATCGGGAGTGCAGAGAAACGGGATCCTGTGTCTGATGCAGCAAACAACTCGTTCCAGCACAACTGCTCCCTCCGCGCAACGAATTTGAAAACAGATTCCTGCTGAAGTCGTACTGTCCCATCGATCGCGCAAGGTCTTGTGCAGGCGCGCGAAGAATGATAGGTAACTCACGTCGTTGACCACGGCCAAGCAAAACCAGCTTATTCTATAACCCCTAACTCTTTCAAATATGGCCTATCGAGGCCTAAATCGCGACAAGAAACGAAGCAGTTCGGAGCGGCGAGTGTGAAACAGTCGACGGGGTATACAGGCGTAGAGGAAAAGGGCGACGGTGGGAAATTACGGCGCGTTTGGACCGAGGCAGGGGAGGCTGGAAGTTAAACGGCACCGAGAATCGATTATGAAGAGAAGCTGTAAAATGGACCAAAAGGGTCGCAGAAGTGAACGAAGGAATGAATGAATTGTCCCAATCGTCGAGACGGCCGCAGAAGTCAGGAAACCTGATCGGGGGATTGCGTCGGTCGGGGATGGAGCTCGCTCGGTGTGAACGAGGAAAGACGGAGGACGGGCGGAGGAGAGAGCCCAGTGGTATCCGTACAGTAGGTAAGGCGAAAGCGGGCGGATCGGAGGCTGAAAAAGACTTGGGCTGCTGGGCGCGCAAGCGAAATGATTGCCTTTAAGATGGAGCTGAATGAAGAGGAAATTGAGGTGGGAAATGGAGAAAACCAGAACAGAACCAGCCAGGTGCAGCAGTTGCAATACGCGCAGGGGGGTTGTCTTTACTTTCTCTCTTTTCCTCCCTGGTCAGGTCAGGATAGTTTATTACAGATGATGAGAAATGGAGAGTGGAAAAGGTCAAGGTTGGTGAAAGGCAGGCGGCGGCGGCGACGGCGACGGGGTGCCAGCGACAGTGGGAAGATGTGCTGGAAGCCGGGGGTGCTATGCGCTGGAAACAGTGAGCAGCAGGGTCGCTGGGGATAGTGGAAGACTGTGAGCCTGTGAGATGTCTCTGAGAATGGCCGAACGGGATGGGGCTCGACTTGGGCTTGACTGGGGTGGATTAGAGTAAGAAAACTAAGGACCTCGATCTTGGACGACAGAAATATGTGTGTAAATGGTTGTGTTTCTAATAGGCTTTCTGATGAGTTTATTTTGATACCCCCTGTCAAGGTCTGAGGTTTTCTTGCTCCCAGAGGCTGGGGTGGGTTGGAATGGGAGGTGTGAGTGGAGTTTGACTCGAGATTAGCACTCCGGGAGCATCCAGTGTGGTAGGGGAGTATCGTATACTGTCTCTCTTTACTCTACTGGCACTGTATTTTGAGCACTAAGGACTGCGAGCAACACAGTCTAAAAATGCCACTCTACAACACCTCACAATAGCGTGACAGAGCACCCCTTGTCTCTCATCTCCGCTAATAATGGTGCCCGCCAAGCTCATCTTAACCACCCTGTCCTATGGCTGGCTAAGGTCCGCTCATGGCTTGGTGCGGCGCCTAAGGACCCTTGTCCTTGGTGGCTTTATACATGTTCCTACATTACTTTATGTCGACTCTGTCAAGTCGAGGTGAGAGATCAGAACATGAGATGTGAAGACCGCACTGCACGAAACAATCTGTAAAGAGCCACGGCCATCAGAAGCCATCTTCTGGTCTAAATGCCCGCCGTAGACTAGCCGGATAATGCTCCGGTGGGAAGTTAGCAGACAACCAAGAGCGTTTAGGTAGTCCTCCTGTCCACCAACAAGGAATAGTGCCGTTTTCTCTAACCCATGTCCTCGATCTTCCAACAGTGGGCTTTTCTTTAGCACTCTCGCCAGAACAAAAAAAAAGGAGCTTAATTTCAAGTGCTGCATAAACAAACAGCTGAAAAACTTCACTCAGATTGATGTTTTTCGTTAACCAGGCAAGCCGGGCCCAAGCTTCTATCCCCAGCTTTTCAAGCTTCTTCCTTGTCTGTCCTGTTCCATCCATATCCTGATGGTGGTCTTGAGGCTGCCACCATGTAACTCACACCCGTGTGCTACATGACCACTGACGTACGGGATGAGATGCCTCATGCACGCTCTTTGAATGTTTCCTCGTGGCATGCAACCTCAAGCGAGCGGTAGCGATAAGTCGATGATCAGTGTTAGATCCGGTGAGTTTGTTTTGCTCGTAAATGATATTGCTGGGTTAGAAGCAAGTGATAGTGTTCAGTCCATGCTCTGACAACCTAACCAGGCTCATTAGCTAGGTAGGTCGGTGTCATTGACTCGCTAGTTGATTATGCACACTCAGCAAGCTATGGGTACTGCAAACTCTTATCGATCCTTCTTTCACCAAGTTCCACGAATACCCGTCAAAAACAACTTCTTGTCATTCATGCTCCATTCTGCAGCTCAAGCTCCAAACCTCAATTCCATGCTCTTTCATGACTGAGACACGGAAAAGAGACATGATCCCTGTCGGCCCGGGAGCAATGCCCTTACCCGTGTGGTATGATTGGTCGTGTTGGCGCCCGGATCAGTGATGTCTCCATCCATCGTGGGCCCTTTGGCCTCGACCACTTGAGAGACCTACATACCCGCTGTGGCCGGTTACAGAGACCTCCTCTAGCTTGTGCTGGATGGACCCTTGCGTTCTTGTTAACTTCTGTCAATCGCCTTTCCATGAATCTTGTTTGCTGTGGCTTTGGCGAGCACCTTCTCTTAAATCGTAAGCCATCCACTTATCATCAAATGAGGCTTGTTACCTAGGTAGTCTTGCGTCTTTAGTTAGTTGTTCTCTCAGCCGTCCCGATACCATATCACATTAATCATGTAAACTCCATCAACCCCAGAACTAGGCAAAGGAAAGTCCAGAGCACAGTTCGCATCGCAACCCACTGAGCCATACGGACGTATCTGGAGTCTAGGTTACCGTGCAACTGTGGGATTTCTAGTGTTTTGACTAAATACCCAACACTCCTTGCGCACGATCCAAGCTAAGACCTGAGTGCTTCTCCCATCTCGTGCAATCAAGCACGCTGGATCATGGCCTCCCTCAGTCCTGCAGGCACCACAGCCAATGCGGGCAGTGTCTGTTGCCAGTTAAAGAGTATCAAGGCTACGGGTTGTGTCTTTCCTGGGTATGGTCTCTGTCTTTTTCCTATGATATCCATGCTCATGCAACATGCATATAATAGGAAACCTGTAAATTTTATGGCTATATAGCATCTAAACCACAAAGAACGGTTGAACAAAGGTTGAACAAGCCCCGATGCCATAAATCGATACCAACGAGCAACAGAAAACATCACAGCAGGCATCAGACAATAAGCAACTCATATCTTGCACTCAGTCCATCGTAGAGCACATGTGAATCGTTAATTGATTTATCTTGTAAACTGTAGGGTAGAGACTGAGTCCACTTATGATAGATCGAACCAATCAAGAGCTTACTCCATTAACAGATGCTCCCCCATATTTCCCCAGCTTTTTGGCCATCATGTGATTGGATGCTGTGTCGTCATTCCCGCTCGCCGCATCCGTCGGCTGCAGCTTAGGTGAGGTCGCAGCAGGCGCAGACCGTCCCATGTGCCACTTGCCTCGGATACCCGTATTTCACATGCTCATGACAACTTTTGATACAAGTCAGCCTCAACCATATTTGGACTTAGCAAAGATATTCACACAACCACGTTTTTTTAATATCTGCCGTCGAAACCTTCACATTCCACGCGATACACTAATGGACACATAAAGAAAGCGCATTTGAGCCTCGTAGAGACTCGGTTGTTGTGGGGAAGCTTCTCCAACGACAATATACAGCATTCAACGTCATCGCCAAACATTGCATCCCATCTCACCATCGGATACTGTCTCTCATGGCTGCGCAATCAACGCTGCGGCATACTGCTGCCGAGGAGCAGCTAGCCGCCTTCCTCGATAAATGGACTGGCAAGATAAAGACAAGGTTGCGCGGAACGACTCGCACGACTCGTCTACTCGCGACATTGGCCCTTGCTATCTCAATTATCCTTGGAGGAGTAGGAGGGCGTCGATGGTGGAAGAACCGACGGCATGAGCGTGAACAGGGTCGGAAACTTGTGCGCACAAACTCCTGGCTTCACAACAAGGACGGATCGCGTACCATTTACGTTCCATACAAGGATGGCACATCCAAGGTGGTCATCAACACAACCAAGCCACTCACTTTCGACGCCCATCGTCGTTTGTTCCTAAACCCCCCTCGGGTATCTGGACTCCGGGAGGGAACTGTACCAGCAGCGCAAACGAAGCCAGGCCTCAACATTGCTTTCTTGCACCAATTCCTCAGTCTCATGAGCATCATGATACCCAGATGGTCCAGCAAGGAAGCTGGGTTGCTTGTTAGTCATGGTGTGTTCTTGATGCTAAGAACGTATCTCTCACTTGTTGTCGCCCGTCTGGATGGTGAGATTGTACGTGATTTGGTGGCTGGAAACGGAAAGGCGTTCCTTTGGGGCATTCTCAAGGTAAGTACTCGACCTAAGATTGAAGTCATTATACTCACATGTCCCAGTGGTGCGGCCTTGGAGGGTTTGCCTCATATACCAATGCCATGATTAAGTTCCTGGAGTCAAAGGTTTCTATTGCCTTCCGCACGCGACTTACACGCTACATCCATGACCTTTACCTCAACGATAACCTTAACTACTACAAGCTGTCTAACCTCGACGGTGGTGTTGGCCAAAGCGCCGATCAGTTCATCACTCAAGACCTGACTCTGTTCTGTGCGGCTGCAGCCAACATCTACTCATCGCTCGGCAAACCTTTCGTCGACCTGTGCGTTTTCAATTATCAGCTTTACCGATCGCTGGGGCCTCTTGCCCTCACTGGCCTCATGAGCAACTACTTCTTGACTGCTAGCATCCTTCGAAGACTTTCGCCACCATTTGGCAAGCTAAAGGCAGTTGAAGGCCGAAAAGAGGGTGATTTCCGAAGTTTACATGCCCGCTTGATTGCAAACGCCGAAGAGGTTGCATTTTATGGCGGTGCAGATACTGAAAAGACCTTTTTGAACCGCGAGTTCAAGTCATTGAAGACTTGGATGGAGGGTATTTACATGCTGAAGATCCGCTATAACATTCTGGAAGACTTTATCCTCAAGTATAGTTGGAGTGCATACGGATATTTGTTGGCGTCGCTTCCCGTCTTCCTGCCACAATGGGGCGGCGTTGGCGGTCGGGCTGAGATGGTCGAGAATGGTGTACGCGGAGGCCGAGAGCGAAACCGCATGAAGGATTTTATCACCAACAAGAGGCTTATGCTCTCACTCGCCGATGCAGGTGGTCGTATGATGTACTCTATTAAGGACCTTTCAGAACTGGCAGGCTATACTAGCCGTGTGTACACACTCATCTCGACATTGCACCGGGTACATGCCGATGCCTACCACGTTCGGGCTGGCCAAAGCGAACTATACTCATTGTCTGATGTTTCAGGAACAATCCAGAAGGGATTTGACGGTGTTAGATTCGAGCATGTTCCAGTTGTGGCTCCTGGTCTGTGGCCTCAAGGAGGCGAGGAGTTGCTCGAGTCATTATCCATCATCGTGCGAAGGGGTGAACATCTATTAGTAAGTTATCTCTCGACATGAGCTGTATGATTGCTAACAAAAGCCAGATTTCTGGACCAAATGGCGTGGGTAAAACTGCTATTGCAAGAATCCTGGCCGGCTTATGGCCAGTCTACCGTGGCCTAGTCAGTCGTCCCAAGGATATCGGCCAGGACGGCATCATGTTTCTCCCCCAGCGACCTTATCTGAGCCCCGGAACACTCCGTGACCAAGTCATCTATCCAGATGGCCATGTGGATATGAAGGAGAAGCGCAAGTCCGAAGATGACCTCAAGAGCGTCCTGGACGCTGCGCGACTCGGATACCTCCCTGACAGAGAGGGTGGATGGGATACGCGAAAGGAATGGAAGGATGTTCTCAGCGGAGGCGAGAAGCAGCGCATGGGTTTTGCCCGTGTGCTCTACCACGAGCCGCAATATGCGATCGTGGATGAGGGCACCAGCGCTGTTTCGAGCGACGTAGAGGGTCTGCTGTATGAAACATGCAAGGAGAGAGGCATCAGTAAGTGATAGTTTGTTTCGAGTTGTGACGGGAACATCAGACTAACATCCCACAGCTCTCATTACCATCTCAACACGTGCATCCCTCAAGAAGTATCACACGTATAACTTGGTCCTCGGTATGGGCGACCAGGGAGACGAGTGGGAATTCGAGCGAATTGGCACCGAGCGTGAGAAAATGCAGGTCGAGAAAGAGTTGCAAGACCTCCGTGAGCGGCTGGAGCAAGTCGATGAGTGGAAGAAGCGCCGAGATGAGATCGAGACTGAGCTCGCAGCGGTCTGGACAGACCAGGGCGAGGTGCTCGAGGCTCCGACATATGCAGAGAAGGCAGCTGAGGGCCAGGAGTAAGCGAAGGGTGGATCGAAGGGTTGACTGATTGACGTAAGCAGAGAGCAATACCCCGAGGAGTTTAGATGATGGGATATTTTGTATGGCATGGAGTAGGCAGCGGGACTTGTGTATCTATTATTTCCAGGATCTACATAGACGATCTATCACTACAGGAGAGCAGAAGTTGGCTGATGTGACGTTGGACAGGTAAAGCAAGGGATAGACTCAAGGGTTATAGACCGTCAAAGATAGACCACATCTGGATACGTAGGACCATTTTTATTGTCGGCCCTCAACGTGCAGGAGTGAGATGGAATTCTAGATCAAATAAAGATAAATGCATCTCCGTCCAAACTCGGCCCCAAAACCAATATTTCCCAAGCCAAGCTTTACAGCTCAACGCCACTTTTCCAGGGCCGACTCCAATCACGAGGTCGCAGAGACAGCACGAACTATCAACGGCGCTAGCAGCAGCAGCAGCAAAAACGCCTCCCTCGGATGAGGTCGATCCCGCGTGGGCGGGTCATTGAATTGTTAATTGAATTTCTCAACCGTCGGAGGGGGAGGCAAAAAAATTCAGGGCAGACGGAGGAGCTGGAAATCGATAGTCTGGAGGAGGGATAGAGTCATCAATTGATAACTGAACCTTTTCCTTCTTTTCAATTCCTAGATATGAATTTGTGTATATGAAGTCGCTGAATGTATCATCGAGCCTGATTGCGTTAATTGAAGTACTGTAGGCTGAGCTGAGCTGAACTCATGGAGGCTTGCATCTATTGCGTGCAGATCAGCAAACACACATACACACTCACAGCCTTAGAATTGAGTCTCTTACCCTCTTTGTTACATCTTCTTTATCCTCATATTCAATCAGTTGAGACGATAGTCGCTGATCATCGTCGTCACTCAACTCAAACATACACTCTACTATCTCCAGCCACGAAACTACAACCTCAGGAACCTCAAAAATGAACAGAAATCGCAACTACAGAACAGGCTCCTTCAACTCCATCTCTCGTCCCTACCTCCCCTCAATCGATGAGAACGAAATCGCCTCTACACCCTCATCTCACAGCCCCCCAACACCTCCCCTGCGCATCCCCAGGAAGTCACCGCGGCGCGCTCTTCGCAACAATGCAATCCCACCGGCGTATATACCTAGAGGACGAGTATACTATGCTCCGCCCGTGGTGCACTATACCCCGCCACCTAGCTACAGCTACAGCGATGCTAAGGGCAAATTCCTAGAGCATGAGTATTCAGAAGCTGGGAGTTGTAGAGAGAGGAGAGTTTGTGGACTTGATAAGCGCAGAGGATGTTGTTTGCTGGTTATTGCGCTTGTGGGCGTTGCTATTGTTGCTGTTGCTTTGGGTATTGGACTTTCGATAGGGTTGAAGGACGAGTAAGTCGAATATCCGAGACATTGAGCCTGACTAACACCGACTCCAGAGACAGAGCTCCTCCACAGGAGACTTACACTTCAGAACTTCCAGCTGCATTCCCGGCTGGTTCTTTCGCCTTCAAAGCAGATCTCCAAAACACCACCACAGACTGTACTTCTAACCCCTCAACTTGGCGCTGCTATCCTTATGAAAAGGGCTCATCAGCAACGTTCTTCTGGATAATCTCATCCAACAACGACTCCTCATATAACATCTCATCCACTGAAAACCCCTTTGCACCATCATTCACGAACTTGACCCTCAAGGTTCTCGACAAGGATACATCCCAAGAGCGTCTTCAGTTTTCTTTCTCAATGAACAAGACGATCGTCCCGGATGATCAGCTCTCGTCGAGCAACCGTGCAGCAAAGTGTACGTTTGATGATACGCTTTTCGAAGCTACACTGTGGACGCAGCGGAGGAGAGGTGATGAGGCAGCTGAAAACACAAAGTTTGCGGCTTGGCCGGGTGATGTTGATGTTGTTCAGCGCAAGACATTTGATGGAGGATCACCAAATTGTGTGGATAGCGAGGGTGGTCAAGTGGGTGACGTAAAGTCTGAGTCTGGAGCGTGCGAGTGCCGCTATGCAAACTACGATATTAACTAGATTGTCTCTATCTGTATTTAAGCTGGACGAGTTAATGTTGGGACTTGGTTACGAGGAAACCAAGGTGGATGGATAGGTTTGGAGTTAGTGATACCCAGGACCAACATGTTCTATAATCAATTATATTGGAAACGAAAAAGCAATGACACGCGAGAAACAGTTCTATATATAAATATTGTCAGCAAAGCGGATTAAAGGACAGACCAGAAGTACCATAAACATCGCAATTTTGCATCACCTGACACAACAACCAGAATATCCATGGCGATAAACAAAACGAAAACAACGGCACCCATGCAAACCATTTCCCTATATATGACTTTAGTTCACGAAAGAATACACGGGAAAGCCTTCTTTTTCAAGTTGCGATTCGAGACATTTCGAGCGAGTCAAAAGGTTGCGAAAAGCCACAGGCATATCCGGCAACGCTTCCTCAACATACTCTGCAATAACATCATGCTTCCGGGGCGGCGCTTTATGCCCGGCCTTCTTAGTTTTTTGAGGCTTCTTGCTGACCCTGCCTGACTTGGCAGACTTGGGAGAAATGTCAGGTGCAACCTTTGTACTAGATATTTGTGTTGCGCGCTTGAGTGATATGTCCGCCAAATCCTCACCCAGTGCAGAAGGAGTTACGTTATGTTGACCCCTTCGTAGGTGGGGAGGAACATAAGGCTGGGCTCCAGGCTGAACTTGAGGCTGCCGAGCTTGGGGTTGAACTTGATGCTGGGCTCGAGGCCAGTGGACTTGACGTTGGGCTTGATACTGGCCTTGATATTGGCCTTGAGGCTGGGCCGGAGGCTCCTTTGCATTAGGTTGGGCCCTTCGTTGGTCAAAAGGAACATGTCGTAAGTGAGGAAGAACATAAGGAGGAGCTGGAGGCTGATTCGGCGCGCCTTGGTTTCCAGCTGCTTGCGCCATGTGAGACGCGATTGCTACGCCTCCTTTCGCAACAGAGTCTACCACGGCCTGCTTGACAGGACCCGCGGGCGGTGGTGTTTCCAAAGGGAGGGGCATTGGCCCTTGAGGCTCGAAAAGGGCTTTCCACCATTTATCAACGAAATCTGGGCGATCATTGAAGCCTTGCTCCTTTCGCCCCAACAGATTCCTCAAAAGCTGGGTAATACTGGGCCTATCTTTAGGCTTCTCGTACAGACACCTCCTCACGGTCTCTCGCAATTCGAAGTCGATGTGATCATACTCTGGTGTCTGAAGCATCCCTCCATATGTCGGCTTATTTGTTCGATCATGGGCAACAGCTTGGTAAGGAAACTTGCTAAATACTCCGGTCATGATGGATTCCATCTTTCCAAAAAGTTAGAGCATTTCTCGGGCTGGTCATGATCAATAGAACTTACAACTCTGGCAACAAGAAAGATGTTAGTCCACATCCCAAAGCGACCGGCAACCCGATTCCCCCTTTTCAAGTCTTCACCTCCATAAAATCGTCTCAAGGAAGGTTTATCCATACTGATAGACATTTTATCCCACTCTTTACTGAATTGCTCCTAGTGTTTATCAGTGATGCATTCTACAGCAAGGTCAGGAATCCCATTACGTACCGGTGCCATGCCATGAAGCTTGACAGGTCCTCTCATTACCCAAATCTGGGTTTCATCCTGACTCTCCCAAGCCTCGTCCATCTTGAAGCTCCAGGCACCGAGATCATGGAGCTAAAGAGATTAGGTCAACACATGTACACAAGGCAAATGTCGTTATTGCGCAAGCTCACCTTGAAAATAGGCTGATAAGGATGTGTTGCTGGATCATGACCCGCGAGAACTAGACACGGAAGTTAAGCAAAAGGCCGAGATGGATGTTCCATAAACTTACCGTTGAGCACTTCTAGATCAAGATGAACATCGTGCTCAATTTGCCACTCTCTTTCGACACGGTCGAGGAAGGTTAGTGCCTCTTTTTTATCAGATTGTGCCCATTTCCACCATGTTTCGAAACTGGAGTTGCTAGAGCTGTTGGACGGAGTATAAGCAATGGTTGCGAGACCAAGCACAACTGTAAAATAGAGTCAGTCGATAAAATAAGATACAATGATTCGGAACAAGATGACTTACGGCATTCCCAAATTCCCCAGAGAACTTGGTCTGGGATTTGAGCATTTCTCGCAGCGACTGTTTGCATGATGTTGACCATGTCGCCGAATTTCATATACTCAAAGACAACACATTTCTCTGCTTCGGCGTTCCACTGTTTTCCGTGTCTGATAGCGTTGGCAGTAAATATACCACTTCTTATCATACGAGTGTGTTTAGCCACTGCCTCGCGATGTAAGTCGATAACCTGTGTCGTGTGTTGGGCGCCGTCATACCGCAAGTGAAACTCGGATTCTTTGCGAGGGTCGAAGGCATTAGTTAAAGGGTCTATAGCTCTCTTAATCACGACCCTCCTGACAGACTTGTCATCAAAAACGACGTCCCATAGTGTGACGTATCCGTGACCACCCCGGGCAAGCACCTTGATAAACTTGAATTTCATGCCATGCCAGCGTTTGTTTTCTATCTTGTTTCGGGCATCTTGTGAGAACCAGGGATGGCTGGGCGCGTTGAGGTTTTGAATAGCTGTGAAAGGGGTTACCTCCTCTTTGCCTATGGTGTCTTCGGCACGCTCTACGTGGTCCCACATTGGTGGTGGAATGTATGGCCATCCGAGAATGTCGACATGTTCATCGCCACGAAGCAGAGCTCCTTGGATAGCTTGTAGGTTTCGTAAGCCGAAGTGGCACTCGCCTGATTGCGTTGGGCGTGGAACTAAAGGGATTGTTGTGGTACGAATCTCTTTGCCTTTCATGTTGGATAGACTGTATCGAGTTGAATTTGGTGGTGTCGCAAGTGAGGACTACATTGAGGAATACACCGAACAGGCTGGGAGGATTCGATGGTAATAAACTTGTTCGACAGAACAAAGACCAAAGGAGCTGCTGTCTGGGTCTCTCAAGACACGAGTGTTTTGTGTTGGACATTGACAATTGATAGCCCCAAGATCTGAAAGGAGTATCGAAGGCGACATTATGAGAGGATCGAATTCGAAATTGGGTGTCTTTGGACAAAGAGGTGCGGTGGTTCCGTAATGGTTGGTGGTTTGGCGGTTTCTTTGTTCATCAGCCTGGTGACGCCCTGCTATCAAGATAGTACTATTTTGGTCACTGGGAGCCATGATCACGGATGCGACTATGCGCAAGCTTGAAAGGGTTCTTTGAAGCTGAAGAGGTGCTTGTCATGATTGTGAAGCGTCGAGTCTATTGTCGGTGTAAGCCAGTCTGGGACATTTCTGGATAGAGTAGTCTTTGTCGTAGAGCAATTGAAGTTATTCAACATCAGCCCTGACAGTACCTTGGGCAAATTGAAACCATTGGAGTTGATCTTGGCCATCTCATGCTCTTGCTCGACCCTGGACATTCTTTTTTTTCCCATCATGGGACTTGCTCACTAGGTTGTCATGGATGATGGGTGTAGGTAGGGGTGTTTACAGAGCAACATTTAAAGTGGAGATTCTATGTGAGTGCCTGGAGATTACCCGCTACTGTGGGACGACGGGCAGCTCATCCGTGGGGCACTTACCTTTAGGCTAAATTGATGGTTTCTTCCGGAAGGAGACCCTCAGAGGCTCTTCAATCTTCTGTAGTTATCATGATATGGCTCAAGTTGAAGGTCTATTCACCCGAAATCCACATGGACAATATCATGGACTAGGGAACCTTGGAATTACGCCGAGCCGAGATATGGACCACGTCAGAGATTTTGGCAGAATTGAGTAGCAGAAGGGAGGTCATGCGGCGAAACGCCCGGAGTTAGGGGACCCTACGCCTATGTTTAACCTTGAAGATGGAAAGGAGTTGCTTCTTGTCACTGTTTTTGCGCATCAATCACAGAAAAGATGCCTCAAGACACACCCGCGCGAGTGAAAGTCGACTTGGCTTAGACGCGGCACTTGAAGCTTCAGAATAAACGCACAAATAGGCTGCTCACAAAAGGTTAACTCTGAGGCCAGGGGCACATGTGTCATGAAACAGACAGAATCTGCGGCGCATGAAGACAATTGCTTTTGTGGTATAGATCCTGCTTATTCTTCTTCATCTTCATCTGTCTCTCTCATACCGCTAACTGGGGTCCTTGGTGTGGCTGGCCTAGTCCTAGATTTGCGGGGTGAAGCATCCATACCCTGGAATAGACTGGACTGGATTGGTTCTCGATTACTTCGGGGAGCTTCGGCCATTACTTTAGTGTCGTTTCTCTTTTCGTCTTCTTTTGGCTGAAAGTTTTCATGATCAGATTTGTTTCACTGAAATATCCACTCGTCGTATGTAACATACGCACTGTAAAAATCGGCGATGATGGTAATATCACGAACCATGACTTGTAACACAATGTTCAGCTTCACAGCGATAAGCGACGAGATTTAGTTTATCCAGAATATTATTCCTTCCCTTGTAATACATACTTACATATGGCATTCATCCTCCCCCAATACCCATCCAATATGCCCGCCATCTCATCCGCCGGGTGAATTCCATCCTATGCCCCACCAACGGCGGCATAATCTGGAAGGCAGAGAAGAAACTGGGGCTGAACTGGGCTGGTTAATACGACGATTCGCTCCCTCTGGCTCGCATGATGGGCTCTACCCAGACATTTGCCGCCCTCACACACCTCTCTTCTCTACTGTGCTCTACGTTTGGGGGTTACACACCCCGGGAGCAATCCCATGATACTGCACCAGATGCTGCAGGCCTGAGGGAGTGACATTCTATGACCCGCGGAAGGAATACGCGCACTCATGCCAACGCTATTCATGGCCTTTCTCTTGTTGAAGGCGTAGCGCTATCAAATACCATGCCATACTACGCAGTATGGACCTTGCCCCTTGCTTGTCATGCCGCACCCATGAGGGCATACGATATCTGCCTAGGTACTGTAGCTAACTCTGAGGATAACATGTACACATAGCAACATGTGTTCTTCTTAGCATAAATATAAATACTACTGTCCCCTCCTCTGAGCTGGCTATCCCATTCTTGCTTCTCCTCTCCTCCTCTCTCTACTCTATCAACCAACCACCACATCTCTTACACAATCAACAACCGTCACAATGGTCAACGTTCCCAACATCAAGCTCAACAGCGGCTTTGACATGCCCCAGATTGGCTTCGGCCTCTGGAAGGTTGACGACAACTGCGCTGACGTTGTCTACGAGGCCATCAAGGCTGGATACCGTCTTCTCGACGGTGCTTGCGGTATGTTTGTCTCTCAAAACCCCCAATCGCCTTTACAATTACCCGTCGCCAACTTCAATTACACGGCCATGATCCCATTCCATTGCTTGGCCCCTCCCCAGATAATCCTTGTCTTTCTGCCCCTCATTTTCCCCTGCCAATTGTCAATTGCACCGAGAAAACAGCCACATTACCCCTGTAAAACTACCCCTCCACTGCACTTGGAGCTTCACCCCACACCATGATAGCTTCATGACTTCTCGTTTTACCCGGACAAAACAGAATTTTACAGAAATTCTAATGGGTTTTTCACAACAGATTACGGAAATGAGAAGGCCTGCGGTGAGGGTGTCGCCCGCGCTATCAAGGATGGTATCGTGAAGCGTGAGGACCTCTTCATCGTCTCCAAGCTCTGGCAGACCTACCACGACAAGGAGAACGTCGAGCCCATCACCCGCCGACAGCTCGCAGACTGGCAGATCGACTACTTTGACCTCTTCCTCATCCACTTCCCCGTCGCCCTCGAGTACGTTGACCCCGAGGTCCGCTACCCCCCTGGCTGGCACTACGACGACGCCGGCACCGAGATTCGATGGAGCAAGGCCACTAACGAGGAGACCTGGGGCGCCATGGAGGGCCTCGTTGAGAAGGGTCTTGCCAAGTCCATTGGTATCTCCAACTTCCAGGCTCAGTCCATCTACGATCTCCTCAAGTACGCCAAGATCCGACCTGCCACCCTCCAGGTCGAGCTTCACCCCTACCATCAGCAGACCGAGCTTGTCCGCCTCGCCAAGGCTGAGGGCATTGCTCTGACTGCCTACTCTTCTTTCGGTCCTGCTGGCTTCATGGAGCTCGACATGGACATTGCCAAGTCTGCTTCTCCTCTCATGCAGCACGAGGTCTTCACTGGCCTCGCCAGCAAGTACAACAAGACCGCCGCCCAGGTCCTCCTCCGATGGGCCACACAGCAAGGTCTTGCCGTTATCCCCAAGAGCACCACACCCGAGTACATGGCCCAGAACTTCGGCTGTGTCGGTTGGGACATTGATGAGGAGGACATGAAGCGCATTGCCAGAATGAACCTCAACCTCAAGTTCAACAAGCCCACCAACGTAAGTTTTCACTCTCAATTGGTTTACCTGAGACAATGCTAACATTTCGCAGTACTTCCCTACCGAGAAGCTCTGGATCTTCGCTTAAATAATGACAATGAAATGATATGATAAGTAAAAGAAAGAAGCATTGGAAACATGATTGTTTGGGATATTTGGCGTTTGATGACGATGGGCTGCATTTTGTAGAACCGCAAGGAATTGATGAGACGCTCTCATAGAATACAAAAGACAGTTAACCCTTCAACAAATTTGGTCACTTTTGCGTGATATGATTATCGCTTTGGGAAATGATTGCTCCATGACATGACCAAGACTGAGCAGTGCGTGACCGCCTGTGGCCTCGGTAACTCTCTGTTTGTTCTGGAACCTTGTCTAAACTGTAACTCACATCAAGCTTTATCTGTCTTTGAATGAACCATTTATTGAATGCACCGTCGATGCCACCCTGAGTATCGAAAAAGCCAAACTCCATTGCCTTAACGCCTTGCTTTCTGTGACGAAGCCTTCAAAAGGCGAACTCATGTTCGAACAAATGCTGCCGAAAAGGTTAGTGATAATCCTTAGAATTGTATGATTCAGTGTTGACTTACTGGCATCAATCTGTTTGACCTGCGGCAACGTCATTCGGATCCTGTTCCTATATGCCACAGGTTCCTGCAGTTGCAGCGGGTTTCCTTCAAAATACACCGTCGTCAACTCTTTCTTATCGGCAAGATATTTGGCAACCTCCTTGTAATCGCCGATGAGATTATAGCTGGCCCACAACTCTTCCAGCTCAGCAAGTGACTCAAGACCCTTGATGCTGGTGATCTTGTTGTTTGAGATATCCAGCACATGCAGCTTGGGATTGTGCTCCAGGCCCTCTAGAGACTCCAACATGTTGTGTGAAATGTATAGCTCCTCAAGCGTAGGGACGTCCCTGAGTGGTGACAAATCGCTTATACGGTTGGACTGAATGCTCAGTAGTCTAAGATTAGGCAAACCACCAAGACCAGTGAGCTCAGTAATTTTGTTCTTCGCCAACCAAAGCTCTTCGATCGCCTTCAGAGAGTCGAGGTTCTTGATTTCGCGAATGCGGTTCGATCCAAGCTCAAGAGAAGTCAACTTATCCAACCCCTCCAGCCCCTCGATTTTGCCAATCTTGTTCGCGACAAGGTATAATTCCTTGAGTTTTGTCAAGTGGTTGATGTGCTTGATATGCTTGATTTTGTTGAAGCTCAGATCAAGGCTTGTAAGGTTTGTTAACTCGTCGAGGCCGCGAATGTGCGAAATGAGGTTGTCGTAGAGGTCAAGGTCTTCGAGGGTCTCGGCAAGGGCGGACAGGCCGTCGATTTGCTCGATGCTGTTTTGGCGGAGGCAGATACGGGAAACGTTCTTGAAGCGTTCGAGTCGCAGAGAGGAAATCGAAGCGATTCGAGAGTGCGAACACATAATTTCGTCCGTCTCGGGGTCTTCGTCATCAAGGAGATCTGCACGTGTTAGTCCGAACTGTCCCTCTTTGTAAGTTGATGTGCAGCACATACCCTCATCAGCGTCGATCTGCTCTCCCTTCATGACATTCTCATCGTCAGAGTAGTCAGAATCGGTGAGAGCCTCTGGGTTTGTCATGGAAGCCGACTTTGGCATGCGAAGCTTGCCATCCCAACCCTTGCTGTTCCTGAGGCCAGGGCTTGACTCGCCGTCTGGGCGCGGTGAAGGCTTGTCGCTGTCACTGGGGACTTCGATGTGCGCATGGCCGTCATTTTCTTTATCGGATCCAGGCATGGTTGTGAGTGCTGAGCTCTCTTAGAGCACGAGATGGGCGACGATGTAGTTATTCACGAAGATGGGCGGTAATGGCGGGGCAGATGTGATGCAAGTTTGTAAGCGAGTTTTGAGTCTAGCGAGAGAGACTTTGTCGATTTGAGATTGTGGGGGAGAGGGACGGTAAAGAAGAGAAAAAGGGGGAAGGATGGGATTTTCAGGAACGTGATGGAGGCGGGAAAAAAGCTGATTAAAAGCTGAGAAATTGACCTGAATTATCGGGTGCTTTCCACTTCCACTGGGTCTCTGTTTATGGATGGTTGGTTCCTGAGGGTGCCTTACTTTACCTGCAGAACACAACAGCAAAAGTTTGGCGGGGCTTAAAACCGTTGTAACTTTATAGCTGACGTTATAATATCACCTCGATAATCAGACCATAGGCATGAGACAGATTAAACAGATCATTCTGTAAAACATCTGCGTCAATCGATCATAAATTTAGTAAAAATTGGTTCAGAATTATGATGTTCTTGAAGATTTTACTGAAAAATATTCATGAGATATTTATAATCACTTTACACCCTGCACGCATACAATGAAGTCAGATACATCTCACTATCAGCTGTCTCCCTCAATTTCACTGCATCATCCCCAATTCGCACAGCCGCATATCCCTCAAGCACCAGTCGCGTTCGAACATGTCATAAACTCGGACCCCTTGCACCTAACTACATCTATACACGTTTCTCCCTCCCCTTGCCAGGCGCTTCTTTGATCGCCAGCCCCCATGGCCTCGCATGCCATAACCATATCGGCCATGCGCTCGCGAGGCGTTTGCATGAGGACTCGGCCGCGTATATGGACACATGCAATTATGAGGCCTCATCTGGGCCGCACTAAGTCCCTGCATGTTGCGCCTTTTCTCATGCCGCCTTTGGTGTTTACTGGTTTGTTTGTGGCTTTGTGGAGTTGGAAGTGTTTGATGATGGTTCTGTTCCAGAATACGATCATCTATAATCCGTTCTTACCACCCAATTCTCGGAGTTTGACCATTGAGGAGTTCTCCCGCGATTGTGGACGTGTGAAATGGAGAGAAGAGAGAATTAAGTCATTGGATGGAACAGAGATTGCCTTGTGTGTGGCAGATGTTCCCCCAGTATCTCAAGTGAGTGCGGGTAAAGCAACGACACCAGTTTACATCCTCTACTTTCAAGGTGTGCCAATCTCATAGTCTCAAGCATCACAGCAACTTACTCAGAGTTTTAGGGAACGCATCGTCATTACCACCTAGACTACCAGATCTGTCCTGGATTATACGGCGAGCACATGATAATGAGCCCTCAGTTAACTACACATTGGTTTGTCTGAGTTATCGAGGGTATTGGACATCTCATGATAGACCATCAGAACCAGGAATCAATCTTGACTCACAAGCAGCATTACAATGGATAGCTCAATTACATGAAAGCAGATCAGAAAATGCTGATCGAGAGAAACCAACAGTACTACTCTGGGGACAGAGCATTGGCTGTGGTTTCGCAACCAACCTTGCAGCCAAAGGTCAATTCCCTCCAGGTATAAAACTTAACGGTCTTATTCTGGAAACACCCTTTACAAACGTCCGAGCGATGCTCCAAGCATTATATCCACAGAAGTGGCTTCCATACCAATATCTCTGGCCATTTCTCCGAAACCACCTGGACAGCTGGGCCAACCTCGGCATGATAGCCAAGAGATTCCCAGATACGCCACCAGGGATATACATAGTGGAAGCCGGAAAAGATGAGCTTGTTCCTGCCAATCACGGCGAGGAACTGCTTCAGCGATGCCGACGGGTTGGACTCCCAGTGGAGCGCCAGAAGGTCCGCGGGGCACTTCACAACGAAGCCATGGTGAGAGTCTCGGGCAAACAAGCACTTGCGCAGTCCATCTCGACGGCTGCAACACGGGCACGGGAACAGGACTTGTTAAGAAAAGGAGAAGATGTGAACAGTGCAGGGAAGGGGTTGACTTGAAACTGGTCAAGTTGAGGGGCAAATCATTCAAGTCTCGAGTTCTCTGGCGTGAATTCGGGACATGTTGGTCATCTGCAGCCGTGGCGTACAGGGATCTTAAGTGTGTGTGACAAGAAATGCCGTCACGGTCAACCGTATAACAGGCATTGTCACCGTCGATGCCCTCAAATCTCAGGGAGGTTTCTCATCCGAGTCTCGCACTAAGGGTCACTAGAACCCAGCAGGCTGTATCGAGTGTGGAGGCGTTGGGAGCTATGTCAGGTACCTTACCTTGGTTCCCCTGGTTAAATCACAAATCATACCCACCGACGAAAGGCTAAAAGATCCACCATCAATTAAAACAGCATGGGGTTAAAGGGAAAAAAGTTGATTGTGGTAGAGAGTGTGTTTGGAGGGGAGAAGCCATTCTGTGAAGTCGTGAGAATTAGATAGACGAGGAGGCCTCGTCAGGGTCATACATCATCAACCCAATTGAGCATGGCCTTCAATTGATCTCAATTGATTCTGCAAGAGCTTACGATTCAGATGATGCAAAAAATGACGAGGCTCGACCATATTTCAAGAGCCTTGCAGCTCCATAGCCGAGCATGCGTTATCATGCAGTCCCATGAGCTTGAGTGCTTCTGCCTTGAGGAGTTCCCCATTCAGCACGCAAGGTCCCCATAATTAATCATCCCAGCACCACCAACAGCGAAGGCACATGCTGTATCTGTACCTAATTTGTTAGGATGCCCTCCCCGAGACTTTGGTCGGCTTCAATTAAGTCAAACCGCTAACAAGGCCCCCTTACCTTTCAAGTCCATGCTTTCGTTTGTTTTTTTTTGCTTTTCCCAGCCCCTTTTCCTCTGTGACTCCCATTCAATCCCTGCTCATATTTTAACAACGGACGCCCTTGAATTGATCAAAGCACTCTTTTTTGCGTCACGTGCTCTGGCGTCAATATCGCGCGGCCACTTTTCCACTCTACACGTACACCCTTCTTAACACACGCGTCTGGGTCACTACCTATCACCACCGACGGGGCTGACTCGCCTCATGCAAAGGAGAAATGGATGGAATGGATGGCTCATTAGCGGGGGTAGAACTGCATCAGGCAGCCCATCTCGTACTGTTCCGCACGGGGCATCCATCTCAAGTTATAAAGATGGTGTGTCTTCTCCCATTTCGTAGTTGTTCTTGTATCCTGAGACGAATCAGAAGAGTGATCATTTCCAATCACTATTTGAACCTGAGGTAGGTTTCAATTTTCCAAAATACCCAACGATATTCTTCCGGCGTCTTCTTTCATCTGCCTCATTCTTTTGTTGCCTCGTTCTGTCTCTGCCTGCTTCGCTGTCCACCTCGTTATCGGCCCAACGAGTATAAAACAACCCAGCGATCCCATCGTTTAATAATTTAAAACTATCTTTACCGAAGCATCCCTCAGAAATCATCAACATGTTCTCCTCTTCCAGACGCCATGAGAGCTCAAGCAAGAGTTTCTCAAAAAGCCACAAGGCCAGCAAATCGAGTTCTTCTTTCAGCAAAGACAGTGGCATCACCAAGCGAAGACATGAGTCTCGCCATCGCCGACCAACAATGACTTCCATGACCAGTGCCAGTGGCGATACCATGATGGACAAGTAAGTCACTGTTTCTTCAATTCCCAAATCGTCACTCACACGATTCAGCAACATGGCCTCACCCATCGTCACTCTCGTAGTTGGCAGCGAACAACGTCTCTTTGCCGCTCACGAAGACGTTCTTGCCACTAGCCCTTTCTTCAACAATGCTCTACGAAATGGATACATGGACGTCGCCAGCAAACGCATCTCTCTTCCCGACGAAGAGCCCGAGATCTTCAGCTCTGTTCTTGAGTTTCTCTACAAGGGAGACTACACTCCTCGTCTTGTTCACAACAAACGTCGTAACTCGTACGAACTTGAAGCTGCTAGCGAAGAACAGCGTGCTGCTGTCGAGAGCACAGTTTATCATCGTGGCATCGACGGTGATCTTCTCAAGGATACTGTCATCTACTGTGCGGCGGAGAAGTATGGACTTGATGAGTTGAAGAAGCTGTCGCTGCGAAAGCAAGGACTTCGTAGGTTTCAGTCTCTCCCCTTTCAACCTTGTACTGATGATCTTTTTTCTTTTTAGAATCTGGAATCCAATGTAGCACCATACTTGCTTCAGCAAGATACGCCTATGCCAACACTCCTGATACTGACTCCAAGCTACGGGCTCACTATCTCGCACTCATCATTCGTTCACGAAGCACTTTCAAGCGAAGTGGTACTATGCAACTCGAGATGTACAACGGCGGCACTCAACTTTTCTTTGATCTTTTTGTCGCTCTTTGCAACCATGTCGACGACATCTCAACCGCACAGTGAGCCTAAGTCTCAATATCTATCTCGCAACAAACACTAACAAGGCAGTAGAAACACTCCTCGCTCAAACCGCCACTTCTCTTAATGCACATTCCTCACTGTGTGGCTTCTACTCCGTTTTAATGAAACATGAATTTCCTTTCTCTTCGATACAAGGCGTCGACTTCACAGTACTGACAAATACCATAAAACTAAAGAAATACTGGGGTGGAGTTCAGGTGCTTTTATTGATGCTTTATTCAAGGAGTTCTAACGGTTGAAATTTGGCGTTGACATTTCTTTTCTGTACAACTATTCTTCTTACGGGCCCCTAGAGGGTTCAACATTTTGGAGCACAGGGGTTTTTGGATCTTGGCTTCGCTGAACGCGAGCCGGTTGGGTGATATTGGATTTTTCACGATGATTTTGTACCGAGGATACCAAGACTGTCATCTGAGATGGATGGGCCAAAATATGTATCATTATTCACGACGCTCATTTTCACGAACTTGAAAAGAGCGAATTTTCAAATACAGTTCATGTCTTGCATTGCTTTGTTCACTGTTCTTGCTTCAGTGAGATTCCAAAAGTCCCGTTGAGAACGTCAAATGGGGCGTCCAACAAGGTTTACCAAGGACCAGACACATCGTGAAACACAAGTAGTTTCTGACGGAAGAGATCCCCGGTTGTGAGTCACGCTGTGGGATAAGTGCGATCTAACTTGCGAGGAAGCAAGCGAACCATGCAAACCGCGAGTGTGAAATGTGGGGTGCTCAACAACGTCTCGCATTTGACAAAAGGCCCGGACTGTCCGACCATGACCATCGATAATAAACCCATACATGGGAATGTGCTTTTTTTTTTTTCAGATGCATCAACAGCTGAGAGCTAACAAGGACGAGGGTGCAGGCTCAAAGATGCGAGACGCAAGGGTGGTTCACGGTGTTGTTCTCAAGCGTGAATGGTGCAAAGATAACCTTAAACAAGCAAGGAGGTCATACGAGCGCAATCATGAGCTTGGACTGAAAAGCAAACGCAAAACGGACATAGCTGAAAATGGTTTATGATTTGTCGGTGCCAGCGTCATTCTGACAGTTTCGGTGTCTATCCACTCTACCCCATGTTACTAGAGTCTCTTATAGTAGTCGTCGTTGGTTTAAGAAATGCAACTAAACTCTCAAGCTTCTCATACGTCCATCAGTCGTGTCTCAGCGAATGGCATTAGCCTGTAGTCTCACAATCCTGTGCCGGGGAAGGCGCCTTTCTTAGACAAAACCACAATGCCTCGTTCTCGTGCAATATAACCTTTCATAAGTTCCTAAACAAACAAACGTTAGTGACTCAGATATTTATAAGGCTGAGATGGAGGGGGTGTAGATAAAGAGCGTGAATGCCCCGGGCAGACACTTGGCTAAGGCAGCAATTTGGTGACGATTATATAGTCAACTGACTGCCACGCAGATGCCAACGACAACTCTCAACTGTTTTGGACTTGAGAAATAACGCTGAGCCAAAAGGCAGCCCGCGCCTTATCCACAGGAAGGATCTGTTAACTTACCTTGTAAATCATATTGGCCAGCATGCACTCAACTTCATCCGGGTCGACCATATGACCGCTTCCCATGCTAACTGCAGCCTGGAATTCGGCTACAGGTATTCTTGTACGACGGACCGGGGTTGTCTCGCCCTCTTTTGGTTCATCAAAACCACCAGCAATGAAGACCTTACGTAGTAGGTTACGCAAGGCGATGTCTCGGCCCCTTTCGAGGGTAAGGTAAATACGCCGCTTGACGAACTCAGCCTCGCCATCCTGTAGAGCCTTGTCGAAGGCTTGTAGGTTACCGGACTTGATACAACTGGCCAGAGGAAGGAAGAGTTCCTGTAGACGAGGATAGTTCTCGAGGAGGGCTTTGGTAGGAAGGACATGACTGGTGAGGAGCCGGCAAGGGATGAGGTAGGTCAAAATTCGTCTATAGCCATATCAGCACATGTTTCACGGCTTATATTGATACTCCACTCACTCGGATTGACGGAGAGCGTCTTTGTGGCATAGTTGCCACGCTTCATTGAGATGAGATTCGGCCTCGAATATTATTAGATAGTGGCATTGATAGGCGACGGCACACTCACCTTATTGTAATTCTCCTCAAGGAACAGCAAAACTCCCTCGTAAAACTTGAAAGTCACTCGTTGGGACTTTGGGAACATTTCCAAAGGCGGCATATCGCCCTTGTCATTGTAGACAGCCAGCGTCTTAAGAATAGTCCGCGACAAGGAAGCTGAGTTCAACTTGAAGTAGGTTTTGAAAAGAAGGTTGATAACGAAATAGATTCCCCATTTCCGTGATTCCTCAAGGGGTGCTCTGGACACAATCAGCCAAAATCAACGTGCCAGATTGTAGTGGCCATACCTGTCATTTAGACAAAGTGAAAAGATGCGCTTGAGGTGTCCTTCGCAGTCTCTTAACTGAAGTTGCTTATCCGTTTCTGGGTCGAAATCGTCCGATATCAACGAGGCTCCAGGGCCAGTATCAAAAGTCTTCGCTTGGCGCTCCTCGTCGGATTTAATCGCAAATAATCGTAGGTACTTGCCCACCATATAGAGGGAAGGGATAGTCCACGCTTCGAAACCATGTGAGTTGTATCCACGGATGAGTACGGAGGTCAGTTCCTTCCATGCCTCGTACACTTTAGTCCACGTAGACTATGACAAGGATTAGTGTGATGCTCTCAGAGCCACCTATACAAAGTCTCGTACCTTTCCGCCCTCTCCCGCCAAGATCTCAGCAATAGCTTTCCAATATGAGGTGTACACCTCAACCCAGCCCGTCGTTTCATCATGGCTCATTTTCCGCCGATGAGATGTACTACTCTTGACGAAGTGCTTGATGTCGCCCTTAACGCTGTGAGAATTCGTACTACGCCATACAGCCATGAGGCGATGAGGGTCATCTGGCGGGGCAACAGGCGATAATGTTTGCGCGAGTTTGTAGCCATTTTTCTGGGAATGCGCTTCCGCAAACTGATCGAAGAGGGTGTTCATGGTTCCTGTGTTAGACACGCAGTATGTTCAGTGAGAGTGCTGGTCGTAGTTCAAACTGAGCATGAGCAGAATCAAAAGTAGCGATATCGATTTAATGAATGACTGAACAATCCAGTGACACGGTTGTTATAGGCTCCAGTTTGTATTACCGAAGTTTGTGATGTTACAAGTCGATCGACTGGCCTCTCACTCTGTCGTTGAACTCATCTTCCTCCTTCTCAACTTCTTTGAGTTGCCTGCCTGCGTTTCTGATTGGCCATCGGGCCCACCTTCGTCCAGAACTCCTTCCTTAGAGCTGCACGTGACGCTCTACTGAAGTGGGACTCGGTCGACCAATCGCTACCGGGGCCTAAGCCCTCCGGAAGGTACGACCCACTGTCTTGCCCTCCTAATCGCACACAATTTTATCTTGCGATCTTGCAAACTTGCCATTTACTAACCTTCCAGTCAATCACCAGAAGTCACCGTAAGTGCATACCAGGACTCATACAGGGAAACCCACTGACAAGTAAACAGATGGGTAAGCAGTTTTTCTATTTTATGCGCTCGATTGCAACGATGCCGCCCGTCGGAGGATTATGACGACGAGAAACAAATTTCGATATTTCTTCACAACTTGTTACGAAGGGGAGAGAAGGACGAAGGATCACCTCCCAGCTACTACAGAACATCGACAACTGCTCACACAATTTTCTATGTGTTTGCTGAAGCGGGGCTTGTCAAAATTGTGATCGGGGAGCCAATTTCGAATTTCGTCAACACCTCGACTTACCACTAGCACCACGCACTCGAAATTTCGATTTGATCCTCCGGCTCGGCTCGCGGCATCACATCAACAAACAACTATCACCTGCAACGTCTAATACTGACAATGTCTTCAGGCCGTCTTCAGGAATACGAGGTCATTGGGCGCCACTTGCCCACCGAGGCTAACCCTACCCCCGCCCTCTACCGCATGACCATCTTCGCTCCCAACGAGACGGTCGCCAAGTCCCGATACTGGTACTTCTTGCGCGGTCTCAAGAAGGTCAAGAAGGCCACTGGTGAGATCGTCAGCGTCAAGACTGTGCGTAGCAATAATCCAATGAAGGAAAACAATGGGCCAGGCTAACTGGGATAATCAGATCCACGAGAAGCACCCCCTCAAGGTCAAGAACTTCGGTATCTGGATCCGATATGACTCTCGTTCCGGCACGCACAACATGTACAAGGAGTACCGTGAGCTGTCCCGAACAGATGCTGTCGAGTCTCTCTACTCCGACATGGCTGCCCGCCACCGTGCTCGTTTCAGGTCCATCCACGTACGTCGAACTCAGTCGATCAGCTGCTCATCATAGATACTAACAAAATTTAGATCCTCCGCGTTGTCGAGATTGAGAAGACCGAGGACATCAAGCGACCCTACATCCGCCAGCTGACCCAGAAGGGACTCAGCTTCCCTCTCCCCCACCGCATCACCAAGGAGAACACCAAGAAGATCTTCAGCGCGAAGCGACCTTCCACTTTCGCTTAGAATGATTTCGGTTTAGAGGACGGTTGGGCTCTGCGGGTGTTACAACGGATCATGGAAATATCAACTGACTTTGCTCAATAAAACGGGCATTGAATGAACCAAAAATTCTGAGCATGCGGATGCTGCCTGGTGTGAAAACAATTGATTGGGATTTAAAAAGTAACAAAGACTACCGATTGTGAACTATTATGACGACTCGCCTGTCCCGCTCCCCGGAGATGTTTCTATCTGTGTATCGTTGAAAAATTCTGTCCAATATGTCCATTCCATAGGCACGCCTTGCTCCAAGCCCATACCAAAGTCGAGATTCAGTGTTTCTGGTGAATCGAACAGTATTGAAGGATCCATGCTGCTCGTGTCGTACTGTGATGTCAAACCTGGCCCCGACGAAGGAATATTTATCTGCGGGTTCGTACCATACTGCAATGGTTGAGCCATATTGTTCATTGCAGGAGGTATGAAAGAGGTTGCAGGATCCAGGTTCATGCTGGAGTTAAAATCCATACGCTTGAGCAGCGCTTCGGTTCTCGCCGCTCTTGCTTTCTTGAGCAATTTCTTGATAGGTCGCCAAAGTGAACCTTTCGCTGTGTCTGCAATGTGCTCTCGTGACGATGGAAATGTTCTCTCCACAACCACCCAAGCCTTGTCTACTAACTCTCCCTCTGTCTGTACGCAGAGTTCTGCCAACGCAACTGCGAGAGGATGCCATTGCACATAGGTGTCTGTCCACCAGGCAAACCGATCTTCCCACTGGTTTTTCGTCATACGCTCTCGCAGCTCAATAATCGAGATCGCAGTACGCAGCATAGTCTCTTTTGAAACTCGGGGTCGGTCGGGAGCTGGTCCGCCGGTGAAAGGATATTGGATGTTAAGCCAGAGCTTGAGAATGACGATGCGAGCAATTTCAGAGGCGTAGATAGATGGGAGGTGTGAAGGTTTGGCAGTATGGATGAAGCTGGTTTCTAGTTGACGTATATGAGAAATAAGCTCCTCTTCCGTATACAGGAAATGTTCTGGCTCGCCTCTAGGGCTGTAATGTGGGTGTGATATGAAGCCGAAGATGCCTGAGCACATAGCAGTACACAAACAGACAACATTCTCGGCAGGCGTTGTTTTGGGTATCAAGGGACCTATGGAATCCGGTCCGAAATCGTCATCATCAATGGGGGTGGGCTCCGCGGTATCGAAGCCTGATCGAGTAAGCGTTGCATCCGAACCACGGTCTTCTGAGCCACGGATATCGAGAACAACGATGAAATGCCATAGACGGCGCCTCATCTCGGCAACAAACGGTGTAAAGCGGTGACCATCGCCGTCGCGATGGAGATTAAGTCCTTGGGCAATACGGATAATAAGTGATGTAAGAACCCAAGACGTCCGGTCATGTAAGTGCACACGCATCATGCTCGTGTACAGTGTCAGGGCTTGGAGAGGTTCGATCTTGGTTGTGCTGAGGTAGTCTGCCTCGGCGAGTGCCCGCTCAACCGCAACACGGTATCGCCTTGTGAGAATTTCCTTGTTTTCGCCCAGCTGCTTCAAACACGATTCTGGTGTCAGGCAAACAGCTGCACAGAAGTAGATAGCGAATAAGACAGCGTTGATCTCAGGAGTGAAGGTATGTGTTGTCGGTGACTCGATATAAGCTTGGAAGTGCTTGCTGATGGTTGGTCGATGCAGAATCTTCATGAGAGGATCGACATTGCGGGTGTAAATCGTCCAGAGCCGTATCATCATATTCGGTGGAGGGTGTATTAGCGGTTGCCTCGATGTGTAATCAGAGTTTCCAAGTAAGAAGCCCGAAGGACCTGTAGATGCCACATCTACTGACTCTGGGCTTTCGCCCTCTTCTTCATCATCACTGTCTTCAGAAGGTTGATTCAACGCTTGTCGAATTCCCTCAACCTCAGCACATAGGTTTCCCCAAAAGCCAGAACCGAGATACTGTTCGCCAGTCTCTAAATTAGCAGCCTGCGCTGCTACTGCTTGAGATTCATCACAGCGGTTATCCAGCGTTGCCGAAAGTGAAGTTGAGCCTTGGAGACTCTGAATGTCCCCCTCGTCCAATTGCTTCAGTTTGGCGGGGTCAGCCTGGTTGACGATGCTCTCAAGACGACTGATCCTATCGAGTAGTTCACTCTGGCGAGGCCTTGGAGCACGTCTTGTTGGTTTTCTTGAGGGAAAGACACAGTCGAGGCCAAAGCGAGAACATTGACCACATAACGGTTGTATCTTGTCGCATTTGATTTTGCGTGTGCGACAGTTTGAACAGCTCAGTACTTTGGCCGGACGACCTTCGCGGGAGCTCATTCTGGGCGATTATGGCCAATAATATATAAATAATTATGTTAATGACTTAAACCGAGACTGCCGCAGTGATTATCTCAAATAATCATGGCGTTGGAGTCGTTATATGCGTTGAAGTTTAACTTAAAGCAAGACAAGTAAGCAAATAACAGCAAGAATCGACAATCTGTAGCAGACAGAGGAAGTGCCGGCGCGGCCCCACCCGACTCGACTTTAGTGACGTTTAGATTTTTTATGGGTGACATTTGTCTCTTGTCTCGACCCTGATTCCCTTTCTGCCTATCAAGTTCCCTGCATAAATTAGCATGCATTGCAATCCTAAGGCTGAGTGAGGCTAGCCTTATTAACTCTCAACGGTTTTAGTTAGTCCAGACACCGTGAACGGGCTTGGGGATGGCTGGAAACTGAGACTTTGAACCTAAGAAATTGTTTAGATAAAGTTATTATAGATTAGGGAAGTTCTAGCAGGTCTTGGATTAGTGAGTTTTCGCACCTTGATTCAAGTTTCAAGTCGCCTGATACCTATGAAGACACAGGTAGTGAGTGCGAAGATTGCCCCAGTTGTCGGGTGCCGAGGGGAACTTTTGTCACACCTGAAATTGAAGCATGCTGATTCGACTCATAGTTAACGGTCAAGATAGCCCGTGACTCACAATTCTTTGACTTGGAATAGACGATCTCGGAGTGATAACAGAGATAGAAGATATATGAGGTCTAGAGCTCCTCATGATCAGTATGGACTTTAGAGATTCGTACTCACGATAATCACCTCAATCAACTCAACTTACCCTAAACTTTCAACATGGAGTCCACAAAACCTTCGTCAATTGACTTTGTAACAGTCAAGACAACACTTCCCGTTTATCCACTTCCACCCAATCATGAACGAAGCACTTTTCGATCAGAACGTCTATCAATGCGTCATATGACTGAGGATGATTTCGGGTTTCTTCGAGCTCTTCGCACAGATCCAGATGGCATGAAATGGTCGTCGCAAGGAGGTCCCGATATTGAGATGGAACAAACTGAAAAGAGCCTGAGTCTTCGCCTACCTCCAAAGGATGTCGAGAGGCACGATTGGGTCATCTCACTTATCGAGACTGGTGAGCCCATAGGATTAGGAGGCACCTGCGTATGGTCGAGTGAACTAGGCTGGCCCGCTCTGGGATATATCTTTCTGAAAGAGCATTGGGGCAAAGGCTATGCGTCTGAGTTTATGAAAGTCTACCTCGATAAGTGGTGGTCGCTGCCAAGGAACGAAGTTGAGCTCACAGTGGACAAGAACACAGTTCTTGAAGAGGACGGCGATGTCAAACAGGAGTGCATCTCAGCCGTCACAATGAGCGAAAACGCCCCGAGTCAAAACGTCCTTAAAAAGGCTGGTTTCGAATTTGTGTCGTCGTGGATGGAAGCTGATACCAAAGACGAGTCTCAAGAACTGACCCTACATGGGTTTGTTGCTCGCAAGGGAAAGGTTGCCGTTTAGCCAAGCGAGGTCGACAACCGAATAAGGATATAACAGAGGCCCTTTGACCAATCGGTCTGATCCGAGAACGAGGGTCTTTGGTCAATAACGATGCGGGAAATGGACAAGGACGCGACCGGACATCTCAGGAAGTCCGTGAGAGTTTCCGGGTCCGGACGGGGTTCCACTTTTCGCCGATATATATGACGATGACTTCAGCAGCATCAACTCATTGTAGATTTTCAAGATAATTGAAATATTATACGAAGCTTAAATTAACCTGATTATATTGAAAATGTTCATCTCTATCCCCCTTCCTTCTCTCGTGGCCACTGCCACAGGCATCACTGGCTCAGCCTATGCATCTGGTAAGACTATACAGTCAGATCATAAGACACTGACTAATAACCCTAGGTTTCATTGCCTCTCTTTCACTTGCTGGCATCCCTGCTGCTCTTCAACTATCAGGACCCCCCGGTGTTTCCGTTTGGCAGGTTCTCTTCAACCGTGGATTCGCTCTTATGCCCAAACTTGCTGGAACAACAGCAATCGCCTATTTGTACGCCGCCTATACAGCTCACCAGCAGGGCCGTAACTGGAAGGGGCTGGCTGCCAGTGCTGCTTTGACGGTCTCCATCGTTCCTTTCACCATTATCTTCATGAGTTCAACAAACGACCTTTTGTTTAAGGCGTCTGCTGGAACCTTGGATGCTTCACAGGAGGACGTGGCTACGTTGATCGGAAGATGGGGAGTTTTGAACTTGGTCCGAAGTCTGCTTCCTCTTGCTGGAGCGGCTTTTGGTTTCTCAACTCTGTTCAGCGAAGAATAAAGACATCAGTTGAAGGTAAACCGTTATAGAGCCGAAAAAATTGAACCAAGCAACAGTGTAGCACTGAAGCAATCAGACATGTCGCAGTCATGACATTTGGCATAAATGAAGCCGCTGTATTTTTATGTATCCTCCAAAGGGAGAGGGCCCAGTGACGATAAAAGAGCACCAGAGTTTCACTTTCATATGCTAAAAGGCTTTGATAACGCTGCCTCGAAGTAAAAATCGAGATAATTCCATCTAGATACTCCCATTCGTTCGCTTTGAATCCCGCGGTTCACTTCCCACAGAGCAACTGTCGCCAGACTTTTCCTTGATAGGTGCCTCTAGCAGTTATCCCATGAAAATAGCCCAGAGAATTGATTCATTCCCAAAAAGTCCCCATTGCTGTCAAATAGTTCAAGGCTCATACCATCATAATTCCCTTAGTTCTCCTTCTCAAAATCCTTGATGAGCTTGTCGCATTTGCCCAGGTTCTTCTTAGGCTCCCAAGTGTTCTCCTTGTTGCCAAAACCCTTCCACTTGACCTGGTAGTAGAGTACCTTGGAATCAGCATCAACCTGCGAATCAATGATTTTCTCAACCTCCCATTCGGTAGTAGAATCGCCACGTGTAGCCTTCTTTCTGACAGGAGGACGTCTGGGGCTTCTCTTCGGCACTGCTTCAGTTTTGGTCACTCTGATCTTGGCTGGAGGACGGCCACGACCTCTCTTTCCACAAACGGGCTTCCCCTTCTCCAAGCCAGAAGTATTCTCATCCTGAAGGCTAGAAGTGGATGCGACACGCTTAGAACGACGAGGTGGGACTGAACTGTTCACTTGCGAGCGACGCTGGCGCTTGGCTGGAGGGGCTACCTTTGCATCTGCGGCTTCTTCATCGCTCTCATCTTCCGGAGAGAGAGCGCGCTTCTCAGGCTTAGGGTCCTGTTCAGTTTTCGAAGAATCGAATTCCTCTTCGCAACTCTCATAGTCTACAAGGTCAGAAACAATTTTTGGTGGGAGCTCTTCTTCTTCTTCATCATCATCGACCCCCTCAATACTAGAACGAGGCCTAAGATTCTCATATAAGCATGTCAAGTTGATAGAACGAAATAGGGTGCTCAAGAACTTACCCGTTGTGCTCCTCCAAAGGCGACTTATCGCGTGCATAGAAGACAGTGGGCACAGATTTGGGAGGGGGCATCTTGCTGGAGAGTGAAAAAGAAGTGAAAGGATTTGTCGTTTCGACGATCAGGTCTTCTCTAGAATTCAGGTCCTTGTGTGAGTTTGCTCGTTGTAGGAAAATCGTGTTGCGGATGGTGTTGCGCGACTCTGACCTGAGCCTTTCATTAAATCATCAAAGGTTTAAAATAAGGGTGAGATAAGATTTACCTGTGCTCGTAATTATAGCACCTGACTGACTTGCAAGGTGCAAAAAAAGGTGAAGAGCGGATTCTTGAGAAAAGAAAATAAACCAATAACCCGAGGCGTTGGCAGTGGTGGCAGCTGCTAAGAGCTGAGGCGGTAGAGGATGTGCGATATGGAAGATCGTAGGTAGGGGAAGGGTGTTTGAAGGTGGGAGAGATAATGTAGGTACTTCTTCTGGGTTGTTGAACGAGTTAATTTGGAAAACGGGAGCGTCTGTGGAGGACTTGTTAATATTGGATGCAAGTCAGTGATCAGTGATATACTACATTGGAGAAGGAACAATGACTACCTTATCAACCACTTCGTTAAATACGTTAGTCATACTCTCTGTTACAATACAACTGATCGTTTGTTAATGAAGACCACTACACTAATGTATGTATCTACGCTTTCTTTTGTTCCCGCCAATCTGCAAGGTTCCGCTTGACATGAGATCACAGCCGAATGACCAACGCGCCAGACTTCAACATGCTAATAATGAGAGGCGAAAGCGACTGGAATTTACTACTCAATCTCTTCCACCTCATCATCCTTGAGTTCTCTGTAACGACCCTCCCTCACGGCGGCCTCCACCGGGTTCTGAACGTCAATGATGCCTGTCTTTTTCAATCTGAATGCCTGTTAGCTCTGTGCAACAATTGAGTAAATAGAAAGTGTGATCTTACCGTTCAAACAATACAAAGAGCCTTTCAGCCTCTCGTTCCTTCTCCTCCTCCGTCATCTCAGGCTCGTCAACTGGCTTCTCAGCATCGACAAATTGGCCAGTGATGGGGTTGACTGGCTTCTGCGCCTTAGCCGCATCGGCGCCGTGAGCCTCTGCGACGGAAGCTGGAATAGGGATGTTGTTTTGGAAAAGAAAGCCAGATGCAAAGCCGTAGCCAACGTTCTCGACAAATTTAGAGGCATCCTTATCAGACAGCTCGAAGAGCACATGCTGGATCAGGTTGCGCAGTGACGGGGCCATGGGGTTGTTGCTGTTTTGGAGTAATTTGGCCGGTAAGCTGTGTCCTTTGCCCAGAACATCCTTTCTCTCTTCCTCTGTCGGTAAGAGCTTTTCGCGAATGAAGGCCTTGCTAGATTCAGGCGCATGCTCGTATATCGATCTTACGAGACCAAGGACTGGCACAACCGAAGGATCCTTCTGCTCGTCGGGAATGGTTCGAATGGCGACATCTAGGATGTCAATCACCCTAGATACTACCCTCTCGGGATCGCTCTTGGGGTGAAGAGCCTCCTGGCTCTCTGGGGTACTTAGGTCAAGATTGAGGAAACCGTTGATGATGAATCCGACTGGAGGGTCAAGCGGCTTCGTTTGGGAAACATCAGCCTTGAACAGTACAGCTATTAAATGAGGGACTGCAGGATTGAATAACGAGGCTTTCTCTTTACACCAGTGTGTAACGTTGAACAAGAGCTTTACGGTTTCGGTGAGCGCCATGTCTTGCATGGGGTCAGTCTTGGCCTTGGTATCCATTTCCTTTGCATGCTTTGCTAGGTTGTTGATAATGCGATCGGCCAGTTTCTCGTTATCAAGGAGCTCCTTCAGGTCGATCTTTGTTTCATATGTAGTAAGGAATAAGATACGAGAGTTGAGAAATTCATCATCATAATTCCCAGTGTCTAGTTCTTTGATGGCTTTGGGAGCAAAACCCTTGTCGACAAACATATGTCGCGTAGGAGGGACAAGGAGCATCAAATTAGCTATAACCTTCAATGCAGCCCGGGCTGCTTTGGTAGATGGTTTATCATAGGCATGGCGGAGGAGCATAGTGAAGCCCTGACAACAGTTAGCAATACTTCAAGACCATTCAGCCCTCATTACGAGAACAGGGGGTGCACTGACTGCTTCCGAGTAGAGAGGCTCGGCATTCCTAGGGTCTCGACTGTATAATTTAAGCTGTTCTAGAGCTGTGGCGCGGTCTGTCTATAGCATTAGGAAATGATGTATTAATATCCTTTTCAGTCAGAAGACTCACCATCTGGAAGAAACTGATCTTCTTGGAGATCTGCGGTGAGGGCTTCGACCAGTTCCGTGACATTTTTGAGCTTCTGAGCCCCTGTGGGTATGCCAAAAGGTTCCTGAGCGGCCATGATGATTCGAGGATGAGTGGAGAGGGGGATGTTGATGGTAGGTGTGATGGTTTAAGATGAGCGGGGAGAAGATGATAGAAACTGGACATCAGCCACTAACAAAACGTGTTATTGCATTTTAAGACGGAGTACTATAGGTAATTTTGGGAAATTTCACATGTATTCAGAGTGAAACAGGACATCATGTTCGCTCTCTCACTTCTACTTATGTAACTTTTGAACTTTATTAATGAGAAGGCCAATATTGAGGTGAGGTCCAAGCCGTAGCTCTCTCTCGACCTGTTCTGGCATGTGCTTCACTGACACAACAGGGTCCAATGTAGGTACCTAGAACTTTATCGATAGCGCCTCCAGCTGATCTGTAGTGGGAACACGTAAAGTTTCGCTTACCTCAGCCATGAAAGACACCTTAGGCGACAGACAGGGGCCGATTCTGGGGCGTCAGACGCGCACGGTCCCTGAATCTTTAATTGATTCGCGGTTGCTCATCTAAAAATCGCGTTCGCTTCGCGCGTTGGCCCGGAGAATTGCAGCGCGGATCGGTCAAGCATTTACTTACGGATACTCCAGGCTCAGGTAGTTACTCAAAAGTCCTCAACGCTACGCAATATCACCAGCTCTAACTTACACCGACTCATTCGTTCTCTTTGTGATTATATACAAATGGTTGCAATTTTTTAGTCGCAGCAAAATTCACTGTTCCAATCTTAATCTCCTTAATATTCGCATGCGTTTTTAGTGGTTTCTCGGCCAATTCACTGCTGTCTAGATCGCCAACGCTGCCTGGCAGCCATGGCATCTTCAGCCAAGGCCACCACCCTCGACGAACTTTCTCCTCGACCGCCAACACCTCCTCGAGAATCTTTCCCAGATAAAATAGCTCCTATGAAGGCTTCAGTCGGTCGTCCCATCGACCCAAGACTGAGTCTCCAGACACCACCAGGCGCTAATACACCATCGTCGAACGGGGCAACCAACACCAATTCAAGCTCGAGGCGGATAAGGAAGAAGGTTGAATGGTCAAGCCATACAGAATATCGAGAAGCGTCTAAGTTCTTCAGATCGTCACCGATTACGACACCCTCTGCTTCGTCGAGGCCCGTTAAGGGTATCCTCAAGCCGTCACCGTCTCCCAACCCTCTTGCTTCACCTCTTAATGGCCATCCCAACGGCCTATCAAGCCAGATTAGTATCGCCGAAATGTTGGGCTCGACAATAAAACAGCTCGCTGGTTCCGACCGGGACTCGCGACTCGATGCATATATGATGCTCTCTCGTGCTCTTAAGGCTTCCAACAACCTACCGGACCGGGTTGCCCTGCAAGACAAGATGAGCCTATTCATGTCCTTTATCGAACGCGATGTCAAATCCAAAAGGGACGAAGGGTCTCCCGACTCTTCTCTTATATTCCAAGCCCTCAGTCTTCTAACGACCTTTTTGCATTTTCCAGCCATTGCTTCTTCTCTCACATCCGACTTCGGCGTTTTCATAATCGACCACTGCATTCGATGCTTTTCCGACCCAGCACTCTCGAAAGACCTGGCACGTCACCTTATGCAGGTCGTTGCTTTCCAGTCCTTCTCCTCAAAAGTCATGTCTTCGGATCGAGTCGGTCGGTTAGTCACATCGTTGCACAACATCGAGGATCATTTGACTGGCAAAAGTATCATCATGGGCCGTATCCAGATTTACAAGCGTCTTGTGAAGCAATCTCGAAACCATATGGCTGTCCACACGGCCTGGTTAGAGGATTTGTTCAACGATATGCTCACCCCGATTCGAGACATTCGAGCGCAAGCAATTCTCTTGGGCACGGAAGCTGGCTTTGCGCTACGAAATGAGAAGCCTGTGATGCGCAAGGTGACTGAGATTCTGCAATCAATGGCGGACAAACAAGTCTACATACAGTATTACATCCAGCGACTCGACACCATGCTCAAAGAGAAGCAACTTTTGTCGACTGTTCCACAGATATGGGGTACCGTGACCCTTTTCCTGCAGTGCCCTCTCAGCCGATGGCAACACTTTGCTCCATGGTTCAAGATTGCGCAGGACTCGTTCAACTGTACCGATTTGCAGACCAAGCAGGAAGCCAACTACGCCTGGAATCGCTATGTCTATCTTTCAATCACCAGCAACAAATTGCCCCCCAAGTCTCTGGGTATAATGGCACAGCCCCTGGCGAGCCAACTCCGGCGCAAATTCAATTCGAAACAGCCAGAGGAAGCCATGAAGCTTCGCAGAACAGTGATGGGTGGTATTTGCAACCTGTGTTACTATGCCTTCCGACCTAGTCAAGATGTCACTTGGATCGACGCTGCCTGGGATTCTATCCTTGCACCTATTACGCAACAACTAGTTCATGTCGATGCGCAACTCGAGTTTTCTGCTGATTCCGTAACGCAAGCGACCCGAATTGTGACCGGACTCCTCGACGTTTCGACTCCAAGAAGCTGGAAAGACGAAAGGATTAGGGATGTTGCTCCTATAAGCCCTGAGGAGCTGCCTTCAATCGACTCAAGATGGGCTCGCCGGAATTCTGAGAAGATCTTTGGCCTTGTTGGGCCAATTCTGGAGAAGAAATTCAACGATTTGGCTAATACCGAAAGTTTAGCCTATAGACTATGGCAAGCTTTCGTTGGTTCTATTGCTGTCGCCTCGGCAAAGGATATCAAGGTGACCGACGAGACAGCGAGATTCATCGCTCAAGCTTTTGATTTGTTGTCCAAGATGTGGTCAACTGGAGTGCCCGAAGGGTTTGAGTCTGTTGGCACAAAATATTTGTCGAGTGTCAGGCATTATGTCGATGTTCTTGTCCGCAACCTTGGCCTGCTCCCCTTCACCGAGAAGAAGCTATCCATGTCTCTTGCTAATACCTTTGAGCCTGCTTCAACTCCTAGCCGGATTGATCGAACTGACAAGTCAAATGGCACTGTTCAGACGCCGCTTTATCACCTATTTTCTATACTTTGTTCCAAACCACCAGGATTGGCTGACGATGAAGATCTCGCTGAGTGCTTTTTAGCTATCTTTGATCCCTTCTTCCAAGGCAAATCTTCAAGAGCTCGAGTTGAGCTGTCTAGAGAGATGCTCCGACTCTTGCCGCGAGACGCTCTTTCACCATACGGTCCATGGGTTCTCGCTGCTCAGAACATCCGTACCCTGCTGGATCAAAACCCATCGCCATCCGGCTCGCTACCACCCAGCAGCGAGAGATTACTTGGACCCGAATACCGGGAGATAGTATCGCTTCTCGAACGAGGACTTGTTTCGCACCCCACGCTCCCTGAAGAACAGTGGTTCTCTCTTTTCGACTTGTTATCCGACCACATCGCTCAGGAGTCTGGAGATGCAGGTCGAGCTCTTGGTCTTGTAGAGCCTCTCGCCAAGATTGTTACGGACAACTTCTTCGAGGATTCTGAAAGATCAAACCAGATGGCGCTGGCGGTAGCGATTGCGCTATTCAAGATTGCCAAACTACCCCGAGATCGTCAGGCTGTCGAGGCTGCTCGGCGACGACTTTGGGGTGCACCTCCCACGTCATCACGATCCTCCTCATTTGATCCGTTCCAGTATCTTTACCAGCTTCAAGGCCAGAGTATGAAATACTTCTACGAAAATGAAGCCGAATGCAATGATCAAAAGATGGTGGCCTATTTTGAGAGCGTTAACGCTTTCATTGTTGGATCCTTCTCGCAAAATGGCATCAAAACCCTTCCCAAGTTACAAACAGGACTCGTTCCATGGATTCAGGATGAAAAGGCGCATAAGATATTGCGCAGTGATTCTCCTGTCTCTGGATCTGTAAGTCAGTCCGACGTTGTACTCTTCTACATGCTAATTATCTCTAGGCGCGGACTCTGTGGGACAACATTTGTGGCCAGTTATTGACACTCGGTCGATTGGAGGACAAGGTCCTCAACACAGTCGAGCCTCTTGTCGCTGCAGGTTTTAGAAGTAGACATCGTCACATCGTAAACAAGATGGCAGAGACGTGGAACGCTCTAGTAAAGGATGAAGAGAGCTTGGACTGTTCTGAAAGCCTCAAGTCGATTATAGCTTCCTTACGGCCAAGAGTTGATGTGTCGTTCCCTGGCATGGAACATTCCAGTGGCGAGTTCGGAGCCCAAGCACAAACCTTTGTCGATACGCAGGAAGATTTGAGCTTCGTCGCCCTATCATCTGCCAAGTCATCGGGGCAAGGCGTTGAGCAAGCAGCCTCACCTGCACCATCCATATCAAAGATGAGTCTTAGGGGTGCGACGACTAGAAAGCGCCGCAGAGATGCCACCCCTGAATCTACAAAGACAAAACCGGCTAAGCGAACAGCTACACCCCGTCTTCGCCACGACAACTCTCAAATCCAATTTGCTCCAATTGTCTCATCACCGTTGGTCGAGGAGTCTCAACATCTCACTGAAAGGCAGAGGGAGGTCCGTGAACGACAAGAAGAAAATGCCGGCCTGTATCCCGGTCTCCGATCGAGCCCACGGACTCGAGCACAAGCTGCGATCGAGGAGAGCTCCAAGGATGCTGAGATACCAAAATCCAGCAGACTCGAAACTACTCCTGAACGCGCAGCTTCCTACGATGAGTTCATCAATCTGACACCCACTCCCCGACGTGGCCAAGCTCTTCATCTTGAGGGCTTGAACGACCCACCTTCATCACCACCAGACCCGAGACGCAACCCTCTGTTGTCTGAAATACAAACTCGATCAAAGGCTAGAGACTCGATCGTTAACTGGCAGTTTTCTTCACCACCAGGTTCGCCCTCCATCAGTCAACAGACCGACGAAGACCAAGCTGAGGTGGAGACTCCCTCTGCTAAGAACAAGGCCTCTGGTAAGAACACACGGGCTAAGCGACGCAGGAGGAGGGCAGAATCATCAAAGAAGGAGGAAGTCATTCCTTCAAGTCTTGGTAGTCAGGAGGTGGTGACCGAAGATGCGGAGGCACTGCCAGATGCACCACCTAGCCAAGATGTGGAAGAGATTAAAGAGGAACATATCGAACCGCCTGCCCTCAGCCAACTGGACAGCCCTCAACGAACCGCTCCGCCTCCAGCACAGGTTCTGGAAACACCAAAATCCGCAGACGACGAATTTGTGGACGCCAGGAGCAGCCCTGCAAAGGCTGTTGACGATCAGGCTGTTGAAAGTGGCCCTAAGGTGGCTAACAGCCAGAATCAAGACTCATCTTTCGCACTCAGTGAAGGTGATGAAAGCAGTCTCATGAGATTTGTGGTGGAACTTGAATCTAGAAGGTGCCATCTTCCATTCGACAAGTACAACTCAGTTTCTGTTTCTCCCGAGAAGAAAAAGAACGACGCATCTCCTGAAAAGTGTATAGAGGTCCAGGGAGACACCTCTGTCGAGAAAGAACAGAATAACACGAAAGAGCCTTCACCATCTAGTGTTGTTCCCTCTACGCCTGTTGAAGCAAGCCAAGAGAAGAATGAAAGCCAAAATACAAACCAAACTGGTAGCAAGAGGAAGAGAAAGCGAAGCGCCGTGTATGCCGAGACACGCCGCAAAAAGAGACGGTCGGCCGACCCATCAGGACCGGAACAGGTTGAAGATAGCCAGTCAACGTCTCAAGAAACGGCCTCACCTATTCCAACCGTGCGACGGTCATCCAGACGAAATGCTGGACAAAAGGGCAAGGAGCTACGAAACCGAGAAGTCCAGGCGTCGCCTACCACAAGGTCAACACGCTCATCTTCTCAAGCGCCTCAGACAACCTCAAAGTCGACCGATGTACGTGATGACGGGGACACGGATGAAGAACTCATGTCACAACTGGTGACAGAGTCCTATGCAGCCTCGCAAAGCCAGGAACCTGAGCTTCAGGTGCCTGATGAAGTCATTGAAGACTCTATGGAAGTTATACCAATTGACAGCGAATCAGGGGAAGAGGCCCAGGAGGATCAGCCACAAGCAGAAGAGGAGGACCAGGACGAAGTTGCCGAACCAAAAGATGAAGATGAAGAAGAAACGCCAGTGCCACACAAAACAAGGTCGATCATGGACACTCTTCGTGGTGGTTTACAGCAATTGCAGACGGCAGCACTCAGTCGTGATGAGGTTTACCAGCTAGAAGACATGCTTATGGATATGAAGAGGGAGCTCTTCGAAGCAGAACGACGAGGAAGACATTGATTAAGAAATGAATTTAAGACGGGAAGCATTGTCATCGGCGCGTAAGGGGTTTTTATTCTTGGGAACTGCTTATAATACAATACCTCCATGTACAGAGTTACCTGATTAGCCTGTCACTTATCTCATTAAAAAGCATTGCATGGACACCTGTAAATTTACATATTCTGTAGAAAAGAAATAATCAAACAAATGACGAGACGAATATGCCATGTTGATACATCCCGAGTAGCAGTTCTACAGCTGGTAGATGCTCCAGTTGCTGCAAGTGAGATCTAGATACCAAAAGTAGCAATCAATCCGAGTTACGAGTCAGGAACAGACGTTCCGTGTGTATGTATTCATCATTATCCATGAGAATAATACGGGGAAGCATAATGTGAAAATGTGGAGGATCGTCAGAGGTCATCTTTGAGAGTAGTTTCGGATGTTCCTAAACGGGTAAGCCGACAAAGAGAGCTCCGGTGTGCCACGGGGAAGAGGGTCGATTATCGATCAAGGTTTTGGATCTTGGTGTAACAGAAGGACCTTATAATTGATACTGTGTGAAATTGAGGTTCTAGAAAGGGCAAATCGTAGTGATACGCCGTTCTCGGTAATCGACTTGTATGATGATGCTTCAGCACAGTACTGTACCATTTCTACGGGCAGCTGAGTATGGACTCACTTGGAAACACCCATTATGAACATCTTGAGATTTGGCCGTTTTGCTGCTGCCTGGCATGATTCAGCTCTGATGACGAACCAGGGTCATGGGTTTACAAGCTGCTCTCCATTCTGTTCTTGACAGCAAGGAAAAATTGCTGGCGCGATCCCTACGTCAGGCAGATTCCCATGGCGGGGAACTAACATGGTAATGATGTGCACGTCTGTCCCGTTGGTGACATGGGTAGTTGCAGGTTTAATACCATTGATGTCTCTCACTGAATGACTTGATCAGAGTTTTTCTCGCACGAGGGCATCGTGGTTCGACATGCAGGGACCTTAGAGGCAATGAGTTGAGAGTTGAGATTCAAGCAATTACTCAAAATGGAATGGCGTAGAATGGTGTAAGTGGTGATGGCTCACAACGCTGTTGCACAAGAGTCGAGTAACAGCCACGAACCTTGGCGAGGCGAAAACGCTATCCACCTGAAAGGGAAATTAGAATGGAAATTATTTATCTCCAAGATTTTGTAGACGAAAGCTCCATCGGCAAACGGTATATATGCGTCCAAGCTTGTGTAGATGTCAACCCAATGGGCTGACAGCCATAAGACGGTTCAATCTATACCCTTATGAAGACCATAGTATAGGGTTAGGCTATGCCGGGTAAGATAGTGCCCTCCGCTTATTCTTTTGTTTACCTCGCTGTCTTGAAGTCAATTTGGATGAGGTTGAAGAAGTTTACCCAAAGGAGTCAAGTGGCTCATGAAAATGTCCGACCAAGCAGCCAATGAACAACATGGAACAACATATCATAGAATTAGATTGCACTGTAAGAAGGAAACCGAGACCTTGGTCCATTTCAGTTTGAAGACTCTATGATGAATCGGTTCCCTTCCGAAGAACCCTCAATGGCTGGTGTATGAGGTCTGGCATCCGGCAGTTGCATCGATTGATGGTGTAGCGTCCTGTTGAACCTGACCAGTTCGGGAATTTCATGGCGATGCCCTTGTTGAGGCTGAATGTTCTTAACCATTGTAGGCAACCCGAGAACTACAGACACTTGTCTTGAATAGAGAGGATGTATCTCATCTCATCTAAGCAGCCATCACGATGCTTTGACTTTATTCGGCCCGCCGAGTTGAGAATGACGTCAACTGCTAACAATCAGGGGTTCTGGGGTTTAGCAATTCCGCGCTTTATAGCCGTTGTCATCCATAAAAGGGAATTGAAAGCGGAGGGTCGGGCAGAGACGGTGGAGAGGGTCTTTTGTTACGGTCAGCGAGACCTTTTCTTTGCATTTGTCTATTGGAACTGATTGGGCGGTTGATGTCTACAGCGGGTTCGCGATGGAGTCAGTGGACTGCAGGTTGAATCTTGGCGTGAACGTGACAAGGACTGAAGCGCGGTAAATGGCACGTTTCTGACTGTTCGATTCCGTTCTTGACGGCCAATATGACAAAAGTGTACTGTGCTGTACTGTGTAGTCGCAGTCTCGTTGATCAAGAGTGATGGTGGTTTTGCAGACCCCATTTACATATAATCATTCCTTTCAGTTGGAGTTGTTATTGTAGACTGAGAATCATAAACAAAGCTGAGTTAGGTGAAGCAGAGCCTCATTACTGGGCGATGCTAGTATTACACCAAGACATTGGCAAGAAGGATGCCATTTCGACGGTTCCTTCCTTGCCCAGAATCCAATATCACATCACGTGTAGAAACCACAACCTCTCTCCTCCATTTTATCTCGATTCTCCATCCACCTAGGTACCCGAATTTCAGACTTCATCCAAGGTAACGAAAACCTGTGAAATCCTCTCACTTGTTGAAGGGCCTTGGCTGCTTCACTTACCCACTCTCATTTGATATCGGCCGAGATCTCTTGAGGGCCCAATCACGATTCAAAGTTCCCTCGCAAACCGACTATCATGGCTCAAGCCAACATTGAAGTTCGGTTTCGAGGAAACATTGCAAACATGCTCATGCCTCAGGAAACTTTAAAAAGTAACCTATGGCTAATACAGCAGAAAATACGACAACAATGAGACCATCAGAAGCCTACAAAACACTGACGCCTTGAGTGCCCCGATTTTCATATCCCCGAAGGACCCTCAGTCGAGGGACCTACTATGACGTCGTATTCCCCACGCTCCAGCCTTCTGAAAGTTCCCCATGTTTACTTCCCCAACTCGCCCGATTTCTGCGGAGGCGAGAGGTAAACTTTTGGGCCTTCTCCACGAGTTTATGCTTCCAGGGTGGCATTATAGACGAGGACATGATATCACCTCTCCAAATAGCAGTCAAGCACTGAACCAAAGCAGCGAATTATACCTGGTTACACCCATCCAGGTATCCCCAGGGCCGAACTATCACGTAGCTGTTCACAAAACGCCCTGAAAACTTTACAATGCCGTAATGCAGGGATCATTGCCCTGCTGGCCATGGGTGCACACGACTGCGGATCTCGGTATACTTTACCATATGCACAGTACGGTCATACGCACTATCACGTTTGGCCGATGGATCCATCATAAACGGCCAAGACCGAGACAATAATGGATGGGTAGCCAAGGCCCGTCTCAGTTACCAGCTTCTCGCATGGCCTGGGGGGTGGATATCCAGAGGCCGTGGATCCAGTGTCGAGTACTACTTTACATGACTCTGTTTTCTGCAGTACGACATGCAAGACCCTTGGGCTTGTGTTTCTTTATAAGCCCGGTTAGCCCCCGGCCTCAACCGTTCTCACGTTCTCGATACCAACCTTCGTTGTTGCCCCAGCGACCTTGAGTTTGAAGAAACATTATTCGGGCTCGATCTCTTCATCATGCTCAAGAAATACTTTGGCCTTCGAGGCCAGGCCCTCAACTATGCCATCAGTACCATTGCCGGAACCGATTTCCTGCTCTTTGGTTATGGTAATACCTACCACTTTCATACAAAACGGTTCTAAGTCAAGCCATGGAAGCAGATGCTAATAATTCTTATAGACCAAGGTGTTATGGGTGGTATCTTGACAATGGCACCCTTCATGGAGCAATTCCCCGACATGCACAGCGATGATCCTACAGTATCTGCGGCTGTTCGAAAGGACCGCTCTAACTATCAAGGCATCGCTGTTTCGTCTTACAACCTGGGCTGCTTCTTTGGCGCCATTGCTACCATCTTTCTTGGAAACAAGCTCGGCCGCAGGAAAATGATTATGCTCGGCACCACAATCATGGTTGTTGGTGCTGCTCTTCAGGCTTCTGCGTTCACTCTGGAACACTTCATCATCGGACGAATCATCACTGGTCTTGGTAACGGCGGCAACACATCTACTGTTCCTATGTGGCAATCAGAAACCTGCTCCGCCCATAAACGTGGTAAACTGGTAATGATCGAGGGTGCGCTCATCACACTCGGCATTACCATCTCGTACTGGGTTGACTACGGCATGTACTTTGCGCAAGACACATCTGCCTGCTGGCGCTTCCCAATGGCATTCCAGATCGTCTTCTGTCTAATCATCATGGCCTTTGTTATGAACCTTCCAGAATCTCCCCGCTGGCTTGTGCTCAAGGGACGTGATGAAGATGCAAAGGAAGTTATTGCTGCCATTGCCAACCAGGATGTCCAGAGCAAGTATGTGGACAACGAGTTCAAGGCCATCAAGGAGACTGCTGCAGAGATGAGTAAGGGATCATTCTCGGACTTGTTCTCTCGAAACCACAACAAGAACCTTCACCGTACTCTCATCGCTTACATCAACCAAATGTTCCAACAGGTAAGACATATGAACTCTTATGAATCAAATAGTTACTGACATCGAAATAGATCTCTGGTATCAACTTGATTACTTACTATGCTGCTACCATCTATGCTGGACTTGGTATGACTGGTCATATGCCTCTGCTCATGGCCGCTCTGAACGGTACCGAATATTTCTTGGCCTCACTCCCTGCTATCTGGCTGGTTGAGCGAGTTGGTCGTCGAAAGCTGATGCTCTTTGGCGCAGCAGGCCAGTGTGCATCCATGGCCATTCTCGCCGGTGTTGGCTCCAGCGATGCGAAGGCTTGTCAGATTGTTGGAATTGTCTTCCTGTTTGTCTTCAACTCATTCTTCGCCGTTGGCTGGCTTGGCATGACTTGGTTGTACCCTGCTGAGATCACACCTCTTCGAATCCGTGCGCCTGCCAACGCTCTATCGACATCAAGTAACTGGATCTTCAACTGGCTGGTGGTTATGATTACCCCTCCAGCATTTGAGAATATTGGATCCAACACATATGTCATCTTTGCTGTCATCAACGCCATCATGGTTCCTTCGGTCTATTTCTTCTTCCCTGAGACTGCATACCGATCTCTGGAAGAAATGGATACTATCTTCCAGAAGGTGGGGCATGGTTTCCAAGGCGCACTCGATGTGGTCAAGCAGGCCAAGATTGAACCTCGACGATACGATAACAATGGAAACCTTCTCATTGCCATTGAAGAGGTTGAAGAGAAGGGACATGTTGAGCATCGAAGTGGAAGCTCAAGTGGACAGAGTGGCGAAGGTAACAACGCTGCCATGTTTACTTCACATGACGAAGAGAACCAGCGCCGAGAGACCTAAGGGGTGTTGTCGATTAAAAGAACGGCGGATGCTATGAGTGGTGGCTTTGGAAACTACACCGAGGCATGACATATACCCCTAGAGTGGTTGAGAGAAAGAGAAGTTTAGTTGGTCAAGTGTCATGATGAAACATATAGCAGCATATAGATACCCGATTGAGTAAGAGTCTCGGCAGATGTACCAATTTTGTGTAACTTTGACTGCTTCAACGGTCCGTCCATTGCATTGTGAAACTATATTTCCGAGACTGTTATAGTACACGACGCCCACAACGAGGCAATGAGATTTGCGAGTGAGTTTTCGTATAGGCAGCTCTGTCTAATTATGCCTAAATTCAAAGTCAGGACTGCTGCCTCACCAACCAAATGCTAGATTCTATGTGATATTTTTGTGATTTGATGTATCACAAGCCAATATCTGAGACGTGTTTCAGCTTTGAGTGTGGCCGGTAACAGCTCTAACTTTAGCAGCAGGTCTCCACTAAACAGCTTGCTCTCAGGACATCATTGGCTGTCATGAGCTACCCCGCCATTGCCTACATGGGTATCGACCTCCTCTCAGACTTGAAGCATCCACGGCATGGATTCCATCTTACAGATACAACTTTGCCTGAGCGAACCAAAGCTACAGGGGATAAAAGACCGAACATCACCTTTATAAGGCCCTTCAGCCTCGTGTTTTACTGGTTTAGAGTCCCGTCACTTTATTTGTCTGCTCTTGTCTTGTTCTTCTACCTTCACCCCACTCGGACCCTTCAACCCCCACCTGAGCAGTCCGCCACTACCTACCTCACCTCTACCAGCTCCATCTCCTCTAAATCTCAACCTCTTCCCTGCCTACCTTGATTCCTATAAAAACACTCACAATGGTCGACCGTCCAAACAAGCCCTCGGCGCTCGCCTCTACCCCCGCGGCCCCTCCTCAACCCGCCGTCGACATCACTCACGATAACTCCCGCGTCAAGGCCGTTCTTCCCACCGGCGAGAGCGTAGAGGTCCTCCTCCACGGCGCTACTGTCATCAGCTGGAAGGATGCTTCAGGAGCTGAGAAGCTCTGGGTCAGCGAGTCTGCTGCTCTCGATGGAAGTGCTCCTGTTCGAGGAGGTATTCCCATCGTCTTCCCGGTACGACGACACCATAACACTCTCTCATGATAGCTTTTCTAATTTGTATACTTATAGGTCTTTGGTACTGCCCCCGACCACGAACCCGTAGCCAAGCTTCCCCAGCACGGTTTTGCTCGTAACTCACGATGGGAGTTCCTTGGAAAGTCTACCAGCGAGGGCTCTAGCTCCAGCGTGAAGCTCGACTTTGGTCTCTCCTCTGAGAGCATCAGCGACGACTTCAAGGCTCTCTGGCCCTACAAGTTTGCTCTTATCTACAGTGTCTCTCTTGATCCTGAAAGTCTCAACACTACTATTGTTGTTACCAACGATGGTGACACTGCTTTCGACTTCCAGACTCTTCTTCACACTTACTTTAAGATCAGCGTAAGTTATATAGTGCTTATACATGGGATACTAGAACTAACTTGTCTCAGGATATCTCTTCCGCAGAGATCACCGGTCTCGAGGACTCCGTCTACTTCTCCAAGGTCTCCAGCTCAGAGGCGACCCAATCCGGCGCCATCACTTTCTCTGCCGAAACCGACTCCGTCTACACCCCCGCCAAGGGTCCCTCTCACCCGGTCGTCATCTCCGAGTCTGGTACTCCTCGTTTCCGTATCGTCCGTGACAATCTAGACCAGGTTGTCGTCTGGAACCCCTGGGTCGACAAGTCAGCCGGCATCAAGGACTTTACTCCCAAGGACGGCTGGAAGAACATGCTCTGTGTTGAGCCCGGTTCTGTCAAGGGATGGCAGAAGCTGGAGAAGGGCGATGCCTTCGAGGCGGCGCAGACTATCACTCTGGTTTGACTTGGCAAGAGTGAGGGAGTGAGGAGATTCAAGATATGACAGTTTTTACGTAACAGCAGCACAATAATTTGAGAGGGACATGATATGAATTAACTTGTGTTTTGAAAGACAAGCCCATATGCTTAGATTAGAGATGAAAGAAGGCACCAAATCACAAGATCACTGTCGTCAGTGCTGTGTTTATCACTCAAGATTCCTCACACGCATCCAAGTGTTTCAATGTCTCATTTTTCTGCTTATTCCCAAGTTGCTGCCATGATATTTACTGCTCCTATTTTGTTCCAATGTACATTTTCGTCATGTCAAATTTTAGTGTCACTCATATGCTCAGGCCGATCGTGCCTTGTTCTCCCTAGAGAAATGATCCGCAACCAGGAAGGCCAACTCGAGAGCCTGCTTCTCGTTGAGTCTTGGGTCACAGAAACTAGTGTAGTTTGTCGACAAATCATCCTCATCCAATCCCTCACTGCCACCCAAACACTCTGTAACAGCATCACCAGTGAGCTCAAGGTGCATACCACCAAGGTTGCTACCCTCCTCTTTGTGAATGCGTAGTGTCTCCTCAAGCTCACGGTAGATATCGCCGAAACGACGTGTCTTGATGCCTGTGGGTGTGGATAGTGTGTTGCCGTGCATGGGGTCACATTGCCAGACAACCGTACGACGGTACTCGGAGTCCTCAACCGCGCGAATATGCGTGGGGAGGAGATCGCGCACCTTGGCAGCACCGTAACGAGTGATGAGGGTGATCTTGCCAGGCTCGCGAGAGGGGTTCAACGTGCGAAGGAGAGAAAGAAGGTCTGAGGCTGGTGTTGTAGGACCGACTTTGATACCAATTGGGTTGGCAATTCCACGGAAGAACTCAACGTGGGCATGATCGATCTGGCGAGTACGGTCACCAATCCAGATGAAATGCGCAGAGGTATCATAGTACTCCTTCTTCTCGCCGTCGTCAGCTGCAGGAGTAGGGCTTGAGGTTCTGGCAGTAGGCTTCTCAAGCAAACGAGTCAAAGACTGCTCATAGTCGAGAAGAAGACCTTCATGACTGGTGAAAAGCTCGACGGAATCGAGTTCTCCGGGACGAGCATTGATGACCTGCAGGAAGCGCAGGGTCTGTTGAATACTCGAGGCAATAGCTGAGTACTTCTCCTTGAGCTCCGGGTCTCTCACATGTCCGAGGCCCCAGTCAAGAGGTCGATGAAGATCAGCGATGCCAGAGGCGAGAGCAGCGCGAATGTAGTTCAGAGTGGCAGCAGAGTGGTGATAGGCTTTCACAAGGCGGTTAGGATCGATCTCTCGATCTTCAAGACGGAAGCCATTGATGATATCGCCCTTGAAGCTAGGGACTTCCTTTCCATCGACCATCTCAGTAGGACTAGAACGCGGCTTCGCATACTGCCCAGCCATTCGACCAATTCGCACAACTCTCTTGTTTGTTCCCCAAATGAGAACAACACTCATTTGCAGTAACAATTTGATTTTACTCTCAATAGGGCCCTGGCGACAATAATCAAAGAGCTCAGCACAATCGCCACCTTGGAGAAGGAAGGCATTTCCTTGTGCGACATCGCGAAGATGAGCTTTGAGGGCAATGATCTCATTGGGATGGACCAGAGGAGGAAGTTGCGTGAGTTCCTCAACAGCCTTGGCGAGAGGCTCTGCGTCAGGGTAATTGGGCGATTGCTTGATGGGCTTTGAGCGCCAGGAAGAGGGTTCCCAGCCGGCAGAGGAAGATGAAGCCATTTTGTGTGTAAGAGGTGGGATGAGTGAGACGACAGATTCAAAACTGGGCGGAGTCAACCGCACAAAAGAAAAGAATCAAGTGCCCGACTTGATTAGTGTGTTGTAGTGTCTATATGAGGTCTGTTGAGTATTTGTGGAGGAGTCGAGGTTTATTGTATCAAGATGAGAGTGAGTGAGTCACAGAACAAAGACAGATGGTCAAGACGCACCCTGGACTGCACCTGCACCTGGAACCGAAAAAAAGTGAAGTTTAATTGAGTTAACAAAGAAATGTGGCGTTGCCGATGGTAGCCACTACTTCAACTTTCGGCTTAAAAGCGGCGCATGTGGCGTAGACAATATGAACACCTACACAAGGATTTCTATTGTTTGAAGATTTTGTAGGATTATAGGTGATGGTTTGGTACTGTATTAGATACAGAAGAGGATGTCCCTCAAATGTGAGGACACGGCTACTAGTTCCTTGCAGCTGAGGAAGCAGAATGGGCTATGGAATCCGTTATGCAAATTACTTCCAACGACCATGAGATACAAAACATCTGAGATTCTGATATTTCTATCTTCTGTCCTATTGAAACATGTCAAGGGCCATCTCATGTTCTATTCCACACTCTGACAAGCTTCAGAGGTCTCCACAGCCAAGCTAGAACCGAACTGCCCCTCCAACCCCACCACAGCTTCACCTTCACAGCTCCCTCTCCACTAAACTTCACCTACTCTGCACCCTCACCTCCACTTCGCTTCTACACATCACAACAATCATGACCGACGAAACGCCCTCTCAGACTGCCAAGTCCGCCGAGGACCGCAAAGCAGCCTCCGCTCTCGAGAACCTCGACGCCGCAGACTCACCCTCGACACCACAAAACGTCGACGCCGACGCTGCCAACAAAGCCATCAAGAGCCTCGGCGGCGCAAACAAGACCTCTACTACTGCCGCTTCCCATAAGAACGTCAAGGTCGACGCTGCCGATGTTGCACTCCTCGTTGATGAGCTCGAGCTGCCAAAGGCAAAGGCGACCGAGTTGTTGAAGAGTAATGAGGGTGATGCTGTTAAGGCCATGAGGGCGTTTATCAAGGTGTGAGGGGGTACAATTTGGCTTTGAGGTTCGAATAATCAGCTCAGGAAGAGAATGGAAAAGTTGTCATGAGGTATGATATACCAAACACAATCCAGACCTATACAAGTGTCTGACAATTTCGACAGTCACCTTCAAACGAGCCAGAAATATAATGTCAATCACCATGATGGAATTATCAGTATGTCAAACACAAAATATGTGTACTTTAATCAGTCGATCCTCCAAACGCCGAGTCAAGGTCCTGTCCATCCCGTGGTATTCCATTCCATCCCGTCAAAACGAGTGATTGTATGCCATGACGTGTGTTCGCAATTCTAATGTGACCCATAAACTCCAGACCTGAACCTTTCCATGCACAATTACTCTATCTCCACCGTATCAACAACATATTTACTCTATTGCCAAGCTCTAGCCAGAGGGCTACCAATCTTGGGGGCAAACTGAAGACTCTTACGTCGAGCGGCCATGAGGCGCATCAGGACGTTGTCATCCTTGGTCTCGCTGATGATGCCAGCACCCAACTCACGGAAGGGGTTGGCCTTGGGAGGACATGTTCGCATAAGGAGAGCATCCTTAGTAGGGGAGTCACCCATGTCGTCGTCGTCACCATCATCAGATGGAGTATCAGGGACAAGGTTGGCAGCATAGCGAGCAATGGCCTCAGGGGCAGGAGTCTTGGGAACAGGGGTCAGGATAGCTTCAGAATACTCAAAATCCTCCATCTCCTCGTCCTCGTCTCCTTGATCCGAAGGGGTGTACATCCATTGTGTGCTTTCGCGACGGTTGATCGGCGTAGAGGGAGCTGTGCGAGAGCCTCCCTTGGTAGGGCTGCTGACGAGGGTGCCGTTCATGTTGGCCAAAGCCTTGGGCTCCATACTCTTGCGGCGACGAGCTCCACCCCGAGGGACGTTGCTAGTGTCGATCTTGTAGGGACTTTCCTCAACCCAGTCGTTCTCACGCTCACAACTATTTCTGGTTAGCACTGAATCAAAGAATTAGGAAGACTTCGACCTACTCAAGCACCCAACTGACTCCGACACACTGGACGATTCCGTTGCTCTCACGGACCTTCTCCAGTGTGCGCTTGCTGCCGTCCTTGAAGACAACGTGTGTGATTCCAACCTTACTGGATGTCACATCGTTGCCAGAACCGTTGGGGTTCCAGCTCCATGACTTCATGCACTTGGCACCCATTTGTGTGAGCAGCTCCACGAAGATGCTGCTGGCATCAGCTCCCTCGCTGGTGTACACATCAACAAAGACGACAGCTCCGCGAAGTAGAGCAGGGTCGACATCACGTCGGGGAGTTCTAGCGGGTGTACCCAAGGATGACCAGAGCTCAGACTTTGAGGGTGTGACAGGGGCGGGTGTTGAAGGGGCAGACGGGACCTCGGCAATGGTTGCTGGCATACTCTTTCTACCCTTGGTAGCGGAGTAAGAGATGACGGACGCACTCCTGGTTGGGCCTGAGGGGCGCTTGGGAGCAACTCGCGATGCGCTGAAGCTGCGCTTCTTCAGAGGAGAAGGAGATGAGTCGTCTGCAGGCTTCAGAGGAACCTTTGTGGTGGTGTTGAAGGTCTTCATGACTGGACGAACAGGTGTGATGGGTGCCATAGCAACTGGGGCCTCATTCTCATCACCATACTCTTGGCTAGCCTCGGAGAGAGTATCGTCAAAAGCCTCAGTATTGACAACCTCTTCAAGAACCTCAGGCTCCATCAGAGACATCTCGTTAGCCTCGTTGGCCAACTCAACATCCTCCTCAGTGACCTCCATGTCATCAAAAGTGGGTTCAACAATTTCGGCAGCACTGTCGGCCTGAAGTTCTTCCATACCTGCACGTACAGTCATTTCGTCGTCAAAGAAATGAGTTGAGGCGGGTGAGGCATCAGATCGAGGAGTAGCTGACTTGTTAGAGAGCTTCTCTCCACCGAGAGGAGCCATCTTGATAGGCGTGCTGGCCTTCCAAGAACCAAGTCGATCAGCGAGTGCGCTAAATCCACCCATAGAGGCACGAGAAGTCTTAGGTGTCTTGCGAACAAATGGTGTTGGGGTAGTAGGTGCTAAACCCCTGGGAGCCATAGTCTCATCCTCAGAATCCGAGTCTTGAGAGGGCTCCAAGTCCTTCTCCCTGAGCTGGAACATGGGATTTTGTTCTTGCTGAGGAGACTGAGTGGGAGTTGAATTCTTGGACTCAGATTCCTCAGGTGCGTCATCTGCCTCAGCATTCTCCTCCTCAACGTCCATGCTGTCCTCCTGGTCGGTAAGATCATTCACTTCTTCAGCTGCTTCTGGGACTGCTTCAGCCTCAGTCGCAACATCTTCCTCAACCTCGGCGACAGTCTCGATGGCAGCTTCAACTGGAGCAGGCTCTTCGTCAGTCTCATCGACAATCCTCATCTCTTTCTTCAAGGCAGGATCAGCATGACGAGGAAGCACAGCAGACAAGCGGCCAGGGAATTGCAAGTTCTCAATTGGGTCATTGAAGACATCGTCGTCAACAGCATCAAACTCAAGCTCGGCTTGTTCCTCCGACATGAGCTTATCTGAAGGTCGGGTAGAAGGGGCACGACTAGGAGTATCCATACTCAGAGGCTTCATGACTGGTGGCTCACCCAGGTCCGCGACATCTCTAGGTCGCGGCTCTGTGACCGGCTTCAGTCCAGGCATGGCCCGCTTCGCAGGTGAAAGAAGAAGTGACGCCTTCATTGCTGATTGGGTCTGCTGAGGCTTGAGCGATGTTGCAAAGTTCAATCCTTTGATGGGTGATTGGGGTCGCTTAGCCGCAGACATGAGCAGAGAATTCTTGAACGAAGTGCTCTCTCCAGCTTGGGCGGTGTCGTCCTGGGTCTTCTTCATTGTAGATCCAGGCAGAGCAACAGGACCGATTCGGCGAGCTGGTGACCTCATTGTATCCTTGAGAGGCGAAGCTGGGAGTCTCTTCGCAGGAGATAGGCTAATTCCACCAAGATCTGGCGGATTTGTGATGCTGTCTGGGGTATTTGTTGGCTCGGTAGATTTTTCGGTCGGCTCAGGCTGGGTTTTAGCAGCACTTGTAGGAGGCTTGATCGGGTTCTTCTTCATGGGTTTGACAGGCGGCATGTCACCGGCGAGTTCGTCCTCGGAATCATCGTCCCTCGAAACAGGTATCTGGGTAATCTTCTTAGGACTTAAAGGCTTGTTGTCTGTCGACTCGGCGAATCTTACCGCCGCTCTGGTTGTTCGACTTCCAGCTGCTCCTCCACGCTTGGCTGGTCGGCCTCTAATTCCAGGCCGAGCAGGCTCCTTGGCCTCAACGGCAGGCTCAATGTTCTCCTTGTCTGGCTCTTGGAACTTGACAGCCTTTCTGGCAGCGGGCTTGGCAGCAGTTGTTGATTTTGTAGTTGTAATTGTTGTGGTAGTCGTGCGAGCGCGAGTGGTTGTCTTCTTTGCAGGTGCAGGGGCTGGCGCTGGAGCAGACTCTTCTGGTTCAGCAGCAACAGCCTTCCGAGGCCGTCCCCGAGTAGCTCTGACAGGTGCAGCAGTCCCCTTGGGAGGTTCTGTAGCCGCCTTCTTGACTGCACGGCCTCTTGTGGGCTTCGCTGGTGCTACAGGTTCAGCCTCAGATTCTTGCTCCTCGGTCTTCTTTGGTCGACCACGCGTTCTTCTGACAACAGCAACTTCGCGTTGCTCCTCCTCTTCCTCGTCCGCTCTTGTCTTTCTCTTAGCGGCTGTGCTTTTTGTGCCTGCTGTCGCGGTACTCTTTGCCCGCGCAGCAGCTGTGACGATCTTTGTTGTCTTGACCGAGGGATCAGTAGCCTTCGCAGCAGCTCGAGCCCGGGTCATTCTCTTGGGTGGTGATTCCATGGTGATTATGGTTCGCTGTGTTGTTTGTGTATGGTTAGTATGTAGAAAAAGAAAAAGATTAAGTAGGCAGCATCATGTACGATGATGGATTTTGTTTATTGCAGGTCCCTAATCGGGTCGAGGGTCTTCAGTGGACAGGCCGTGTTTGGCGGCGTTGCTGGGCAACGGCCCGCTAAAACGGCAAGGGTGCAGATCGTAGCTGCCAACCGTGAATGTTTGCCCCGCAACCGGGAATTATCTTATTATCCCATGTCCATAACGCGTATGGATAAGTCTGTAGCGTGCTTCTAGACATCCAATAGAATAATTGTTGACTTTAAACACGATCAAATGTCTTGGATATCATCGCGTCTCTTTCCCGCATACTCATTGGTCCTTAAATTGGAGATGAATCGGGAAAGTCTCTTCTTGGGCCGCAGGAAGTCTGCACTAATAATATGGAGAACTACCATCTCCACCAAATTGACAAAAAAGTGGCATCGCAGTAAGAGACAAAGCACAAAAAATGAACATACAACACCAGGTATTCGCTGGTCGTCACCGACCCAACTACTAATCCGGCGCTTCGGAGCTTGACGATGGGAGAGCGGACGGGATCCCGTATTCTCTCTGAGCTTTGGTCGTATGTGAAAGACATGAGGCCAGGACGGACTTTGAAGATGGACGATTGCAGACACTAGGTAGTCAACGAGACTTGGCTCCCTCAAGAGAAAAGGCGCCAATCAATAGTTCCTGGGACTGAAGTAGACAGAAATGGTTATAATAAGAGGCAGAGCTGCCTTGAAATGTTCCTAAAAGGTGGTATCCCAAGATGAGCGGAAGTAGAATATGTGCTTTCAAAATACTCCCAAATCATATGTCCCGAGCTCAATTTCACCTGCGCTTTATCTTCACCAACACACGAAGGTCAAAGAGACTCTCTTGGTGGCATGCAGTGCAGGCGAAATGCTCTTTGTCGAAAGAAACCCAGCCATCGCCCCATTCATGGGGTATCCTGATTCGCCTCAACACCAGGCTGTAACGCCTCTTTAAACAAACAAAAACCAAGAAGGCACTGTCGCAACATCGAACATCAACAGCGCGCAAATTCGCTACGCCTGTGTCTATGGCATGTTCCTCAAAAACTTGACAAGATCGTTCCTATTAACCATATCGCATAGGTGCCTGTCCTTGAGGTCCGCCGTGAGGAGGTGCGTATTGTTGTGGGGGAGGTCCTCCTCCTCCACCATTTGCCACGGCCTTGACATCGGGTCGGTTTACAAGAGGTTGATGGAAGTTGCAGATACGGCATGCGACATCGACGTAGCCAGAGATAGACAAAGGAATAAGTGGCTGTGATTATTCTTAGTTGGCTGTAACGAAGAACCAGAGAAAAGGAGTCTTACAATCCAACAGAACGTGAACCATGGGTTGCTCTTCTGGACATGTGCTGCCATGTTACCACAGTGGTGACATTGGAATATCATGCCCTGATATTCAGAGACTTCCTTTCGGAAGGTGTGCTCGCCGCACACGAAGAAGAAGAACATTGTTGCGATTCGCCAACAGGAAGAAGAGGAAGCGGTGTAAATCTACAGGCGAAGGTTCGTTGAAGTACTGAGGCGTGCGATGTGATGTGATGTGATGTGTTGAAGAGAAGTTAATTAATGCCGATCCAGGAGCTGGGGTTTGAGGTCAAGTGGCGCGTTGTCGTAGTCGTAGTTTAGGCGGCGCAGTTTCTTGGCATGGAAGCTTTAGAGTCAAGGTCAAAGGTCAAGCATGCACGTACCAAGCATAAATGGAAGGTACCTTAGCTTCATGACGTTGATAAGAGATAAAGACTTATTCATCAGGAGTGCTAGCATTAGCTAGGTATTTAAAAAAAAAAAAAAAAAAAAAAAAAAGTACCTACATGAGAAGCAAGAAACTTGTTCAAACCAAGTGCCGGTAAAGGAGACTTTCCATTTACAGGCACAAGAACAAGGTGATGACGAACCGGCAGGGGCTGGCTCTTAGTGGCAACGCTGGCTGTGCACGGACCCCATCTTTTTACGACTAACAGAAGCTCACTGCTCAAGCTGCAGAAATGGATGCTCTACCTGGTGAGGCTTGGGGATTGGATTTTATACTATTCATTTATTTTTAATATCTATCTTATGTTGGATATAATACTCTCCAAAAGATCAAGATATTCAATAGACTCTGTATAAGACGGTCCGTTTCCTCTGCGACTTGTAAAGTGAAGGTCATGAAGGTAACTAAAAATACCTAAACTTTGCGGCGCAAAAAAAAAAAATCGGCAGTAAATGCTAGCTTCCTACGCAAAGCTTTCCATAAACCTCCACAATCCATCATCATGCTTTACGATCTGAATATCGCCTGGTCACCAACGACCAAAGATGAACAGCTTCTCCAAACACTCACTCGCGCATCGACACTCGGGTACTCAACCGTCGCGCTGAACCACACGCTCACGCTACCGCTTCCCGCCAACAACACCGCGCCGTTCCCAACGATAGAACCCAAGCCAGGCTCCAAGCTTCCAAATATCCTCCACCGCGCGACTCTTCCTCTCTCAGACCCTTCAGCAAACAACTACCGCATCCCATCGCTCATCTCAACATACGACATCATCGCGGCCCGTCCACTGACGGATAAGGCTTTTCAGAATGCTTGTCTCACGCTCGACGTACCCATCATATCACTCGACTTGACGCAGGACTTGCCATTTCATCTTAAGCCGAAACCATGCATGGCTGCTATTAACCGTGGCATCCGCTTTGAGGTCTGCTACGGCCAAGTAATCAATGGCGATGACCGAGGGCGCCCAAGGTTTATCTCAAACTTGCAAAGTCTCATCCGGGCGACACGCGGCAGGGGCGTCATGATTAGCAGCGAAGCCAAGAATGCGCTATCTTTACGAGCGCCTGCCGATGTGATAAACATGCTCAATTTTATGGGAGGGTTAAGCAATGAGAAAGGCTTTCAAGGTTTTGGTGAAGTGCCTCGATCTGTTGTGGTGAATGAGGGCATCAAGAGGAATGGTTTCAAGGGTGTTATCAACATCGTTGAAGTGGCCGAGAAAGAAAAGGGCGCGGAAAAAAATGAGGACGGAAAAAAAGCAAAGGGCAAGGGCCAGAATCAGAATCAAAAGCGAAAGACTGGCGAGGAGGATACACAGCAGATCAGTAAACGGCAGGCCAAGAAGATGAAGCTGGCCACGAGGAGTGCAGCAAGTGAGAAGGAATAAGAAATTTGAGATTGGCGCTCTGGGACGCGGATAGGTAGACAGCATGGCATCATGATACCCATAGATAGATGCACAAGCTGACTGGTATGCTCTGGAGACTTGCTCACATTATTATAAGACTAGCTACATCATTACGAGCACGAATGCCCATTCGAAAGAAACCCCCAAGTCCGTCTCAAAGTTTTTACCATTCACATCATCGTCTCCAACGCATTTCAACCATAGGCTCATGGCGTGCCAGTGGCGCGAGCCTTGAGGCCACCGTTTCCTCCAACCAAGTTGCCCAGGTTGAGCGCGCTGCTGAGCTTTGAGGGGTCAGACAGGTCGATAGGGGCTCGTGTCCTGGAAGCTGACTCGGCGTTGGCAGTCGTCGTGGGCTTGGTTCCGTCGAGAGCGGGCTGTGCGAGTCTTCCTGTGGTGTCGGGGCCCATGTTGCCGAGTTCCATTGAAGGAGCATACGTCTGTTGTCCTCCTTGTGTGGAGGAAGCTTCAACCATGGGTTCTTCGATGGAACTGACAGGCTGCTGAGGAGCGGTGGACTCCGTCGTAGCAGGTTGCGCAGCAGACGCAGTAGATTGTTCGGAGACTACGGGTCGTGTCGTCGCAGGCTTCTCGATAGAACTAGGTTCTCCTGGTGCAACCTGAGTCGTGGCGGGCTGCTCAACAGAACTGGGCTCTTGAGGAGCAATCGCCGTGGGGACAGGATTCTCAACAGGGTTGACGATGCTGGAAGGTTGCTGAGGAACAATAGTTTCCGATCTGATTGGTCCAACCACAGCAAAGGGATCCGATGCGAGTGTCGTCTTGGGCAAAAGGCTCTCGGGAATGGGGATCGTAGTGACACCAGGGTTGAACTTTCGACCAAGAGCATCATCAGACTCTGCGGGGGCTTGCACGGTGTGAATCACAGTAACAGGCGCCTGGGTTGAGTCAGTATTAGATATGAGTTTTGACCACAAGAACTTACTGGTGCTTCTCCTGGAATGATCACTGTAACAAGTTGCTTAGAGGAGTTAGTAACAGCTGAAGGATACAAGCTATGGGACTTACAGCCTGAGTAATAGTTTCAACGACAGGCTAGAAGTCGTTCAGTTAGCTTAGAGGTCTCTCGGAATGTTTTCATACTACTTACAGGAGGTGCTGGTGCGACCTGGGTAACATATTGAGTCATAACCTGGACCTGAGTGACATATTGAGTTTGGACTTGGTTGACGACTTCAGTCTTGGTTTCGGTGACAGTAACTGGAGGTGCGTTGATGGTAACAGTCACAACCTCGCCAGCAGCAGCTTCAGCCTCGCCTTGAACAGTCTGAACAACAGTCGCCGTCTCTGTCTCGGTAACTTTTTGAGTGGCAGTTTCAGTTTCGGTGATATAAGACAGCCTCAGTCTAGAGATTTGTTAATACTGAAAACCAGGCTTCAGTGTTTTGTGGCTTGACTCACCCTTCGAACTTAAGTGCATGTGCAACCCCCTCAACCTCTGCCTGCCTCTTTTTCATTATCCCATGTCTTCCCGCGGCCTATTCGAGTCAAAGTCAGTCTCTTGACTTTGTAGTATCTCGGTGTAAGTCCAGTATCCCTCACCTGCGCAACATGGGCGGCGGTAAGCCAAAGCAACAACTTCATGATGACCCAAGCTCCCCAATAACTTTCGGAATTCGATTTGGTGTAGTGAGTGAATGTTCCAACAGTCCAGCTGTTTATGAGTTTTTACGGCCCAGTTGTAAAGAGCGACAGATATAACAGTTCGACAATAGCGATTAAATCTCGGAGATGATATGTCGAGTAGGTATTAAAAGTCGTTCAGTCAAAGGGACAGTAAAAGAATGATTGCCCGGGGCAGAACAAGAAGAGAAGCCGTGACGATAGGTATAGCACCGCCGAGTCCAAAGCCCGGGCAGCACCAAACTTACAAAGTCAATCAATGAAAGAGCGAGCGATTGACAAGGTCACGACGGATAGAAAACAATCAACACAACACAACAACACAATTCAGAATTCAAAAAAAGGTCAGAAGCAAAGGGAGGGGGGGGAGAAGAGAAATGGGATGATTCAGGTTTCTTCAGACCCAAGTCAAGCCGCGCCTCGCCGCCGCACACACCGTCGCAGACGAAGCAGGGGCACGTTTTGGTGCATCATGGTTCTGGAATCTGAGGCTCAAACGGAGACTTGTGACGCTTGGGGTTAGGACGAGCTAGGGTTGGAGTTTGGGGATGAGCTAAGGTTCAGGGGTAAAAAGACGCCATCGCGACAAGGAGTTTGAGGGAATCAGGCATATTATTTGGTGATGACTGAAAGACCAGGTTCATGATCTGCATTGTAAGCTTGCTAGTTGATAACTTTATCGAAATTGAATATAAACTCGCGGTTTGATGACCATATCCCGACAGTTCAGCTCAACATCAAAGTCTTCATCAAAAGACTTGGCACTACCTGTCAAGATGGGACTAAAGGGGGCTAATCAAGGCACCACCGTTTGCCGGGACTTGGCAATAGTTACCGAGACGAGATATGTTGCGATAATATCAAGGAAGTTTTAGTAAGCGCTCGACAGACAATGCGCTTCTGCAATGTAATCACAAGAGAGTCAACGGAGCGGCCATCTTGGCGGCCAAAATGCAGGTACAGCAAAGTATCACAAAACGGTCTCTCCCGCTGTGGTCTTATACCTCATGAAAAAGAGGCCATTCTCGAGAGCGAATTACCATGGTAAAAACAAAGCGAAAAATGCCTAGAATTCTCCATCAATAGCGAGACGCAACTGAAGCACCCCTTGTTCATCCGAGGTTTCGGGAGGGGGCCCGACCTCGCTACTTTGAGTGTATCGGCCGAAGTGCCAAGAGCCATTCAAGAGGCCTCGTTTGATTACACTACCGGAAGCTAATAGACGTCAAGTTTCGAGTTGACGGCTTTTAATTAATTGATCAATTTACTTACAGAATAAGGCTGAGTCTATGGAATCTGCGTATGAACTGTAAGATATGCGTGCTGAGTGCTGTTAAAAGAAACTCTTTGACTTGTTGGTGCTCAATAAACTTACAGCGATAATATACAGGGATGATGATAGATGCACGTCATTATTGGGGAAAGGTTAAAGGCAATGCCGTTACAAATAATATACGGTTACAATTTTAACAAGGGATTGTGCCATTAGGCTTCTAAACAGGCCAAGTAAATTACCATGACCTTGTCAATACCTAAGCAATAATAAGCCCACTAACACAGGTCCATCACCAACATACGTATTCACTTGGCTGTTTACCGCAACATAGCCTCAGAGAGGAGGACAACTTCTGACATATGATAAGGGTGCCAAAATAACTAGTCTAAAGACCTACTAAGTATATACTAAAGTTGCCAAAGTCTATCCCAAACTTACCAAGGTTTTTTTTTATACTTGTGATGGAGATTCTTAGTTTTCTTGCCTCCCCTAGAATAGCTATCATGACTAAGAAAACTCCTCAAAACACAACTCATCATTTCATACTATGAATATGCTACTCGTTTATTGCGCCTATTCCCATGATATCACATCCTAATGCTCTCACCAGGTGACATGTTTCAACTCCAAAAACCCACAATCTGCCTCATCAAGACTCACCAACGCCATAATTCATCCCATCATACTCATCCACTCATGTTATCATCACTATTCACCCCAGCAGAGCTCGAGACCCGTTGACTAACAGGCATGTTACAACCCGAGCTTCCAACAAGATCACCAGGCTGATCCAGCTCCTCCTGAGTTGATCCATAGTCCGTATAGCCGGACTCTTCAGAGTGCGTTTCAGAACCTTCGGGAATAGGAACCATGGCCGTCTTGGTCCAGATATGAATCGCTCGCTTCCAGTCCAGGCCATCAAGACATCCTCCTTTCACGGAGATGACGTTTTTTGACTAGATTCGGTCAGTATGAGATGAGTAGGTAGTAAGCCAAGATGCGATTACGTACAGGCGTTGAGTGAATGAGACGAGTTCCGCATTTGCGACAGAAGTAGCTGTTTGTAACAATTAGCGCCCAGTCAAACAAACATGAGGCTTCTAAAACACCTACCAGTAAAGTTGATGTCCTGAGGCTGTAGGTCGACTATAATGCCCCAAGCCAGTTAGTCCAGCTCGTAACACCAAACAGTTGTTTCCTACCTGTAAACGCTCAGTAGATCCGTGTCAGGCAACTCAAATCGAGGAAAGATGGCAGAAGTGCCAAACGCTGAACCTGTTTGTCGTCTACAAGCATCGCAGTGGCAAATGTAGAGCGCCAGAGGCTGAGGGAGGGGAGTCTTGAAGGTCACTGAACCACATTGACACCTGGCCTCCATGATTGCGAATGAAAGAACGATTCAATTGGACGGTGTGACGACGAGTTTCAATGGTGA